>NC_086445.1:825791122-827103609 GCF_028390025.1 Pseudophryne corroboree | reverse complement strand
TAGGCAATTGCCTAGGGCATTTGATATGCCTAGGGGCATCAGCAGCTTCTGCTGTTTAAAATGATATGCGACATGCCTATATTCTGTGTGTACCATTTCATATGCAGATACAGCCACAGTCTCACGCTGTATATAGGCATGCTGCATATCATTTTAATCAGCAGAAGCTGCTTGTGCATCCTAGCCACATAGCAATGCAAATAAGATGCATTTTCATTAAAAAAAGGTGCCCAACGTTAGCATTGAGGCAAGATTTATGAGGACACATCTGTATCCAAGCAGAGGCAGAGGTCACAGTGTTAGTGGCAGTGTGAGTGCTGTGTGCATGTGAGTGGGTTGGTTGTGCAGTATTGTTCGGAATATGTGTAAGGAGCATTATGTGTGTTATGTAAAAATGCATTAATAATGTGCAACATGTGTAAGGGGCACTATGTGTGTCATTATGTGTATAAGGGCATTAATAATGTGCGGCATATGTGTAACAGGGTAGTACTGTATGTGTGTCATTATGTGTATAGGGGCACTAATAATGTGCAGCAAATGTGTAGGGGGCACTACGTGTGTCATTATGTGTATAAGGGCATTAATAATGTGCGGCATATGTGTAAGGGACATTATTTGTGAAAGGGCATTAATAAAGGTTGTCATTATGTGTAAGGCGCATTATGTTTATAAGGACATTAATAATGTGTCTCGTATGTGTAAGGGGCGTTACTGTGTGGAATTATGTGTATAAATGCATTACTAATGTGTGGCATTATGTGTATAAGGTGCTCTATGTGGCGTTGCGTATAGAAAGGGCACTACTGTGTCGTCTAATGTGAATAAAGAGCAATAGGGTGTGGTGTAATGTGAATAAGGAGCAATTTAGTGTGATGAAATGTGAATAAGGGGCTCTACTGTGAGGAGTAACTTTTAAGGTAAAGTAGTACTACTGTGGGATTTAATATGAATTATGGACACTATCGCATGATCAAATGTGAATAAAGTTGCAGTACTGTGTGGGGTAATAGGAATTGCGGTTACTATTGTGTGGCCTTGCCAGCAAAAACACACCCCTTTTTGGTCTGTGCGTCAAATGTGCGAACTGTTCCTATTTAAAATATAGGGGGTACAAACACCAAAATAAGGACTGCTACGGGTGAGGGGTGATAGTGCTGGGAAAGAGGTGCAAGGTCAGAGGCGGAACCAGCGGTTGTGCTAGGGGGCACCAGCCAAAATCTTGCCTAGGGCATCATATTGGTTAGGGCCGGCTCTGTCTGCATCTTCCTATGCAGATTATATACGGAGCTGCAATAGTCAATCTGAGTAGCCTTAGGTTTACTCAGATAGCTGATGCTTTTGCAGAGTGATCTGTTGCTGCACCTTAGGAGACAGCATCAGATCACAGAAGCAGGGAGAAGGCATCTATTTACATAAGACACCTCCTGCTGCATAGGCATATTTTTCATCATTTCTGCATCTAAAGGCGCAGCAGTAAAGCAAACAGTGCCCTTCTCTGAGGCAGGCCAAGGTCTGATTGGAAGCTTCTCATCGCCCATGTGAATACATACTTAGGGGGTACTTCAGACCTGATCGCTGCTGTGCGTTTTTGCACAGCGGGCGATCAGATCTAAACTGCGCATGCGTATGCACCGCAACGCGCTGGCATGACGGACCGCAGCATCAGGCATCGGTGCCTAGCGATGGGATGGTGTGAAAAAAGCGATTGCACGGGCGATCGCAAAACGATTGACAGGAAGAGTCCATTTGTGGATGGCAACTGACCGTTTTGCAGGACTGTCCGGAAAAACGCAGGCGGGACCAGGCGTTTGGAGGGATGGTGTCTGACGTCAACTCTGGCCTCAATCACTAGGAAACCATTGCAGCGTGTGAGTTAATCCTGGGCTGAGCAGAAACTGCACAAACTGATGTTTGTGCAGTTCTGCTACAAATGTGATCGTACACCTGCACACAGCTAATACATACTAGAGATGTACAGTGGGTATTTTTTGTGTTTTGGTTTTGGATTAGGGTCCATGGTCGTGTTTTGGATTCGGACGCGTTTTGGCAAAACCATCCTTTCGGGTTTTGGATTCGGATGCGTTTTGGATTAGGGTGATTTTTAAAAAAAATCTCAAAAACAGCTAAAATCATAGAATTTGGGGGTAATTTTGATCCTATAATATTATTAACCTCAATAACAATAATTTCCACTCATTTCCAGTCTATTCTGAACACCTCACACCTCACAATATTATTTTTAGTCCTAAAATTTGCACAGAGGTCACTGGATGACTAAGCTAAGCGACCCAAGTGGCCGACACAAACACCTGGCCCATCTAGGAGTGGCACTGCAGTGTCAGACAGGATGGCACTTAAAAAAATAGTCCCCAAACAGCACATGATGCAAAGAAAAAAAGAGGTGCACCAAGGTCGCTGGATGGCGGTCGCTGGATGGCTAAGCTAAGCAACAAAAACACCTGGTCCATCCAGAATTAGACTCCAGTATCATGTGAATTATAAGGCAATATCACTGGAATTATTCATTCTAATCAATGGAATTATTGGTCCAAATCACTGGAAGAAAATGACAAAATCCCTAGAATTAAAAACCAGTATCACAGGAATTATTCGCTCTAATCAATGGTATTATTGGTCCAAATCACTGGAAGAAAATGACAAAATCACTATAATTAAAAGCCAGTATCACAGGAATGATTCGTTCTAATCAATGGTATTATTGGTCCAAATCACTGGAAGAAAATGACAAAATCATTAGAATTAAAAGCCAGTATCACGGGAATTATATCAAATGGCAGGCACTGAGCAGCACGATGCAGCACAAGACACTGAGCACTGACCAGTGATCCTGAGCACTGATGATACTACTGAGCACTGATACTGAGCACTGATGATACTACTGAGAACTGACACTGAGCAGCACGATGCAGCACGAGACACTGTACTAGTGTTAGTAATGTAGTATTACTGAGCACCACAAGACAATGAGCAGTGATACTGAATACTGATGATACTACTGAGCACTGATACTGAGGACTGATGATACTACTGAGAACTGACACTGAGCAGCATGATTAGCACAAGACACTGTACTAGTATTAGTAATGTAGTATTACTGAGCACCTCAAGACAATGAGCAGTGATGCTGAGCACTGATAATACTACTGAGCACTGATACTGAGCAGCACAATGCAGCAGAAGACACTGTACTAGTATTAGTAATGAAGTATTACTGAGCACCACGATGCAGCACAAGACAATAAGCAGTGATACTGAGCACTGATGATACTACTGAGAATTGACACTGAGCAGCACAACGCAGCACAAGACAATGTACTAGTATTAGTAATGTAGTATTACTGAGCACCACAAGACAATGAACACTGATACTGAGCACTGATGATACTACTGAGCACTAATACTGAGCAGCACGATTAGCACAAGACACTGTACTAGTATTAGTAATGCAGTGTTACTGAGCACCACAAGACAATGAGCACTGAAACTGAGCACTGATGATACTACTGAGCACTGATACTGAGCACAGAGAGAACTGACACTGAGCAGCATGATGCAGCACAAGATACTGTACTAGTATTAGTGAGCAGCACAAAAGCACTCTAGAATTGTCACCCCCCAGATACCACTGTGACTGGATGATGATGACCTATGCAGTCACAGGACATTACTAACACAGCACCCTACAGCAACAAGATGCAGCACAAGAGAGACACTGTACTAGTATTACTGATCAGCAATAAGCACTGATACTGAGCACTGATACTGAGAACTGACACTGAGAAAACGTAGCCACGTCCTCTCTGTACCCTCTACAATGCCCGAGTGAAAATGGCGGCAACGCGAGGCTCTTTATATGGAATCTGAATCTCGTGAGAATCCGACAGCGGGATGATAACTTTTTGCCTCGTTTGGTTATTCCAAGTCAGGCGGGAACAACCGAGCCGGGCTCGGACCCGTGTTTGACCCGTGGGGGGTTCGGTTCTCCGAGAACCGAACCCACTCATCTCTAATACATACCTCCCAACTTTTGGGAGGTATAAAGAGGGACATGGCATGGCCTCAGAAAAGGGGGCATGGCTTCATGGTCAAGCCACAATCGCGAGCCATGCCCCCCATTGCACTTCACTATGTGTGCATGGCCAGCGCTCTGTGAGCTGCTGGCATGCCCCCTGTCCCTACTGTCTCCGTGAATAGACTCTGTGCGCATGCGCACAGCGTCTATACACCGTGAGTGACAGAGCCTCTCAACTGCCCCTCACCGCGGGACACTGCTGCCTGTGGGTGGGACAGCGGGACAGTCCCAAAAAATGAGACTGTTTCGCAAAAATCGGGATAGTTTGGAGGTATACTAATTCCCTCCCCCTGTGGGCGGCGACTACCTGATTGCATGGATGCAAAAAAACGCACCCTAGTGATCAGGTCTGAATTACCCCCTTAATGCCAACACAATCAATAGTATGCTACATTTTCCAAGATCTTCCAACCAGAAAATATACATGATTTTCTGTTTTCTTAATACTATGTGATTAGAACTTTAATTTTTTTCTCTTTTAAATGGTTATAATTTGTTTACCATTTATATAAATACATGGCTCTGGAATATGTTGATAATAAATAAAAGTTAGTTAATAGTTATACTGTTTAACACAATGTTAAATCAGCATTCAGTAAGTTATAGCTTTTGGAAAGCAAACACAAAACTAGCCATGTATAGGCAAGACAGTTTTTCTTTTGAGAAAAAAAATGCCCTAACAAGAATGCAACAGGGTGAAAAGATCACAGGCACTTTATACACATTGTGCTAATTACTGCAAGTATTTAAAGTTGTAATTAGCTTATTATGCTGCAGAGAACCTAACATGGCATGTCTTTTAAAAGAATTTCTCTCCAGATCATTAGTGGGAAAGCTAACAACATCTGCTTCAAATAAAATCAACCAATTAGCACCGGCAACTTCATATAGTTTGCAATCAGAGAATTATATTGTGCCAAGTGCTAATTTGAATGTGAACACTATCTTCTTTTCACATCCCACGCTTATCTGCCAGCACAGCTGGTATTTAATACAACTAACTTTAGTACAGCCTCCAAAAAACTTATGTTAATTTGAAGTAACCTCTGTAATCTGAAGTGTACAATACAGACTGGTTTGTTCTTGTCTTAATTAGACGTGGCCTTGCTATTCCTTTGCATGGTAAGCTCCATTATCTTACCATTTAGTTAACAGAAATAGAAAACACTCACATTACAAGAAACATAAAGCACATGCTGTGTCAGTAAAGTACATTTATTGTTTATTAATTAAATAAATGTACTCTATAGACAGTAGGTAAATACAAGCAATGGATGGAGTGACTGTGCCATAGGAATAGAAACAGAAGAGTGGAAGTAGGAGACTACACTGACCATCAGCAGAGAACTTTCTGGTCTTTCTATTGGTCTTCAAGGTCACTGAACCTTAGGTGGCTTTGCTTTGTGATGCTCTCAGAGGGGGACATGTATTATGTATTGGAGAGTGATAAAAAGAAGAGAGATAAAGTAACAGCAAATCAGCTCCTAACTTTCATGTCACAGTCTTTGTTTAAAAAATGAAAGTTAATAGCTGATTGGTTGGTAGTTTATCTCTCTACTTTATCACTCTCCAAGGCTTAGTACATCTGCCCGCACAGTGTCTTGGGGGGATATTTAATAAAACATGATTATCTAATAAAAGCTGGAAAATGTGATATTTATGTTTTCTGGAGATGGAGATAAATATTTCCTCTCCAGTGACAGTTGCAGCACAGTCATAAATTAGGACAGGGGAGCCACACCAACTGCCAGTAAAGGTCCATACACACTTAACGATATAATGAGCGACGTCGCTCATTTTCCCCCTCCTTGAGCGATGTCGCTCATTTTATCGTTAAGTGTGTATGCCGCCAGCGACGACCGATGCGCGGCCCCGCGGGTCGGCAACGATCGTCGCTGTCGGTAGGGCATGCATGAAGGATGTGGACTGTCGTCCACGACCTTCATGCAGGGCTGGCGGGGGCGTGACGTCACTGAGCGATATGAGCGGTCATATCGCTCAGTGCGTACAGGCGGCCGCCGACCGGCCGGCCCGGGAGGGGGAAACTTTAGACGATGTCGCTCACAGAGCAACATCGTCTAATGTGTATGGGCCTTAAGTCTCAAACAGCATTGTCTGACAGTGTTTGGGGTGGCAGTTGGTGTGACTGCCCTATTTGAATTGTGGACTATGCTGCATCAGCCACTGGAGAGGAAATATTTATCTCCATCTCCCCCAGAGAACATAAATATCACATTTTCCAGCTTTTATGAGATAATTATGTTTTATTAAATATCCCCTTTGGTCTTAGGTAATTATAAGATGCCAACTGAAAGATCATGAGGCACAGATATATCAAAGCTTAGAAATAAATAAAGTTGGGAGAGCTAAAGAAGAATTCAATCAGCTCACAACTGTCATTTTTCAAACACAGCCTGTAACATGAATGACAGGAGCTGATTGGTTGGTACTTTATCTCTCTCCACAAAGATAAAATCAGTAAAGGGAAGGTGGGATGATAAGAGATAGACTATGAGAGACAGAGGTTCGTCGAGTAGTCCAATTGAAGAGACACGGAAAGACAAGTTATAAAATGTGAAAGGGAAGAAATGGTCATGGATCATGCATGAAGGAAAAAAAGAAGAGACTTAAGAAACAAAAAAATCTACAATAAAGAACACCATGATTGAAGATAAGGAACACTGTAAATAATAAAATAAAAATCACATGAAAAATAGCTGGGTACGGCATATGTACTGTGTGGGTTCTATATTCATATTCATATTCACTTCATACTTACCTACTCTCCTGGTTTTCGTGTAGTCCCCCGTAGGCCCCGGAAGAGTGGGCACCCCTCCTGCATTCTGCCCACTTCCTAGTGAAGTGGGCAGAATAGGGAGAATAACACGGCAAAATCACGGACCCGGCGGTGGTGCGGAGCCTAATAACATGATTATATGCGAATCACGTAATTTTAGCCCTGCCCCTACGCAAATTTTTCCCAAACACAGACTTTTCCCGGTGGGTGGGCGGGGCCTACTGATGCAATCAGATTGGCTCCTACCTCAACACCGCCCACCTGCTTCTCCTCCCCGGGCATTTCCCAGAGAGAAGATTTGAAATATTGGCAAGCATGATTCACATTCATATTCACATTATACTCTCCACTCACCTAAACAGTAAGGTCTAATGAGTAGGGTCATGTAGAATGTCACCTTGCCATTACCTATTCTTCAGTGCACGCCCACTCATAGTGAATTTGATCCTTTCTGTCCACTCTGGCTCACTGAATGCTACTGTTAGTAGCTTTGACTCATTTATACCCCCTTTAGACAGACTCTGTTGCTCTGGTCTGGCATTTAAAGGGAAATGAGGGAACTCTTTATTAAAGAGGTAAGAAAATGGCCTGAAATCTAACAAATTAAATGTGCAATTCCGCAAATTTGAATGTGAAAAGTTGGTAACCTCAGGAGTCCGTATAACCTAGAGTCAAATATATATTTATCCACCAATGACTTCAAGTCTTTATAGATTCACGTTAGGAATTAAATTTGATTTAAATAAATGGGTTCAATTATACATTAAATATTTTAACTTTGTTCTTAAAATGGAGTTTAACAATACCCCCTCCCAAGAAAAGATGTACTGTACAGTAATGCAGAAGTATCATTTATATGATTTTGCCTTTGGAATCTTTCCGTAAAGTCACAACTCATATGAAACGTCACTGGCTCGGATCAACAAAAATACTAACATTTTAGCTGTTTGAGTATAAGAGCATTTTTTTTGTTTTAAAGATTAAACTATTAAAATCAACATAAACTAAGACCATTTAATTTCTGCTATGATGGAATTTATTTTTCTCACAAGGCATACAGCTCGTGGCCACCCACTGTGGAATAACTCCAAAACACAAGAAAAACAGCTGAGATTATAATGTTAGTGTAAAATTTCATTTATCACACTCATTTTCATGGAATATCTAAACTCCAAAACTATGTTAACATTTATAAACTGCATCCTAATTATGAGACTAGAATTGCTGAGTATTATTTATCCAAAGGTGGCTTGGAGGCCTAGAATCATTAACCAAGAACAGTACTACCAATGTCACC
The DNA here is from genome assembly GCF_028390025.1 of Pseudophryne corroboree. Classification (NCBI taxonomy): domain Eukaryota; kingdom Metazoa; phylum Chordata; class Amphibia; order Anura; family Myobatrachidae; genus Pseudophryne; species Pseudophryne corroboree. The sequence continues at coordinate 827,095,419 of NC_086445.1, read as the reverse complement.
AATGTTAGTATGTGGTTTGTCTTACAAGTCTACAGTTCAAACGTGAACGAATCACAGTCGGTGTAAAGTGGTCTGTGTGCTAGTCACCATAGGACTGCAGAACTATGTGTTACTCACTGCATCATGGTGAATACTGGCTGCTGCACACTTCCTGTAATAAACACATCCTGCATAACAAAATGCTTTTTGTATGATATATTGCATCAATGTTTTTAACTAGAGATGAGCGGGTTCGGTTCCTCGGAATCCGAACCCGCCCGAACTTCAGCTTTTTTTACACGGATCCGAGCGACTCGGATCTTCCCGCCTTGCTCGGTTAACCCGAGCGCGCCCGAACGTCATCATGACGCTGTCGGATTCTCGCGAGGCTCGGATTCTATCGCGAGACTCGGATTCTATATAAGGAGCCGCGCGTCGCCGCCATTTTACACGTGCATTGAGATTGATAGTGAGAGGACGTGGCTGGCGTCCTCTCCGTTTAGAGAAGAAATAGATAGGAGAGTGAGAGTGAGACAGTGACACTTCATTTACTGGAGCTTAGGAGGAGTACTCAGACAGAGAGTGCAGAATTTTGCTGATAGTATTAGTTAGTTATACTAGTGACAGAGTGAGACAGTGACACTTCATTTACTGGAGCTTAGGAGGAGTACTCAGACAGAGAGTGCATAATTTTGCTGATAGTATTAGTTAGTTATACTAGTGACTGACCAGTGACCACCAGTGCAGTTTTATATTATTTAATATAATCCGTTCTCTGCCTGAAAAAACGATACACAGTGACTCAGTCACATACCATATCTGTGCTCAGCCCAGTGTGCTGCTGCATCATCTATGTATAATATCTGACTGTGCTCACACAGCTTAATTGTGGGGGAGACTGGGGAGCAGTTAGGTTATAGCAGGAGCCAGGAGTACATATTAAAAAATTAAACAGTGCACACTTTTTTTCTGCAGGAGTGCCACTGCCAGTGTGACTGACCAGTGACCTGACCACCAGTATATAGTATACTATATTGTATTGTGAATGTCTGCCTGTAAAAGTTAAACACACGTCGTGTGACTTGTGTGGTGTTTTTTTATTCTATAAAATAAAAAACTCATTCTGCTGACAGACAGTGTCCAGCAGGTCCGTCATTATATAATATATACCTGTCCGGCTGCAGTAGTGATATATATATATTTTTTATATCATTATTTATCATCCAGTCGCAGCAGACACAGTACGGTAGTTCACGGCTGTAGCTACCTCTGTGTCGGCACTCGGCAGTCCATCCATAATTGTATACCACCTACCCGTGGTTTTTTTTTTCTTTCTTCTTTATACATACTACATCTCATTATCATCCAGTCTATATTAGCAGCAGACACAGTACAGTACGGTAGTCCACGGCTGTAGCTACCTCTATGTCGGCACTCGGCAGTCCGTCCATAATTGTATACCACCTACCCGTGGTTTTTTTTTTCTTTCTTCTTTATACATACTACATCTCATTATCAACCAGTCTATATTAGCAGCAGACACAGTACGGTAGTCCACGGCTGTAGCTACCTCTGTGTCTGCACTCGGCAGTCCGTCCATAATTGTATACCACCTACCCGTGGTTTTTTTTTCTTTCTTCTTTATACATACTACATCTCATTATCATCCAGTCTATATTAGCAGCAGACACAGTACAGTACGGTAGTCCACGGCTGTAGCTACCTCTGTGTCGGCACTCGGCAGTCCGTCCATAATTGTATACCACCTACCCGTGGTTTTTTTTTCTTTCTTCTTTATACATACTACATCTCATTATCAACCAGTCTATATTAGCAGCAGACACAGTACGGTAGTCCACGGCTGTAGCTACCTCTGTGTCGGCACTCGGCAGTCCATCCATAATTGTATACCACCTACCCGTGGTTTTTTTTTCTTTCTTCTTTATACATACTACATCTCATTATCATCCAGTCTATATTAGCAGCAGACACAGTACAGTACGGTAGTCCACGGCTGTAGCTACCTCTGTGTCGGCACTCGGCAGTCCATCCATAATTGTATACCACCTACCCGTGGTTTTTTTTTCTTTCTTCTTTATACATACTACATCTCATTATCATCCAGTCTATATTAGCAGCAGACACAGTACAGTACAATAGTCCACGGCTGTAGCTACCTCTGTGTCGGCACTCGGCAGTCCATCCATAATTGTATACCACCTACCCGTGTTTTTTTTTTCTTTCTTCTTTATACATACTACATCTCATTATCATCCAGTCTATATTAGCAGCAGACACAGTACAGTACAATAGTCCACGGCTGTAGCTACCTCTGTGTCGGCACTCGGCAGTCCGTCCATAATTGTATACCACCTACCCGTGTTTTTTTTTTCTTTCTTCTTTATACATACTACATCTCATTATCATCCAGTCTATATTAGCAGCAGACACAGTACAGTACGGTAGTCCACGGCTGTAGCTACCTCTGTGTCGGCACTCGGCAGTCCGTCCATAATTGTATACCACCTACCCGTGGTTTTTTTTTCTTTCTTCTTTATACATACTACATCTCATTATCATCCAGTCTATATTAGCAGCAGACACAGTACAGTACGGTAGTCCACGGCTGTAGCTACCTCTGTGTCGGCACTCGGCAGTCCATCCATAATTGTATACCACCTACCCGTGGTTTTTTTTTCTTTCTTCTTTATACATACTACATCTCATTATCATCCAGTCTATATTAGCAGCAGACACAGTACAGTACAATAGTCCACGGCTGTAGCCACCTCTGTGTCGGCACTCGGCAGTCCGTCCATAATTGTATACCACCTACCCGTGGTTTTTTTTCTTTCTTCTTTATACATACTACATCTCATTATCATCCAGTCTATATTAGCAGCAGACACAGTACAGTACAGTAGTCCACGGCTGTAGCTACCTCTGTGTCGGCACTCGGCAGTCCGTCCATAATTGTATACCACCTACCCGTGGTTTTTTTTTCTTTCTTCTTTATACATACTACATCTCATTATCAACCAGTCTATATTAGCAGCAGACACAGTACGGTAGTCCACGGCTGTAGCTGCCTCTGTGTCGGCACTCGGCAGTCCATCCATAATTGTATACCACCTACCCGTGGTTTTTTTTTCTTTCTTCTTTATACATACATACTACATCTCATTATCATCCAGTCTATATTAGCAGCAGACACAGTACAGTACAATAGTCCACGGCTGTAGCTACCTCTGTGTCGGCACTCGGCAGTCCATCCATAATTGTATACTAGTATCCATCCATCTCCATTGTTTACCTGAGGTGCCTTTTAGTTGTGCCTATTAAAATATGGAGAACAAAAATGTTGAGGTTCCAAAATTAGGGAAAGATCAAGATCCACTTCCACCTCGTGCTGAAGCTGCTGCCACTAGTCATGGCCGAGACGATGAAATGCCAGCAACGTCGTCTGCCAAGGCCGATGCCCAATGTCATAGTACAGAGCATGTCAAATCCAAAACACCAAATATCAGTAAAAAAAGGACTCCAAAACCTAAAATAAAATTGTCGGAGGAGAAGCGTAAACTTGCCAATATGCCATTTACCACACGGAGTGGCAAGGAACGGCTGAGGCCCTGGCCTATGTTCATGGCTAGTGGTTCAGCTTCACATGAGGATGGAAGCACTCAGCCTCTCGCTAGAAAACTGAAAAGACTCAAGCTGGCAAAAGCACCGCAAAGAACTGTGCGTTCTTCGAAATCCCAAATCCACAAGGAGAGTCCAATTGTGTCGGTTGCGATGCCTGACCTTCCCAACACTGGACGTGAAGAGCATGCGCCTTCCACCATTTGCACGCCCCCTGCAAGTGCTGGAAGGAGCACCCACAGTCCAGTTCCTGATAGTCAGATTGAAGATGAAGATGTTGAAGTACACCAGGATGAGGAGGGTATGGGTGTTGCTGGCGCTGGGGAGGAAATTGACCAGGAGGATTCTGATGGTGAGGTGGTTTGTTTAAGTCAGGCACCCGGGGAGACACCTGTTGTCCGTGGGAGGAATATGGCCGTTGACATGCCTGGTGAAAATACCAAAAAAATCAGCTCTTCAGTGTGGAGGTATTTCAACAGAAAAGCGGACAACAGGTGTCAAGCCGTGTGTTGCCTTTGTCAAGCTGTAATAAGTAGGGGTAAGGACGTTAACCACCTCGGAACATCCTCCCTTATACGTCACCTGCAGCGCATTCATAATAAGTCAGTGACAAGTTCAAAAACTTTGGGCGACAGCGGAAGCAGTCCACTGACCAGTAAATCCCTTCCTCTTGTAACCAAGCTCACGCAAACCACCCCACCAACTCCCTCAGTGTCAATTTCCTCCTTCCCCATGAATGCCAATAGTCCTGCAGGCCATGTCACTGGCAATTCTGACGAGTCCTCTCCTGCCTGGGATTCCTCCGATGCATCCTTGCGTGTAACGCCTACTGCTGCTAGCGCTGCTGTTGTTGCTGCTGGGAGTCGATGGTCATCCCAGAGGGGAAGTCGTAAGCCCACTTGTACTACTTCCAGTAAGCAATTGACTGTCCAACAGTCCTTTGCGAGGAAGATGAAATATCACAGCAGTCATCCTGCTGCAAAGCGGATAACTGAGGCCTTGACAACTATGTTGGTGTTAGACGTGCGTCCGGTATCCGCCGTTAGTTCACAGGGAACTAGACAATTTATTGAGGCAGTGTGCCCCCGTTACCAAATACCATCTAGGTTCCACTTCTCTAGGCAGGCGATACCGAGAATGTACACGGACGTCAGAAAAAGACTCACCAGTGTCCTAAAAAATGCAGTTGTACCCAATGTCCACTTAACCACGGACATGTGGACAAGTGGAGCAGGGCAGGGTCAGGACTATATGACTGTGACAGCCCACTGGGTAGATGTATGGACTCCCGCCGCAAGAACAGCAGCGGCGGCACCAGTAGCAGCATCTCGCAAACGCCAACTCTTTCCTAGGCAGGCTACGCTTTGTATCACCGCTTTCCAGAATACGCACACAGCTGAAAACCTCTTACGGCAACTGAGGAAGATCATCGCGGAATGGCTTACCCCAATTGGACTCTCCTGTGGATTTGTGGCATCGGACAACGCCAGCAATATTGTGTGTGCATTAAATATGGGCAAATTCCAGCACGTCCCATGTTTTGCACATACCTTGAATTTGGTGGTGCAGAATTTTTTAAAAAACGACAGGGGCGTGCAAGAGATGCTGTCGGTGGCCAGAAGAATTGCGGGACACTTTCGGCGTACAGGCACCACGTACAGAAGACTGGAGCACCACCAAAAACTACTGAACCTGCCCTGCCATCATCTGAAGCAAGAAGTGGTAACGAGGTGGAATTCAACCCTCTATATGCTTCAGAGGTTGGAGGAGCAGCAAAAGGCCATTCAAGCCTATACAATTGAGCACGATATAGGAGGTGGAATGCACCTGTCTCAAGCGCAGTGGAGAATGATTTCAACGTTGTGCAAGGTTCTGATGCCCTTTGAACTTGCCACACGTGAAGTCAGTTCAGACACTGCCAGCCTGAGTCAGGTCATTCCCCTCATCAGGCTTTTGCAGAAGAAGCTGGAGACATTGAAGGAGGAGCTAACACGGAGCGATTCCGCTAGGCATGTGGGACTTGTGGATGGAGCCCTTAATTCGCTTAACAAGGATTCACGGGTGGTCAATCTGTTGAAATCAGAGCACTACATTTTGGCCACCGTGCTCGATCCTAGATTTAAAGCCTACCTTGGATCTCTCTTTCCGGCAGACACAAGTCTGCTGGGGTTGAAAGACCTGCTGGTGAGAAAATTGTCAAGTCAAGCGGAACGCGACCTGTCAACATCTCCTCCTTCACATTCTCCCGCAACTGGGGGTGCGAGGAAAAGGCTCAGAATTCCGAGCCCACCCGCTGGCGGTGATGCAGGGCAGTCTGGAGCGACTGCTGATGCTGACATCTGGTCCGGACTGAAGGACCTGACAACGATTACGGACATGTCGTCTACTGTCACTGCATATGATTCTCTCACCATTGAAAGAATGGTGGAGGATTATATGAGTGACCGCATCCAAGTAGGCACGTCACACAGTCCGTACTTATACTGGCAGGAAAAAGAGGCAATTTGGAGGCCCTTGCACAAACTGGCTTTATTCTACCTAAGTTGCCCTCCCACAAGTGTGTACTCCGAAAGAGTGTTTAGTGCCGCCGCTCACCTTGTCAGCAATCGGCGTAAGAGGTTACATCCAGAAAATGTGGAGAAGATGATGTTCATTAAAATTAATTATAATCAATTCCTCCGTGGAGACATTGACCAGCAGCAATTGCCTCCACAAAGTACACAGGGAGCTGAGATGGTGGATTCCAGTGGGGACGAATTGATAATCTGTGAGGAGGGGGATGTACATGGTGATATATCGGAGGATGATGATGAGGTGGACATCTTGCCTCTGTAGAGCCAGTATGTGCAAGGAGAGATTAATTGCCTCTTTTTTGGTGGGGGTCCAAACCAACCCGTCATTTCAGTCACAGTCGTGTGGCAGACCCTGTCACTGAAATGATGGGTTGGTTAAAGTGTGCATGTCCTGTTTATACAACATAAGGGTGGGTGGGAGGGCCCAAGGACAATTCCATCTTGCACCTCTTTTTTCTTTAATTTTTCTTTGCGTCATGTGCTGTTTGGGGAGGGTTTTTTGGAAGGGACATCCTGCGTGACACTGCAGTGCCACTCCTAGATGGGCCCGGTGTTTGTGTCGGCCACTAGGGTCGCTTATCTTACTCACACAGCTACCTCATTGCGCCTCTTTTTTTCTTTGCGTCATGTGCTGTTTGGGGAGGGTTTTTTGGAAGGGACATCCTGCGTGACACTGCAGTGCCACTCCTAGATGGGCCCGGTGTTTGTGTCGGCCACTAGGGTCGCTTATCTTACTCACACAGTCAGCTACCTCATTGCGCCTCTTTTTTTCTTTGCGTCATGTGCTGTTTGGGGAGGTTTTTTTGGAAGGGCCATCCTGCGTGACACTGCAGTGCCACTCCTAGATGGGCCCGGTGTTTGTGTCGGCCACTAGGGTCGCTTATCTTACTCACACAGTCAGCTACCTCATTGCGCCTCTTTTTTTCTTTGCGTCATGTGCTGTTTGGGGAGGGTTTTTTGGAAGGGCCATCCTGCGTGACACTGCAGTGCCACTCCTAGATGGGCCCGGTGTTTGTGTCGGCCACTAGGGTCGCTTATCTTACTCACACAGTCAGCTACCTCATTGCGCCTCTTTTTTTCTTTGCGTCATGTGCTGTTTGGGGAGGGTTTTTTGGAAGGGCCATCCTGCGTGACACTGCAGTGCCACTCCTAGATGGGCCCGGTGTTTGTGTCGGCCACTAGGGTCGCTTATCTTACTCACACATTCAGCTACCTCATTGCGCCTCTTTTTTTCTTTGCGTCATGTGCTTTTTGGGTAGGGTTTTTTGGAAGGGCCATCCTGCGTGACACTGCAGTGCCACTCCTAGATGGGCCCGGTGTTTGTGTCGGCCACTAGGGTCGCTTATCTTACTCACACAGTCAGCTACCTCATTGCGCCTCTTTTTTTCTTTGCGTCATGTGCTGTTTGGGGAGGGTTTTTTGGAAGGGGCATCCTGCGTGACACTGCAGTGCCACTCCTAGATGGGCCCGGTGTTTGTGTCGGCCACTAGGGTCGCTTATCTTACTCACACAGTCAGCTACCTCATTGCGCCTCTTTTTTTCTTTGCGTCATGTGCTGTTTGGGGAGGGTTTTTTGGAAGGGCCATCCTGCGTGACACTGCAGTGCCACTCCTAGATGGGCCCGGTGTTTGTGTCGGCCACTAGGGTCGCTTATCTTACTCACACAGTCAGCTACCTCATTGCGCCTCTTTTTTTCTTTGCGTCATGTGCTGTTTGGGGAGGGTTTTTTGGAAGGGCCATCCTGCGTGACACTGCAGTGCCACTCCTAGATGGGCCCGGTGTTTGTGTCGGCCACTAGGGTCGCTTATCTTACTCACACAGTCAGCTACCTCATTGCGCCTCTTTTTTTCTTTGCGTCATGTGCTGTTTGGGGAGGGTTTTTTGGAAGGGCCATCCTGCGTGACACTGCAGTGCCACTCCTAGATGGGCCCGGTGTTTGTGTCGGCCACTAGGGTCGCTTATCTTACTCACACAGTCAGCTACCTCATTGCGCCTCTTTTTTTCTTTGCGTCATGTGCTGTTTGGGGAGGGTTTTTTGGAAGGGCCATCCTGCGTGACACTGCAGTGCCACTCCTAGATGGGCCCGGTGTTTGTGTCGGCCACTAGGGTCGCTTATCTTACTCACACAGTCAGCTACCTCATTGCGCCTCTTTTTTTCTTTGCGTCATGTGCTGTTTGGGGAGGGTTTTTTGGAAGGGCCATCCTGCGTGACACTGCAGTGCCACTCCTAGATGGGCCCGGTGTTTGTGTCGGCCACTAGGGTCGCTTATCTTACTCACACAGTCAGCTACCTCATTGCGCCTCTTTTTTTCTTTGCGTCATGTGCTGTTTGGGGAGGGTTTTTTGGAAGGGCCATCCTGCGTGACACTGCAGTGCCACTCCTAGATGGGCCCGGTGTTTGTGTCGGCCACTAGGGTCGCTTATCTTACTCACACAGTCAGCTACCTCATTGCGCCTCTTTTTTTCTTTGCGTCATGTGCTGTTTGGGGAGGGTTTTTTGGAAGGGCCATCCTGCGTGACACTGCAGTGCCACTCCTAGATGGGCCCGGTGTTTGTGTCGGCCACTAGGGTCGCTTATCTTACTCACACAGTCAGCTACCTCATTGCGCCTCTTTTTTTCTTTGCGTCATGTGCTGTTTGGGGAGGGTTTTTTGGAAGGGCCATCCTGCGTGACACTGCAGTGCCACTCCTAGATGGGCCCGGTGTTTGTGTCGGCCACTAGGGTCGCTTATCTTACTCACACAGTCAGCTACCTCATTGCGCCTCTTTTTTTCTTTGCGTCATGTGCTGTTTGGGGAGGGTTTTTTGGAAGGGCCATCCTGCGTGACACTGCAGTGCCACTCCTAGATGGGCCTGGTGTTTGTGTCGGCCACTAGGGTCGCTTATCTTACTCACACAGTCAGCTACCTCATTGCGCCTCTTTTTTTCTTTGCGTCATGTGCTGTTTGGGGAGGGTTTTTTGGAAGGGCCATCCTGCGTGACACTGCAGTGCCACTCCTAGATGGGCCCGGTGTTTGTGTCGGCCACTAGGGTCGCTTATCTTACTCACACAGCGACCTCGGTGCAAATTTTAGGACTAAAAATAATATTGTGAGGTGTGAGGTATTCAGAATAGACTGAAAATGAGTGTAAATTATGGGTTTTGAGGTTAATAATACTTTGGGATCAAAATGACCCCCAAATTCTATGATTTAAGCTGTTTTTTAGGGTTTTTTGAAAAAAACACCCGAATCCAAAACACACCCGAATCCGACGAAAAAAATTCGGTGAGGTTTTGCCAAAACGCGGTCGAACCCAAAACACGGCCGCGGAACCGAACCCAAAACCAAAACACAAAACCCGAAAAATTTCCGGCGCTCATCTCTATTTTTAACATGAAAAACAATAAACAAGTGTGTGGGAGTAACACATTGTTACAGTGTTGGATGCGAGGACAGTGTGCAAAAATAGACCAAACATAAACTAAAAATGGTAGATTAAGTAACATAGTCCTGGAATTTTGTATTAGAGGTGGAGATTCAGGGGCGTTTTTAGAGAGGAGGGGGCCCGTGTGCACACTCCGGGTGGGCCCCCTCCTCTCCACGGTGCCGTAGGCTCCAGCTATAGGCCGGAGTCTACTGCGCTTGCGCAAGTCTCCCGAAACATGGCACCTGCCATGTTTTGGAGACAAAAGTCAAAGTGCACATGCGCTGTGCCCATTTTTTATGTGTTTTTTGGCAGCGACGGCTACCGCTCCAGCTCACGGCGATGGACTTTGGAGAGGTGAGTATGAAAATATGGGTGCAATGTGTGTGGTGTGGGCCCCCCTGGACCCAGGGCCCATGTGCACCGCACACATTGTATCCATGATAGAAACGCCAGTGTGGAGATTCCAGCAGACCATGCTACAAAGAAAGGGCTAGTGCTGTGCCTGGTATCAAAATACAGTAGGCTTGCTATTAAGCAAGGACATGAAGCTATCCTGCAGCCCCATATGTGTACTGTACTCTCATTCATTCTGTGGTGAGGTGATTTGGAGGTGTTGACTCACACACCCTTAGGAGGTGGCGACTGTTGTGCTTATATAAAACATCATCAGATGGCCACACATACAGTAGCTGTTGGGCCTGTTGGAAGATCCCTGCACAGTCCCGACTCTGTCATACAGTACCTGACAGGGGTCTACATGCAGACCATCTGCTTGGGAGACAATGGTTTTGAGCAATGGGGTATTCTATTGTGAGTGGCTTTGAACAGCAGCCTGGAATTCTGCAGAGCATCTTTCAAGATGTTCTCAACTTGTGGTCTAAGAGCCTAATTCAGACCTGATCGCTCGCTCAGGTTTTTTTGTACTGCTGCGAACAGATAGTCGCCGCCCATAGGGGAGTGTATTTTTGCTTTGCAAGTGTGCAATCGCATGTGCAGCTGGTTGGTACAAAAAAGTTTTTGCAGTTTCTGAGTAGCCCAGAACTTACTCAACCGCTGCGATCACTTCAGCCTGTCCGGTGCTGGAACTGACATCAGGCTCCTGCCCTATAAACGCTTGGACACGCCTGCGTTTTTCCAAACACTCCCAGAAAATGTTCAGTTAACACCCACAAACGCCTTCTTCCTGTCAATCTCCTTGTGATCGGCTGTGCAAATGGATTCTTCTTACAATCCATCGCTGGGCAACTATCCGCTTTGTACTTGTACGACGCGCCTGCGCATTGCGGTGAATACGCATGCGCAGTTCTGACCTGATCACAGCGCAGTGAAAGAACCTAGCGTGCAATCAGGTCTGAATGACCCCCTAAGTTTGAACTTGGTGGAGGGAATGATGGTGCAGATAGGCCTGTACAGAAGGTGTTGAGCAGGAGAGGAAGTCAACCTCTCAGAGTATTTCTCAAATGGAGGAGCACCATACATATGTCAGAATTGTACTGCACTTTCTGCTAGTCTTTTGGACAGTGGATAGCGAGAACTGTTGGTGACATGTGAGATCGGGGCTGGTGCTAGGGTGTTTGGCACCCCCCTGTAAACTATAAATTTCCCCAGGTACATAATATTGCACATGGCAGTGGGTGACAGGGAGAGGTAGAGGGTAACAGGGAGAAGGAGACAGGAAGAAGATGATGCTGGGAAGAGGTAGTTAGTGACAAGTAGTAGGTGACACTGGGGAAAGGCAGTGGGTAACAGGCAGTAGGTGAAACTGGAGATAGGTGGATGGTGATATGGAGAGTAAGACAGGGAGATTGGGTGGATAATAAGGAGAGGCAGAGGGTGATAGGGAGATTTAGAAGCTGACAGAGAGAGGAAAGAGAAGGTGATGGGGAGAGAGTGACATGTAGTGGGTGACAGGGAGTGACAGTGGGAGATAGGCAGAGGGTGACACCAGGGAAAGGCAGCGGGAGACAGGGAGAGAGAGGCAGTGCGAGAAAGGCAAAGGGTAATGCCAGGAAAAGGCAGTGCGTAACAGGAGAGAGATGGAGATGGGGAGAGGGTGAAATGCAGTGGTTGACAAGGAGAGGGTGACAGCAGAGACAGGGTGATGGGGAGAGGATGATGCCATGAAAAGGCAGTGTGTGACAGGGAGAAGGTGACAGGAGAAAGAGGGTGACAGGGAGAGGGTGGCAGGTAGTACTTGACAGGAAGAGGCCGTGGGAGATGGGCAAAGGGTGATGACTGGTAAAGGCAGGGTGATAGGAGAGAGAGGGTGACGGGAAGAGGGTGACAACCAGTGGGTAATGGAGGTGTTGACAGGAGATAGAAGGTGACAGAGATAACAAGTGAGTGACAGGGAGAGAGGGTAACAGCTAGTGGGTGACAGGAGAGAGTGGGTAACGGCAGTTGTAGACAGGCTAAGGGTGACACCAGAAAGAGGCAGTGGGTCCTTTATGAAAATATTAAATATTATGCAAACATACAGTATTAAAGCTGAATCATTATTTCCTATTTCGTGAATCTACATAAACATATTTTATTTTACCACTATACACTATTTATTAACAATTTCTTATATAGTGCAGCATGTTCTATTGCGCTTTACAATTGGAACAACAGTAATAAAACAAAACTGGTTAAAACAGACAGACATAGAGGTAGGAAGGTCCTGCTCGCAACCTTACAATCTGTAGGGAAATAGGCATTGATACACAAGGATAGATGCTACCTATCGCATAATTGTCCACCAGATTGCAGAGGTTCTTAATGGGCTGTATTATATGGTAACCCAGCATATTCTCAGTGAATGCACAACATTTTTCACTGATAAGTATATCTCATCAAACTTTTTTAATAGTGCCTCAGGTCCTCTAGATACTGCCCCTCTGAATAAACATACAGTATATGTCTGTATTATCAGCAGCCTCAGCCTCAGATAGTTTGAGCAATGTATATGCCTTTATATCTTCTGACATTTTTGGCCCATAACAGTAAAAAGCAAGTGATTGGAGTATTTTACACCTTTAATAGGAAATTCCGCAAAAAATCTTTAAATTGCTTAAAAATTTGAAAAATTAATATACTGTAAATTTTTTGTTCTGCAATTTATTTTTTGCACAAATCATTTAAGGTTTGTGATGACAGAACAATTAAAAAAAACATTAAACTGGAGTGACTTTTGATATTAATTCTAATTGTCAAAAGAAAAATGTCAGTCATCTAGCAATCACATTATCCATGATAATTAATGAAAAAATGCACATTTGTAGAACCTGAAACTAAACATGTCAATCGCAAAGTACACATATCCACTATGTCGTTTCAAATTCATGATATTCTTCTAATTCATCAAACAGCATTTGACACACTTGTTATATTAACCTGTTCCAGTAAATGTTAATGTGCTTATACACAGCTCATTATGCCGGTACCAAAAGCATCTAATTTTATTTTTTTTAAATTATTTTGCTCAACTTATAAGTATAAAAGATTTAAGATACTATTTTATTATTTGCTTTTTATTTGCCAGGTAAAAAGAAAAAAAAAAAGTAAATTATGATATAAAATAATATGATTAAAAATACAGAATTTTCTAATATAACTTACAATACCATACATTTAAAGGTTGTATTTTTCTACTTTCTCTTTTGCGATGATTATGTTTTAATTAATGCATTCATGTGCGATAGGACTTTGTCTAACTCAATCTCTAGGGGTCACTTTACTGCTGTGATGTTTAAGCTAATATTGTGTGCAAATAGCCTTAAGTAATACATATTTATGTGCATAAATCAATTCTGCTAATTAAATGCATGCCTTTTAAATATAATTACCTTGTGGAAAATACAGTAGTGCAATTTCATTACAAAGCAAGTTCAAAACAGACTAATAAAAAATATTATGTTTTGAAGTCAGTACAGAAATGTAATATAGATAAAACAAGACCAATGTATGATTACAGCATGTCTATTTTTAAGCCAAATAAACTTGTGAAATGCCTTCACTCAACATTCTTGTGTGAAATTTGCAACATATTTCATAAGTATCTAAAATAAACTGTATGTTCTGTGGAAGCACAGGCTGGCAAATTTGAGTATTCTTTGCTGTGGGCGATATGGGCTTGTTTTTCTTGCACATTAATACTGCTTTTATACTAAAATGACTAGTCGCACACAGGAGCAGTACAAGGGGGCTTCCAGGGTCAGACCCAGCAAGAGAGCCCTTTCAAACAACGACCCGACCTGGCATATTTCCGGGTGGGTGATGTCAGTGGTGATGTGTCCCGCAATCAGTGCTTGGAGATGAGTTGATCTCCAAGCACCGCCTCTTCTTGCCACACCTTCGCATCGACGGTTTACCCCATTTACACTGCACCATGACCTGGGTCCTTCCCGGGACCAACCCTGGAAGCTGGCCGGGTTGGATTCCCTAGTAACTGGACCTGGGTAAACCCTTTTACACTGAACCTCTCCTGGGTTATCATGGCAATAACCCAGGTCTTCCGTGGTGTTGTAAAAGGGGTAAAAGGGGGATAATTATCAAAGCTTGGAGAGAGATAATATACCAACCAATCAGCTTCTAAATGTGATTTTGTAAGCTGTGTTGGAAAAATGTCAGTTAATAGCTGATTAGTTGGTACTTTATGTTCCACCAATCTTTGATAAATATCCAGCTAAGAATAAGATACAGAGTTGCACATAAAGTTGCCACAGCTCAGATTTCTCACACTAACCATGCGTCTGAGACGATCTGAGTATGACATCTGTGGGGCTGTTTAGAGCAACATCGGAACCAGCCAGATCTCACTTGCAGCTAAATGAATGCAATTTGGGGCACCAGAGCGTCTGTATTGATCTGACAATTTCAGATGGATCTCTTACATCCAAAGTATTGCTGCTCCAAACTTGTGCTAATGCTGATAATGGGTTTGCCAACAGCAGATGTATAGGGTACATAGCCACATAGATGCAGCCACCTCTGAAGGGATAAAGTCAAAAGGTTGACAATGATAATGTTAACACCACATACAATGATAATTATTATTATTATTATTACATTTTATTTATAGGGCGCCACAAGTGTTTCGCAGCGCCGTACAAAGGACAGTACAGGGAGACAAAACTTAGCATAACAGTAAATAAATAACAAAAATGGAGTGCAGGTAACAAAGAGCACCACAATTCTCAAAGCATAATACAGCTTAGATGTAAGTAGCGAAGGAGTAATCATTGTACTACTTGGGGCTGGCGGCCATAGATAGAGAGGGGCCATTTACCAGCAGGAGAAAAAGCAGGTAAAGATGGTCGCTGAGTGAAATGTGTCAAGAAGAGGGCTTAGACAAGAGGAAAGAGGGCCCTGCTCTGAAGAGCTAACAATCTAGTGGGGAGGGGCAACAGACAGATGACATGAGGTGCAAGCAAGCAGGTAGAAGCCTGATGGTGGTATGCGAGCAAAGCAGAGATGTCCAAGGCATGGGGCAGGGGGATGGAGGAGCAGCCTAAGGACTAGGTTATGCATTGGAGGGGTACGCTTTGATAAATAGGTGGGTTTTCAGTGCCCGTTTGAAGCTTTGCAAGGTCGGGGAGAGTCTAATGGAGCGGGGGAGCGCATTCCACTGAAGGGGTGCAGCACGGGCAAAATCCTGAACTCGTGCATGGGAAGCAGTGACCAAGGCAGAGGAGAGGCGACTGTCATCAGCCGACCGTAGTGGGCGGGAGGGAGTATGAAGGGAGAGGAGGTTGGAGATGTAGGGAGCGGTGGAATTAGAGATTGCCTTGTATGTGAGGGTGAGGAGTTTGAAGAGGATTCTGTAGGGGAATGGGATCCAGTGTAGATTTTGTCGAAGGGGAGTGGCAGAAGTGGAGCGGCGGGAGAGGAAGATGAGCCTAGCTGCGGAGTTGAGGACAGATTGGAGGGGAGCAATGTGGGAGCAAGTGAGGTCAGTGAGGAGCACATTGCAGTAGTCGAGTCGTGAGATGACCAGTGAGTGGATGATAAGTTTAGTTGCACTCTGGGAGAGAAATGGCCTGATGCGAGCAATGTTGCGTAGCTGGAACCGACAAGATTGCACCAGAACTTGGATGTAGGGTGCAAAGGAGAGGGAGGAGTCAAGAGTGACGCCCAGGCAGCGGAGTTGGGGAACGGGGGAGATGATAGTGTTGTCAACAGTGATAGATATATTTGTAGGGGGTGTTGCTCTGGCTGGGGGAAAGATAATAAGTTCAGTTTTATCCATGTTGAGCTTCAGAGAGCGCTCAGACATCCAGGAGGAGATGGCAGAGAGGCAGCTGGAGACCTGAGAGAGGACAGAGGGGGACAGATCAAGAGAGGAGAGGTAGAGTTGTGTGTCATCAGCATAGAGGTGGTATTGAAGGCCAAAGGAGTTAATGAGCGCACCCAGGGAAGAGGTGTACAGGGAGAACAGAAGGGGGCCTAGGACAGAACCTTGAGGGACACCAACAGGAAGGATGGAAGGGTGTGAGGAGGTTCCGGAGGCAGACACAGAGAAGGAGCAGTTAGTGAGGTATGAGGTATGAGGTAAACCAGTCAAGATGTCAACAAAGCATACTTAGGGGTGTGCACCGGGCCATTTTTCGGGTTTTGTGTTTTGGTTTTGGATCTGGATCTCCTTCGTGTTTTGAATCTGGATTGGTTTTGCCTAAACCATCTTTGCGAGTTTTGGTTTTGGATGTGGATTTTTTTTTCTGAAAAAATCATCAAAACAGCTAAATAACAGACTTTGGGGGTGTTTTTGTTCCTACAGTATTGTTAACCTCAATAACATTAACTTCCACTCATTTCCAGACTATTCTGAACATCTCCCAGCTCACAATATTGTTTTTATCCAGTTTAGGCCAAAAGGTTGCACAGAGGTAGCTGGACGGAGCAGCAGCAGTCCTTGAGGATGTATAGTATATACTGGGAGGACAAAATATAAATAAAAAATAATGTATTTAAAAAAAGACGCATTAGGCAAGGCTCAAGATTTCAATTCACAAAAAAGATGATTAAGGCAAAGAAGAATAATTTTTTTTAATTTAATTTATTTTAATTAATTAATTTAGAATCAAATTCTTCATTTCCTCCAAGATATCTTCGATATGCAGAAAGTTCACTACTGTATATGAGTGTGGAGAGTTTATTTATATTCATTTAATTGAAATGTATCTAATTTATAATTATTAATACTATTAATTTGAATTAATTACAATAGGGTGATAAGAAGAGTAATGAAAATAGGACAATAAGTTATAATATGAATATGAGCTACAGACACCACGCCTTGAAATGGACGGAGCACACCTGGATGTATTCTGGCAGGATACAGCACAAAATCTGAAAAAAAAAGATGTCTTTTATTTTGGGTGGATTGACAGAACACCCCTAGATGGATGGAGAAGCTGCAGTCCCTGGATGTATACTGGGATGATACAGCACAAAATAAAAACTTAAATAAAAATGAATTCACCTGTATAGCATGGTGAAACAATAACTACTGTGTGTTTCTCACTGTTTCTCTAGCAATTTTCTATCTATTTAGATTTTAGTCACTTCTAATTATTATGGAAATGTAATATCAGAGAACTCTGCAATATACAATAGATACAAGTAGTTAGGGGTGGATTAGGATGGAAAACCAGCCCGGGAAATTTATGGAAGCAGCCCTACTGGGGGTGGAGTCTGTTGAGGGGGTGGGATGCCTCCATATATGGTCTGTCTCTGAGTTGGGTGCAGATGTTGCCTTCTTTGCATCTTTTGCTGCAGTGGGTCAGTGACTTTATGCTAATGACGCTACAATGCCCTTCCCTGGTGTGCATCCAAATATGCAAGAACAGAGATGCCCACTTTCAGTGTCTAAAGATGCTGCAATAACGCTTTGTGAGTCTTTAGCCATCAGTCGCACCATTGTAACTATCACCAACCCTATGCTACTGTAGGTGTAGATCATCCATTTGAGTAGGCCTTCAATGTGAGAAATTCAATGGGGTAAATTTACTAAGGTGGGAGTTTTTTTAGAACTGGCAATGTTACTCACAGCAACCAATCAGATTCTACTTAACATGTATGTAGCTGCTTCTAGAAGATGATAGATAGAAACTGGTTGCTATGAGCAACATCCATGCCCACACTACATTATATCTGTGTCTGATTAGCTAACCCCCTGTAACCACATAGAAATGCCCAATACATATCTAATACACTTCTTGGTGCGAGTGTCTGACTCTGTACATACACTGACACAGTGCATGCTTGGTGTAACTCAGATGCAAGCACAGATAAAAAAAAAATTGCACAAGAAAAAAAATAAAACTTATTGGCCCCCACAGGAAAAACCACACACATTGGCCCCCACAGGAAAACAATAAAACAAATTAGGTAAAATAAAAAAATCTATAATGTAGCTTTTGGTATTACAATTTGTTTCACATTTTCACTGCTGTTTGAAATGCCCAGTGACACCAAAATGTTTTAGAATTCTTAGCTGTAGCTCTATATATTTATTTATTTATTAACAGTTATGTAGCGCTAGCATATTCTATTGCACTTTCTTTCTAAGTTGGGCAGAAATGGAATGGGAATTGAAAGTGGCCTTGAAAAAATATGTAGAAGTGGCCTCACATGAACAGCACCAGAGGTATACCATGTAATCATGGTGACAGCATGCACATCGGCCTACTGGGCAACTTCCCTGGGAAACTTGTGGCTAATTCGCCTCTGTAAGTACTATATAGATTCTGGAAGATAAATTAACTGAGTCTTTATGGATGAGATTTAATGAGTGAAATTACATATTTCACAGGAGCAGCACTTTATCCAATTTAATATACTGTAAATCTATAGTATAATGAAATGCACACCCTATTTTTAAACATAATAAGAGATGCTACCATGCTGAGACTTGCTGTACCATGCAGGAAAAAAAAAAATGCAGGCGCACACAACAAGCATTATAAAAATAAGTGAAGTGAGGCTGTATGTACATGTTTGGCCAAAAATGCGGGCCCATCCACCATGTCATGGTGAACCCCATCAGATTCGTCCCTATCATCCCTAATACTAACACAAGATATCAATTTACCTTGGGCTTACCTACTATAGTCCCCATTTAAACATGTAGACAGCAATGCAGAAACCTGTGCTAATGGCAGGTGGGAGGGATGGTATTACCAAGCCGAGGGAGTCACGATCTTAAAGTGTACAATATACAGTATACACAAACATAAGGGAATGGGTGGTGAGGGGGATCTGTGACTAAAAACCCTAATTTTAAACATAATAAAAGATGCTAAAATGCTGAGATTTGTAACATGTAGAAAAAAGAAAATGCAGGCACATACTCCAGACATGGAGTCACACGCAGTGCCGGAAGCAGTCAAGTATGGTGCCAACCTCCAATAAATTGGAGCTTGTGCTCTGGCAACTGTGGCTGCTTTCCCGATTGGCTGTTGGTCTGCAAGCTCCAATTGGCTGGGACAAAAGTACCAAGTGTACCCCCTTGATGGCAGGCATGTCTGCATGTAAACACAACCCAAAAGAGACTGCTTCTACCACAAAGTCACCTTCTGGGAAGTATAAACCTCCTGACTCTTCAACCTCCAGAAACAAACTTGCCTAGGAGCAGACCGCAAAACAACAGTTGATGGTATCTATTTCCATACCCAAATAGGTCTCTCCTGGTATGCTGTGTGTATATACAGCTTATAACAATTGTCATTTCACTGTATTTTAATCATTATTCGTTATCTGACCGCTTAGAGCTCCATCTAGTGGTCAACACTAAAAACTTACATATTATAATATAATTTATCTTGCATTGTAAATACAGACATATATACACCTGCCAAAGCATATTGTCATCATACACCTAATTTCAATATGCCATGTGGCACGAGGTGCCTGGTGTGAGTGACCCACGCCAAGCAGTGTAGTGTCTTTTTCTCGCCTTTTCACTCAAAAGTGCATCGAAATTGTAATGCAATGTGACAAAACTGCTCCACGAGACCGTACTTATTAATTAATTTTATATGTGAAACTTGTTTATCTGTGTGCAACTGATTCTGAGTCTGTATACGATGAACAATCAGTGCAGTCAAATGAAGTGGTTTTGAAACATTGCATTGCAATTAAGCCGCACATTTGGGACCAGTGGAGGCTTCAGAGGAGGGGTTGCAGTGTAGTCCAAAATTCAAATAGGGGAGCCACCCTAACTGCCACCACAAAAACTGCCAAACATCACTGTCTGTGACTCACTGCCAGATAGTGTTGCTACTCTATTTGAAATTTGGACTGAGCTGCAGCCCCACCTCTAGAGCCGCCACTGTTTGGGGCTTAAAATACCGTCCGATAAAGCAGAGTCGCACGCGACCTAATGCACCGAGAAGGGATGTTTGGCGTGACTGCAACAATAGTGTGTGTATAAGGACACAACTGTACAAGGGATGCAGAGCTGAACCTATTGTATTTGAGAGGTTGCGACTCTTTTATAGTCAGAGAGCGGCGAGTCCAGAGCCAGCAATTACCTATCTCCTGCAACTCATCCCTCCCGCATAGCCACCTGGGGTACCCCTTCATTGCTAGCACTGTCGGAAGATCACCCCCCCCCCCCCCCCCTCTCAAGACAGGATCAAGCTGCTGCAACAGACTCTTTTACCGTGACCCTTATATATTACTGAGTGAGCTCCTTTGGGACTGTGTTGTATATTCCCCTCCACACATTGTGGTAGGAGTTTGAGTACAATTGAACGAGGTGGGACGCCACACTCTATTGTACTGGACTGCGGACCAAAATATACATATGTATAGATTCTTTTCATATACATATCTATATATACTCTTTCATCCATGTTTTAATTTTCTATTTATTCACATCTTTTTCCATTTATTCTCTCTTTCTGTCATTGTGTTTTAGAATAAATACACTTATTCTTCATATATTTAGTATATACTTGTTATTTAGTATTACAACTATTACCACCACATATTCAGGCGCAATTGTGTACCCTTATGTTATATATCTTTAAAGAGGTATTGGGTTTAACCTCCACCACAATTTTGCTGCCACAGCGTTTATCCACACAAGTAGAGCGCTGGATACAATTTGTTCATAATGTGTTACATTCTGTATTTGAAAAATGTCAGGAGCTGATTAAATGATACGTTATCTCTCCCCACTTTATCACTTTCCAAGGCTTAGTACATTTACTTCTTTATGTTTGCACATTAAAATACTGTATCTGCATCCGCCCCAATGTGCTTAGACTAGTGGCTTTAATGATAGACTATGCTTAATTTAAAGCATGGTTGGGTAGCTTTGAATGAAAGAACCATTATTAATAGTAATAAGGTCACTGTGTTTAAAATGAACAATGTTGAAATAATGCAATCTACTAGGTTAGCAACTGGATATAATATGGTGTACATTGGACAAAGAGAAAAGAATTGTTATTACTCATATTCAGAATAAAATATGAAATCAAAAGGAAAGAAAGAGCATTGAGTCACCTGCTGTAGAATTTCTAAAACTGATTGCAATTGAACGGCTCATTATAAACAAGGGCATTGTAGGTAATATTAAAGGAATACATGTCCTTAACAGAAGAATTTTTATGAAATGACTAAGCTATTGGACAGATCAAGAGTATGAGTTTCAAAATCTATAATCACAGATCCCATTTTTATAGGGGATTAATTTATGTATATTGTAAAACATATTTTAACTGATCATTTAGTATCAAGTATGATTCAACCAATATATAGTAATTTCAAATATTATATAATGACCTGAATCAACAGCAAATCTCTTAGCTGGCATGAATCAGAAACAGTAGCGATCAAATAGGTTTGCAGGAAATGTCATATTTAATCTCCAATATATAAACTCTATGCTGAGGTTTTGTAAAAGCTGCACATGAATTATTGTATTTGTCATATTAACAGCTAATCAATTTTAATTAGAAATGAGCGGGTCTGGTTCTCCGAGAACGGAACCCACAGGAATTTCCCATTCCGAGCCGGGATCCGAGTCTGATTTGGGACTTCCTGCCTTACTCGGATCCCAAAGCGAGGATGAACGTCATCTTCCCGCTTCTGGTTTCTCATGGATTTTGGATTCTATAAAGGTCACTGGTTATCGGCGACATCTTCACTCCGGATGTGGAGAGTGTACTGAACGGGCGTGTCCATCTCATGGCTGTGTTGTCTGGCATAGGGCGGTGCTCTGTCAGCTGTATCAGTCCAGGAGTGTTCTGTCTGCTTTATCTGAAAGGGGTGCTAAGTCTGCTGTATTAGTGTTACAAGCCACCTCTGGTGGGTCTGTGTAATTGCAGTCGGACTCCTATGTCTTCTGTGTGCAGTCCAGCTGCTGCATAATTAGGCCATTAGCACTAGGCCTTGTGTGTCAAGCTGCTCACCTTCAGTGACTCTCCTTATTAAGGGGGCTTGTCCTTTTTGGCTGTCCTGATTGGATATTGTGTCTTTTATTACCCAGCATGCCTAGGACCTAGAGGGTGGTTATACTCAGTCCTTATACTGATTCTGTTTAAACCTGATCTATTCAGTCTATCCTGACAAAGCCTGATGAACCCTGAACAGTTTGTGTAATCCTGTCATATTCTGAGCGTGTTGTTTCCGTGCAAGTGCCTGATCCTGAGTGTTCCAGTCTACACTGTCTCTGTTAAGAGCTTCTGTTTATGTACCTGATTCTGTGCACAATCCGGTGTACTCCAGTCTGTATTTGCTCAACTAGAGCTTTAGTTTGTACTCTGTGTTATTGCCCGTGTCTTGTCAGTCTGGTCCCGCAGTATGTATTTCTGTGTCACTAGTAGCATCTATTCCACCATGTTATACATGTACCGTTGGTGTCGCTATTAGCGGTCACTTCAGCATTCCAGCAGTCTTTTTGTACTTCTGTAGCTGGCACTGCTCCGCGATCTGGTCCTGTATTTCTGTCTGCCTGTACCGGCGCTGCTCCGCAGCCCGGTCCAGCAAGTCCATTTGTGAGTTCCTGTATTGCATGCTATCTGGTCCTGTATTTCTGTCTGCCTGTATTATATTTAGGCACTACCAGGGACTGCACTGCTATCACCTCCGTCATTACGGTTCAGTACCCAGGGATTGGTCTCCCATATCCAGTACTGTGGCGCTAATGAGTATCATCTGCCGTAGTGATCCCATGCCAGTTGCACATGGTAGTGTGCTGAAGTTATTGTTTGTCCTGAGTGTCTGATCCTTCCTTTTGTGTCCCAGTCTGACTCCAGTTCTATACTTGCCTTGCCCAGCCTCCCACAGCAGCCTTGTCTATCATAAAACCTGGGGGCATCTGAGTACTTGGCGGACCTAATCCTCCTAGGAGAGATGCCTGCTATAGGCAAAGTCTTTGGCTGCAGGAGGCTAAAGGACTGCTGGGCTAGAGCAACAGTGCCACCTAGTACCATCCTGGTGGCACCCCTAACAATTGGTCCAGGTAAGATTTGCTTTATCAGTCTAGGGGTGCTCTGTCTGCTGTATCAGAAAGGGGTGCTAAGTCTGCTGTATAAGCCCAGGAGTGCTCTGCCTGCTGTATCTTAAAAAGGGGTGCGCTGTCTGCTGTATTTGAAAGGGGTGCTCTGCTGTATCTGATAGGGATGCTCTGTCTGCTGTATCTGAAAAAGGGGTGCTTTGTCTGCTGTATCAGTCCATGGGTGCCCTGTCTTCCATATCAGTCCAGGGGGGCTAAGTCTGCTGTATCAGTCCCGGGGTGCTCTGCCTGCTGTATCTGAAAGGGGTGCTAAGTCTGCTGCATTAGTCCTGATGGGGTGCTCTGTCTGCTGTAACAGTACAGGGGTGCCCTGTCTGCTGTATCAGTCCAGGGGTGCTCTGCCTGCTGTATCTGAAAAAGGGGTGCTCTGTTTGCTGTATCTTAAAGGGGTGCTCTGCTGTATCAGTCCAGGCAGGGGTGCTCTGTCTGCTGTATATGAAAGGGGTGCTCTGCTGTTTCAGTGCAGGCAGGGGTGCTCTGTCTGCTGTATCTGAAAGTGGTTTTCTGTCTGCTGTATCTGAAAGTGGTGCTCTGTCTGCTGTATCTGAAAAAGGGGTGCTCTGTCTTCTGTATCTGAAAAAGGGGTGCTCTGTCTGCTGTATTTGAAAGGAGTGCTCTGTTGTATCAGTCCAGGCAGGGGTGCTCTGTCTGCTGTATCTGAAAGGAATGCTCTTTCGCTGTATCTGAATTGGGTGCTCCGTCTGCTGTATCTGAAAAAGGGGTGCTCTGTCTGCTGTATCTGAAAAATGGATGCTCTGTCTGCTATATCTGAAAAAGGGGTACTCTTGTCTGCTATATTTGAAAAAGGGATGCTCTGTCTGCTGTATCTGAAAAAGAGGTGCTGAAAGGGGTGGTCTGCTTTATTAGTACAGGCAGGGATGCTCTGTCAGCTGTAGTATCTGAAATGAGTGCTGTGTCTGCAGCATCTGAAAAAAGGGGTGCTCTGTCTGCTGTATCTGAAAAAGGGGTGCTCTGTCTGCTGAATATGAAAGGGGTGCTCTGCTGTATCAGTCCAGACAGGGATGCTCTGTCTGCTGTATCTGAAAGGGGAGGTCTAAAATTAAAATAATAAAACCTAAAAACAAAAAGCCTAAAATTATGAAAAAAATTACATATCTTTTTGTTTGTGCTATACCCCAGTGTACTATACAATTTTTATTTTATTTTCATAAGTACTGTGACACTATTGGTCAGACCGCAGTATATTATTTCCTACTCAAACACGTATTGTGCGACACTGTTGGTGAAGCTAAACCGCAGTATGTAATATATTTCTGACTCATTCCTGTGATCTTGTCGGTGAAGCTAAACCGCAGTGTGTAATAAATAATATATATTCCTAACTCATTTGTGCAACACTGTAACCACCGGTGTGTGATATAGAAAATAATACATATTTCTGACTAATTTGTGCAACACTGTAACTGCCAGTGTGTGATATAAAAAATAATAATACATATTTCTGACTCTTTTGTGTGACACTGTTGGTGAAGCTAAACCGTAGTATGTAATAAATAATCTATATTTCGGGCTCATTTGTGCAACACTGTAATTGCCGGTGTGTGATATAAAAAAACCCAATACATATATTTTGATTTGAATTAATATTTAGTGCTGTATCATCCCAGTATACATCCAGGGACTGCAGCTGCTCTGTCCATCTAGGGGTGTTCTGTCAGTCCACCCAAAATAAAAGACTTTTTTTTTTTTTTTTACATATTTTGTGCTGTATTCTCCCAGTATACATACAGGCATGCTTTATCCATGTCATGGTGCTGTGTCCGTAGCTCATATTCTTATGTTATAACTTATTGTCCTATTTTCATAATTCTTCTTATCACAACATTGTGATTCATTCAAATTAATAATATTAATAATAATTATAAATTAACTCAATTTAAATAAAATTATTTTAAATGAACTCCACACTTGAATAGCGAACCTTCTGCATTTTGTAGATTTCCTTCAGCAATGGAAGAACTTGATCCAAAATAAATCAAAATCATGATTACAGCATCTAAAATATTGTCTTTTTATTCTTCTTTGCCTAATTCATCTTTTCGTGAACTGAAATCTTGAGCCTTACCTAATGCGTCATTTTTTTAAAAATACATTCTTTTTTTAAAATAGTTTGTGCTGTGTCCATTCTCCCAGTATATACATCCAAAGGATACTGCTACTTCGTTAGTCTGGGGGTGTTCTGTCCATCCATCCAGGGTCTTTGGCCCAGTATTAAAAAATAAATAAAATATTTAGTGCTGTACACCAGTATAATATACATCCAAGGGCTGCTGCTTTGCCTTCCAGTGACAAAGGGCTGTTCCTTGTTCTGTCCATCCATCCATATAGGCTCTGCCCCAGATATAAAAAAAAATTAAGTATTTTTATTAATAATATAAAAAATTATATTTTGTATTTTGTGCCGTACCCCAGTATACTGTACATCCATTTTCTGGATGCGTTGAAAACCCTTTCTGAGTACACACTGGAGGGTGGACAACTTAAGTAAAGCAAAGCCAGTTTTTGCAAGGGCCCCCAAATTAGCTTTTTTTTCCTGCCATATTGGAACAGACTTTCTGGCAGGGCGTGGTATGGTATGCCGGCGGTCGGGCTCCCGGCGACCAGCATACCGGCGCCGGGAGCCCGACCGCCAGCTTACCGACAGTGTGGCGAGCGCAAATGAGCCCCTTGCGGGCACGGTGGCGCGCTACGCGCGCCACACTATTTTATTCTCCCTCCAGGCGGGTCGTGGACCCCCACGAGAGAGAATAAGTATTGGTATGCCGGCTGTCGGGATTCCGGCGCCGGTATACTGTGCGCCGGGATCCCGACAGCCGGCATACTGAAGACCACCCTTTCTGGCATGCCTATTTGGAATGCTACAGTATGACTAAAATAATCATCAACTATTTTTTAATGGTGACTGTATCATATGCAGTCACAGTAGACATGTCAATAATAATTGTTGGTAGTTCCTTCAGTCCAGACCTGAATGTCAGAATGATCTACATCACTGCCATTGGGTCTCTTTGAAGTCTCTTTCAAATTTGAAGAATGACAAAAATGCAAAAATGTCCCGAAATTTTCCAGGCTCTTGACAAAAAAAGGTTAATAATTTGTTTTTGTTTTATTAGATGGCCAAGTAGAACTTAATTGCTGTCAAATTCTTTCTAAGCTAATCCTTTTATTTATTTCTTTTACAGGAATTCCAGGAATTTTGAAATGGATAATGTCCGCTATCTGAGGGTGTAGAGTTTAGTTGCCTCAGCCAGCTTTACACACAGTATGTACCATGTAAACATATGTATGTGTTTGACCAATATACACAACAAATTTTTGTATTAATTAAATATATTTCCTTTCCATTTTATTGCAGACACCCTCGACAAAGGACAAGACCTGCAAGATACAACGCGTGGATGATGATGTTTTGGTTTTGATCTGGAATCGGAGTCTGGTGGGAAAACCCAAGCACATCTCTAGACCCTCCTCCCTCATAAATTTGTCTCGGAATAAAAATAATATTACAATTACTATAATCAATCCTTCCTTCCTTAACCTGTCTTCAACGACATACATACTTCAACTCCTATGGGCCTCTAATCTAGTAATTATTTATTAATGAAAGCTTTCTTGGTTACTTTCTATGAGGCCGTATAGTTTATTAAACTGCCACCCTGTCTGCCACTGCAGTGCCACTCTGTTTCTAAGATGAACAATGTTGGAATTTTAAGTGCCACATATTCGGGCCGTCCACTGCTGTTGCTTAGCTTAGTCATCCAGCTACCTCGATGCAACCTTTTGGCCTAAACTTGATAAAAACAATATTGTGAGGTGTTCATAATAGACTGGAAATGAGTGGAAATAATTGTTTTTGAGGTTAATAATACTGTAGGAACAAAAAACACCCTCAAATTCTATTATTTTAGCTATTTTTTTTAAATCCATATCCAAAACCAAAACCTGCAACGGTGGTTTTGGCAAAACCAATACAGATCCAAAACACGAAGGAGATACAGATCCAAAACCAAAACCCAAAACAGATACCAATGTGTTAGTTTTGGATCTGTATTCATTTTGTGTTTTGTATTTTCTTCTAATTTTGCAAAACCACCCTCACGTGGTTTTGGGTCTGAATTTTTTTTTATGTTAAAAACAGCTAAAATTGTGTTATTTGAGCTATTTTTTCGAACAGTATTATTCAGCTTAATAACATTAATTTCCAGTAATTTCTAGTCACTTTTGACCACCTCATACAGATGTGTCCACATACATCTTTGGTATACATCTTTGCTATATCCTGCCATGTATGGCACGGTTTTGCATGCCATAGACTCGGAGATTTAGCCATGGTTTGTGATTTTTCTTAATTTGCTTCTTTAGTATGTTACTTTATACATATTCTATTATGGCAAACAAAATTTTAAAATCCATCCATTCGCTACTCGTAAAAAAACAACTTAGCCATGTTTTGCATGTTGTGCCAAATTGAGCAAAATAGCAAAGATGTAAGTGGACACATCTGTAGCTCACAATACTATTCACCAATATAGGCCAAATGCTGGTTGGCTAAATTAAGCAACAGTGCAGTGGCACAAACACTTGAAGTTATTTCTGTTTAAAATTTGTTGCAAATTAGTAATTTATTAGAGCAATATCTAATAAAAATGTCATTCAAAATACAGTAGAGATGAGCGGGTTCGGTTTTAGTTGGATTTACTCAGATCTCAAAACGGCATCTTATTGGCTCACGGATGTCACGTGTTTTGGATAGCCAATAAGAAAAATCCGGATAAAAAAGAACTGGCAATAATTCTAGTGTTAAGAACCGAGTAAATCCGAACCCGCTTATCTCTAATTCAAAAAGAACATCCCCAATGCCCTCAAAATACAGCCATTTATGAAAAGTGGTGCAAGATGGGATTGTCTTTGGTCACTCCCTCTCACCCTTATGTTGTATATTAAAAAGCATACAGTATGCACAGTTAGAGAACGGAGGACATTTCATACGGCTGTAGTGACATCAAATTCTGAGTAGAAGGCTGAATGAAGCAGGTGGAGGTGTCCATGGCAACTGCTGGGCCTATGAGATGGCTGAGAAATCTGATGATGGGAGGGGCTTAGCCCTTATGAGGAGAGGACTGACTAGGTTCTCCCTCTTTTCCTCAGGAAAAATTGAACAGTGAAGTGCTCTGCGTTTGTGTTGTACTTAACTGTGTATTATTTGTGAATTTGTGGTATTTTTCTTCTCAATTCTTTTCAATCTTTACTACTCCCTAATCCTTTCACCCCCCTTTTTTCTCTGAATCTTTCTTTATCTATCTTTTCTATCTTCTAACATGCCTAGTCATGCTGTGGGTCCCCCTATCCATTTTATTGAAAGCGGTGAAAGGGACGCTGCTGAGTTAGTGTCAGGTAGGGGACAGCCTTTGTCAGCACAAGGAAGGCGCCAAGCCATGAGTAATGTGATTAATTCTGCCGCCAGGGGTTGGGCTCGGCCGCCTGAGAGGGCTTTTGTGGGCGAAGCTGCATCACGCAGAGGCCGGGTCAGCAGCTTGTCTGTGTCACGTGCTGTTGGTCCAACTCGTGCTGTGGGAATTGATTCTCGGGAGTTAAATACCGACAGTGCAATGTCTCGGAGCGTGGGTGCTATGGTGGAGTGACGGAGCAGGGTGCTGAGGAGAGCGGTAACATCTCGGGGAGTTACCTCAGGAGTGCATGTGCCGGAGGTGCGCCGCGGACGTCCCGTGGGCCCGCGGGGGACCGTGGCTGCCAGAGGCGGTCGTCGCAGCACTGTCTTTTCTAGAGGTGAGCAAAATGGAAGAGGAATAAGGGAACAATTGTTGGTGCAAGGAGCGGGAGCACCTAATAGAGGAATTAACAGGGGTCCGGTCAGAGCAAGGGATACCAGTGTAAATACGGATGTAGTGGGTCAGCACGCGGGTATCTCGGGCATGAGAAATGCTGAGGGGCAGCAGGGAAGGCTTACCAGATTGAATATTAGGGGTAAAAAAGGGGTGCCCAAGGTGAATAATAATAGGGGCACAGTTGCGGGGAGGTCATATGCTGATGCTGTGCGTTTAGGATGTAATGGTGCTGGCTGGAACTCATCTGAAGTAGCGTCTATATGCACTTCAGTGATATCAGCACTGGTCCCTGTGCTTACTGCAAATCATGCTGAGGGGAGTTTTTTGGGAGAGCAGAATTCCTCCAGTTTGAATGAGGATAGCGTAAGTGATCCAGCGGCCGCTGGTTCACGCGCCAGGTCGCGCAGAAGAAGCAGGGGTAATACGAATTTTAATGAGTGTCAAGTGGATGTTTCTCCTTGCATTTCTCCGGCAGAGTCCTTGGTAGTCCCTGAATTACAGGAGGATTCTGGGGAGTCAGCAGCTGTGGTTGAGTCCGCTCTGGACGAAGGAGGTCATTATGGTGAGTTGGATGTTCACCGTATAGCGCGTCAAAAGGATGCAGTGGCCAGCTCAAGCAATAAGGGCGTAGTTAAAGAAAAATCGTTCAAGCAAAAAGCTTTTAAGAAACGTAAGCATAGGCGCAGGAGTGACAGGGGTTCATCCACGTCTTCCTCTGAGTCCTCATTTTCAGTTGACAGCAGCTGCAGTGGTTGCAGGAGAAGACACAAAAGAAGGCGCAGACACAGCAGTTCTAGTATGTCCTTGGAGGAGGGTCCTGAGGATTCTTTGCAATGCGCTAATACTGCTGTTTTGAGAGGGGCACGGCCCAGAATTAGGGATTCTATTCGTCAGGGCAAATTTGTGAACATGTTTGCGTTAACCAGTAAAGCGAAAAGAGCATTAGCGGCGGCTAGAAAGAAATCGGGTATAGGAGAGGAGGCTTATAAGTCTTACTCTAATTGTCAAAATGGCATGCTTATCTTTGCGGCTTGCTATTTGGAGTCTAGACCTCAAGAGCACATGAATATAATTAAATATATGTATTTGTTACACGAATTGGTGAGATCAGGGCTCGGAACAGCCTGGAGGTCTTATGATGAGGAGTTTCGCAGGAAACAGAATGGCAAAGAAATCATAGATTTTGGTAAAAAAAGATGTAGAGATTTTTGTAGATGTTACACAACCTCTGAAGAGTGGTTCAGAGGTTATGGGTGAAAAATGAGGCAGTAACAGTAACAGATGGGTGGTAGGTAAGAACAGACTAGGCAGATGCTATGCTTTTAATAATAGTCAATGTACCCTAGGGTCCAGGTGCCATTTTCGGCATGTTTGTATCCGCTGTGGGGGATCACACAGACTTCCGGTGGTAGGGGAGGTTTTCACTGGCAGCAGCACTGTACCCCAGCAGCTGCCGATGCTAAGTAGGGCCCCTACACCTGTGAGATTGGACAAATTATTGTATTGGTTAGATTATTATCCAAATAGAGAGGACGCTGATTTGATAAGGTTAGGTTTCTCCAGAGGTTTTCCGTTGCTTATTAAAGGCCGGGTAAATTGTGGTTACGTTCGTAATTTACGCTCGGCCAAGCAGTTTCCAATAGTTTTGAAAGAAAAAGTTGATAAGGAGGTTGCTTTGGGAAGGATGGTAGGGCCTTTCAGTTATCCTCCGGTTTCGAATTTAATTTTGTCCCCAGTGGGTGTCATTCCAAAAAAGACTCCGGGTAAATTCAGATTAATTCAGCACTTATCATTTCCAAAGGGGACTTCAGTTAATGATGCAATTCCTGAGTCTTTGTCCATGGTAATTTATCAATATTTTGAGGATGCGTTGGCTAAGATTAGATCATTCGGTGGAGGAGCGTAGATGAGTAAAATTGATATAGAGTCGGCTTTTCGACTTTTGCCCATTGATCTGGAATTTTTTCATTATTTAGGTTTCCGCCTGAATGATGGTTTCTATGTTGATAGATGTCTCCCGATGGGTTGCTCTATATCTTGTTCATATTTTGAAAAATTTAGTAGCTTTTTACATTGGTGTATTTCTGAATATTCAGGTCAGTCCGTAATTGTTCATTATTTAGATGATTTTTTGTTTATGGGTCCAGCCGAGTCTGACATGTGTGGCAATATGTTATCAAATGCCTTGTCATTGTTTAAGGAATTTGGGGTCCCAGTAGCTGAGGAAAAGACGGTGGGTCCTATATCGGTGTTGACTTTTTTGGGTATTGAAATTGATACTATTGAGGGTTGCTGCCGTTTACCCATTGAGAAAATAGATAAATTAAAAGAAGAGATAATTGTGGCATTGGCCAATGGCAAGTTGACGTTAAAACAAGCTCAATCATTATTGGGGTCTCTCAATTTCGCTTGCCGAGTTATCCCTATGGGTAAGGTCTTTAGCAGGAATTTGGAAAGAGCGACAGCGGGTGTTAAAAAACCTGGTCATTTTATACGATTATCCAAAGAAATTCGTAGGGATCTACATATTTGGGATGAGTTTTTTGTCTGATTTTAATGGTGTTCGCATTTGGCAGTCTGTACCCAGATCCAATGTGGAGTTGCAATTATTCACGGATGCTGCCGGTTCTATGGGTTTTGGAGCATATCTGGAGGGCAGGTGGTGTGCTTCCCCATGGCCTAAAACATGGTTTGATGAGGGACTTACTGGTAACATGTTATATTATTAGAATTGTTCCCCATCATGGTAGCACTGGAGTTATGGCATGAGGTTTTGGCCAATCTTTCAGTAGTCTTTTGGTGTGATAATTTGGGCGTAGTTCATGCGATAAATAGTCAAAAAGCTGCTGGCCTTCCCGTGCTGCGATTGTTGGGTCAGATTGTTCTGCGTTTCCTTCAATCGATATACATTTTCGCGCTAGGCATGTTCCAGGCATTGAAAATGGCATGGCAGATGCGCTTTCGCGTTTTGAGTGGCACAGGTTCAGGGTGCTAGCTCTGGTTGCAAAGGTATCTCATGACCCCTGCCTGTCATATGCCTGGCAGATGATACGCCCGGATTGGAGGGCTTAGCTCTTAGATCCTTGGCACCTTCTACCCTTCGGGGTTACAGAACACCTATGAGAGAATGGGAGAGATATGTCCACTTACATCAGGAGCAAGGTAAGAATGATTATACCATGTTATTGAACTATGTTTGGGAATGTTTTAGCGCAGGCAGGTCAAGAGGATTTGTAACACGTTTACTGTCTGCTCTATCTTATTTCTTGAGACTTGAAGGCTGGCATGATTTTACTAAATCTTTCTTTTTAGCAAGAATACTCAAGGGGTGGGCTCTAGTGATGCCCCCTGTGCAGGATGCACGAAGGCCAATAACAATTTCAATGTTGCGGCGCATGGCAGTCGTGTTACATAAGGTCTGTGCGTCTGATTACGAAGCCCTTGTATTTAAATTGTGTTTCGTTTTGGCCTTTTTTGGGGCCTTTAGAGTCAGTGTACTGGTGTCAACTTCAAAAACAGCGATGTACCTGTGCTTCGTGAGCATGTGTCACTGGAAGATGGAGGCTTATGGTGCAAAGTACAACGTTCCAAAACAGACCAATTAAGTAAAGGTTGTTGGGTGGTTTTGAGATGTGTGGACAATAAGGAGATTTGCCCGGTGTCCTTGGCAAAGATTTATTTGAAAGCAATGGCTGATACTCCAGGTACATGGTTGCAGCATATGGACGGTATGCCAGTTACTCAATTTCAATTTAGATGGTGGCTGGAACGTTGTATTTGCACAATGGGTTTATCGGTATCGAAATATGGTACCCATACGTTTCGTATAGGTGCGGTGACAACAACAGCCGCTGAAGGCTGTTCGAGCGGGCAAATTAGAGCTCTAGGAAGGTGGAAGTCTGATGAATTTCGAAAATATATCAGGTTTTGACCTGGAGGATCAAAATCAGACTTGAGGTCTCAGCCACTCGCCATATTTGGGGGTCTTGAGGAATTTTTTTTCCTGTCAAGTGCCTTAAGCCATTGGGGTTCACACCCGTTTGGCAGGTGTGTTTTTTGCCTCTCGTCAAGTCTGATTCTTCATACCCTTCCCCCTTCTCACCCCCTGCTTCAAATTTTTCACCTTAGAGGCCAAATTAAAATAGCTTAATACATTTAAAAAAAAGACCAAGTTAGTAAGGTTATAATGGGAATGTTTTTGGGTAATGTTGTGTCAACAATATTGTTGTTAGAGTTTTTTTGTATTTAAAGGTTCTGTGAATATGGTTTTTGTATTTTCAGATTGGCGTTTGGACGAGTGTCCTATATGGATTGTTGGGCACTCATATGTTTATCATAGTGAGAGGTCTGGTGTGGAGTGCCTTCAGTCCCCTGAAGCTAACCTTATCAGATGGATCTGTGTGAGGGGACTACGCTGGGAGCAAGTCATGCCCCTATTTTGGCAACAGTTGGAGAGGTCTGGATGCCCGCTGAGGGTGGTGTTTCATGCTGGTGGAAATGACTTGACCAAAAGGACGGGTCTGGACCTTCGTAAAACTCTGGTTAGGTATTTAGTTAGCTTGCAAAACAGGTTATCGTTTCTGAGCGTGGGATGGTCTGACATAATCCCACGTTTGGTTTGGAGAGATGCGGACAGACCGGCTGCCATAGAGTTGGCCCGGCGCCAGATCAATTCTATGGTGGGCAGGGCTGTTAGTGAAAATTTGGGGTTTGTGGTCCCGCATCCCTCAATTTTAGTTTCTGCCCCTCATCTTTACATGGCCGATGGTGTCCATCTGAATTTGATGGGTGTGAAAAATTTTCTGGAGGATCTGTTGTCCGCTGTTTGTAGTCAGGAATTTTATTGAGAAAGTAGAAGGAGTTTAGGAGTAGTAAGAGGAGTGTTTTAAGGTTGAGGTATGGTGGCGGGGTTTCGTTGAAACTGTGTCGGGTTGGGACGGGCTGAAATTGTGGCTGTAGTTGAAAGAGTTTTATAGGTGCTCAGGAGATGTGAAGGTGGTGGAGTTTGATACATTACGGGGCCGGAGTACCATCGGACCAGGTGGGCTTCGGTCTCTGGTGGAGTTGGTACACACCTGAGCACCTTTTGGTTTGGAGTTGGGGAATACCTTGAGTGGAGAGTTGGCCACGGTTTCCCCGGTAAAGAGCAAGTAACACAAGGGGTGGCAAATGGCCCATTATGGCCCCTTGTGATGTGAGGGCGGCTGGGCTGAAATTGGGCCCTTAAAGGCCCCCCTTGTGATGTGATGGGGGCTGGGCTGAAATTGGGCCCTTAAAGCACCCTTGTTATGCGATGGAGGCCGGGCTGAAGTTGGGCCCTTGCCTCCTCTTGTGCTTGGGTCAGCCACAATTAAAAAGTTTTAAATATTAGAATAAATAGGGACTTTATTTAAATAGGCCGTCCCTCCTTGCCACCATACCATTTGTTTAATAAAAGCTGACAAGTTTATTGGCAAACATTATTCTGGTGTCAGTGTCAGAGATTTCTTTTGTGTATGTTAGTGTATGCGTATGAATGAAAAACAGTCTGTGATAGACATTTTATAACAAACCATGCACTCCAGCAACAGGGACTGCCACTTTCGTGGCTGAAGTAATTGTTTTGTTTGTGCCCCCACAAACTAGAGATGAGAACCGAACCCTACCGGACTTTGCCTTCCGAGTTCGGTTCTGAGCCAGGCTCGGGTTTTCCCGCCTGACTCGAAAACCTGAACATGGCAAAATGTCATCATCCCACTGTTGGATTCTCGCGGGATTTGGATTCCATATAAGGAGCCGCGCGTCGCTGCCATTTTCACTCAAGTCTCGGAGAGTGTATTGAGAGGAAGTGTTCTCAGTGTTCAGTGTCTGTGCGGGGGCGGGAAAGTGGGGTGGGTAGTCTTGTGCTGTGTTGTGCTGTCCAGTGTAGTCAGTGTATTGTGCTGCAACAGTCCAGCCAGTTCAGTGTTGGCGTCCTCTGCTGCCATATATCCAGTGTAGCTGTATAAAGTGGTGCTGTGTTTTGCTGTCCAGTGTAGTCAGTGTATTATGCTGCATCAGTCCAGCCAGTCACAGTGTTGGCGTCTTCTGCTGCCATATATCCAGTGTAGCTGCTAGCTGTATAAAGTGGTGCTGTGTTGTGCTGTCCAGTCCAGTGTAGTCAGTGTATTGTGCTGCATCAGTCCAGCCAGTCACAGTGTTGGTGTCTTCTGCTGCCATATATCCAGTGTAGCTGCTAGCTGTATAAAATGGTGCTGCGTTGTGCTGTCCAGTCAAGGGCCGGTGCAAGGTTTCTCGGCACCCTAGGCAAAATTTCTGTCTACTGCCCCTTCTCCCTACCTGGCCTTCAGGTGAAAGGCATGCTGTTGCTCTCCCCCACCCCCAGTCTGTTGCATGGTTGCTCTCTCTTCTCCCCATCTGCCCAGTCTGTGTGGGTGCCTGCTGCTCTCACCCCCCTACTCTGTTTAATGTCTACTGTTCTATCCCCCCCACCATCTGTGTGCATTCCCCCCCAGACTGCTGCTCTCTCCCTCTTTACTTATCAAATGCAGAAGGTGCGCTGTGCAGACACCTTACCTGCAGGCTGCGATGCAGAGTTGGGACTGAGGGACAGATTTATTAAGCCTGGTGAAGTGATGAAGTGGAAGGTGATAAAGCACCAGCCAATCAGCTCCTTACTTCCATGTTACAGGCTAGGTTTGAAAAATGACAGTAAGGAGCTGATTGGCTGGTGTGTTATCACCTTCCACTTTATCACTTCACCAGCCTTAATAAATCTGCCCCTGAGTCTGTGAAAGAGCCTGGAATGAAGAACAGCACCGCATGTCACCCCCAGCCAGGATTCCAGGAGCTGTGAAAGTTACTGCCTGTGCCGGGTGGAGACGGAGCTGGAGGCTGCAATACGGGAGCTTGGCAGTTGCGGCTACTAGCCAAACAGAATGCAAGTTGCTCATATCAATTTGACAATATACTTCAGGTGCTTGAAAGGGAGGGGTAATTCTAAGCAAGAGACAGAATGGGGATTAACCCCTGGTGCCCCCCAGCACACCAAACTATACTGGTAACATGACTTGAAAACCTATATATAATAGAAATCCAGAGGTCTTATTTACATATATCTGCAGAAATATGGCAAAGCCACCAGGCCTCCACAAGGCTCCTCTGATGCTGGTGGTCCTAAACCTAATACTATATCTGGGCCTAGGGTGCAGAACCCCACACACCGGCACCGGCCAGCCACCCCAGGGCAGCACACGTGAGAGGGTAAAGTGTTAGTATGTGTTAATTAAAGGGAAAGCAAAATCTGTATACAAAAAGTGATACACTAGTGATGGTGTAATTAAAAGACCTGTAGGATTAACAACAGTGTTAAAGGGGGTGCTAAATAAATATTATAGTGTGCTACCCCACAGCAGCCCGGTCACTCCAATCAGGGGGAACCGCACCCCAGACCCATCTCCAGTTGCGGCTACTGTAAGAAACGAGTGCCGGGGGGATTGCGGCGGCTGTGAGAGGTAAGACCACACTACCTTTTTCAGGCAGATGTAGCAGGCCACCCCCTCAGGTCCCGGCGCCCCTAGGCAGCTGCCTAAAGCTGCCTAGTGGAAGCTCCGGCCCTGGTCCAGTCCAGTGTAGTCAGTGTATTGTGGTGCATCAGTCCAGTCAGTCACAGTGTTGGTGTCCCCTAGTGCCATATATCCAGTGTAGTCAGTATAAAGTGGTGTTGTGTTGTGCTGCATCAGACCAGTGGTAGTGTCTTGTCCATCAGTCATTCCAGTGACGATATACGCTGCTGCTATATGTCCACTGCTGCCATATAATAATTATAACAACAACCACAAGTCCCTTACAGTATTGTTGTGTTGTGCTGCATCAGACCAGTGGTAGTGTCCTGTCCATCAGTCATTCCAGTGACGAGGCATTCACAGTGGTATATGCTGCTGCTATATGTCCACTGCTGCCGTATAATAATAATACAACAACAAGTCCCTTACAGTGTTGTTGTGTTGTGCTACATCAGACTGGTAGTGTCCTGTCCATCAGTCATTCCAGTGACGATATACGCTGCTGCTATATGGCCACTGCTGCCATATAATAATTATAACAACAACAACAACCACAAGTCCCTTACAGTGTTGTTGTGTTGTGCTGCATCAGACCAGTGGTAGTGTCCTGTCCATCAGTCATTCTAGTGATGATATACGCTGCTGCTATATGTCCACTGCTGATGTATAATAATTATAACAACAACCACAAGTCCCTTACAGTGTTGTTGTGTTGTGCTGCATCAGACCAGTGGTAGTGTCCTGTCCATCAGTCATTCCAGTGATGATATACGCTGCTGCTATATGTCCACTGCCACAGTATTATAATAATAACAACAACCACAAGTCCCTTACAGTGGTTGTTGTGTTGTGCTGCATCAGACCAGTGGTAGTGTCCTGTCCATCAGTCATTCTAGTGACGAGGCAGTCACAGTGGTATATGCTGCTGCTATATGACCACTGCTGCCGTATAATAATAATAATAACAAAAACAACCACAAGTCCCTTACAGTGTTGTTGTGTTGTGCTGCATCAGACCATTGGTGGTGTCCTGTCCATTAGTCATTCCAGTCATTCCTGTGCCGCATATTGTCTTATATAACTCCCAAAAAATAATGGAGAACAACATTTTTGAGGATAAAATAGGGAAAGATCAAGAAGAACCACTTCCTCCTAGTGCTGAAGCTGCTGCTACTAGCCATGACATAGACGATGAAATGCCTTCAACGTTGTCTTGCAAGGCCAATGCCCATTGTGATAGTAGAGGGCATGTAAAATCCAAAAAGCCAAAGTTCAGTAAAAAGAATAAAAAAATTTTTTTAAATCGTCTGTGGAGAAACGTAAACTTGCCAATATGCCATTTACGACATTGAGTGGCAAGGAACGGCTGAGGCCCTGGCCTATGTTCATGACTAGTGGATCAGCTTCACATGACGATGGAAGCCCTCATCCTCCTTATAGAAAAATTAAAAGCGTTAAGCTGGAAAGAGCACAGAAAAGAACTGTGCGTTCTGAGATGGTATCACAAATCCCCAAGGAGAGTCCAAGTGTGTCGGCGGTTGCGATGCCTGACCTTCCCAACACTGGACGAGAAGAGGTGGCTCCTTCCACCATTTGCACGCCCCCTGCAAGTGCTGGAAGGAGCACCCACAGTCCAGTTCCTGATATTCAAATTGAAGATGTCACTGTTGAAGTACACTAGGATGAGGATATGGGTGTTGCT
Source organism: Pseudophryne corroboree (assembly GCF_028390025.1). Lineage (NCBI taxonomy): Eukaryota > Metazoa > Chordata > Amphibia > Anura > Myobatrachidae > Pseudophryne > Pseudophryne corroboree. The sequence goes on along the minus strand of NC_086445.1, from coordinate 827,057,197 downwards.
GGCACTGAGGAGGAAGTTGACGATGAGGATTCTGATGGTGATGTGGTTTGTTTAAGTCAGACAGCGGGGGAGACACCTGTTGTCCTTGGGATAAAGAAGCCCATTGTGATGCCAGGGCAAACTACCAAAAAAGCCACCTCTTCGGTGTGGAATTATTTCTCCACAAATCCGGTGTCAAACCATCTGTTGCCCCTGTCAATCTGTAATAAGTAGGGGTAAGGATGTTAACCACCTAGGAACATCCTCCCTTACACGTCACTTGCTGCGCATTCATCAGAAGTCATTGTCAAGTTGTGAAACTTTGGGTAAGAGCATAAGCAGTCCACTGACACCTAAATCCCTTCTTCCTCTTGTACCCAAGCTCCTGCAAGCCACACCACCAACTCTCTCAACGTCAACTTCCTCCTCAGTCAGGAGCATCCGTTATCCTGCAGTCTATGTCACTGTCAAGACTGAGGAGTCCTCACCTAACCAGGATTCCTCCATAAGATCCTTGACTGGTACGCCTGCGGTTGCTGCCGCTGCTGTTGTTGCTGCTGGGAGTGGATCGTCATCCCAGAGGGGAAGTCAGAAGACCACTTATACTACTTCCAGTAAGTAATTGACTAGCCAACAGTCCTTTGTGAGGAAGATGAAATATGACAACAGTCATCCTTTTGCAAAGCGGATAACTCAGGCCTTGACAGCTATGTTGGTGTTAGACGTGTGTCCGGTATTCACCATTAGTTCAGTGGGACTTAGAGAATTGTTTGAGGTACTGTGTCCCCGGTATCAAATCCCATCTAGGTTCCATTTCTCTAGGCAGGCGATACCGAGAATGTACACAGACGTCAGAAATAGAGTCACCAGTGTCCTACAAAATGCGGTTGTATCCAGTGTCCACTTAACCATGGACATGTGGACAAGTGGAACAGGGCAGACTAAGAACTATATGACTATAACAGCCCACTGGGTAGATGTATGGCCTCCTGCAGCAACAACAGCAGCGACACCAGTAGCAGCATCTCGCAAACCCCAACTCATTCCTAGGCAGGCTACACTATGTATCACCGCTTTCCGTAAGAGGCACACAGCTGTCAACCTCTTACGGAAACTGAGGAACATCATTGCAGAATGGCTTACCCTAATTTGACTCTCCTGGGGATTTGTGATATCAGACAATGCCACCTATATTGTGCGTGCATTACATCTGGGCAAATTCCATCATGTCCCATGTTTTGCACATACAATTAATTTTTGAAAAATGACGGGTGTGCAGGAGATGCTGTCGGTGGCCCAAAAAATTGCGGGCCACTTTCGGCATTCAGCCACCGCGTGCCGAAGACTGGAGCATCAGCAAACACTCCTGAACCTGCCCTGCCATCAACTGAAGCAAGAGGTGGTAACGAGATGGAATTGAACACTTTATATACTTCAGAGGATGGAGGAGCAGCAAAAGGCGATTCAAGCATATATATCCACCTACGATATAGGCAAAGGAGGGGTAATGCACCTGACTCAAGTGCAGTGGAGAATGATTTCTGTCTCATGCAAGGTTCTCCAACCCTTTGAACTTGCCACACGTGAAGTCAGTTCAGATACTGCCAGCTTGAGTCAGGTCATTCCCCTCATCAGGCTTTTGCAGAAGCAGCTGGAGAAATTGAAAGAGGAGCTAAGATGGAGCGATTCCGCAAAGTATGTGGGACTTGTGGATGGAGCCCTTCATTCGCTTTGCCAGGATTCAAGGGTGTTCAATTTGTTGAAATCAGAGCACTACATTTTGGCCACAGTGCTCAATCCTAGGTTTAAAGCCTACGTTGTATTTGTCTTTCCAGCAGACACAAGTGTGCAGAGGTGCAAAGACCTGCTGGTTAGTAAATTGTCAACTCAAGAGGAACATGACCCGTCAACAGCTCCTTCTTCAATTTCTCCCGCCACTGGGGCTTCAAGGAAAAGGATAAGATTTCCTAGCCCACCCGCTGGCGGTGATGCAGGGCAGTCAGGAGCGAAAGCTGACATCTGGTCCGGACTGAAGGACCTGCCAACGATTACTGACATGTCTACTGTCACTGCATATGATTCTGTCACCATTGAAAGAATGGTGGAGGATTATTTGAGTGACAGCATCCAAGTAGGCATGTCAGACAGTCCGTATGTATACTGGCAGGAAAAAGAGGCAATTTGGATGTACTTGCACAAACAGGCTTTATTTTACCTCCAGTGTGTACTCCGAAAGAGTGTTTAGTGCAGACGGTAACATTGTCAGCGATCAGCGTAGGAGGTTACTTCCACTAAATGTGGAGAATATGATGTTCATCAAAATGAATTATAAATTCCTCCGGGAAGACCTTTACCAGCAATTGCCTCCGGAAAGTACACAGGAACCTGTGATGGTGGATTCCAGTGGGGATGAATTAATACTTTCTGAGGAGGATGTACACAGTGAAAGGGGTGAGAAATCGGAGGATGAGGTTGACATCTTGCCTCTGTAGAGCCAGTTTGTGCAAGGAGAGATTGATTGCTTCTTTTATTGGTGGGGGCCCAAATTGCCGCCAGTTTCACTTGTGCATTGGAGATTGAACGGAGAGGACGTGGCAGCGTTCTCTCCCTGAAAAGATCCGTAATCTGTGCTCAGTGTGCTGCAAATATTTGTGCTCAGTGTGCTGCAAATAATCTGTGCTCAGTGTGCTGAAAATATCTACGTTCTCTGCCTGAAAACGCTCCATAACTGTGCTCAGTGTGCTGCAAATATCTGATCAGTGTGCTGCATTGTGGGTAGAGATGAGCGCCTGAAATTTTTCGGGTTTTGTGTTTTGGTTTTGGGTTCGGTTCCGCGGCCGTGTTTTGGGTTCGAACGCGTTTTGGCAAAACCTCACCGAATTTTTTTTGTCGGATTCGGGTGTGTTTTGGATTCGGGTGTTTTTTTCAAAAAACACTAAAAAACAGCTTAAATCATAGAATTTGGGGGTCATTTTGATCCCAAAGTATTATTAACCTCAAAAACCATAATTTACACTCATTTTCAGTCTATTCTGAATACCTCACACCTCACAATATTATTTTTAGTCCTAAAACTTGCACCGAGGTCGCTGTGTGAGTAAGATAAGCGACCCTAGTGGCCGACACAAACACCGGGCCCATCTAGGAGTGGCACTGCAGTGTCACGCAGGATGTCCCTTCCAAAAAACCCTCCCCAAACAGCACATGACGCAAAGAAAAAAAGAGGCGCAATGAGGTAGCTGTGTGAGTAAGATTAGCGACCCTAGTGGCCGACACAAACACCGGGCCCATCTAGGAGTGGCACTGCAGTGTCACGCAGGATGGCCCTTCCAAAAAACCCTCCCCAAACAGCACATGACGCAAAGAAAAAAAGAGGCGCAATGAGGTAGCTGTGTGAGTAAGATTAGCGACCCTAGTGGCCGACACAAACACCGGGCCCATCTAGGAGTGGCACTGCAGTGTCACGCAGGATGTCCCTTCCAAAAAACCCTCCCCAAACAGCACATGACGCAAAGAAAAAAAGAGGCGCAATGAGGTAGCTGTGTGAGTAAGATTAGCGACCCTAGTGGCCGACACAAACACCGGGCCCATCTAGGAGTGGCACTGCAGTGTCACGCAGGATGTCCCTTCCAAAAAACCCTCCCCAAACAGCACATGACGCAAAGAAAAAAAGAGGCGCAATGAGGTAGCTGACTGTGTGAGTAAGATTAGCGACCCTAGTGGCCGACACAAACACCGGGCCCATCTAGGAGTGGCACTGCAGTGTCACGCAGGATGTCCCTTCCAAAAAACCCTCCCCAATCAGCACATGATGCAAAGAAAAAGAAAAGAAAAAAGAGGTGCAAGATGGAATTGTCCTTGGGCCCTCCCACCCACCCTTATGTTGTATAAACAAAACAGGACATGCACACTTTAACCAACCCATCATTTCAGTGACAGGGTCTGCCACACGACTGTGACTGATATGACGGGTTGGTTTGGACCCCCCCCAAAAAAGAAGCAATTAATCTCTCCTTGCACAAACTGGCTCTACAGAGGCAAGATGTCCACCTCATCTTCACCCTCCGATATATCACCGTGTACATCCCCCTCCTCACAGATTATCAATTCGTCCCCACTGGAATCCACCATCTCAGCTCCCTGTGTACTTTGTGGAGGCAATTGCTGCTGGTCAATGTCTCCGCGGAGGAATTGATTATAATTCATTTTAATGAACATCATCTTCTCCACATTTTCTGGATGTAACCTCGTACGCCGATTGCTGACAAGGTGAGCGGCGGCACTAAACACTCTTTCGGAGTACACACTTGTGGGAGGGCAACTTAGGTAGAATAAAGCCAGTTTGTGCAAGGGCCTCCAAATTGCCTCTTTTTCCTGCCAGTATAAGTACGGACTGTGTGACGTGCCTACTTGGATGCGGTCACTCATATAATCCTCCACCATTCTATCAATGTTGAGAGAATCATATGCAGTGACAGTAGACGACATGTCCGTAATCGTTGTCAGGGCCTTCAGTCCGGACCAGATGTCAGCATCAGCAGTCGCTCCAGACTGCCCTGCATCACCGCCAGCGGGTGGGCTCGGAATTCTGAGCCTTTTCCTCGCACCCCCAGTTGCGGGAGAATGTGAAGGAGGAGATGTTGACAGGTCGCGTTCCGCTTGACTTGACAATTTTGTCACCAGCAGGTCTTTCAACCCCAGCAGACTTGTGTCTGCCGGAAAGAGAGATCCAAGGTAGGCTTTAAATCTAGGATCGAGCACGGTGGCCAAAATGTAGTGCTCTGATTTCAACAGATTGACCACCCGTGAATCCTTGTTAAGCGAATTAAGGGCTGCATCCACAAGTCCCACATGCCTAGCGGAATCGCTCCCTTTTAGCTCCTTCTTCAATGCCTCCAGCTTCTTCTGCAAAAGCCTGATGAGGGGAATGACCTGACTCAGGCTGGCAGTGTCTGAACTGACTTCACGTGTGGCAAGTTCAAAGGGCATCAGAACCTTGCACAACGTTGAAATCATTCTCCACTGCACTTGAGACAGGTGCATTCCACCTCCTATATCGTGCTCAATTGTATAGGCTTGAATGGCCTTTTGCTGCTCCTCCAACCTCTGAAGCATATAGAGGGTTGAATTCCACCTCGTTACCACTTCTTGCTTCAGATGATGGCAGGGCAGGTTCAGTAGTTTTTGGTGGTGCTCCAGTCTTCTGTACGTGGTGCCTGTACGCCGAAAGTGTCCCGCAATTCTTCTGGCCACCGACAGCATCTCTTGCACGCCCCTGTCGTTTTTAAAAAAATTCTGCACCACCAAATTCAAGGTATGTGCAAAACATGGGACGTGCTGGAATTTGCCCATATTTAATGCACACACAATAGAGATGAGCGCCTGAAATTTTTCGGGTTTTGTGTTTTGGTTTTGGGTTCGGTTCCGCGGCCGTGTTTTGGGTTCGAACGCGTTTTGGCAAAACCTCACCGAATTATTTTTGTCGGATTCGGGTGTGTTTTGGATTCGGGTGTTTTTTTCAAAAAACCCTAAAAAATAGCTTAAATCATAGAATTTGGGGGTAATTTTGATCCCAAAGTATTATTAACCTCAAAAAACATAATTTACACTCATTTTCAGCCTATTCTGAACACATCACACCTCACAATATTATTTTTAGTCCTAAAATTTGCACCGAGGTCGCTGTGTGAGTAAGATAAGCGACCCTAGTGGCCGACACAAACACCGGGCCCATCTAGGAGTGGCACTGCAGTGTCACGCAGGATGTCCCTTCCAAAAAACCCTCCCCAAACAGCACATGACGCAAAGAAAAAAAGAGGCGCAATGAGGTAGCTGTGTGAGTAAGATTAGCGACCCTAGTGGCCGACACAAACACCGGGCCCATCTAGGAGTGGCACTGCAGTGTCACGCAGGATGGCCCTTCCAAAAAACCCTCCCCAAACAGCACATGACGCAAAGAAAAAAAGAGGCGCAATGAGGTAGCTGTGTGAGTAAGATTAGCGACCCTAGTGGCCGACACAAACACCGGGCCCATCTAGGAGTGGCACTGCAGTGTCACGCAGGATGGCCCTTCCAAAAAACCCTCCCCAAACAGCACATGACGCAAAGAAAAAAAGAGGCGCAATGAGGTAGCTGACTGTGTGAGTAAGATTAGCGACCCTAGTGGCCGACACAAACACCGGGCACATCTAGGAGTGGCACTGCAGTGTCACGCAGGATGTCCCTTCCAAAAAACCCTCCCCAAACAGCACATGACGCAAAGAAAAAAAGAGGCGCAATGAGGTAGCTGTGTGAGTAAGATTAGCGACCCTAGTGGCCGACACAAACACCGGGCCCATCTAGGAGTGGCACTGCAGTGTCACGCAGGATGTCCCTTCCAAAAAACCCTTACCAATCAGCACATGATGCAAAGAAAAAGAAAAGAAAAAAGAGGTGCAAGATGGAATTATCCTTGGGCCCTCCCACCCACCCTTATGTTGTATAAACAAAACAGGACATGCACACTTTAACCAACCCATCATTTCAGTGACAGGGTCTGCCACACGACTGTGACTGATATGACGGGTTGGTTTGGACCCCCCCCAAAAAAGAAGCAATTAATCTCTCCTTGCACAAACTGGCTCTACAGAGGCAAGATGTCCACCTCATCTTCACCCTCCGATATATCACCGTGTACATCCCCCTCCTCACAGATTATCAATTCGTCCCCACTGGAATCCACCATCTCAGCTCCCTGTGTACTTTGTGGAGGCAATTGCTGCTGGTCAATGTCTCCGCGGAGGAATTGATTATAATTCATTTTAATGAACATCATCTTCTCCACATTTTCTGGATGTAACCTCGTACGCCGATTGCTGACAAGGTGAGCGGCGGCACTAAACACTCTTTCGGAGTACACACTTGTGGGAGGGCAACTTAGGTAGAATAAAGCCAGTTTGTGCAAGGGCCTCCAAATTGCCTCTTTTTCCTGCCAGTATAAGTACGGACTGTGTGACGTGCCTACTTGGATGCGGTCACTCATATAATCCTCCACCATTCTATCAATGTTGAGAGAATCATATGCAGTGACAGTAGACGACATGTCCGTAATCGTTGTCAGGTCCTTCAGTCCGGACCAGATGTCAGCATCAGCAGTCGCTCCAGACTGCCCTGCATCACCGCCAGCGGGTGGGCTCGGAATTCTGAGCCTTTTCCTCGCACCCCCAGTTGCGGGAGAATGTGAAGGAGGAGATGTTGACAGGTCGCGTTCCGCTTGACTTGACAATTTTGTCACCAGCAGGTCTTTCAACCCCAGCAGACCTGTGTCTGCCGGAAAGAGAGATCCAAGGTAGGCTTTAAATCTAGGATCGAGCACGGTGGCCAAAATGTAGTGCTCTGATTTCAACAGATTGACCACCCGTGAATCCTTGTTAAGCGAATTAAGGGCTGCATCCACAAGTCCCACATGCCTAGCGGAATCGCTCCGTGTTAGCTCCTTCTTCAATGCCTCCAGCTTCTTCTGCAAAAGCCTGATGAGGGGAATGACCTGACTCAGGCTGGCAGTGTCTGAACTGACTTCACGTGTGGCAAGTTCAAAGGGCATCAGAACCTTGCACAACGTTGAAATCATTCTCCACTGCACTTGAGACAGGTGCATTCCATCTCCTATATCGTGCTCAATTGTATAGGCTTGAATGGCCTTTTGCTGCTCCTCCAACCTCTGAAGCATATAGAGGGTTGAATTCCACCTCGTTACCACTTCTTGCTTCAGATGATGGCAGGGCAGGTTCAGTAGTTTTTGGTGGTGCTCCAGTCTTCTGTACGTGGTGCCTGTACGCCGAAAGTGTCCCGCAATTTTTCTGGCCACCGACAGCATCTCTTGCACGCCCCTGTCGTTTTTAAAAAAATTCTGCACCACCAAATTCAAGGTATGTGCAAAACATGGGACGTGCTGGAATTTGCCCATATTTAATGCACACACAATATTGCTGGCGTTGTCCGATGCCACAAATCCACAGGAGAGTCCAATTGGGGTAAGCCATTCCGCGATTATCTTCCTCAGTTGCCGTAAGAGGTTTTCAGCTGTGTGCGTATTCTGGAAAGCGGTGATACAAAGCGTAGCCTGCCTAGGAAAGAGTTGGCGTTTGCGAGATGCTGCTACTGGTGCCGCCGCTGCTGTTCTTGCGGCGGGAGTCCATACATCTACCCAGTGGGCTGTCACAGTCATATAGTCCTGACCCTGCCCTGCTCCACTTGTCCACATGTCCGTGGTTAAGTGGACATTGGGTACAACTGCATTTTTTAGGACACTGGTGAGTCTTTTTCTGACGTCCGTGTACATTCTCGGTATCGCCTGCCTAGAGAAGTGGAACCTAGATGGTATTTGGTAACGGGGGCACACTGCCTCAATAAATTGTCTAGTTCCCTGTGAACTAACGGCGGATACCGGACGCACGTCTAACACCAACATAGTTGTCAAGGACTCAGTTATCCGCTTTGCAGTAGGATGACTGCTGTGATATTTCATCTTCCTCGCAAAGGACTGTTGAACAGTCAATTGCTTACTGGAAGTAGTACAAGTGGGCTTACGACTTCCCCTCTGGGATGACCATCGACTCCCAGCGGCAACAACAGCAGCGCCAGCAGCAGTAGGCGTTACACGCAAGGATGCATCGGAGGAATCCCAGGCAGGAAAGGACTCGTCAGACTTGCCAGTGACATGGCCTGCAGGACTATTGGCATTCCTGGGGAAGGAGGAAATTGACACTGAGGGAGTTGGTGGGGTGGTTTGCGTGAGCTTGGTTACAAGAGGAAGGGATTTACTGGTCAGTGGACTGCTTCCGCTGTCACCCAAAGTTTTTGAACTTGTCACTGACTTATTATGAATGCGCTGCAGGTGACGTATAAGGGAGGATGTTCCGAGGTGGTTAACGTCCTTACCCCTACTTATTACAGCTTGACAAAGGGAACACACGGCTTGACACCTGTTGTCCGCATTTCTGGTGAAATACCTCCACACCGAAGAGCTGATTTTTTTGGTATTTTCACCTGGCATGTCAACGGCCATATTCCTCCCACGGACAACAGGTGTCTCCCCGGGTGCCTGACTTAAACAAACCACCTCACCATCAGAATCCTCCTGGTCAATTTCCTCCCCAGCGCCAGCAACACCCATATCCTCCTCATCCTGGTGTACTTCAACACTGACATCTTCAATCTGACTATCAGGAACTGGACTGCGGGTGCTCCTTCCAGCACTTGCAGGGGGCATGCAAATAGTGGAAGGCGCATGCTCTTCACGTCCAGTGTTGGGAAGGTCAGGCATCGCAAACGACACAATTGGACTCTCCTTGTGGATTTGGGATTTCAAAGAACGCACAGTTCTTTGCGGTGCTTTTGCCAGCTTGAGTCTTTTCAGTTTTCTAGCGAGAGGCTGAGTGCTTCCATCCTCATGTGAAGCTGAACCACTAGCCATGAACATAGGCCAGGGCCTCAGCCGTTCCTTGCCACTCCGTGTGGTAAATGGCATATTGGCAAGTTTACGCTTCTCCTCCGACAATTTTATTTTAGGTTTTGGAGTCCTTTTTTTTCTGATATTTGGTGTTTTGGATTTGACATGCTCTGTACTATGACATTGGGCATCGGCCTTGGCAGACGACGTTGCTGGCATTTCATCGTCTCGGCCATGACTAGTGGCAGCAGCTTCAGCACGAGGTGGAAGTGGATCTTGATCTTTCCCTAATTTTGGAACCTCAACTTTTTTGTTCTCCATATTTTATAGGCAGAACTAAAAGGCACCTCAGGTAAACAATGGAGATGGATGGATTGGATAGTTTACTAGTATACAATTATGGACTGACTGCCACGGTTAGGTGGTATAAAAAAACCACGGTTAGGTGGTATATATTATAATAATAATACAATTATGGATGGACGGACTGCCTGCCGACTGCCGACACAGAGGTAGCCACAGCCGTGAACTACCGCACTGTACACTGGTTGATAAAGAGATAGTAGTATACTCGTAACAACTAGTATGACACTATGACGACGGTATAAAGAATGGAAAAAAAACCACGGTTAGGTGGTATATATTATAATAATAATACAATTATGGATGGACGGACTGCCTGCCGACTGCCGACACAGAGGTAGCCACAGCCGTGAACTACCGCACTGTACACTGGTTGATAAAGAGATAGTAGTATACTCGTAACAACTAGTATGACACTATGACGACGGTATAAAGAATGGAAAAAAAACCACGGTTAGGTGGTATATATTATAATAATAATACAATTATGGATGGACGGACTGCCTGCCGACTGCCGACACAGAGGTAGCCACAGCCGTGAACTACCGCACTGTACACTGGTTGATAAAGAGATAGTAGTATACTCGTAACAACTAGTATGACACTATGACGACGGTATAAAGAATGGAAAAAAAACCACGGTTAGGTGGTATATATTATAATAATAATACAATTATGGATGGACGGACTGCCTGCCGACTGCCGACACAGAGGTAGCCACAGCCGTGAACTACCGCACTGTACACTGGTTGATAAAGAGATAGTAGTATACTCGTAACAACTAGTATGACACTATGACGACGGTATAAAGAATGGAAAAAAAACCACGGTTAGGTGGTATATATTATAATAATAATACAATTATGGATGGACGGACTGCCTGCCGACTGCCGACACAGAGGTAGCCACAGCCGTGAACTACCGCACTGTACACTGGTTGATAAAGAGATAGTAGTATACTCGTAACAACTAGTATGACACTATGACGGTATAAAGAAAGAAAAAAAAATACCACGGTTAGGTGGTATATATTGTAATACAATTATGGATGGACGGACTGCCTGCCGAGTTCCGACTGCCGACACAGAGGTAGCCACAGCCGTGAACTACCGCACTGTACTGTGTCTGCTGCTAATATAGACTGGTTGATAAAGAGATAGTATACAATACATACAACAATGAATATACTACTATACTGGTGGTCAGGCACTGGTCACCACTAGTCACACTGGCAGTGGCACTCCTGCAGCAAAAGTGTGCACTGTTTAATTTTAAATTAATATAATATTATGTACACCTGGGGGCTCCTGCTATAACAACCTGCAGTGCTCCCCAGTCTCCCCCACAATTATTATAAGCTTTGCCTTTTATACATTGATGTGCAGCACACTGGGCTGAGCTGAGTGCACACAGACTGAGTCACACTGTGTGACTGGCTGCTGCTGTGTATCGTTTTTTTTCAGGCAGAGAACGGATATAGCAGAGAACGGATATATATTAAAATAAATAAAAGTTAACTAACAACAACTGCACTGGTCACTGTGGTAAACTCTGTCTGACTCTGCACAATCTCTCTCTCTCTTCTAATCTAATTTCTAATGGAGAGGACGCCAGCCACGTCCTCTCCCTATCAATCTCAATGCACGTGTGAAAATGGCGGCGACGCGCGGCTCCTTATATAGAATCCGAGTCTCGCGAGAATCCGACAGCGTCATGATGACGTTCGGGCGCGCTCGGGTTAACCGAGCAAGGCGGGAGGATCCGAGTCTGCTCGGACCCGTGAAAAAAACATGAAGTTCGTGCGGGTTCGGTTTCAGAGAAACCGAACCCGCTCATCTCTAACACACAATATTGCTGGCGTTGTCCGATGCCACAAATCCACAGGAGAGTCCAATTGGGGTAAGCCATTCCGCGATGATCTTCCTCAGTTGCCGTAAGAGGTTTTCAGCTGTGTGCGTATTCTGGAAAGCGGTGATACAAAGCGTAGCCTGCCTAGGAAAGAGTTGGCGTTTGCGAGATGCTGCTACTGGTGCCGCCGCTGCTGTTCTTGCGGCGGGAGTCCATACATCTACCCAGTGGGCTGTCACAGTCATATAGTCCTGACCCTGCCCTGCTCCACTTGTCCACATGTCCGTGGTTAAGTGGACATTGGGTACAACTGCATTTTTTAGGACACTGGTGAGTCTTTTTCTGACGTCCGTGTACATTCTCGGTATCGCCTGCCTAGAGAAGTGGAACCTAGATGGTATTTGGTAACGGGGGCACACTGCCTCAATAAATTGTCTAGTTCCCTGTGAACTAACGGCGGATACCGGACGCACGTCTAACACCAACATAGTTGTCAAGGACTCAGTTATCCGCTTTGCAGTAGGATGACTGCTGTGATATTTCATCTTCCTCGCAAAGGACTGTTGAACAGTCAATTGCTTACTGGAAGTAGTACAAGTGGGCTTACGACTTCCCCTCTGGGATGACCATCGACTCCCAGCGGCAACAACAGCAGCGCCAGCAGCAGTAGGCGTTACACGCAAGGATGCATCGGAGGAATCCCAGGCAGGAAAGGACTCGTCAGACTTGCCAGTGACATGGCCTGCAGGACTATTGGCATTCCTGGGGAAGGAGGAAATTGACACTGAGGGAGTTGGTGGGGTGGTTTGCGTGAGCTTGGTTACAAGAGGAAGGGATTTACTGGTCAGTGGACTGCTTCCGCTGTCACCCAAAGTTTTTGAACTTGTCACTGACTTATTATGAATGCGCTGCAGGTGACGTATAAGGGAGGATGTTCCGAGGTGGTTAACGTCCTTACCCCTACTTATTACAGCTTGACAAAGGGAACACACGGCTTGACACCTGTTGTCCGCATTTCTGGTGAAATACCTCCACACCGAAGAGCTGATTTTTTGGGTATTTTCACCTGGCATGTCAACGGCCATATTCCTCCCACGGACAACAGGTGTCTCCCCGGGTGCCTGACTTAAACAAACCACCTCACCATCAGAATCCTCCTGGTCAATTTCCTCCCCAGCGCCAGCAACACCCATATCCTCCTCATCCTGGTGTACTTCAACACTGACATCTTCAATCTGACTATCAGGAACTGGACTGCGGGTGCTCCTTCCAGCACTTGCAGGGGGCATGCAAATAGTGGAAGGCGCATGCTCTTCACGTCCAGTGTTGGGAAGGTCAGGCATCGCAAACGACACAATTGGACTCTCCTTGTGGATTTGGGATTTCAAAGAACGCACAGTTCTTTGCGGTGCTTTTGCCAGCTTGAGTCTTTTCAGTTTTCTAGCGAGAGGCTGAGTGCTTCCATCCTCATGTGAAGCTGAACCACTAGCCATGAACATAGGCCAGGGCCTCAGCCGTTCCTTGCCACTCCGTGTGGTAAATGGCATATTGGCAAGTTTACGCTTCTCCTCCGACAATTTTATTTTAGGTTTTGGAGTCCTTTTTTTTCTGATATTTGGTGTTTTGGATTTGACATGCTCTGTACTATGACATTGGGCATCGGCCTTGGCAGACGACGTTGCTGGCATTTCATCGTCTCGGCCATGACTAGTGGCAGCAGCTTCAGCACGAGGTGGAAGTGGATCTTGATCTTTCCCTAATTTTGGAACCTCAACTTTTTTGTTCTCCATATTTTATAGGCAGAACTAAAAGGCACCTCAGGTAAACAATGGAGATGGATGGATTGGATAGTTTACTAGTATACAATTATGGACTGACTGCCACGGTTAGGTGGTATAAAAAAACCACGGTTAGGTGGTATATATTATAATAATAATACAATTATGGATGGACGGACTGCCTGCCGACTGCCGACACAGAGGTAGCCACAGCCGTGAACTACCGCACTGTACACTGGTTGATAAAGAGATAGTAGTATACTCGTAACAACTAGTATGACACTATGACGACGGTATAAAGAATGGAAAAAAAACCACGGTTAGGTGGTATATATTATAATAATAATACAATTATGGATGGACGGACTGCCTGCCGACTGCCGACACAGAGGTAGCCACAGCCGTGAACTACCGCACTGTACACTGGTTGATAAAGAGATAGTAGTATACTCGTAACAACTAGTATGACACTATGACGACGGTATAAAGAATGGAAAAAAAACCACGGTTAGGTGGTATATATTATAATAATAATACAATTATGGATGGACGGACTGCCTGCCGACTGCCGACACAGAGGTAGCCACAGCCGTGAACTACCGCACTGTACACTGGTTGATAAAGAGATAGTAGTATACTCGTAACAACTAGTATGACACTATGACGACGGTATAAAGAATGGAAAAAAAACCACGGTTAGGTGGTATATATTATAATAATAATACAATTATGGATGGACGGACTGCCTGCCGACTGCCGACACAGAGGTAGCCACAGCCGTGAACTACCGCACTGTACACTGGTTGATAAAGAGATAGTAGTATACTCGTAACAACTAGTATGACACTATGACGACGGTATAAAGAATGGAAAAAAAACCACGGTTAGGTGGTATATATTATAATAATAATACAATTATGGATGGACGGACTGCCTGCCGACTGCCGACACAGAGGTAGCCACAGCCGTGAACTACCGCACTGTACACTGGTTGATAAAGAGATAGTAGTATACTCGTAACAACTAGTATGACACTATGACGGTATAAAGAAAGAAAAAAAAATACCACGGTTAGGTGGTATATATTGTAATACAATTATGGATGGACGGACTGCCTGCCGAGTTCCGACTGCCGACACAGAGGTAGCCACAGCCGTGAACTACCGCACTGTACTGTGTCTGCTGCTAATATAGACTGGTTGATAAAGAGATAGTATACAATACATACAACAATGAATATACTACTATACTGGTGGTCAGGCACTGGTCACCACTAGTCACACTGGCAGTGGCACTCCTGCAGCAAAAGTGTGCACTGTTTAATTTTAAATTAATATAATATTATGTACACCTGGGGGCTCCTGCTATAACAACCTGCAGTGCTCCCCAGTCTCCCCCACAATTATTATAAGCTTTGCCTTTTATACATTGATGTGCAGCACACTGGGCTGAGCTGAGTGCACACAGACTGAGTCACACTGTGTGACTGGCTGCTGCTGTGTATCGTTTTTTTTCAGGCAGAGAACGGATATAGCAGAGAACGGATATATATTAAAATAAATAAAAGTTAACTAACAACAACTGCACTGGTCACTGTGGTAAACTCTGTCTGACTCTGCACAATCTCTCTCTCTCTTCTAATCTAATTTCTAATGGAGAGGACGCCAGCCACGTCCTCTCCCTATCAATCTCAATGCACGTGTGAAAATGGCGGCGACGCGCGGCTCCTTATATAGAATCCGAGTCTCGCGAGAATCCGACAGCGTCATGATGACGTTCGGGCGCGCTCGGGTTAACCGAGCAAGGCGGGAGGATCCGAGTCTGCTCGGACCCGTGAAAAAAACATGAAGTTCGTGCGGGTTCGGTTTCAGAGAAACCGAACCCGCTCATCTCTAACACACAATATTGCTGGCGTTGTCCGATGCCACAAATCCACAGGAGAGTCCAATTGGGGTAAGCCATTCCGCGATGATCTTCCTCAGTTGCCGTAAGAGGTTTTCAGCTGTGTGCGTATTCTGGAAAGCGGTGATACAAAGCGTAGCCTGCCTAGGAAAGAGTTGGCGTTTGCGAGATGCTGCTACTGGTGCCGCCGCTGCTGTTCTTGCGGCGGGAGTCCATACATCTACCCAGTGGGCTGTCACAGTCATATAGTCCTGACCCTGCCCTGCTCCACTTGTCCACATGTCCGTGGTTAAGTGGACATTGGGTACAACTGCATTTTTTAGGACACTGGTGAGTCTTTTTCTGATGTCCGTGTACATTCTCGGTATCGCCTGCCTAGAGAAGTGGAACCTAGATGGTATTTGGTAACGGGGGCACACTGCCTCAATAAATTGTCTAGTTCCCTGTGAACTAACGGCGGATACCGGACGCACGTCTAACACCAACATAGTTGTCAAGGCCTCAGTTATCCGCTTTGCAGTAGGATGACTGCTGTGATATTTCATCTTCCTCGCAAAGGACTGTTGAACAGTCAATTGCTTACTGGAAGTAGTACAAGTGGGCTTACGACTTCCCCTCTGGGATGACCATCGACTCCCAGCGGCAACAACAGCAGCGCCAGCAGCAGTAGGCGTTACACGCAAGGATGCATCGGAGGAATCCCAGGCAGGAGAGGACTCGTCAGAATTGCCAGTGACATGGCCTGCAGGACTATTGGCATTCCTGGGGAAGGAGGAAATTGACACTGAGGGAGTTGGTGGGGTGGTTTGCGTGAGCTTGGTTACAAGAGGAAGGGATTTACTGGTCAGTGGACTGCTTCCGCTGTCACCCAAAGTTTTTGAACTTGTCACTGACTTATTATGAATGCGCTGCAGGTGACGTATAAGGGAGGATGTTCCGAGGTGGTTAACGTCCTTACCCCTACTTATTACAGCTTGACAAAGGGAACACACGGCTTGACACCTGTTGTCCGCATTTCTGGTGAAATACCTCCACACCGAAGAGCTGATTTTTTGGGTATTTTCACCTGGCATGTCAACGGCCATATTCCTCCCACGGACAACAGGTGTCTCCCCGGGTGCCTGACTTAAACAAACCACCTCACCATCAGAATCCTCCTGGTCAATTTCCTCCCCAGCGCCAGCAACACCCATATCCTCCTCATCCTGGTGTACTTCAACACTGACATCTTCAATCTGACTATCAGGAACTGGACTGCGGGTGCTCCTTCCAGCACTTGCAGGGGGCGTGCAAATGGTGGAAGGCGCATGCTCTTCACGTCCAGTGTTGGGAAGGTCAGGCATCGCAACCGACACACTTGGACTCTCCTTGTGGATTTGGGATTTCGAAGAATGCACAGTTCTTTGCTGTGCTGCTTTTGCCAGCTTGAGTCTTTTCATTTTTCTAGCGAGAGGCTGAGTGCTTCCATCCTCATGTGAAGCTGAACCACTAGCCATGAACATAGGCCAGGGCCTCAGCCGTTCCTTGCCACTCCGTGTGGTAAATGGCATATTGGCAAGTTTACGCTTCTCCTCCGACAATTTTATTTTAGGTTTTAGAGTCCTTTTTTTTCTGATATTTGGTGTTTTGGATTTGACATGCTCTGTACTATGACATTGGGCATCGGCCTTGGCAGACGACGTTGCTGGCATTTCATCGTCTCGGCCATGACTAGTGGCAGCAGCTTCAGCACGAGGTGGAAGTGGATCTTGATCTTTCCCTAATTTTGGAACCTCAACATTTTTGTTCTCCATATTTTAATAGGCACAACTAAAAGGCACCTCAGGTAAACAATGGAGATGGATACTAGTATACAATTATGGACTGCCTGCCGACTGCAGACACAGAGGTAGCCACAGCCGTGAACTACCGTACTGTACTGTGTCTGCAGCTAATATAGACTGGTTGATAAAGAGAAGATGTCTATGTAACTATGTATGTATAAAGAAGACTGAAA
This sequence comes from Pseudophryne corroboree, assembly GCF_028390025.1. Lineage (NCBI taxonomy): Eukaryota > Metazoa > Chordata > Amphibia > Anura > Myobatrachidae > Pseudophryne > Pseudophryne corroboree. Next base: position 827,039,901 of record NC_086445.1, on the reverse strand, counting down.
AAAATCCACGGTTAGGTGGTATACAATTATGGACGGACTGCCTGCCGAGTGCAGACACAGAGGTAGCCACAGCCGTGAACTACCATACTGTACTGTGTCTGCAGCTAATATAGACTGGTTGATAAAGAGAAGATGTCTATGTAACTATGTATGTATAAAGAAGAATGAAAAAAAACCACGGTTAGGTGGTATACAATTATGGACGGACTGCCTGCCGAGTGCAGACACAGAGGTAGCCACAGCCGTGAACTACCGTACTGTACTGTGTCTGCAGCTAATATAGACTGGTTGATAAAGAGAAGATGTCTATGTAACTATGTATGTATAAAGAAGAATGAAAAAAATCCACGGTTAGGTGGTATTACAATTATGGACGGACTGCCTGCCGAGTGCAGAGACACAGAGGTAGCCACAGCCGTGAACTACCGTACTGTGTCTGCTGCGACTGGATGATAAATGATATAAAAAATATATATATATCACTACTGCAGCCGGACAGGTATATATTATATATTATATAATGACGGACCTGCTGGACACTGTCTGTCAGCAGAATGAGTTTTATTTTTATAGAATAAAAAAAAAAAAAACACACAAGTGAAGTCACACGACGAGTGTTTAACTTTTTCAGGCAATCACAATATAAGTATACTACTAACTATACTGGTGGTCAGTGTGGTCAGGTCACTGGTCAGTCACACTGGCAGTGGCACTCCTGCAGCAAAAGTGTGCACTGTTTAATTTTAATATAATATGTACTCCTGGCTCCTGCTATAACCTATAACTGGCACTGCAGTAGTGCTCCCCAGTCTCCCCCACAATTATAAGCTGTGTGAGCTGAGCAGTCAGACAGATATATAATATATATAGATGATGCAGCACACTGGCCTGAGCCTGAGCAGTGCACACAGATATGGTATGTGACTGACTGAGTCACTGTGTGTATCGCTTTTTTCAGGCAGAGAACGGATATATTAAATAAACTGCACTGTGTGTCTGGTGGTCACTCACTATATAATATATTATGTACTCCTGGCTCCTGCTATAACCTATAACTGGCACTGCAGTAGTGCTCCCCAGTCTCCCCCACAATTATAAGCTGTGTGAGCTGAGCAGTCAGACAGATATATATAATATTATATATAGATAATAGATGATGCAGCACACTGGCCTGAGCCTGAGCAGTGCACACAGATATGGTATGTGACTGACTGAGTCACTGTGTGTATCGCTTTTTTCAGGCAGAGAACGGATATATTAAATAAACTGCACTGTGTGTCTGGTGGTCACTCACTATATAATATATTATGTACTCCTGGCTCCTGCTATAACCTATAACTGGCACTGCAGTAGTGCTCCCCAGTCTCCCCCACAATTATAAGCTGTGTGAGCTGAGCAGTCAGACAGATATATATAATATTATATATAGATAATAGATGATGCAGCACACTGGCCTGAGCCTGAGCAGTGCACACAGATATGGTATGTGACTGACTGAGTCACTGTGTGTATCGCTTTTTTCAGGCAGAGAACGGATATATTAAATAAACTGCACTGTGTGTCTGGTGGTCACTCACTATATAATATATTATGTACTCCTGGCTCCTGCTATAACCTATAACTGGCACTGCAGTAGTGCTCCCCAGTCTCCCCCACAATTATAAGCTGTGTGAGCTGAGCAGTCAGACAGATATATATAATATTATATATAGATAATAGATGATGCAGCACACTGGCCTGAGCCTGAGCAGTGCACACAGATATGGTATGTGACTGAGTCACTGTGTGCTGTGTATCGCTTTTTTCAGGCAGAGAACGGATTATAAAGTAAACTGCACTGTCCTCACTAGTAAACTCTCTCCACTCAGTCTCTACACTTCTACAGTAACAGTACTCCTCCTAGTCAGCTCCAGTAAATCTCTCTCAGTCTCTTATAATCTAAATGGAGAGGACGCCAGCCACGTCCTCTCCCTATCAATCTCAATGCACGTGTGAAAATGGCGGCGACGCGCGGCTCCTTATATAGAATCCGAGTCTCGCGATAGAATCCGAGCCTCGCGAGAATCCGACAGCGTCATGATGACGTTCGGGCGCGCTCGGGTTAACCGAGCAAGGCGGGAAGATCCGAGTCGCTCGGACCCGTGAAAAAAAACATGAAGTTCTGGCGGGTTCGGATTCAGAGAAACCGAACCCGCTCATCTCTAATTGTGGGGACTGGAGACCACCAGTATAAGTATATACATGATGTGGCCATTCACTGGTACCTGGTGACAGAACGTATACTGGATTCCCCCACAATGTAACTTTATATCTGTCACCTATATACATGATGTGGTCATTCACTGGTACCTGGTGACAGACGGTATTCTGGATTCCCTCACAATGTAACTTTATATCTGTCACCTATATACATGATGTGGCCATTCACTGGTACCTGGTGACAGAACCTATACTGGATTCCCCCACAATGTAACTTTATATCTGTCACCTATATACATGATGTGGTCATTCACTGGTACCTGGTGACAGAACGTATACTGGATTCCCCCACAATATAACATTATATCTGTCACCTATATACATGATGTGGTCATTCACTGGTACCTGGTGACAGAATGTATACTGGATTCCCTCACAATGTAACTTTATATCTGTCACCTATATACATGATGTGGTCATTCACTGGTACCTGGTGACAGAACGTATACTGGATTCCCCCACAATGTAACTTTATATCTGTCATCTATATAATAATTATAGTAGTACAGTACAGTAGGCCATTGCTGTATCTTGCAGCTCTGTGTCACTGCAAGTATCCATTCCATATCTGTGCGGCATTTTTGTGAGCAGTATATATAGTATTACAGTGCAGCATTTTGGTGACTAACAGTATATAGTTGTACAGTAGGCCATTGCTGTATCTTGCAGCTCTGTGTCACTGCAAGTATCCATCCATTCCATTTTCTTCCAGTGATTTGGACCAATAATACCACTGATTAGAACGAATAATTCCAGTGATTTTGTCATTTTCTTCCAGTGATTTGGACCAATAATACCATTGATTAGAACGAATAATTCCAGTGATTTTGTCATTTTCTTCCAGTGATTTGGAAAAATAATACCATTGATTAGAACGAATAATTCCAGTAATTTTGTCATTTTCTTCCAGTGATTTGGACCAATAATACCATTGATTAGAACGAATAATTCCAGTGATTTTGTCATTTTCTTCCAGTGATTTGGAAAAATAATACCATTGATTAGAACGAATAATTCCAGTAATTTTGTCATTTTCTTCCAGTGATTTGGAAAAATAATACCATTGATTAGAACGAATAATTCCAGTAATTTTGTCATTTTCTTCCAGTGATTTGGACCAATAATACCATGATTAGAACGAATAATTCCAGTGATTTTGTCATTTTCTTCCAGTGATTTGGACCAATAATACCATTGATTAGAACAAATAATTCCTGTGATATTGAGGTGTTTGTGTCGCTTAGCTTAGCCGTCCAGCGACCACAGTGCACCTCTTTTTCTCTTTTTTTTGCATCATGTGCTGTTTGGGGCCAATTTGTGCCATCCTGTCTGACAGTGCAGTGCCACTCCTAGATGGGCCAGGTGTTTGTGCCGCACTCTTGGTTCGCTTTGCTTAGTCATCCAGCGACCTCGGTGCAAATTTTAGGACTAAAAATAGTATTGTGAGGTGTGAGGTGTTCAGAATAGATTGGAAATGAGTGGAAATTGTGGTTATTGAGGTTAATAATACTATAGGATCAAAATTACCCCCAAATCCTATGATTTAAGCTGTTTTTGAGGGTTTTTTGAAAAAAAAAACACCCGAATCAAAAACACACCCGAATCCGACAAAAAAATTTCAGGGAGGTTTTGCCAAAACGCGTCCGAATCCAAAACACGGCCGCGGAACCGAATCCAAAACCAAAACACAAAACCAGAAAATAATTTCCGGTGCACATCTCTAGTTTTGGCAAACTAGAGATGTGGAATTAGAAACAAAACTAAAACACAAAACACGAAAAGTACCAGCCGCACATCTCTACCACAAACACTTTTTTGTAAGGACTACCTCCGATCATTTATGAGGAGGTTGATGATGGGATTGTTGGTGGTTGAAATTGCATTGGCTGGTCCAAACTGCTGGTAGCTGATACTGTATTGCTTTTTGTCCTACAAATTATTACAATTATGTAAAATAAATTTCATGAACTCCCCGCAAATGATGTAACATGGAGGAGGTGCTGACATGGTTAATATCTCTACCTCTGCTAACTGAGGCCTTACAAATGGAGAAGATGCATTCACAAATGATATCCCACATTTAAGAGGTGGCTTTTTTGGTCTTATGTCTAGGTATCACAATGGCTTCTTTTTATCATGTGCAAGAAATGCTGCCATTGGTTGCTGACTTGCACAAACAACATCATAAAAATCCACATTAACATCAGATAGTACACAAAGATCCCCCTCATCCTGTTACACTTCCATGGCAGCATCCTCAATTTATATTATGTCATCATCACCATCTTTATTTGTTCTCTTCAACCTGACATTTGCAGAAGGTGTACAAATTGTGGAAGGGGGCATCTCTATAAATACATTGTGAGAAATGTCAGACTCACACATAGCTAATGTGGACACCCCTACAGTAGACTCTCCTCAAGGATTTGTGAAAACACAGTTTGTTCTTCAGCCTTAGTGTTCTTTTTTTCTGCACTGATTTCTTGGTTTTAAAGGAGACACCTCTACCTCTTTTTTTAACATTGTGAAATATATAGATTTCACGTTCCCTTTCTTAAACTTTATAAGATTTGGTACATTTAATAGATGTTGTAGCACTATTATGACTGGCAGCAGCCATTGCACTAGCACAAGGTTGCTGCTCCTGCTCTTCCATTGACTGATTGTGATCCATATTGACTCACAGCACTTATTTTATTAACATGGTGGCACTTCACCTACTGAGTATTATTGTAACACAATGATACTGCCTGGCCCTGAACAAACACAAGTTTAAAAATAAGAAACCCTTTTTTCTGTATATTAACAAATGACAACTTCACACTGCGACTCACATAGCACTTATATGATTAATTAGGTGGCACGGCACCTACTGAGTGTTATTGTAACACAGTGCCACTGCCGGGCCTTGCACATACACAAGTTTTATAAAAAAAAACCTTTTATCTGTTTTTTTTAAAGAAATGACAACTTCACATTTCAACTCATATAGTGCTTATATTATTAATGTGGTGGCACAGCATGATTGTAACACAATGCCTCTCCTTAGACCTGAACACACATAAGTTTTTTTTAATTTAATTATTGATTAATATATATTATTTTATACACTGCTTCAAATCACTGTGCTTATATATATAGTAATGGTGGCAGACAATAAATACTTTTACAATCACCAGTGTGCAAAAATAAAATGATAATGAAGCCATGTACTAGGAGCTTTGGACTGCACTGTGGCAACTCTGGGCTACACTCTGGGCAGTTACAGCACCAGTGTGCACCATTAAAGGGTTAATGCTGCCCTCTGTCAGGAGCTCTGGGCTGCAGTGTAGGCAGTTACAAAAACAACACCATTGTGCACCAAGGGTTAATGCTTCCACTGTATTAGAAGCTCTGGGCTGCAGGCAGTTACAGCACCAGTATGACTGTGCACAACTAAAGGGTTAATTTAATGGTTAATGGCATTAACATAATGCTGCTCTTTATTATTTTGGAGGAGCTCTGTGCTGTGTGCAGTGTACCAGTAAAGATAAATATGAATAAGCCCTTGCAGTCTAGTGTGATCTCCGTCTGGAGTCATCGGAATGGCACCCAAATCACCATGCAAGGGACTTATTTTCAATTCAACACCAGGAAGATTAAGTTTTGCTTCATTTTGGGATCTGAATCTGGTAAGAAAACCCGAGGTAGGGCTTGGATTCACTCAGAAGCCAGAAGTTTGGGTGGCTCGGTTTCTAGGAAACCGAGCCCGCTCCTGAAAAGGGGCGTGGCCTAAGAAAAGGGGGCATGGCTTCGCGGAGGACCCGCAATTGCGAGCCACGCCCCCATTTTCGTCAACGAGAGGGCATGCCCAGCACTCTGTGAGCCGCTGGCATGCCCCCTCTCCCTCTGACTCCAGTGAATAGATGCACAGCGTCTATTCACCGCTGCTCTGCTAAGCAGGGCAGAGTGCAGGAGCCTCCCAACTGCCCCCCCACCGTGGGACACTGCGGCCTGTGGGTGGGACAGCGGGACAGTCCCCAAAAAATGGGACTGTCCCGCGAAAATAGGGACAGTTGGGAGGTATGATAGTGCACATTTACGCAGCATGCACTCAGCAAATGGAAAACATTTAATCAACCCCAATATTTATGGATATATGTCATGTCTAGGCTTATAGAGAAGCATATACATGTAGTATTTGGAAACAAATGAATTCAAATATACATAGATATAATCTCTGAAGAATGCAGAACAGTTTAAAATAGCATCTGATATTAATTATCCAGAATAAGGAGCAAGTAGCTGAATTTGGTGATGCAACCATTAGATGACCCATCTGAGTTACCCTGTCTTTGTGCAACATTGTAGCTTTAAGTAAGACACCAGAGCCTTTGTAACTTTGGTGGACATTCCGAGTTGATCGCTAGCTGCATTTGTTCGCAGCACAGCGATCAGGCTAACAAATGGTAGTTCTGCGCATGCATATGTGGCGCAATGCGCACGCGCGATGTACGGGCACAACGAACGATGAAGTTTTGCACAGGGTCTAGCGATGCATTTCAGTTGCACTGGTTGCCGCACAGTGATTGACATGAATTGGGCGTTTCTGGGTGGCAACTGACCGTTTTCAGGGAGTGTTCGGAAAAACGCAGGCGTGCCAGGAAAAACGCAGGCGTGGCTGGGCGAATGCTGGGCGGGTGTGTGACGTCAAATCCGGAACTGAATAGTCTGAAGTGATCGCAAGTGCTGAGTAGGTTTTGAGCTACTCTGAAACTACACAAATTTTTTTTGCAGCTGCTCTGCAAAACAACCGTTTGCACTTCTGCTAAGCTAAAATACACTCCCAGTGGGCGGCGGCATAGCGTTTGCACGGCTGCTAAAAACTGCTAGCGAGCGATCAACTCGGAATGACCCCCTTTGTACAGGATCATAGCCTTAAACTGTGACATGCCTCAGACATGACCAAGGGTGTATCTAGGGGTCTGAGCGCCCCCCACACACAATTGAAATAAGGAAGGCGTGTCAAAAAAGGAATGTGGCCTCGTGGGGAAGGGACATGGCCACACAATAGCGCTTCCAATTCAAATTATGCCACACAGTATCACATTACACCATACAGTAGTGTCCATTACTCACATTACAATGCACAGTAGTGTCTCTTATTCACGTTACACCACACATTCATACCCCTATAGAAAACACCGTCTATACAGGGCATATGGGGAATGCAAATAAAAAATGGAAATGTGGACCAATGCTAATAAATATATTTCTAATTTTATATGGAGAATGCAGTCAAACCACATTTGCTATTAGTATATCTGATCCTGCCCATAGGCACACACATACAGCATACACTTACATACATAGTCACACACAAAACACATACATATGATATACAGTACAGTCACACATACAGTAGATACAGAGGCGTCACAAGGGGGTGCGGGGGTTGCGGCCCACACCCGGATTTCACTTCCATGGGGTATCACCAAAAAGAGCCACCTTCACACCGCACCCCTCTGCCGGCCCTGGACTGCTTCGTAATCGGCTGTGCGTCCTCCCCCTGCTCCCAGCCCTCCCGCAATGCAGACACCCCAACAGCACCATCCATAAAGTGCGCCCGCCCGTTGCCCGCACTGCACAAACCTCACTCCGCTGCCTGCTCACCTCCACCTCCCACTTCCCGATGGCTGCATGCGCCCCCCCACTACTCACTTCTACCTCCCGCGGGCCGTAGCAGTGCTGGGGCAGCTCAGGGGTAGATTTATTAAAATGCACATAAGGTTCTTTATAAGCAGGGTCCCGCTTCACCGCATTATCGTGGTGAAGCGTGACCTCTTTTCCAGTGAATTTACTAACCCTGCCTTGTTCGTTATGGGAGCACGTTATCTCACCCTTCTGGTGATACGTGTCTTCCCATAACATGCGTCCGCTTCGGCTGCAGTATCTACTTCCACGCCTGCGCCGTCCAGTAACTCCCAGCGTGCCTTTCGGGAGTTAAGCTGGCGCATGCGCACTTTCATTCTGTGGATGCCGGAGCTTGTCGTGTGTGTAGGGGGAGGAACTGCTTGTACACCCACAGCGCTGGATCTGGGAGGCGAAGAGGAACAGGGTAGGAGTGACTAACGTTCGGGCACACCGAACGTTCATAAGTTAGCAAGCTTATCGGTGTTCTATCTAACAGATAGAGGCGCCGATAATGCAGCGGGCGCATAGCGCCCCAGCCTTCTATACCGCATTGCCGGGATACTACATCAGGGGATGCGCTATCTGCGGCACATAACGTGTGCAGATAGCGCTTTAACCCCTAAAGAACTTTAATAAATCTACCCCTCAGTGAGGTAGTTGCTGCACAGGAAGTGAGCATGAGTCTGGCGGGAGGACGCTGCTACCGCTGCCTGGGCACTGACTGACCTTTGACAGCGGGCATACATGCTCTGCAGCCCAGGCACCTGGATGGAGGTGGTAGAGAATGATTGCCCACTCCCTACTGCTTAGGTGCTGCCCGGAGTGGATTACTGTGGATCTCACCTGATCCCCCTACCTGATGGGGGGCCAGTCCATGGTTACACCTGAAGGACACCTGTAGAGACCCCTGGAGCCGGTGACCCCACCCACCCTGCGGGCCACCAGACCACTAGGACTAGCAGAGCTGCCCTCCAGGCCCTAATGGGCAGTCTATGATCCCTTCAATGTGAGTATGCAGCATGTTCAGGTAATTGATGTCCAGGGGCCACACATTGCAGTACACATTTCCCACGTGGCCACTGAGAGGAGATGTGATAGCAGACATGGCATGCACTCTGTGGCTATTGCATTATGGCGGGTATACCAGCAGCGAGTCCGCTCTCCATGCTTCGGGCATGGTGGCATGCTTTGCTCGCCACAGGTTCTATTACCACTTGGTTGGTAGTACCAATCCCAAGCGCTGCACTCGCTATCCTCCAAATCTCTAATGCACAGCTGCCCCTGGTTAGCAACAGAAACCAGATCCCTCCACTCCAAGAAGGGTCTTCCGCAGTGTATGTGGGCTAAAGTGGCACCTAAAAAAAAAGTGTCTTGCGCCACTGCCCACTCGTGAACCCCAGAATGGCTTTATATATAGTTAGAAGCAACAGGGACTCAGTACAGCATCTGGTGACAAGGGGGAGTTGGAGCTGCCCTATGACAGAGGTGGGAACTTGGAAGGTACAGTATGTGCCTCTGCATGGCTGCCAGCCCCCCCTGTACAATATGCGAATCAGTGTGCCCCTGTACAATGTGTTTGTGTCAGTGTGCTTCTGGTTCCTTTCTGGGTGTGTCAGTGTGACCCTGGGACCTGTACAATCTGTGTCAGTGTTCCCCTATAAAATCTATGTATGTGTGCACTAGCGGATCCAGGGATGGGAAGGGCACATGGCCCCATGTTGTTTCTGGCATTTTTTTATTTAAAAAGCAGCAGTGATGGAGGTCACGGTAGGCTGCAGCCGGCCGCAGGCTGTAACAAAGTAGGAGGAGGCAGTCTGTGACTGGAGTATAGAAGGGGGGCCCCTCCCCTGCCTTCCCCTCCTATACCACTTGACTTACCAGTCCTCTGATGCAGGGCCAACTCGAGGGACGTTCAAGCGCAGCGACTGGGCGCAGTTGCTACCACCAATGCTTAGCCCAAGGGACTTCTCCCTCCCTCTCTATTTTCTCTCTCCCCCCTCTCTGTCTTCCTCCTCCATCTCTCTTCTCTCAGCTCTCATGTTAAAAGCCCTTGGCTTTTTTCCTGCCTGTCTCCCCCATTAATACTTTCCCTTCCTGTCCCAGTGAGCCCTTTTCAAATCAGTGGTCAGTATTCCGGTGTCGGTATTCTGACTGCCGGGATACAGACAGCCAAAATCCTGACTGCTTCCCCTCCCTGCTCCCCATCTATCCTCACAATGTGCTTCATTCTTTCCCTCCAGCTCTCACCTTATTGACCACCTCCATGTCTGCAGAATGCTGTTGGTGAATCGTGGCAGCGCGGATGGGGTACACTTTATCTGCAGCAGCCCACTATGTGAAGGAGGAAGAGAGGTGTCTAGAACAGCTGGCTCGGTAACAGCCAATTGGACGTATGAATAGAGAGCGCTATTGTCACATGTAATGGACAAGGCTTTGGCGGGGAGGTCATCAGGTCCAGGGTTTGCAGGGTTTTTTTTTTAGGCATTGGAGGAGTTATCAGGTATGTGGGGCAATTCAGCACTGCTGTATCCCAGTAGGATACCTCTCACAGTGATATCATTGTGCATGTGGCACCGGTTTGTATTCTAGGAGCAGAGTGGGAGGAGTGCTGCTGCTAAGAGAGAGAACCTGCAGTGCACGCCTCATTGTTCTTCTCAGCATTCTTTTTCTTACTGTCAACTAGAGATGTGCGGCGGGTACTTTTCGTGTTTTGTGTTTTGGTTTTGGTTCTGGTTCCATGCTCGTGTTTTGGATCTAGATTGGTTTTGTCAAAACCACCCTTTCATGTTTTGGTTTTGGATCTGGATGATTTTTGAAAAAAACATAAAAACAGCTAAAATCACAGAATTTAGGGGTAATTTTGATCCTACAGTATTATTAACCTCAATAAAATTAATTTCCACTCATTTCCAGTCTATTCTGAACACCTCACACCTCACAATATTGTTTTTAGGCCAAAAGGTTGCACCGAGGAGGCTGGATGACTATGCTAAGCGACACAAGTGTGCGGCACAAACACCTGGCCCATCTAGGAGTGGCACTGCAGTGGCAGACAGGGTGGCAGATTTACAAAATAGGCCCCAAACAGCACATGATGCAAAGAAGAAAAAGAGGTGCAATTAGGTAGCTGGATGGCTAAGCTAAGTGACACAAGTGTGCGGCACAAGCACCTGGCCCATGTAGGAGTGGCACTGCAATGGCAGACAGGATGGCACTTAAAAAATTAGGCCCCAAGCAGCACATCATGCAAAGAAGAAAAAGAGGTGCAATGAGGTAGCTGTATGACTAAGCTAAGCGACACGAGTGTGTGGCACAAACAACATGGGACGTGCTGGAATTTGCCCAGATGTAATACATGCACAATATTAGTGGTACAGGAGAGCATACCCCTAAACCACACTCACAGCAAAGCCTGTAAAAGTAATTTGGATAATAATAATAACCCTTTTATTTGGAGCTATTGTAATAATATGCAGCACAAGCGAGCGTACCCCTACACCACACAGGGCAAACCCTGTAAAAATAATTTGGATAATAATATAAGTAATGTATATAACCCTTTTATTTGGAGTAAATAACATTGAGCACAGGACACCACCACTGGACGGATGCAGCACAAGACAGCACCACTGGACTGGACTTATACGGCAGTACCCTATTACTTATACGGCAGTACCCCTGGAGTTGTACAGCAGTGTCAGACAGGATGACACTTTAAAAAATTAGTCCCCAAACAGCACATGATGCAAAGAAGAAAAAGAGGTGCAAGATGGAATTGTCCTTGGGCCCTCCCACCCACCCTTATATTGTATAAACAGGACATGCACACTTTAACAAACCAATCATTTCAGTGACAGGATCTGCCACACGAGTGTGGCTGAAATTACTGGTTTGTTTGGGCCCCCACCAAAAAAAGAAGCAATCAATCTCTCCTTGCACAAAGTGGCTCTACAGAGATAAGATGTCGACCTCATCCTCATCCTCCGATTCCTCACCCCTTTCAGTGTGTACTTCCACCTCACAGAGTATTAATTCATCCCCACTGGAATCCACCATCACGGGTCCCTGTGTACTTTCTGTAGGCAATTGCTGGTAAAGGTCTTCCCAGGGAATTTATAATTCATTTTGATGAACATCATCTTCTCCACATTTTGTGGAAGTAACCTTCTTCGCCGATCGCTGACAAGGTTACCGGCTGCACTAAACAATTTTCAGAGTACACACTGGTGACAGAATCATATACAGTGACAGTAGACATGTCAATAATCGTTGGCAGGTCCTTCAGTCTAGACCAGATGTCAGCACTCGCTCTTGACTGCCCTACATCACTGCCAGCGAGTGGGCTAGGAAATCTTATCCTTTTCCTTGCAGCCCCAGTTGCGGGAGAAAGTGAAGGAGGAGCTGTTGACGGGTCATGTTCCACTTGAGTTGACAATTTTCTCACCAGCAGGTCTTTGAACCTCTGCAGACTTTTGTCTGCCAGAAAGAGAGATACAACGTAGGCTTTAAACCTAGGATCGAGCATGGTGGACAAAATATAGTGCTCTGATTTCAACAGATTGACCACCCTTGCATCCTGGTAAAGCGAATGAAGGGCTTCACCCACATACTTTGCGGAATCGCTCCATCTTAGCTTCTCCTTCAATTTCTCCAGCTGCTTCTGCAAAAGCCAGATGAAGGGAATGACCTGACTCAAGCTGGCAGTGTCTGAACTGACTTCACGTGTGACAAGTTCAAAGGGTTGGAGAACCTTGCATGAGATGGAAATCATTCTCCACTGTGCTTGAGTCAGGTGCATTCCCCCTTCTTTGCCTATATCGTAGGTGGATGTATAGGCTTGAATGGCCTTTTGCTGCTCCTTCATCCTCTGAAGCATATAGTGTTGAATTCCACCTCATTACCACCTCTTGCTTCAGGTGATGGCAGGGCAGGTTCAGGAGTGTTTGCTGGCGCTCCAGTCTTTGGCACGTGGTGGTTGAATGTCGAAAGTGCAATTTTTTGGGCCATCAACAGCATTTCCTTCACGCCCCTGTCATTTAAAAAAAAATTCTGCACCACCAAATTAATTGTATGTGCAAAACATGGGACATGATGGAATTTGCCCAGTTGTAATGCACGCACAATATTGGTGGCACTGTCCGATATCACAAATCCCCAGGAGAGTCTAATTGGGGTAAGCCATTGGGCGATAATGTCCTTCAGTTTCCGAAAGAGGTTGTCAGTGGTGCGCCTCTTACGGAAAGCGGTGATACATAACGTAGCCTGATAGGAACGTGTTGGCATTTGCGAGATGCTGCTACTGGTGCCTCTGCTGTTGTTTGTGCTGTGGGAGGCAATACATCTACCCAGTGGGCTGTCACAGTCATATAGTCCTTAGTCTGCCATGTTCCACTTCTCCACATGTCCGGGGTTAAGTGGACAGTGTGTACAACTGCATTTTTTAGGACACTGAGGACACTTTTTCTGACGTCTGTGTACATTCCGGTATCGCCTGCCTAGTGAAGTGGAACCTAGATGGGATTTGGTACCGAGGACACAGTACCTCAAACAATTCTCTAAGTCCCACTGAACTAATGGTGAATACCGGAGACACGTCTAACACCAACATAGCTGTCAAGGCCTCAGTTATCCGCTTTGCAAAAGGATGACTGCTGTCATATTTCATCTTCCTTGCAAAGGACTGTTGGACAGTCAATTGCTTAGTTGAAGTAGTACAAGTGGTCTTCCGACTTTCCCTCTGGGATGATGATCGACTCCCAGCAGCAACAACAGCAGCGGCAGCAACAGCAGCAGTAGGCATACCACGCAAGGATCCATCAGGTGTCTCCCCCAGTGCCTCATTTAAACAAACAACATCACCATCAGAATACTCCTTGTCAGCTTCCTCCTCAGCGCCAGCAACACCCATATCCTCATCCTGGTGTACTTCAACAGTGACATCTTCAATTTGAATATCAGGAACTGGACTGTGGGTGCTCCTTCCAGCACTAGCAGAAGGAGTGCAAATGGTAAGTGGAGCCACCTCTTCCCGACCAGTGTTGGGAAGGTCAGGCATTACAACTGCCAACACACTTGGACTCTCCTTGGGGATTTGTGATACCATCTTAGAATGCACAGTTCTTTGCTGTGCTTTTGCCAGCTTAAGTCTTTCTAGCGAGAGTATGAGGGCTTCCATCATCATGTGAAGCTGAACCACTAGTTATGAACATAGGCCAGGGCCTTAGTCGTTATTTGCCACTCCGTGTCGTAAATGGCATACTGGCAAGATTACATTTCTCCTCAGACCATTTAAAAAAATAATTTTGGGTCAATTCACTGAACTTTTGCTTTTTGGATTTGACATGCCCTCTACTATGACATTGGGCATCGGCCTTGGCAGACGACATTGATGGCATTTCATCGTCTATGTCATGACTAGTGGCAGCAACTTCAGCACTAGGAGGAAGTGGTTCTTGATCTTTCCTTATTTTATCGTCCAAATTTTTGTTCTCCATAATTTTTCTGGAGTTATATAACAATATGCGGTACAGGAGAGCGTACCTCTACACACACAAGGCAAACCCTGTGAAAATTATTTGGATTAAATATTAATGACCCCTTTATTTGGAGTAAATAATACACAGCACAGGACAGCACCACTGAACTTAAATGGCAGCACCACTGGACTGGACTTATATGGCAGTACCACTGGAATTATACGGCAGTATCACTGGATTTATACGCCAGTACTACTGGAATTATATGGCAGGATCACTGGAATTATATGGCACTATCACTGGAATTATATGGCAGTATCACTGGAATAATATGACAGTACCACTGGAATTATACGGCAGTACCAGTGGACATATACAACAGTATCACTGGACTGGATTTATACGCCAGTACCACTGGAATTATATGCCAGTACCACTAGAATTATACGGCAGTATCGCTGGATTTATACGCCAATACCACTGGAATTATACTGCAGGATCACTGGAATTATAAGGCAGTACCACTGGATTTATATGGCAGCACCACTGGACATATACGGCAGTATCAATGGACTGAATTTATATCGCCAGTACCGCTGGAATTATACGCCAGTACCACTGGAATTATACGGCAGTATCACAGAAATTATACGGCAGTACCACTGGAATTGTACAGCATTATCACTGGACATATACGGCAGTATCACTGTACTGGATTTATATGCCAGTACCACCGGAATTATAAGCCAGTACCACTGGAATTATACGGCAGTATCACTGGATTTATACGGCAGTACCGCTGGACATATACGGCAGTATCACTGGACATATATATTGCAGTATCACTGTACTGGATTTATACGTCAGTACCACTGGAATTATACTCCAGTAACACTGGAATTATACAACATTATCAATGGATTTATACGGCAGTACTGCTGAACATATACGGCAGTATCACTGGACATATACGGTAGTATCAGTGGACATATACGGCAGTACCAATGGACATACAGTATACAGCAGCACAGAGACACCACTACTGGACTGATGCAGGATAACACAGCACCACTGCAATGGACTGGACTTATACAGCAGAACTGGACATATGGCAGCAGAGGCCACCACCACTGTAACTGGACTGATGCAGCACAAGACACTACCACTGTACTGATGCAGGACAACACAGCACCACTGCAATGGACTGGACTTATACAGCAGCACTGGACATTTGGCAGCAGAGGACACCACCACTGTGACTGGACTGATGCAGCACAATACACCACCACTGAACAGATGCAGCACAACACAGCACCACTGGACTGGACTTATACAGCAGCACTGGACATATGGCAGCAGAGGACACCACCACTGTGACTGAACTGATGCAGCACAAGACACCACCACTGGACTGATACAGCACAAGACAGCACCACTGGATTGTACTTATTCAGCAGCATTGGACATATGGCAGCAGAGGACACAACCACTTTGACTGGACTGATGCAGCACAAGATACTACTACTGAACTGATGCAGGGCACTGAGGACGGAAACACGTCCTCTCTCTACACTCTCCAATGTTGGAGTGAAAATAGCAGTGACGCACGGCTCCTTATATGGAATCCAAACCCTTTGAGAATCCGACAGCGGGATGATGACGTTTTGCCTCATTCTGGTTTCCGAGTCAGGCGAGAAAACTGAAGTCTGACTTGGATCCGGGCTTGGGTAGTGAAGTCTGGTAGGGTTCGGTTCCCTGAGAACCGAACCCGCTCAACTCTACTGTCAACCATTTCAGCTGCTAGTTGAATTGAGATTGTGTCTTGTTTTTTGGAGCAAGTTAGACTAGTTTTCATATAACAAAAATTTCTTAACAGACCAGTTTAAAAGGAAATTTTTTTTAAAGCGTGTGATGCACGGGACTTTATGTTCACTTTTGGAGAATAACCCTAATATTTTTTAAAATAATGATCAGAAGCAATTATATTTAGTAAAACATCACTATGGATTCGGTGTGGTGGCATTTGATACGGGAGGAGCTTTATGGGGGTGACACCATGAGTTTCCCCACCGGGTGACACCAACCCTAGTGATGCTCTGAGTAGATACAAATACAATCACATACATACATAGTTACACACTTATTCACATACATAGTCACACACTAATACACACATAAATACAGTAGATACTTATACACACACAAACATAAATACAGACCAGTGGCGCAACTAGAAATTTTTCCCCAAGCCAAAACATTCTTTGGTGCTCCCCCCACATAATTGCCACTATTAAAATGATTAATCTTGCTGAAATGGGTGTGGATATGCATACAGGGGTGTGGCATTGCATTAAAAGACTACCTTATACCCCAGTTTTGCAACCTGCACGCCCAGATGTTGGCCACCACAGGAAAAAAAATCCTGATTCATGCCCCTTACATTGGGGGTCATTCCGAGTTGTTCGCTCGTTGCCGATTTTCGCTATATTGCGATTAGTCGCTTACTGCACATGCGCAAGGTTCGCAGAGCGCATGCGCTTAGTTAATTTACACAAAAGTTAGGTATTTTACTCACGGCATAACAAGGTTTTTTCATCGTTCTGGTGATCGTACTGTGATTGACAGGAAGTGGGTGTTTCTGGGCGGAAACTTGCCGTTTTCTGGGCATGTGCGAAAAAACGCTGGCATTTCTGGGAAAAACGCGGGAGTGTATGAAGAAACGGGGGAGTGTCTGGGCGAAGCTGGGTGGTTTGTGATGTCAAACCAGGAACGAAACTGAATGAACTGATCGCAATGGCTGAGTAAGCCCCGAGCTACTCAGAAACTGCTAAGAAATTTCTATTCGCAATTCTGCTAATCTTTCGTTCGCAATTCTGCTAAGCTAAAATGCACTCCCAGAGGGCGGCGGCTTAGCGTGTGCAATGCTGCTAAAAGCAGCTAGCGAGCGAACAACTCGGAATGAGGGCCATTATTTGCAATTTTTCCTCCTAATAGTAATGCCAGTATACATTATGCCACATACTGCAATGGCCCTTAGACATTGTGCCACACGCAATAATGCCCACTACACAATATGCCACACACAATAATGCCCCTGACACATTATGCCACACACCGTAATGCCTGTGACACATTATGCTACGCATTGCAATGCACATTATACATTATGCTACATACTGCAATGCCCCTGAGATATTATACCACATACCACAATGCCATTGATATAGTATGCCACACACTGTAATGCCTGTGACACATTATGACACACAGGACAATGTCCGTGATACATTATGCCACACACCGCAATGTCTGTGATACATTGTGCCACACACCGTAAAGGTCTTCCCAGAGGAATTTATAATTCATTTTGATGAACATCATCTTCTCCACATTTTGTGGAAGTAACCTCCTTCGCCGATCGCTGACAAGGTTACCGGTTGCACTAAACACTCTTTTAGAGTACACACTGGTGACAGATCATATGAGTGACAGTAGACATGTCAGTAATCATTGGCAGGTCCTTCAGTCTGGACCAGATGTCAGCACTCGCTCCTGACTGCCCTGCATCACTGCCAGCGAGTGGGCTAGGAAATCTTATCCTTTACCTCGCAGCCCCAGTTGCGGGAGAAAGTGAAGGAGGAGCTGTTGACGGGTTATGTTCCAAATGAGTTGACAATTTTCTCACCAGCAGGTCTTTGAACCTCTGCAAACTTTTGTCTGCCAGAAAGAGAGATACATCGTAGGCTTTAAAGCAGTGATGAGTGGGTTCGGTTCGTCGGAATCCGAACCCCCCCGAACTTCACCCATTTTACACGGTTCCGAGGCAGATTCGAATCTTCCCGCCTTGCTCGGTTAACCCGAGCGCGCCCGAACGTCATCATCCCGCAGTCGGAATCTCGCGAGATTCGGATTCTATATAAGGAGCTGCGCGTCGCCGCCATTTTTCACTCGTGCATTGGAAATAATAGTGAGAGGACGTGGCTGGCGTCCTCTCAGTTTTATTCAGGTGGCTGCAAATATCTGTGCTTACTGCTTGATTGTGGGGACTGGGGACCAGCAGTATTATATAGGAGGAGTACAGTGCAGAGTTTTGCTGACCAGTGACCATCAGTATTATACGTTCTCTTCCTGAAAAACGCTCCATATCTATGCTCAGTGTGCTGCATATATCTGTGCTCACACTGCTTTATTGTGGGGACTGGGGACCAGCAGTATTATATAGGAGGAGTACAGTGTAGAGTTTTGCTGACCAGTGACCACCAGTATTATACGTTCTCTGCCTGAAAAATGCTCCATATCTGTGCTCAGTGTGCTGCATATATCTGTGCTCACACTGCTTTATTGTGGGGACTGGGGACCAGCAGTATTATATAGAAGGAGTACAGTGCAGAGTTTTGCTGACCAGTGACCACCAGTATTATACGTTCTCTGCCTGAAAAACGCTCCATATCTGTGCTGCATTGTAGTATATAGTAGGAGTACAGTGCATAATTTTGCTGACCACCAGTATATAATATATAGCAGTACGGTACAGAAGGCCACTGCTCTAATTACCTCTGTGTCGTCAAGTATACTATCCATCCATACCTGTGGTGCATTTCAGTTTTGCACAGTTTGCTGACCACCAGTATATAATATATAGCAGTACGGTACAGAAGGCCACTGCTCTACCTACCTCAGTGTCGTCAAGTATACTATCCATCCATACCTGTGGTGCATTTCAGTTTTGCACAGTTTGCTGACCACCAGTATATAATATATAGCAGTACGGTACAGAAGGCCACTGCTCTACCTACCTCTGTGTCGTGAAGTATACTATCCATCCATACCTGTGGTGCATTTCAGTTTTGCACAGTTTGCTGACCACCAGTATACAATATATAGCAGTATGGTACAGAAGGCCACTACTCTACCTACCTCAGTGTCGTCAAGTATACTAGCCATCCATACCTGTGGTGCATTTCAGTTTTGCACAGTTTGCTGACCACCAGTATATAGTATAAAGCAGTACGGTACAGTAGGCCACTGCTCTACCTACCTCTGTGTCGTCAAGTATACTATCCATCCATACCTGTGGTGCATTTCAGTTTTGCACAGTTTGCTGACCACCAGTATATAATATATAGCAGTCCGGTACAAAAGGCCACTGCTCTACCTACCTCTGTGTCGTCAAGTATACTATCCATCCATACCTGTTTTGCATTTCAGTTTTGCACAGTTTGCTGACCACCAGTATATACAGTACGGTACAGTAGGCCACTGCTCTACCTACCTCTGTGTCGTCAAGTATACTATCCATCCATACCTGTGGTGCATTTCAGTTGTGCGCAGTATATATAGTAGTAGGCCATTGCTATTGATACTGGCATATAATTCCACACATTAAAAAATGGAGAACAAAAATGTGGAAGGTAAAATAGGGAAAGATCAAGATCCACTTCCACCGCGTGCTGAAGCTGCTGCCACTAGTCATGGCCGAGACGATGAAATGCCATCAACGTCGTCTGCCAAGGCCGATGCCCAATGTCATAGTAGAGAACATGTAAAATCCAAAAAACAAACGTTCAGTAAAATGACCCAAAAATCAAAATGAAAAGCGTCTGAGGAGAAGCGTAATCTTGCCAATATGCCATTTACGACACGGAGTGGCAAGGAACGGCTGAGGCCCTGGCTTATGTTCATGGCTAGTGGTTCAGATTCACATGAGGATGGAAGCACTCATCCTCTCGCTAGAAATCTGCAGTGCCACTCCTAGATGGGCCAGGTGTTTGTGTCGGCCACTTGGGTCGCTTAGCTTAGTCACACAGCGACCTTGGTGCGCCTCTTTTTTTCTTTGCATCTTGTGCTGTTTGGGGACTATTTTTTTGAAGTGCCATCCTGCCTGACACTGCAGTGCCACTCCTAGATGGGCCAGGTGTTTGTGTCGGCCACTTGTGTCGCTTAGCTTAGCCATCAAGCGACCTTGGTGCACCTCTTTTTTTCAAGGCATCATGTGCTGTTTGGGGACTATTTTTTTGAAGTGCCATCCTGTCTGACACTGCAGTGCCACTCCTAGATGGGCCAGGTGTATGTGTTGGCCACTTGGGTCGCTTAGCTTAGTCATCCAGCGACCTCGGTGCAAATTTTAGGACTAAAAATAATATTGTGAGGTGTTCAGAATAGACTGAAAATGAGTGTAAATTATGGTTATTGAGGTTAATAAAACTATGGGATCAAAATGACCCCCAAATTCTATGATTTAAGCTGTTTTTGAGGGTTTTTTGTAAAAAAACACCCGAATCCAAAACACACCCGAATCCGACAAAAAATTTTCAGGGAGGTTTTGCCAAAACGCGTCCGAATACAAAACACGGCCGCGGAACCGAATCCAAAACCAAAACACAAAACCCGAAAAATTTCCGGTGCACATCACTTTAAATCTCTACTTTAAACCTAGGATCGAGCATGGTGGACAAAATGTAGTGCTCTGATTTAAACAGATTGACCACCCTTGAATCCTGGCAAAGCGGATGAAGGGCTCCAGCGACATACTTTGCGGAATCGCTCCATCTTAGCTCCTCCTTCAATTTCTCCAGCCGCTTCTGCAAAAGCCAGATGAGGGGAATGACCTGACTCAAGCTGGCAGTGTCTAAACTGACTTCACGTGTGACAAGTTCAAAGGGTTGGAGAACCTTGCATGAGATGGAAATCATTCTCCACTGTGCTTGAGTCAGGTGCATTCCCCCTCCTTTGCCTATATCGTAGGTGGATGTATAGGCTTGAATGGCCTTTTGCTGCTCCTCCATCCTCTGAAGCATATAGAGTGTTGAATTCCACCTCATTACCACCTCTTGCTTCAGGTGATGGCAGGGCAGGTTCAGGAGTGTTTGCTGGTGCTCCAGTCTTTGGCACGTGGTGGTTGAATGTCGAAAGTGGCCTGCAATTTTTTGGGCCGTCGACAGCATCTCCTTCACGCCCCTGTCATTTAAAAAAAAATTCTGCACCACCAAATTAATTGTATGCGCAAAACATGGGACATGATGGAATTTGCCCAGTTGTAATGCACGCACAATATTGGTGGCGCTGTCCGATATCACAAATCCCCAGGAGAGTCTAATTGGGGTAAGCAATTGTGCGATAATGTCCCTCAGTTTCCGTAAGAGGTTGTCAGTGGTGCGCCTCTTACGGAAAGCGGTGATACATAACGTAGCCTGATAGGAACGAGTTGGCATTTGCGAGATGCTGCTACTGGTGCCGCTGCTGTTGTTTGTGCTGTGGGAGGCAATACATCTACCCAGTGGGCTGTCACAGTCATATAGTCCTTAGTCTGCCATGTTCCACTTCTCCACATGTCCGTGGTTAAGTGAACAGTGTGTACAACTGCATTTTTTAGGACACTGAGGACACTTTTTCTGACGTCTGTGTACATTCCGGTATCGCCTGCCTAGTGAAGTGGAACCTAGATGGTATTTGGTTCCGAGGACACAGTACCTCAAACAATTCTCTAAGTCCCACTGAACTAATGGTGAATACCGGAGACACGTCTAACACCAACATAGCTGTCAAGGCCTCAGTTATCCGCTTTGCAAAAGGATGACTGCTGTTATATTTCATCTTCCTCGCAAAGGACTGTTGGACAGTCAATTGCTTAGTTGAAGTAGTACAAGTGGTCTTCCGACTTCCCCTCTGGGATGATGATCAACTCCCAGCAGCAACAACAGCAGCGGCAGCAACAGCAGCAGTAGGCGTACCACGCAAAGATCCTACGGAGGAATCCCGGTTCGGAGAGGACTCCTCAGTTTTGCCAGTAACATGGCTTGCAGGACTACTGACGTTCCTGACTAAGGAGAAAGTTGACATTGAGGGAGTTGGTGGTGTGGCTTCCAGGAGCTTGGGTACAAAAGGAAGAAGGAATTTAGATGTCAGTGGACTGCTTACGCTCTTACCCAAAGTTTCACAACTTGACACTGACTTCTGATGAATGCGCTGCAGGTGACATATAAGGGAGGATGTTCCAAGGTGGTTAACGTCCTTACCCCTACTTATTACAGATTGACATAGTCAACCCGCAGCTTGACACCTGTTGTCCGGATTTGTGGAGAAATAATTCCACACCAAAGAGGTGGCTTTTTTGGTATTTTGCCCAGGCATCACTATGGGTTTATTCATCCCACGGACATCAGGTATCTCCCCCAGTGCCTCATTTAAATAAACAACATCACCATCAGAATCCTCCTTGTCAGCTTCCTCCTCAGCGCCAGCAACACCCATATCCTCATCCTGGTGTACTTCAACAGTGACATCTTCAATTTGAATATCAGGAACTGGACTGTGGGTGCTCCTTCCAGCACTAGCAGAGGGAGTGCAAATGGTGGAAGGAGCCTCCTCTTCCCGTCCAGTGTTGGGAAGGTCAGGTATTAAAACTGCCGACACACTTGGACTCTCCTTGGGGATTTGTGATACCATCTTAGAATGCACAGTTCTTTGCTGTGCTTTTGTCAGCTTAACTCTTTTAATTTTTCTAGCGAGAGTATGAGGGCTTCCATCGTCATGTGTAGCTGAACCACTAGTCATGAACATAGGCCAGGGCCTTAGCCGTTCTTTGCCACTCCGTGTCGTAAATGGCATACTGGCAAGTTTACATTTCTCCTCAGACCATTTAAAAAAAAATTTGGGTCAATTTACTGAACTTTTGCTTTTTGGATTTGACATGCCCTCTACTATGACATTGGGCATCGGCCTTGGCAGACGACATTGATGGCATTTCATCATCTATGTCATGACTAGTGGCAGCAACTTCAGCACTAGGAGGAAGTGGTTCTTGATCTTTCCCTATTTTATCCTCCAAATTTTTGTTCTCCATAATTTTTCTGGAGTTATATAACAATATGCGGTACAGGAGAGCGTGCCTCTACACACACACAAGGCAAACCCTGTGAAAATTATTTGGATTAAATATTAATAACCCCTTTATTTGGAGTAAATAATACACAGCACAGGACAGCACCACTGAACTTAAATGGCAGCACCACTGGACTGGACTTATATGGCAGTACCACTGGAATTATACGGCAGTATCACTGGATTTATACGCCAGTACTACTGGAATTATATGACAGGATCACTGGAATTATATGGCAGTATCTCTGGAATTATATGGCAGTATCACTGGAATAATACGACAGTACCACTGGAATTATACGGCAGTACCAGTGGACATATACGACAGTATCACTGGACTGGATTTATACACCAGTACCACTGGAATTATATGCCAGTACCACTAGAATTATATGGCAGTATCGCTGAATTTATATGCCAATACCACTGGAATTATACTGCAGGATCACTGGAATTATAAGGCAGTACCACTGGATTTATATGGCAGCACCACTGGTAATATACGGCAGTATCAATGGACTGGATTTATATCACCAGTACCGCTGGAATTATACACCAGTACCACTGGAATTATACGGCAGTATCACTGAAATTATATGGCAGTACCACTGGAATTATACAGCATTATCACTGGACATATACGGCAGTATCACTGTACTGGATTTATAGGCCAGTACCACCGGAATTATACGACAGTACCACTGGAATTATACGGCAGTATCACTGGATTTATACGGCAGTACCGCTGGACATATACTGCAGTATCACTGGACATATATATTGCAGTTTCACTGTACTGGATTTATACGTCAGTACCACTGGAATTATACTCCAGTACCACTGGAATTATACGACATTATCACTGGATTTGTACGGCAGGGCTGCTGAACATATACGGCAGTATCACTGGACATATATGGTAGTATCAGTGGACATATACGACAGTACCAATGGACATACAGTATACAGCAGCACAGAGACACCACTACTGGACTGATGCAGGATAACATAGCACCACTGCAATGGACTGGACTTATACAGCAGAACTGGACATATGGCAGCAGAGGCCACCACCATTGTAACTGGACTGATGCAGCACAAGACACTACCACTGTACTGATGCAGGACAACACAGCACCACTGCAATGGACTGGACTTATACAGCAGCACTGGACATTTGGCAGCAGAGGATACCACCACTGTGACTGGACTGATACAGCACAATACACCACCACTGAACAGATGCAGCACAACACAGCACCACTGGACTGGACTCATACAGCAGCACTGGACATATGGCAGTAGAGGACACCACCACTGTGACTGAACTGATGCAGCACAAAACACCACCACTGGACTGATACAGCACAAGACAGAACCATTGGACTGGACTTATACAGCAGCACTGGACATATGGCAGCAGAGGACACAACCACTTTGACTGGACTGATGCAGCACAAGATACTACTACTGAACTGATGCAGGGCACTGAGGACGGAAACACGTCCTCTCTCTACACTCTCCATTGTCGGAGTGAAAATGGCGGCGACGCACGACTTATATGGAATCCAAACCCTTTGAGAATCCGACATCGGGATGATGACGTTTTGCCTCATTCTGGTTTCCGAGTCAGGCGAGAAAACTGAAGTCTGACTTGGATCCGGGCTTGGGTAGTGAAGTCTGGTAGGGTTCGGTTCTCAGGGAACCGAACCCGCTCATCTCTACTGTCAACCATTTCAGCTGCTAGTTCAATTGAGATTGTGTCTTGTTTTTTGGAGCAAGTTAGACTAGTTTTCATATAACAAAAATTTCTTAACAGACCAGTTTAAAAGTAAAAATTTTTTAAAGCGTGTGATGCACGGGATTTTATGTTCACTTTCTGGAGAATAACTGTAATATTTTTTAAAATAATGATCAGAAGCAATTATATTTAGTAAAACATTACTATGGATTCGGTGTGGTGGCGTTTGATACGGGAGGAGCTTCATGGGGGGTGACACCATGAGTTTCCCCACCGGGTGACACCAACCCTAGTGATGCTCTGAGTAGATACAAATACAATCACATACATACATATATAGTTACACACTTATTCACATACATAGTCACACACTAATACACACATAAATACAGTAGATACTTATACACACACAAACATAAATACAGACCAGTGGTGCAACTAGAAATTTTTCCCCAAGCCAAAACATTTTTTGGCGCTCCCCCCCCACATAATTGCCACTATTAAAATGATTAATCTTGCTGAAATGGGTGTGGATATGCATAAAGGGGTGTGGTATTGCATTAAAAGACTACCTTATACCCCAATTTTGCAACCTGCACGCCCAGACGTTGGCCACCACAGGAAAAAAAAAATCCTGATTCATGCCCCTTACATTATTTGCAATTTTTCCTCCTAATAGTAATGCCAGTATACATTATGCCACATACTGCAATGGCCCTTAGACATTGTGCCACACACAATAATGGCCATTACACAATATGCCACACACCATAATGCCCCTGACACATTATGCCACACACCGTAATGCCTGTGTCACATTATGCCACGCATTGCAATGCACATTATACATTATGCTACATACTGCAATGCCCCTGAGACATTATACCACATACCACAATGCCAGTGATATAGTATGCCACACACTGTAATGCCTGTGACACATTATGACACACAGGACAATGTCCGTGATACATTATGCCACACACCGCAATGTCTGTGATACATTATGCCACACACCACAATGCCCATTACACATTAAGCCCTACAGTAAGGCTTCTAATTACTTTTAAATTACCTTCTCATTCCCAGGGGTTTCATGCTCTTGGTTCCATGCACGGTGCCAGGGGTTTTTATGCTCAGGGTGTCATGCTCATTGCCAGGGGTTTCATGCACTAGGTGTTATGCTTGTTGCCAGTGGCATAATGTGCTGGGTGTCAAGCTCATTGCCAGGGGGTAATATTCGTTGCCAGGGGTTTCATGCACTGGGTGTTATCCTCGTTGCTAGGGGGTAATACTTGTTGCCAGAGATTTCATGAGCTGGGTGTCGTGCTTGTTACCAGGGGGTAATGCTTATTGCTATGGCTGTGCTCCCAGTGCCACATATGCCCCCAGTGTCAGATATTCCCCCACAGTGCCAGCTAAAAATATACCCCCATAATGCCAGAAACACATATGCCCTCAGTGACACATATGCCCCCACAGTGCCAGAATACACATATGCCCCCCAGTGCCCCATATGTCCCCATAGTGCCAGCTTTACATATGCCCACTTGCCAAATATGCCCCCCCAGTGCCAGGTACACACCCACCCCCCTGCTGTCTGGGAAGGAGGATGCAGTCTGTGAGTGCGGAAAGGAGCCAGAGGGCACAGCGCACGCCTATCCTGTGTCCATCCTGTGTCTTTAGTGGTGTGTCTGTCAAATGAAGTGCTGGTTCGTGAGCCAATCAGAGCTTATGGACCAGCAGCTGCTGCTCCTGATTGACTGCTGGTCCATGAGTTCTGATAGGTTCATGAACCGGCACTTCATTTGATAGAAACACCGCCACCACCGCTGGAGACCCAGGAGGGACACGGGAGATGCGCGCGCTGTGCCCTCCAGCTCCTTCCCAAACTCACAGCAGCAATCAGTGGTGGTGCCCCTGCAGCCCTGCGCCTCCAAGCCTCCGCAGTGGCTGCGGGGGTGGGAGTTACGCCTCTGATACAGACATAGTCACACACATACATAAACTCATTCATAGAAATATATACAGAAGACTATATAGTGTTCCCCCCACCCCCCACATTACAGACAGGGTACGCTGACAGCATGTACTTTAGTAGTTCATTGTCCTCTCTCCCTCTCCTCCATGCTGCTTGCCTGCCTTGTAGTGAGTGCCGTGCTTCCACTCCGTCCACTGCCCTAGCCCAATGCAGGGCAGTGCAATCCTGTGCCTCGCTCCCCCCATAATCCGGCTCTGACTGTACCTGGTGACTGTCTGTCACTGCCGGTGCCAGTGTCCAGCAGCACAGCTCCGCATTAGTTATCAGTCAGACTCAAAGTAAACTACAGCTCCTAGTAGCCCTTGCTACTGGGAGCTCCCGGCAACAAGGGCTGCTAGGAGCTGTAGTTTATGTTGAGTCTGATTACAAGCGAGGTACGGGGCGCTGCTGCCGGACAGTGGTGCCGGCACCAACAGACAGTCACCAAGTCTGACAGTACTACTTGGTTCTACCCCTGCCCATGGATGGCACTGCCAGACAGCACCTCCTCCTTGCCTGATACCCCTGGCGAGTGCCGTCCTGGCCAATAGGTAGATAGGCCCCTGGACGTGACACACTTCCAGTTTTGCAGCCTCTCCCCGATACCTCCCCAAATGCTCCCTGTCAGGAACTTTGCAAATAAATCCTCTCTGCGACCACCATCACAAGACCATCACTGCATATGCGCAATGCAGTTTAAGCCCATGTGCAGACCATCCATAATATGTGAACTGTGAAAAAAGTCAGGTTTACAAGCATCTCGGCATTAGGTCCTAGGTCTAACATCATAGGCCTAATTCAGATGTGAATGGAGTTGCTATCACTGCTGATTACTTGGAAGCTCTGTTTGTAAATGCAGCAGGAGGCATCTCTTAAAAATAGACGCCTCCTTCTGTAGTAGTAATCCGACATACATCCTAGGATACAGCATTGGATCACTGCAACATCATTGGGAATCTTGCGGCACCCATTGGGTCAGGCAAGGTGCCTATTGCAGATCTTTGTAAGAGGCCAGGAAATCTCCGTCCAGTGATGGAGATCCTGGACTCTCCCCTCCTTAAATGGTGGTGACACGCCTTCGTTTTCACAAATGGAGGCCGTCACCAACCCCTCCCTGCACCCATATGACAAAAAACTGTCAATCAATGACAGTCTGATGTCGTATTGCATCCTGTGTTGCAGGACCCATTTGCTGCAGACCGGGTTCTGTTCATGTGCAAAGTATCAACTATAGGCACTTTGCACATCAGGAAACTGCTCCATCCGTGTCTGAATTAGCTCCCATATTTGGTAAGATAATGTGTGAGGCAACAGGCAACTCACACCAATTGCAGTGTCTCATTGTTTTAGTCCTGGAGGTAAGGGTATCTTTGTCTCGATTAGTGTTATTGGGGGTATGATAAAATGTTTTTGAGCTTTTTACTCCTCTTCCAACATAAGAGGTAATTCAGATCTGATTACTGGGCTGTGTTTTTTGCTGTCCTGCGTTCAGATAGTCGCTGCTTACAGGGGGAGTGTATTTTCGCTGTGCAAGTGTGCAATGCTATGTGTACGCCGAGCTGCTAAAATTCTGTGTGTGCAGTCTCTGCGCAGCCCATGACTTACTCTAACAGTGCAATAGAATCAGGCTGATCTGGGCCGGAGCTGACGTCAGACACCCTCCCTGAAAACGCTTGGGCACACCTGCGTTTTTCCCGAACACCCCCAGTAAATGGTCAGTTACCACCCACAAACAGCTTCCTCCTGTCAAACACCTTGCGAACGCCCGTGCAAACTGATTTTTTGCACCATTCCGTCACTGACTGCCGATATCCGTTGTTGTTGTCCAACGTGCATTGTGGTGCACATGTATGCGCAGTTAGCACCTGATCGCCCGCTGTGCGAAAACGCACAGCAGCAATCAGGTCTGAATCACCCCCATAATGTGAGACTTGGATATTTGACTACTAGTAATTTTAGCACCCATAGGGGGGAATTCAAATGTTTGAAAAGTCAGTTGGGTGTCTGTTTTTTCCTATCTAATAGACAGGAAAAAACAGACACCCAACCGACTTTCAAACATTTGAATTCCCCCCATAGAGTTACAAAAAAAGTGGAGTTGAGTAAGAATTCTTCTGTCATGACCTACAGTATTGCCTGCCCATTGCCAGATGAATTTGATCTTAACCAATCTAAAACTCTAGACAGCAGGACAGTGTAGTAATAACTAGAAATTATCTATCTATCTAGACTTTCATGCATATTATGGATTAATCTTAATGATTTTCTTCATATTATCTCTATCAGGTGGTATGTATAATACACCAAATGACTTTTTTCTGATTTTATATATATATATATATATATATATAAAATAAAGACAGTACTGGTATTCCTTCTCATGATTTATTTGATAACTAAATGAGGCTGCGCTTAGCTGTAATTCAATAGAAAAAAAGGCAACATTTATGTAAATGAAGAAAGCTTAAAAGTGTCTTAGACATAAATCCTTTAATTGCTGATTATGGCTTTAGTCTTCTGATATCTAATCCATATTACCTTTAATAACTTAACAGAAATTAACTATACCTGCACTCAGTCCTACCAATAATGTACATGGTCCCAGCTGTGTGGCAGTATTAGTGACATATAGTATCTATGCAAAATAGGAATACTTTTGCTATCTGCGCTATCAATAATTGACTACAAATTGTGTGTAGCTAGCAAATTAAAGATTTGACATTTTGTTCATATTTTATCAAAACATTTAAGCTTAGAGCAAATCATCAATTCTCTGCAATTCCTTACCATACCATACTGCATATGCGCAGAGCACCATTACATTGCAGTCAAATGGACTTACCAGAGGGTAACATCTACACATCTTTTTTAGACTTGATTTAAAGTGTAACACCCCGGAGTTGGCAGGTGTTTAAGTGGTTGGAAGAGGTATCACAGGTGTTCATGGCTATGTGATAGACCATTTCTCTAAGATGTTTTTCCCCATACCTTTTTTGTTGTATGTGGTTCAGAGAGGTAGGACAGATTTATATATGCAAACTGAGTTCAATGACAGCAATCTCCATTAGGAAGTTTCTTTATTATGCCACAAGGAATGCTGGATGGAAGATGATGATAAGACACACAGCAACATTCGATAATCACATTAATAAAGAAGATAATTGCAATGAAGAATGGGAATTACTTTTATGATGACATGAAGATCAGGTTTAGCTACCGCCCACAATACACTGGAACATTCAATAATTTAAGAGATCAATCAGTCTAACCACAAATATATGCATATTCCGAACAAATAACATTGCTAGACAAAGACAATGAAAGAGATAATTAAGAATCTAATTTGCACGAACAATAATCACTATTTTTCTAAATATCCCTAACGAAATTATCCCACTCTTCACTGGCAATATATGTTGTAGCTCAGCGATCTTATAGTGCCACAGTTTTGAAAGGGGGATGTGGTATAACTGTACTTGTTGCACATTTATTATTTACTACCTGAATACCTGTGCTTTGCTATGGAATGTCAAGTATTTCCGTGCGTATAACTTTCATTTTGAAGGACTTCCTGATAAAGTAATCAGACTTGACCCTCCAACTACACCGAGGCTACCACCACGCCCACAGCCCAGGGGAGAGAAATACAATGGGGTTCCAGGCTCGAACTCGGGGATCCGGGCCTGGAAGTCTGCTCCCACCCTCATGCTCACATCTGCAAAGGAAAACAAGAGATGGCTATAGCGGAGAACACATTCACACTCAGACGGTAGAGGGGGGATGGGGAAGGCTCATTCACCCAGTAAGAGGCTAGCTCCGTTCTTGTCGTCGCTGTCACTCTCCTACGAGAATTGTCCGTTGGAGGCACTGGACGGGCTCTTGGTGCCATTGGAGCAGCTCTTGTTGCCGTTGGAGCGGCTCTTGGCAAGGAAGTCGGTGCTCCTTTCCATTATGCCCGGCATGGCAGCTCCCGGGATAGTCATTGGGGACTCCTTAGTAGTAGGTAGAGGTAGGCTCTGGGCTGCCAACAGTGTACTCACAAGCAGCCTCAGCACTCTGCCAAGCGAGGGGTATCACTGTGCCGGACAAGCGGTCCTGTCTACATCTGACACGGGTGGCCCGGTGTGATTGAAGGGGGGAGTGGGGTTACAGGAGGCGATGAGCTGTGGCCATGTGACAGGCTGCAATGCTGGCTGTACCTAGGTTTATTCATCTCCTTGACCCTGAAAACTATGGATTTTTACATGTCATCCCCTTTTCACTCCCACCGCTAGGGGTGCTAGGGGTGTCTTACCCTGATAGTATATTTTTCAAGATTGTAAGTCATATGTATACCAAGTTTGGTGTAAATTGGTCCAGGCATTCCAGAGTTATGCAGGAAAATACATACATACATACAATTTCATATATATAGACTACCAGTTATTTATATAGCGCATACATGTTCTGCAGCGCTTCACCTAGAATATTTGGCCATTCACATCAGTCCCTGCCCCATTGGAGCTTACAATCTATATTCCCTGCGACACACACACACACACACACACACACACACACACACACACACACACACACACACACACATTCATACTAGGGTTAATTTTTATTGGGACCCAATAGACTTATCAATATATTTTTGGATTGTGGGAGGAAACCAGAGTGCCCGGAGGAAACCCACGCAAGCACAGGGAGAATATACAAACTCCACAGAGTTAGGGCCATAGTGGAAATCGAACCCATGACCTCAGTGCTGTGAATTAGTAATGCTAACCATTACACCATCCGTGCTGCCCATTAAGCAATTTTAGAATAAATTTTGATCCTGGGTTCAAGATAGAAAATGTCACTGTACTCCAAATTTACATAAGGATGTAGGTAGCAAAGGTGTCTTGGAATTTCTAGCAAGCAACGGTCTCTGTAGTAAGTATCCATTGAAATAAATGGTTTGGTCTTTATTCTCAAAAAAGACTCAATGTCTCTAGAATGATTATCTGTAAACTGTAATGTAATAGAATGTAATCGAATAGTCTGTAATGTAATTGTCCCAACAAATATTGTCTTATATTTTCTGCACTGTGTTTGAACAAGGGGTTACTCTGCGTGGTTCTCACTTATAGGCCTCATAACGCTTACTCTCCATGCGGTCGTGTTATGTGTGTGACAATGGACAATAGGGCTCCCTGATTATTTTGCTCCATCACTGGTGTCTCAAAGGTTTCAGCTCTCCTCAGGTCTCCTTAAGATGGCAGCGGGCATCTGGCGCCTCTGTACAGGCCTGGAGGTGTCCGGCCCCAACTGTGACATCTCATGCCTGGTTCTCTTTTACTCATGGAAGCACCCCACTGCCATAGCTCTACAGTGCTGTTCTCCACTGCTTTGCTTTACCACTCAACTCTCTCTGAATTCAGCTGTCCTACTCTCCTCCCCGCAATGGCTTCTCTCCAACTCCTCTATCCATGCCTCCATTTTCCTGACTTGTAAGGGGTTGGGTATGATATCCTGGCTGTCGGGATGCTGGCTGTCACATGTTGAGATGCCCATGACCAACTTCCCAACATTGAGAATGCTGAACTATTTTGGTTTTGTTTTATTAAAAATGCTTCTGAATCCTTAGCTTCAGATGTATAGTTTTCCCAAAATATTTTACTCTGCATGACTATTATGACAAGCAGAAAAAGACTGCTACAGACGCACATAAAACAGCTCAGTGCTTGTACTACAGGTTGAGTATCCCTTATCCAAAATGCTTGGGACCAGAGGTATTTTGGATATCGGATTTTCCGTATTTTGGAATAATTGCATACCATAATGAGATATCATGGTGATGGGACCTAAATCTAAGCACAGAATGCATTTATGTTACATATACACCTTATACACACAGCCTGAAGGTCATTTTAGCCAATATTTTTTATAACTTTGTACATTAAACAAAGTGTGTCTACATTCACACAATTCATTTATGTTTCATATACACCTTATACACACAGACTGAAGGTCATTTAATACAATATATTTAATAACTTTGTGTATTAAACAAAGTTTGTGTACATTGAGTCATCAAAAAACAAAGGTTTCACTATCTCACTCTCACTCAAAAAAGTCCGTATTTCGGAATATTCCGTATTTCAGAATATTTGGATATGGGATACTCAACCTGTATACATAAATAATATCAAAATGTAATTCATTTACTAATATATCATAGCAGATAAAACATTAAAAAGTGTATAATAAAACATTAATCTTACTGTACAATGTTTGAGCTGAATATCTCAAATGAGGCAGTCATACTGTTCAATTAGTAATATGCCATTGGGGTTTCTAACTAGTGTACCTGCCTTTACTAGGGAGATCCAAATCCTATAATACACTGGAAACCAGATGCTCTCTTAACCAGCAGTATAGGGAGAATCCAGAATGCTCCAGTAATGTCTCATGGAGGAACTTCATTTCCATCACACTATTGGGTCTATTTACTATGCCTTGGATGGAGATAAAGTCGCTGGAGATAAAGTACCAGCCAATCTTTCCTAACTGTAATTTTTCAAACACAGCCTGTAACATGACAGTTAGGAGCCGATTGGCTGGTACTTTATCTCCAGCTACTTTATCTCCATCCAAGACTTAGTAAATAGACCCCTATATGCCTTACTGGCTCATAAAGGATTTGTTGCATACAGTTTTCTTGCTTCTCTATGTATTGCTCAGTAGACTAAGAGCCACCATGGGGGTCATTCCGACCCGATCGCACACTGCAGTTGTTCGCAGCGCAGTGATCAGGTCAGAACTGCGCATGCACCGGCACCGCAGTGCACTGGCGCATGCCAGATGGCCGATTGACAGGCAGAGGCTTTCGCTGGGCGAGAGGGGGTGGCACGGCGGCATTTAGCTGCCGCTTTTGGGGCACAGTCCGGTCCAACGCAGGCATGGCCAGACCGTGCGGCGGGTGGGTCGCAGTGGCTGTGCGACGTCACATGCAGCCACTGCGACCCGGGGCAGCGACGAGTAACTCCCAGTCAGCCGCAGGAGCTGCGCTGGCCGGGAGTTACTCTTCAAGTACAAAAGCATCGCCGCTGTGCGATGCTTTTTTTCTTGTGCCGGGGGGGAAGGGGGGGTGGACTAGCCCTGTACTGGGCGTCCCCCCCCCCCCCGCATGTCTGGGAAGATGATCATAGCTGTGCTAAATTTAGCACAGCTACGATCAACTCGGAATGACCCCCCATATCTTTAAGGTTTCTTGCCTGTCAGCATTTGTATTGTGAATACTCGGTTCGTAATTTTCATTGGCAGTAGTATGCAGGAGTAGTCAATTAAATTGGGGAAATTTACATTTAATTACATAAGAGGTTTTCATCTTAAAGCATGGTGTCAAGAGCCAGAGTGATAGTCATCCAAGACGCAGGGGTCAAAACACAGGAAAATAATCAGAGAGGTAAAATAATTCCAAAAGCTGTTTTTTTAAGGGGATGTTGGTTGCAATCTGCGTCTGACCACAAAAAAGATTTGCTGCCAAGATAAAAAGAGACAAAGGGAGCTAGGTTTTGGGTTGCACTCAATGCTGATAATTGTGCAATGGTTAATGCTTTTGAACTGTACATGCGTCTAAGTATCTAAAAATTTGCATGGAGTTTATGCATAATGTTGTAGTAATGACTGAGATGCATGGTCTCACATATGTATTGGGTGATGACTGGGAAGTGCTGTTCAGACAGACAGAGATGAACTGTCTTATGAGTATGTTATGGGAGTGTCAAAGGTACGTGCGGTGAGGTAAATGGCTTAGGAGGCACTGGCTAGTACCAGAGCCAGATTTACACGCAATATATGAGCACAAAGGTTCATGTAGGTATTATACCCAGGTACAGCAGTATATACTGCTGGGCATTTGGTGTGTTTTGATCAGAGATGTGCAGAAAAGGTAGGGAGGTGAGGCACTGCCTCACCTGTCACAGACTTTTTACTCCAGAGTTTTGACCATAAAAATGATTAGACTAAATCAAAGAAGATATTTATAATATGTTCTTTGTATTTTTTTATAGACTTTATATAGTCAAAACTTTGGCTTATACTGGAGCATGACAGGAAAGGCTCTGCCTCACCTGCCTCACCTCACATACAGTAACTGGTTGTGAATTCAGATGCTTATTTTCTTACATTGAAGGCCATACTCTAGAATTGGCACCCTGCATGTGGCAGGTGGATGTTATGATGGTAGAGGAGATAGTAGCATCTAAAGATAAATAAAGTTAGTGCCTCAGTCTTTGCACTTTCAGACACGCACTTGTACACCAGGATATGGGCTTTTGCTAGCAATAGCACAACTATGGGTTCACTACGATATGCCGGCGACCAGCATACCGGCGCTGGGAGCCCGACCGCCGGCTTACCGACAGTGTGGCGAGCGCAAATGAGCCCCTTGCGGGCTCACTGCGCTTGCTACGCTATGGCCACGCTATATTATTCTCCCTCCAGGGGGGCCGTGGACCCCCACGAGGGAGAATAAGTGTCGGTATGCCGGCTGTCGGGATCCCGGCGCCGGTATACTGTGCGCCGGGATCCCGTCAGTCAGCATACTGAAGACCACCCCACAACTATGGCAGAAGAAGCTAAAGCAGGTGCAGAAGAATTCATCCCCATAAAGTTAACAAGAATGAATGAATAGCCATGCCATATTCGAACAGATATTTACTGAGCACATTTCAAATTCAATTTTTGTAATAGTTCCATTGTTTATTTGCTTTTCTTGTTTTATAGATTGTCTCCTTTAACTTCATTGACTAGATCAGGGGTGGGCAATTATTTCAGCTGGGGGGCCGCTTAACACTTCCAGTGAATAGTCGAGGGCCACACACCAAATATCTTGTAAAATCGGGTCTGTACTGTGCAGGCGCGTCGGTATGCAAAGTGCAGACGCGTCGGGCAGCGACGGGATGGTACGAACAAAGCGATCGCACAGTGATTGACAGGAAGAGGACATTTGTGGGTGGCAATTGGCCGTTTTAGAGGAGGAGTTCTCTGCAGATGCGATCGCACCCCTGCACAGCGATTACCCCGTCCTCCTGTAGGCGGCGACTACCTGATCGCAGCAGTGCAAAAATTGCCTGCTAGCGATCAGGTCTGAATTAGGCCCATAGTTATGTATATAACTATAAAAACATAGTATATATATATATATATATATATATATATAAAACATACACCACAATATACATTACATACATAGTTTTTTAGGGTGTAGTACGGGGGACCGACTGTCTCCTGACCGCCGGCAGCATACCGACGCCGGGATCCCGGCGGGGAGGGGCGAGTGCAGCAAGCCCTTTGCGGGCTCGGTGACGACCTGTGGTCGCCACAGGTTCTATTCCCACTCTATGGGTGTCGTGGACACCCACGAGTGGAAATAGTCCCTGTTGGTCGGCATGCCGACCATCAGGATAGTGAGCCGTCGGGCTCACCGAGGAGGTCATGTGACTGTCGGTCAGCTGACCGGCGGTCACATGAAGACCACCCAGTTTTTTACAGGCAAATACAAAATGTCTAAAAAACACATATTAGAAATAAATAAATAAATAAAAAATAGTGCTGAAAACAAACAGCATCCTGTGTAATGCTGGTATTCACAGCTCTGTCTCTCCCTGGGCACAGTTACTAGCTCCCCCCCCCCAGACCCATGTAGCAGTCTCTACTCCCCCCCCCCCCCCGACCCATATAGAAGTCCGTCCCCTCTTCACCCCCCTCCCCTAAACCCGTATAGCAGTCCCTAATCTCCCTCCCCCCCCCCGAACCAATAAAGCAGTCTTTGAAATTTGGCCACAGATCCCTTTACCTTTTTTACACAGTGGCAGATCCGCTGCCGAGATGATCCGCTGCTCGCTGCCTGCTGCCAGATTCCCGCTGCCCGCACCGAGTCGCTGCAGATATGGATGCTGCCCACTCCCGCCATGGCCCCGCCCCCCGTGCCGCCCAGCGACTGACGTCACAGTGGAAATCCCGGTCAGCAGACCCTGTGACGTGACCGGGATTTCCTCTGCGGCGCCGCGTCTGGGAGTTATGTAGCGCAATGACAAGCGGCTCATCCAGTCGGGCCGCTTGTCATTGCACACTGGTGTGAGACAGCGGGGCCAGGCAGAATCGGTTCGCGGGCCGCATCCGGCCCGCGGGCCGCACGTTGCCCACCCCTAGACTAGATAGAGCTTCACTTACAATTTGGTGAGATACCCTGTATCTTTAAATATTTGGGTACAGTTTTCAAGTTGATCATTATAGACATCATTATTTGTACAATTTCTTTCTTTTCAAGCTATTTATAAAGCAACCTAAAATGAAGGTAACTACTGGTATCCACAATTTTCTACTGGTATCCGCAATTCTAATTGTAACTTGCTAATTGTAAAGTTATATCTGTGAAATTATAAATTGTATTCATTTTGTGGCTCTACAAAAAAAGAAAATGTAACCAATATAACATTTATCAAGTTTAATTGATTTAAAAAAAAAAAATAGATTGAACATATATGGGTCATATTTAATTGAATTAACTAAATCACAAGACTTTTTTGGTGTTCAGTTTTTTAAAGTAATGTAGGTTTCAATGGAAGAAATTGAAGGTTTTAGTTCACACCTCCAGAATGGGTGGAAAATAAATAAATAAAAAAAATAAAATAAAAAATAATAATTATTTCAATGTAAAAATGCTAGGGCATAGCATAGGGAAATGCAGGGGGGTTTCCAGTTGCCCAGAACTTTCCACCCATGCCTGGCAGCTCAAACCATAACCGCCAAAACAGCAGTGGTATATAATGTGATTAAACTAGAGTTACAGACACAACATGAAGTATAATATAAAGGATGCAGTATAATATAAATGACGCAAGCCTAAAAACTACTAAAGGGTTAGATGAGAAATAATTAGTATCCCAAATGTTTAGTCAATTATACAAAAAGTTTAAAAAAAACCCACAAGCACATAAGGAATATTAAAATCAATAAAAGTGTCACAAAGTGGAGAAACTTCCATACAGTACAAATAAAATATCCACCATAAGATGGATATGAAACATATAGAGTATCCAAATATTGGTTACAATACCATCAGTTAAATATACTGCTGCCTAATTGCAGACCATTGCAATAGCTAGAAACAATCAGTAATATGAATTACTGTAGATGGAATAAAGGTCACCAGTGGACAAATGGGTATTAAACAGTACCTTAGTGAAATACATATAAAGAAAGATAATTTTAAATTATCAAGGAAGCGCAATAAATTGGATCATTTTATTCCAAATAACTTTTAAAAACATATCATATACACATACATGAAACAATATATACAAGAAAATGTGGGCAAATTTGTTTATTAGCCCTCTCCCTTTAAAACAATTAAAAGTTCAAAACATCCATATGAGCTGCCACTCTTCTTAAATCCACTGTGTTATTTGTATATTATTATAATACACTGTATCATCATAGTTCCTTTAATGGAAACATAGGCAATTGCTTTGCGCCGGACTAATTTTAGTGTATCAAAGTTCCTGTGGACACATGCTTTTTTGTTTGATCCAAACTATCACGGGGAGAGCGTTGTGTAAGATGAATGCTCACAGCGGTATGCTACGACCCCTGCTAATTGCAGTCGCACTGTGCAGTGCTGTATACTCACGGCCGCAAATGTCTTTTAGCCAACAGGGGTACGGACCTCCTCAGCTAGGTCTCGTTTGTGCTTGATCCCCAATTGGAAGTAGTTCCCCAGCGGGTTTTGGAGTGGCTCACCAGCGGATTTGTAATCCCATGGATAGAGTACAGTTTCTCCAGGCAGCAAGGTCCTAGCAGTGGCGCCTTACTTACGCGTTTCTCCACTACTGTCCACATGCGGATTTGTCAGAGGACACAACATGAAGTATAATATAAAAGATGCAGTATAATATAAATTATGCAGGCCCAAAAACTACTAAAGGGTTAGATGAGAAATAATTAGTGTCCCAAATGTTTAGTCAATTATACAAAAAATGTAAAAAAAACCACAAGAACATAAGGAATATTAAAATCAATAAAAGCATCACAAGGTGGAGAAACTTCCATACAGTACAAATAAACTATCCACCAAAAGATGAATACAAAACATATAGAGTATACAAATATTGGTTACAATACCATCAGTTAAATATACTGCTGCCTAATTGCAGACCAATGCAATAGCTAGAAACAATCAGTAATATAAATTACTGTAGATACAAATAATCCCTAGCTAGCATGGTGGGACAATTGTATGAAGAAGGCATCTTCAAAACGTTTCAACAACTGCAGAATGAATTCAATGTACCAAGGAATGCGTTCTTTAGGTACTTACTGATGCGTCACGCTGTGCAAGCCCAGTTTCAAGAAACACCAGCAATAACGGCCTCTGCAATTAAAATGTTATTGGCC
Source organism: Pseudophryne corroboree (assembly GCF_028390025.1). Classification (NCBI taxonomy): domain Eukaryota; kingdom Metazoa; phylum Chordata; class Amphibia; order Anura; family Myobatrachidae; genus Pseudophryne; species Pseudophryne corroboree. Next base: position 827,000,423 of record NC_086445.1, on the reverse strand, counting down.
AAATTGAAACTTAAGGGCCGGATGTCTGCTGTGTATGCTGCCCTAAATGACAGGTTGTCGCATGGGTTAATGGGAAAGCTAAAAATAAAGTGGGAGAAGGAAGTAGGCTGGATTTCAGATGAACAATGGGAACAGATTTTGGGATCAACTAAAATAGCTACAACGTCTGTGAGGTACCAACAGGTGCATTTCTATGTGTTACATAGGGTCTATTATACTCCATTGACCATGCAACGGGCAGGTATACGGGATAACTCCTTGTGCCCTAGATGTCAATTGGATAATGCAGGATTCTGGCATTTATTATGGGAATGCCCACTGGTATATTCCTTTTGGGAGCTAGTTTGGAGGTATATTCAGTACATGGCTCCATCACTGCCAGGGATAAACCCACAAATATGTCTATATGGAATGGGTGTGGTGGAAACACATTCGTATGGAATCTATAGTTACATAATGAGCCTCTCCATATTGGCGAAAGTAATTATAGCGCGCGGATGGTTCTCATGCAACCCACCAGAAATAGTTAAGTGGAAGGTAAAAGAAACAATCAGGCATGAGAGGTTTATGTTTGCATCCAGGAACGCTTTGGATAAATTTAATGATAAATGGGGTAGATGGAGATACTCAAGGCTTGGAAAACCAGATGAGTAAAATATGGAGAAACAACTGCATGATGCGTTCCCCATGCTAGAAAGGAGCAGAAGGAGAGGGGGAGAGATTTGATTATTATTTTTTATTTTTTTCTCTGTGTTGTCGGCGTAGTGTTAGTGTGTATGCAAAATACACTGTTTATAAGAAGCATGTAGGTAATGATTAAGTAAAGAAAAGCTCAATGGAAAATAGCGGCACAGATCAGAAGAGAATATGCAACAATGATCACTCCTTTTTCACAAAGTAAAGATTGTATTTTAATTTATATGTGACACCCAGAAGTAATATGGGTGCAGGATAGTTGTGGTTCTGCTCAGATGATAGGGATGAGTAAATTAAGTCAACTTCAGAGTAATAATACTAAAGTTTCAAATGAGGTGTCGATTTATTATCTGTGGCAATGGAGTTAATTCGATAGATACTCTCAGCGAGTACAATATGGGTACATAAAATCAGTATAAAAGCTTACAAAATGAATTCAAATTGAAACACACAATTAGCGCAGGAACTGGATGTTAGCTGTTGTCTCTCAGTCTGCGTTGCGTTCCTGCAAATGGGTTAGCTTTTCTACACACTTCCCTGAACTATGGCAACTCTTCAATACTAAAGAAAATACCGGTTGCTAGGTATAGTGAACCGCTAGTTAATCTTGTAATTCAAGCTTTAGACTAATATAAACACAACATTCAATATATAATGAACCATAAAATATACAGGTTGCAATGACATCAGGTCATACAATAAATTCCCTTTCTACCTGTACCAGGGTATGCATGCAAATCGCTTTAAGTCGGTAATGTAAGGAGTCCCCTAGAGCACGTGCATGGCTGAATGAGTATTGAGAGATCTCTTATTGTTTTTCGCCCAGGTTAAGTAACAAACAAAGGTTAACTGTTCCTGAATGTTATACCGTGGTGATGCAATATATTTTTTTTTTCAACGTAACAATTTTATTGTCAATGCATCACGTCACAGTAAAAGAACAGCAGTTTCAGCAATGAGAAAAAAAAATAAGTACATACAAGTAACCAAATACAATGAGTAGAAAAATCATCAGTGTCAATTAACACCAGATCCACGGAGTACTATCGGGTGCGGTAATGAACAGTGTCATGTACACATCGTAATACCCCTGGTTACATATCAATGTAAATAGGTTATAAGTAGTAGAACAAAAGAAAATCCATGCTAGTCTCCATGCTATGGGGTTATGAGGAGGCCGGGACCATACAACACCACCAGCCCTCAAATTGCTATCACTATTGTAGGGTCACCAATAGCCGATCTAGTCTCATACCACTTGTTCCTTTCAATGAATTATTTATTCTAATTTGAAAATCAGTGGGGAGGGTGGCGATATAGCTTTCCCAGGACTCAAAAAACTGCCCCACCAATTTGTCTTTCTGAATAGTAGTTTCAATCCAGTGCATTTGAAATAGGTGGTGTAATTTCCCTTTAAATAGAGGTAGGGTGGGAGGATCCTTAAGGATCCAGGACTGTAAAATCGCCTTGCGAGCAGCCGCACTTATTGCCAAGAGTAACCGTTTGCATCCCTTTGTAACCCTCTGCCCCGACGGAAGTATCCCGAAAATTGCCCATTCCGCAGTGAATGGAATAAAATTAATCAGCTCATACATGGCATATCGCCGTACTTGCATCCAAAAATGGCGGATCATCGGGCACAGCCAAAAACAGTGCATGAGATCAGATTTGGGTGTATGGCATTTCAGACATCTATCCGAATCCATCATGCCTGCCATATATTGCTTATACGGGGAGAAATAGGCCCTATGGATAATATTATAGAACATTTCCTGATACTGTGCCAAAAGCAGTAATTTACAGGATTGAAGCAAGCTGTTTAAAAGTATTCACATGTAAGCCTAGGGAAATCCGATATCCATTTTTGCATCCCAGATTGTGATATAGAATGATTTAGTAAAGTGGTAAGTTTTCTGTAGTGTATGGATAAAGCTCGTTTTGTGGCAGGAGGGGTCAGTAGCATAGTATCTAAATCGTTAGTGAAGTCCGCCTCCGAAAGAGTTGTAAGCACTGAGCTGGCATAATGTTGCATCTGAAAAAAATGCTAGCGGGAAATCAGAAACAAATGGGTAAATCTCCCGCACCTCTGCAAATGTTAATGGCTTCCCACCACCCTCATCAATCACGTGTCGTATGTTTTGCAGGCCCCTCTTACTAAACAGCGTGAAAGGAAAGACCACCTCCCCATGCTGGAACTCCGGATTGCCCAGAAACATCAGAAACAAGGATTTGTGTCCACCTAAATTCCTAGCACATCTAAGAATATGCCATAAATGATATACCGTCCACAAAAGAGGGTTATCTCTCAAGTCTTGGTCGAATTCCGCTTCCACCCCGTGAAGGAAAGATATCAGGTTTCTGGACCATACAAATTGTGCCTCCAGCTGTGTATTAGCATAAGTATCACTATTATGTAACCAGTCTCTTAAAAATCTCAATAAAGAAGCATGGTTGTAGATCTGAATATTTGGAAAATTAATTCTCCCATTAGTTTAGGCTGTTGTAATTTATGCATAGCAATATGCGGCCTTTTACCCTTCCATATGAATTGTCTGAACAATTTGGTAATGTGTGCCAAGTCAGATCTACTAAGCAGTACAGGGAGGGATTGCAGGATATATAACAGTCTGGGGAACGTACACATTTTGATCAAATTAGCTCGTACCAGGTACGAGAGCATCAAGCCCTTCCAAGCCTCCAGCTCTTTTGCTATGTCATCAATTGCCACCTTAACATTTAGCCTATATAAGTCCGATGGATATTTAGGAAGTTTGACGCCTAAGTATGTGTATATGTGGGAGCCCACTTGATAGGCAACTGACCTCCTCATCCCGGACTTCTTTTCCTGGTTTTTAAATATAAACCCACAGATTTGGCAAGGTTAACCTGAAAGCCCGATATTTTACCAAAATCGTATAACAATCCCAAAGTATCCCGTAAAGACTCCCTCGGGTTCCCTATATATAAGAGGACATCATCCGCAAAGGTAGATAATTTTATCTCCATTTTTCCAATAGGAATAACCTCATAAATGGCAGAGTCTTGTAAAACTCGGAAGAGGGGGTCTATAGACAAACTGAAAAGAAGAGGGGACAAGGGGCAACCCTGCCTAGTGCCCCTTTGCATAATTATTTGAACGCCATGTTTGCCATTAACCAATAACGATGTTTTTGGGGCAGTGTATAAATATTTAATGAGGCTCACAAACCTGTTGCTGAAGCCCCTGCATTCCAACACATTAAATAAATGATGACATGCCACAGTGTCGAAAGCTTTGTGTGTGTCGAGGCTTAAGAGGATATGTTCTGAAAGGGGTGAATTCCTAGACGAAATTGTGGGCGCTATGGCTGTTCGGATGGCTTAAACTGACTGGCGATCCCGAACAAAGCCATATTGATGGTCCATCAGTAAGTCAGGGAGAATTAGTTGTAACCTATTGCCCATTATTTTCGTAAAAAAAATCCTAAAATCAGAGTTTAAAAGAGTAATGGCCTATATGAGTCGGCTGACAGAAAATCCCTATCTGGTTTGGGAATTAGGATTGTGAATGCCTGAGAAAATGAAGAGTAGTTTGGGTGTTCCCTGTAGATTTTATTAAAAAGTTCTAGCAATGTTGGTATTAGTTCCCGTTGCAACAATTTATAATAAGTCCCTGTGAATCCATCGGGTCCAGGTGATTTATGTGGCTGTAAAGAAGCAATAACCCCCCTTATTTCCTCCTCCCTTATGTCCCCATCGAGCACCTCTTGCTGATCAGTACTTAGTTGAGGTAAAATCGCCCTAGTCAGGAATTCTCTCTGTAACTCCTCATGTGGGGATATATCACTCAGGTGTGTTAAAATGTCATCCGTCGTTGTGTAGGTTTTGTCCCGGGAGTTGTCTCTCAAAGCCACTATAAAGGAGCGTTGTCTCCTCGGTTTAGACATTGTGGCCAGGAGTTTACCAGCTTTGTTGTCCCACTTATGATAATGACATTTGGTGTAGTCTAAGCGCTGTTGTGCTTGAGCCGTCAAAAAGGCATCAAGTAATATTTTATCCCTTACATACCCCTCTAAATGTTCCTCAGAGGGAATGGATTTATAAATGTTGAAGCTCCGGGACATCGCGTTGTGTAAAACATGATATTTTCTCGAGCTATCCTTCCTCAATTTTGCTACATAGCCAATTATGTGACCTCGCAACACCGCCTTCGACGTCTCCCAAAACAGCACTGTATCATCCCAGTGTTCTATGTTATCATCTACAAAGTTATGCCAGGAATGTAATAGAAACTTCTTAAAGTCTTCTGAATTAGAGAGGTGATCCGCGAAATGCCAAAAGCGGTCCGCGGCCCCCCGGGAACCAACATAAAGCTCCAATCGTACAATTGCATGGTCCGGGATAACAATATTGTCCAATGCAGCATTTTTCGTCTGATCCAGTAGATGGTTGGCCAACAATATATAATCTATCCGGGACATGGAACCATGCATCCTAGAAAGATGACTATAAGACCTGTCAGTTTGATGTAATAAACGCTATTGGTCACTCAATTCTAAGAGTTCCTTCATTTTCTGTATAAATTGCCAGCATGGGGAGGTCGGTCTAGTGACATGGAATGACTTGTCCGGTGTGGGATCATCAACCGTGTTGAAGTCCCCGCCAACTACTAAAGAGTAATTGGTTCTGCTCGCTAAAATCTGTGTAAGATGACGTAAAAATTCCCCGGTTGCCACATTGGGCGCATATAAATTCACCCTTCCGGGTCCGCCAGGGTATGGAGAATCTCGTATCTCAAGTGTTTGTGAAACAAGATTGCCACCGCTCTGGACTTTGAGGAGTAAGAGGCCTGTATGCATTCCGCTATCCAGGGGGCACGTAAAGTAGACTCATCACCAAGTCTCCAATGAGTTTCCTGGAGGAAGGTAATAGAAGTTTTTTTTCCAGCGAAGGTGAATAAGTATGTTTTTTCTCTTGATCGGGGTATTTAATCCACCAACGTTCCAAGACAGTATGGAACAATGTGTGGCATCATGACTAGGAGATGTGTGGCCACTATTATCCGCCATCATCGTGGGTAAAGCGGTGAAAGGGGTACCCTGACGAGTCCCAAACATCCCTAATTGGGAGAAACTGTTCCCTCTCAAAGAGTATAACAGCAAGGGTCCTAAAGTCTATGGCGTTCAGGCCCCAGCCCCCTCCCCCCTCCAAACAACCTCGAGAGGCCGCAATGGAGACACAGCAGGTTATCACTTGTAGTAAGTTCAAGTGAAGTAATACATGATGCAATCTATTTTATGAATTAGCACTGCCCCTGGTAAAACTAACTTGCTCCAAGTCAAACAGCTCTTCCTGGCTGACAGGGTTTATAGTCAATAAAATCTCCAGATTCTCATTGACTGTCTCTAATCTGTAGTCTCATTTACATAAACTTTACATTTGATGCTTTGTAGCTCCTTGTCTGTAACTGATCCAACTATGCTGTCAAGGTGTAGTGGCTGTATAACGTAAATATCCTGTAACTCGGACTTTATCAGTGCTACAGTTGCAGTGTAAGTGATGATACAGGGTGGTGCAAGGTGTTTTTATCATAGACCTTTACTCTGGCACCAGTCACAATGGCCAGTCTCTCTGGCTGCCTCCGAATGGTTGCTAATTTAACCACTGATTTGCTGAGGTTTTTCTGGTTTTGTGTTTTGGTTTTGGATTCGGTTCCGTGGCCGTGTTTTGGATTCGGACGCGTTTTGGCAAAACCTCTCTGAAAATTTTTTGTCGGATTCGGGTGTGTTTTGGATTCGGGTGTTTTTTTTTACAAAACCCCCTCAAAAACAGCTTAAATCATAGAATTTGGGGGTCATTTTGATCCCATAGTATTATTAACCTCAATAACCATAATTTCCACTCATTTCCAGTCTATTCTGAACACCGCAAACCTCACAATATTATTTTTAGTCCTAAAATTTGCACCAAGGTCGTTGGATGACTAAGCTAAGCGACGCATGTGGCCGACACAAACACCTGGCCCATCTAGGAGTGGCACTGCAGTGTCAGACAGGATGGCACTTAAAAAAATAGTCCCCAAACAGCACATGATGCAAAGAAAAAAAGAGGTGCACCAAGGTCGCTGGATGGCTCAGCTAAGCGACCCAAGTGGCCGACACAAACACCTGGCCCATCTAGGAGTGGCACTGCAGTGTCAGACAGGATGGCACTTCAAAAAATAGTCCCCAAACAGCACATGATGCAAAGAAAAAAAGAGGTGCACCAAGGACGCTGGATGGCTAAGCTAAGCGACCCAAGTGGCCGACACAAACACCTGGCCCATCTAGGAGTGGCACTGCAGTGTCAGACAGGATGGCACTTCAAAAAATAGTCCCCAAACAGCACATGATGCAAAGAAAAAAAGAGGTGCAATGAGGTAGCTGTGTGACTAAGCTAAGCGACCCAATTGGCCGACACAAACACCTGGCCCATCTAGGAGTGGCACTGCAGTGTCAGACAGGATGGCAGATTTAACAAATAGTCCCCAAACAGCACATGATGCAAAGAAAAAAAGAGGTGCAATGAGGTAGCTGTGTGACTAAGCTGAACGACCCAAGTGGCCGACACAAACACCTGGCCCATCTAGGAGTGGCACTGCAGTGTCAGACAGGATGGCAGATTTAAAAAAATAGTCCCCAAACAGCACATGATGCAAAGAAAAAAAGAGGTGCAATGAGGTAGCTGTGTGACTAAGCTAAGCAACCCAAGTGGCCGACACAAACACCTGGCCCATCTAGGAGTGGCACTGCAGTTTTCTTGCGAGATGATGAGTGCTTCCATCCTCATGTGAATCTGAACCACTAGACATGAACATAGGCCAGGGCCTCAGCCGTTCCTTGCCACTCCGTGTCGTAAATGGCATATTGGCAAGTTTATGCTTCTCATCAGACGCTTTTAATTTTGATTTTTGGGTCATTTTACTGAACTTTTGTTTTTTGGATTTTACATGCTCTCTACTATGACATTGGGCATCGGCCTTGGCAGACAACGTTGATGGCATTTCATCGTCTTGGCCATGACTAGTGGCAGCAGCTTCAGCACAAGGTGGAAGTGGATCTTGATCTTTCCCTATTTTACCCTCCACATTTTTGTTCTCCATTTTTTAATGTGTGGAATTATATGCCAGTAATATATCAATAGCAATGGCCTACTGTACCGTACTGCTATATATTATATACTGGTGGTCAGCAAAATTATGCACTGTCCTCCTACTATATATACTGCGCACAACTAAAATGCACCACAGGTATGGATGGATAGTATACTTGACGACACAGAGGTAGGTAGAGCAGTGGACTACTGTACCGTACTGCTATATATTATATACTGGTGGTCAGCAAAATTATGCACTGTCCTCCTACTATATATACTGCGCAGATCAACTAAAATGCACCACAGGTATGGATGGTAGTATACTTGACGACACAGAGGTAGGTAGAGCAGTGGCCTACTGTATCGTACTGCTATATATTATATACTGGTGGTCAGCAAAATTATGCACTGTCCTCCAACTATATATACTGCGCACAACAACTAAAATGCACCACAGGTATGGATGGATAGTATACTTGATGACACAGAGGTAGGTAGAGCAGTGGCCTACTGTACCGTACTGCTATATATTATATACTGGTGGTCAGCAAAATTATGCACTGTCCTCCTGCTATATATACTGCGCACAACAACTAAATTGCACCACAGGTATGGATGGAAAGTATACTTGACAACACAGAGGTAGGTAGAGCAGTGGACTACTGTACCATACTGATATAATACTGGTGGTCACTGGTCAGCAAAATTCTGCACTGTCCTCCTACTATATACTACAATGCAGCACAGATATGGAGCGTTTTTCAGGCAGAGAACGTATAATACTGGTGGTCACTGGTCAGCAAAACTCTGCACTGTCCTCCTACTATATAATACTGGTGGTCCCCAGTCCCCACAATAAAGCACACTGAGCACAGATATTTGCAGCACACTGAGCACAGATATGGAGCATTTTTCAGGCAGAGAACGTAGATATTTTCAGCACACTGAGCACAGATATTTGCAAGCACACTGAGCACAGATATTTGCAGCACACTGAGCACAGATATTTGCAGCACACTGAACACAACTGAGAGAATGCTGCACACGTCCTCTCCCTATCATCTCCAATGCATGAGTGAAAATGGTGGCGACGCGCGGCTCCTTATATAGAATACGAAACTCGCGAGAATACGGCAGCGGGATGATGACGTTCGGGCGCGCTCGGGTTAACCGAGCAAGGCGGGAGGATCTGAGTCTGCCTCGGAAACGTGTAAAATGGGTGAAGTTCGGGGGGGTTCGGATCCCGAGGAACCGAACCCGCTCATCTCTACTGTATTGTCCTTCATCAATGCTCCAGTCTGTCCCTCCTCTGCACTTAGCTTGTTGTTGCATAAAATACCGCAATTGCTGGCACATTTCAGTTATCCCATGGGTCAGTTCAATGACTTGTACTTATATAGCACTTAATATATCGTTACTTAGGACCTGAGCCCCCTGTACAGCAACTTCTTCTGGTATGTGCATATCTATGATTTCCTGCTTTGTGATCTCTGGATAGGAAATTTCTTGTCTCTGTAATGTCCCTACCACCTTAATGGCAGTTTCTTTGAAGCACAAAAATGAGCTGTTTGGTAACTGTAACTGAAGTAGGCGTAAATGCACCTTCACAATCTCACTGTGGGTCCCCTCTATGAACTGATTAATCAATATTTCAGTGGTTGATCGGACTTCTGTTGGATCAATGGCCTGTAGTGCTTGAAGAGCCTCCTGTAGACTGAGTGCGAAGTCACGCAGTGTTTCTCCTGGCTGCTGCTTTCTTGCGTAAAAGTTCACTTTAAGCTGAGACAACGTTCTTGTATCAAATATAGTAGCTAGTTGGTTCAGGATGAGGCCTACTGTTCTCCTTTGATCCGCTGGCCATGAAGTCACCTCTCTCAAGGCCGTACCTTTCAACTGCCCGATTAGAATCTCTACTTGCTGTGGCTCTGATAGTAGGTATAAGCTGAACACAGACTTAAGTTTGTTCTTAAAATCTCTCAGACAGTTGCCATCAGAATCTGGATCATCTCCACTATATGTTGGAAACCATGGGGCCCCAAAGTAATAGGGCAGAGTAATCAGGTTTATGCTAGCCATAGCTGGACATTTGCTTGATGAATCCCCAGCAGCTTGCTGATCAGACGACATCATGTGTTCAGATGCCAAATGTGACACCCAGAAGTAGTATGGGTGCAGGATGGTTGTGGTTCTGCTCAGATGGTAGGGATGAGTAAATGAAGTCAACTTCAGAGTAATAATACTAAAGTTTAAAATGAGGTTTCGATTTATTATCTGTGGCAATGGAGTTAATTCGATAGATACTCTCAGCGAGTACAATATGGGTACATAAAATCAGTATAAAAGCTTTCAAAATGAATTCAAATTGAAACACACAATTAGCGCAGGAACTGGATGTTAGCTGTTGTCTCTCAGTCTACATTGCGTTCCTGCAAATGGGTTAGCTTTTCTACACACTTCCCTGAACTATGGCAACTCTTCAATACTAAAGAAAATACCGGTTGCTAGGTATAGCGAACCGCTAGTTAAACTTGTCATTCAAGCTTTAGACTAATATAAACACAATATTCAATATATAATGAACCATAAAATATACAGGTTGCAATGACATCAGGTCATACAATAAATTCCCTTTCTACCTGTACCAGGGTATGCATGCAAATCGCTTTAAGTCGGTAATGTAAGGAGTCCCCTAGAGCACGTGCATGGCTGAATGAGTATTGAGTGCTCTCTAACTGTTTTTCACCCAGGTTAAGTAGCAAACAAAGGTTAACTGTTCCTGAATGTTATACCGTGGTCATGCAATCTATTTTATGAATTAGCACTGCTCCTGGTAAAACTAACTTGCTCCAAGTCAAACAGCTCTTCCTGGCTGACTAATTACAGGGTTTATAGTCAATAAAAGCTCCAGATTCTCATTGACTGTCTCTAATCTGTAGTCTCACTTACACAGACTTTACATTTGATGCTTTGTAGCTCCTTGTTTGTAACTGATCCAACTATGCTGTCAAGATGTAGTGGCTATATAGCGTAAATATCCTGTAACTGGGACTTTATCAGTGCTACAGTTGCAATGTAAGTGATGATACAGGGTGGTGCAAGGTGTTTTTATCATAGACCTTTACTCTGGCACCAGTCACAATGGCCAGTCTCTCTGGCTACCTCCGAATGGCTGCTGATTTAACCACTGATTTGCTGAGGAGAAGGGTCTTATCCTTAGAGCGCCACCAATTAAGTGTCCATCTCCGGGGCAGGCCTGCCTCTGTACTGCCTTTACTCTTAGCAGGTATCTATATCACCACCCAGCTCTCTTGCTGGCCTGCTGCTGCCGCCTCACGGGCCACTTCCTGGCATGACTACACCTGCTAGGACACGATAGACACCAGGGGTATCACCGGAAACCCCACTGCCAGTTTCAGCACAAACAACCACAGGTCCAGCACCGCAAGTCACTGGGGAAACCTTGCAGTGCAGCTCTGCTCCCCTGCACTGTGGACCAACTGCCACTAACTGTCAGTACAGGACACATTATACACTATTGCTTTACATAAATACACACGAACTGATGGTACTCTTAGGGGTATATTTACTAAGCTCCCGATTTTGACCGAGATGCCGTTTTTTCATCAAAGTGTCATCTCGGTAATTTACTAAACTCAAATCACGGCAGAGATGAGGGCATTCGTATTTTTTTGGAAGTAGTTGTAAAAAATTACGAATGAATACACCATCGGTCAAAATACGCCTGTTTAGATATGAATCTCGGTCATTTACTAACCATTCGTAATTGTAACATCTGCCGTGAAAATGCATTTGCGGCCGTGAAAAAATACAAATCGTAAAAAAGTCCTAAAAAAAAACGCACCTGCTTTTGAAAAGCGTGTTTACATGTGTACTCAATTATCCATTACTCACACCTGAATGTTTGGCCCTATAAAAGTGTTCCAGGCACATTTAGAAATTCTCTCACTCTGAAATGGCGGCTGTGGTGTGTGCCAATGAATTTATGTTTGCTGTGGGATACCTTAGACTGCTCCATGAGGCTTCCAGAAATCAGGGCCAGGTAAGTGAACATGGTCAGCAGGTTGTCCAGGTGCCGCGGAGGCTGCGCAAGCCACGTTTTTTTCGGGGTCGTTTAAACTTAAACGCATTGTCCGATGATAGGGTCATACAGATGTTCCGCCTAAATAGAACCAACATTTTCCGCCTGTATGACCTTGTCAAACTGGGACTAGACCCTGAGACAGCACGCTCTCGCTCTGTCTCAGGCCTACACAAACTTCTGGCTGTGTTACACTTTATGGCTACTGGGAGCTTCCAGGCTGTGGCAGGCGACGTTATTGGTATCTCACAGCCAACCTTTTCAAAATATTTGAATCAGGTGAGTCAAAAAATACATAGCCGGTTATGTCTAAGTGTTGCTTCTGTAAGCTCTTACAACACAGTATTGTATAGAATACCTAACATGACACTCACCTTAGATTGTTTAATGTCCACTCAGGTTTTGGATGTCTTGGATCCACATATTAATGCCTCAATCTGCTTCCCTAACCAGGAGTCGGAGTGGCGTGCTGTCAGGGTAGCTTTCTATGAGCTTGCAAGCATGCCCAATGTGCTGGGGGCCATAGATTGCACACACGTTCAGCTGAGATCACCTAGGGGCCGTCAATATATATATACGAATAGACATATGGCCCAATCCACTAATGTCCAGGTGGTCTGTGATGCAAATTTAAAAATTATGAGTGTTGTTGCAGGTTACCCTGGTGGCTGCCATGACTCCTTCATCCTCAGTCAGTCATCGCTCTTCGATAAATTTGAGGATGGACAAATGCCTGATGGCTGGCTGCTGGGTATGTTTAAAATGTGTTGTGTGTATGTCTTTTAACCACAAACTAAATTTTTGACTAGGGAAATTAATAATCTTACACATGTACTAATGTTGACTATATCTGTTTTTCAGGTGATGGGGGTTACGGCTGCTACTCTTGGCTCCTTACTCCATTGTCCCAACCTGATTCTCCTGCTGAACACAGTTACAATCATGCACATAAGGCTACGCGGAATGTGATAGAAAGATGTTTTGGTGTGCTGAAATCACGGTTTCGGTGTCTGGATAAATCTGCAGGCCTTTTGTTGTATAGTCCCTCAAAGGTGACTAGAATTGTGTTCTGCTGCTGTTTTCTCCATAATCTGTGTTTAAGTCAACATCTGGCACATGATGAGGGAGAAAGCAGTCAGCAAGCAGAGGAGGAGTTAGAAACATCTGGTGACAGTGTGAGTACATATGTAGGGAGGCAGGTACGGCAAGAAGTGATTCTGCTGTATTTTTCGGGTAAGTTTTTGTAGGATGTAATTATCCATGACTAAACACTTTGCAATACAAACAATTGTGTGTTTTGTTACTTACTGTTTGTTGTTTATAGTGGTGTGTACATTGTACTTAGTTTATGCTATCATTACATTTTCATTCATTACCCCTGAAAAACATACATACATACATAGCAGCTTCTACAATGTTTGAGACGGACACAGGAAGTTGTGTGTTTGTCAAAACTAATTTTTTTATTGCGTTACACACATTTTTGTGAAGTATTATTTTTTCCGCTTGTGTGTGCTGGGTGCTGTGCTTTGTGCTGGCTCACTGGCATGTGCTCGGGAGGATCGCCGAACAGGGGAGGTTACTGGCGTTTGTATAGGGGTCGTGGTTCCAGAGCTGGAGGTCACTTGTTGAGCTGCCATCAATGTTATGTTGTTGCTCAAATTATTTATGCTGGCATTCAGTTGTGTGTTGGTTGCAGTGTGGCTGGCTACAATCCGGGATAAAGATTCATTCACAACCTGGTTGTGCTGTATTAGTTGGATGAGTGTTTGTTGTTGGCGCTGTTGCTCATCAATGATGCGCGTTAAATGAGCCAGCATTTGGTTGTTGTCTGCCCGTATTTGCTCCATCGATGTTGCGATTCGGCCTACTTGGACAATCAGTCTGCCCGAGTTGCGACTAATGCGCGGTAGATGATGGGGCAGACTGGCAAGGTGTTGTGTATGTGCGGTCAGGCTGGCATTGCTTTGGGTCTGTTGGCTTGTCCAACTGGACCAAAAGTCATCTGGAATTTGTGGCTGGGGTGGAGCTTGTACCAGTTGTGGACTCATGGAGGCTTGGGGGATATCCTGCGCCTGTATTGGCTGGCTCGGGTCAACAGGTGTTAGTTGCAGTGTGAATGTTGCCTGTTGGTCTTGTCCCTGCTGGTCCACGTCGGGCATCAAGCTTGGCTCTGTATGGGGTGGGCAACATGCAATGTTTACTTTACAAATAATATATTTGCTAGTTCTAAACATTTCTACATTCATAATACTCCATTGATTAAGTATTTTGAGTTATGTTTTTCAAATTAGAATTTATTTGGTTTTCAAACACATATATACCATCACAGGCGTGCACATAGACAGACTTGCGGAATCCTCACCTAACTACCTCCCCTCCACAGCATTACAGTGTTCTGTCACCTCCCCTGAACAGGATATAGACTGCTTACCTGGATAGTCCAGAGGAGCGGAGCAAGTAAGCAGTCTACATACAGGACAGGGGAGGTGTGTGAACACTATAATGGTGTGGAGGGGGTGGTGGTTTTTTTTTTTCAGTTAGTCTTTTTGTTTATTTTTAATGTGCACGTGTGTTGCAGAAATATTTACAAATGTCTGTTCATTTTTAAAATTGATGTTGGCGATATCAACCACTAAGACATTGAAAAATTAAGCATTTGCACCTTTAACAATTTAACACGTAACATCACATTGGTTGTTATGGCAAACATGTAATCTCAACTACAACTCACAACATAGTAACTGTACTGTGTAGATTATTTGCTATGTGTTTAGTTTCTGTTTTGACTCACCAGATAACTGAGGTGATCTGGGCTCATCACTCTGTGGACTCGCCAATAGTGCCTGTGGTGGCTGGGGTGACACTGCAGAAATGCGCCGCCTGGGTGGGGAAGATGGATCCGCAGATTCCGAGGCAAGACGCTGTGTCTTACTTGGCCTCCTGGGTAAGTGACCCGAGCCCTGTGATGGGCGCCTTACAGGAGGGCGGCTTACAGAAGCAGAACCTATGAGAATATATAAACATTAATATTTTGTCCTTCTATGTGTTTGCAGAATATGTGACTACAGTGAATTCTTACCTGCAATACCAGCATAATCCTGAGTAGTCTGTGGCCTGTCTGGCCGGCTGGTCTGTCGGACTGTTGAAAAAGTGGAGAAAACATTATTACCATACTTTGTGAAAAATTGCTAACTGCAAAGCCTTAGTGTACTGTAACCATCTAGTATGTATTGTAAATTAAAATAATTTCTGCTTAAGATCTTCGTGATTCCTTAATTTGTTGTGTATATAAAAATGTACATGGTGTTGCCCAAAATAAATCTGTAACATTGGAGAATTATGTGTCAGATATTGCATAGATTGAATGCTTGCAACTTGAACCAAAATGTAAATTAGAAGTTGGTTTAACCTTTTTTCTTTTTAAAATAAACATCATAACAAGCTGCTATTCGATACAACAGCTATGTCCAAGCAAGATCTCATAATAATTATTGCAACTACACATACCAGCATGCACTGCACCTGATTTTGCATTATAAATTATAAAAGCTACAGCCAAGGCAAGATGGGAAATGCAGTTTCAAAACACAAACCCAGCTTAAGGGTGCATAGGCCTGCAATACATGACCAACAATGTATGCATCCTTTAACCTTTAAAAATACACACCATTATCATTTTGCACAATTTTAAATATAATTTTACATTAACAAACTCACCATCCTGCGTGGGTCGGTCAGAATCGCGGACATGAGTTGCAGACACCACTTCTGCTGGAATCAGTGCCCGCACAGGCTCCTCCCACTCCCGATATGTTGCCCGGAAAGGGGGGACACCCCCGGTTTTGCGTGCTGATTTTTCCTCTTTGGCCATCTTGGCCTTGACACGCCGCTTTATGTCATAGAACCTCTTGCGACACGTGTCCTCAGTCCACCTCACCACACCCTCACTATTGACGGCAACTATTACTTGCCCCCACAGGACAGACTTCCTGCGGGAGGACACCTTGGCAGCATCCTGCCCAAACAATTGGCGATGGTGCTTCATCAGCTCACGCACCAACGCCATGTTTTCAGCATAGCTGAACTTAATATTCCTGCCAGTCTTGGTAGTGGTGCGTGGCTGCGGAGCAACAGCACCATCACTATCACTGGAGAATGCAGCAACAGGCACCCCCTCCTCCTCCTCACTAACCTCCTCCCTCTCACTAACCCCCTCCACCTCACTAACAGCCTCCACCTCACTAACAGCCTGCACCTCACTAACCTCCTCCACCACACTGACCTCTGAGTCAGACATGAGGACAAACGACACAAAACACAGAAAAATCAATACAAAAAACACACTCCTCCACTACTACTACTACTACACACCACACAGCCAACACACACGCTCACTCACTCACAAACAATGACAAAAGACTATAAAAAAAAAACAAGGACAAAAAAGTTGACAAACTGTGAAAAAACAATACTACAAATATGACAAGACTACTTACACACACAGTACAGCACTCAACAATCACAAAACTCCTCTCCAAATCCACCAAAAAATCCACCAAACTCACCAACTCCAAATACACCTTCCTCTCTCCTCTCCACTAGCTAAACCCACGAGGTGCGGTGTGTTTGGGGCGGTTTTAAAGTAATGTGCACAGACACTCCTCCTTCACGAATACAACCAATCACGGACGCGTGACAAAAACAAAACTTAGGACTAAAAACGCGGCAGCAAAATCAAAATCACTGCCGTAACAGACATGTGACGCAGTCGTAAAAAAACTTAAAAACACGGCCGCAAAACAACAAAATCGTCCGCATTCTACACTAGAAAACCACGAATGACATCGACATCGGATCAAACAAAAAATACGAATACGACAGCTTAGTAAATCCATCGTAAAAAATTCAAAAAGTTGCAGCTTTACACTTTCGATGTCATTCGTGATTATTCTCACACCAAATCGGGAGACTTACGAATCTTAGTAAATTTACCCCTTAGTGGGGTGCCACATATAATAATGAGTAAAAGGGGGAGGGAAGGGTAAGAAGGGAAAAAGAAAGGGAAGGGAAGGTAAGGGGAAAGGTTGGATAAGACGGGGGGGGGGGGGGGGGAGGACTATGCAAAATAAAGGTGAAAATAAGGATATATAAATCAATTATCGGAAAACCGACACGGAATCACAATATATGTAATATTTGGATGGTATAGAATAATGAGCAAGTTCACTAGAGAGAGTAAGACTATTTAGAATAGGCATGTAAGCAAAAGAGTAGAAAAACTGGGAATGTCACATTTGTACACTGGGAGGTAGGGGGAAAAGGTAGCAAGTTAGGCGCGCACTTATCTGTGTTTTTTGCAAGTGGAAAAGGGTCCCCCCGCAAAAGCCTGGATCAAGTGACCCATGAATCCTACCCGGGTAAATACCTGGTTAGGACACGGGAATGATCCGGGTAGGGTTGTAGTGTAAACGGAAAGGCTACCGTTTACACTGTATGGAAGGGCGGTGCTGGGAGATCATGTGATCTCCCAGCGCCACCCCTGCCACGTCACTTAGCAGCGTCACCAACCCGGCAATATACCGGGTTGGTGAGCACAGTGGGAAAGGGGGCTGAGTACGGACCGCTGACGGATAGCACCCTTGTCAGGCTCCCGTGCTCGTAGGTGGAAAGGGGTATAATAGTATGCAAAGGAATTGAGCATAAAAGAAGGGAACAATCTGCCAGGATGCTATGAAATGAAGCATATATTTAGTTTATTGTATGAATGAATAAGTGTAATTATAAGGGTATTCTTTTTTATTTCTGTTTGACATTGTATGTATTGCTAATTGAAAATCAATAAATAAAACTTAATAAAAAAAAAAAATCCCTAGCTGAGACTATACTGTATGTCTCATGCAAGCTGGGTGAGTGAAAGAGACAAGGAATTAATTAATGAAATAAAGGTAACCAGTAGACAAATGGGTTTTAAACAGCACCTTAGTGAAATATACTGTAGTACTCCATTCAGAGCCCTCCACAGAGCTATGACAGACACTGGTATTGTTCAGTGTCCCAACTGGGAGAATCCTGAGAGGTGGAGTGCCAAGCTCCCCCGCTTCGGCAGACAAGATGTTAATGCATCTTGTCGATGTCCCTTCCGGCTTTGCCTCAGTAATGAGGCGGAGCAGGAAGTGTTATAGAGGCACGATCCATGCAGCTATAATACATTTACCCAGTGGTGCAAGTAGAAATATTTTCTTAGTGGTACTGAAAATGGGCGTGGTCATGTGTTGTGAGGGGGCGTGGCCACATGGCACAAGTGGGAGTGGCTACATGACACTAGTGGTGTGGTGACACTACAAAGCCCCTTTTCTTTGCACTCTGGAGGCGAGGCTAGAAATATATAGTACTACCTCCAGTATAATAGAAATATATATAGTAATGTCCCCAGTATAATAAATATACGGTATATAGTAATGCCCCCAATGTAATAACAATATCTAATAATGCCTCCATTATAACAGGAATATATAGTGTAGTAGTGTCCCTGGTGTAATAGAAATATATAGTAGTATCCACATTACAATTGAAATATATAGTAATTAGTGATGTGCACCGGACATTTTTCGGGTTTTGTGTTTTGGTTTTGGATTCGGTTCCGCTGCCGTGTTTTGGATTCGGACGCGTTTTGGCAAAACCTCCCTGAAATTTTTTTGTTGGATTCGGGTGTGTTTTGGATTCGGGTGTTTTTTTTAAACAAAAAAACCTCAAAAACAGCTTAAATCATAGAATTTGGGGGTAATTTTGATCCCATAGTATTATTAACCTCAATAAACATAATTTCCACTAATTTCCAGTCTATTCTGAACACCTCACACCTCACAGTATTATTTTTAGTCCTAAAATTTGCACCAAGATCGCTGGATGACTAAGCTAAGCGACCCAAGTGGCCGGCACAAACACCTGGCCCATCTAGGAGTGGCACTGCAGTGTCAGACAGGATGGCACTTAAAAAATTGGCCCCAAACATCACATGATGCAAAGATAAATAACCGAAAAAAGAGGTGCAAGATGGAATTGTACTTGGGCCCTCCCACCCACCCTTATGTTGTATAAACAGGACATGCACACTTTTAACAAACCCATCATTTCAGTGACAGGGTCTGCCACACGACTGTGGCTGAAATGACTGGTTGTTTTGGGCCCCCACCAAAAAAGAAGCAATCAATCTCTCCTTGCACAAACTGGCTCTACAGAGGCAAGATGTCCACCTCCTCCTCATCGTCCGATTCCTCAGCCCTTTCACTGTGTACATCCCCCTCCTCAAAGATTATTAATTCGTCCACACTGGAATCCACCATCTCAGGTCCCTGTGTACTTTCTGGAAGCAATTGCTGGTGAATGTCTCCATGGAGGAATTGATTATAATTCATTTTGATGAACATCATCTTCTCCACATTTTCTGGAAGTAACCTCGTACGCCGATTGCTGACAAGGTGACCAGCTGCACTAAACACTCTTTCAGAGTACACACTGGAGGGGGGGGGGGGAACTTAGGTAAAGTAAAGCCAGTTTGTGCAAGGGCCTCCAAATTGCCTCTTTTTCCTGCCAGTATACGTACGGACTGTCTGACGTGCCTACTTGGATGCGGTCACTCATATAATCCTCCACCAATCTTTCAATGGTGACAGAATCATATGCAGTGACAGTAGACGACATGTCAGTAATCGTTGGCAGGTCCTTCAGTGCAGACCAGATGTCAGCACTCGCTCCAGACTGCCCTGCATCACCGCCAGCGGGTGGGCTCGGAATTCTTAGCCTTTTCCTCGCAGCCCCAGTTGCGGGAGAATGTGAAGGAGGAACTGTTGACGGGTCACGTTCCGCTTGACTTGACAAGTGTCTCACCAGCAGGTCTTTGAACCTCTGCAGACTTGTGTCTGCCGGAAAGAGAGATACAACGTAGGCTTTAAACCTAGGATCGAGCACGGTGGCCAAAATGTAGTGCTCTGATTCAAAAGATTGACCACCCGTGAATCCTGGTTAAGCGAATTAAGGGCTCCATCCACAAGTCCCACATGCCTAGTGGAATCGCTCCGTTTTAGCTCCTCCTTCAATCTCTACAGCTTCTTCTGCAAAAGTCTGATGAGGGGAATAACCTGACTCAGGCTGGTAGTGTCTGAACTGACTTCACGTGTGGCAAGTTCAAAGGGTTGCAGAACCTTGCACAACATTGAAATCATTCTCCACTGCGCTTGAGTCAGGTGCATTCCCCCTCCTTTGCCTATCTCGTAGGTA
This sequence comes from Pseudophryne corroboree, assembly GCF_028390025.1. Lineage (NCBI taxonomy): Eukaryota > Metazoa > Chordata > Amphibia > Anura > Myobatrachidae > Pseudophryne > Pseudophryne corroboree. The sequence continues at coordinate 826,980,235 of NC_086445.1, read as the reverse complement.
GCTGTATAGGCTTGAATGGCCTTTTGCTGCTCCTCCATCCTCTGAAGCATATAGAGGGTTGAATTCCACCTCGTTGCCACCTCTTGCTTCAGCTGATGGCGGGGCAGGTTCAGGAGTGTTTGCTGGTGCTCCAGTCTTCGGCACGCGGTGGCTGAATGCCGAAAGTGGCCCGCAATTCTTGGGCCACCGACAGCATCTCTTGCATGCCCCTGTCATTTTTAAAAAAATTCTGCACCACCAAATTCAATGTATGTGCAAAACATGGGACGTGCTGGAATTTGCCCACATGTAATGCACGCACAATATTGGTGGTGTTGTCTGATGTCACAAATCCCCATGAGAGTTCAATTGGGGTAAGCCATTCTGCGATGATGTTCCTCAGTTTCCGTAAGAGATTGTCAGCTGTGTGCCTCTTATGTAAAGCGGTGATACAAAGCGGTGATTCCTGCCTTGGAACGATGTGGCATTTGCGAGATGCTGCTACTGGTGCCGCCGCTGCTGTTCTTGCTGCGGGAGGCAATACATCTACCCAGTGGGCTGTCACAGTCATATAGTCCTGAGTCTGCCCTGCTCCACTTGTCCACATGTCCATGGTTAAGTGGACATTGGGTACAACTGCATTTTTTAGGACACTGGTGACTCTTTTTCTGATGTCTGTGTACATTCTCGGTATTGCCTGCCTAGAGAAATGGAACCTAGATTGTATTTGGTACCGGGGACACAGTACCTCAAGCAATTCTCTAATTCCCTGTGAATTAATGGTGGATACCGAAGACACATTTAACACCAATGCAGCTGCCAAGACCTGAGTTATCCGCTTTGCAGCAGGATGACTGCTGTGATATTTCATCTTCCTCGCAAAGGACTGTTGGACAGTCAATTGCTTACTGGAAGTAGTACAAGAGGTCTTCCGACTTCCCCTCTGGGAGGACGATCGACTCCCAGCAGCAACAACAGCAGCGCCAGCAGCAGTAGGCGTTATACTCAAGGATGCATTGGAGGAATCCCAGGCAGGAGAGGACTCGTCAGACTTGCCAGTGACATGGCCTGCAGGACTATTGGTTTTCCTGTCTAATGAGGAAATTGACACTGAGGGAGTTGGTGGTGTGGTTTGCAGGAGCTTGGTTACAAGAGGAAGGGATTTAGTTGTCAGTGGACTGCTTCCGCTGTCACCCAAAGTTTTTGAACTTGTCAATGACTTCTGATGAATGCCCTCCAGGTGACGTATAATGGAGGATGTTCCTAGGTGGTACACGTCCTTACCCCTACTTATTACAGCTTGACAAAGGCAACACACGGCTTGACACCAGTTGTCCGCATTTCTGTTAAAATAATTCCACACCGAAGAGCTGATTTTTTTTTTGTAATTTGACCAGGCTTGTCAATGGCCATATTCGTCCCACAGACAACAGGTGTCTCCCCGGGTGCCTGACTTAAACAAACCACCTCACCATCTAAATCCTCCTTGTCAATTTCCTCCTCAGCGCCAGCAACACCCATATCCTCATCCTGGTGTACTTCAACAGTGACATCTTCAATTTGACTATCAGGAACTGAACTGCGGGTGCTCCTTCCAGCACTTGCAGGGGGCGTGCAAATGGTGGAAGGCGCCACCTCTTCCCGTCCAGAGTTGGGAAGGTCAGGCATCGCAACCGACACAATTGGACTCTCCTTAGGGATTTGTGATTTAGAAGAATGCACAGTTCTTTGCTGTGCTTTTGCCAGCTTAAGTCTTTTCATTTTTCTAGCGGGAGGATGAGTGCTTCCATCCTCATGTGAAGCTGAACCACTAGCAATGAACATAGGCCAGGGCCTCAGCCGTTCCTTGCCACTCCGTGTCGTAAATGGCATATTGGTAAGTTTACGCTTCTCCTCAGACACTTTTAATTTAGATTTTTGGGTCATTTTACTGAACTTCTGTTTTTTGGGATTTTACATGCTCTCTACTATGACATTGGGCCTTGGCAGACGACGTTGATGGCATTTCATCGTCTCGGCCATGACTAGTGGCAGCAGCTTCAGCACGAGTTGGAAGTGATCTTGATCTTTCCCTATTTTACCCTCCACATTTTTCTTCTCCATTTTTTAATGTGTGGAATTATATGCCAGTAATATATCAATAGCAATGGCCTTCTGTACTGTACTATATATGTATACTGTTGGTCAGCAAAATGCTGCACTGTAATACTATATATACTGCTCACAAAAATGCCGCACAGATATGGAATGGATACGTGCAGTGACACAGAGCTGCAAGATACAGCAATGGCCTACTGTACACAACTATATACTGTTGGGTCAGCAAAATGCTGCACTGTAATACTATATATACTGCTCACAAAAATGCCGCACAGATATTGAATGGATACGTGCAGTGACACAGAGCTGCAAGATACAGTAATGGCCTACTGTACACAACTATATACTGTTGGGTCACCAAAATGCTGCACTGTAATACTATACATACTGCTCACAAAAATGCAGCACAGATATGGAATGGATACTTGCAGTGACACAGAGCTGCAAGATACAGCAATGGCCTACTGTACTGTACTACTATAATTATTATATACTGTTGGTCCCCAGTCCCCACAATGCAGCACACTGATCAGATATTTGAAGCACACTGAGCACAGATATGGAGTGTTTTCAGGCAGAGAACGTAGATATTTTCAGCAAACTGAGCACAGATTATTTGCAGCACACTGAGCAGAGATATTTGCAGCACACTGAGCACAGATTACGGAGCTTTTCAGGGAGAGAACACGTCCTCTCCGTTCAATCTCCAAAGCACGAGTGAAAATGGCGGCGATGCGCGGCTCCTTATATAGAATACGAATTTCGCGAGAATCCGACAGCGGGATGATGACGTTCGGGCGCGTTCTGGTTAACCGAGCAAGGCGGGAGGATCCGAGGCTGCCTCGGACCCGTGTAAAATAGGTGAAGTTCGGGGGGGTTTGGATCCCAAGGAACCGAACCCGCTCATCTCTAGTAGTAATACCCCCATAATAATAGACATATATAGTAGTGTCCACATTATATTAGAAACGAATGCTCCGAGCAAGAGACACTGCGGGAAAGTGCAATCAGGCTCCTCTCTTCACGCAAGCCACTGCCGCCAAAGGAGGAAGTGTGATGTGGTGTAATGACATCACCATTGCGCTCCCAGGAACCTTGAAAAATGTGCTATTATGCTGCCAAGCACCATGGTCTTCTTACTTTGTGGTGCATTATAATTGTGGTAATGGTGGTCACAGGTGCAAAGTGTGTGGCAGGTGGTACTGAGTACCCGCTGCCATATTCTTAAGGGTACTGGGTACCCGAGCGTACCCGCATACTTGTACCACTGCATTTACCCCTTAGTACTTTATCACTGTGAAATTTATCACTCTCCAAGGCTTGATAAAGATGGGCCTAAGTGTCACATATCAAATAATCAGCGCAGTCTCATGAAGTGGTTTTGTTGCATCATATGATTAAGATACACATTTGGGCAAAAAGGACACAAAAAGACCCTCAGTTCACTTTAAGTCACGCGGGACCTGGCAAGCTGAGAATGGATATCTGGCACGACTGCAGCATTAGTGCGTAAGAAAACATCTGTAGGTGCTTCTTCAGGGGACTAATTATCTATTATACTGAGTGTTCTGACACTTTCAGTCAGTGTCTAGTGAGGTCAAGATGTTGGATCACACAACTCCAAGAGGTAGCACCTGCTTTGCTCATACTCATAGTTAGTGGGCCTGTAGGAAGGTCTTGATGTGGACGGTCTGTCCAGGGGACAATGGTCTTAAGTGATGGGATGTTTAATCCTGAGTGGGTTTGAGTAGAGATGTGCAACAGGCACTGTTCGTGTTTTGTGTTTTGGTTTTGGATCTGGATTGGTTTTGCCAAAACCACCCTTTTCGGGTTTTGGTTTTGGATCTGGATGATTTTTGAAAAAACACACACAAAAACAGCTAAAATCACATAATTTGGGGGTAATTTTGATCCTACAGTATTATTAACCTCAATAACATTCATTTACACTCATTTCCAGTCTATTCTGAACACCTCACAATATTGTTTTTAGGCCAAAAGGTTGCACCGAGGTAGCTGGATGACTTTGCTAAGCGCCACAAACACCTGGCCCATCTAGGAGTCGCACTGTAGTGTCAGTGGCAGTTTTAAAAACCAGGCCCCAAACAGCACATCATGCAATGAAGAAAAAGAGGTGCAATGAGGTAGCTGGATGACTTTGATAAGTGACACAAGTGTGCGGTACAAACACCTGGCTCATCTTGGAGTGGCACTGCAGTGGCAAACAGGATGGCAGATTTAAAAAATAGGCCCCAAACAGCAGATGATGCAAAGAAGAAACAGAGGTGCAATGAGGAAGCTGGATGGCTAAGCTAAGCGAAACAAGTGTGCGGCACAAACACCTGGCCCATCTAGGAGTGGCACTGCAGTGGCAGACAGGATGGCACTTTTAAAAACTAGGCCCCAAACAGCACATCTTGCAAAGAAGAAAAAGAGGTGCAATGAGGTAGCTGGATGGCTAAGCTAAGCAACAAAAGTGTGCAGCAAAAACACCTGGCCCATCTAGGAGTGTCACTGCAATGGCAGACAGGATGGCAGATTTAAAAAATAGGCCCCAAACAGCACATCATGAAAGAAAGAAAAAGAGGTTCAATGAGGTAGCTGGATGGCTAAGCTAAGCGACACAAGTGTGCGGAACAAACACCTGGCCCATCTAGGAGTGGCACTGCAGTGGCAGACAGGATGGCACTTTTAAAAACTATGCACCAAACAGCACATCATGCAAAGAAGAAAAATAGGTGCAATGGTGTAGCTGGATGGCTAAGCTAAGCGACACAAGTGTGCGGAACAAACACCTGGCCCATCTAGGAGTGGCATGCAGTGGCTGGATGTCGAAAGTGGCCCACAATTTTTCGGGCTACCGACAGCATCTCCTGCACGCCCCTGTCATTTTTCAAAAATTCTGCAGCACCAAATGAATTGTATGTGCATAACATGGGACATTCTGGAATTTGCCCAGATGTAATGCACGCACAAAATTGGTGGACTTATACGGCAGTACCCCTGAACTTATACGACAGTACCCCTGGACTTATACGGCAGTACCCCTAGACTTATATGGCTGCACCACTGGCAAGAACGTAGTTACCATAGGTGCAGGCAGTGCAGCTGCTATGGGGCCCAAAGCTGAGAGGGGCCCACCTTCCCTGTCAAAGTTAACTGTGTTATATACATTTTTTGCCATTGGGTGGTACGTAGGTGTCCTTTGAAACTTTTTCCATGGGGCCTGCAATATATCTAGGTATCCCCCTGGACCCGCTCATTGCAGTGTGGTATAAAATGAACTAAAGGGCATTTTAATGTTATATACAGATGGGTCCTCCATTATCTTGGCTGACTGAGGCGTTAGTCACGATCAGGCATACGCAGCGTGCCTGGGCACAAGGAGGCGCGCCTAGTCGAAGGGAGGTGCACAGAGCGTTTGGCGTTACCTTTGAGTGTAATACCTAAATCATCCACCAGATGTCGCTTTTAAAAATCACCAATGCGCATGTGTGTGGTCTCCATTAAAATACAATACTGAACTACAGCGTAAGAACTACTTTACTGGTGCGTCTCATTACGCTACTTTACGCTACAGTATGTCATACAGTATATACCAGTATATACAGTACAGACACAAACAGTACAGCATACACAGATGCAAATGAATGTTTTACAGGTACAGTATGGTCTGTTGATGTTAGAGATATGTAAGCATCCAAATCCCATAGTATTAAGTATAATGGGGAGAGATAAAAGCTCCTCCCTAAGTTCCTGGATGCCAAATGACTGTGTGAATAGTTTATACAGACGCAAATGAACGTGTTAAAACACTTGTGTATGCAGATGCAACTAATGTGTGAAATGAATAATGTAGCTCATAGACTTTAAAGTATGTACAGTGCACTAAATGAGCATCCGAGTCCCCTAACGGCCTAAACGAACACCAATGGGAAGGAATCGCCGCTTGCATTACTTTTACACATGAACTTGTGTACCTTCCATGCAGCAACATGGGCTAGCGGTGAAGGCTCCCGCCTCCCACGATGAGGTTCCTGGGTTTGATTCCCGAAGTGCCAATCTATATCCCCCCCTGACATTAACTTTATTAATTTTTTTTCTGTGTAATCCATTGTAAAACATTCAATGGAAGGGTGCACACAGGTTTTACATAAATCAGGGTAAATCTGCAGGAGCGACTCATTCCGCTATCTAAAATACACAGCGGTAATGAGCACCTGTATACATACCAGTAAATATAAATTAGTGTATTCTGACGCAACTAACTGTTCGAGCAACACAATACTGTAGATCGTCGGCGTTAGATAATCTGTGTTGTACTTTATACAACTCGGTAATTTACTAAGAATTTGTATTCTCAATCACTGCCGACAATAGCCAAACACTGCCGGGAAAGCATAGAAATCGTTAAAAAAACAAGCTTTCAAATAGACCTGCTTTTTGCTGGCATGTTCAGATAGTCATGCACAGATCAGTGAGATCTGTGCATGCTTCTCTGTGGAAAAGGGTCAGAAATAGTTAAAAATGTAAAAAAAAAATTTGTGGGGTCCTCCCTCCTAAGCATAACCAGCCTCAGGCTCTTTGAGCCAGTCCTGGTAGTTTAAATACTGGGGAAAATTTGACTGGGGTACCCCTGTATTTAGACAACCAGCACCGGGCTCTTCGGCCAGCCCTGGTTCCAAAAATACGGGTGACAAAAGACGTAGAGGTCCCCCGTATTTTTAAAACCAGTACCGGGCTCCACTAGCCGAGAAGATAATGCCACAGCTGGGGGACACATTTATTTAGGTCCCTGTGACCGTGGCATTACCCCCAACAAGTCACCCCTGGTCGGGGTACCCTGGGGGAGTGGGGACCCCTTAAATCAAGTTTTAGATCTACAAGTCCCATCAAGCCTCACCCGCTTGCTGGTACTTGGATAACCACAAGTACCAGCATGCGGGGAAATAACATGCCCGCTGGTACCGGTAGTTCTACAAGAAAAGAAATACCCAAATAAAAACAAGACACAAACACCGTGACAGTACAATTTTATTAAAACTCACTTACACACTCCTACATACTTACCCACATTTCACGCCACCCAATCACATTCCCTTCTCCATTTACCTGTAAATGCAAAATTCCAATACACTCACCTATTATCCAGTGATGATCGGTCCTCTTATTTCCTGAAGTAATCCACGGCCTTTTTAAAAATAAAAAAACAAAAGTCCGATCCACGCCACTAAAGGGGTTCCATGTTTACACATGGTACCCCTTTCCCTGAATGCCGGGACCCCCTGTGACTCCTGTCACTGGAGATCCCAGCAGCCAATCAGGGAGCGCCACGTCATGGCGCTCTCCTGCTTGGCTGTGCGCTACTCGCCTGTCAGTCAGGTAGAGCGCAGTGGCTAGAATGGAGCTTAGTGCAGCTCCATTCTAGCCTATGATGGGAACTTTTTAATTGGGTCATTCTTGTGGGTGACCCCAATAAACTTCATGGTTAGCCGCAGACCGCAAAGTTCCCATCATAGACTAGAATGGAGGATAGGCTAGAATGGAGGACCGCTATCCTCCATTCTAGCTGGTGTGCTACTCCTGATTGACAGGCTAGTAGTGCACAGCCAAGCAGGAGAGCGCCATGACGTGCGCTCCCTGATTGGCTGCTGGGATCTCCAGTGACAGGAGTCACGGGGGTCCCAGCATGTGGGGAAAAGGGTTCCATGTGTAAACATGGAACCCCTTTAGTGGCGTGGAGCGGGATTTCTTTTTTTTAAAATCTACCCTCTGGGTTACTACAGGACAGAAGAGGACCGAGCTTCACCGGATGGTCCGTAAGTATAATTATATTCCTTACAGGTACTCCGTGGAAGTAGGTAAGTTTGTATGAGTGTGTAAATGTGTTTGAATAAAATTATACTTTCAAGGTGTGTGTGTTTTGTTTTTATTTGGGGTTTTTTTTTTGGTAGAACTACAGGTACCAGTGGGCCCGTTATTTCCCCACATGCTGGTACTTGTGGTTCTCCAAGTACCAGCTTGCTGTGGAGGCTTGCTGGAACTTGTAGTTCTATGACAAAAAACAATATTCTTTATTTTACACAAACAAAGGCTATCAGCCCCCGATCCACCTCCCAGGGATGGGGGGGACAGCCTCTGGCTTCACCCCTGGTCATTGGGTGCCTGGAAGGGGGGACCCCTTGATTTATAGGGTCCCCACTCCCCCAGGGTACCCCAGCCAGGGGTGACTAGTTTGGGGGGGTTATGCCACGGCCACAGGGACCAGTTTAAAAATGTTTCCCGGCTGTGGCATTATCTCTCTGGCTAGTGTAGCCCGGTGCTGGTTTTAAAAATATGTGGGACCCCTACATCTTTTGTCCCCCATATTTTTGGAACCAGGACCGGACGCAGAGCTTGGTGCTGTTTGGCTAAATACGGGGAACCCCTGTCCAATTTCCCCCTGGAATTTAAACAACCAGGGCCATCTCAAAGAGCCCGAGGCTGGTTATGCTTAGGAGGGGGGACCCCACACAATTTTTTTTAACACTTTTAACTCTTTTAATACTGTACACAATGAACCCCTGCACGGATCTCACAGATCCGGCAGGGCTTCATTGTGTTATGTCCGGCATAACACAATGATGGGGGATGGGAGTAGTGGGAGGCGGTTGGAAGAGGGATTGGGGTAGGAGGAGGCTGTGAAAAATACCTTGTTTTGCAATTTGATCATCCAAGTCCCCTAACAGCATAAAGGGGAGGGGGAAGGGTGAGAGGGAAGGTTGGGATTAACCAGCGGAGGTCAGAGACGCTGTTGAAAATATTAATTGTCTGTCAGGACCCAAAAAAAGAAACCAATAAATCAATAAATAAAAGTAGTGTGGACAGACAAAAAACAAACATATTAAAGCAATGGTCCATTGACGTTCGGTTTATGTGAGCTATTAAATTAAATTCAATTAAAATGGGCTTAAAGCTTAATGTCTCTGGTTCTGAGGGTCCAATCGGCTCAGAATCAGGTTGGTATGAAAGGGGAGAAAATTAGCTACCAGAAGATACCAATGCCAAATTTCTGTGTCCCCCACAAGGCTCATGGCAAGCATCAGACCCCATGGTGGGTTTGAATTAACGTGCCCATTATAGTCTATGGGAAAATGGGTCCACTTTGCATACTGATATCTCTGTTTCTGGGTGTTGCAGAGACTCAGGACTGGTACCATACATAAGAGGAGACTCTTGGCTTTTGGGGCAGACCAACCATTAGTTTATGTGACACTCAAAGGTCAACGGCAAGCAACCGTGTGTCAGGACCCCTCCAGTTGTCTGCCCAGCTTGCACGGGATGCGGGGTTTCTGGCTAGATCGAAAATACTGTACAGAAATGCTAAGCATGGTAATTTGCTATCCAGGAACTTAGGGAAGAGCTTTTATCTCTCTCCATTATACTTAGAAAGATTACACTTGCCGCTGTACGTTACAAGCTGTTCGTGCTATTTAGTACTCAAATAGAACATACTGTACAGAGATACTAAGGACAGTGATTTGGCATCCAGGAACTTAGGGAGGAGCTTTTATCTCTCTCCATTATACTCAGAAATATTACACTTGCCGCTGTACATTACAAGCTGTTCGTGCTATTATGTACTCAAATAGAACATACTGTACGGAGATACTAAGGACGGTAATTTGGCATCCAGGAACATTACAAGCTGTTCGTGCTATTTAGTATTCAAATAGAACATACAGTACAGAGATACTAAGGACTGTGATTTGGCATCCAGGAACTTAGGGAGGAGCTTTTATCTCTCTTCATTATACTTAGAAATATTACACTTGCCGCTGTATGTTACAAGCTGTTCGTGCTATTTAGTACTCAAATAGAACAAACTGTACAGAGATACTAAGGACGGTGATTTGGCATCCAGGAACATTACAAGCTGTTTGGGCTATTTAGTACTCAAATAGAACATACTGTACACAGTACTAAATAGCACAAACAGCTTGTAAGGGGGAGGCTTGCTGGGACTTGTAGTTCTAAAACAAAAGACAATATTCTTTTTTTACACACAAAAAGGCTATCAGCCCCCCATCCACTGCCCAGGGATGGGGGGACAGCATTGGGCATCACCACTGGCCCTTGGGTGTCTGGAGGGGGAGACCCCTTGATTTAAGGGGTCCCCACTCCCCCAGGGTACACCTGACCAGGAGTGACTAGTTGGGGGGGGGGGTAATGCCATGGCTGGAGGGACTTACATAAATGTATCCCCCGGCTGTGGCATTATCTTCTCGGGTAGTGGAGCCCGGTGCTGGTTTTAAAAATACGGGGGACCTACGGGGGACCCCTACATCTTTTATCCCCCATATTTTTGGAACCATGGCTGGCCCAAGAGCCCAGTGCTGGTTGTCTAAATACAGGGGGACCCCAGTAAATTTTTCCCTGGTATCTAAAATGCCAGGACCGGCTCAAGTAGCCTGAGGCTGTTTATGCTTAGGAGGGGGGACCCCACACTATTTTTATTGACATTTTTAACAATTTCTGACCCTTTTCCACAGAGAAGTATGCACGGATCTCACTGATCCGTACATGACTTTCGGAACACGTCAGCAAAAAGCAGGTCTATTTGAAAGCTCCTTTTTTTTTTTTACACATTCTATGCTTTCCCGGCAGTGTTTGGCTATTGTTGACAGTGATTGAGAATACAAATTCTTAGTAAATTACGGAGGTGTATAAAGTACAACACAGATTCTCTAACACTGACGATTTATAGTACTGTGTTGCTCAAACAGTTAGTTGCGTCAGAATACACTAATTTATATGTACTGGTACTGTATGTCTACGGGTGCTCATTACCGCTGTGTATTTTATATAGCGGAATGAGTTGCTCCTGCAGATTTACTCTGATTAAGGGAAACCTGTGTGTACCCTTCCACTGAATGTTTTACAAAGAAAAAAATTATAATAAAATGAATGTCAGGAAAAAAAAATAGATTGGCACTTTGGGAATCGAACCCGGGACCCTCAACGTGGGAGGCGGGAGCCTTCACTGCTTGCTCACCCACGTCACTGCATGGAAGTTACACACATTCATGTGTAAAAGTAATGCAAGTAGCGATTCCTTCCCATTGGTGTTTGTTTATGCTGTTAGGGGACTCGGACGCTCATATCTCAAATCACGGTATTTAGTGCACTGTACATACTTTAAAGTCAATGAGCTACATTATTCCATTTACACATTAGTTGCGTCTGCATACACAAGTGGTCAGACATTAGTTGCATCTGCATACACAAGTGTTTTAACACGTTCGTTTGCGTCTGAATAAACTTTTTTTTTTTCTCTCTCCGTCTGACCATTGGTCACCATCTCTGTGTAAACTATGCAGTACAGGACTGTATATTAACATTACAGTCGTCACTGACCATTTGCCAGAGCTTGTACTGTAGATCAATCCGCCGCTATTCAAACTAAACTACTGGATTAGTGGAGCATTAGCCACCCAGTGGTGGAGATGTGTATTACATTCTGGTGCCTCAACGCGCCTGTCCGTGATTAAATTCAGCAACCTAAATTATCACCTAGGCGTGACTAAACCTCCGTCTAGGCGCAGAAACAGTCGAGATAATGGAGAAACCATCTGTAATATGAACCAGGGCACTGTAATGAGGCACAATATGAATGGGGAGCAATATATATCATAATGTGGATTGGTGGTACTTTGTGGCATAATGTATACTGGCAGGTCTGAAATGTAACACTGGGGGAGCTTGATTCATAAAAGAAACTAGGGCACTACTATGGGGCATAACATTAAATAAGGCTGTACTATGGTTCAGAAAATGAACTAGGGCACTATTATAGGCATACTACTGCAGAGAAGTGTCTCTCTAGAAGCATTGGGATGAGGCCCCTTCAAAATGTTGCTGTGGAGCCCACAAATTTCTGGCTCTGCCCCTGACAACTGGGCTTATATGGCAGTTCCACTGGACTGGACTTATACAGCAGTACCACTGGACTTATATGGCAGTACCCCAGAACTTACACGGCAGTACACCTGGACTTATACGGCAGTAACCCTGGACTTATACGGCTGCACCACTGGACTTATAGGCAGTACCACTGGACTTATACGGCAGTTCCATTGGACTTATACGGCAGTTCCATTGGACTTATATGGCAGTACCACTGGACTTATATGGCAGTACCACTGGACTGGACTTATATGGCACTACCACTGGACTTATACGGTAGTACCCCTGAACTTACACGACTGCACCACTGGACTGGACTTATACGCAGTACCCCTGGGCTTATACAGCAGTACCACTGGACTTAAACGGCAGTACCCCTGGACTTATATGGCAGTACCCCTGGACCTATACAGCAGTACCCCTGAACTTATACAGCTCTACCACTGGACTGGACTTATATGGCAGTACCCCTGTACTTATACGGCTGCACTACTGGACTGGAGTTATACGGCAGTACCCCTTGCTTTATATGGCAGTACCCCTGGACTTATATGGTTGTACCACAGGACTGGACTTATATGGCAGTACCCCTGGACTTATATGGTAGTACCACTGGACATAGACGGATGTACTCCTGGACTTTTATGGCTGCACCACTGAACTGGACTTTTATGGCAGTACCCCATGACTTATACTGCAGTGCTCCTGTACTTATACGGCAGTACCCCTGGACTTATAGACTGCCCCACTGGACTGGACTTGAATGGCAGTACCCCTGGACTTACACGGCAGTACCACTGGACTTATACAGCTACACCACTTGACTGGACTTATACGGCAGTACCCCTGGACTTATATGGCAGTACCACTGGATTTATACGGTAGTACCACTGAACTTATACGGCATACCTATGGACTTATACGGCAGTACCACTGGACTTATACGACAGTTCATCTGGACTTATACGGCAGTTCCACTGGACTTATACGGCAGTACCACTGGACTTATACAGCAGTACCCCTGGACTTATATAGCAGTACCCCTGGACTTATATGGCAGTACCCCAGGACTTATATGGCAGTACCCCAGAACTTATACGGCAGTACACCTGGACTTATACGGCAGTACCCCTGGACTTATACGGCTGCACCACTGGACTTATAGGCAGTACCAATTTACTTATACGGCAGTTCCATTGGACTTATACGGCAGTACCACTGGACTTATACGGCAGTACCACTGGACTGGACCTATACGGCACTACCACTGGACTTATACGGCAGTACCCCTGCACTTACACAACTGCACCACTGGACTGGACTTATATGGCAGTACCCCTGGGCTTATACAGCAGTACCACTGGACTTATACGGCAGTACCTCTGCACTTATATGACAGTACCCCTGGACCTATACAGTAGTACGCCCGAACTTATACAGCTCTACCACTGGACTGGACTTATATGGCAGTACCCCTGTACTTATACGGCTGCACCACTGAACTGGATTTATACGGCAGTACCCCTTGGTTTATATGGCAGTACCCCTGGACTTATACGGCTGTACCACTGGACTGGACTTATAGGGCAGTACCCCTGGACTTATATGGTTGTACTACTGGACTTATACGGCTGTACTCCTGGACTTTTATGGCTGCACCACTGAACTGGACTTTTATGGCAGTACCCCATGACTTATACTGCAGTACCCCTGTACTTATACGGCAGTACCCCTGGACTTATAGGCTGCCCCACTGGACTGGACTTATATGGCAGTACCCCTGGACTTATACGGCAGTAGCACTGGACTTATACAGCTGCACCACTTGACTGGACTTATACGGCAGCACCCCTGGACTTATATGGCAGTACCATTGTTTTTATACGGTAGTACCACTGAACTTATAGGGCATACCTCTGGACTTATACGGCAGTACCACTGGACTTATACGACAGTTCATCTGGACTTATACGGCAGTTCCACTGGACTTATACGGCAGTACCACTGGACTTATAAAGCAGTACCCCATGACTTATATGGTAGTACCCCTGGACTTATACGGCAGTACCCCATGACTTATATGGCAGTACCCCAGAACTTATACGGCAGTACACCTGGACTTACACGGCAGTACCCCAGAACTTATACGGCAGTACACCTGGACTTATACGGCAGTACCCCTGGACTTATACGGCTGCACCACTGGACTTATAGGCAGTACCAATTTACTTATACGGCAGCTCCATTGGACTTATACGGCAGTACCACTGGACTTATACGGCAGTACCACTGGACTGGACCTATATGGCACTACCACTGGACTTATACGGCAGTACCCCTGCACTTACACAACTGCACCACTGGGCTGGACTTATATGGCAGTACCCCATGGCTTATACAGCAGTACCACTGGACTTATACGGCAGTACCTCTGGACTTATATGACAGTACCCCTGGACCTATACAGCAGAACGCCTGAACTTATACAGCTCTACCACTGGACTGGACTTATATGGCAGTACCCCTGGACTTATACGGCTGCACCACTGAACTGGATTTATACGGCAGTACCCCTTGGTTTATATGGCAGTACCCCTGGACTTATACGGCTGCACCACTGGACTGGACTTATATGGCAGTACCCCTGGACTTATATGGTTGTACTACTGGACTTATACGGCTGTACTCCTGGACTTTTATGGCTGCACCACTGAACTGGACTATTATGGCAGTACCCCATGACTTATACTGCAGTACCCCTGTACTTATACGGCAGTACCCCTGGACTTATAGGCTGCCCCACTGGACTGGACTTATATGACAGTACCCCTGGACTTATACGGCAGTAGCACTGGACTTATACAGCTGCACCACTTGACTGGACTTATACGGCAGCACCCCTGGACTTATATGGCAGTACCATTGGATTTATATGGTAGTACCACTGAACTTATAGGGCATACCTCTGGACTTATACGGCAGTACCACTGGACTTATACGACAGTTCATCTGGACTTATACGGCAGTTCCACTGGACTTATACGGCAGTACCACTGGACTTATACAGCAGTACCCCATGACTTATATGGCAGTACCTCTGGACCTATACAGCAGTACCCCTGAACTTATAGAGCTCTACCACTGGACTGGACTTATATGGCAGTACCCCTGTACTTATATGGCTGCATCACTAGACTGGATTTATACGGCAGTACCCCTTGGTTTATATGGTAGTATCCCATGACTTATACGGCTGCACCACTGGACTGGACTTATATGGCAGTACCCCTGGACTTACATGGTAGTACCACTGGACTTATACAGCTGTACTCCTAGACTTTTATGGCTGCACCACTGAACTGGACTTTTATGGCAGTACCCCATGACTTATACTGCAGTACCCCTGTAATTAGACGGCAGTACCCCTGGACTTATAGGCTGCCCCACTGGACTGGACTTATATGGCAGTACCCCTGGACTTATACAGCAGTACCACTGGACTTATACAGCTGCACCACTTGACTAGACTTATACGGCAGTACCACTGAACTTATATGGCAGTTCATCTGGACTTTTAAGGCAGTTCCACTGGACTTTTATGGCTGTACCACTGGACTTATATGGCAGTACCCCTGGACTTATACGGCAGTACCACTGGACTTATACGGCAGTACCAGTGGACTGGACTTATACGGCACTACCACTGGACTTATACGGTAGTACCTCTGAACTTACACGACTGCACCACTGGACTGGACTTATACGGCAGTATCCCTGGGCTTATACAGCAGTACCACTGGACTTATACAGCAGTACCCCATGACTTATATGGCAGTACCTCTGGACCTATACAGCAGTACCCCTGAACTTATAGAGCTCTACCACTGGACTGGACTTATATGGCAGTACCCCTGTACTTATATGGCTGCATCACTAGACTGGATTTATACGGCAGTACCCCTTGGTTTATATGGTAGTATCCCATGACTTATACGGCTGCACCACTGGACTGGACTTATATGGCAGTACCCCTGGACTTACATGGTAGTACCACTGGACTTATACAGCTGTACTCTTAGACTTTTATGGCTGCACCACTGAACTGGACTTTTATGGCAGTACCCCATGACTTATACTGCAGTACCCCTGTAATTAGACGGCAGTACCCCTGGACTTATAGGCTGCCCCACTGGACTGGACTTATATGGCAGTACCCCTGGACTTATACAGCAGTACCACTGGACTTATACAGCTGCACCACTTGACTAGACTTATACGGCAGTACCACTGAACTTATATGGCAGTTCATCTGGACTTTTAAGGCAGTTCCACTGGACTTATATGGCTGTACCACTGGACTTATATGGCAGTACCCCTGGACTTATACGGCAGTACCACTGGACTTATACGGCAGTACCACTGGACTTATACGGCAGTACCCCTGGACTTATATGGCAGCACCATTGGACTTATATGGCAGTACCCCATGACTTATATGGCAGTACCCCTGGTCTTATACGGCAGTACTTCTGAACTTATACGGCTCTAACACTGGACTGGACTTATATGGCAGCACCACTGGACTGGATTTATACTGCAGTACCCCTGGACTTATATGGCAGTACCCCTGGACTTATGCAGCTGAACCACTGGACTGGGCTTATATGGCAGTACCCTTGGACTTATATGTCAGTACCACTGGACTTATACTGCTATACTCCTGGACTTATATGGCTGCACCACTGTACTGGACTTATATGGCAGTACCCCATGACTTATACTGTAGTAACCCTGAAATCATACGGCAGTACCCCTGGACTTATAGGCTGCACCACTGGACTGGACTTATATGTCAGTACCCCTGGACTTATACAGCTGCACCACTTGACTGGACTTATACGGCAGTACCCCTGGACTTATATGGCAGTACCACTGGACTTATATGGTAGTACCACTAAACTTATACAGCAGTATATCTGGACTTATACGGCAGTACCACTGGACTTATATGGCAGTTCATCTGGACTTATACAGCAGTTCCACTGGACTTATATGGCTGTACCACTGGACTTATATGGCAGCACCACTGGACTGGATTTATACTGCAGTACCCCTGGACTTACACGACTGCACCACTGGACTGGACTTATGTGGCAGTACCCCATGACTTATACGGCAGTACCACTGGACTTATACTGCAATACCCCTGGACTTATACGACAGTACCCCATGACTTATATGGCAGTACCCCTGGACTTATACGGCAGTACCCCTGAACTTATTTGGCTCTACCACTGGACTTATATGGCAGTACCACTGTACTTATACTGCTGCACTGCTGGATTGGATTTATACTGCAGTACCCCTGGACTTATATGGCAGTACCCCTGGACTTAAGCTGCTGCACCACTGGACTGGACTTATATGGCAGTACCCTTGGACTTATACGGCAATACCACTGGACTTATATGGCTATACTCCTGGACTTATATGGCTGCACCACTGGACTGGACTTATATGGCAGTACCCCATGACTTATACTGCAGTAACCATGAACTTATACGGCAGTACCCGTGGACTTATAGGCTGCACCACTGAACTGGACCTATATGGCAGTACCCCTGGACTGATACAGCTGCACCACTTGACTGGACTTATACGGCAGTACCCCATGACTTATATGGCAGTACCACTGGACTTATACAGCAGTACCCCTGGACTTATGCGGCAGTACCACTGGACTTATATGTCAGTACCACTGGACTTATACGGCAGTACCCCTGAACTTATAAGGCTGCACCACTGGACTGGACTTATACGGCAGTACCCCTGGACTTATACAACAGTATCCCTGGACTTATATGTCTGCACCACTGGTCTGGACTTATACGGCAGTACCACTGGAATATGAGGCAGTACCACCTGGACTTATATGGCAGTACCACTGGACTTATACAGCAGTACCCCTGGACTTATGCAGCAGTACCACTGTACTTATATGTCACTACCACTGGACTTTTACGACAGTATCCCTGAACTTATGTGACTGCACCACTGGACTGGACTTATATGGCAGTACCCCTGGACTTATACCTGGACTTATACAACAGTATCTCTGGACTTATATGGCTGCACCACTGGTCTGGTCTTATACGGCAGTACCACTGGAATATGAGGCAGTACCACCTGGACTTATATGGCTGCACCTTTGGACTGGACTTATATGGCAGTACCCCATGACTTATACGGCAGTACCACTGGACTTACACAGCTGCACCACTGGACTTGACTTATATGGCAGTACCCCTGGACTTATTTGGCCATACCAGTGGACGTTTACAGCAGAACCCCTGTACTTATACGGCAGTACCCCATAACTTATACTGCTGCACCACTGGACTGGACTTATACGGCATTACCCCTAGACTTATAAGGCAGTATCACTGGACTTATATGGCAGTACCCCTGGACTTATATGGCAGTATCACTGGAGCTATATGGCAGTACCACTGGACTTATATGGCAGTACCCCTGAACTTATATGGCTACATCACTGGACTGGACTTATACGGCAGTACCCCATGACTTATACTGCAGTACCCTGAACTTATATGGCAGTACCTCTGGAGTTATACGGCAGTACCCGTGGACTTATACAGCAGTACTCCTGAACTTATATGGCTGCACCACTTGACTGGACTTATACGGCAGTGCCCCTGGACTTATAAGCAGTACCACTGGACTTATATGGCAGTACCACTGGACTTATACGGCAGTACCCCTGGACTTATACAGCAGTACCACTGGACTTATATGGCTGCACCACTGGACTGGACTTATACGGCAGTGCCCCTGGACATATAAGCAGTACCACTGGACTTATATGGCAGTACCACTGAACTTATACGGCAGTACCCCTGGACTTATACAGCAGTACTCCTGAACTTATAGGGCTGCATCACTGGACTGGACTTATACGGCAGTGCCCCTGGACTTATAAGCAGTACCACTGGACTTATATGGCAGTACCACTGGACTTATACGACAGTACCCCTGGACTTATACAGCAGTACCACTGGACTTATACAGCAGTACCACTGAACTTATATGGCAGTACCCCTGAAATTAAACGGCTGCACAACTAGACTGGACTTATACGGCAGTACCCATGAACTTATACGGCAGTACCACTGGACTTATATGGCTGCACTACTGGTCTGGACTTATACGGCAGTACCCCTGGACTTATACAGCAGTACCACTGGACTGGACAGGACACCACCACTGTGACTGGACTGATGCAGCACAAGACACCATCACTGGACTGATGCAGCACAAGACAGCACTGGAATCACACATAAGAGCAGTTCACAACCCCACGTGCCACACCACTTTTTCGCACTGACACTGAGGAGACACGTCCTCTCGTTACACTCTCCGAATCCGGAGTGAAAATGGCGGCAATGCACGGCTCCTTATATGAAATCCAAAACCTGCGAGAATCCGACAGCAGGATGATGATGTTTTGCCTCGTTCTGGTTTCCAAGCCTGACGGGAAGTCCTGAGCCAGGCTCGGATCCGGGCTTGGGACGTGATGATCGGGTGAGTTCGGTTCTCAGAGAACTGAACCCGCTCATCTCTAATTTTGAGCCACAACCAGGGAGCAAAAAAATATGGGTTTGTTGTAGAGATGAGCGGGTTCGGTTCCTCTGAATCCGAACCCGCCCGAACTTCAGGTCTTTTACACGGGTCCGAGCAGGCTCGGATCTTCCCGCCTTGCTCGGCTAACCCGAGCGCGCCCGAACGTCATCATCACGCTGTCGGATTCTCGCGAGGCTCGGATTCTATCGCGAGACTCGGATTCTATATAAGGAGCCGCGCGTCGCCGCCATTTTCACACGTGCATTGAGAGTCATAGGGAGAGGACATGGCTGGCGTCCTCTCCGTTTAGAGAAGAGAGAGACACAGTATTTTGGGGAGCATTATTAGGAGGAGTACTACTATACTGTATACTACTATACTACTTGCTGAAGTGATATTTATAGATTAGATAATAGATAGTGTGACTGTAAGTCCACGGCTGTAGCTACCTCTGTGTCGGCAGTCGCTCGGCAGTCGACTGCCGACACAGTCGCTCGGCAGTCGCTCGGCCATCCATAATTGTATACCACCTACCCGTGTTTTTTTTTTTTCTTTCTTCTTTATACATACTACTATAGTAGCTTACTGTAGCAGTCTGTGGTGCTGCTGAGCTGACAGTGTCCAGCAGGTCCGTCATCAGTCATTACATAATAAATATATATAGTACCTGTCCGGCTGCAGTACTAGTGATATTATATTGATTTCATCTCATTATCAATAATTTATCATCCAGTCTAGACTCTATATTAGCAGCAGACACAGTACGTTAGTCCACGGCTGTAGCTACCTCTGTGTCGGCACTCGGCAGTCCATCCATAATTGTATACCACCTACCCGTGGTTTTTTTTTTCTTTCTTCTTTGTACATACTACTATAGTATAGTAGCTTACTGTAGCAGTCTGCGGTGCTGCTGAGCTGACAGTGTCCAGCAGGTCCGTCATCAGTCATCATTACCTAATAAATATATTATCTACCTGTCCGGCTGCAGTACTAGTGATATTATATATACATACATATATATATATTGATTTCATCTCATTATCATCCAGTCTATATAGCAGCAGACACAGTACGGTAGTCCACGGCTGTAGCTACCTCTGTGTCGGCACTCGGCAGTCCATCCATAATTGTATACCACCTACCCGTGTTTTTTTTTTTTCTTTCTTCTTTGTACATACTACTATAGTATAGTAGCTTACTGTAGCAGTCTGCGGTGCTGCTGAGCTGACAGTGTCCAGCAGGTCCGTCATCAGTCATCATTACCTAATAAATATATTATCTACCTGTCCGGCTGCAGTACTAGTGATATTATATATACATACATATATATATTGATTTCATCTCATTATCAATCATCCAGTCTATATTAGCAGCAGACACAGTACGTTAGTCCACGGCTGTAGCTACCTCTGTGTCGGCACTCGGCAGTCCATCCATAATTGTATACCACCTACCCGTGGTTTTTTTTTTCTTTCTTCTTTGTACATACTACTATAGTATATTAGCTTACTGTAGCAGTCTGCGGTGCAGCTGAGCTGACAGTGTCCAGCAGGTCCGTCATCAGTCATCATTACCTAATAAATATATTATCTACCTGTCCGGCTGCAGTACTAGTGATATTATATATACATACATATATATATATTGATTTCATCTCATTATCATCCAGTCTATATTAGCAGCAGACACAGTACGGTAGTCCACGGCTGTAGCTACCTCTGTGTCGGCACTCGGCAGTCCATCCATAAGTATACTAGTATCCATCCATCTCCATTGTTTACCTGAGGTGCCTTTTAGTTGTGCCTATTAAAATATGGAGAACAAAAATGTTGAGGTTCCAAAATTAGGGAAAGATCAAGATCCACTTCCACCTCGTGCTGAAGCTGCTGCCACTAGTCATGGCCGAGACGATGAAATGCCAGCAACGTCGTCTGCCAAGGCCGATGCCCAATGTCATAGTACAGAGCATGTCAAATCCAAAACACCAAATATCAGTAAAAAAAGGACTCCAAAACCTAAAATAAAATTGTCGGAGGAGAAGCGTAAACGTGCCAATATGCCATTTACCACACGGAGTGGCAAGGAACGGCTGAGGTCCTGGCCTATGTTCATGGCTAGTGGTTCAGCTTCACATGAGGATGGAAGCACTCAGCCTCTCGCTAGAAAACTGAAAAGACTCAAGCTGGCAAAAGCACCGCAAAGAACTGTGCGTTCTTCGAAATCCCAAATCCACAAGGAGAGTCCAATTGTGTCGGTTGCGATGCCTGACCTTCCCAACACTGGACGTGAAGAGCATGCGCCTTCCACCATTTGCACGCCCCTTGCAAGTGCTGGAAGGAGCACCCGCAGTCCAGTTCCTGATAGTCAGATTGAAGATGTCAGTGTTGAAGTACACCAGGATGAGGAGGATATGGGTGTTGCTGGCGCTGGGGAGGAAATTGACCAGGAGGATTCTGATGGTGAGGTGGTTTGTTTAAGTCAGGCACCCGGGGAGACACCTGTTGTCCGTGGGAGGAATAGGGCCATTGACATGCCTGGTCAAAATACAAAAAAAATCAGCTCTTCGGTGTGGAAGTATTTCACCAGAAATGCGGACAACATTTGTCAAGCCGTGTGTTGCCTTTGTCAAGCTGTAATAAGTAGGGGTAAGGACGTTAACCACCTCGGAACATCCTCCCTTATACGTCACCTGCAGCGCATTCATAATAAGTCAGTGACAAGTTCAAAAACTTTGGGTGACAGCGGAAGCAGTCCACTGACCAGTAAATCCCTTCCTCTTGTAACCAAGCTCACGCAAACCACCCCACCAACTCCCTCAGTGTCAATTTCCTCCTTACCCAGGAATGCCAATAGTCCCGCAGGCCATGTCACTGGCAATTCTGACGAGTCCTCTCCTGCCTGGGATTCCTCCGATGCATCCTTGAGTGTAATGCCTACTGCTGCTGGCGCTGCTGTTGTTGCTGCTGGGAGTCGATCGTCATCCCAGAGGGGAAGTCGTAAGCCCAGTTGTACTACTTCCAGTAAGCAATTGACTGTCCAACAGTCCTTTGCGAGGAAGATGAAATATCACAGCAGTCATCCTGCTGCAAAGCGGATAACTGAGGCCTTGACAACTATGTTGGTGTTAGACGTGCGTCCGGTATCCGCCGTTAGTTCACAGGGAACTAGACAATTTATTGAGGCAGTGTGCCCCCGTTACCAAATACCATCTAGGTTCCACTTCTCTAGGCAGGCGATACCGAGAATGTACACGGACGTCAGAAAAAGACTCACCAGTGTCCTAAAAAATGCAGTTGTACCCAATGTCCACTTAACCACGGACATGTGGACAAGTGGAGCAGGGCAGGGTCAGGACTATATGACTGTGACAGCCCACTGGGTAGATGTATGGACGCCCGCCGCAAGAACAGCATCGGCGGCACCAGTAGCAGCATCTCGCAAACGCCAACTCTTTCCTAGGCAGGCTACGCTTTGTATCACCGCTTTCCAGAATACGCACACAGCTGAAAACCTCTTACGGCAACTGAGGAAGATCATCGCGGAATGGCTTACCCCAATTGGACTCTCCTGTGGATTTGTGGCATCGGACAACGCCAGCAATATTGTGTGTGCATTAAATATGGGCAAATTCCAGCACGTCCCATGTTTTGCACATACCTTGAATTTGGTGGTGCAGAATTTTTTTAAAAACGACAGGGGCGTGCAAGAGATGCTGTCGGTGGCCAGAAGAATTGCGGGACACTTTCGGCGTACAGGCACCACGTACAGAAGACTGGAGCACCATCAAAAACTACTGAACCTGCCCTGCCATCATCTGAAGCAAGAAGTGGTAACGAGGTGGAATTCAACCCTCTATATGCTTCAGAGGTTGGAGGAGCAGCAAAAGGCCATTCAAGCCTATACAATTGAGCACGATATAGGAGGTGGAATGCACCTGTCTCAAGCGCAGTGGAGAATGATTTCAACGTTGTGCAAGGTTCTGATGCCCTTTGAACTTGCCACACGTGAAGTCAGTTCAGACACTGCCAGCCTGAGTCAGGTCATTCCCCTCATCAGGCTTTTGCAGAAGAAGCTGGAGACATTGAAGGAGGAGCTAACACGGAGCGATTCCGCTAGGCATGTGGGACTTGTGGATGGAGCCCTTAATTCGCTTAACAAGGATTCACGGGTGGTCAATCTGTTGAAATCAGAGCACTACATTTTGGCCACCGTGCTCGATCCTAGATTTAAAGCCTACCTTGGATCTCTCTTTCCGGCAGACACAAGTCTGCTGGGGTTCAAAGACCTGCTGGTGACAAAATTGTCAAGTCAAGCGGAACGCGACCTGTCAACATCTCCTCCTTCACATTCTCCCGCAACTGGGGGTGCGAGGAAAAGGCTCAGAATTCCGAGCCCACCCGCTGGCGGTGATGCAGGGCAGTCTGGAGCGACTGCTGATGCTGACATCTGGTCCGGACTGAAGGACCTGACAACGATTACGGACATGTCGTCTACTGTCACTGCATATGATTCTCTCACCATTGAAAGAATGGTGGAGGATTATATGAGTGACCGCATCCAAGTAGGCACGTCACACAGTCCGTACTTATACTGGCAGGAAAAAGAGGCAATTTGGAGGCCCTTGCACAAACTGGCTTTATTCTACCTAAGTTGCCCTCCCACAAGTGTGTACTCCGAAAGAGTGTTTAGTGCCGCCGCTCACCTTGTCAGCAATCGGCGTACGAGGTTACATCCAGAAAATGTGGAGAAGATGATGTTCATTAAAATGAATTATAATCAATTCCTCCGTGGAGACATTGACCAGCAGCAATTGCCTCCACAAAGTACACAGGGAGCTGAGATGGTGGATTCCAGTGGGGACGAATTGATAATCTGTGAGGAGGGGGATGTACACGGTGATATATCGGAGGATGATGATGAGGTGGACATCTTGCCTCTGTAGAGCCAGTTTGTGCAAGGAGAGATTAATTGCTTCTTTTTTGGTGGGGGTCCAAACCAACCCGTCATTTCAGTCACAGTCGTGTGGCAGACCCTGTCACTGAAATGATGGGTTGGTTAAAGTGTGCATGTCCTGTTTATACAACATAAGGGTGGGTGGGAGGGCCCAAGGACAATTCCATCTTGCACCTCTTTTTTCTTTCATTTTTCTTTGCGTCATGTGCTGTTTGTGGAATGTTTTTTGGAAGGGCCATCCTGCGTGCCACTGCAGTGCCACTCCTAGATGGGCCCGGTGTTTGTGTCGGCCACTAGGGTCGCTTATCTTACTCACACAGCTACCTCATTGCGCCTCTTTTTTTCTTTGCGTCATGTGCTGTTTGGGGAGGGTTTTTTGGAAGGGCCATCCTGCGTGACACTGCAGTGCCACTTCTAGATGGGCCCGGTGTTTGTGTCGGCCACTAGGGTCGCTTATCTTACTCACACAGCTACCTCATTGCGCCTCTTTTTTTCTTTGCGTCATGTGCTGTTTGGGGAGGGTTTTTTGGAAGGGCCATCCTGCATGACACTGCAGTGCCACTCCTAGATGGGCACGGTGTTTGTGTCGGCCACTAGGGTCGCTTATCTTACTCACACAGCTACCTCATTGCGCCTCTTTTTTTCTTTGCGTCATGTGCTGTTTGGGGAGGGTTTTTTGGAAGGGCCATCCTGCGTGACACTGCAGTGCCACTCCTAGATGGGCCCGGTGTTTGTGTCGGCCACTAGGGTCGCTTATCTTACTCACACAGCTACCTCATTGCGCCTCTTTTTTTCTTTGCGTCATGTGCTGTTTGGGGAGGGTTTTTTGGAAGGGCCATCCTGCGTGACACTGCAGTGCCACTCCTAGATGGGCCCGGTGTTTGTGTCGGCCACTAGGGTCGCTTATCTTACTCACACAGCTACCTCATTGCGCCTCTTTCTTTCTTTGCGTCATGTGCTGTTTGGGGAGGGTTTTTTGGAAGGGCCATCCTGCGTGACACTGCAGTGCCACTCCTAGATGGGCCCGGTGTTTGTGTCGGCCACTAGGGTCGCTTATCTTACTCACACAGCTACCTCATTGCGCCTCTTTTTTTCTTTGCGTCATGTGCTGTTTGGGGAGTGTTTTTTGGAAGGGCCATCCTGCGTGACACTGCAGTGCCACTCCTAGATGGGCCCGGTGTTTGTGTCGGCCACTAGGGTCGCTTATCTTACTCACACAGCTACCTCATTGCGCCTCTTTTTTTCTTTGCGTCATGTGCTGTTTGGGGAGGGTTTTTTGGAAGGGCCATCCTGCGTGACACTGCAGTGCCACTCCTAGATGGGCCCGGTGTTTGTGTCGGCCACTAGGGTCGCTTATCTTACTCACACAGCTACCTCATTGCGCCTCTTTTTTTCTTTGCGTCATGTGCTGTTTGGGGAGGGTTTTTTGGAAGGGCCATCCTGCGTGACACTGCAGTGCCACTCCTAGATGGGCCCGGTGTTTGTGTCGGCCACTAGGGTCGCTTATCTTACTCACACAGCTACCTCATTGCGCCTCTTTTTTTCTTTGCGTCATGTGCTGTTTGGGGAGTGTTTTTTGGAAGGGCCATCCTGCGTGACACTGCAGTGCCACTCCTAGATGGGCCCGGTGTTTGTGTCGGCCACTAGGGTCGCTTATCTTACTCACACAGCTACCTCATTGCGCCTCTTTTTTTCTTTGCGTCATGTGCTGTTTGGGGAGGGTTTTTTGGAAGGGCCATCCTGCATGACACTGCAGTGCCACTCCTAGATGGGCCCGGTGTTTGTGTCGGCCACTAGGGTCGCTTATCTTACTCACACAGCTACCTCATTGCGCCTCTTTTTTTCTTTGCGTCATGTGCTGTTTGGGGAGTGTTTTTTGGAAGGGCCATCCTGCGTGACACTGCAGTGCCACTCCTAGATGGGCCCGGTGTTTGTGTCGGCCACTAGGGTCGCTTATCTTACTCACACAGCTACCTCATTGCGCCTCTTTTTTTCTTTGCGTCATGTGCTGTTTGGGGAGGGTTTTTTGGAAGGGCCATCCTGCGTGACACTGCCGTGCCACTCCTAGATGGGCCCGGTGTTTGTGTCGGCCACTAGGGTCGCTTATCTTACTCACACAGCTACCTCATTGCGCCTCTTTTTTTCTTTGCGTCATGTGCTGTTTGGGGAGGGTTTTTTGGAAGGGCCATCCTGCGTGACACTGCAGTGCCACTCCTAGATGGGCCCGGTGTTTGTGTCGGCCACTAGGGTCGCTTATCTTACTCACACAGCTACCTCATTGCGCCTCTTTTTTTCTTTGCGTCATGTGCTGTTTGGGGAGTGTTTTTTGGAAGGGCCATCCTGCGTGACACTGCAGTGCCACTCCTAGATGGGCACGGTGTTTGTGTCGGCCACTAGGGTCGCTTAGCTTAGTCATCCAGCGACCTAGGTGCAAATTTTAGGACTAAAAATAATATTGTGAGGTGTGAGGTATTCAGAATAGACTGAAAATGAGTGGAAATGATGGTTTTTGAGGTTAATAATACTTTGGGATCAAAATGACCCCCAAATTCTATGATTTAAGCTGTTTTTTAGTGTTTTTTAAAAAAAACACCCGAATCCAAAACACACCCGAATCCGACAAAAAAAATTTGGTGAGGTTTTGCCAAAACGCGATCGAACCCAAAACACGGCCGCGGAACCGAACCCAAAACCAAAACACAAAACCCGAAAAATTTCAAGTGCACATCTCTAGTTTGTTGTGCTGCAAGCAGACAGCTCCAAAACCATGCAGGGATGCACTGGCAGAGATCACAAGAACATGCACAATAAATAATTACAGCACTGGGCTGGAAGTGTGCATAGCCTTAACGAATGAAATAGTAACAGAATGGCATCCAAACCAACACCATTCAATATTGTCAAGCAAAAGCTGGTGGAGCAGGGCTGTGACCTACTGTACTAATTACCACTCTCGGCTCAGCTTTCTATAGCACACTGTATACACCATAAATAATCACATTTATTTGCAAGAAGTTTAAATCTAGAAGTATATGACTTACTTTGAACACTGCAGAGCAGTGTTAAAAGCATGTCTGTCCATTTATTTATTTTTTTACTGATAAGCATATCTTTTTTTTAGTCTGTCTGGATCCTCTGGTCCCTTCCCTTCTGAATAGGCAGCATCAGGCTCCAGCTAGATTGAGCAAGGTATATGCACACTCTTACAGTATAGACGGATAAAATAAATAAATGTATTTATAATAAGTATGTTCATAAAATTTCAATAAAAACATATCTGACTATATGTTATCTGGCTGTTGTTCTGTGTATACTCAGGTGCAATCACTGCATTTATATAATCTCACACAAAGTGAAAGCTAAACAAGGAAGGAAAATGGAAGACACCTCTTGTTCTGAATAAGGCAGAAACTTTGTAGGACAACAAGGAACTACAAACTTTCAAGGGTGGTGAGTAACCAATTACACAGTGGAGATCATCAAGGACATTAAGGTCAGAATTCTGTTACCATCACCTGAACTGGGACAGTATTCTACGCCATTGCTACTGTACTTACACCTTTGCTATATTGACTACCATTATCTGAAGAACATGTGGGGTAGAGCAAAATGTTCACTAGTGTATTTCCCCCATATAATTACTACCATCATACAATAATGGACTGCATCATTGTTATATGTGTGTATATGTTTGTACTGTATGTGTTATTTGTATACTGGTATTCGGTATCATTTAAACTATTTTATATATGTTTTATTAAAATGTTATGAACGTATTTATTTATGTCAATAAATTTGTGAATTTTATTTATACTGTACAAGTGTGCATCAGTCATTTAAAAGGTCATAAAAGGTCACAAATAGAGCACAAGTGAGCATGTACCTTTTTATAAATACAACACTTGAAATACAGGTTAGGTGGATCCCTGTTCCCTCATTAGTAGCTACTCTGATGACCAATGAAGAGCTCAGCCTTTACCATCTGTTTTTTTCTGAGGAAGGTACTGTACTGAATAAGGCTATACCTTTATTGACTTTC
The DNA here is from genome assembly GCF_028390025.1 of Pseudophryne corroboree. Classification (NCBI taxonomy): domain Eukaryota; kingdom Metazoa; phylum Chordata; class Amphibia; order Anura; family Myobatrachidae; genus Pseudophryne; species Pseudophryne corroboree. Next base: position 826,951,578 of record NC_086445.1, on the reverse strand, counting down.
TGAGAGTACTGCACAGCAATATATGCACCATTTCATCTTGAACTTGAGCCATGCATCAATGATGGCATCATCGAAAACCATTGGATCTATAAATCAGAGACCTTTCACCATCACAACCAGACTTCTGACAACATGTTAAATGGTCTGTGTGCAAATCACCACAGGGCTTTGGAGAGCTGCAGAAGTGTGTCTTTATTCACTGCATCATGCTGAATAATGGCTACAAAAGCACTCCCTGAATAAAAAGTGGAAGGCAGTGATGCAACTGCCCTCTACACTAACACATCATAAATATAAATTTGGTACCTGTACTATGCAGGATATAATGAATATACATAGTAGGGTGGAATGCAGTCAGGGCAGAGTGTGTCTGTGTAATGTAATTAGAATCAGTACTGTACATATTTTAGTCTGTCATATTGTCAGTACATACAGATGGGTCCACATTTATCTTGATTAACTAGGATTAACTGATACTGGCCAGTCGGACTTAATCCCCTGCTGTATTGTTCTCTGTATTGTATTGCAGCTGAGAACAATAGATGAAGGGTTTATGCTAATAAATCATGTTGTGCCTAGGCGCAGAAAAATAGTCAAGATAACCGTGAACCCATCTGTATGGTCCATGATTTTTGTAGAGTATTAGTATAAGTCTTTGAGGCTGGCATAGTGTCAAGGCACAGTGTGGTATAGAGAATCTAATATGTTGGATATCAATGTATTGTACATTTATGTAGATGGAATATTGTCAGAGCAAATTGGAAGTAATGTACTGGCTATCAGTGACTTTGCATACTGTATTTGAGACTGGTACAGTATCATGGCAAAGTGTGGTCTCTGTGATGTGTTGGATATCAGTACATAATATATATGAGGTTTGTACTGTATATGTGAGGGCAGACTGTGACTTGTGTAATGTGCTTGTTGTCAGTACTGTAAGTAGGCTTGCACAGTGTCAAGGAAGCATGGGTTTCATATAATGTGCTGGATATCAGTGACTGAACATAAATAAGACTGGTATAGCATGATGGCACTGTATTTTCTGTATAATATGCTGGTTATCAGTAACTAGTGGGAATGGGGTGGCAAAGTGACAGAAATTCTGGTCAGCAGGCAGTGGTGTGAATGAGATGCTAGAAGGGGAGATGTGAAAGAAATAAAACTGAGCAGAGACTGGGATGTAGAAGAAATATTGGTGGTCATAGGTTGGTGTGTAAGAATACTTGGGGGACACTGGCTGGCATATTATAGAAAAGCTAATGGGCAGGGGGTGGATGTTATAGAAAAACCTGAGGGCAGGTAGGTATGTGAAGGAAAAGTTGTTATGCAGGGTAGCATGTAAAGGAAAATCTAGTGGGAATAGTATAAGGGAAAAGCTGGTGTGCAAGGTGGCAGCTGGTTGAAAATCTAGTGGGCAAGGACCATGTGGATGAAGAGCTAGTGGGCAGAGTGACATGTGAGTACAAACCTGGTGGACAAGGGTGCATGTGTGAAAAGCTGTCATTCAGAGGATGATATGTAATAGAAATGTTGATGGGCAGATGTACATTATGAGGAAAAAGTCGGTGACTGTGCGGGCATCAAAAAAGTTGAAATGCAATGGAGTCAAGTGTGGAATGTGTGAAAAGATAGCATGCAGAGGACTACATGTGCAGGAAAAGATGGTGGGCAGGGAGACGTGATATAAACAGGTCAGAATGTGAATGAAAACCTATTGGACAGGGTAATGGCACGTCATCGAAATGCTGTGAGGCAGGGAGGTACATGAGTGTAAAGAACTTGGCATGTGAGAGAAGCTGTGGGCATAGGAAACATGTAATAAAAAAGCCTGTGGTCAGAGAAGACTTGTGATGGGAAAGCTGGTAGGCAAGAGTCATGTAAAAGAATAGCTGTGGGCAGATGAGCATGTAATAGAAAAGTTGGTAGGCATGGATGTATTCTGTGTAAGTAAAAAGCTGGTGGGCAAAGGGCAAGTTATGGAAAAGTTAATGGTCATTGCTAATAGAAAAAAGCTGGTTGCCTGGGGATGATGTAATAGATAAGCTTGTGGGCAGTGGTGGGCATATTACATTTTTTTTTCTTTGCAATGGCATGGCTCTTCAGGCAGGTCATTGCATTTGGACTAATGCACCTCATTAAACATACTAGCTGTTAGTAGAATTCGTACCTTGAAGAATTCCTGCCATATTAAGGGTAAGAGTGGCCCAACAAAGTGCTAACCCAGAGGTTATAATAAATGTGACCTCTCCGTTTACAGCAATTCATAATGTTCTCCTATGGATCAGGTAATTGCTAAATTGTATGGAATGCCTTGAAATATCTAGGAAATATAAAAAAAAATTCAATAATGTGCAATGAGTATGTACATGGATGAGGGATTAATTAATGTTGGCAATGCATCTTTGTAATTGATGAAAGGGGAAATCCCTGCTGCTTAAGCACAGTATTAAGTGGACTCACCTGTGATCTCCAATTACGGAATACAATATGCTGAGAATTAGCTATATACAGGTGCACAACAATGGAGAAAAATAACTATAAAGTGTCCTGATTAAAAGAATATTTTAGCACTCAATGATAGATTTAATAACACAGTTTGAGGATAATTGCTGCCAGTAAAAGTAAATAACAAGCATGGATGTTTTTTGTCTAGACATAGCACTGAAAATGGATCAGATTTTTTTTATTCTTACACTATTAGAGTTGTACTGTACATAAGAACAAAATTAGTGAGTGTGCAGTTATCTATGCATCCACAAAAATAGCAGCATCTAACAAAAATGGTACAGATTAAGAGAAATGGTACTCTATAGTTGCTGTGGATGTGGTAAATAATGTGCTAAATTAAAACAACATATACATAATTCAAGGTTAAACATGCTGAGTCACCTCTCATATTATGGGAGGATTACAGATGATTGCCATGCATGTGAAGTTCTCTTTTTTTTTACATATATAGTTCTTAAATATAGAGAATTTACAACAGAACAATTAACATGTTTCAGCAAACAAGCACATGCGCTTTAATAAAGAATGCAATTATTGTAGGAACAACAAGTCAAAAGTCCATCCAAGTCCATCAATTTTGGTAAATAAATATCAAACATTTTCTGTTATCTAAATACAGGATATAATAAAGAAAAACTCTAATGTACAAAAAATGCTGCTGAAAGCAAGAGAAATTAGACAGTTTGGGAGTTTATGGGACAGAAAGGAAAGAAGGAAGGATTAGGGGCAGGGGAACAACTAGACCATAGTTTCCAAAACTCTGCCATTACAATCCAGGTTTTTTGGATATCTAAGCTTGAGCACAGATGTCTTAATTAGTACAAAACCTCAAACAATTTGATATAACCAAGAAATACAAAAGGGATTTTTCCCACGCACTCTGCTGGCTGTTAGTAAGAAGAGCTATATACTATGTAATAATAGGAAATTTAGAGCTCTTCGTTACATATGTTTTGCAAAAGATATGATAAGCCTCCAGGCCACTTCACGGCTGCTCTATTACTGGAGGTCCCTATCTAAGCATAGGTCCAGGGCTTGGACCCCACAAAGTCGGCTCAGGCCCGACCACCCCAGGGCAGCACACCATTGAAATACTAAAGTGTTAATATGTGTTAAGAAAGAAGCAGAAGCTATGGGTTAGAAAGTGCTACAAAAATAAGGGTGTTAATAAAATACTCAAAAGAGTAATGTTAGTGAAAAAATAGGAGTGTTACATAAGTGCTAAATAAATAATATGGCATGCTACCCCAAGGTGGCCCAGCCCCACCAGACCCGGGGGGTACCACTCCCCAAACCCATACACAGCATAATAATAATAACATCCACTATGGGTCATACAATTGCTTAATGTATGGCCACATGATAATGGCACATACAGAACATATCCAGATTGAGAGCTAGTTTACCTGGAGGCACCCCTGTATCCTCCAAATGGCACCACAGGACCCAGCATGCCCTCCTAATGCTGGCTCCATCTATGCCTCTCTGAACTGCAATAAATAGTGGAAAACTGCTCTAATCAAGCTGGTAACAATCCCCAGGTGCTGCGGGAGGGGGTTACTCTAGACAAGAAATACAAAAGGGATTTTTCCCACGCACTCTGCTGGCTGTTAGTAAGAAGAGCTATATACTATGTAATAATAGGAAATTTAGAGCTCTTCGTTACATATGTTTTGCAAAAGATATGATAAGCCTCCAGGCCACTTCACGGCTGCTCTATTACTGGAGGTCCCTATCTAAGCATAGGTCCAGGGCTTGGACCCCACAAAGTCGGCTCAGGCCCGACCACCCCAGGGCAGCACACCATTGAAATACTAAAGTGTTAATATGTGTTAAGAAAGAAGCAGAAGCTATGGGTTAGAAAGTGCTACAAAAATAAGGGTGTTAATAAAATACTCAAAAGAGTAATGTTAGTGAAAAAATAGGAGTGTTACATAAGTGCTAAATAAATAATATGGCATGCTACCCCAAGGTGGCCCAGCCCCACCAGACCCGGGGGGTACCACTCCCCAAACCCATACACAGCATAATAATAATAACATCCACTATGGGTCATACAATTGCTTAATGTATGGCCACATGATAATGGCACATACAGAACATATCCAGATTGAGAGCTAGTTTACCTGGAGGCACCCCTGTATCCTCCAAATGGCACCACAGGACCCAGCATGCCCTCCTAATGCTGGCTCCATCTATGCCTCTCTGAACTGCAATAAATAGTGGAAAACTGCTCTAATCAAGCTGGTAACAATCCCCAGGTGCTGCGGGAGGGGGTTACTCTAGACAAGAAATACAAAAGGGATTTTTCCCACGCACTCTGCTGGCTGTTAGTAAGAAGAGCTATATACTATGTAATAATAGGAAATTTAGAGCTCTTCGTTACATATGTTTTGCAAAAGATATGATAAGCCTCCAGGCCACTTCACGGCTGCTCTATTACTGGAGGTCCCTATCTAAGCATAGGTCCAGGGCTTGGACCCCACAAAGTCGGCTCAGGCCCGACCACCCCAGGGCAGCACACCATTGAAATACTAAAGTGTTAATATGTGTTAAGAAAGAAGCAGAAGCTATGGGTTAGAAAGTGCTACAAAAATAAGGGTGTTAATAAAATACTCAAAAGAGTAATGTTAGTGAAAAAATAGGAGTGTTACATAAGTGCTAAATAAATAATATGGCATGCTACCCCAAGGTGGCCCAGCCCCACCAGACCCGGGGGGTACCACTCCCCAAACCCATACACAGCATAATAATAATAACATCCACTATGGGTCATACAATTGCTTAATGTATGGCCACATGATAATGGCACATACAGAACATATCCAGATTGAGAGCTAGTTTACCTGGAGGCACCCCTGTATCCTCCAAATGGCACCACAGGACCCAGCATGCCCTCCTAATGCTGGCTCCATCTATGCCTCTCTGAACTGCAATAAATAGTGGAAAACTGCTCTAATCAAGCTGGTAACAATCCCCAGGTGCTGCGGGAGGGGGTTACTCTAGACAAGAAATACAAAAGGGATTTTTCCCACGCACTCTGCTGGCTGTTAGTAAGAAGAGCTATATACTGTGTAATAATAGGAAATTTAGAGCTCTTCGTTACATATGTTTTGCAAAAGATATGATAAGCCTCCAGGCCACTTCACGGCTGCTCTATTACTGGAGGTCCCTATCTAAGCATAGGTCCAGGGCTTGGACCCCACAAAGTCGGCTCAGGCCCGACCACCCCAGGGCAGCACACCATTGAAATACTAAAGTGTTAATATGTGTTAAGAAAGAAGCAGAAGCTATGGGTTAGAAAGTGCTACAAAAATAAGGGTGTTAATAAAATACTCAAAAGAGTAATGTTAGTGAAAAAATAGGAGTGTTACATAAGTGCTAAATAAATAATATGGCATGCTACCCCAAGGTGGCCCAGCCCCACCAGACCCGGGGGGTACCACTCCCCAAACCCATACACCCTCCCGCAGCACCTGGGGATTGTTACCAGCTTGATTAGAGCAGTTTTCCACTATTTATTGCAGTTCAGAGAGGCATAGATGGAGCCAGCATTAGGAGGGCATGCTGGGTCCTGTGGTGCCATTTGGAGGATACAGGGGTGCCTCCAGGTAAACTAGCTCTCAATCTGGATATGTTCTGTATGTGCCATTATCATGTGGCCATACATTAAGCAATTGTATGACCCATAGTGGATGTTATTATTATTATGCTGTGTATGGGTTTGGGGAGTGGTACCCCCCGGGTCTGGTGGGGCTGGGCCACCTTGGGGTAGCATGCCATATTATTTATTTAGCACTTATGTAACACTCCTATTTTTTCACTAACATTACTCTTTTGAGTATTTTATTAACACCCTTATTTTTGTAGCACTTTCTAACCCATAGCTTCTGCTTCTTTCTTAACACATATTAACACTTTAGTATTTCAATGGTGTGCTGCCCTGGGGTGGTCGGGCCTGAGCCGACTTTGTGGGGTCCAAGCCCTGGACCTATGCTTAGATAGGGACCTCCAGTAATAGAGCAGCCGTGAAGTGGCCTGGAGGCTTATCATATCTTTTGCAAAACATATGTAACGAAGAGCTCTAAATTTCCTATTATTACATAGTATATAGCTCTTCTTACTAACAGCCAGCAGAGTGCGTGGGAAAAATCCCTTTTGTATTTCTTGTCTAGAGTAACCCCCTCCCGCAGCACCTGGGGATTGTTACCAGCTTGATTAGAGCAGTTTTCCACTATTTATTGCAGTTCAGAGAGGCATAGATGGAGCCAGCATTAGGAGGGCATGCTGGGTCCTGTGGTGCCATTTGGAGGATACAGGGGTGCCTCCAGGTAAACTAGCTCTCAATCTGGATATGTTCTGTATGTGCCATTATCATGTGGCCATACATTAAGCAATTGTATGACCCATAGTGGATGTTATTATTATTATGCTGTGTATGGGTTTGGGGAGTGGTACCCCCCGGGTCTGGTGGGGCTGGGCCACCTTGGGGTAGCATGCCATATTATTTATTTAGCACTTATGTAACACTCCTATTTTTTCACTAACATTACTCTTTTGAGTATTTTATTAACACCCTTATTTTTGTAGCACTTTCTAACCCATAGCTTCTGCTTCTTTCTTAACACATATTAACACTTTAGTATTTCAATGGTGTGCTGCCCTGGGGTGGTCGGGCCTGAGCCGACTTTGTGGGGTCCAAGCCCTGGACCTATGCTTAGATAGGGACCTCCAGTAATAGAGCAGCCGTGAAGTGGCCTGGAGGCTTATCATATCTTTTGCAAAACATATGTAACGAAGAGCTCTAAATTTCCTATTATTACATAGTATATAGCTCTTCTTACTAACAGCCAGCAGAGTGCGTGGGAAAAATCCCTTTTGTATTTCTTGTCTAGAGTAACCCCCTCCCGCAGCACCTGGGGATTGTTACCAGCTTGATTAGAGCAGTTTTCCACTATTTATTGCAGTTCAGAGAGGCATAGATGGAGCCAGCATTAGGAGGGCATGCTGGGTCCTGTGGTGCCATTTGGAGGATACAGGGGTGCCTCCAGGTAAACTAGCTCTCAATCTGGATATGTTCTGTATGTGCCATTATCATGTGGCCATACATTAAGCAATTGTATGACCCATAGTGGATGTTATTATTATTATGCTGTGTATGGGTTTGGGGAGTGGTACCCCCCGGGTCTGGTGGGGCTGGGCCACCTTGGGGTAGCATGCCATATTATTTATTTAGCACTTATGTAACACTCCTATTTTTTCACTAACATTACTCTTTTGAGTATTTTATTAACACCCTTATTTTTGTAGCACTTTCTAACCCATAGCTTCTGCTTCTTTCTTAACACATATTAACACTTTAGTATTTCAATGGTGTGCTGCCCTGGGGTGGTCGGGCCTGAGCCGACTTTGTGGGGTCCAAGCCCTGGACCTATGCTTAGATAGGGACCTCCAGTAATAGAGCAGCCGTGAAGTGGCCTGGAGGCTTATCATATCTTTTGCAAAACATATGTAACGAAGAGCTCTAAATTTCCTATTATTACATAGTATATAGCTCTTCTTACTAACAGCCAGCAGAGTGCGTGGGAAAAATCCCTTTTGTATTTCTTGTCTAGAGTAACCCCCTCCCGCAGCACCTGGGGATTGTTACCAGCTTGATTAGAGCAGTTTTCCACTATTTATTGCAGTTCAGAGAGGCATAGATGGAGCCAGCATTAGGAGGGCATGCTGGGTCCTGTGGTGCCATTTGGAGGACACAGGGGTGCCTCCAGGTAAACTAGCTCTCAATCTGGATATGTTCTGTATGTGCCATTATCATGTGGCCATACATTAAGCAATTGTATGACCCATAGTGGATGTTATTATTATTATGCTGTGTATGGGTTTGGGGAGTGGTACCCCCCGGGTCTGGTGGGGCTGGGCCACCTTGGGGTAGCATGCCATATTATTTATTTAGCACTTATGTAACACTCCTATTTTTTCACTAACATTACTCTTTTGAGTATTTTATTAACACCCTTATTTTTGTAGCACTTTCTAACCCATAGCTTCTGCTTCTTTCTTAACACATATTAACACTTTAGTATTTCAATGGTGTGCTGCCCTGGGGTGGTCGGGCCTGAGCCGACTTTGTGGGGTCCAAGCCCTGGACCTATGCTTAGATAGGGACCTCCAGTAATAGAGCAGCCGTGAAGTGGCCTGGAGGCTTATCATATCTTTTGCAAAACATATGTAACGAAGAGCTCTAAATTTCCTATTATTACATAGTATATAGCTCTTCTTACTAACAGCCAGCAGAGTGCGTGGGAAAAATCCCTTTTGTATTTCTTGTCTAGAGTAACCCCCTCCCGCAGCACCTGGGGATTGTTACCAGCTTGATTAGAGCAGTTTTCCACTATTTATTGCAATTTGATATAACCATCTGGATTCAAGCATGGATATCTTTAAAACTCGGATTGTAATGGTGGAGCTTGGGAAACTCTGAACTAGATAATCCACATACCATACATGCAAAAGAAGAACCCTAGTTTACATGCTTGGGATAGGGAAGCGGGACTGAAAAAACACATTAGGCATGACAGTAAGGGGGGAATAATTAGTTAATAATATTTAGATAATATTAGTTTATCAGATAATTATCAGATAATTAGTTTAAGGAAGCTGAGACTTAACCTTGTATTACAGTCTACAACTGTCCTAGGAAGAACCAATTAGTGGATTTGAAGAATAATTACAGTATATTGGATTCAATATTTTCTGCCTGTAAGTAACTTTGTGTTTACATTTAGTGTAGAAACACACCAAACCCTTTTTAATATGAATAGCTGCCCGATGAACCTTCTGAAACCTGGCCAAGAATAAAGCTTTCATTATGGAACCCATATTTTCCAATAGTCTTAAAGGATTTTGTAGGTCAGGTAGGTCCTGCTGGGAAGCAGTCCATAATTTGGACCATGGGGAGTTGGTTGTGCTGAGCCCTGGCTGTGGCTCCCTTATATGGAATCCAAAACCTACAAGAGCTGACACTTGGATAATGATTTTTTGGCTCAGCTGAAATCCAAGTCTGGTGGGCAAACCCACGTCCTTCCTTCTGCCAGGACTTGACACAATTTCACTTACTTCCTGCCAGGATGTCTGAAATAAAAAGGAAATATGTTTATTTAATACAAAAATTGTTGTGTAAATTGGTCAAAAACATACATATTTACAAGGTGCATACTGTACATACCTTGGGTAAAGCTGGCTGAGGCAACCTGAGGCACTCCACAAACAACAACTCCCAGCAGGACAGCCACAGGCTCCTTTTCTAGGTCAAAGATGCATTTCAGGAGCAGATAATACATTAAGTTTGCAAACAGAGCTGCAGTGCAAATATTCCAAAATTCACCAACAAACAGCCCATAATTAAAATAAAAGAGGTGCAAGATGGAAATGTTCTTGGGACCTGCCAGCCACCCTTCTGTTGTATATATCACAAATCCCAAATCCCAAATCCTGATGAGAGTTCAAGCATGGTACGCCATTTTGCAGTGATTTCCCTGAGATATTCTAAGAGATAGTGGGCCTAATTAAGATCTGATCGCAGCAGCAGATTTGTTAGCTAATGGGCAAAACCATGGGGGTAATTCAAATCTGATCGCAGCAGCAAATTTGTTAGCTAATGGGCAAAACCATGTGCACTGCAGGGAGTGGGGCAAATATAACATGTGTAGAGAGAGTTGGATTTTGGTGGGTTGTATTGTTTCTGTGCAGGGTAAATACTGGCTGCTTTATTTTTACACTGCAATTAATTGCAGAATGAACTCACCACACCCAAATCTAACTCTCTCTGCACATGTTATATCTGCTCTCCCTGCAGTGCACATAGTTTTACCCATTAGCTAACAAATTTGCTGCTGCGATCAGATCTGAATTAGGCCCTGTCAGCGGTATGCCTTTTAGTGAAACTGCCTGCTTCTGGGTGAGCTGGCATTTATTAGATGCCACAGTCATGTATCTTCAGTTTGCCCGGTCCTGCTTGTCCACATATCTGTGGTTAAGTGTACAGTGGGCACAACGGCATTTCGGAGGACACTAATAAGGTTTATTTTTTAAAGTCCTTGTACAGACTGGGAATTGCTTTTGTAGTGGAGTGGAATCAAGATGGGATTTGGTAGTGGGGACACAGGACCTCAATTAACTGTCTAAAACCACTGCATTCATGGTGGATACTGGATGCACATCAAATACCAGCATAGCTGTTATGGCATCAGTAATCTGCTGTACAACTGGGTGATTGCTGTCACACTTGCTCCCCCTTGAAAAGGATTGTTTAACAGTCAATTGTTTTGTTAAACTACTAAAGTAGTCTTCCTGGTCCTCTTCTCGGATGAAGATCAACTTACAGTAGCAGCAGCAGCAGCAAAAACAGGCGTAGCACTCAAGGATCTTCTAAGGAATCCCTGTTAGGAGAGGAGTCAGTCATGCTTATGAAATTGGATGCAGGATTCCTTCCAATCATGATTGATGAATGCGATTGGAGTGACATAACAGGGAGGAGGTTCCTAGATGTTTAAGGTCCCTAACTCTAATTACTCTTGCTTTAAAAATGGTACAAATGGCTTGACAGCTGTTGTCCGGATTTGGGTAGAAATAATTCCACACATGACCATGAGCTCTTTTATATCATCGGCAACAACTGTTTCCACTGATGCCTGGTTTACACAAACGTAATCCTCGGCATCAACATCCTCATCATCAGTGTCACAATGTGTGTATTATTATATACTGCGGTCTGACTGGCATTGTCACAGAAAAATAATAGTATAGTACACTGGGGTATAGCACGTATACCGACAGCTTTTCTCCCTCTTTGGGGTCCATGACCCCCCTGGAGAGAGAATAGATAGTGTGGCGCACATAGCGTGCCACCGTGCTCACAACGTGGCGAGCGCAGCGAGCCTGCAAGGGGCTCATTTGCCCTTGCCCAGCTGTCGGTATGCCGGCGGTCAGAATTCCGGAGCCGGGAGCTCGACCGCCGACATAACATACTACAACCATATTAATATATATATATATATATATATATATATATATATATATGTGTGTATGATAGATATATATTATACATATACACTTCAGTGGCACTCAGGAAGAAAGACAGTGAAACTGCTCCTCTGGTAAATGTTTTAATGATCAACTCATTGTCGTCAGGACGAAAATGAGTTGATCATTGCAACGTTGACCAGGATACCAGTTTCACTTCTTTCTTTCTGAGTGCTGCAGAAGTGTTTATGTATGTAAGTAACACTGTCACTGTGCAGTGTGAATCTGAGGGCACTGGAGCAAGTATTCTGCTTTGTTATTGCTACTGTTGTAGTGCCGGATCCAAGATTGATTTTATATATATATATATATATATATATATATATATACATACATACACTGCTCAAAAAAAATAAAGGGAACACTTAAACAACACAATGTAACTCCAAGTCAATCACACTTCTGTGAAATCAAACTGTCCACTTAGGAAGTAACACTGATTGACAATCAATTTCACATGCTGTTGTGCAAATGGAATAGACAACAGGTGGAAATTATAGGCAATTAGCAAGACACCCCCAATAAAGGAGTTGTTCTGCAGGTGGTGACCACAGACCACTTCTCAGCTCCTATGCTTTCTGGCTGATGTTTTGGTCACTTTTGAAAGCTGGCAGTGCTTTCACTCTAGTGGTAGCATGAGACGGAGTCTACAACCCACACAAGTGGCTCAAGTAGTGCAGCTCATCCAGGATGGCACATCAATGCGAGCTGTGGCAAGAAGGTTTGCTGTGTTTGTCAGCGTAGTGTCCAGATCATGGAGGCGCTACCAGGAGACAGGCCAGTACATCAGGAGACGTGGAGGAGGCTGTAGGAGGGCAACAACCCAGCAGCAGGACCGCTACCTCCGCTTTTGTGCAAGGAGGAACAGGAGGAGCACTGCCAGAGCCCTGCAAAATGACCTCCAGCAAGCCACAAATGTGCATGTCTCTACTCAAACAATCAGAAACAGACTCCATGAGGGTGGTATGAGGGCCCGACGTCCACAGGTTGGGATTGTGCTTACAGCCCAACACCGTGCAGGACGTTTGGCATTTGCCAGAGAACACCAAGATTGGCAAATTCGCCACTGGCGCCCTGTGCTCTTCACAGATTAAAGCAGGTTCTCACTGAGCACATGTGACAGATGTGACAGAGTCTGGAGACGCCAAGGAGAACGTTCTGCTGCCTGCAACATCCTCCAGCATGACCGGTTTATCAAATTTATTAACCCATGGAGGTCAGGATTTGGAGTCACACTCAAAATTAAAGTGGAAAAACACACTACAGGCTGATCCAACTTTGATGTAATGGTCCTTAAAACAAGTCAAAATGAGGCTCAGTAGTGTGTGTGGCCTCCACGTGCCTGTATGACCTCCCTACAATGCCTGGGCATGCTCCTGATGAGGTGGCGGATGGTCACCTGAGGGATATTCTCCCAGACGTGGACTAAAGCATCTGCCAACTCCTGGACAGTCTGTGGTGCAACGTGGCATTGGTGGATGGAGCGAGACATGATGTCCCAGATGTGCTCAATTGGATTCAGGTCTGGGGAACGGGCGGGCCAGTCCATAGCATCAATGCCTTCGTCTTGCAGGAACTGCTGACACACTCCAGCCACATGAGGTCTAGCATTGTCTTGCATTAGGAGGAACCCAGGGCCAACCGCACCAGCATATGGTCTCACAAGGGGTCTGAGGATCTCATCTCGGTACCTACTGGCAGTCAGCCTACCTCTGGTGAGCACATGGAGCGCTGTGCAGCCCCCCAAAGAAATGCCACCCCACACCATTACTGACCCACTGCCAAACCGGTCATGCTGGAGGATGTTGCAGGCAGCAGAACGTTCTCCTTGGCGTCTCCAGACTCTGTCACATCTGTCACATGTGCTCAGTGAGAACCTGCTTTCATCTGTGAAGAGCACAGGGCGCCAGTGGTGAATTTTCCAATCTTGGTGTTCTCTGGCAAATGCCAAATGTACTACACGGTGTTGGGCTGTAAGCACAACCCCCACCTGTGGACGTCGGGCCCTCATACCACCCTCATGGGGTCTGTTTCTGATCATTTGAGTAGACACATGCACATTTGTGGCTGGCTGGAGGTCATTTTGCAGGGCTCTGGCAGTGCTCCTCCTGTTCCTACTTGCACAAAGGCAGAGGTAGCGGTCCTGCTGCTGGGTTGTTGCCCTCCTACAGCCTCCTCCACATCTCCTGATGTACTGGCCTGTCTCCTGGTAGCGCCTCCATGATCTGGACACTACGCTGACAAACACAGCAAACCTTCTTGCCACAGCTCACATTGATGTGCCATCCTGGATGAGCTGCACTACTTGAGCCACTTGTGTGGGTTGTAGACTCCGTCTCATGTTACCACTAGAGTGAAAGCACCGCCAGCTTTCAAAAGTGACCAAAACATCAGCCAGAAAGCATAGGAGCTGAGAAGTGGTCTGTGGTCACCACCTGCAGAACAACTCCTTTATTAGTGGTGTCTTGCTAATTGTCTATAATTTCCACCTGTTGTCTATTCCATTTGCACAACAGCATGTGAAATTGATTGTCAATCAGTGTTGCTTCCTAAGTGGATAGCTTGATTTCACAGAAGTGTGATTGACTTGGAGTTACATTGTGTTGTTTAAGTGTTCCCTTTATTTTTTTGAGCAGTGTATATATATATATATATATATATATATATATATATATATGTGATGTGCACCGTAAATTTTTCGGGTTTTGTGTTTTGGTTTTGGATATGGTTCCGCGGCCGTGTTTTGGATTCGGACGCGTTTTGGCAAAACCTCCCTGAAATTTTTTTGTCGAATTCGGGTGTGTTTTAGATTCAGGTGTTTTTTTTTTTTCAAAAAACCCTCAAAAACAGCTTAAATAATAGAATTTAGGGGTCATTTTGATCCCATAGTATTATTAACCTCAATAACCATAATTTCCACTCATTTCCAGTCTATTCTGAACACCTCACAATATTATTTTTAGTCCTAAAATTTGCACCGAGGTCGCTGGATGGCTAAGCTAAGCGACCCAAGTGGCCGACACAAACACCTGGCCCATCTAGGAGTGGCACTGCAGTGTCAGACAGGATGGCACTTCAAAAAATAATCCCCAAACAGCACATAATGCAAAGAAAAACAAGGTGTACCAAGGTCGCTGGATGGTTAAGCTAAGCGACCCAAGTGGCCGACACAAACACCTGGCCCATCTAGGAGTGGCACTGTAGTGTCAGACAGGATGGCACTTCAAAAAATAGTGCCCAAAAAGCACATGATGCAAAGAAAAAAAGAGGTGTACCAAGGTCGCTGGATGGCTAAGCTAAGCGACCCAGGTGGCCGACACAAACACCTGGCCCATCTAGGAGTGGCACTGCAGTGTCAGACAGGATGGCACTTCAAAAAATAGTCCCCAAACAGCACATGATGCAAAGAAAAAAAGAGGTGCAACAAGGTCGCTGGACGGCTAAGCTAAGCGACCCAAGTGGCCGACACAAACACCTGGCCCATCTAGGAGTGGCACTGCAGTGTCAGACAGGATGGCACTTCAAAAAAAAGTCCCCAAACAGCACATGATAAAAAGAAAAAAAAGAGGTGCACCAAGGTCGCTGGATGGCAAAGCTAAGCGACCCAAGTGGCCGACACAAACACCTGGCCAATCTAGGAGTGGCACTGCAATGTCAGACAGGATGGCACTTCAAAAAATAGTCCCCAACCAGCACATAATGCACAGAAAAAAAGAGGTGCACCAAGGTCGCTGGATGGCTAAGCTAAGCGACCAAAGTGGCCGACACAAACACCTGGCCCTTCTAGGAGTGGCACTGCAGTGTCAGACAGGATGGCACTTCAAAAAATAGTCCCCAAACAGCACATGATGCATAGAAAAAAAGAGGTGCACCAAGGTCGCTGGATGGCTAAGCTAAGCGACCCAAGTGGCCGACACAAACGCCTGGCCCATCTAGGAGTGGCATTGCAGTCAGACAGGATGGCACTTCAAAAAATAGTCCCCAAACAGCACATGATGCAGAGATAAATATATATAATATATATATATATATATATATATATACTGGTGGTCAGCAAAATTCTGCAATGTCCTCCTACTATAATACTGTGCACAACTACAATGCAGCACAGATATGGACAGTATACTTGACGACACAGAGGTAGAGCAATGAACTACTGTACCGTACTGCTATATATATACTGGTTGTCAGCAAAATTCTGCACTGTCCTCCTACTATATACTGCACACAACTAAAATGCAGCACAGGTATGGATGGATAGTATACTTGATGACACAGAGGTAGAGCAATGGACTACTGTACCATACTGCTATATATATACTGGTGGTCAGCAAAATTCTGCCCTGTCCTCCTACTATAATACTGCGCACAACTACAATGCAGCACAGATATGGATAGTATACTTGACGACACAGAGGTAGAGCAATGGACTACTGTACCATACTGCTATATATATACTGGTGGTCAGCAAAATTCTGCCCTGTCCTCCTACTATAATACTGCGCACAACTACAATGCAGCACAGATATGGATAGTATACTTGATGACACAGAGGTAGAGCAATGGACTACTGTACCGTACTGCTATATATATATACTGGTGGTCAGCAAAATTCTGCACTGTCCCCCTACTATATACTGCGCATAACTAAAATGCAGCACAGGTATGGATGGATAGTATACTTGATGACACAGAGGTAGAGTAATGGACTACTGTACCGTACTGCTATATATATACTGGTGGTCAGCAAAATTCTGCACTGTCTTCCTACTATATACTGCGCACAACTAAAATGCAGCATAGGTATGGATGGATAGTATACTTGATGACACAGAGGTAGAGCAATGGACTACTGTAACGTACTGCTATATATATACTGGTGGTCAGCAAAATTCTGCACTGTCCTCCTACTATAATACTGCGCACAACTACAATGCAGCACAGATATGGATAGTATACTTGACGACACAGAGGTAGAGCAATGGACTACTGTACCATACTGCTATATATATACTGGTGGTCAGCAAAATTCTGCCCTGTCCTCCTACTATAATACTGCGCACAACTACAATGCAGCACAGATATGGATAGTATACTTGATGACACAGAGGTAGAGCAATGGACTACTGTACCGTACTGCTATATATATATACTGGTGGTCAGCAAAATTCTGCACTGTCCCCCTACTATATACTGCGCATAACTAAAATGCAGCACAGGTATGGATGGATAGTATACTTGATGACACAGAGGTAGAGTAATGGACTACTGTACCGTACTGCTATATATATACTGGTGGTCAGCAAAATTCTGCACTGTCTTCCTACTATATACTGCGCACAACTAAAATGCAGCATAGGTATGGATGGATAGTATACTTGATGACACAGAGGTAGAGCAATGGACTACTGTAACGTACTGCTATATATATACTGGTGGTCAGCAAAATTCTGCACTGTCCTCCTACTATAATACTGCGCACAACTACAATGCAGCACAGATATGGATAGTATACTTGATGACACAGAGGTAGAGCAATGGACTACTGTACCGTACTGCTATATATATACTGGTGGTCAGCAAAATTCTGCAATGTCCCCCTACTATATACTGCGCACAACTAAAATGCAGCATAGGTATGGATGGATAGTGTACTTGACGACACAGAGGTAGAGCAATGGACTACTGTACCGTACTGCTATATATATATACTGGTGGTCAGCAAAATTCTGCACTGTCCTCCTACTATAAAAACTGCGCACAACTAAAATGCAGCACAGGTATGGATGGATAGTATACTTGACGACACAGAGCTAGAGCAATGGACTACTGTACAGTACTGCTATATATATATATACTGGTGGTCAGCAAAATTCTGCACTGTCCTCCTACTATAATACTGCGCACAACTAAAATGCAGCACAGGTATGGATGAATAGTATACTTGACAACACAGAGGTAGAGCAATGGACTACTGTACCGTACTGCTATATATATACTGGTGGTCAGCAAAATTCTGCACTGTCCTCCTACTATAATACTGCGCACAACTACAATGCAGCACAGATATGGATAGTATACTTGACGACACAGAGGTAGAGCAATGGACTACTGTACCGTACTGCTATATATATACTGGTGGTCTGCACTGTCCTCCTACTATATACTACAATGTAGCACAGATATGGAGCGTTTTTCAGGCAGAGAACGTAGATATTTGCTGCACACTGAGCACAGATAGTTGCAGCACACTGATCACAGATATTTGCAGCACACTGAGCACAGATAATTGCAGCACACTGAACACAGAAACTGAGAGAACGCAGCCACGTTCTCTCGCTATCATCTCCAATGCACGAGTGAAAATGGCGGCGACGCGTGGCTCCTTATATAGAATACGAATCTCGCGAGAATCCGACAGCGGGATGATGACGTTCGGGCGCTCTAGGGTTAACCGAGCAAGGCGGGAAAATCCGAGGCTGCCTCGGAACCGTGTAAAATAGGTGAAGTTTGGGAGGTTTGTATCTTGACGAACCGAACCCGCTCATCTCTAATATATATATATATATATATATATATATATATATACATACAGGTTGAGTATTCCTTATCCAAAATTCAAAATCAAACATTTTTGGGCCCCCTACTGAGATAATAACCTATATATTATATGTTATGTGTATATACAGATATATTATATAGATATATAATATAATATATACTAGAGATGTGCACTTGAAATTTTTCGGGTTTTGTGTTTTGGTTTTGGGTTCGGTTCCGCGGCCGTGTTTTGGGTTCGACCGCGTTTTGGCAAAACCTCACTGAATTTTTTTTGTCGGATTCGGGTGTGTTTTGGATTCGGGTGTTTTTTTCAAAAAACACTAAAAAACAGCTTAAATCATAGAATTTGGGGGTCATTTTGATCCCAAAGTATTATTAACCTCAAAAACCATAATTTCCACTCATTTTCAGTCTATTCTGAATACCTCACACCTCACAATATTATTTTTAGTCCTAAAATTTGCACCAAGGTCGCTGGATGACTAAGCTAAGCGACCCTAGTGGCCGACACAAACACCTGGCCCATCTAGGAGTGGCACTGCAGTGTCACGCAGGATGGCCCTTCCAAAAAACACTCCCCAAACAGCACATGACGCAAAGAAGAAAAAAAGAGGCGCAATGAGGTAGCTGTGTGAGTAAGATAAGCGACCCTAGTGGCCGACACAAACACCTGGCCCATCTAGGAGTGGCACTGCAGTGGCACGCAGGATGGCCCTTCCAAAAAACACTCCCCAAACAGCACATGACGCAAAGAAAAAAAGAGGCGCAATGAGGTAGCTGTGTGAGTAAGATAAGTGACCCTAGTGGCCGACACAAACACCTGGCCCATCTAGGAGTGGCACTGCAGTGTCACGCAGGATGGCCCTTCCAAAAAACACTCCCCAAACAGCACATGACGCAAAGAAGAAAAAAAGAGGCGCAATGAGGTAGCTGTGTGAGTAAGATAAGCGACCCTAGTGGCCGACACAAACACCTGGCCCATCTAGGAGTGGCACTGCAGTGGCACGCAGGATGGCCCTTCCAAAAAACACTCCCCAAACAGCACATGACGCAAATAAAAATGAAAGAAAAAAGAGGTGCAAGATGGAATTGTCCTTGGGCCCTCCCACCCACCCTTATGTTGTATAAACAGGACATGCACACTTTAACCAACCCATCATTTCAGTGACAGGGTCTGCCACACGACTGTGACTGAAATGACGGGTTGGTTTGGACCCCCACCGAAAAAGAAGCAATTAATCTCTCCTTGCACAAACTGGCTCTACAGAGGCAAGATGTCCCCCTCATCATCATCCTCCGATATATCCACCATCTCAGCTCCCTGTGTACTACTTTGTGGAGGCAATTGCTGCCTGTCAATGTCTCCACGGAGGAATTGATTATAATTCATTTTAATGAACATCATCTTCTCCACATTTTCTGGAAGTAACCTCGTACGCCGATTGCTGACAAGGTGAGCGGCGGCACTAAACACTCTTTCGGAGTACACACTTGTGGGAGGGCAACTTAGGTAGAATAAAGCCAGTTTGTGCAAGGGCCTCCAAATTGCCTCTTTTTCCTGCCAGTATAAGTACGGACTGTCTGACGATCCTACTTGGATGCGGTCACTCATATAATCCTCCACCATTCTTTCAATGGTGAGAGAATCATATGCAGTGACAGTAGACGACATGTCCGTAATCGTTGTCAGGTCCTTCAGTCCGGACCAGATGTCAGCATCAGCAGTCACTCCAGACTGCCCTGCATCACCGCCAGCGGGTGGGCTCGGAATTCTGAGCCTTTTCCTCGCACCCCCAGTTGCGGGAGAATGTGAAGGAGGAGATGCTGACAGGTCGCGTTCCGCTTGACTTGACAATTTTGTCACCAGCAGGTCTTTGAACCCCAGCAGACTTGTGTCTGCCGGAAAGAGAGATCCAAGGTAGGTTTTAAATCTAGGATCGAGCACGGTGGCCAAAATGTAGTGCTCTGATTTCAACAGATTGACCACCCGTGAATCCTTGTTAAGCGAATTAAGGGCTCCATCCACAAGTCCCACATGCCTAGCGGAATCGCTCTGTGTTAGCTCCTCCTTCAATGTCTCCAGCTTCTTCTGCAAAAGCCTGATGAGGGGAATGACCTGACTCAGGCTGGCAGTGTCTGAACTGACTTCACGTGTGGCAAGTTCAAAAGGTTGCAGAACCTTGCACAACGTTGAAATCATTCTCCACTGCGCTTGAGACAGGTACATTCCACCTCCTATATCGTGCTCAATTGTATAGGCTTGAATGGCCTTTTGCTGCTCCTCCAACCTCTGAAGCATATATAGGGTTGAATTCCACCTCGTTACTGCTTCAGATGATGGCAGGGCAGGTTCAGGCGTTTTTGGTGGTGCTCCAGTCTTCTGTACGTGGTGCCTGTCCTCCGAAAGTGTCCCGCAATTCTTCTGGCCACCGACAGCATCTCTTGCACGCCCCTGTCGTTTTTTAAAAAATTCTGCACCACCAAATTCAAGGTATGTGCAAAACATGGGACGTGCTGGAATTTGCCCATATTTAATGCACACACAATATTGCTGGCGTTGTCCGATGCCACAAATCCACAGGAGAGTCCAATTGGGGTAAGCCATTCCGCGATGATCTTCCTCAGTTGCCGTAAGAGGTTTTCAGCTGTGTGCGTATTCTGGAAAGCGGTGATACAAAGCGTAGCCTGCCTAGGAAAGAGTTGGCGTTTGCGAGATGCTGCTACTGGTGCCGCCGATGCTGTTCTTGCGGCGGGCGTCCATACATCTACCCAGTGGGCTGTCACAGTCATATAGTCCTGACCCTGCCCTGCTCCACTTGTCCACATGTCCGTGGTTAAGTGGACATTGGGTACAACTGCATTTTTTAGGACACTGGTGAGTCTTTTTCTGACGTCTGTGTACATTCTCGGTATCGCCTGCCTAGAGAAGTGGAACCTAGATGGTATTTGGTAACGGGGGCACACTACCTCAACAAATTGTCTAGTTCCCTGTGAACTAACGGCGGATACCGGACGCACGTCTAACACCAACATAGTTGTCAAGGCCTCAGTTATCCGCTTTGCAACCGGATGACTGCTGTGATATTTCATCTTCCTCGCAAAGGACTGTTGGACAGTCAATTGCTTGGCGGAGGTAGTAAAAGTGGGCTTACGACTTCCCCTCTGGGATGACCATCGACTCCCAGCAGCAACAACAGCAGCGCCAGCAGCAGTAGGCGTTACACGCAAGGATGCATCGGAGGAATCCCAGGCAGGAGAGGACTCGTCAGAATTGCCAGTGACATGGCCTGCAGGACTATTGGCATTCCTGGGGAAGGAGGAAATTGACACTGAGGGAGTTGGTGGGGTGGTTTGCGTGAGCTTGGTTACAAGAGGAAGGGATTTACTGGTCAGTGGACTGCTTCCGCTGTCGCCCAAAGTTTTTGAACTTGTCACTGACTTATTATGAATGCGCTGCAGGTGACGTATAAGGGAGGATGTTCCGAGGTG
Source organism: Pseudophryne corroboree (assembly GCF_028390025.1). Taxonomy (NCBI): domain Eukaryota; kingdom Metazoa; phylum Chordata; class Amphibia; order Anura; family Myobatrachidae; genus Pseudophryne; species Pseudophryne corroboree. The sequence continues at coordinate 826,929,936 of NC_086445.1, read as the reverse complement.
GTTAACGTCCTTACCCCTACTTATTACAGCTTGACAAAGGCAACACACGGCTTGACAAATGTTGTCCGCATTTCTGGTGAAATACTTCCACACTGAAGAGCTGATTTTTTTGGTATTTTCACCAGGCATGTCAACGGCCCTATTCCTCCCACGGACAACAGGTGTCTCCCCGGGTGCCTGACTTAAACAAACCACCTCACCATCAGAATCCTCCTGGTCAATTTCCTCCCCAGCAACACCCATATCCTCCTCATCCTGGTGTACTTCAACACTGACATCTTCAATCTGACTATCAGGAACTGGACTGCGGGTGCTCCTTCCAGCACTTGCAGGGGGCGTGCAAATGGTGGAAGGCGCATGCTCTTCACGTCCAGTGTTGGGAAGGTCAGGCATCGCAAACGACACAATTGGACTCTCCTTGTGGATTTGGGATTTCGAAGAACGCACAGTTCTTTGCGGTGCTTTTGCCAGCTTGAGTCTTTTCATTTTTCTAGCGAGAGGCTGAGTGCTTCCATCCTCATGTGAAGCTGAACCACTAGCCATGAACATAGGCCAGGGCCTCAGCCGTTCCTTGCCACTCCGTGTGGTAAATGGCATATTGGCAAGTTTACGCTTCTCCGACGACAATTTTATTTTAGATTTTGGAGTCCTTTTTTTACTGATATTTGGTGTTTTGGATTTGACATGCTCTGTACTATGACATTGGGCATCGGCCTTGGCAGACGACGTTGCTGGCATTTCATCGTTTCGGCCATGACTAGTGGCAGCAGCTTCAGCACGAGGTGGAAGTGGATCTTGATCTTTCCCTAATTTTGGAACCTCAACATTTTTGTTCTCCATATTTTAATAGGCACAACTAAAAGGCACCTCAGGTAAACAATGGAGATGGATGGATACTAGTATACTTATGGATGGACCAGCGACTGCCGACACAGAGGTAGCTACAGCCGTGGACTACCGTACTGTGTCTGCTGCTAATATAGACTGGATGATAATGAGATGAAATTAATATATATATATAATATCACTAGTACTGCAGCCGGACAGGTATATATATTTATTATGTAATGACTGATGACGGACCTGCTGGACACTGTCAGCTCAGCAGCACCGCAGACTGCTACAGTAAGCTACTATAGTAGTATGTATCAAGAAGAAAGAAAAAAAAAAAACACGGGTAGGTGGTATACAATTATGGATGGACCAGCGACTGCCGACACAGAGGTAGCTACAGCCGTGGACTACCGTACTGTGTCTGCTGCTAATATAGACTGGATGATAATGAGATGAAATTAATATATATATATATATATATATATAATATCACTAGTACTGCAGCCGGACAGGTATATATATTTATTATGTAATGACTGATGACGGACCTGCTGGACACTGTCAGCTCAGCAGCACCGCAGACTGCTACAGTAAGCTACTATAGTAGTATGTATCAAGAAGAAAGAAAAAAAAACACGGGTAGGTGGTATACAATTATGGATGGACCAGCGACTGCCGACACAGAGGTAGCTACAGCCGTGGACTACCGTACTCTGTCTGCTGCTAATATAGACTGGATGATAATGAGATGAAATTAATATATATATATATATATATATATATATATATAATATCACTAGTACTGCAGCCGGACAGGTATATATATTTATTATGTAATGACTGATGACGGACCTGCTGGACACTGTCAGCTCAGCAGCACCGCAGACTGCTACAGTAAGCTACTATAGTAGTATGTATCAAGAAGAAAGAAAAGAAAAAAAACACGGGTAGGTGGTATACAATTATGAATGGACCAGCGACTGCCGACACAGAGGTAGCTACAGCCGTGGACTACCGTACTGTGTCTGCTGCTAATATAGACTGGATGATAATGAGATGAAATTAATATATATATATATATATATATATAATATCACTAGTACTGCAGCCGGACAGGTATATATATTTATTATGTAATGACTGATGATGGACCTGCTGGACACTGTCAGCTCAGCAGCACCGCAGACTGCTACAGTAAGCTACTATAGTAGTATGTATAAAGAAGAAGAAAGAAAAAAAAAAAAAAAACGGGTAGGTGGTATACAATATTATATATATATTATATACAATTATATATATATATATATATATATATATTAAACTGGTGGTGATTATTAAACTGGTGGTCAGGTCACTGGTCACACTATCAGCAACTTGCAAGTAGTACTCCTAAGCAGACAATCACAATATATATTATACTGGTGGTCAGTGTGGTCACAATGGCAGTGTGGCACTCTGGCAGCAAAAGTGTGCACTGTACGTTATATGTACTCCTGAGTCCTGCTCTCAGACTCTAACTGCTCCCCACTGTCAGTGTCTCCCCCACAAGTCAGATATACATTATACAGTCACACTATCTATCTATCACTTCAGCAAGTAGTAGTACTCCTCCTAATGCTCCCCAAAATTACTACTGTGTCTCTCTCTACTCTAGTCTCACTCTCTTCTCTATAAACGGAGAGGACGCCAGCCACGTCCTCTCCCTATGAATCTCAATGCACGTGTGAAAATGGCAGCGACGCGCGGCTCCTTATATAGAATCCGAGTCTCGCGATAGAATACGAGCCTCGCGAGAATCCGACAGCGGGATGATGACGTTCGGGCGCGCTCGGGTTAACCGAGCAAGGTGGGAAGATCCGAGTCGCTCGGACCCGTGTAAAAAAACATGAAGTTCGGGCGGGTTCGGTTTCCGAGGAACCGAACCCGCTCATCTCTAATATATACATATATTTGTCATTATCTTAGTAGGGGAACCAAAAATGTGTGATTTTGAATTTTGGATAAGGGATACTCAACCTGTATATACTGCATATATATATATATGTGTGTGTGTGTATGTGTGTGTATATATATATATATATATATAATTTATTTTTTAAATCAGATTTTTTTTCTTTTTCTTCACACCGGGGTCGCACCCCTAGATTGACAGAGCACGCCTGGATGAGCACAGCAGTCCCTTTTCCGATACAGCACCCTTTTATGTACAACAAAGCATGCCTGGTGACGGACCACCTACATGTGTATGATACACTGCGGTCTGACCGGCTGTGTCACAGAAAAACAATAGTATAGTACACTGAGGTACAGCACAGAAATAAATATATATTTTTTTACCAATTATATTTTTGGCTTTTTTTTCCCACTGGGGTCGGACCCCTAGTTTGACAGAGCACCCCTGGATAGACAACACAGAACTCCTGGATGGACACAGCATGGAGAGAGCACCCCTAAGCAGCCCCAGCTCCTTGATGGACAACACTGTAGTACCCCTGGATGGACAACACAGCACCTCTGGATGGACAACACAGCACCCCTGGATGGACACAGCACGGACACCTTTGCATTATACAAGCTCAACAGCTGGAGTTAAGATGGCGTGATCACCGGGGTCCTTATATGGAATCCAAAACCAGAAGAGGGAGGATTACATTTTGCCTCATTTTGGGATCTGAGTCAGGTGGGAAAACCCACGCTGGATTCGGATCTTGGCTTGGATCCGCTCATCTCAAATCAATCCTTTCTTTTCTAGGAAAGGTTATTGAGAAAGTGGTTACAACTAACTAAATCCCATGATATTTATGATTTATTACAGGCAGGATTCAGGAAAAAGACATTGCAATGAAATAGCCCTTTTGTGTGTGTTTAATAATCTTCTGATTTCAAGAGACAGAGGTGATATTCAATCCTCCTGGATCTCTCTGCAACATTTGATACCATGGACTATGGGATTCTGATTGCACACTTTAAAAATGTCTGTGGGCTGAAGGGCACAGTCCTTAGCTGAGTATACAGGACTACACTCACCTTCACCTGTACCGTGCAGCATTCCACAGAGTTTTATATAGTGCCTCCCATGTTTTTTTGCAGTATACATTCCAACCCTGGGTGAAATAATCAGATGTCACGATATGGACTACCACTGCTATACAAATGAACCAGAACTGTTCTTTATACTGAGAACCCAATAACAATCCTAAATGGCTGTCTAGCTGATCTCTAGGAGTAAGAAAAAGAAGGAAACCAGCGCTGTTGCTTATCCTATATCCTCAATTTAAATAAAAATTTAAGATTTATAAACTACAATTTTAAAATTATAGTTATAGACAGACGGATAGGTTAAAAAATTACAAGAATTTATTAAAATATAAAATATATGTAAAAGTGCTCCAATAACACTGTCTCACTATTTGTGTCACCACTTATGGTTCTGATGGAACTGGGTACTGTTCTGCCTGGAGAAACGGGTCAAGCTTGATTTACCACTGTCTCCAGTCGCCACTAATTGGATCTACTATGGACATAATGGGGGTAATTCTGAGTTGATCGCAGCAGGATTTTTGTTAGCAGTTGGGCAAAACCATGTGCACTGCAGGGGAGGCAGATATAACATGTGCAGAGAGAGTTAGATTTGGGTGGGTTATTTTGTTTCTGTGCAGGGTAAATACTGGATGCTTTATTTTTACACTGCAATTTAGATTGCAGATTGAACACACCCCACCCAAATCTAACTCTCTCTGCACATGTTATATATGCCTCCCCTGCAGTGCACATGGTTTTGCCCAACTGCTAACAAAAATCCTGCTGCGATCAACTCAGAATTACCCCCATTGTTCATTTGGGACTGATTCATTATACTTCATTTCAGTTTATGGATACCCACTGGATTTAGATGCGGAAACCCTGTTGCACGGCAATATAGCACATCTGCCAAGGGACTGCCAAAAATTATCCTGATCGGGTAATATCCTATTTGAACTAACTGATTGAGAGTTCTGTGAAAATGCAGTAGTCCTATCTCAATGCATTTTAACCATTAGTGGTGACACAAATAGTTAGACAGTGTTATTGGAGCACTTTTACATGTATTTTATATTTTAATAAATTCTGGTAATTTTTTAACCTATCCATATGTTTATAACTATAATTTTTAATTTTTAGTTTATAAATCTTATATTTTTATTTAAATTGAGGATATAGGATAAGCAACAGCGCTGGTTTCCTTCTTTTTCTTGCACTTACAGTAATCAGGGTTTGACACCCCTATACCAGCTGCTATTGGCAGCGCAGTGGTTATCCTTCTTCTTTGATCTCTGGGAGTAGATGAGTGCCAGTTGGCAGCAAGTGAATACTGATAAAACAGAGGTCCTTATGATAGGTCAAAGGACAACCCTGCACTATAGCCAGCTGACTGTACTTATGTAGAAACATAAAATTTGATGGCAGATAAGAACCACTGGGCCCTTCTAGTCTGTCCCTTTTTTTAACAGTTAGGTAACCTGAACACTATTTGTTCCTTAGTTCTTCCACTTGGGGGTTCAGAATTACATAACACTGAACATTTGTGGAATCTTGGTGTTATCCTGGATAGTGGCCTGACACTTAAACATCAAGTATCAGCCAGAATCAAATCCTCATTATTTATCTGAGGAACATAGCAAGAATTAAGCACTTCATTCCCTCAGAAATGTCAGGAACCGAGACTTAGCGTCTCATGCCTACCAGTGCGCCCTTCATTCTGCCTCCTGCTGCACTGGCTTTGGTACCACTGTACCTTGGTCTGGCCCCCCATTGTCACGGGCGCTGCCATGTTGCTGTGGATCAGTTGATCGCAGGTCCTTCTACACAAGCATCAGTTAGTCACATGACTCCGCTATCCAATGGATAACCAGCAAGGGGGATAAAAGGACAGAGCTCTAGCAAATAACCCAGAACAACATTGCTATCTCAGCTACATTCAGGCTCAAACTGCAGTGTTCATTCAATGTTCCTGTTGTTCTGTTCATTACCTGCATTCCAAGGAACAAGCAGTACTACCAACACTTTGTTCCAGCCCAGAGTATTTAATCTGCACTGAGACTCCAACAGCATTACCAGCACTGTGATTCAGCTCCAATCATTTCACCTGCACTAAGACTCCAGTAGCATTGCCAGCACTGTGTTTCCAGCACTACGTACTTGCACCTGTATTGTATTGTGATTCCAGTAGCATGGCCAGCTCAGTGTTTCCAGCATTAGCACATACACATTTACTTTGATTCCAGGAACTACGTTTTCTGTTCAGTGTGTTCTAGAGTGTGATGCAACTCAAGTCCCAGAGCAATCCATCCAGAGTTTACTTGTGTTCAAGTTTATCAGCTATCAGGATGACTCAAGTTCCGGTTGTCTCTCTGATTCCAGCCCGTTTCAAATATATCCTTTTTCAGGCTGACTTCAGTTTCGGTTGTCTCTCCGGTTCCACTTCGGTTCAAGTATGTCAGCTTCTGTTCTAGGCTGACTCCAGTTACAGTTGTCTCTCCAGTCCAGTTCAAGTTAAACTGTTTCAAAATTCTCACTCCAGTTCCAGTTGCCTCACTCGTTCCAGTCCGGTTCAAGTTTATCCTTTCTCATACTGTCATCTGTTCCAGTTATTTCCTAAGTGCAGACTTTGTTATATCTTCTATGCAGACTTTGGTCAAATCTAGACTGTTCCAAGCTCAATTCAATTGCAGTATGTCTTCAATGCACATCTTCAATAAATATTCCTAAAGATATCTATAGAGAGGGTGAGAATAATGCCTGATAGTGTAATATATTAGATATAATAGTAAGCCTCCATTACTATACAGCACCCCAAATAAATTCAAGGAATATCATAAACGGTGGTGGGTTTACCACTGTTTGAATCACATGTAGACAATCGCAGTCTGGTGATGCATAAGATATGCACAATTACCTAGGGTAATGATCTCCACATTCCCCTCCAAGCAGAGTAGGTACCTTAAATGTTAGGAAAGAAGCAGTCACCCATAAGAGGGGAAGTGTAAAGAGCACACAGAAAGAAAAATACCTGGCTTGCCTACAGGGAAAACAGATATATTCAACACTTGTATCCTAAGCACGTGGTAGGGCTCAGTGCCACCAGAATAAACTATTCCTAAAGATATTATCTCCTCTCTGTGTCCCTCATGCGCAAGACTTACCTACGTCCACTGAGTTTCCTGCACCGAGTGCCTACCACAAAACCACACATAGACCTAAACTTGAGTTCACCAAATACCACAGTTCTGACAAGAAGATCTTCTTATTGTCATACATTCATTTGTATCATCTCCCAGGAAAAGAATTGCACCACATGCAGCTGATACAAAATGGCTACCAGCCACATAACACTAATTCTCTACTCCCTTCACTGGCTGCCTGAAAGATGGCAAATCTATTTCAAGATTGGAAACCTGGCTTTGAAGCCCTACACAGCCAGGGCCCAAAGTCCCTGAAGCAGCTTCTGATTCCTTTCTGCCCAGCTAAATTACTGTAATCTGTAGATGAAGGACTAGTTGCAGTACCTAGATTCTATCTGATTTAATCTGTGGTAGAGATTTTATATTTGAGGCCCCGACTCTATGGAACTGGCTGCTCCACACTAAAATCCTTTAAAAAGGATGTTGTTTACTCAAGCATTTCACTAATGTCCCCTTAGTTTATAAAAACACTGCTTAGTTCTCTTTTCTGGTTACATTATTTTGTATTTTGTGTTGTAAATGCAAATATAAAAAGCACTTGAGTCCTATTGGGAGAAAAGTGCTATATTAATATAATTATTATTAATAGTACTGTACATAATGGTGAGTCTAAAAAGAAATGTAGAAATGTGAATAAAGAATACTGTGTCTCTTTTTCAGCTATTTAAAGCTATATAGCATACCCCCCTGGTTGACTCCTTTTCAGATCATAGATTTACAGTGCTCCAACATTTGAGATGAGGAATTTGGGACTCAGAAGGTGCATACATAAAAAGAAGACATGGCCCTTTTGCACATTACATTGGGTTATGTCCACACAACAATTACCCACTTATTGCTAGTGGCCATGTTTCCTAAGCTACTAGGCTACTGCATGCACACAGCATCCATTTGCCTTTGTTCTGTTGTGTGGAGCAGCAGCTGAGAGCGTTACTTTCCAATTTCCCCCCTCCCCCCACTAGACAGTGGCACATGAGTGTAATCGTGGAACAGTGTCTGAAAAGCAGGACTGTCCCATCAAAATTGGGATATTTGAGAGATAAAACATATTTTTCTTTTGAAGATTTGTGTAATTACAGTATGTAATTTGGGAGCAAATTCTGAATTTACACAGATTGGTATATAATTGGTATGCTACAGTATATGTGTGGCACTAGTAATGTTTTCTATAGAATAAAGATCACAACTTGAATACTGTATGTCCCCACAAAAATTATTTTGGAGAAATTTCACCTAGGTAGAAGTGCCGTTCAATAGGGAAAGAAAATGTCCAAAGAACTAAGCCATCACTGTTTCTCCATTAGGATTAGTTCACACAGTTTAGATTTTTTTCAGTTTACTGATAAAATTAGCAAACATTTTGCCACATCTAAGGATATTGGACAATACTAACTCTAGCAGTAATAATTTTTTTAAAAGTGCAATGATCTTTATTAATGCAATTGAGTCTTTAATGCTGGACCAGAGGACAAAGTGAGGATCTCAAAGACCATGAGCAAGGTAGTTATCTCAAAGTCCATAGGCAAGGTACTGAAAGTATCTCAGAGACTGCAAGCAAAGTACTGTATTTGTCTCAGAGTGCTCAGGAATGGTAGGGACCTTAGAAACCTTGGGCAGGGCAGTCATCTCAGAAACTACGAAGAAGACAATTGTTTCAGAAACCTTGGACAGTGTAGTTGTTTCAGAAGCCTCAGAAAGGGTAGTCATATCATCTCAGGAAAAGAAATAAAGACTGGAATTTTAATAATTGAGGGATGACTATGAGCAAATGGTGCAAATCTCTGACTTAACGTCAGTATAAAGATATATTCACTGTTAAATACAGAGTTGTCATAATCAATCTACCCACTCCAGCACAACCCTTCTATTAAGTCTCATACCAGCCACAATATTTGCAAAATTCGAAATAAACATAAATATAAGTATTACAAATATTTAGAGGGAACATCATATTTCATTTCTAAAATTCAATTGACCTGTATTTAATTTTGGAAAAGTCTGGGTGCACTGCACAGTGAAAGGGAGGCAGGGTTTTTATTTATTTTACAGAGAATAGCTGGTGGTTTGACCTATCTTGCCTGTCACAAACACTGCTTTTTTCTTTATGAAGGGATTTCCTATGGTTTGTCAGACTGCAGTTTGTATGTTTTATATGGAAGTATATGGTGTGTGACATTTTCTAACTTATCATGTTTCAAATTGTCAATTCTGTGCAATTTTTAGGATGTTTAGCTTTCAAAAATAAATCACTGGTTTATAACCTACCCCAAAAAACTGGTAAAATGTTGATATTTAAAATTGTTGCTTCATTGATTTAACGAGATGCAGTGGGGTAAATGTATGTGTCCTAGGTGAATGTTCTTGGTTCGTGCCCATGTTACTTTCCAAGTATGAGCTGCATACCATTTGAGAGATTCTGGACTGATACAAGAATTGTCAACTGTAAATGTAAAGGCATCACCTAAAATTCTCATCTACTATTACTATAACCACTTTCTGCATATCTGCTTAAATACTGTCATACTGTACCATACGTTTTAAGACTAATGTGGTATCAGACCTGTCTTTATAACATATTTTCATATTTCAAGTTTATTGGTATCTCTATAATATACTTAAAAAAATGTTGTCTGCTTTTTTCAAGAGGTGTCCTATTCAAAGTACCTGCGGATGACAAATATTAGCTACATCCAAGTATATATTAGAATAAGACCAATTTGTTTTTGGATGCTCTATGGATACCCTAAAAATGTATTGGGATTATCCCCTAAATGTGCAAAAGTGACCATTGTAATCTCTTTCAAATATATACGCAAATGCTAAATGATGGGGGTTTATTTGTGAAAAGCCTAGTGTGAGACACTTTCTTGTGCCTGACATGTATTTGGTTAATGCCTGATCTCACCCTCAAAGAATAAACCTTTTTTAACCCAGCAGTAACCAACATTTTGTCTTGCTAAACCATAGCTTAAACATATGTATTGGTAGGTTTGGGTATGCGTGAATGGCAGATGGGATCCTGGCTGTAAGCATACCAACACAAACTGCATCCCGTATTGGTACTTATGGCACCAGAAAACATCATTCATGCTACAGGATAAGAGATTTTTTGTCCGGTGACATGTCCTTTACCACATTAAAAAAACATAGGAGGGGGAAGTATGCTGATATGTTGGATTGTTGCTGAGCATGTGATTAGATTGTAGGATCATTTGTTTTGTCATATTTCTGCATTGGTTTTTTAATTGCTGACAGTAATTGTAATTGCAATTAATGAGGTTAGGTGAAGAGTAGAGATGATCGGGTTCGGTTTTTAGAGAACTACCCCCCCCCCCGAACATTCTATTCTGAGTCCGGGTCCGAGTCTTGCTCAGGACTTCCCACCAGATTTGGAAACCAGAACGAGGCAAAATGTCATCATCCCGCTGTCGGATTCTCGCGGGTTTTGGATTTCATATAAACAGCTTCGCATCACCGCCATTTTCACTCCGGACTTGGGTGGTGGCATCGGTTGGGGTTAGTGTTTCCTCTGTAGGGGTGCTGTTCCTGTCACTGTGGTGTACCTGTGCTGTGTTAGGGGTGCTGTCCTGGCTGTCCTGGCTGTCACTGGTGTTTCATGTGCTGTATGGGTGCTGCAGCTGTACATGGTTGTAGCTGTCCTCCTGTATGCTGTTAAATATAAGGGTGCTGCTGTTAAAATAACATTACACTGGCCCTGTATGCTGTAAAAATTCAAGGGTGCAGTTGTCAAATATTAAAAGCACACTGCTCCTGTATGCTGTAAAATATAGGGGTGCTGCTGTTAAAATAACATTACACTGGCCCTGTATGCTGTAACAATTCAGGGGGCAGTTCTTAAAAAATTTAAAACACACTGCTCCTGTATGCTTCAAAATATAGGGGTGCTGCTGTTAAAATAACATTACACTGGCCCTATACGCTGTAAAAATTGAAGGGTGCAGTTGTTAAAAATTAAAAGCACACTACTCATGTATGCTGTAATAAATATGGGGGTGCTGCTGTTAAAATAACATTACACTGGCCCTGTATGCTGTAAAATTTCAAGGGTGCAGTTGTTAAAAATTAAAAGCCCACTGCTCCTGTTTGCTGTAAAAAATATAGGGGTGCTGCTGTTAAAATAACACTACACTGACCCTGTATGCTGTAAAATTAAAAGCACACTGCTCCTGTATGCTGTAAAATATAGGGGTGCTGCTATTAAAATAACATTACACTGGCCCAGTATGCTGTCAAAATTCAGGGATGCAGTTGTTAAAAATGAAAAGCACACTGCTCTTGTGTGCTGTAAAAAATATAGGGGTGCTGCTGTTAAAATAACATTGCACTGGCCCAGTATGCTGTAAAAATTCAGGGGTGCAGTTGTTAAAAATTAAAAACACACTGTTCCTGTATGCTGTAAAAAATATAGGGGTGCTTCTGTTAAAGTAACATTACACTGGCCCCGTATGTTGTAAAATTTCAAGGGCGCAGTTGTTAAAAATTAAAAGCACACTGCTCCTGTTTGCTGTAAAAAATATAGGGGTGCTGCTGTTAAAATAACACTACACTGACCCTGTATGCTGTAAAATAAAAGCACACTGCTCCTGTATGCTGTAAAATATAGTGGTGCTGCTATTAAAATAACATTACACTGGCCCTGTATGCTGTAAAAATTCAGGGGTGCAGTTGTTAAAAATTAAAAGCACACTGATCCTGTATGCTGTAAAATACAGGGGTGCTGCTGTTAAAATAATATTATACTGGCCCTGTATGCTGTAAAAAATCAAGGGTGCAGTTGTTAAAAATTAAAAGCACACTGCTCATGAATGCTGTAAAATATAGGGACGCTGCTCTTAAAATAACAGTCTCTGTATGCTGTAATAATTCTAGGGTGCAGTGAAAATCAATGTACACTGGCCCTGTCTTCTATGCTGTAATAATTCTAGGGTGCAGTGAAAATCAATGTACACTGGCCCTGTATTGTATGCTGTAAAAATTCAGGGGTGCAGTGAAAATAAATATACACTGGCCCTGTATGCTGTAAAAATGCAGGGATGTAGTGAAAATAAATGTACACTGGCCTTGTCATGTATGCGATTGCGATGTCTAGGCTTGACCTTCACAACACTGTATGGGAAGAGGAAGCTCCTGCCACCGTTTGCATGCTATTGGATGAAAAAGCCCATTGTTTTTATCCCAGGGAAAATACCACGTCTTATCTTTGCCACATCATTCCAGGGGCACTGTTCCACATGAGGTGCTGCCCCTCTGCACTATCAGTCCAGGGGTGCTGCCCCACTGCCATTTAAGTCCAGGGGTGGTGTTGCCTGTCTGCTGTGCTGTGTAATTCTCCAGGGGTGCTGCTTATGCTGTATAAGTCCAGGGGTGCTGCCGTATAATTCCTGGGGTGCTGCTGTACTTGATCCTAGATTAAAAGAAAGCCTAGAGCAGATATGAAACAAGCTTCAACATCACAAACAGATTTGTGAAAAATAGCCGCAAAGGTAGAAATGGAAATTGCCAAAGTGTTTTTAAATAAAGTGGGGAGAGACCACATTTGTGGCCAAAGTCAGTGTGACTCAGAAGAGACTAAATCATAATCCAGTGCAACTGCTGGAGAGGTAAAAGTGATATTTTCTGCCAGAGCATTAGAGAGAGGTTCTTCTCAATTATTTCATGTGAGGGACTCACTCAAATTAATTATCTCCAATTAGTCAACCTTAATTTTGATTTGTTATTGATGTTCCACATTTTGGGATTATTTATTTGGATGATGCTCATTTGTTGTACAGGGATCTTCTTTTCCTAAGGGCTGCATAGGGTTATTGTAAGACCTCACGATGTTAGAAGAACAGAGTTTCAGTGATCTTGCATTGCATCAGCTTTCCATTGCACTGCAGCACTAGATGAGCCAGGAGCTCCTGTGAGGCACAAACAGTTGCTGGATAATGCCCCGTATGGAGTCTCATGGTTTCTTACAGCTAGGAAGATGTCTGGCTTGCCAGGCTGAGGCATGCTGTGGGCACAGAGGTTAGCATTGCTTACTCCCACAGTCCTACTTATAGTATGAAAAGAGTTTTGCTATAGAGTGGGTAAGCTCCACTAGGACAGGGGTTCAATAACCAAAAAATTCACTGCCCAGTTGTGCTTAGTACTTTAACGAAACCACCCAAACTCAACTTGCCCCATCCAGGGCTGCTGTGGGGGCTCAGAAGGGGCTGCTAAAACATCTAAGTGGCTGCTTTATTTATAAATAAAATAGGAATAAAATAAACAAGACACGCAGGTATGCTCACATGTGTGTAACTGGGGCACACAGGTATGCTCACATGCATGTAACTGGGAGCTGTGAAAAACAAAAAAAAAGGAATCTGCCACAAAATATGTAAATAAAAATGCAATAAAAAATGGAAAAGAGAAACCCACGAGATCCTGTGGTATATACCAGTTTATTTGCATCCTAGCATTAAATCCAAGATTATCTTAATCCCTGAACATGGAGAAGGGGGTACAATTTTGGAGGCTTTGGCCCCTAGTTCTTCAGTTTGTCCAGTAATGTGGCAATTAATAATTATATATTTGCTTGGTTGATGTCCTTTCTGTTCCACACCAATATATATATCTATATATATATATATATATATATCTTTATCTATCTATCTATCTATCTATCTATCTATCTATCTATCTATCTATCTATCTATCTATCTATATATATAGTAGAGGTGAAAGCCTGTGTGCTGTTCCTGATTGCGTGTTCCTCTCTCATTTTTAATCACTTTCTTGACACTGTCCTTTTCCTCTTGCCTCTTCTTATAATGTGAAAAGTCATCAAAGAAGGAGGTGGTATGTTTGTAGCTAGCTATGATTCTGTAAACTTGGCAAGATTTTTCCAGGGGGACCAACTGTCGCTGAAATGATGGGTTTATTTTTTCTTTGCATAATGTGCTCTTTGGGGCCTAGTTTTTATAAATGCCATCCTGTCTGACACTGCAGTGCCACTCCTAGATGGGCTAGGTGTTTGTGCCGTCCACTTGTGTCGCTTAGCTTAGTTATCCAGCGACCTCGGTGCACATCTTTTTTTTCTTTGCATTATGTGCTCTTTAGATCCTAGTTTTTAAAACTGCCATCCTGTCTGCCACTGCAGTGCCACTCCTAGATGGGCCAGGTGTTTGTGCCGTACACTTGTGTCACTTTGCTTAGTCATCCAGCAACTTTGGTGCACCTCTTTTTTTCTTTGCATTATGTGCTCTTTGGGGCCTAGTTTTTAAAACTGCCATCCTGTTTGCCACTGCAGTGCCACTCCTAGATGGGCCAGGTGTTTGTGCCGTACACTTGTGTCACTTAGCTTAGTCATCCAGCGACCTTGGTGCAAACTTTTGACCCAAAAACAATATTGTGAGGTGCAAGGTATTTAGAATAGACTGGAAATGAGTGGAAATGAATGTTTTTGAGGTTAATAATACTGTAGGATGAAAATTACCCCCAAATTCTGTGATTTTAGCGGTTTTTATGTTTTTTTCAAAAAATCATCCAGATCCAAAACCAAAACCAAAACCCGAAAGGGTGGTTTTGTCAAAACCAATGCAAATCCAAAACACGAGCGGGGATCCAGATCCAAAACCAAAACACAAAACATGAAAAGTGACCGCCGCACATCTCTAGAAAAGTAGATACTGCTATGCTCTATACTGTTGTAGGTAAATGGGACATTGTGGTTAGACATCCTCTTAGGAACCTCCATCTTTACTGCCCATTTACTCTACAATCGTATTCATGTTTTAACCTACTTGTATATAAGCTTGGTATGGTGACAATGCTGAATCTCTTCATTGAGTAAGAATGACTAGACAGTGGCATGATGGTGCAATAATTGAGTACAGTTTCCTTTGATGGCTGATATGACTCTGGTGGGGACAGCCACCCTTTCTTTGCCACCATAGTTAGTAGTTTTGTTATCAGGAAAAATTATTTAGGGCCTATTACAGACTGGAGCGCTGCAGCGGCAGCGATCACAGTCTGAATCTCTATGGGCGCACTACGCATGCACACCCCAGGAGCCAGGTGAGATGCTAAAAGCATCTCTGGGCTACGATCGCCTCTGCCTCATTGAAATGCAGAGGTGGTCGCGGGGCAGGAGGGGGTGTGCCAACAGCATTAGAATGCCGTTGGTGGGGCGTTGTTCGGACAGTGCAGGCATGTATGTACCATTGATGGGTGGGCAGCATGACTGCATGACATCACACGCATCCACTGTGACCCGGAACATGGTGGATAGTGGCCTGCCAGCGCGCAGGAGCTGGACTGGCAGGGATCTACTCACCAAGTGAAAAAGTATCGCCACCATGCAATACTTTTGCACCTGTGCAGAGGGGGAGGGGGGGGGGAGGGCCTGACATGTGGGGTGGACTATCCCTGTGCTGGACGTCCCCCCACATGTTAGAGTAAATGATTGTAAATGCTAAATTTAGCACATCTACGCAGAGCCAGCCATAGGCATAGGCAAACTAGGCAATTGCCTAGGGCATTTGATATGCCATCAGCAGCTTCTGCTGATTAAAATGATATGCGACATGCCTATATTCTGTGTGTAGCGTTTCATATGCAGATACAGCCACAGTCTCACACAGTATATAGGCATGCTGCATATCATTGTAATCAGTAGAAGCTGCTTGTGCATCCTAGCCATATAGCAATGCAAATAATATGCATTTTCATCAAAATAAAGGTGCCCGACGTTAGCATTGAGGCAAAATTTATGAGGACACATCTTTATCCAAGCAGAGGCAGAGGTCACAGTGTTAGTGGCAGTGTGATTGCTGTGTGCATGTGAGTGGGTTGGTTGTGCAGTAATGTTCGGCAATGTGTAAGGAGCATTATGTGTGTCATGTGTATAAATGCATTCATAATGTTCAACATATGTGTAAGGGGCACTATGTGTGTCATTATGTGTATAAGGGCATTAATAATGTGTGGCATATGTGTAACAGGGTACTACTGTATGTGTGTAATTATGTGTATAGGGGCACTAATAATGTGCAGCAAATGTGTAGGGGGCACTATGTGTGTCATTATGTGTATAGGGGCACTAATAATGTGCAGCATATGTCTAAGGGACATTATGTGTATAAGGGCATTAATAAAGGTTGGCATAATGTGTAAGGTGCATTATGTTTATAAGGACATTAATAATGTGTGTCATATGTGTAAGGAGCATTACTGTGTGGAATGTGTATAAATGCATTACTAATGTGTGGCATTATGTGTATAAGGTGCTCTATGTGGCGTTGCGTATAGAAAGGGCACTACTGTGTGGTCTAATGGGAATAAAGAGCAATATGGTGTGGTGTAATGTGAATAGGGGGCACTACAGTGTGGTCTAATGGGAATAAAGAGCAATATGGTGTGGTGTAATGTGAATAAGGAGCAGTGGTACTACTGTGGGATGTAATATGAATTATGGACACTATCACATGATCAAATGTGAATAAAGTGCAGTACTATGTGGCGTAATTGGAATTGGGGTTATTGTGTGACCATGCCCCTTGCCAGCATAAACACACCCCTTTTTGGGCTGTGTGCCAAATGTGCGAACTGTTCCTATTTAAAATATATGGGGTACAAACACCAATATAAGGACTGTTATGGGTGAGGGGTGGTGGTGCTGGGAAAGAGTTGCAAGGTCAGAGGCGGAACCAGCGGTGGTGCTAGGGGGCACCAGCCAAAATCTTGCCTAGGGCATCATATTGGTTAGGGCCGGCTCTGCATCTACGATCAGATCTGAATTACCCCCTTAATCTGAGTTACAGTTAAGTTCTTAAAGGTTTTTAGCCTTATCATTTTTAGAGTTGACAGTTATGTACAGTGGTAAATGTGATGTTTTAAATTAGAGATGTATGCGGACACCTGTGTTTTGATTTTGGATTGGTTTTGGCAAAACCACCCTCAAATGCTTTGGTGCTGTTTTGGTTTTCTTTAACATTGATAAAAACAGCTAATATTTTTGAACCTGTTGTTCTTCCTCCAGTAATAAAAACATCAATAACATTTATTTCCGGTCATTTCCAGTGTGAAATAGAACGTTAAAGTGACCCAAGCTGGGACTCGGTTAGACTTGAAACCCCAATGTTCAGGTGTTTTCGGTTTTTAACAAAACCAAACAGCCCATCTCTACTTTAAATGTTTTAAGCCTGAAACCCCTTTTCAACTTATCACTACCACCCTCCCTCCCTTGCTTGGTTCCTTGTTGTTTTGCAGTCTTTTACATAGGGGTAATAATGGCCAACCATAATGTTGCATTAATTAGGTACACTCTTCTTCCAGTAATGCTTTGTTGATACCATCCTGCAAAGGGTCAGCTAAATCACCCATCCTGATACACAAGGGATTGGAAAGTGATAGGCGCAAACACCATACAAAAAAAAAACGTCCTTACATCTGATATAGATGAATAGAACAAAGGAGTCCCCTTGCAGTCCTTAGCTGGAGTGTTTGTAGTTATCCTCTATGACGCCCTCCAAAGTGTAGTCTCTTATCTCTAAAAAGAAAACAGATCATCGGGCAGACCAATTTGGAAAAATGGGACAACAAATTTATTACACAGAACACTCACAATGTTTAAAAGAATACAAGGCATATATCCACAACAAACAAGGTGGGTATCAAGGGGTGCTGGCAGCTGGAATCGATTTACCCTCTCAAAAGGAACACTGGAGATTCCGGACTTCTGCAGCGTATCGGAAGGAAAAAGGTCATCCAAGGAAGACAGCTCCACCTCTCCACACCGAGCACCACTAGCTTGACGCGTTTCGGACGCTATGGTCCTTCATCAGAAGCATAGTGGTGAGTGCTTAGGGTAGGGTATTTATACTGCCAATCATTAGGCATAATTGTCCAGACAAACAGTTCTTTCTCCCGCCAAAACGCAGCACTTTCAGCCGCAACCGGAAGTTGTCATCATCGGCCGCGACCGGAAGTCGTCTCTCCCGGAAGCGGAAATCTGTGTGCGTTCCAACAGGGAAAACAGGAAGTGGTTTGTGCGGTTCACCTCCGCAATTTTGGCTGAATCGCCACACCAGGATATAGAGAGGAGAAAAAAATCTGAGTAAATGCTGAGTAACTTAGAGTGGAAAGAAGATTACCTAATGGCTAGTGGGGATGTTTCCACACTATATACAATCATTGACACTGATTTTGGCTTACAGGCTGTCTCCTTCTTCTTAGATAGGTCTACTTGGTCTTCTGAGGTTAAGATATTTGTACTGAAAAGTATAAAATTCATCCTAACAAATAATTACTTCTTTTATAATGGGATCTACTATTTACAGACGGTAGGCACAGCGATGGGCACCAGATTCGCACCCAGCTACGCCAATCTAGTCATGGCATTCTGGGAGGAGAGTGCAGTGTGGTGTGGTGGCGGGTTGGGTGTGGGTCTGGTGACCTGGAGTCGTTATATAGACGATATTTTCCTGGTCTGGAATGGAACACAGAACGATCTGTCTGTTTTTTGTGACAACTTGAATTGTAATTGTTTAAATATTAATATCATTTTTAAAAGCAGTAAGTTTGAACTTTCTTTTCTGGATCTGTGTATCTATGTGAAGGAAGGATGCCTTCATACTAAAACCTTTTGAAAGGACACTGATTCCAATGGCTACATAGATAGACAAAGTCTACATCATAAGAACTGGCTTGACGGGATTCCGTATAGCCTGTTTTTGAGGGTGAGACGGAACTGTACCGAGGAAGATGCCTGCAAAGAACAGATGAAGGAAATGGGCCAACGTTTTATAGAAAAAGGTTACCGAAAAGAACAAATTGAGGGGGCTAAAGAAAAAGCATTAGGTATAGAGAGACAAAGCTTGCTAGTGAATTCTATGAAAGACCGTAAGAATGATAATATCTGCTGGTCTTTTATTAGCAATTTTAACTCTCAACATAAGGAAATAGAGACTATTTTTAAAAATAATTGGAAGATCTTAAAACAGGATCCAATGATAGGGGATAAATTACCTGATAAGCCTGTTTTTTTCTATAGACGTGCCCCCAGTCTTAAGGATAAACTTGTTAGAAGCACTTTAGATGAAACCAAAAGATCCAGTGTGAGAACTTTGGGTTTCCATAGATGTGGCTTATGCACTATGTACAGATTGGTTAAGGGACCTAGTAAAATCAGGGATTTCTGTGTGAAAAATGTAACCTATTCAATAAAAGAATTCCTTACGTGCAACACGAAAAATGTCGTGTACAGTTTGGAATGTAAATGTGGGTTGGTTTACATTGTTAAAACCAGTAGGAATCTTAAAGTCCGTTTAGCTGAGCATACTTACAACATAAAAAAGGACTTGAAACCCACACAGTATCAGCCCACTTCAAGAAAGTTCATAATTCCAACCCAGGGGCCATTAAGTCCTTCTGGGGATTACAAGCCATTTTGCCATCTTGGAAAAATAGAGATGATGATGTGAGATCGGCAAAGGCCGAAATGAAGTGGATCCACACTTTGAAAACTCTGACCCCAGGAGGACTTAATGGCGATTTTGAATTGAAGTGGTTTTTATGATCTTATATAAAAAAAAAATCTAAAATTTTTTTTGCTGCTTTTTAACCTATAGAATTTAGAATCATTTGGTGTTATTGTGTTTTCTATACTTTTTTTCTAAAACAATTCTGATGAATTTATAACTGCCAGATGATATTGATTATTCCTCTATTTATATTTCCTTTGCTTTTTAAGTGTTTTTTTAATTGTTGTTTTTTAATGTTTTATTTCATATATGGACTTTGTATGGACTTTTATATGTGTGCTGATTCAACTGGAGGAAAAGAAATCAAGTCTTTAGATGATGGTGTGGCGATTCAGCCGAAATTGCGGAGGTGAACCGCACAAACCACTTCCTGTTTTCCCCGTTGGAACGCACACAGATTTCCGCTTCTGGGAGTGACGACTTCCGGTCGCGGCCGATGATGACGACTTCCGGTTGCTGCTGAAAGCGCTGCATTTTGGCGGGAGAAAGAACTGTTTGTCTGGACAATTATGCCTAATGATTGGGGTATAAATACCCCACCCTAAGCACTCACCACTATACTTCTGATGAAGGACCATAGCGTCCGAAACGCGTCAAGCTAGTGGTGCTCGGTGTGGAGAGGTGGAGCTGTCTTCCTTGGATGACCTTTTTCCTTCCGATACGCTGCAGAAGTCCGGAATCTCCAGTGTTCCTTTTGGGAGGGTAATTCGATTCCAGCTGCCAGCACCCCTTGATACCCACCTTGTTTGTTGTGGATATATGCCTTGTATTCCTTTAAACATTGTGAGTGTTCTGTGTAATAAATTCATTGTCCCGTTTTTCCAAATTGGTCTGCCCGATGATCTGTTTTCTTTTTAGAGATAAGAGACTACACTTTGGAGGGCGTCATAGAGGATAACTACAAACACTCCAGCTAAGGATTGCAAGGGGACTCCTTTGTTTTATTCATCTATATCAGATGTAAGGACGTTTTGTTTTGTATGGTGTTTGCGCCTATCACTTTCCAATCTCTTGTGTATCAGTTTCTGTGGAATTTTTGTGAAGGTTCCAGTGTTAGTGGTTGGCTGCATATACATCATTGGCAGCGCATGGTGTTTATTCTGTTTTGTTTAAATCACCCATCCTGGTGGTATACTGTTGTTATATTATTATTAACTTTTATTTATAAAGGCACAACAAAGTGTATGCAGTGCTGTACAGTGTAAACATAAAATAGTAACAGTGTGTCAGAGCATAATACAATAAACAATGGCAGCTCATACCTTACAGTAACTCACCACAGACTTTGTTGGACAGATTGACAGGGACAACAGTAGGGAAACTTGCTGAAACTAGTGGGAGAAAGCAGAGGAAAGTGAGTTGGTACTCAGTGATCTTGTACCCAGAGAAAGGGCAAGTCATAGAAGTGGAAGGGACATGGATTGTGCTATGGAAAATCAAGAAGATGGAGGGTTCTAGCTATAAGAATCTTTATACTTAAGGAAAGGGGTGAACAGTTAGGGGATAAACATGGAAGGAGTGGAGGGGTAGAGAGATCAAGAGGGCTGGTACACTTTAATAAAAAGTTGCATTTTAAGGGTACATTTAAAACTGGGGAGACTAATTAATCTGACTGGGTGAGAGAGGATAGGGGCACCTCAAGAGAAATCTTTGAGGCGAGCTGAGCATGAGAGGAAGTGACTAGGATGGCGGAAAGGCCGTGGCTTGAGGAAAAGCAGAGATGGTGGGATCGAGTGTGGAGAGAGATGGTTAGAAATGTAGAGAGATGAGTGGTTTACGGCTTTATAAGTGAGGGTAAGTAGTTTAAACTGGATTTTGAATATATAAGGGAGCCAAAGAAACAGGCCACAGAGGGGGATACAAATGCTGTATATCAGAAGAGGAAGATCACATGCAGCAGCATTGAAAATAGATTGACGTTGGAAGAGGTGGGAACCCTGATGATAGTCTGAATTTGGCAGGCTGTTCCATTGGTTAGCGGGTGATGACAGTTGCCTCCCCATTGAGCTATCTAGTTACTTTCCTCAGAGATAGTGATAGTTGTATTTGTTTGAAACAGCAATGCATGTGTTACAGTAGTTATATTGCCATATTGATTAGTCTTCTGTGGTTTGAGCTACTCTTTTTCTGCTATCAGAAATTAGTAATTTTGTTATGGCCATAATCTGATATCTCTCCTTTTTTTCAACTTAACAGGTAAATTAATAAAGGATATAAGGATAAGATGTCCAAAGCTGGCATTGAGTTTTTGGTGCCTAATGCTACTTCTAAGTCATTGCATTTTCTTACTGTAAATGTTACCTTTAATTTCTCGTAAATTTCCAGCTAGAATCAGCCTCATTTATCTAATAAATACATTATTTGAGAGAAGGAATACTATACTTTATTACATATATCATGAGGGGAAAAAAAGTCACATGGTGTATTATACATACTCCCTGATACAGATAATTTGAAGAAAATCATGATTAACACATAATATACAAGAAATTCTAGATAGATGGATAGATAGATAGAACATTACACTAGTTCCTTCTTTGTCATATCTGCCTAGTGAAGACACAATCACATATATAATTAGGTTCTGCCCCCACATGTTTCAGAAAAGGTGATTGAATACTACAGGCATAATGAGCTTTTCACCCTTTTGAAGTGGGGGCCCACTCCAGGACACTGGTGAACCCAATCCAACCTGAACAAAGAATGCTTGGGTTTTAGCGCTTTTTTTCTGCATTATCATTACTCGTGTTGAAAGTAAACTTGTTTACCTCTTACAAATCAGTATAAAAACGAAAGATAAAACAAATCATAGAATTAGAGTTTAACCTTTTAACCATTACAGCAGATTCACTAATACTACAGATCAGTTATTTTCTGTCAAGGTCATACAAGCCAATTTGCAGTCCTGGAATCCACTGAAATAAACCAGTCATCTCATTAGTAGTAAAGAAGATGTAATATAGATGTTCTTTGTGAATTACAATTAGCTTGTCATCATTAAAACAAATGGTGCAATTTTTATGCAAGCTCTTGTTTACGTACATTAGGAAGCATTCAAATCATTATTCTGAAAATCCTTAAACACTTGTATTTTCTCTGTCATAGACTTTGTTCACAGGAAATCTGCTTCATGAGTAATTATTAGGGGGAGCCATTTAATTCCATGGTAAAAACAATACCATATAAATAACAGTCAATTTGTTCCAATTCTTTCTGATTGGAGATGTTTATTTAAGCATGAAGCGCAAGAAACTGGATTGACAGGGTAGCACATTTTGAAAATCTGTTAAAAATAAGTATTCCGTTTTCTGATTGGGATACAATTGCATGTTTTTATGTTACAAATTGTTCAGTTAATTTACATACTGCACAGATTTCGCTTTTACAAGGAAACAGTTTAGCTTGATTCGGTCATTAAATTGGAATAATGTGGGTAACAGGAAAAAATACAAAATAACAAAGAGTAATAGAATATATTATGTATAGCAGTATATAATATGAGGTTAAGTTAATACAAAATGTAAAGGATGATAGTAGATAATTTTGTTTAAATGTCAAATTACTATGGAAAATGTTATGTAATTTGAGTTAGCAATTTTTAAAACTTAATTCTTTACAATGTCAAAAGGTATAGCATGATATAGTAATCGAATCCCATACCAAACAACAGCCAATGTAATTTTTACAGATTTTTTTTAACTAAATGTATCCTGTTATGTGCATGTTGTTGGGTTTGCACCCAGTCTTATCAAAAATTGTAAGTATTTAAAGACCAAGATGAGGACTATTGCAGGATACAAATGTTTGCACAGTCAGTGGAAGAACTTGGTCAGAACCAGGCTTTACTTTCTAAGTGCACATAGAAAGTTAAAATTTTTGCAGAACAGGATTATTTAAATTAAAGAATGGTTGAATGGGGGACATTTGCAAGGGCATTAGGCCAAACCAAGGAGAGATTGGGCCACTGGAAGCATGGTCAGTTCCTGCTGGACTGGGTGTGGTGCTCTCCTTGGTGTCTTGCCAGGGGACCTGGCTCCCACCACAATGGGCTGATTCATAGGCCTGGCAACAAGTGCATGTATGGAGTCCACAGAGACCTATCACTTGGTCTTCCCTGGGTTCCGATGCCGGCATCAGGTGCAATCAAGATTTTTTATGTATTGTGGTTCTTCGGGATGATGTTACACTGCACCGCAGGAAGCACAGTGCTTAGAGCATCAGCCAGAAGACACAGTAAAAGGTAAGTGTAGGGGGCTGGAGCCAGAGGATGTATTGGACTTGAGAGACACTTTGGGAACTGAAGAGACACTGTGGGTTGGAAATACAGAAGGGGTCATGAGACAGAAGGCGACTGGAGAGACAGAAGTGGGCAGGAGAAACACTTCAGACCTGAAGCTGGAGAGACACTCGGGGCAGTATAGACAGAAAAGGGATGGAGCTGGAGAAACACAAGGGGAGTTAGAGAGACACTCGGGGGTTGGCTTCAGCAAGGGAGACAGAGGGGGCAGGAGAAACACCTGGAAGCTGGAGAGACACAAGGTGTTCTAGATAGACATAGTGGGTCTGGAGCTGGAGAGAAACAAGGGGGTTGTTGCTGAATAGACACTGACAGGCTGCACCTGGAGAGATACTTGTCAGGCTGGATCTGGAAACCCAATGAGGCTGTATCTGGAGAGACATGGGCCATCATTCAGATGAGGACAGAGTAGTGGCTCATGCAACAAAGTACCAATGTTTGGTACTGTGCGCATGCTCCAAACCCATTTTGCATATGTGTAGTACGGGTCTGCGATGTTGGTCGCACTACGGCATCAGACTGTCAGTGATTCACAGTCTGATGCTGTTTTGATGGTGGGAAGAAGGGCAGAGACAGCCTCTGTTTCTACAAAAGGAGGCATGTCACCGCAACTTCAGAAGAGGAATGAGACCAGAATAGAATCTACATCAAAGTATAGAGATTTCCTGGCCTCTAGGTTGGACTTGCAACCCCCTTCCCCCAAGAACGTAGATCCAACAATTAGTCTCAATACTGAAGTTGTAGCAAGATGGTATAATAATTTCAACATTCTAGATGGTAAATAAACACTGCTGCTCTAAGTATGATGTCAGTTCGGTCTCCAAACTTACATTTATTCTCTATTGCTTTATAAACAATTTTAAGGCACGTACAGTATAACATCTACAATGATGTATAGACCCTCATCCGGTCCTCCCTCCTCAACTTCCCCATTAGACCCTATCTCCTCCCACCTCCTCCGCTACCATTCTCCTTTGGCCTGTTACCATCTTGCCAACCTCCTCAATATTTCCTTATCAGGCACTATTCCCTCTGCCTTAAAGCATACCCTTGTCTACCTGATTCTTTAAAACCCACCCTGACCCATCTCTCTCTCCTCCCTTTTGTCTCTAAACTCCTTAAGCGTCTTTTCTACAACTGCCTTACTGCCTTTCTTTCCTCCCAGTCACTGCTTGACCCATATCAGTTTAGCTTCCAACCT
Source organism: Pseudophryne corroboree (assembly GCF_028390025.1). Taxonomy (NCBI): domain Eukaryota; kingdom Metazoa; phylum Chordata; class Amphibia; order Anura; family Myobatrachidae; genus Pseudophryne; species Pseudophryne corroboree. Next base: position 826,904,853 of record NC_086445.1, on the reverse strand, counting down.
CTCAACTCCACTGAAACTACCCACACAAATGTCGCAATGACCTCCATGCTGCCAAGACCAAGGACGTTACTCCCTGTTTATTCTCCTTGACCTCTCTGCAGCTTTTGCACTGTGGACCACTGTGTCCTCTTGCAAATCCTTCACTCCATTGGTCTGTGTGGTACTACCAATGTCAATCTGGGGCATAAAGGGCCTACCGGGGGAATGCAGTGGTAGGGGCCCCTGCATGGGGGGTGTGGCCAGCCACCACATTGGTTTACATAACCATTAGAGACTGCATGGGCTGGGGCCCTTGATATATATATATATATATATACTGTACAGTCAATATTGCTAGTGCATGCATGATAATATACAGTAGCAGATTAATAACAGCAATGCATGATAGAAAATACACCATAGTCTTGTGCATTATAATGGAACATACCTGTATGCATAATGTATAATTCAAGTGCACAGTCTAGAACCTCTTCCCTAGAGGATGAGGTGGGCGGGCAGGCAGTAGGGCCTACCGGGAGTTTCCTCTGTACCCATGTGTGCCAGTCCGACCCTGGATACTACCCTCTTCTGGTTGTCCTCCTACCTCTCAGACTACGCTTTCTCATCTCATGACTCCACCTCCCCTGTATTTCCTCTAACAGTAAGTGGATTTCTCCTTTTCTCTCTCTATATGTCCTCTTTAGGTGAGATCATTGACTTTCAGTATCATTTCTGTGCTGATGATACTCAAATATACCTTTCCTCCTCTGACCTCTTCCTCACTTTTCTCACTTGTATCTACAACTGACTCTCTGCTATCTTTTCTTATATGTCTCATTGCTTTCGTAAACTTAACATGTCCAAGACTTAGCTGATCATCTTCCCACCCTCCCACATAACCTCACCTCACAAAATGTAATTATCTGTTGATGGCACAATTATCTCCTCTAGCCCCCAAGTATGCAGTCTTCGAGTTATCTTTGACTCTTCCCTCTCCTTCAAACTACACATTCAGTACCTCTTGCAGTATTGCCATTTCCATTTCAAATATATTTCCAGGATCAGACCCTTTCTCAACCTGGATGATACTAAGACCCTCATCCACTCACTGGTCATCTCCAGATTGGACTACTGTAATGTCTCAGTGCTGTTGTTTGGCTCATCTTTATCTCCAACCCTAATATGTCCACCTCCCCTATCTTACAACCCCTACACTGGCTTCCCTTCTCCTTCAGAATCCAATTCAAGCTTCTGATATTCGCTTACAAAGCCCTCACCCATTCCTCTCTCATTTACATATCTGACATTATTTTCCTTTACACTCCCACCAGTCTTGTTTGCTCCTCAAATTCATGCTGCCACTCCTGCCAACTGGTTACTTCCTCCTATTCCTGCTTTCAAGATTTTGGCCATGGTGCACCCTACCTCTGGAATTCTCTACCTTTTCCAGACTCTCCACATCTTTACAAAACTTCAAACGGACTCTCAAGTCCCACTCTTTATCAATCCCAGCCATCTCTCATCTTTGCCATTTTTTCCACTCAATGTTTGCCCCATCTGTGTCACCCCTGCCTGTATGTCCCTCCCCTTTACAATGTAAGCTCTCAAGAGCAGGGCCCTTTCCCCTCATGTGATTTTCCTTCTCTTACTTAGACTATCTTCTACTCCATACTCCCTACAATGGCAACTAACCCTTGGTTTCTGCCACCTGATGCTTATGTTAGTGTCCTGTTGGCTGATGCAGAAATGTTTATATACCATGTACACTACTTGTCCTACATTGCCTTGTACTGTAAGTTGCTGTTTTCCTGTTTTGCTAATTTGTTTTTGTACTAAGTTAGGAGCTACAGAACCCTTGTGTTGCCATATAAATAAGTATAATAATGATGATGATAATAATAATAATAATAATAATAATAATAATAATAATAATAATAAAAAGCAATTTAGTTGGTTGTTGATTTTATTCATCCAATATTATAATGATGTTAATACTTCCCAAAGTATGATGGATAACATGTGGTATGGATATGCTCTAATATTGATTATCCAGTTCCCCAAAAGTGTGAATTTGTATTTGAGGTACTATAAAGTCAGGGGCATAGCCAGACCTTTGTGGGCCCCATTGCAACATTTTTGAAGGGGCCCCTCACCCATTGCTTCTATAGAGATACCTCTCCACAGCAGCCGTTTATTTGATGCCACATTAAAGTGGCTCAATTCATATTATGTAACATTATAATGCCCTCCAGTTTATTTTATACCACATTACAATGAGCAGGTTCAGAGTCAAATCTAGATATATTGTAGTCCTCAAGGAAAAAGTTGTAAGGGCCCCTATTTACATCCCAATTGTGAAAACTGTATATAACACATGTAACTGTGACAGGGAAGGTGGCCTCTCACATCTCTGGACCCATAGCAGCTGCACTCGCGGCACCTACGGTAGCCACACCCTTGTATATTACACATGTAACTGTGACAGGGAAGGTGGGCCCCTCTCAGCTCTGGGCCCCATAGCAGCTGCACTCCCTGCCCCTATGGTAGCTACAACCTTGATAGGAGGTAGTTATTTCACCTATATCTAATGTCCGAATATCTTTAAACAGGTAAACCTTATATTTCTATTGGTAATGGGAATTAGTATGTACATCTGTGCTATAATGCATATATGTTATCATTTGTATCCAATACATTATTCATTTTCCTTACTATAAGATGTTCATGAGACATAATTATATCTTGTCAGTGTGTTTTCGACAATATTCAGAGAATTTCAAACCATTCATTATTTGGTGTCACTAATATTGTTCCATTTTTCAAGTGTTTTCTTAATTTATAATTAAGTCGGTATAAAAGAATATAGAAATAGTATATCAATTGAACATCAACTGTCCTACGTGTGCTGATTATACTATTAACAAAGTCTATGTTAATTTGTCAGTTTGGCAGCCCTGTATCATGGATGTTATATGCAGCTTGCATAAAGTCCTTTGGTTATTTGCAGCAGATATCTCATTCTCCTGTGGTCAGTCTGCCACTCAGGTATTTCCTGAGATTCGGTTGGTGACTCACAAAGCTATATTAGTATCAATTACATTTCATATTTTTAGAGACTTTGACACAGCGGACATGCCAATGTGCATTTCGCCGTTCTGGTCATTCTCCTTAAGAAAGATGTTGGATGAGATATCCATATTGGAAGAGATATCCTTTTAAGTAAACAAATTCATTAAAGGTTATGTTTTAAGATACGTCACTGGGTAATATATTACCAGAGCATTCTCATTGTTAATCCTGGAGTGCACAAATAATCAAATCAGTCCCTATTTCATCTATTTTTGACCATATTTAGGAGCCCCACAACCCCACAAACTTTTTTGGTTGGGGTGCAAGATATAATTTAATTTTGGCACTCCTAAATAGCTGAATGTCGCCTCCTCAAGGGCAGCTGGATTACCCACCACACCACATATCTGATGACAGAGATGTCTATCTATCTATCTATCTATCTATCTATCTATCTATCTATCTATCTATCTATCTATCTATCTATCTATCCATTCACACACACACACACACACACACACACACACACACACACACACACACACACACACACACACACACACACACACACACACACACACAAACACATGCACACACCAGGGTGGGACCCAGGGAATTGGAGCAGCAGTATCCTGAGAGCAGGAGGACACCTGTGCCAACACTCCATTAGCGGTATATTACATATGTAAAAACAGTATAGATGACACTATGGTTAATGCTGATAATGGTGTGTTAGAAGAAAAATACAATATTAAGGGGTCCATTTACTGTTTATTGAGGTTTAGATTTGATAAATATAATTTCTTATTGTCATTATTCAGTCAATAAGAAATGAATTTTTGCCCAGATGTATTAAAAATGGCATCCAGGAAGAGGCGCTCCAATACGCGCTCATACCAGCAATGTGTAAACTAAAGTAAGCACATCAGGGAGCACTTTGCACTATGCATGGTCATTAGAAAGCGCATGCACCTGTGGCTGTTACCAGGGAGGGATTTGAACAATCCCTCACCTGGTAAATTGTAGAATATGTAGCCCATAGACTACAATAGCTAACGCTATCATTAGTGCCATGGTAAATAGGGAAAGCATAGCAGATATATATATATATTGAGGGATATATATGATATTCCAGCAGATAGGATACCATCTGTCACCATACTGACAGCTGCATCCTGTCTGCCAGAATCCCAGTGGCCAGGCAGTGAGTCCCCTCGTGGGTTGCTATGCTCACAACGCTTCGGGCCCAGTGACTTGCTTGGCTCTCAACAGGCTCTATTCCCACTCGGCTACAAACCGAGTGGGAATGCCCAGCATGTGTGGCGATTCCGAACGTCGGTATTCCAGCGGCTGTCGGGATTCCGATGTCGGTCTCCTGAATGCCGGGATCCCAACATGTATATTGTCTGCATCCCATATTTGATATCTGCTGCAGGGGTTCAGTATGATTTACCAATGAACACAATACCGATGGTCATAATCCCAACAGCCATTGACCTACAGTCAAAATACTGACACAGTCAAAATATGGACATGTTCAAAATGCTGACTCTGTCAGAATACCAACATTTGAAATGCTGACATGTCAAAATACCGACCTGAGTTTTTCTATTTTTTTTTTTGCATCAATGTCGATATAGGTCGACATGGGCACCGTCGCTGCACTTGCCATGCTTTGGGCACATTGCTTCGCTGCACTCGGCACACTATTATATTCCCCCTCCAGGTTGACTGGGATGGTAAAGTATGAACAAGTCTGTTTTTGGGCAAAAATTCCTTAAAAACACGTCAACATTTTGACACATCTGCATTTCAAATGTCAGTATTCTGACTATGTCGGCATTTTGAATATTTTTGCATAATGAATGTCAGTATTTTGACTGTGTCTGTATTTTGACTGTCGGTCAATGGCTGTCTGGATTATGACCGTCGGTATTATGTCTGTCTGTAAATCAACTGCTAGCCTGCTGCAGAACACCTGTAATACTTTCAGGGGATACTGTACTTACATTTTAAGAGTGTCCTGATTTTTCAGATGATTTCTCACAAATTGTGTATAATAAATATGCTCCAAAAACATAGATGCAACATGTGAGTTACTATATGCTGTGCCGTTTCTTGCGGCGGGCGAGACGTGCAACCGCACGGGGCGCCCGCCGCGGCACTTTACGGGTCCCAGATTCCCCCATCCTCCCTTTTCCCGAGTACTCCTGCTCGGGGGGCGGAGTTTCGCGGTATGATGCGGTTGCGTCGTGACATCACTACGCAACCGCATCATACCGCGAAACTCCACCCCCCGAGCAGGAGTACTCGGGAAAAGGGAGGAGGGGAGCCAAGCTGTTAAGGGGAGGCGCCAGCGGCCAGCGCGAGGAGCGGGAAGATCTTCTTGACATGTAAGTTGTTCATCTCTCTCCCCCTCCCTCTCCCTTCCTCCCCCCCCCACTTGACACTTGCCTGCCGTACTGCATAGAATGGGGACACTTTCCTGCCACAATGTGTAAAATTGGGACACGTGCTTGCCGCAATGTGTGAAATGGGGGACGTGCCTGCCGCAATGTGTAAAATGGGGACTCTTGCCTGCCGCAATGTGTAAAATGGGACACTTTCCTGCCGCAATGTGTAAAATGGGGACACTTTTCTGCTGCAATGTGTAAAATGGGGGCACGTGCCTGCCGCAATGTGTAAAATTGGGACACGTGCCTGCCGCAATGTGTGAAATGGGGGACGTGCCTGCCGCAATGTGTAAAATGGGGACTCTTGCCTGCCGCAATGTGTAAAATGGGGGCACGTGCCTGCCGTACTTTGTAAAATGGGGACATTTGCCTGCCGCAATGTGTAAAATGGGGACACTTTTCTGCTGCAATGTGTAAAATGGGGGCACGTGCCTGCCGCAATGTGAAAAATGGGGGCACGTGCCTGCCGCAATGTGTAAAATGGGGACAGTTGCCTGCCGCAATGTGTAAAATGGGGGCACGTGCCTGCCGCAATGTGTAAAATGGGGACATGTGCCTGCCGCAATGTGTAAAATGGGGGCACGTGCCTGCCGTACTGTGTAAAATGGGGACATTTGCCTGTCGTGCTGTGTAAAATGGGGACACTTGCCTGCCGTGCTGTGTAAAATGGGGACATTTGCCTGTCGTGCTGTGTAAAATGGGGACACTTGCCTGCCGTGCTGTGTAAAATGGGATCGCGTGCCTGCTGTAATGTGTAAAATGAGGACTTTTTTTTTATCCTGTGGTGGCTGTGATGATGAGATCAGATGAGACCACGCCCACCCTAACAAAGCCACACCCATTTTAATGAGGCCACGCCCCTTGTCAGGAGCGCGCGCCTTCGGCTTTTCCTCTTTATATCTATGGGGGGGGCCACATTTTTTGTTTATGTGAATGGGGGGGGGGGGGGCGCATATTTAAATCTCGCACTGGGAGCCAAATTGGCTAGAAACGGCCCTGACTATATGTAGAAGACGAAGAGACAGGGCCACTCATAGCTCATATCCTGGCTGAGGCTGTGCATGGACTGGTGCCTCTCGAATATTTGGGGGGGAGGTGAGCGTCCCCCTAACACGGCCCCCCCAGCTCCTATGACCATGATTCAATCAGTTTGGTAGCACCATGTCATAGTTATAATAAAGGAAACCTGTAAATGGTGATGTGTATACTGTATTATATTACAGAAGAAACCAAGGGAAAGCAGGACTATTTGATTAAAAAGTATATAAGAAAAACATTTCTGTGCAGGACAACCCCATATATTCCCACTACAAATTGTATGGTATTAGCAAATACAGTTAATAATAAAACATACAATAGTTTGATCAGGGACATTCACATTTTGCCCTTCACCAAAACTTCTGATTAGGGATGTGCGCTGGCCCATAACTTGGGTTCTTGTTTTGGATCTGTATCTCCTTTGTGTTTTGGACCTGTATTTATTTTGCCAAAACCTTCCCTGCGAATTTTGGATCTGTATTTCTTTTTAAAAAAATCATAAAAATGGCTAAAATCACAGAATTTGGGCCAGTTTTTGTTCCTACAGTATTATTAACCTCAATAACATTAATTTACACTCATTTCCAGTCAAATTTGACCACATCACAAGTCACAATATTGTTTTCATCCAGTTTAGGCCAAAAGGTTGCACCGAGGTAGCTGGATGACTAAGCTAAACGACAGCAGTGGGCAGCACAAACATGTGGCACTTAAACTTCCAACATGGCACATCTAGGAAACAGAATGGCACTGCATTGGCAGACAGGGTGGCAGTTTAATAAACTATACTACTGTATGTTGTCTACACAAGTAGACAGTCAGCAATGCTCCAAATAGCCATAATGCAAAGAAAAGAGGTGCAAGATGGAATTACCTTTGGGCCCTCCCACCCACCAGGAATAGTAATTAAACACTGCAGTTTAATTTCACCATCAGTGTTGCACAATACGTGTGTGCATCAGAAATAGTATTTGAACACTGCGGTTGACCTTCACCAACAGTGTATGAGTATGAAATAATAATTTACTGCAGTCTGACTGGCAGTGTCACAGTACTTCTGAAAATAAAATAAAATTTTTATAGTACACTGGGGTACAGCACAAACAAAAACTTTTTTTATAATTACATTTTTAGGCTTTTTGTTTTGTTTTTGTTTTGAGCCCCTGGATGGATAGACAGATCACCCCTTTCAGATACAACAGACAGAGCACCCCTGATGCTGATACAGTAGATAGGGCACCTGCCAGACAACACAGTACTGAAGCAGACAAATACGTTCAGTAGACTCTCCACAGCCAGATTCAAGTCAAGATGGCGACGATCACCGGGGACCTTTGTAGAATTCAAAATCCATGAGAATCTGATAGCGGGATGATGACATTTTGCCTCGTTTTGGGATCCGAGTCTGGTGGGAAACCCTGAGCCAGCCTAGGATCCGGACTTGGATCGTGAAGTTCGGGTGAGTCCAGTTCTCTGAGAACCAGACCCGCTCATCTCTACTTCTGTCACAATAATAAGAATTTACTCATCGGTAATTCTATTTCTCGTAGTCCGTAGTGGATGCTGGGGACTCCGTAAGGACCATGGGGAATAGCGGGCTCCGCAGGAGACTGGGCACTCTAAAGAAAGATTTAGTACTATCTGGTGTGCACTGGCTCCTCCCTCCATGCCCCTCCTCCAGAACCCAGTCAAGGAAACTGTGCCCGGAAGAGCTGACATTACAAGGAAAGGATTTTGGAATCCAGGGTAAGACTCATACCAGCCACACCAATCACACCGTATAACTTGTGATAAACTTAACCAGTTAACAGTATGAACAACAACTGAGCATCACTCAACCGATGCTACATAACCATAACCCTTTATTAAGCAATAACTATATACACGTATTGCAGAAAGTCCGCACTTGGGACGGGCGCCCAGCATCCACTACGGACTACGAGAAATAGAATTACCTGTGAGTAAATTCTTATTTTCTCTGACATCCTAGTGGATGCTGGGGACTCCGTAAGGACCATGGGGATTATACCAAAGCTCCCAAACGGGCGGGAGAGTGTGGATGACTCTGCAGCACCGAATGGGCAAACACCAGGTCCTCCTCAGCCAGGGTATCAAACTTGCAGAATTTTGCAAATGTGTTTGAACCCGACCAAGTAGCAGCTCAGCAAAGCTGTAATGCCGAGACCCCTCGGGCAGCCGCCCAAGAAGAGCCCACCTTCATTGTGGAATGGGCTTTCACTGATTTTGGATGCGGCAATCCCGCCGCAGAATAAGCCTGCTGAATCGTGTTACAGGTCCAGCGAGCAATGGTTTGCTTTGAAGCAGGAGCACCCAGCTTGTTGGATGCATACAGGATAAACAGCGAGTCAGTTTTCCTGACTCCAGCCGTCCTGCCAACATAGAACTTCAAAGCCCTGACTACAGCAAGCAACTTGGAATCCTCCAAGTCACGAGTAGCCACAGGCACCACAATGGGTTGGTTCAAATGAAAAGATGACACCACCTTTGGCAGAAACTGCGGACGAGGCCGCAATTCTGCCCTATCCATATGGAAAACCAGATAGGGGCTTTTACATGACAAAGCCGCCAATTCTGACACACGCCTAGCTGAGGCTAAGGCCAACAGCATGACCACTTTCCACGTGAGATACTTTAGCTCCACTGTCTTAAGTGGCTCAAACCAGTGGGATTTCAGGAAACCCAAGACCACGTTAAGATCCCAAGGTGCCACTGGTGGCACAAAAGGAGGCTGAATATGCAGCACTCCCTTAACAAACGTCTGAACCTCAGGCAGTGAAGCCAGTTCTTTTTGAAAGAAAATGGATAGGGCCGAAATCTGGACCTTTATGGACCCTACTTTTAGGCCCATAGTCACACCTGACTGTAGGAAGTGTAGGAATCGACCCAGCTGGAATTCCTCTGTAGGGGCCTTCCTGGCCGCACCCCAAGCAACATATTTTCGCCATATACGGTGATAATGTTTTGCTGTCACGTCCTTTCTAGCCTTTATCAGCGTAGGAATAACTGCATCCGGAATGCCCTTTTCTGCTAGGATCCGGCGTTCAACCGTCATGCCGTCAAACGCAGCCGCGGTAAGTCTTGGAACAGACAGGGCCCCTGTTGCAACAGGTCCTGTCTGAGAGGCAGAGGCCATGGGTCCTCTATGAGCATTTCTTGCAGCTACGGGTACCAAGTCCTTCTTGGCCAATCCGGAACAATGAGTATTGTTCTCACTCCTCTTTTTCTTACGATTTTCAGTACCCTGGGTATGAGAGGAAGAAAAGGAAACACATAGACCGACTGGAATACCCACGGTGTTACCAGCGCGTCCACAGCTATCGCCTGAGGGTCCCTTGACCTGGCGCAATACCACTTTAAGTTTTTGTTGAGGTGGGACGCCATCATGTCCACCTGTGGCAGTTCCCATCGATTTACAATCTGCGTGAAGACTTCTTGATGAAGTCCCCACTCTCCCGGGTGGAGGTTGTGTCTGCTGAGGAAGTCTGCTTCCCAGTTGTCCACTCCCGGAATGAACACTGCTGACAGTGCTTGCACGTGATTCTCCGCCCAACGAAGAATCCTGGTGGCTTCCGCCATTGCCACCCTGCTTCTTGTGCCACCCTGGCGGTTTACATGAGCGACTGCCGTGATGTTGTCTGACTGAATCAGCACTGGTTGGTCTCGAAGCAGAGGCTCCGCTTGACTCAGGGCGTTGTATATGGCCCGTAGCTCCAGGATATTTATGTGCAGACAAGTCTCCTGACTTGACCACCGCCCTTGGAAGTTTATTCCTTGAGTTACTGCCCCCCACCCTCGGAGGCTTGCATCCGTGGTCACCAGGACCCAGTCCTGTATGCCGAATCTGCGGCCCTCGAGGAGGTGAGCACCTTGTAGCCACCACAGAAGAGACACCCTGGCCCTGGGGGACAGGGTGATCATCCGATGCATCTAAAGATGCGATCCGGACCACTTGTCCAGCAGATCCCACTGAAAGATCCTCGCATGGAACCTGCCGAAGGGAATGGCTTCGTATGACGCCACCATCTTTCCCAGGACTCGTGTGCAGTGATGCACCGACACCTGTTTTGGCTTTAGGAGGTCTCTGACCAGAGTCAATAGCCCCTGAGCCTTCTCCTCCGGGAGAAACACCTTCTTCTGGTCTGTGTCCAGAATCATGCCCAGGAAGGGCAGACGCGTCGCAGGAATCAGCTGCGACTTTGGAATGTTCAGAATCCAGCCGTGCTGACGCAACACTTCCTGAGAGTGTGCTACGCTGATCAGCAACTGCTCTCTGGACCTCGCCTTTATGAGGAGATCGTCCAAGTATGGGATAATTGTAACCCCTTGCTTCCGAAGGAGCACCATCATTTCCGCCATCACCTTGGTAAAAACTCTCGGTGCCGTGGACAGGCCAAACGGCAACGTCTGGAATTGGTAATGACAGTCCCGTACCACAAACCTGAGGTACTCCAGATGAGGCGGATAAATGGGGACATGCAAGTAAGCATCCTTGATGTCCAGAGACACCATAAAATCCCCCTCTTCCAGGCTTGCAATGACCGCTCTGAGCGATTCCATTTTGAACTTGAATTTCTTCAGATAAATGTTCAGGGATTTTAAATTTAAAATGGGTCTGACCGAACCGTCCGGTTTCGGTACCACAAACATAGTGGAATAGTAGCCCCTTCCCCGTTGAAGGGGGGGAACCTCTACCACCACCTGCTGGAGAAAAAGTTTGTGAATTGCCGCCAACAATATCTCCCTTTCCATGGGGGAAGTTGGTAAGGCCGATTTTAGGTAACGGTGAGGGGGCGTCACCTCGAATTCCAGCTTGTATCCCTGAGACACAATTTGTATAGCCCAAGGATCCACCTGTGAGCGAACCCACTGGTGGCTGAAATGTCGGAGACGCACCTCCACGGCTCCTGGCTCCGCCTGTGGAGCCCCAGTGTCATGCGGTGGATTTAGTGGAAGCCGGGGAAGACTTTTGTTCCTGGGAACTAGTTGCACGGTGCAGCTTTTTTCCTCTACCCCTGCCTCTGGCAAGAAAGGATGCACCTCTGACCTTCTTGCTCTTCTGAGAACGAAAGGACTGCATTTGGTAATATGGCGCTTTCTTAGGCTGTGGAGGGACATAAGGCAAGAAATTTGACTTCCCAGCCGTAGCTGTGGAAACTAGGTCCGAGAGACCGTCTATCCGTCCCTGCAGCTACCGCACTACACATCCAGGCCGAAGCAATTGCCGGCCTCAGCAGTGTGCCAGAATGTGTATAAACAGACTTCAGGATAGCTTCCTGCTTTCTATCCGCAGGATCTTTTAGGGCGGCCGTATCCTGAGACGGCAGGGCCACCTTCTTAGACAAGCGTGTCAACGCCTTGTCTACCCTAGGGGAGGATTCCCAGCGCAACCTGTCCATTGGCGGGAAAGGATACGCCATAAGTAATCTCTTGGAAATTATCACCTTCCTGTCAGGGGAATCCCAAGCTTCTTCACATAATTCATTTAATTCATGTGAAGGGGGAAAAGTCACTTCATGCTTTTTCTCCCCATACATATAAATCCTCTTGTCAGGGGCAGGATTTTCCTCAGAAATGTGTAATACCTCCTTCATTGCTACAATCATGTAGCGGATGGCTTTAGTAATTTTAGGCTGCAACTTTGCCTCATCGTCATCGACACTGGAGTCAGCTTCCGTGTTGACAACTGTGTCAACTATCTGGGATAGTGTGCGCTTTTGAGACCCTGACGGCCTCTGCGCTGTAGGATCAGGCATGGGTTGAGACCCTGACTGTCCCAAGGTTACAGTTTTATCCAATCTGTTATGCAAGGAGTTTACATTATCATATAACACCTTCCACATATCCATCCAATCAGGCGTCAGCACCGTCGGCGGCGACACCACACTCAGCTGCACTTGTTCTGCCTCCACGTATCCTTCCTCATCAAACATGTCGACACAGGCGTACCGACACACAGCACACACACTGGGAATGCTCTGACTGAGGACAGGACCCCACAAAGGCTTTTGGGGAGACAGGGAGAGAGTATGCCAGCACACACCCCAGCGCTATATAACCCAGGGATTACACTGTACCTTAGTGTTTACCCCGTAGCTGCTGTTAAATATATCTCTGCGCCTAAATTTATGTGCCCCCCCTCTCTTTTTTACCCTCTATTGCACCTGTATACTGCAGGGGAGAGCCGGGGGAGCGTCCTTCCAGCGGAGCTGTGAAGAGAAAATGGCGCTGGCGTGCTGAGGAAGAAGGCCCCGCCCCCTCAGCGGCGGGCTTCTGTCCCGCTTTAATGTGTAAAAAATGGCGGGGACTCGGGCATATATACAGTCCCAGACTGTATATATGTCTATTTTTACCAAAAAAGTTATTAATTGCTGCCCAGGGTGCCCCCCCCCCTGCGCCCTGCACCCTACAGTTCCCGGAGTGTGCGGTGTGCTGTGGGAGCAATGGCGCACAGCTGCAGTGCTGTGCGCTACCTTAAGTGAAGACAGGAGTCTTCAGCCGCCGATTTCGATGTCTTCATGCTTCTGCTGCTTCTGTTCTTCTGGCTCTGCGAGGGGGACGGCGGCGCCGCTCCGGGAACGGACGATCAAGGTTAGGTACCTGTGTTCGATCCCTCTGGAGCTAATGGTGTCCAGTAGCCTAAGAAGCGCTACCTAGCTGCCGTGAGTAGGTTTGCTTCTCTCCCCTCAGTCCCTCGCAGCAGAGAGTCTGTTGCCAGCAGAAGCTCTCTGAAAATAAAAAACCTGACAAAATACTTTCTTTTCTAGCAAGCTCAGGAGAGCCCACTAGGAGCACCCAGCTCTGGCCGGGCACAGATTCTAACTGGGGTCTGGAGGAGGGGCATGGTGGGAGGAGCCAGTGCACACCAGATAGTACTAAATCTTTCTTTAGAGTGCCCAGTCTCCTGCGGAGCCCGCTATTCCCCATGGTCCTTACGGAGTCCCCAGCATCCACTAGGACGTTAGAGAAATATTAGATGGTTAATGATGGCATTGGTTATATTACTATGCATACAAACGTGTTCTGGACCATGTGACCTCTTAAATGAATAATGAATAGTGACAGAAGTGACCATCTGCCCAGGGAGGATCAATTTCTTCAGAGATTCCTCATTGCAAAGAAACCACCATACAGGTAAGGAAGGAGGTTGGGGGAAGCTGCTTCGATTGGCCAGGAACAGCAGCAGCGCCTTCCATGGGCTTTTATGGAACTCTTTGAGTCACTCTTCAACATACTGTAGGAGTAAGGGGCAAGGTGCAGTTGGCACTGCTGTTATGACTGCATAACACAGTTAATAGTAACAGTCAGTAAAAATTACATAATCTAGAATAGATATATAATGTGTAACACACACACACACACACACACACACACACACACACACACACACACACACACACAGTGTCGGACTGTAGGGCCCACCGGGGGAATGCAGTGGTAGGGGACCATGTTTAGGGGTGTGGTCAGTCTGCAGAGGTGGTGTGGCCTGCCACCTCCATTGGTTTGACTAACCATTAGAGAGTGCAACATCTGGGCCCCTTCATAAATGTATACAGTAAATTCAGCTGCTGCATGCATGATAATGTATCAGATTAATAACAGCAATGCACTGTAGAAAATACACCATAGTCCAGTATAAGGTAACATATGTATAATGTATAATTCAAGTGCACAGTCTGGAACCTGATCCTTGGAGCAGGAGGTGGGGCCCCAGGCAGTGGGGCCCACCGGTGGTTTCCCCCGTAGCCCTGTGGGCCAGTCCAAGCCAGCACGCACACTGTCACACACACACACACACACACACACACACACACACACACACACACACACCACATTAATTGCAGGACGTATACAAAAATCTATATGCTATATACTGTATGAGTTGGTTCATCTGCATTTATTTGAGATTACAGTATGGCCCAGATTCAATTAGCTGCGGGCTTATACAATGGTTGGGGCTAGTCAATTGCAGCCCGCAATAAGCCTGCAGGCTGCACTTAATGCAAATTTCTGTTAGAGCCTGAGGGAGGCTGTCCTGTACCTATTAACTCTGAGCTCTGGGTACTTATACCACATCCTATGTTTGTGGGTCTGTGGATGTGCAGTTGCATCTTTTTTTTTTTAACTGTATTTGATTCCTGTGTTATTTACTAAATTTACTAAATTTACTTCCAATTCTACATACAGTCTTATATATTTTATAAGTTGGCAACATTTCTTGGAGTATCAGAAATAGAGTATCAGGTAGCAATTTTCAGAATCAGCCTTACTTTCACTGCAGAGCCCAAACCAAAATAAGTTTCATTTGTATATGGGTAGTACAATATCTGTAGAAGTAAAAATAATCTAAATTTGCCTTAATGACATGATTTGACATGACTCATTAAAGAAAAATGACTATCATTTCAGGTCGATTGCGTTTAGTGCCTGAGGCAATAAACATTGTTTTTTTAATTCCATTTTGCTTGAGGCATGACTGACAGCGGCATTCTGCAGTTACTAATTAAACCGCTCATGATCCAGCATATAATTTAGGCGCATTCAATGCCTCAACTGATCTCTTCTCTGAGTGTTTGGAATCATTCTAGATAATGTTGCTCTTTTTCTACAGAGGAGATGAATTATACCAGGGATGTGAAACATACAGCATACCAGCTGTCTTGTAACAATGGCTCCCAGGATGCAACAGCTGGGGTGCTGATGTTTGCTATCCTGGCATTACATGTAGAAAAAACAGGAAAGGACAACAGAGATTGTTTGCTCACAAATGGACACATTTATTATTTTGTTATTCAGACACATTCTAGACACAGTTAATCATATTTATTTATCAATGAAAATATTGAAAAATAAAAAGCAGTTAGCGCCATTTTTTATGAATATTGAATCCCTTATAGTAACTCTTCAAGAAAGCCTGCAGAAAAAAAGGATTTTAATTACCTACCAGTAAATCCTTTTCTCGTAATCCGTAGAGGATATTGGGGTCCATTTAGTACCATGGGGGATAGATGGGTCCACTAGGAGCCATGGGCACTCTAAGAATTTGATAGTGTGGGCTGGCTCCTCCCTCTATGCCCCTCCTACCAGACTTAGTCTAGGAAACTATGCCCGAGGAGACGGACATACTTCGACAGAAGGATAGATAAGGATAGAACCAGCACACACAACAAGAGGAAAGCCAAGCTAACCAAACTTGAAACAGGAACAGCAACGGCTGAACCAACATTACTTAACCAAGTAACAGTGCAGGAAGAACGAAGAACTGGGCAGGCGCCCAGTATCCTCTACGGACTACGAGAAAAGGATTTAGTGGTAGGTAATTGTAATCCTATTTTCTCTTACATTCTAGAGGATACTGGGGTCCATTTAGTACCATGGGGATGTACCAAAGCTCCCAAACCGGGTGGGAGAGTGCTGAGGTTCCTTCAGAACTGATTGACCAAACTGAAGGTCCTCAGAGGCCAAAGTATCGAACTTGTAGAATTTTGCAAACGTGTTCGAACCTGACCAAGTAGCTGCTCGGCAGATCTGTAAAGCTGAGACACCCCGGGCAGCTGCCCAGGAAGAACCCACTGATCTAGTAGAGTGAGCCTGAACAGATTTTGGACATAGCAAACTTGCCATGGAATAAGCATTCTGGATAGTAAGTCTGATCCGGCGTGCAATAGTCTGCTTTGAAACAGGACACCCAAGCTTCTTGGGATCATAAAGAACAAACAGTCCGTCTTTCTGTGACAAGCTGTTCTTTTCACATACACCTCCAAAGCCCTCACAACATCCAAAGACTTTGAAGTAGCAGAGGTGTCGGTGACAACCGGAACCACAATAGGTTGGTTTCTATGAAACACAGACACCACCTTAGAAAGAAATTGCTGTCTAGTTCTGAGTTCAGCTCTGTTCTCATGGAAAATTAAATAGGGACTTTTGTGAGAGAAAGCCCCCAGCTCTGACACACGTCTTGCTGAAGCCAATGCCAACAGTGTGACGGTCTTCCACGTAAGATATTTTATGTCCACCGCCTGTAACGACTCAAACCAGTCCGATTGGAGGAAATGCAGCACCACATCGAGATCCCAAGGTGCTGTGGGAGGCACAAAGGGAGGTTGGATGTGCAGAACATCTTTCAAGAACGTCTGGAACCTCAGGGAGAGGAGCCAATTGTTTCTGAAAGAAAATGGACAAGGCCAAAATCTGGACTTTTATGGAGCCCAGACATAGGCCCACATCCACTCCTGCTTGTAGAAAAAGCAAGAAACGTCCTAGATGGAATTCCACCGCAGAAAATTTTCTGCTCTCACACCAAGAGACGTACAGTATTTCTTCCCAATACGATGGTAATGATTAGATGTTGCCCCCTTCCTGGCTTGGATCATAGTCAGGATAACCTTGTTAGGGATCCCTCTCCTGGCTAGAATCAGCCGTTCAACCTCCATGCTGCCAAACGTAGTCGCGGTAAGTTTTGATAGACGAACAGGTCCTGTTGCAGAAGATCCTCGCAAAGAGGTAGAGGCCACGGATCTTCGAGGAGCATCTCCAGAAGGTCCGCATACCAGGTCCTTCTTGGGCAGTCCAGAGCAATGAGTATTGCTTGAACCTTTTCCCTTTTTATTTGTTTTAGAATTCTTGGGATCAGAGGAAGTGGAGGAAACACGTACACCGTCTGATAGACCCATGGAGTTGTCAGGATGTCTATCGCCACCTCCAGAATCTTGATTGGAATGATGACTTCCTGACTTGACCATCTTCCCTGAAACTGCACCCCCTGAGTGACTGCTCCCTAACCTCTGAGGTGTGCGTCTGTGGTTAACAGAAGACTGTAGCCACCACAGAAGGGAGATCCTGGCCTTTGGCGACAGACAGAGCCCCTGGGGCATGTGAAGATGCAATCTGGATCATTTTTCCAACAGATTGAGCTGGGAGGGTCTTGCGTGAAACCTTCCATATTGAAGTGCCTTGTAAGAGGCCACCATTTTCCCCACAATGCAAACGTACAGATGCACCGACACCCGGGTTGGCTTCAGGACATCCCGAACCATCGACTGGATTACCAATGCCTTTTACAATGGAAGGAACACCTTTTCTGCGTCCAGTATAATTCCCAGGAATGGGAGCCTCCGTGTTGGCTCTAGGTGAGATTTCGGAAGGATCAGAATCCACCTGTGAACCTGGAGGAGGTTTGTCCAGCAACCTTTCCCTGGACGACGCCTTTATCAGGAGATCTTCCAGGTAAGGAAATATGGTCACTCCCTGTTTGCAGAGTAGAAACATCATCTCTGCCATCACCTTGGTGAACACCCTCAGTGCCGTGGAGAGAGCAAATAGCAGGGCCTGGAACTGGTAGTGACAGTCCTGCAGTGCAAACCAGAGATAAGCCTGATGAGGTGGCCAGAACAGAATCTGAAGGTACGCATCCGTGATATCCAGAAACATTAGGAATTCCCCCTCCTCCAGACATGAGATCACCGCTCTCAGAGACTCCATCTTGAATTTGAACACTCGTAAGTACAGGTTCAAAGACTTTAGGTTCAGAATTGTTCTTACCGAACTGTCCGGCTTCGGAACTACGAACAAGTTGGAATAGCACCCCTTGTTTAATAGATGAGGTGGAACTGGAACAATGACCTGAGTCAGTTTTTGGATGGCATGCTTGTACTTGCCTCTTGGGAAACTGACAAGCCTGATGTGAAGAATCTGTGAGGTGGGAGCCTTTGGAACTCCAGTCTGTAGCCCTGGGAAATAAGATCTATAACTCAGGGATCCTGGCACGAATTTGTCCAGACCTGACTGAAGAATTGTAGTCAGGCTGCGACCGGACAGCCTTCCAGGCATTGAGGTCCACTATCATGCTGAAGATTTTGAGGAAGCCGAGCCTGAGCTCTGTTCCTGTGCATCTGCTGTTGCTGGTATGCATGGTTTACCTCTTGCGCTGCTGGAGGATGTAGAAGCACCTCTGGATGTGCCCTTGAACTTGTCCGTCCAAAAGGACTGTAACTTAGAAGATGAATAAGTCTTCTTGGTTGGGGGGGGGGGGGGGGCTGCAGAAGGAAGATACATAGACTTACCCACAGTAGCTGTGGAGATCCGTTTGTCTAATTCATCTTCAAACAAGGCCTCTCCTGTGAATGGTATGCCTTCCACACCGATCCTGGAGTCCGCGTCAGCAGTCCACTGGTGTAGGCACAAGCCCCTGCGTGCTGACACTGCCATAGCAGTGGTGCATGCGTTAGGCACGCCTATTACCTTTATGGCTTCCACCATAAAGTTTGCAGAGTCCAGTATATGCTGCAGGAGTAAGACAACATCCCCCCTAGATAAGTAATATAACCCCTCAATTAGGTTACCTGACCATTTAGCAATGGCTTTAGTGATCTACGCACATGCAATAGTGGGTCTCTGGGCCACCCCAGCAGCTGTGTACAATGATTTGAGTGTAGTCTCAATTTTACAATCAGCCGTGTCTTTTAGGGAGGCAATACAATTTTTACGTGACAGCCTAGAGACTGATGTGTCCACTATCGGTGGTTTTTCCCATTTTTTCGTATCCTCCAGAGGAAACAGAAAAGATGAGAGCAACCGTTTAGGAATCTGAAACTTCTTATAAGGATTAACCCATAGTTCTTCAAACAGGGTATTCAATTCCTTTGACACAGGAAAAGTAACCGAGGACTTCCTTTTTACATTAAAATAAGATTCCTCACACTCCTCTGACACCTTATCAGGAATATGCAGAACATCTCTGATAGCCTCTATAAGAGCCTATATTCCTTGTGACAGAGTTGCATCCTCTCTTCCCCTCCTCCATGTCTGACCTGTCAGCATCAGAGTCACACTGCAGGATATGGGCCAGAGATCGCTTTTGCAGACAAATGGGAGGGGATTGAGATGCCATCTTGGGGACTGAGTCTCTGCCTATAAACTCATCCACAGTCTGCTTTAAGTATTGCGTCTCTTTCTCATTGCGGGACATTTTTGTAGAAAGAGTTGAGATCATTCCCTTTAGAGAATGAACCCATTCCGGTTCAGCTCCGCTAGTCTGTGAACCCTAAGTACCCAGTAGTGAGCCCCCTGGTGAAGAGGAACACTCCACTGTACCAGAAACACACTCTTTGCCTGACATAATGTAATGTGACAGCACACACGCACACACACACACACACACACACACACACACACACACACGAAAAAGGTTAAGCACAATTAACCCACAAAGAGCCCTTCAGGGAGACAGAGTTGTCTGGAGCTAGCCCCCACCACGACCTTATCGCTAATGCCAAGCTTAGTCGGGTCGCCGACTAAGTACCCTGATAGGGGACTTAGTACACTAATAGTCGCTCCCCCCTGCTTTGACCCCATGGTACCGCTGAGGTAATCTGGAGTCACACTGGAGTAGCTGCACATCCCTGTCCTGTCAGCATCTCTGTCCACTGCAGAGGGATAATTTCGCTGGTGAGCTGCTGGATCCTCTCATAGTGAAGCCCCGCCACTTCAATGGTGCGTGGTCTTCCCGCTTATTTTTATACTGGCTGAGGAATGTGGTGCTTAAAATGGAGAGAACCATTTTAAGACTGTTGTGCCAGTATGGGTACTGTGTACAGTGTACGGGGACGCAGTTGTGTACTGTGCCCGGAGATGTATTCCGGCCCATTTAGAAGCCGTGCGTTACAGTACCATCATGCCGTTATAATGGCCGGCGCCCCGCTAGCTGGGATGCTGGCTCAGTACTCATTACTTTTCATTCTTCTGGCTCTGTTAGGGGTGTCGGCGTGCTGCGGGACTGTACGCTTGCCGTGGAGGGGCTTGCGAATAGGTCCCTTAGGAGCTCAGTATCCTGTCAGCGGGGAACGGGGCCATTAATCCGTCAAGAGGTTGGACCGTTCCCCCCCTCCTAAGTCCCACGAAGTAGGCAGGCTGGTGCCAACCAGCCCTGCCTGAAAATAACAAACATAAAAAATAAATGCAGAAAACTCTTCAGGAGCTTCCTTCAGCGTGACCGGCTCCTCCGGGCACATTTTCTTAACTGAGTCTGGTAGGAGGGGCATAGAGGGAGAAGCCGGCCCACACTATCAAATTCTTAAAGTGCCCATGGCTCCTAGTGGACCCGTCTATACCCCATGGTACTAAATGGACCCCAGTATCCTCTAGGACGTAAGAGAAAATGCCATACATGTCAATTACTGGGCAGGTAATATATATTCATAATTGTTACCTGTCAGTTCTATCCTGCCCACTTCATCCCTCACCGCACCCATAAATGCATCACTATACTAACAGTGTAACATGGTTTCTTTCACTGGGACCTATTTATGCTGTAAATTAACAGTGGCATATATCCCCTCAAAATACCCATTTTCTCATAGTACATGCAAAAATTAAGTATCCCTGAATGAATCTACAGCTGACTGCAGCAAGCATTGAAGATATTTGCTGCAGTTCCCACTTTTACCCAAGTAGCTAACGCCATCTCCAGATGGCATTAGATTTGTAGACTATAGGCTACTTTGCATTTTCCACATGTTCATGCATGGTCAGCATAATACATCCTGGTAATCTATAATTTCTTATTGCTGCAGATTGTGGTTATAATAAATGTTAATTATCAACACCAGAACCTGCAAATAATTTATAATTGGGTCCGTCAATGTGTACACGGTTGATTAATGTAGGTGTCGAAAAAGAAGAAAATACACTAGCTATGTAAAACCAAAGAAAAATAAATTTTTTCAAAGAAGATTACAATCTCCTACTCAGTCTGTGACTCACAGACCCCAGACACAGCTTCTCATCCGCAATGCCATTCTGGAATGGGAGATTCCCTGAAATAATCTCTATAAGGACAAAGTTTATTTTGGGTATAGTATGGTATGCCGGCGGCAGGGATCCCAGCAGCCAGCATACCGGCGCCGGAATCCCGACCAATGGCATACAGACAGCTGGGCAAGCGCGAATGAGCCCCTTGCGGGCTCGCTGTGGGCATAGTGGCACGCTACACGTGCCACACTATTTATTCTCCCTCCAGGGGGGTCGTGAATCCCCAAGATGGAGAATAGGTGTCAGTATGCCTGGTGTCGGAATTCCGGCGCCGGTATACTGAGCACCGGGATCCCAACAGCCGGCATACTGAATACCACCCGTTTATTTTAGGTGCTTGGAAACACGCAGCAGATTGTTTCAAAACAAAAAGTAGACTTTGCATTCTAAACAAACAATCAGCGTCCGCTGAAAAAGGAAACTCCAAAAAACTGGGCACTCTACTGTAAACTCAACAATTAATTTAATTCTGTTAATGGCACAATTGCTGCAATTAAAACTTAACTTATTTCTATCACTTAACAATAATACAAATATCCCAGTGTGCTAATACATATATTACTGTAGATTCAGTATACGGTGGAGTGGTGAATGGATCCACCTCTGGAAACTAATCATATACTGTATTCGGTATACCAAGGATCTTCCTTTGGTATATGGCACCCTAGGATAAGAACACGATTAATATCAAAACATTGATTTAATTAGCAATATAAAAATCGTGAAAAAATCACTATACCAAACAAATTCATATACATGTACAATAGATGGTATAAATCTCCCCTCACCTTAACAAAGGTGTGAGCTCAAGGTGGACATTACTATCTCAACAACACAATGGATATAGATTGATGAACCCTACGTGTTTCGTCTCTAAGAATTCATCAGGGGCATGGATTGATTGGATCTTAAGGGAGTTATGGAAGATGTGTAATGTTAACACGCCCCCATGTTTCGTTGCCACACCACTTGTAGCATGTGGCCACGTCCAGTTTTTTGTGCATGCTTTCGGTGTACACACAATACCACTAAGAATTTTTTTTACTTGCACCACTGGTAATGACAGATATACAGTAAAATGGATACTCAATTATATTTTGGCAAACACACTCATTAACATATAGACTAGTCCCATGAATTGGCAAAAATAGGGGATGGGGTTGTGAAAAGGACAAATATAAAATATATGTGTGATGTGCAGCTGAAAAAATCAATGGCATGAAATTATAGTTTAACCAGTGGGTAGGAAATACTAGCAATAAGTAAAGGGGGGCAAACATACTGTATGTGTAAAATGTATGGTATTAGGTAAAGGAACAATAATCACAATATAAAAGAACTAAGGTCATAAGATCCTATACGGGGCTAGTAATCTATGCTCGATTAGGAGAATGAATCCACATTTAACAGAAGAGGGTCTTTTGGAATTAAATAGATAGATATTAGAATGTGTAGAATGTGCTTCTGTACTGAGTGTTCATTTCTACTGTCTGGCATGTGCAAAAAATTGCAGTGAACACAAGATGGGAGAGTTTACTTCATAGACAGGCAGCACAAAATATTTGCCCTCCGAGGCATGTCACTGCAAAGTGGGTGGAACTGTGGGTGTGATGCAACTGAGCCTCCATGGCTCTACCCCAATACACAATGCCGGTGTTAATTATTACTGGCATTGTTAAGCAGGGGGCAAGGCCATGATGACTCAATTTAGTGCATACTGTGTCATCTGCTGACTGGGCCAATCAGTTTTGCCATGTAAGTGGACAGCTGCGTACGGGTGGCGGCCAGCTTGGGAGACTTGCCCAGCTTTCTGGGTGGCCGGGAGCGCCACCAGATTTTTGGGATCCTCCTTGCCCTTCTGAGACGGTGTGCAAGTATGATCCCAGGGATGCCCAGCATGTTTGATCTTGGACCAACACGATTCTTAGTCAAACTTGCTCCTGCACTATTATTATATTGCTATAGCTTGAGAATGAGTAATGTGTTCATATTTTGATGTGCTGTTTATGAGAGTAACCCTTGCTACAATACATCTGTACATAATGAATATTAAATTCAAATAAAACAACACATTTAAAAATAGACAATTGTAATCAATGGCAACATAATACAAATAGGAAAAAATATGCAGTTATCACCAAGGGTCTGACAGAATTGAAAACGTACTGCAATTGCCTTCACAATATTTTAATAGAAATTAAATGTATATTTTCCCCCATATGCAGGCACACTGCCTCTAATTTGAAAGCTATCATCAACATCAGGGAGAAATTGCACGAGGCCTAAATGGCATGGTAGAACTGAATAACATTTGATCCACTTTGTGTTCTGTATTTGGTAAGTTATACTGTAAAGTTCTGCCTTTTGGATAATGGGCCTAATTCAGACCTGATCACAAAAGCAAAATCTTTCTCTACTGGGCAAAACCATGTGCACTGCAGGTGGGGTAGATATATCATGTGCAGAGAGATTAGATATGGGTAGGTTATTTTGTTTCTGTGCAGGGTAAATACAGGCTGCGTTACACTGCAATTTAGATTTCGGTTTGAACACACCACACCCAAATCTAACTCTCTGCACGATATATCTGCCCCACCTGCACTGCACAAGGTATTGCCCATTAGAGAAAAATTTTGCTGTTGTGATCAGGTCTGAATTAGGCCCATTACAATTAGTGATGAGCGGGTTCGGATCCTCGGGATCCGAACCCGCCCAAACTTCACCTTTTTTTTCACGGGTTCGAGCGACTCGGATCCTCCCACCTTGCTCGGTTAACCCGAGCGCGCCCGAACGTCATCATCCCGCTGTCGGATTCTCGCGAGATTCGGATTCTATATAAGTAGCCGCGCGTCGCCGCCATTTTTCACTCGTGCATTGGAAATGATAGTGAGAGGACGTGGTTGGCGTTCTCTCACTTTGTTTCAGGGGGCTGCAAATATCTTTATTCTGGGGACCAGCAGTATTATAGGAGGAGTACAGTGCAGAGTTTTGCTGACCAGTGACCACCAGTATAATACGTTCTCTGCCTGAAAAACGCTCCATATCTGTGCTCAGTGTGCTGCATATATCTGTGCTCACACTGCTTTATTGTGGGGACTGGGGACCACCAGTATTATATAGGAGGAGTACAGTGCAGAGTTTTGCTGACCAGTGACCAGTGACCACCAGTATTATACGTTCTCTGCCTGAAAAACGCTCCATATCTGTGCTGCATTGTAGTATATAGTAGGAGTACAGTGCATAATTTTGCTGACCGCCAGTATATAATATATAGCAGTACGGTACAGAAGGCCACTGCTCTACCTACCTCTGTGTCGTCAATTATACTATCCATCCATACCTGTGGTGCATTTCAGTTTTGCACAGTTTGCTGACCACCAGTATATATTATATAGCAGTACGGTACAGTAGGCCACTGCTCTACCTACCTCTGTGTCGTTAAGTATACTATCCATCCATACCTGTGGTGCATTTCAGTTTTGCACAGTTTGCTGACCACCAGTATATAATATATAGCAGTACGGTACAGTAGGCCACTGCTCTACCTACCTCTGTGTCATCAAGTATACTATCCATCCATACTTGTGGTGCATTTCAGTTTTGCACAGTTTGCTGACCACCAGTATATAATATATAGCAGTACGGTACAGAAGGCCACTGCTCTACCTACCTCTGTGTCATCAAGTATACTATCCATCCATACCTGTGGTGCATTTCAGTTGTGCGCAGTATATATAGTAGTAGGCCATTGCTATTGATACTGGCATATAATTCCACACATTAAAAAATGGAGAACAAAAATGTGGAGGGTAAAATAGGGAAAGATCAAGATCCACTTCCACCTCGTGCTGAAGCTGCTGCCACTAGTCATGGCCGAGACGATGAAATGCCATCAACGTCATCTGCCAAGGCCGATGCACAATGTCATAGTAGAGAGCATGTAAAATCCCAAAAAATAAAGCTCAGTAAAATGACCCAAAAATGTAAATCAAAATCGTCTGAGTAGAAGCGTAAACTTGCAAATGTCCCATTTACGACACGGAGTGGCAAGGAACAGCTGAGGCCCTGGCCTATGTTCAAGGCTAGTGGTTCAGCTTCACCTGAGGATGGAAGCACTCATCCTCCTGCTAGAAAACTTAAAAGAGTTAAGATGGCAAAAGCACAGCAAAGAACTGTGCGTTCTTCTAAATCACAAATCCCCAAGGAGAGTCCAATTGTGTCGGTTGCGATGCCTGCACCTCTTTTTTCTTTCATTTTTCTTTGCATCATGTGCTGTTTGGGGACTATTTTTGGAAGTGTCATCCTGTCTGACACTGCAGTGCCACTCCTAGATGGGCCAGGTGTTTGTGCCGGTCACTTGGGTCGCTTAGCTTAGTCACACAGCTACCTCATTGCGCCTCTTTTTTTCTTTGCATCATGTGCTGTTTGGGGGCTATTTTTTTGAAGTGCCATCCTGTCTGACACTGCAGTGCCACTCCTAGATGGGCCAGGTGTTTGTGTCGGCCACTTGGGTCGCTTAGCTTAGTTACACAGCGACCTTGGTGCACCTCTTTTTTTCTTTGCATTATGTGCTGTTTGGGGACTATTTTTTGAAGTGCCATCCTGTCTGGCACTGCAGTGCCACTCCTAGATGGGCCAGGTGTTTGTGTCGGCCACTTGGGTCGCTTAGCTTAGTCACACTGCTACCTCATTGCGCCTCTTTTTTTCTATGCATCATGTGCTGTTTGGGGACTAATTTTTTTGAAGTGCCATCCTGCCTGACACTGCAGTGCCACTCCTAGATGAGCCAGGTGTTTGTGTCGGCCACTTGGGTCACTTAGCTTAGCCATCCAATGACCTTGGTGCACCTCTTTTTTTCTTTGCATCATGTGCTGTTTGGGGACTATTTTTTTTAAGTGCCATCCTTCCTGACACTGCAGTGCCACTCCTAGATGGGCCAGGTGTTTGTGTCGGCCACTTGTGTCGCTTAGCTTAGTCATCTAGCGACCTCGGTGCAAATTTTAGGACTAAAAATAATATTGTGAGGTGTGAGGTGTTCAGAATAGACTGAAAATGAGTGGAAATTATGGTTATTGAGGTTAATAATACTATGGGATCAAAATGACGCCCAAATTCTATGATTTAAGCTATTTTTGAGGGGTTTTTGTAAAAAAAAACCTAATCCAAAATATAACCGAATCCGACAAAAAATTTTCAGGGAGGTTTTGCCAAAACGCGTCCGAATCCAAAACACGGCCGCGGAACCGAATCCAAAACCAAAACACAAAACCCGAAAAATGTCCGGTGCACATCACTAATTATAATTAGAGATGAGCGGGTTTGGTTCCCTGAGAACCGAACCCTACCGGACTTCTCTACCCGAGCCCGGTTCCGAGTCCAGCTCGCTTTTTCCCGCCTGACTCGGAAACCAGAACGAGGCAAAACGTCATCATCCTGCTGTCGGATTCTCGTGGGTTTTGAATTCCATATAAGAAGCCGCGCATCACCGCCATTTTCACTCCGGCATTGGAGAGTGTAGCGAGAGGACATGTCTCCATTCTCAGTGTCAGTGCGGGAGGGAAAGTGGGGTGGCGATTCCAGTGCTGTCTTGTGCTGCTCAGTCCAGTGTAATGTCTTATGCTGCATCAGTCCAGTGCAGTGGTGCTGTGTTGTCCTGCATCAGTACAGTGGTGGTGTTTTGTGCTGCATCAGTTCAGTCACAGTGGTGGTGTCCTCTGCTGCCATATGTCCAGTGCTGCTGTATAAGTCCAGTCCAGTGGTGCTGTGCTGTGCTGCATCAGTCCAGTGGTGGTGTGTTGTGCTGCATCAGTCCAGTCACAGTGGTAGTGTCCTCTGCTGCCATATGTCCAGTGCTGATGTATAAATCCAGTCCATTGCAGTGGTGCTGTGTTGTCCTGCCTCAGTCCAGTGGTGGTGTCCCTGTGCTGCTGTATAAGTCCAGTGGTACTGCCGTATATGTCCAGTGATACTGCAGTATATGTCCAGCGGTACTGCCGTAAAAATCCAGTGATACTGCCGTATATGTCCAGTGGTACTGCTGTATATGTCCAGTGGCACTGCCGTATAAATCCAGTCCAGTGATACTGCTGTATATGTCCAGTGGTACTGTGTTATAAATCCAGTGATACTGCCGTATATGTCCAGCGGTACTGCTGTATAAATCCGGTGATACTGCCTTATATGTCCAGTGGTAATGGCGTATAAATCCAGTCCAGCGGTAATGCCATATATGTCCAGCAGTACTGCAGTATAAATCCAGTGATACTGCCGTATATGTCCAGTGGTACTGGCGTATAAATCCAGTCCAGTAATACTGGCGTATTTGTCCAGCGGTACTGCCGTATAAATCCAGTGATACTGCCGTATATGTCCATTGATACTGCCGTATATGTCCAGTGGTACTGGCGTATAAATCCAGTCCAGTGATACTGCCGTATATGTCCAGTGGTGTTGGCGTATAAATCCAATCCAGTGGTACTGCCGTATATGTCAAGTGGTACTGCTGTATAAATCCAGTGGAACTGCCATATAAATCCAGTGATACTGCCGTATATGTCCAGTGGTACTTGCGTATAAATCCAGTCCAGTGATACTGCCGTGTATGTCCAGCGGTACTGCTGGATATGTCCAGTGATACTGCCATATATGTCCAGTGATACTGCCATATAATTCCAGTGGTACTGCCGTATAAGTCCAGTCCAGTGGTGCTGCTATATAAGTTCAGTGGTGCTGTCCTGTGCTATATATTATTTACTCCAAATAAAGGGGTTATTAATATTTAATCCAAATAAATTTTACAGGATTTGCCCTGTGTGGTGTAGAGGTACGCTCTCCTGTGCTGCATTTTGTTATATACAGTAATTCCAGAAAATAATGGAGAACAAAAATTTGGAGGATAAAATAGGGAAAGTTCAAGAACCACTTCCTCCTACTGCTGCTGCTGTTGTTGCTGCTGGGAGTCGATCGTCATCCCAGGGGGGAAGTTGGAAGACCACTTGTACTACTTCAACTAAGCAATTGACTGTCCAACAGTCCTTTGTGAGGAAGATGAAACATGACAGCAGACACCATGTGGCAAAGCGAATTACTGAGACCATAACAACTATGCTGGTGTTAGACATGAGTCTGGAATCCGCCATTAGTGCAGTAGGACTGTAGTGCCACTCCTAGATGGGCCAGGTATTTGTGCCGCACAGTTGTGTCGCTTAGCTTAGTCACCGAGTGACCTCATTGCACCTCTTTTACTTCTTTGCATGATGTGCTGTTTGGGGCCTAGTTTTTTTTAAGTGCCATCCTGTCTGCAACTGCAGTGCCACTCCTAGATGGGCCAAGTGTTTGTGCTGCATACTACTGTCACTTAGCTTAGTCATACAGCCACATCTGTGCAACCTTTTGGCCTAAAAACAATATTGTGAGGTGTGAGGTGTTCAGAATAGACTGGAATTGAGTGGAAATGAATGTTATTGAGGTTAATGATACCTTAGGATCAAAATTACCTCCAAATTCTGTGATTTTAGCTGTTTTTATGTGTTTTTTTTTTTAAATCATCCAGATCCAAAACCAAAACATGGCAAAACTAATCCAGATCCAAAACACGAGCATGGAACCAGAACCAAAACCAAAACACAAAACATGAAAAGTGCCCGCCGCACATCTCTATAATAGAGTTTATGTGGGGGTTGTCTGTACAGGTTTTGACGTGCGGGTGGTAGCTGAGCCACTCAGATATTTAAAATGGGGATAATGGAGAGAATTTAAATAATGGTTCTGGTGGCAATCTTTGTTGTAAGCAGCACATATATTCTTGTAAACACGAGAAGCCAGCTGGTGAGGAGAGAAGTACCCTTGATTTGAGTATTGATGCTGTATATCTAGGAGCCTACCAGTGTTATGAGCCACTGCGGTGGCTCAGCACTAGTCCTGGTCTTTGCTCTGCAAACTGGACATCACAGCGAGGCCATGGGGGATTGTGGGCTAGCTACTAGGACATGCAGCACTCTGGATGCACAGAATTAATAATTAACAGGGGCTTATCTTTGTGTTGTAATTCATGGCCCCTTTTGTCTGCTTCAGGCAATCCTGCAAACCTCGCCTGTCAGTAAATATGCTGCAAATCCATGCTTCAGCCAATCCTGCAAACCTGGTCTGTCAGTTAATATCCTGCAAGGTTTAGCTTTGGTCTATCCTGCATGCCTGGTCAGCCTGCTAAGCTTCAGGCAATTCTGCATGCCAGGTTTGTCTGCTAAACACCCTGCATGGCAAAGCCCTGCACAGTTGTTCTGCCCATTAACATCCAGTAATGCCAAGCTCAGGTCAATTCTGCACACGTGGTCTGCCAGTAACGATTCTGCGAAGCCAAGCCTATGGTCAATTCTGCACACCTGGTCTGGTTGCTAACATTCTACAAGGTCAAGCTACTACTAATCACGCAAGCCAGCCCTGTCTGCCGACATCTTTCTAGGCCAATCTTCATCCAATTCTACATACCTGACCTGTTTACTAATGCCCTGCAAGGTCCTGCAAGGTCCTGCAAGGTCCAGACTATTGTTACCCTCTACGAATGAGAAGCATTTATGTTTTAGCTACAAAGACACTGCCATATTTTCTCGCTTCAGTTTTTATTCTGTGTTATCTTGGATCTCTGGTCTATTGGGTGAGCTCCTACTGCTGGAGAAATTAAGTCCAGGGGGCCCACTAAGTACCAGTGTGCGCAACGAGCACTAACAGAACAATGGCATCTTGCAAGTCAAAGGATCTTGTCTTTCATAACAACCAGCAGCATAAGGAAGGTTTCTAATTTTATCAAGCTGTTAATCTGTCTTTAAAGACACCTGAGTACTATAGATGTGTGCCGATCCCCATGTTTTGGTTTTGGATGTGTATTAACATTTTTTGGTTTTGTCAAAACCGCCTTCAGGTGTGTTGGATGGGATCCGGTCTGAAGATCGACACTGTCTAGGTCAACACTCACTAGGTCGACAGGGTTGGAAGGTCAACAGGGTTTCTAGGTCGACATGTACTAGGTCGACAGGTCAAAAGGTCGACATGAGTTTTTAATTTTTTTCTTTTTTTTGAACTTTTTCATACTTAACGATCCACGTGGACTACGATTGGAACGGTAATCTGTGCCGAGCAAAGCGGTAGCGGAGCGAGGCACCTTGCCCGAAGCATGGCGAGCGAAACGAGCCATGCAAGGGAACACGGTGCACTAATTGGGGTTCCCGGTCACTCTACGAAGAAAACAACACCAAACCCCCCAAAAAACTCATGTCGACCTTTTGACCTGTCGAGCTAGCACGTCAACCTAGAAACCCTATCGACCTTCCAACCCTGTTGACCTAGTGACTGTCGACCTATAGTGGTCGACCTAAATATTGTCGACCTAGACACTGTCGATCTAATGATCCACACTGTTTTGGATTAGGAGTTGGATCTGTATTTTGAAAAAAAGCTGCTAAAATCACATAATTTGGGAATTTTGTCAATACAGTATTAATAACCTTAATAACATTAATATCCAGTCATTTACATTTAATTTTGACCACCTCATAGATCACAATATTCCCCACCAATATTGGCAAAAAGCTGGCCGGCTAAACTAAGCAATAGAGCAGTGGCACAAACACTTGTATATCTGTTTAAAAATGTTTTGCAATTAGTGATGAAAAGACTATCCCCAATGCTGCCCAAAGATACAGCCCATTATGAAAAGAAAAGTGGTGCAAGATGGAATTGTTCTTGGGCCCTCCCATCCACTATTATGACGGGCATGCACAGTTTAAAAAACCAAGCACTTCAGCAACAGGAGCTGACACTTTTATGGTTGAAGGAGGCGAAAACGGCTTCTCTACAAGGGCAATGTGAGAAATGTCAGATTCACACATAGCTAACATGGACACCCCTAGACTCTCCTCAGGATTTCTGAATCTGAATTCACAGTTTGAGATGTAATGTTCTTTATTTGGGCACTGAATTATTGCTTTTTAAGGCGACACCTCTACCCATGTTTTAACATTGTGAAAGATTTTGATTTAACATGCCCTCTCCTAAACTTTCTGCCCCCTGGGCCACCTTTAGTAGATGTTGTACTATCATGACTGGTGGCAGCTGCAGTGCCAGTATTTAGTTACTGCTCCTACTTTTCTCTTGACTGATCATTGTGGTCCATATCAATGAACACACACAAATGTTATACAAAATCAACAACAGTTTAATAGTTATTATTTATAACTTTTTTCTGAAAATCACCACTCACTGCGGAGTCGCAGTACTTATACATTATGTGAACAAAGTGGGGTACGGCTCCACACACCAGCTGTTAAAAAAAACATTCCTTTAGGAATTAATGGAGCAATCACTAGCTGTTAATAGTCACAGCCTGGCACGCCATGCAGCAAGCCATGTTGCAGCAAGCTGCATTGCAGCAAAGATGAGCATGGTTGTACATTATTTCTCTTTTCTCTTGTACCACCCTGGATTGGGTATCACCTCTCTGGGAGAGATCCGACCCTTTGCTCAGCATTTCAATGAATCTTTGATGAGCCTGGAAGAATTACATCTGCTTCTGCTGACATACTACACCTATAATGTCACAATCCTAAGAAATTTCTTATGTCTTGTGTCTTACCTCTGCCATCACTACTGCAGTTCAGCATACAAGCTACAGTCTGTGTTATTTTCTGCTGAAAACTCCTGATTACTCACCTGTGTGAGAATTCCTCTGTGGGTGTAATCTGCAGGATTCTGTGTACAGCAGCTGGTCTCTCTGCTCATTGTGTTTAGATGTCAGTGAAGTCTACACATGCTGTCTCTGCACAGTGCTCTCAGCATTCTGTGATTAATTCTAAGTATTATTCTCCTTAATGTGCCACTTCCTGGTGTTTGGGCCTAAACCAAAGTTCCCTCCAAAACTAGTCATGGATGCCACCATATTGGTTTCAGTCAGCTGACTCTCTACTGACCAATCCTGTCCAGTTTGATACTCATCATACACTTCCAGCCAATCCAGAACAACCCAGGAGTATAAAGCTTACTTCTTTCCACGGCACAGGTTGTCAGTGCCATAAGTCACACAGCTCTGTGTGTGAGTTTTTTCACTGTACTTCCCATTACACATGCTTGGTTCCTGGGAATCCTGATTCCAGTATTCACCCTCTCCACAGTATGTCTGATACGTCTTAACCATCGGTTCAGTCCAATACTCCTTAACCATCTGTGCAGTCTGATACTCCTTAACCATCGGTGCAGTCTGATATCTCCAGCCATTACTGCAAGTCTGATATCTCCAACCATAAGTGTAGTCTGATATCTCCACCCATCGGTGCAAGTCCGATATCTCCACCCATCGGTGCAAGTCCGATATCTCCAGCCATTGGTGGAAGTCTGATATCTCCAGCCATTAGTGTAGGATCAGAGTAACTCTCAACTTCTATAAGTAGGAACTATATAAGGCCTCCTAGCTTCCAGCACTACACTACTCCAGTTACCAGGGACTCTGACACAGGTTAGGAGACATCTAAACACCAAATCCTGAGGTACACTAGGGGTCCCACTCTGTAGGGCTATAAATAGTAGAGTTTCAAATACTTGCATCCGAGTTAAAATGGAACAATGAGGCTCTCTATGCAGTCTTCTATAACAGTCTGACTGACAGGATTAAGGATTAAATAACTAGTTGTGATTTGCGTTCAAGTTTATATTATATAATTTCCTTATGTACCAAAGTGCACTTACATTTTATCGACTAGCTACTGAAATAGGGAGACCTGCTCAAACCAAGGTGCAGTTGGGTGCCCCACCTTGGCCAGTTTCACCTTCAAGCGAAGAACCCATGCAAGTCAATCACTCCTGGTTGTCTCAAGAGGAATGCCACAGATTCTTTTCTGAGAATCTCTGGCTCTATTGTGCTGCTCCTTCCCATTAACTCAATTTCTGTCCCAAGTGTCCGGGAAACTCTCATTCCTAATCAGGCAGGGAGAGGCCAGGTTAGGAATAGTGAAAATCTCTCCACAAAAATCTGACTGTATATTCTCTGTTTCTGTGCAAATAGCTCAAAGCCTCAAGACTGTATCTGCTCTATTAGACTCTGGTGCAGCTGGTAACTTCATTACCTGTGCTCTGGTTCAGCAAATCTCTGCCAACTGAGAGGCTGTCTCACTCTGAGACAGACTCACCCTGGTCTACCAATTATTTTGAAGGTTGATGCTTCCACAGTAGCAGTTGGATCAATTCTCTCACAACGCTTTCATGATGAACTTTTTTTATACTTGTGGCTTCTATTCCCATAAAATCTCTCCAGCAGACTGCAGCTATTCCATCAGTTAACAAGAGCTTCTCTCCATCAAATTGGCTCTGGAGGAATGTCGATATCTTCTGGAAGGTGCTGTATATCCAATATCCATTCTGAATGATTATAAAAACCTTGCATATCTCAAGTCACAACAAATATACAAAATTAATTACTGCGCTTAACGAATTGACACAAATAATTAATAATAATATATAATATATAATATATGTCTGTCTTCACTCAGTTCATACACAAGCAACTTGCTTTTGATAATCAAAACAATTTTACTTTGTTTCTTTCTAAAAGATGCACTTACAAACATTGATGGAGAGAGTCAATCAACACTTAGAGACATTTCTTTATATATACCGTATCTTTCTCTTCATGGGACAATTGGACTGAATTACTTCCCTGGAAGGAGTTCTGTCATAACAATCAATATCACTCCTCTTCAGGTTCTACGCCTTTCTTCACAATTTATGGTCTTCCTTCCAGAGTACCAGAGTTTCTGCCTCATCCAACTTCTCAGGTTTCAGCTGCTGACCACACTAGGGTGTAGGTAGTCACCTGACTACTCTCAGCCAGTCAGCTGATTGCAGCATTTAATGGGGAGACAGCACTTCCTATAGAGGGAACTTCCTGAACACTCTTATGTTGCCATTGCTTCTCCTGAAGTCACATCTCTGTACTGAGCTCCATGATATTCTGTATTATTCTGATTCCAGTTAGTTTGTATCTAGTTCCAGCCTGGTTGTCTCATAGACACTGTTCTAATATAACTGTCCAGTTCACGTCCAGTCACCACCCGGTTCCATTCCAGTCACTACCTGGTTCCAGTCCGGTAACTCTCCGGTTCCAGTCCAGTCACTCTCCAGTTACATTCTCGTTACCCTTCAGTTCCAGTCCAGTTGTCAAGTCAGATTCAGTTCCAGTAGTCTCTAACTCCAGTCTGGTTGCCAAGTATGTACCAGTTCCAGTAGTCTCTGACTCCAGTTTGGTTGCCAAGCCAATTCCAGTTCCAATAGTCCTTGACTCCAGTCCAGTTGCCTATCCATTTCCACTTCTAGCATTTCCAGTATAATAAATTATTCTACTAACACCTACCAGACCACGCCTAAGTCCACAGCACACAACGTCTTGCTTCAAAGGTTCATGAGTAGAGGTTGGATGAAGTCTCAAGCTTTCTCCGCATTCCCACTGTACCTGCTCCAGCCACTCACACCTACCCTAGCCAGGCCCAATGCTCATGTGTGAAAAAAGAGATGTAAAGAGTTCCTTACAAGCAAGTTTTCAGCTCAAGTGACACTAAACATGTCTCCTGCTTAAGTTTCACCTGAAAAGGGTACTGCTAGGAAAAAATTTACCTTTTCCAAGAGACCCACTGATAATGATGATGACTCAGCTCAGCATACCAGAGTGAAACATTAAGACATCTGCTCAGGTTTAAAAGAAATGCCCTCAATTATTGATACCTCTACCATAACTCAATCTGATACAGTAAGCATAAATAGAATGGCAGAGGATCACTTTATTAATAATAATATAAAAATTAGCATTTTACCCAGTCCCTTTGAATACTGTGAGGAAAATATATTCAATTTGGAGCCCCTTGTACAAACTACAGAATGTATGGTGTACTTTAGCTGCCCACCATCCAGAGTGTCCTCAGAATGAGTGTTTAGCACAGCCAGGAACTTGTGAGTGATCGGTAAAGGAGGCTATTTTGCACAAATATAGAACAATGTATGTTCATCAAAATTAACTACAAATTGTAAGGGGAATACTTTTGCAGACAATTACATAGACTGTAATAGTGGATTCTAGTGGAGATGAGCCAATATTATGTGATGATAATATTATAAACAGCGATGAGGGTGATGATGAGGATGATGATATCTTCAACTGTGAGGATGATTAACACTGTTAATCTTCAGGCCAATGGTAGCTTGGTTTATCCAAACTGCTAAATAGTTTTCTTTTGTGGGGGCCAAACAAACCAAGCAATTCAGTGACAAAAGTGACAGTCCCTGTCACTGAAGTGCTTATTGAACAGTGCATGTTCATTTTAATATACTGTACAACAGAAAAGTGGGTGGAAGGGCATTTACATTAAGCACCACTTTTCATTATGGACTTTGCCCACATTGTTGTATTGGTGTAAAGATTACTAGCCTTTTACTCCATTTTCATTTACCTGTAAAGGAGAAAGGTGTGTACATGCGCTGGCTGAATAAGTTAAATTGATAAACTGTCAATAAAAAGACAATAATAATAAATAATAAAAATAGCAATAATAATAATAATGAAAGTGGATGGTTTGTTCTATATATAAAGGTAACAATTTAATAACATATCACATAAGGCAATTACTAAAAATAAAGGAATTCCTCTTGCCACTAGGTGGCAGTAAAAACTTGGATTAGCTTATCTGGACAGCAATAAATAAATTTCATAGTCTCCAATGTTAGAATTGTCCATTCCTATAGGCTAGGACAGCCTCCCTCTGCGCATTCACTGTACTCAATATGTATTTACCAGATCCCCTCGTTGGTGAGCATCAGCCTTGGAACAAGTCCTTTGTATAGCTGTAGGGATGAAGCCAGGTAGAAATAGAGATCCAGTGGTGGGAGATAGGTCCAAATTTGCCAAGGAGGACACGGCTTTTGCGGGCCACTGTGGAGAACGGGGTCCAGATAGAGCAAATGCACTCAAGTCCAATGAAAGAAAGCTCAACGCGTTTCACTGGTAAGATCCAGCTTCCTCAGGAGCATAAAACCATCAGCATGGGGTGCTTTATTTATACCCTTACTAATGAGTCCATTAGTGTCACCTGTTTAGGTAATAACTATTTTATAGAAACAAACCATCCAAAATAATATAGAGAACAATCAGATCAAATTATATGTTAAATATCCATTCATTTATTATATTAGAATCAAAAAACAAGTAAAAATAACCCATTAAAACATAAAGAAAAAATAGAAAGATGTCGATCACGTGACACATCTCGTCACGTGATCGGCAGGGAGGCAATCCCATTGGTCACTAAAAGGTCACATGGTTTCGAGCATGTGATTGTGTGCTCAAATTCCCTTCTCCCAAAGTGTGTTCTCCTCTCTAGGGAGATCTAAGGCACTTCCGTCCTCTGTGTGCAGATTGCTTGGACGCGCTCACGTGACGCGCGTCATCGCGTCACGTGACGCGCGTCATCGCGTCACGTGACGCGCGTCACCGCGCCACGTGAGCGCAACCAGCTGATAGATTCCCCTTCGGATTGTAGACCCGGAAGTTCAAAGGGTCTTTTTGTGCAGTAGTTGTCTCGTCCCGTGTCTCCCACTCATCGGCTTCCGTATCATGTGGTTGCCATGGAAACCCGCTCTGTATAACAAATCCCCAAGCCCTATATAGTTTAAACCGACATATTTTGGTCAAAAAGATGTACATTGTATATACAATACCAGATCAGAATTTGGTGAGGAATCAATAAATTATTCATCACTAGATAAATAACATTTGTTTAGAAATAAAAAAAAATAATAATAATAATAATAATAATAGTGATAATAAAAAATAAAAATAATAATAAATAAAATAAAAATAGAAATAGACCCAAAATCATTTGCCCATACAGGACATTATGTATCCACATAGAGTTAGATATTTTGCTGTTATTACAAGGATTGCATATGTGAATGAGATCTGTTATCTCTTTTATGATCTTACTGGTCATTAGTCACAAACGTCATTCTTATCTAAAGTATATTACCTTTTAGCATATATCTGATGAGTTGTATTGAGCTGATATTGAGGGTATCTATACCCATAAGGGTGCTCATATTTGTAGATTAATCTATCTAATGATCTACAAAAATAATATATATCTATAGAGAGCCGATGTTAATATTAATCTTAATCTTAATCGTATAGTGATCCCAATTACAATGATATTGTCACAACTGAGGGCCTGAGCTGACGGGAGGCAGCCTCAGTTGTAGGGGCTGAGATGTACCGGAACCTGGGAGGTTGTATCAGACCCCTGGACATGTTAGTAACATGAATAATAACTGCCCGAAGGCGTGACCACGACAACTTGGATAAAAGTCAATGATGTTTATTATGACAACTCCGCAACACAGCAGCAGTAAAAGAAAACGTAAAAGTCAGCAAATAATAAATACAGTTCCTGGGTACTACAGGATGGCAGGAGCCACAGGGCACTGGTAGTGTGAGATAGTTCTTATGATCTTCTAGATGGAAAGTCCTTACCAGGCCCGACTGTAGCAATGGAGATAACCCAGGATTGTGCCAGCTGGTGTTCCAGGAAAAGCTGGGTTGCTGAAGGTAAAACAGCTGCTGTGGATACTGGCTGGAACCAGACTGTTGTTAGCACGGAGTGGATACTGGCTGGAACCAGTTAAATAATAAATGAACTTGGGAGCGATGAAATATGAACTGAAATGTAGAACTTGAGAGCGGAGAAATAATAATACCGGTGGAGAGTGGTAAAGTGTAGAAAGGACACCGGCCCTTTAAGGAAAGCTGTACTCTGCTGGAAGCTGAGCTGGAAGCAGGTAATGTTGTAGCTGGAAACAGATGAATCCACAATGGATTGGAGAGTCAGGCTACACCGCAGGTGGAATGCTGGTGCGGGTCTCTATGGTGGAAGTCTTGAGACAGGAGCTGGAACCTGGAAGACAATCACAGGAGAGAGACAAACAGGAACTAGGTTTGACAACCAAAGCACTGACGCCTTCCTTGCTCAGGCACAGTGTATTTATACCTGCAGCAAGGAAGGGATTGGCTAGGCAATTATGCAGATTATCAATACTGAGAACAGATTGGTGGAAATGATCAGCTGACAGAATCCAAGATGGCTGCGCCCATGCAGACACTTGGAGGGAAGTTTGGTTTGTAATCCATGTGGTAATGAAAACAGTAATGGCGGCGCCGGCCACCGGAGACAGGAGGCGCCAGGCTGACAGATGCACATCCAACCACGCGGACACAGCGGAGGCCGCGGCTGACGTAATCGCCACTCAGACACTCTGCATGCAGAAGTTCAGGGACGGCGGCGGAGGCCGCGGGAGACGCCATGCCAGGTGTAATATGGCATTTACTGTGACAGCGTCCCAGAGTGACAGGAGAGGATACAGGAATGTACACATCAGGATAACAGATGGGATCCGGTCCTGGAGCGCTGAGCCAGCCTTAGGAGGCATCTGATGGGTAAGAAATGGCGTCCAGATACCCGGATCGTGACAGCACCCCCCCCCCTTTAGGAGTGGCCCCAGGACACTTCTTTGGCTTTTGAGGAAACTTGGAATGGAATCTCCGGACCAAGGCAGGAGCATTGGTCCATGAACGTTCCTCAGGACCATAACCCTTCCAGTCAATAAGATATTGTAGTTGACCGTAACGGTGACGTGAGTCCAGGATCTTGGCCACTTCATACTCAACGCCTCGTTGAGTTTGGACTTTCGGAGTTGGAGGAAGTGAGGAATGAAACCGATTCAAGATCAGCGGTTTCAACAGGGAAACATGGAATGTCCTGGGTATTTTTAAGAAGGGAGGCAACTGGAGTCTGTAAGCAACAGGATTGATGACTTGTTCAATCTTGAAAGGACCGCTATAGCGAGGTGCAAACTTCATACTGGGAACTCTTAACCTCAAATTCTTCGTGGATAACCATACCCGATCACCCACCTTGAGAGCAGGAACTGCTCGACGCTTCTTATCCGCAAACTTCTTGTACCTGAACGATGCCTTGAGCAGAGCTGATCGTACGCTCTTCCAGATATTGGCAAAATGATGCAAGGTGATATCCACTGCGGGAACAGAAGTTGCTGGAAGCGGTTGGAACTCAGGGACTTTAGGGTGGAATCCAAAGTTAGTGAAGAATGGTGTTGAAGCAGATGAAGAATGATACTGGTTGTTATGACAGAACTCGGCCCAGGGAAGTAATTGAACCCAGTCATCTTGAGAGGAGGACACATAGATGCGGAGGAAGGCCTCCAAGTCCTGATTCACCCTCTCGGTTTGACCATTGGTCTGAGGATGGTAAGCCGTGGAAAACTTTAGCTTGACTTGGAGGACTTGACATAAACTTCGCCAGAATTTGGCTGTGAATTGAACTCCTCGATCTGAGATAATTTCTTCAGGAAGACCGTGGAGTCGGAAGATCTCTTGTATGAATACTTGAGCCAACTTGGAAGCTGACGGAAGACCGGTGAGAGGAATGAAGTGTGCCATCTTGGTGAACCGGTCAACTACCACCCAGATGGTATTGAACTTGTTGCACATGGGTAAGTCTGTAATGAAATCCATCGACAAGTGGGTCCATGGTCGACGGGGAACGGATAGTGGAACAAGTTGCCCCGCAGGCGACTGGCGGGATACTTTATGTTGGGCACACTTTGGGCAAGATGCAATAAACTCCAAGACGTCCTTTTTCAGAGTTGGCCACCAATAGGACCTAGAGATAAACTCCAGGGTTTTTTGGATACCTGTATGTCCGGCAAAACGGGAAGCATGGGCCCAATGCATGAGCTTCTTCCTTAGCATCGGCTTCACAAAACTTTTCCCTAATGGGGGCGTAGAGTCCATCCCTACCGTGGAGAATGCCAACGGATTTATAATAGGATGCTTGTCTGAAGACTCTGACTCATTTTCTTGCTCCCATGAGCGGGAAAGGGCATCGGCCTTGCGATTCTGAGAGCCCGGACAGAACTGGAGTTTAAAGTCGAACCTGGAAAAGAAAAGTGCCCATCTGGCCTGACGAGGGTTGAGACATTGTGCGCCCTTCAGGTATAAAAGGTTCTTGTGGTCTGTAAGTATGGTGATTGAATGAGAAGCTCCCTCCAACAGATACCTCCACTCTTCTAGAGCGAGCTTGATGGCTAGCAACTCCTGGTCGCCAATGGCATAGTTGCGCTCAGCTGGGGAGAACTTCCGGGAGAAGAAACTGCAAGGGTGTAAATGGCCATCTTTAGCCCTCTGAGATAACACCGCTCCTATTCCAACGGAGGAGGCATCCACCTCTAAGATGAAAGGAGAGTCGATGTCAGGCTGTTTCAGAACAGGCGCAGAGATGAACCTTTGTTTTAAAAGATGAAATGCTTGCATGGCTTCTTCAGACCACTTGGACGGGTTAGCACCCTTCTTAGTGAAAGCAGTAATAGGTGCCACAATGGTGGAAAAGTCTCGTATAAACTTTCGGTAATAGTTGGCGAACCCTAAGAACCTCTGGACCCCTTTGAGGGTTAAGGGTACCGGCCAATTTTGGATTGCTTGTAGTTTCTCAGGATCCATCTCTAGTCCGGAACCAGACACAATGTACCCTAGAAACGGAATGGACTTGACTTCAAAGACGCATTTTTCTAATTTGCAATAGAGATGATTGACACGGAGACGGGACAGAACCTCTTTAACCCAAAAACGATGTTCCTCTAAATCGTTGGCAAAAATGAGGATATCGTCTAGATAGACCACGACATGACGGTATAGAATGTCTCTGAAGATCTCATTGACAAAATGCTGGAAGACAGCTGGAGCATTGCTCAATCCGAAGGGCATGACGAGGTACTCATAATGTCCGTCACGGGTGTTAAAGGCGGTCTTCCACTCGTCACCCTCACGGATCCGGATGAGATTGTATGCACCTCGCAAGTCCAGCTTTGTAAAGATGGTAGCTCCGCTAACTCTGTCAAAGAGCTCAGTAATCAGGGGTAAAGGATAACGGTTCTTGATGGTAATGTCGTTCAAACCTCTGTAGTCGATGCACGGCCGCAGACCACCATCTTTCTTTTTTACAAAAAAGAAGCCTGCGCCGGCTGGGGAAGAAGAAGGTCGAATGAACCCCTTTGCTAGGTTCTCTTTAATGTATTCCTCCATAGAATGCGTCTCAGGCAGAGACAACGGATAAGTTCGGCCTCGAGGTGGAACCTTCCCTGGAACGAGATCAATCGGGCAGTCCCATTCTCTATGAGGAGGAAGGATATCAGCAGAAGCTTTACTGAACACATCCGTGAAATCTTGATATGGAGGAGGTGGAACATCAGACGACCTGGGGGAGGAAGAACAGACAGGCAATACTTTAAACAAACATGTCTCTGCACAGGAGGAACCCCATGCCAGGATTTGCGTAGTCGTCCAATCAATTGTAGGATTGTGAAGACGGAGCCATGGAAGGCCCAGGACCACAGGATGTGTGGCTCTTGGAATCACTAAAAGTGAAATAAGTTCGGAATGAAGAACTCCCACTCTCAGACGAACTGGTAGAGTCCTTAGAGCAATAACAGTATCAAAAATTTTACTGCCATCCACGGCAGTTAAGGAAAAGGAGGAAGGAAGTCTCTCGGTGGGTAGGGACCACCGTTTAACATAGGCTTCAGTAATAAAGTTCCCAGCTGCTCCGGAATCAAGGAGGGCAATGACGTTCCGATAACGTTGAGCAACTTGAAGCGAGACTGGGAGATTACAATCATGAGGAGATGGAGAGGAGATCATTACTCCTAGCCGGCCCTCTCCTGGGCGAGCTAGGGTTTGGAGTTTTCCCGGACGTTCGGGACAGGCATTGATGGTGTGAGACGGAGCTGCACAGTAAAGACAAAGAGACTCAGAGAGACGTCTTCGGCGCTCAGCAGGAGTTAAACGGGAACGGCCAATTTGCATGGGCTCATCTTTAGATGGTGACAGTTGACGAGGAGGAGGAGCAGAAGATTTTGGAGCAGATGATCTTCCACGCTCAGTTGCTCTCTCTCTGAAACGTAAATCAACTTTCGTGCAGAGTGAGATTAGCTCATCTAACTTAGAAGGTAAGTCTCTGGTAGCTAACTCATCTTTAATAAGCTCAGATAAGCCATGCCAGAATGCAGCATACAGGGCCTCGTCGTTCCATGCCAGTTCGGATGCCAGGATCTGGAACTGTATCAGATATTGTCCTACAGTACGTGACCCCTGGCGTAAACGGAGAATCTCGGATGAAGCTGAGGTTACCCGGCCTGGCTCGTCGAAGATGCGCCTGAATGTTGACACGAATGCAGTGTAAGAAGATAGCAGGGTGTCGGACCTCTCCCATAACGGTGATGCCCAGTCAAGGGCGGAGCCACTGAGAAGAGAGATGATGTAGGCAATTTTTGTACGGTCACTGGGAAAATTGCCAGGTTGTAGCTCAAACTGAATCTCACACTGGTTGAGAAATCCCCTGCAGAATCTTGGAGATCCGTCAAATTTTGCTGGCGTTGGAAGATGAAGACGTGGAGCAGAAATGGGTAAGGTGGGTGGGGTTATAGCTGGAGTCACTGTGGTTGACGCACCAGATGCGCCTGATCCACGGAGAGTTGTCTGAATCCCATCGAGCCGAGTAGAGAGATCCTGGAGACAGCGGATGATGTGGCCCTGTGCAGCCTCCTGATGTTCTAGTCGGGCTGCCAGTTCTTGCATCGGCCTGGCCGCTTGATCCTGGTCTCCGGCTGGATTCATTAGGTCAGTGCTTACTGTCACAACTGAGGGCCTGAGCTGACGGGAGGCAGCCTCAGTTGTAGGGGCTGAGATGTACCGGAACCTGGGAGGTTGTATCAGACCCCTGGACATGTAAGTAACATGAATAATAACTGCCCGAAGGCGTGACCACGACAACTTGGATAAAAGTCAATGATGTTTATTATGACAACTCCGCAACACAGCAGCAGTAAAAGAAAACGTAAAAGTCAGCAAATAATAAATACAGTTCCTGGGTACTACAGGATGGCAGGAGCCACAGGGCACTGGTAGTGTGAGATAGTTCTTATGATCTTCTAGATGGAAAGTCCTTACCAGGCCCGACTGTAGCAATGGAGATAACCCAGGATTGTGCCAGCTGGTGTTCCAGGAAAAGCTGGGTTGCTGAAGGTAAAACAGCTGCTGTGGATACTGGCTGGAACCAGACTGTTGTTAGCACGGAGTGGATACTGGCTGGAACCAGTTAAATAATAAATGAACTTGGGAGCGATGAAATATGAACTGAAATGTAGAACTTGAGAGCGGAGAAATAATAATACCGGTGGAGAGTGGTAAAGTGTAGAAAGGACACCGGCCCTTTAAGGAAAGCTGTACTCTGCTGGAAGCTGAGCTGGAAGCAGGTAATGTTGTAGCTGGAAACAGATGAATCCACAATGGATTGGAGAGTCAGGCTACACCGCAGGTGGAATGCTGGTGCGGGTCTCTATGGTGGAAGTCTTGAGACAGGAGCTGGAACCTGGAAGACAATCACAGGAGAGAGACAAACAGGAACTAGGTTTGACAACCAAAGCACTGACGCCTTCCTTGCTCAGGCACAGTGTATTTATACCTGCAGCAAGGAAGGGATTGGCTAGGCAATTATGCAGATTATCAATACTGAGAACAGATTGGTGGAAATGATCAGCTGACAGAATCCAAGATTGCTGCGCCCATGCAGACACTTGGAGGGAAGTTTGGTTTGTAATCCATGTGGTAATGAAAACAGTAATGGCGGCGCCGGCCACCGGAGACAGGAGGCGCCAGGCTGACAGATGCACATCCAACCACGCGGACACAGCGGAGGCCGCGGCTGACGTAATCGCCACTCAGACACTCTGCATGCAGAAGTTCAGGGACGGCGGCGGAGGCCGCGGGAGACGCCATGCCAGGTGTAATATGGCGTTTACTGTGACAGCGTCCCAGAGTGACAGGAGAGGATACAGGAATGTACACATCAGGATAACAGATGGGATCCGGTCCTGGAGCGCTGAGCCAGCCTTAGGAGGCATCTGATGGGTAAGAAATGGCGTCCAGATACCCGGATCGTGACAGATATCATCATTGGTATTGCCTTTAGTGCCATTGACAGTCATAAAAATCATATATATATAGTTGGAATTTTAGAGACAGATTATACAAGTCATAATTTCGAAGTGGACAAAAGGAGTTCCACATGTTCCTAAATAACCGAGTTTAGTTCAATAGCCTCGTTTAGACCATCTGGGTGTAATGAATTATATTTGAGCATCCAAAAAACTTCCCTACGGCATAGTTGATTGAACCTGTCGCCCCCTCTGTCGGTTG
This sequence comes from Pseudophryne corroboree, assembly GCF_028390025.1. NCBI lineage: Eukaryota > Metazoa > Chordata > Amphibia > Anura > Myobatrachidae > Pseudophryne > Pseudophryne corroboree. The sequence goes on along the minus strand of NC_086445.1, from coordinate 826,860,138 downwards.
GAGTGACATGCTCCAAACAGACAATGGAAAGACAGGCAGGGTTGCCTTCATGTTTCATTAGATAGTGCCGTGACACACTATGTGTCCCCAGCTTGCGTATTATGTTGCGGCGATGTTCCATAAAACGTGTATGTATCGCTCTCGTGGTCCTGCCTACATAATTTAGGCCACAGCCACATGTTAGTACATATATCACATATCTTGAATCGCAATTCATGAAAGATTTCAACATAAATTTCTCAGAGGAACCGGGTATAGAGACATGTGTAGTCTTACGGTCCATATGGTGACACATAGTGCATCTGTTCTTACCACATCTATGAAAGCCTACGGGTTTGGTGGTTAACCAATCTGAACCTTCTCCTCGTCCCTTCGTTAAAGTAGATCTAAAGTGGCTGGGTGCCAGAATGGTTTTTAGGGCCCTATTTTTCTTATAAACGATCTGTGGTTTATTCGGTAGAATGCTACCCAAGATATTGTCCTGTTTTAGTATTCTATAATTCCGACTCACAATGGTCTTAATTTCATTGGCGCATCTGTTAAATTTACATATAAACGCCAAATCTCTTTCTTGTGTGTCCTGATTAGCAACTTTATTTTGAGACGGGCGAAGTAGGTCTTGTCTGTCCATATTTAGAACCTCCCTAAGGGCCTCATCAAGAATATATTGTGGGTATTCTCTGCTTTTAAAGGAGTTTATAAGTTGATTTGCCTGTATTTTGAAAGTATCTATATTTGAACAATTGCGTCTAAGTCGCATTAGTTGCCCTTTAGGGATATTGTTCTTCCATGGGGCATAGTGAGCACTTTTATAATGTAAATATGAATTGGTATTTACGGGTTTAGTAAAATTAGATGTAATGATGGTATTTTCCTTTGTCTCGAGGGTCACATCCAGGAAATCGACACGGTTCCTATCATAGGTGAAGGTGAAATTAAGATTGTGCATATTGGATTGAAGATGTGCAACGAAAGAAGTAGCTGAGAGAAGGTCCCCATCCCAAATGATAAATAGATCATCAATGTACCGCCCATAGAAAACCAGGTTCGCCTCCCAAGCCGCGTCCACTCATTTGGGATGGGGACCTTCTCTCAGCTACTTCTTTCGTTGCACATCTTCAATCCAATATGCACAATCTTAATTTCACCTTCACCTATGATAGGAACCGTGTCGATTTCCTGGATGTGACCCTCGAGACAAAGGAAAATACCATCATTACATCTAATTTTACTAAACCCGTAAATACCAATTCATATTTACATTATAAAAGTGCTCACTATGCCCCATGGAAGAACAATATCCCTAAAGGGCAACTAATGCGACTTAGACGCAATTGTTCAAATATAGATACTTTCAAAATACAGGCAAATCAACTTATAAACTCCTTTAAAAGCAGAGAATACCCACAATATATTCTTGATGAGGCCCTTAGGGAGGTTCTAAATATGGACAGACAAGACCTACTTCGCCCGTCTCAAAATAAAGTTGCTAATCAGGACACACAAGAAAGAGATTTGGCGTTTATATGTAAATTTAACAGATGCGCCAATGAAATTAAGACCATTGTGAGTCGGAATTATAGAATACTAAAACAGGACAATATCTTGGGTAGCATTCTACCGAATAAACCACAGATCGTTTATAAGAAAAATAGGGCCCTAAAAACCATTCTGGCACCCAGCCACTTTAGATCTACTTTAACGAAGGGACGAGGAGAAGGTTCAGATTGGTTAACCACCAAACCCGTAGGCTTTCATAGATGTGGTAAGAACAGATGCACTATGTGTCACCATATGGACCGTAAGACTACACATGTCTCTATACCCGGTTCCTCTGAGAAATTTATGTTGAAATCTTTCATGAATTGCGATTCAAGATACGTGATATATGTACTAACATGTGGCTGTGGCCTAAATTATGTAGGCAGGACCACGAGAGCGATACATACACGTTTTATGGAACATCGCCGCAACATAATACGCAAGCTGGGGACACATAGTGTGTCACGGCACTATCTAATGAAACATGAAGGCAACCCTGCCTGTCTTTCCATTGTCTGTTTGGAGCATGTCACTCCAACCGACAGAGGGGGCGACAGGTTCAATCAACTATGCCGTAGGGAAGTTTTTTGGATGCTCAAATATAATTCATTACACCCAGATGGTCTAAACGAGGCTATTGAACTAAACTCGGTTATTTAGGAACATGTGGAACTCCTTTTGTCCACTTCGAAATTATGACTTGTATAATCTGTCTCTAAAATTCCAACTATATATATATGATTTTTATGACTGTCAATGGCACTAAAGGCAATACCAATGATGATATCATTGTAATTGGGATCACTATACGATTAAGATTAAGATTAATATTAACATCGGCTCTCTATAGATATATATTATTTTTGTAGATCATTAGATAGATTAATCTACAAATATGAGCACCCTTATGGGTATAGATACCCTCAATATCAGCTCAATACAACTCATCAGATATATGCTAAAAGGTAATATACTTTAGATAAGAATGACGTTTGTGACTAATGACCAGTAAGATCATAAAAGAGATAACAGATCTCATTCACATATGCAATCCTTGTCATAACAGCAAAATATCTAACTCTATGTGGATACATAATGTCCTGTATGGGCAAATGATTTTGTGTCTATTTCTATTTTTATTTTATTTATTATTATTTTTATTTTTTATTATCACTATTATTATTATTATTATTTTTTTTTTTTTATTTCTAAACAAATGTTATTTATCTAGTGATGAATAATTTATTGATTCCTCACCAAATTCTGATCTGGTATTGTATATACAATGTACATCTTTTTGACCAAAATATGTCGGTTTAAACTATATAGGGCTTGGGGATTTGTTATACAGAGCGGGTTTCCATGGCAACCACATGATACGGAAGCCGATGAGTGGGAGACACGGGACGAGACAACTACTGCACAAAAAGACCCTTTGAACTTCCGGGTCTACAATCCGAAGGGGAATCTATCAGCTGGTTGCGCTCACGTGGCGCGGTGACGCGCGTCACGTGACGCGATGACGCGCGTCACGTGAGCGCGTCCAAGCAATCTGCACACAGAGGACGGAAGTGCCTTAGATCTCCCTAGAGAGGAGAACACACTTTGGGAGAAGGGAATTTGAGCACACAATCACATGCTCGAAACCATGTGACCTTTTAGTGACCAATGGGATTGCCTCCCTGCCGATCACGTGACGAGATGTGTCACGTGATCGACATCTTTCTATTTTTTCTTTATGTTTTAATGGGTTATTTTTACTCGTTTTTTGATTCTAATATAATAAATGAATGGATATTTAACATATAATTTGATCTGATTGTTCTCTATATTATTTTGGATGGTTTGTTTCTATAAAATAGTTATTACCTAAACAGGTGACACTAATGGACTCATTAGTAAGGGTATAAATAAAGCACCCCATGCTGATGGTTTTATGCTCCTGAGGAAGCTGGATCTTACCAGTGAAACGCGTTGAGCTTTCTTTCATTGGACTTGAGTGCATTTGCTCTATCTGGACCCCGTTCTCCACAGCGGCCCGCAAAAGCCGTGTCCTCCTTGGCAAATTTGGACCTATCTCCCACCACTGGATCTCTATTTCTACCTGGCTTCATCCCTACAGCTATACAAAGGACTTGTTCCAAGGCTGATGCTCACCAACGAGGGGATCTGGTAAATACATATTGAGTACAGTGAATGCGCAGAGGGAGGCTGTCCTAGCCTATAGGAATGGACAATTCTAACATTGGAGACTATGAAATTTATTTATTGCTGTCCAGATAAGCTAATCCAAGTTTTTACTGCCACCTAGTGGCAAGAGGAATTCCTTTATTTTTAGTAATTGCCTTATGTGATATGTTATTAAATTGTTACCTTTATATATAGAACAAACCATCCACTTTCATTATTATTATTATTGCTATTTTTATTATTTATTATTATTGTCTTTTTATTGACAGTTTATCAATTTAACTTATTCAGCCAGCGCAGGTACACACCTTTCTCCTTTACTGTTTAGTCTTGAGGAACTGACCTTCCTCCTACCTGCTGCTGTTGGCCGCGCACTTGTATATTTCCTATTTCATTTACCTGTATTGGTCTCAAGCCTTTGATTTATTGTTTGAAGTAAGTTTTATGGAAATCTAGCTTTCTACTAGACTTTACTATGGCAGCAATCACCCATACTGTACTGAGGCCTGTGATTTGCTGTTTAAATTTAATTTGTGCTTGAAAACTCACATTTGGAAGTTTGGTTTTAATAATTTGTTTCATGTTTCAGATTTAGTTTTCCTCATAGTAATAGGTGCTTTACTTTCTCTCACTACCTACTTCACCTCCAATCACCTATACTGGCCTCGGCATGTGATTTGCTGTTTGGGGTAAGTTTGATGGTGATCTAGTTTCCTACTAGACTTTTCTCTGGCAGTAATCACCTTTTCTGACCTAAGGCCTGTAATTTGCTATTTAAGGAAATGTGTACTATACAGTATTATATTTTATGCTAGGATTTTTCTTTTAGGCTATTAGTTTTTATTTAATGAAAACATTTTAAAGGATTTTAGTAAATTTTGTCCAGATTCAATAATAAGTAAGGTTAAGTAGAATAAAAAATTGATTATATATTTATATAAAGACTAAAGGAAATCTGTATTACATATCTAATAAAGGTTATATTTTATGACAAAACCATTTCTGTCTAGTGCGTCAACAGTACAGATTTCCTTTTGTTTTTTCCTCTCAAATTCTAGCTCATATATACTTTAGTTGACAGCACCCCCTAATATATAGAACATAGCAAATTATTTGGGAAAAGGGGTCTCCATCAAGTGGGTATATATTGATGAATTACATATACCCATGATATCTTAATACTATACTGAGTGTGCAGATACCAAGTTTGTATTTATATAAAGATCAAGCCCTTAACTAAGTGAGACACAACTTTGCTTAGGATTAGAATGCATTCAACACTGATTATTATTAGTTAGTACTTTTATAAATTTTTGTAAACCATCACTCCACCCAAATATATCATACATCTTGTGCAACAGACTGTTTTGCACATATTATGTTCTTTGGCGAAAACAATTATGACATTTGACCTGGTCAACTATATCATCCATCAACCATGACAATTATTTGATGCTGTAATAAGTAAATATCAGATATGGTAGATAAATGTATATGCTATGGTTTGTTTTCTTTAAAATGTACTGTTCCTTATTCACCTTATTTCAACACTCCACACTTTAATATAGAACATTTTCATGGGCTATATTGCTATGCTGTTTCCTTAGGAACATAAAGTTCTGCCTTCATTTCTTGTGTGTTCTCAATTTTCAACCTTCTTTTGGTTCTCATCCGAATACCACAAAAAACCACATTTGTAACCAGTATATATGATCAAAATCAGTATTATGAGTACAATGATAAAATATGTTTGATGACCACTTTCCCAATCCTGGGAAACTGCTACTTAGGTCTAACTATGACCACCATGAATCATTTTAAAAGTCATTGACATAATGCATTTTACAGAACACTTCTCTAATATCATGGGCCTCATTCATGTAATTGGTGATAATTACTTCCTGGTCTGTATTGTCATTAGTCAAATACTTGCAACAGTGAACTCCAAGGGGTTAATTCAGACCTGATTTCTAGAGTGTGTTTTTTGCATACCTGCGATCAGGTGGTCGCCGCCTACAGGGGGAAGGGGAATTCGCTGTGCAGGTGTGCGATCGCATGTGCAGGAGAGCTGCACAAACAGAAGTTTGTGCAGTCTCTGCACAACCCAGGATTTACTCAGCTGCTGCGATGATCGGGGCCAGAGCTGAAATCACGATTCCTCCCACAAAACACCAGGTCCCTCCTGCGTTTTTCCGAACACTCCCTGAAAACAGTCAGTTGCACCCACAAACGCCCTCTTCCTGACAATCTTCTTATGATTACCATTGCTATTCAATTTTTCACACCATCCTGACACTTCTCGGTGCTCCCCGTCATTGCGGACTGTCGCGCCTGCACATTGCGATGCATATGCATGTGCAGTTCAGACCTGATCGTCCACTGTGCGAAAATGCACAGCAGCGATCAGGTATGACTTAGCCCCCAAGATCAATCTCAAGAGTCAAACAATATCCTCCAGTTTCTGCCATTAAATAATCCAAAACCAAGCAGTGTTGAATGCCCTCAGTTCGGTATCCTATTAATGTACTGATTAGAGGAACATATTTCCTAACTACTGGAACAACTTCTCTTTTATGACACCATGTCCTACATCTCATATCCCACATATATAATGAATGTTATTTGTTAACAGAAATGGTGTATCATATCCTAAGGACATAGTAGCAACTATCATTCCCATGTGGCAGTTGTGAATTTTATCTCCTTCTTCACGCTGGGGATCTGCTGCAGATAACGTATGACCAAATGCTTAGTCAAATCAACTGAACATCCTATGCAAACTTTACTTTTTATATCTGACTCAAAATTTTCAGCACATCTAGGAACATAAGGTTTTTATGCAATAATAATCCTTTCACGTCCTATTAAATTAACCTTTTCTATCTGTATGGAGCTAATATTATTATTGGTGGTTTGTACGGCTATAAGATCCTGTAACTTTCTGTCCACATGTATCAACTTCACAATTATCACATTAGTATTAACCTTGGTTAGCTCTTCAAATGTAACAGGAATAGGGGACAGTTGCATGCTAGTATTCAATGAGGGTGTCTTTTAGAGATGAGCGGGTTCGGTTCCTCGGAATCCGAACCCGCCCGAACTTCAGCTTTTTTTACACGGATCCGAGCGACTCGGATCTTCCCGCCTTGCTCGGTTAACCCGAGCGCGCCCGAACGTCATCATGACGCTGTCGGATTCTCGCGAGGCTCGGATTCTATCGCGAGACTCGGATTCTATATAAGGAGCCGCGCGTCGCCGCCATTTTCACACGTGCATTGAGATTGATAGGGAGAGGACGTGGCTGGCGTCCTCTCCATTTAGATTAGAAGAGAGAGAGTGAGATTGAGACAGAGACACTTGATTTACTGGAGCTTAGGAGTACTAGAGAGTGCAGAGTTTACTAGTGACTGACCACTGACCAGTGACCACCAGTGCAGTTTTATTTAATATAATCCGTTCTCTGCCTGAAAAAAACGATACACAGTGACTCAGTCACATACCATATCTGTGCTCAGCCCAGTGTGCTGCATCATCTATGTATAATATCTGACTGTGCTCACACAGCTTAATTGTGGGGGAGACTGGGGAGCAGTTATAGGTTATAGCAGGAGCCAGGAGTACATACATATTATTAAAATTAAACAGTGCACACTTTTGCTGCAGGAGTGCCACTGCCAGTGTGACTGACCAGTGACCTGACCACACTGACCACCAGTATAGTATACTATATTGTGATTGCCTGAAAAAGTTAAACACTCGTCGTGTGACTTGTGTGGTGTTTTTTTATTCTATAAAAAACTCATTCTGCTGACAGACAGTGTCCAGCAGGTCCGTCATTATATAATATATACCTGTCCGGCTGCAGTAGTGATATATATATATTTTTTATATCATTATTTATCATCCAGTCGCAGCAGACACAGTACGGTAGTTCACGGCTGTAGCTACCTCTGTGTCGGCACTCGGCAGTCCATCCATAATTGTATACCACCTACCCGTGGTTTTTTCTTTCTTTCTTCTTTATACATACTACATCTCATTATCATCCAGTCTATATTAGCAGCAGACACAGTACAGTACGGTAGTCCACGGCTGTAGCTACCTCTGTGTCGGCACTCGGCAGTCCATCCATAATTGTATACCACCTACCCGTGTTTTTTTTTTCTTCTTTATACATACTACATCTCATTATCATCCAGTCTATATTAGCAGCAGACACAGTACAGTACGGTAGTCCACGGCTGTAGCTACCTCTGTGTCGGCACTCGGCAGTCCATCCATAATTGTATACCACCGACCCGTGGTTTTTTTTTCTTTCTTCTTTATACATACTATATCTCATTATCAACCAGTCTATATTAGCAGCAGACACAGTACAGTACGGTAGTCCACGGATGTAGCTACCTCTGTGTTGGCACTCGGCAGTCCGTCCATAATTGTATACCACCTACCCGTGTTTTTTTTTCTTTCTTCTTTATACATCACTACATCTCATTATCATCCAGTCTATATTAGCAGCAGACACAGTACAGTACGGTAGTCCACGGCTGTAGCTACCTCTGTGTCGGCACTCGGCAGTCCATCCATAATTGTATACCACCTACCCGTGGTTTTTTTTTCTTTCTTCTTTATACATACTACATCTCATTATCATCCAGTCTATATTAGCAGCAGACACAGTACAGTACGGTAGTCCACGGCTGTAGCTACCTCTGTGTCGGCACTCGGCAGTCCATCCATAATTGTATACCACCTACCCGTGGTTTTTTTTTCTTTCTTCTTTATACATACTACATCTCATTATCAACCAGTCTATATTAGCAGCAGACACAGTACAGTACGGTAGTCCACGGCTGTAGTTACCTCTGTGTCGGCACTCGGCAGTCCGTCCATAATTGTATACCACCTACCCGTGGTTTTTTTTTCTTTCTTCTTTATACATACTACATCTCATTATCATCCAGTCTATATTAGCAGCAGACACAGTACAGTACGGTAGTCCACGGCTGTAGCTACCTCTGTGTCGGCACTCGGCAGTCCATCCATAATTGTATACTAGTATCCATCCATCTCCATTGTTTACCTGAGGTGCCTTTTAGTTGTGCCTATTAAAATATGGAGAACAAAAATGTTGAGGTTCCAAAATTAGGGAAAGATCAAGATCCACTTCCACCTCGTGCTGAAGCTGCTGCCACTAGTCATGGCCGAGACGATGAAATGCCAGCAACGTCGTCTGCCAAGGCCGATGCCCAATGTCATAGTACAGAGCATGTCAAATCCAAAACACCAAATATCAGTAAAAAAAGGACTCCAAAACCTAAAATAAAATTGTCGGAGGAGAAGCGTAAACTTGCCAATATGCCATTTACCACACGGAGTGGCAAGGAACGGCTGAGGACCTGGCCTATGTTCATGGCTAGTGGTTCAGCTTCACATGAGGATGGAAGCACTCAGCCTCTCGCTAGAAAACTGAAAAGACTCAAGCTGGCAAAAGCACCGCAAAGAACTGTGCGTTCTTCGAAATCCCAAATCCACAAGGAGAGTCCAATTGTGTCGGTTGCGATGCCTGACCTTCCCAACACTGGACGTGAAGAGCATGCGCCTTCCACCATTTGCACGCCCCCTGCAAGTGCTGGAAGGAGCACCCGCAGTCCAGTTCCTGATAGTCAGATTGAAGATGTCAGTGTTGAAGTACACCAGGATGAGGAGGATATGGGTGTTGCTGGCGCTGGGGAGGAAATTGACCAGGAGGATTCTGATGGTGAGGTGGTTTGTTTAAGTCAGGCACCCGGGAGACACCTGTTGTCCGTGGGAGGAATATGGCCACTGACATGCCTGGTGAAAATACCCAAAAAATCAGCTCTTCGGTGTGGAAGTATTTCAACAGAAATGTGGACAACAGGTGTCAAGCCGTGTGTTGCCTTTGTCAAGCTGTAATAAGTAGGGGTAAGGACGTTAACCACCTCGGAACATACTCCCTTATACGTCACCTGCAGCGCATTCATAATAAGTCAGTGACAAGTTCAAAAACTTTGGGCGACAGCGGAAGCAGTCCACTGACCAGTAAATCCCTTCCTCTTGTAACCAAGCTCACGCAAACCACCCCACCAACTCCCTCAGTGTCAATTTCCTCCTTTCCCTGGAATGCCAATAGTCCTGCAGGCCATGTCACTGGCAATTCTGACGAGTCCTCTCCTGCCTGGGATTCCTCTGATGCATCCTTGCGTGTAACGCCTACTGCTGCTGGCGCTGCTGTTGTTGCTGCTGGGAGTCGATGGTCATCCCAGAGGGGAAGTCGTAAGCCCACTTGTACTACTTCCAGTAAGCAATTGACTGTTCAACAGTCCTTTGCGAGGAAGATGAAATATCACAGCAGTCATCCTACTGCAAAGCGGATAACTGAGGCCTTGGCATCCTGGGTGGTGAGAAACGTGGTTCCGGTATCCATCATTACTGCAGAGCCAACTAGAGACTTGTTGGAGGTACTGTGTCCCCGGTACCAAATACCATCTAGGTTCCATTTCTCTAGGCAGGCGATACCGAAAATGTACACAGACCTCAGAAAAAGAGTCACCAGTGTCCTAAAAAATGCAGCTGTACCCAATGTCCACTTAACCACGGACATGTGGACAAGTGGAGCAGGGCAGGGTCAGGACTATATGACTGTGACAGCCCACTGGGTAGATGTATGGACTCCCGCCGCAAGAACAGCAGCGGCGGCACCAGTAGCAGCATCTCGCAAACGCCAACTCTTTCCTAGGCAGGCTACGCTTTGTATCACCGCTTTCCAGAATACGCACACAGCTAAAAACCTCTTACGGCAACTGAGGAAGATCATCGCGGAATGGCTTACCCCAATTGGACTCTCCTGTGGATTTGTGGCATCGGACAACGCCAGCAATATTGTGTGTGCATTAAATATGGGCAAATTCCAGCACGTCCCATGTTTTGCACATACCTTGAATTTGGTGGTGCAGAATTATTTAAAAAACGAGAGGGGCGTGCAAGAGATGCTGTCGGTGGCCAGAAGAATTGCGGGACACTTTCGGCGTACAGGCACCACATACAGAAGACTGGAGCACCACCAAAAACTACTGAACCTGCCCTGCCATCATCTGAAGCAAGAAGTGGTAACGAGGTGGAATTCAACCCTCTATATGCTTCAGAGGTTGGAGGATCAGCAAAAGGCCATTCAAGCCTATACAATTGAGCACGATATAGGAGGTGGAATGCACCTGTCTCAAGCGCAGTGGAGAATGATTTCAACGTTGTGCAAGGTTCTGATGCCCTTTGAACTTGCCACACGTGAAGTCAGTTCAGACACTGCCAGCCTGAGTCAGGTCATTCCCCTCATCAGGCTTTTGCAGAAGAAGCTGGAGACATTGAAGGAGGAGCTAACACGGAGCGATTCCGCTAGGCATGTGGGACTTGTGGATGGAGCCCTTAATTCGCTTAACAAGGATTCACGGGTGGTCAATCTGTTGAAATCAGAGCACTACATTTTGGCCACCGTGCTCGATCCTAGATTTAAAACCTACCTTGGATCTCTCTTTCCGGCAGACACAAGTCTGCCGGGGTTGAAAGACCTGCTGGTGAGAAAATTGTCAAGTCAAGCGGAACGCGACCTGTCAACATCTCCTCCTTCACATTCTCCCGCAACTGGGGGTGCGAGGAAAAGGCTCAGAATTCCGAGCCCACCCGCTGGCGGTGATGCAGGGCAGTCTGGAGCGACTGCTGATGCTGACATCTGGTCCGGACTGAAGGACCTGACAACGATTACGGACATGTCGTCTACTGTCACTGCATATGATTCTCTCAACATTGAAAGAATGGTGGAGGATTATATGAGTGACCGCATCCAAGTAGGCACGTCACACAGTCCGTACTTATACTGGCAGGAAAAAGAGGCAATTTGGAGGCCCTTGCACAAACTGGCTTTATTCTACCTAAGTTGCCCTCCCACAAGTGTGTACTCCGAAAGAGTGTTTAGTGCCGCCGCTCACCTTGTCAGCAATCGGCGTACGAGGTTAAATCCAGAAAATGTGGAGAAGATGATGTTCATTAAAATGAATTATAATCAATTCCTCCGCGGAGACATTGACCAGCAGCAATTGCCTCCACAAAGTACACAGGGAGCTGAGATGGTGGATTCCAGTGGGAACGAATTGATAATCTGTGAGGAGGGGGATGTACACGGTGATATATCGGAGGATGATGATGAGGTGGACATCTTGCCTCTGTAGATCCAGTTTGTGCAAGGAGAGATTAATTGCTTCTTTTTTGGGGGGGTCCAAACCAACCCGTCATATCAGTCACAGTCGTGTGGCAGACCCTGTCACTGAAATGATGGGTTGGTTAAAGTGTGCATGTCCTGTTTTGTTTATACAACATAAGGGTGGGTGGGAGGGCCCAAGGACAATTCCATCTTGCACCTCTTTTTTCTTTTATTTTTCTTTGCGTCATGTGCTGTTTGGGGAGGGTTTTTTGGAAGGGACATCCTGCGTGACACTGCAGTGCCACTCCTAGATGGGCCCGGTGTTTGTGTCGGCCACTAGGGTCGCTTATCTTACTCACACAGTCAGCTACCTCATTGCGCCTCTTTTTTTCTTTGCGTCATGTGCTGTTTGGGGAGGGTTTTTTGGAAGGGACATCCTGCGTGACACTGCAGTGCCACTCCTAGATGGGCCCGGTGTTTGTGTCGGCCACTAGGGTCGCTTATCTTACTCACACAGTCAGCTACCTCATTGCGCCTCTTTTTTTCTTTGCGTCATGTGCTGTTTGGGGAGGGTTTTTTGGAAGGGACATCCTGCGTGACACTGCAGTGCCACTCCTAGATGGGCCCGGTGTTTGTGTCGGCCACTAGGGTCGCTTATCTTACTCACACAGCTACCTCATTGCGCCTCTTTTTTTCTTTGCGTCATGTGCTGTTTGGGGAGGGTTTTTTGGAAGGGACATCCTGCGTGACACTGCAGTGCCACTCCTAGATGGGCCCGGTGTTTGTGTCGGCCACTAGGGTCGCTTATCTTACTCACACAGCTACCTCATTGCGCCTCTTTTTTTCTTTGCGTCATGTGCTGTTTGGGGAGGGTTTTTTGGAAGGGACATCCTGCGTGACACTGCAGTGCCACTCCTACATGGGCCCGGTGTTTGTGTCGGCCACTAGGGTCGCTTATCTTACTCACACAGCTACCTCATTGCGCCTCTTTTTTTCTTTGCGTCATGTGCTGTTTGGGGAGGGTTTTTTGGAAGGGACATCCTGCGTGACACTGCAGTGCCACTCCTAGATGGGCCCGGTGTTTGTGTCGGCCACTAGGGTCGCTTATCTTACTCACACAGTGACCTCGGTGCAAATTTTAGGACTAAAAATAATATTGTGAGGTGTGAGGTATTCAGAATAGACTGAAAATGAGTGGAAATTATGGTTTTTGAGGTTAATAATACTTTGGGATCAAAATGACCCCCAAATTCTATGATTTAAGCTGTTTTTTAGGGTTTTTTGAAAAAAAACACCCGAATCCAAAACACACCCGAATCCGACAAAAAAAATTCGGTGAGGTTTTGCCAAAACGCGGTCGAACCCAAAACACGGCCGCGGAACCGAACCCAAAACCAAAACACAAAACCCGAAAAATTTCCGGCGCTCATCTCTAGTGTCTTTGTACATACCCAGTGATTAGTAATACCTAATACCGTCCCTAACAATGAGTGATATTGTTAGATTAGATATTGTTTTGTGTAATAATCCGAATTATCCATGCACCAGAGTATGCATCTCTCTTCAGGTGGATTACCACAATACTTACAAATACATCTTTCAGTGGGCTCATTAATTTCTCTGGTTTCCTGCTTAGAAAAAAGGGAAGGGACTTATCAAAATAATTATCATCCACCTTAATGGATGAGTATTTATACACCACACCTTTGCTTGCTCTCGCCCCTTAAAAATTAGTCCCTCTGCTGTTACAAGTATAATTGTTGCCAATGTAATAGTCAGAAAGTTAAAAGTTCTTTGTGACATCAGTTTATGAGCATATAGCTGATTATTGGCAATCATCTCCATCTTGATTGAAGTCTTGATTGAAGCGTTCCTTTAACTGTAACTCAGTCTCTTTCAAATGTGACTCAGGGGTAAATGTATGAAGCAGTGATAAGAGATGAGAAGTGAGCCAGCGGAGAAGTTGCCTATAGCAACCAATCAGCATTGACATAACATTTATAATTTGCATACTATAAAATTATACAGAGCAGCTGATTGGTTGCCATGGTCAACTTCTCCACTGGCTCACTTTTCCACTCTTATCACCGCTTCATACATTTACCTCTCAGTCACTTTGTATATAGTAACACATGCTATTGTCCTTTATTCTTTATCATTTGAATAAAATTAATACCCCTTTTCCACTAGTTTCTAAAACACGGGTAAATGCGCGGGGGCGCACATTTACCTGTGTTTTTTGCTAGTGGAAAGGGGCCAACCCGGATCAAGTGATCCGGGAATCCTACCTGGGTATCTTGCTGGATTGAACACGTGTTCAACCCGGCAAGCTGTGTAGTGTGAACGGGAGCCGTGTCGAGGCAACGCGGCTCCCATTCACAGTGTATGGGAGGGCGGCGCTAGGAGAACATGTGATCTCCCAGCGCCGCCCCTGCCGCGTCACTAGCAGCGTCACCAACCCGGCAATATGCCGGGTTGGTGAGCGCTGTGGGAAAGGGGACTGTAGCACGGGTCACAGCCGTGTCAGGCGACACAGCTGCGACCCATGCTACAGATGGAAAAGGGGTTTTAATGTGCAACCTTTGAAAAAGGTCTATAATATTAAACAAGATGCTTAATCCCAGTATTGTTTCTAAACAAATAATGCATGTTTCACAATTAAGTTCCATACCAAATTAAATTTTTTCAACCAATTCATGTTATCTGCTCCCAAATATACAGTACTAACCCATATTTTGTGTGTGCTTGGCACATAATTACTAGAGATGAGCGGGTTCGGTTCCTCGGAATCCGAACCCGCCCGAACTTCAGGTTTTTTTACACGGGGCCGAGCGACTCGGATCTTCCCGCCTTGCTCGGTTAACCGGAGCGCGCCCGAACGTCATCATCCCGCTGTCGGATTCTCGCGAGGCTCGTATTCTATCGCGAGACTCGGATTCTATATAAGGAGCCGCGCGTCGCCGCCATTTTCACACGTGCATTGAGATTGATAGGGAGAGGACGTGGCTGGCGTCCTCTCCATTTAGACTAGAGTACTAGAGAGAGACACAAATTTTGGGGAGCATATTATTAGGAGGAGTACTACTTGCTGCTGATAGTGTGACCAGTGACCACCAGTTTAATTAATCCGTTCTCTGCCTGAAAAAAAACGATACACAGTGTGACACAGTCACATACCATATCTGTGCTCAGCCCAGTGTGCTGCATCATATGTAATACTGTATATCATTATCTGACTGTGCTGAGTGCTCACTGCTCACACAGCTTAATTGTGGGGGAGACTGGGGAGCAGTTATAGCAGGAGTACATATTTTAAGTACAGTGCACACTTTTGCTGCCAGAGTGCCACTGCCAGTGTGACTGACCAGTGACCACTGACCACCAGTATTGTGATTGTCTGCTGACCACCAGTATATTGTGATTGTCTGCCTGAAAAAGTTAAACACTCGTCGTGTGGTGTTTTTATAAACGCATTCTGCAGACAGTGTCCAGCAGGTCCGTCATTACATAATATATACCTGTCCGGCTGCAGTACTAGTGTGATATATATATATATTTTAATTTTATCTCATTATCATCCAGTCTATATTAGCAGCAGACACAGTACGGTAGTCCACGGCTGTAGCTACCTCTGTGTCGGCAGTCGCTCGTCCATCCATAATTGTATACCACCTACCCGTGGTTTTTTTTTTTTCTATCTTCTTGATACTAGTAGCTTACTTTAGGAGTCTGCAGTGCTGAGTCTGACAGACAGTGTCCAGCAGGTCCGTCATTACATAATATATACCTGTCCGGCTGCAGTACTAGTGTGATATATATATATATTTTAATTTTATCTCATTATCATCCAGTCTATATTAGCAGCAGACACAGTACGGTAGTCCACGGCTGTAGCTACCTCTGTGTCGGCAGTCGCTCGTCCATCCATAATTGTATACCACCTACCCATGTTTTTTTTTTCTATCTTCTTGATACTAGAAGCTTACTTTAGGAGTCTGCAGTGCTGACAGACAGTGTCCAGCAGGTCCGTCATTACATAATATATACCTGTCCGGCTGCAGTACTAGTGTGAAATATATATATATATTAATTTTATCTCATTATCATCCAGTCTATATTAGCAGCAGACACAGTACGGTAGTCCACGGCTGTAGCTACCTCTGTGTCGGCAGTCGCTCGTCCATCCATAATTGCATACCACCTACCCGTGGTTTTTTTTTTTCTATCTTCTTGATACTAGTAGCTTACTTTAGGAGTCTGCAGTGCTGACAGACAGTGTCCAGCAGGTCCGTCATTACATAATATATACCTGTCCGGCTGCAGTACTAGTGTGATATATATATATATATTTTAATTTTATCTCATTATCATCCAGTCTATATTAGCAGCAGACACAGTACGGTAGTCCACGGCTGTAGCTACCTCTGTGTCGGCAGTCGCTCGTCCATCCATAATTGTATACCACCTACCCGTGGTTTTTTTTTTTCTATCTTCTTGATACTAGTAGCTTACTTTAGGAGTCTGCAGTGCTGACAGACAGTGTCCAGCAGGTCCGTCATTACATAATATATACCTGTCCGGCTGCAGTACTAGTGTGATATATATATATATATATATTTTAATTTTATCTCATTATCATCCAGTCTATATTAGCAGCAGACACAGTACGGTAGTCCACGGCTGTAGCTACCTCTCTGTCGGCAGTCGCTCGTCATCCATAAGTATACTAGTATCCATCCATCTCCATTGTTTACCTGAGGTGCCTTTTAGTTGTGCCTATTAAAATATGGAGAACAAAAATGTTGAGGTTCCAAAAATAGGGAAAGATCAAGATCGACTTCCACCTCGTGCTGAAGCTGCTGCCACTAGTCATGGTCGAGACGATGAAATGCCAGCAACGTCGTCTGCCAAGGCCGATGCCCAATGTCATAGTACAGAGCATGTAAAATCCAAAACACCAAATATCAGTAAAAAAAGGACTCAAAAATCTAAAATAAAATTGTCGGAGGAGAAGCGTAAACTTGCCAATATGCCATTTACCACACGGAGTGGCAAGGAACGGCTGAGGCCCTGGCCTATGTTCATGGCTAGTGGTTCAGCTTCACATGAGGATGGAAGCACTCAGCCTCTCGCTAGAAAAATGAAAAGACTCAAGCTGGCAAAAGCACAGCAAAGAACTGTGCGTTCTTCGAAATCCCAAATCCACAAGGAGAGTCCAATTGTGTCGGTTGCGATGCCTGACCTTCCCAACACTGGACGTGAAGAGCATGCGCCTTCCACCATTTGCACGCCCCCTGCAAGTGCTGGAAGGAGCACCCGCAGTCCAGTTCCTGATAGTCAGATTGAAGATGTCAGTGTTGAAGTACACCAGGATGAGGAGGATATGGGTGTTGCTGGCGCTGGGGAGGAAATTGACAAGGAGGATTCTGATGGTGAGGTTGTTTGTTTTAGTCAGGCACCCGGGGAGACACCTGTTGTCCGTGGGAGGAATATGGCCGTTGACATGCCTGGTGAAAATACCCAAAAAATCAGCTCTTCGGTGTGGAAGTATTTCAACAGAAATGCGGACAACATTTGTCAAGCCGTGTGTTGCCTTTGTCAAGCTGTAATAAGTAGGGGTAAGGACGTTAACCACCTCGGAACATCCTCCCTTATACGTCACCTGCAGCGCATTCATAATAAGTCAGTGACAAGTTCAAAAACTTTGGGCGACAGCGGAAGCAGTCCACTGACCAGTAAATCCCTTCCTCTTGTAACCAAGCTCACGCAAACCACCCCACCAACTCCCTCAGTGTCAATTTCCTCCTTCCCCAGGAATGCCAATAGTCCTGCAGGCCATGTCACTGGCAATTCTGACGAGTCCTCTCCTGCCTGGGATTCCTCCGATGCATCCTTGCGTGTAACGCCTACTGCTGCTGGCGCTGCTGTTGTTGCTGCTGGGAGTCGATGGTCATCCCAGAGGGGAAGTCGTAAGCCCACTTTTACTACTTCCACCAAGCAATTGACTGTCCAGCAGTCCTTTGCGAGGAAGATGAAATATCACAGCAGTCATCCGGTTGCAAAGCGGATAACTGAGGCCTTGACAACTATGTTGGTGTTAGACGTGCGTCCGGTATCCGCCGTTAGTTCACAGGGAACTAGACAATTTCTTGAGGTAGTGTGCCCCCGTTACCAAATACCATCTAGGTTCCACTTCTCTAGGCAGGCGATACCGAGAATGTACACGGACGTCAGAAAAAGACTCACCAGTGTCCTAAAAAATGCAGTTGTACCCAATGTCCACTTAACCACGGACATGTGGACAAGTGGAGCAGGGCAGGGTCAGGACTATATGACTGTGACAGCCCACTGGGTAGATGTATGGACTCCCGCCGCAAGAACAGCAGCGGCGGCACCAGTAGCAGCATCTCGCAAACGCCAACTCTTTCCTAGGCAGGCTACGCTTTGTATCACCGGTTTCCAGAATACGCACACAGCTGAAAACCTCTTACGGCAACTGAGGAAGATCATCGCGGAATGGCTTACCCCAATTGGACTCTCCTGTGGATTTGTGGCATCGGACAACGCCAGCAATATTGTGTGTGCATTAAATATGGGCAAATTCCATCACGTCCCATGTTTTGCACATACCTTGAATTTGGTGGTGCAGAATTATTTAAAAAACAAGAGGGGCGTGCAAGAGATGCTGTCGGTGGCCAGAAGAATTGCGGGACACTTTCGGCGTACAGGCACCACGTACAGAAGACTGGAGCACCACCAAAAACGCCTGAACCTGCCCTGCCATCATCTGAAGCAAGAAGTGGTAACGAGGTGGAATTCAACCCTATATATGCTTCAGAGGTTGGAGGAGCAGCAAAAGGCCATTCAAGCCTATACAATTGAGCACGATATAGGAGGTGGAATGCACCTGTCTCAAGCGCAGTGGAGAATGATTTCAACGTTGTGCAAGGTTCTGCTGCCCTTTGAACTTGCCACACGTGAAGTCAGTTCAGACACTGCCAGCCTGAGTCAGGTCATTCCCCTCATCAGGCTTTTGCAGAAGAAGCTGGAGACATTGAAGGAGGAGCTAACACAGAGCGATTCCGCTAGGCATGTGGGACTTGTGGATGGAGCCCTTAATTCGCTTAACAAGGATTCACGGGTGGTCAATCTGTTGAAATCAGAGCACTACATTTTGGCCACCGTGCTCGATCCTAGATTTAAAACCTACCTTGGATCTCTCTTTCCGGCACACACAAGTCTGCTGGGGTTCAAAGACCTGCTGGTGAGAAAATTGTCAAGTCAAGCGGAACGCGACCTGTCAACATCTCCTCCTTCACATTCTCCCGCAACTGGGGGTGCGAGGAAAAGGCTCAGAATTCCGAGCCCACCCGCTGGCGGTGATGCAGGGCAGTCTGGAGCGACTGCTGATGCTGACATCTGGTCCGGACTGAAGGACCTGCCAACGATTACGGACATGTCGTCTACTGGCACTGCATATGATTCTCTCCCCATTGAAAGAATGGTGGAGGATTATATGAGTGACCGCATCCAAGTAGGCACGTCAGACAGTCCGTACTTATACTGGCAGGAAAAAGAGGCAATTTGGAGGCCCTTGCACAAACTGGCTTTATTCTACCTAAGTTGCCCTCCCACAAGTGTGTACTCCGAAAGAGTGTTTAGTGCCGCCGCTCACCTTGTCAGCAATCGGCGTACGAGGTTACTTCCAGAAAATGTGGAGAAGATGATGTTCATTAAAATGAATTATAATCAATTCCTCCGTGGAGACATTGACCAGCAGCAATTGCCTCCACAAAGTACACAGGGAGCTGAGATGGTGGATTCCAGTGGGAACGAATTGATAATCTGTGAGGAGGGGGATGTACACAGTGATATATCGGAGGATGATGATGAGGTGGACATCTTGCCTCTGTAGAGCCAGTTTGTGCTAGGAGAGATTAATTGCTTCTTTTTTGGTGGGGGTCCAAACCAACCCATCATTTCAGTCACAGTCGTGTGGCAGACCCTGTCACTGAAATGATGGGTTGGTTAAAGTGTGCATGTCCTGTTTATACAACATAAGGGTGGGTGGGAGGGCCCAAGGACAATTCCATCTTGCACCTCTTTTTCTTTCATTTTTCTTTGCGTCATGTGCTGTTTGGGGAGTATTTTTTTGAAGGGCCATCCTGCGTGACACTGCAGTGCCACTCCTAGATGGGCCAGGTGTTTGTGTCGGCCACTAGGGTCGCTTATCTTACTCACACAGCTACCTCATTGCGCCTCTTTTTTTCTTTGCGTCATGTGCTGTTTGGGGAGGGTTTTTTGGAAGGGCCATCCTGCGTGACACTGCAGTGCCACTCCTAGATGGGCCAGGTGTTTGTGTCGGCCACTAGGGTCGCTTATCTTACTCACACAGCTACCTCATTGCGCCTCTTTTTTTCTTTGCGTCATGTGCTGTTTGGGGAGTGTTTTTTGGAAGGGCCATCCTGCGTGACACTGCAGTGCCACTCCTAGATGAGCCAGGTGTTTGTGTCGGCCCCTAGGGTCGCTTAGCTTACTCACACAGCTACCTCATTGCGCCACTTTTTTTCTTTGCGTCATGTGCTGTTTGGGGAGTGTTTTTTGGAAGGGCCATCCTGCGTGACACTGCAGTGCCACTCCTAGATGGGCCAGGTGTTTGTGTCGGCCACTAGGGTCGCTTAGCTTACTCACACAGCTACCTCATTGCGCCTCTTTTTTTCTTTGTGTCATGTGCTGTTTGGGGAGTGTTTTTTGGAAGGGCCATCCTGCGTGACACTGCAGTGCCACTCCTAGATGGGCCAGGTGTTTGTGTCGGCCACTAGGGTCGCTTAGCTTAGTCATCCAGTGACCTCGGTGCAAATTTTAGGACTAAAAATAATATTGTGAGGTGTGAGGTGTTCAGAATAGACTGAAAATTAGTGGAAATTATGGTTTTTGAGGTTAATAATACTTTGGGATCAAAATGACCCCCAAATTCTATGATTTAAGCTGTTTTTTAGTATTTTTTGAAAAAAACACCCGAATCCAAAACACACCCGAATCCGACAAAAAAAATTCGGTGAGGTTTTGTCAAAACGCGGTCGAACCCAAAACACGGCCGCGGAACCGAACCCAAAACCAAAACACAAAACCCGAAAAATTTCAAGTGCACATCTCTAGTAATTACTGCAGCTTCTTTTAATAACTACAGTGCATCCGGAAGGTATTCACAGTGCTTCGCTTTTTCCACATTTTGTTACATTACAGCTTTATTCCAAAATGGAATAAATTATTTTTTTCCTCAAAATTCTACACACAAAACCCCATAATGACAATGTGAAAAAAGTGTATTTGAGATTTTTGCAAATGTATTAAAAATCAAAAATCAAGAAATCACATGTACATAAGTATTCACAGCATTTGCTCAATACTTTGTTGATGCACTTTTGCTAGCAATTACAGCCTCAAGTCTTTTTGAATATGATGCCATAGGCTTGGCACACCTATCTTTGGGCAGTTTCACCCATTCCTCTTTGCAGCACCTCTCAAGCTCCATCAGTTTGAATGGGAAGCGTCGGCATTTTCAGATCTCTCCAGAGATGTTCAATCGGATTCAAGTCTGGACTTTGGCTTGGCCTTTTAAGGACATTCACAGAGTTGTCATGAAGCCACTCCTTTGTTACCTTGGCTGTGTTCTTAGGTTTGTTATCCTGCTGAAAGATGAACCGTCGCCCCAGTCTGAGGTCAAGAGCGCTCAGGAGCAGGTTTTCATCCAGGATGTCTCTGCACATTGCTGCATTCATCTTTCCTTTATCCTGAATCCCAGTTCCTGTTGCTAAAATACATCCCCACAGTGTGATACTGCCACCACCATGCTTGACTGTAGGGATGGTATTGGCCTGGTGATGAGCGGTGCCTGGTTTCCTCCAAACATGACGCCTGGCATTCACACCAAAGAGTTCAATCTTTGACTCATGAGATCAGAGAATTTTGTTTCTCATGGTCTTAGAGTCCTTCAGGTGCATTTTGGCAAACTCCAGATGGGCTGCCATGTGCTTTTTACTAAGGAGTGGCTTCTGTCTGGCCACTCTACCATACAGGCTTGATTGGTGAATTGCTGCAGAGATGGTTTTCTTTCTGGAAGGTTCTCCTCTCTCCAAAGAGGAATGCTGTAGCTCTGACAGAGTGACCATTGGGTTCTTGATCACCTACCTGACTAGGGCCCTTCTACCCAAATCACTCAGTTTAGATGGTCGGCCATCTCTAGGAAGATTACTGGTGGTTCCGAACTTCCATTTACGGATGATGGAGTCCACTGTGCTCATTGGGACCTTCAAAGCAGCAGATATTTTTATGTACCCTTCCCCAGATTTGTGCCTTGAGACAATTCTGTCTCTGAGATTTACAGACAATTTCTTTGACTTAATGCTTGGTTTGTGCTCCGACATGCACTGTCAAGTGTGGGACCTTATATAGACATGTGTGTGCCTTTCCAAATCATGTCCAATCAACTGAATTTACCACTGGTGGACTCCAATTAAGCTGTAGGGACATCTCAAGGGTGATCAGTGGAAACAGGATGCACCTGAGCTCAATTTTGAGCTTCATGGCAAAGGCTGTGAATACTTATGTACATGTTATTACTTAGTTTTTTTTAAATAAGTTTGCAAAAATAAAAATAAAAAGTTTTTCACATTGTCATTATGGGGCATTGTTTGTAGAATTTTAAGGGCAAAATTAATTTATTCCATTTTATTCCATTTTAGAATAAGGCTGTATCATAACAAAATGTGGAAAAAGTGAAGTGCTGTGAATACTTTCCGGATGCATTGTATATAAACTCAAATTCTTCAACCTTATATTCATGAAAGATAGGCTTTCCTAACACTGCTATGTTCAGATGTGTCCTCTTACGTCTTTGCTTTGTGCGTTTAAAGTCGCATTACACATAACATGTGAGTGCCGTATAACTCGGTAGCACCAAGCATCTTTTTTTGCATTTTTTTCTGCTAAAATGCATCTTAGATGTATGAACAGCTTCTGCTGATTAAAATGATATGCAGCATGCCTATATTCTGTGTGTCATTGCAATTGTATTTGCATACAAAACACTATGCTTCAATGTTTTCCTGGAAAACACTGTAACGTGACATTTCGGGTTCAGATACAGCCACAATTATCTACAAAATGTAGGCATGCTGCATATCACTTTAATCAACAGAAGCTGTGCATGCATCTTTTTGCATTACATTGCATCTAAGACGCATTTTTGTAAGAAAAAAATGGCAAAAAGAAGCTGTGTGCTACGCAGTCCCACCACGTCATGGCGCGACTTTAAGGGCCGTTTAGCATGACTGCAGTAAGGATGTAAGAGGGCACATTTGCAACTTAAAGTCATCAAAAGTCTTGCTAATGTAACCCTATTCATTGTCTTCCTCTCTCTCTCTTTATTAATGTTTATACTCAGGGTTTCAGGCTGCAACACCTATATGCCATGATGTTAGTAAGAGGCAAGAGTGCAATTTACTATCTTTAGAATCACACGTTTGTTCAAATCTGAACCACTGCATAAGGAGCATACAAATGTAACTCATGTTGCAACAAACTACTAGCATAGCTGTTTCTATGAATATAATCCTTATAGGCAGGGTTTGCTGTACTGTTTCTAACTGTGTACCACAATACTGTAGCCCTTTCATTCTGAATGATTATCGAAATCAGATTGTAAACTGCCTAAGCTGTGCTTTTATTTTCAGTATAGTAAAATTGGAAAGGGGGAGATCTCAAATCACAGGGGTGCGCATACATCACGGGGGCCATGTGGGCATGATGCATGGGGACATGCTGTGAGTCAGGGGGCGAGGACTCACGGCATGCCCCAATTTCCATGAAGACAATTGTTTCAGGCAGGGGCGCACCATGGGGCCAGCTAAAGTAGAGAGCCAAAGGCCATGCAGCACGCGGGCTTCCTGGCTCTCTGTGGGACCAGAGCGGCCCACCAGCCCATCGGCCCTTCTGGCATATGCCAGAAGTTCCGGATGAGCGGTCTGGCCCTGGACCTAAAGCTGATGTGTAATGAAAAGCACATTTATTCTCTCCAATGTCTTAATATTTTCCTAAGTACAGTATGATGTACAAATGGTAATGAGTTATATGTACTGGTAATGTTATACTGTATAAGGAAACCCTGTCTACTATTAGAATTGTCACCTGTCTTTGAATGTACTTCTCCCTTTTTTTGTGTGCAAAATAAATAATATTTAAAGTTATGTCCACCTTGGGGGTCTATGTTTCGTTGGTCCAGTACTATATATTGCATTAGCTGTGAACCGGATCAGTTCACAAATGGATCATAAATAGAGATACAGTACAGTTCACAATTTGACTTGCTCCTGCAAGAAAATAACAAAGTTAATATAATAAAAAAAAATTGCAATATGACATAATTTCACTATATACAATACAATATTGAACATGATCATTATTTAATGTTATAAAAGGAAAGCGCTTATATATACAATAGTCCATGGAATCCTGTTTCTTTTTGTTTTATAATAAACAATTTCCTTAAACGTCAAACATTTTAAAACAAAATGTCAGTATCTGCTAACTACTTTTGTAGGCTATTGTGAAAAAGCATATTCATCATGTTTTCATTAGGTTGTGGATTTAGCATCATTCATATTTCTTCAGAGGCTAAATTCTCAAAACTCATTGCATAAAGAATAAGGACCCTCATTCCGAGTTGATCGGTCGCAAGGCGAATTTAGCAGAGTTACACACGCTAAGCCGCCGCCTACTGGGAGTGAATCTTAGCTTCTTAAAATTGCGACCGATGTATTCGCAATATTGCGATTACTAACTACTTAGCAGTTTCTGAGTAGCTCCAGACTTACTCTGCCTGTGCGATCAGTTCAGTGCTTGTCGTTCCTGGTTGACGTCACAAACACACCCAGCGTTCGCCCAGGCACTCCCACCGTTTCTCCGGCCACTCCTGCGTTTTTTCCGGAAACGGTAGCGTTTTCAGCCACACGCCCCTGAAACGCCGTGTTTCCGCCCAGTAACACCCATTTCCTGTCAATCACATTACGATCGCCGGAGCGAAGAAAAAGCCGTGAGTAAAAATACTTTCTTCATAGTAAAGTTACTTGGCGCAGTCGCAGTGCGAACTTTGCGCATGCGTACTAAGCGGATTTTCACTGCGATGCGATGAAAAAGAACGAGCGAACAACTCGGAATGAGGGCCAATATTTGATATACCTGCCCTCAAGGAAGCTATTGAATCCTCCTGTATGGGCTCATGCACATGTTCTAATACTGCAAAATAATTTGAGGTATCAGTTGCTGACATTACTGGTGATTCCTCATGTAGCCCTTGATGAAGATGCTCAGAGGTTAATGTTGAAGAAGAAGGGGGGCTAAGAGGTCCCGGTGATCTGCAAGCGTACCTTGTGCTATAACAACAGCTACTAGTTTTCTTAGAGAGCTTGCAGGATACTGGAAAACTTTAGTATTCATCTGTTTTATTGATTACACAAGCAGGAGCTGAAGACCCTTTAGTTTTGTAGCCAGTAATCTAGGATACAGTAGCGTGAAATGTACTAGTACAATCATCCATGATTTGTCTAACTCTTGCTTGAGCAAGTCAGTTACATTTAAGGTTATTTAAATTGTATGTAACCTTGCAACATTTACTTTCTTTTTTTCTAAGTTAACCCAAAATCTGCAGATACTGTATCCTATGTTATAGTGTCATTTTATCTAGTATTTAAGTTTCAAGGCATTCAATAATAATATATCAAAAGGATCTAATTGAATTTAATGTATCTGTAACAACTTCAGACAATCACACAATCCTTATATTTTTGCCACGTTATTACACATACACAAAATTCTATGTTTCATAAATCACCACATACCATATTTTCTAGGAAATAACTCTATTTGCTGCTTTTTAACATACAATCACACATCTTCAATTAAACAATTACAACTTTTCCACGGCCATGGATATATATATCTCTATATACTTACAACAAAATCTACTCTGTTTGTATCAAAAACCTATACATACTGAAACAACAACATGTTGAAACCCTTAATTCTCTCAGAGAGATAAAATGATACCAACATTTAATGTTGGATTCTTAAAAAGTAAATACTGGATTTATGTCCCAATTCAATTATTACAAATATTATTGGGGCCACTGCTCTCTGCTTATTCTCCTTGACCTCTCTGCTGCTTTTGACACTGTATACCACCCTCTCCTCCTGCAAATCCTTTACTCCCTTGGTTTACGTGATACTGCTCTCTCCTGGCTGTCCTCCTACCTTTCTGACCGTTCCTTTTCTGTATCCTCTCATGACTCCACCTCACCCCCACTGTGTCTACCAGTCGGTGTCCCCCAAGGTTCTGTTCTTGAGCCTCTCTTTATCTCTCTCTACACATCCTCATTAGGTAAGCTCATTAGCTCTTTTGACGTAAAATATCATCTCTACGCTGACGATACTCAAATCTACCTTTCCTCTCCTGACCTCTCCCCTGCTCTTCTCACTCGTTTCTCCAACTGTCTCTCTGCTATCTCCTCCTGGATGTCTCAGCGCTTTCTTAAACTTAACATGTCTAAGACTGAGCTGATCATCTTCCCTGCCTCCTGCATAACCTCACCTCCCACAATTTAATTATCCATTGATGGCACAACTATCTCCTCTAGCCCCCAAGTGCGATGTCTTGGAGTAATCCTTGACTCTTCCCTCTCCTTCAAACCACACATTCAGAACCTCTCAAAAACCTGCGATTTCCATCTCAAAAACATCTCCAGGATCAGACCCTTTCTCACCCAGGATGCTAGAAAAAAAGGCATTTGGTTTCCCCCAGCACCCTGAATGATAACAGTAACCAGATATAAATCCCACATAATAATAGAATTCAGAGATATTCGTTACACATATTTGTGCAAATGTGTGGTTAAGCCCCAAAGCCGCATCAAGGCATCTCTGTATATTTGGGGTCCCTAGCGCTATATCTAGCTGCAGGGTGTGGCACCCCAAAACACCAGCATAAGCAAGAAAGCCCAGCGTAGCATACCAGTGAAAAAACTATAGTGTTAATAAATTAGTATTTAGGTAGCCGAAGCTATAGAGAGGGTGATACAAACATGAAATGTAATTAAAATAGAGAGATAGTGTTAAAAAATTAATAAGTGAAAAGTGTTAATAGAATGTAAAGGTATGCCACACTAGAGCCATCCAGCTCAGCCACTCCAGAGGCACCACACCTCACACCTCCATTACCCCAATCTGGGTCTAATATTAACCAGCAGGGAGCCACATGATAATGGCTCCTTGCTACAATATGTCTAAGCTAAGAGCTACCTACCTTGGAGCAACCCCATAATGCTCCATGTGGCATGTCAGGGCCTGCACCTCCTCCTAATGCAGGAACCTCTCTAATTCTCACAACAGACATATATATTGGTAGATGCTCAATTAGCTTAGTGATATCATTTAGGTGCTCAAAAGGGAGGGGTATTTCTGAGCAAGAAAAAAAGGCATTTGGTTTCCCCCAGCACCCTGAATGATAACAGTAACCAGATATAAATCCCACATAATAATAGAATTCAGAAATCTTTGTTACACTTATTTGCGCAAATGTGTGGTTAAGCCCCAAAGCCGCATCAAGGCATCTCTGTATATTTGGGGTCCCTAGCGCTATATCTAGGTGCAGGGTGTGGCACCCCAGAACACCATCATAAGCCAGAAAGCCCAGCGTAGCATACCAGTGAAAAAACTATAGTGTTAATAAATTAGTATTTAGGAAGCCGAAGCTATAGAGAGGGTGATACAAACATTAAATGTAATTAAAATAGAGAAATAGTGTTAAAAAATTAATAAGTGAAAAGTGTTAATAGAATGTAAAGGTATGCCACACTAAAGCCATCCAGCTCAGCCAGTCCAGAAGCACCACACCTCACACATCCATTACCCCAATCTGGGTCTAATATTAACCAGCAAGGAGCCACATGATAATGGCTCCTTACTACAATATGTCTAAGCTAAGAGCTACCTACCTTGGAGCAACCCCATAATGCTCCATGTGGCATGTCAGGGCCTGCACCTCCTCCTAATGCAGGAACCTCTCTACCTCTCACAACAGACATATATATTGGTAGATGCTCAAAAGGCTTAGTGATATCATTCAGGTGCTCGAAAGGGAGGGGTATTTCTGAGCAAGAAAAAAGGCATTTGGTTTCCCCCAGCACCCTGAATGATAACAGTAACCAGATATAAATCCCACATAATAATAGAATTCAGAGATCTTCGTTACACAAATTTGCGCAAATGTGTTGTTAAGCCCCAAAGCCACATCAAGGCGTCTCTGTATATTTGGGGTCCCTAGCACTATATCTAGGTGCAGGGTGTGGCACCCCAAAACACCATCATAAGCCAGAAAGCCCAGCGTAGCATACCAGTGAAAAAACTATAGTGTTAATAAATTAGTATTTAGGAAGCCAAAGCTATAGAGAGGGTGATACAAACATGAAATGTAATTAAAATAGAGAAATAGTGTTAAAAAATTAATAAGTTTTAATAAGTGTCCCATACATGGGAAATATGTGTAACGAAGATCTCTGAATTCTATTATTATGTGGGATTTATATCTGGTTACTGTTATCATTCAGGGTGCTGGGGGAAACCAAATGCCTTTTTTTCTTGCTCAGAAATACCCCTCTTTTTCGAGCACCTGAATGATATCACTAAGCTAATTGAGCATCTACCAATATATATGTCACCCAGGATGCTACTAAGAACCTCATCCACTCACTGGTCATCTCCAGATTGGACTACTGCAATCTCCTCTTATCTGGCCTCCCTAAAAAATGCCTCTCTCCACTTCAATCTACAGTATATATCCTCAATGCTGCTGCCCATCTCACATCTTCCTCACCAAATGTACTACATCCACATCCCCCCTCTTGCAGGACCTTCACTGGCTACCCTTCCCATTCAGAATCCAATTCAAGCTTCTCGCCTAGAAAGCCCTCACCCACTCTTCTCCCTCTTACATCTCTGACCTTATCTCTCTTTACATTCCCACCCATCCTCTTCGCTCTGCTAATGCACGCTGTCTCTCCTGCCAACTGATTACCTCCTCCCATTCTTACCTACAAGATTTTGCACGTGCGGCTCCCTATCTCTGGAATGCTCTACCTCTCTCCATCCGACTCTCCACCTCTCTACAAAACTTCAACCGGGCTCTCAAGACCCACTTCTTCACCAATCCCAGCCAACTCTCCTCCTAACCCTCTTGTCTATGTTCACTGTCTACACCTTCTGTGTCACTCTGGTCTGTTAGCCCCTCACCTTTTAGATTGTAAGCTCGCAAGAGCAGGGACTTCTTTCCTTATGTGACTTTCCTTTTTTACTTACACTATCTTATACTCTATACTCCCTTTGATGGCACCTAACCCCGAGTTTCTATACCTGTTCTATATTGTCTTGTACTGTAAGTGCTGTTTTCTTGTTTGCTCATTTGACTATGTACTGTGTAATGGGCGCTGCAGATCCATTGTGGCGCCATATAAATAAAGGATAATAATAATAATAATAATAATAAATTATGAATAATCTTAACATTATGTAAGTGCGTATGGCTGATCTTTCAATTCTTTTATAATTTATTTAATTTAAACTACGTTTACCAATCATATTATTATTATCATCACTATTTTATTAAACATTACTCTTCTCAAGGAGATGTACTCTGTTTGTATTAATGAATTTAACTATCTTCATTAAATCTCCCATACATGGGAAACACATTTGTCTATGACCTCTTGTCATCTTGCACCACTCATCACAATGCATCACATATAATCAGGAACTGAAGCACCATGATCCAACAAAAACATATTGGCAAGGTAGGCTAATCTACCCCCTCCCTTTGAAATATTAGAACCAATCTTGACTCTATATTTGCATAAGAGACACGTCTGTCACTGGAGTAGGGATGATATCTAACACTATAATTTTATTAAGTAATCAACTCTAGTAGTCACCTTCTAAATGCATTTATACATATATCACACTATGTTGTCTATGGCCAATAATTCCATGTTCATATGTGCTTTAGCAATAACTCTATTTTTAAACAATTACTTTTTTATTTGCTCATGAGAAGTATTTCTTACTTTATCACAAGCAGCTGTGGGTGATCAGTCCATGCTGTACATATATATATATTAGCTGTTCTGCCCGTTCTTCGCACAGGAGATTCTGATTTTCATGGTTGTAAATATAAGTGAGTGTTAAAAATGTGTTAAAATCTATAGATTTGTACATTTGAGACATCTTAATGTACAGTAAGTAAATATTAATTCATGGTTCTTGGCGTGAGGAGCACCTGTAGCAGATACAGTAAAAAGTGACATGGCCATTTTTGTAGTTTATTAAATTCTACTTACTGGAGGTGCAATTCAAATTTTGATCCAGATATCTGTTTGGGTGTTATGATTTTTTATTTGGGGGAGGGGTCTGCTTGACCACAGGACTGGAGAGACCAGGAGAGACTACTAAGGAATTGAATAGTGAGCTACCATTGGTGGAGCAACATAAGATTCCCAATACCAAATAAGAATTACCAGTGAAATAATTTGGACACCAACCCCTTCTCCAAATAAAAAAGACAAAGCCATCTGATTGCTGATATTTATAAAGGGCAAGCACACCTTAATCTACTAACTAAAGGCTATTAACAAGTGAAAAGTATACAGTACTGGGCATTATCTATTGCATAGGTTCTCAAACTCGGTCCTCAGGACCCCACACAGTGCATGTTTTGCAGGTAACCCAGCAGGTGCACAGGTGTATTAATTACTCACTGACACATTTTAAAAGGTCCACAGGAGGAGCTAATTATTTCACTTGCGATTCTGTGGGGAGACCTGCAAAACATGCACTGTGTGGGGTCCTGAGGACCGAGTTTGAGAACTTGTGATCTATTGGATCCTGACAGAAGAGACTTGCATGAATTGGAACATTCTGATACAATTAAACACCCCTAATGAAGTCATTACTGACAAAACGCATTGGGTGTTATGCATTCTTTGAGAACACAGATGCTAACATAAAAATAAGCTCTGCCCTAATCAGGGCTCTCTTAAAGAAAGATATGTACTAACTGAATGTATCCTTTTTAATACTGTAATGGTTTTTTTTAATAAATGTATTTATTGGATTTTTCATAGAGAAAAAACGAGTATACACATTACATGGACAAATATATTCCAAGTAATATCAGGCGTCAAATATATACAAACTGAATTAATTCAGCAGTAAAATATTAGATATCTAGAATATCACATGGAAATTATCAGTAAAAATTTACACATCACAATGTCTATAACATATACAATAGAAAAGAACCATACTAAACATAAAAACTAGATAAAAGGGGGAAGTTGGAGGGGGAGAGAAGGAAGGGAAGAGTAAAGAGGGGGAGGAGAGAGATGAAAAGAACATGAAAAATAAAAATAGAAAGAACATTTTTCACACCTTTCACAATTTCTTTGACACATTTCAGTGGTAAAGTATATCCGATATGTTAAGAGTAAGTATACCCCATGCTGGTACAGAAGTATAGTCAGTTGTAGGAGGACCAACAACTGAATCTTTATTAGTAGGATTTACTTAGATATATAATAGTAGTAGATGAAAGCTATAGTCAAAGGATGGTTTCTGATGTACATGTAGTACTGTGATTAAGTGAACAGTATAAAGGAGCTAAAGTGAAAGTTGATAGTAATGGACGTTTCTAGAACAACCAGGATTGGCAATCAAATATATTACATGAAGCAGTGCTAAGATGGGTTACCCGTAGAGTATGTAGTGATGTCTATCACACCATATATTTGGTTTTGTAGTTCTATAGGCTTTGATGATATAAAGGCGCCCCATTTCCTTACAAAATTAGGCATACCCCTTTGAGGGTCAGAGGACAATTCATATCTATCAAAGTACATGTATCTCATTAGGAAATCATCGATTTCTCTCAAGGTCGTACTGTGTTTGACAATCCACGAATTCAGTATTACCTTCTTTGCAACTGTCACAAAGAGTATTAAGAAAGAAATTAAAATTTTTTTCGAGGAAGAACAAATTCCAAGTGTCAAAATTGGCAAAGAGCAATGGTATAGGATCCACAGATACATTCAAAAGAAAGACAGTGTTTAGATAATTTATAAATTTGTACCAATATTTTTTAATATGTCCACAGGACCAAAGATTGTGAAACAGAGATGCTGAAGATGCACCACATTTCGGGCATCGTCCTGATTACTCCTCAACAAAATGCCGTCTTTGACCCTGTGAAACATTTTAACATATACTTCTTGTAATACTGAGGCACGTACAGTACAAAGAATTGTATCATATTGTTTGAATAAAGGATTGTGATGTGATAAGGATGGTATGTCTGTTTTCCATGCTGCATTGTAACTTCATTTTCAGTGAAGATGGAGTCAATAGTTTACCTTATAGAAGTCTAGGTTTATATTTATTATTGATATAGCTACAAATTATTAGCTGTAGGGGGTTTTGAGAATTATCTGCATCTGAGAAAGTAGGCAGTAACAGGCCATAATGGGTGACCTGCATAAGAGCAAATAAACAATTGCTGGGGAGATTATATTCTGATTGTAAGTGTTGAAATGATTTTATTTTACCTCCTGGGTCGAATACCTGAGATATAGCTCTGAGGCATTTTGTGATGAGGCTTTGGCAAGCAGGATTTTCAATCTCATGTGTAAAAGCAGGGTTTCCCCAAATCGGTAAGCCAGTCCTTTCTGAATGTCTTTCTGTGTAATTTAGTATTTACTGTATTCCATGCCTCGAAGACATCTCTAAACAGTAGGTTGGTATAGATATGTTTAGAGAGTTGTTATCTCAGGGTCTGTAGAAGAGCTCCTGGGGAATAGGGATAGAAAACTTCACATTCCAAACCAAAATCCATGTAAGTGCTTAGTTCCATTGCCCAGTCAAGGGTGAACCAGAAGATGAGCTCTCTGGAATATTGGTTTAAATCTGGAAGGCTCAATCCCCCATCTTTCCTATGGCATCTTAACTTTCATGAAGCAATTCAAGTTTTTTTAGATTTTGATATAAATTTAGAACTAACAGTTATGGGCCCTCATTCCGAGTTGTTCGCTCGCTAGCTACTTTTAGCAGAAATGCAAACACAAAGCCTCCGCCCTCTGGGAATGTATTTTAGCATAGCAGAATTGCTAACGAAAGATTAGCAATTGATGACAAAAGATTAGCAATTCTGCTACTATTAGCAGAATTGCTAACGAAAGCAATTTCCTTGCAGTTTCTGAGTAGCTCCAGACCTACTCCTAGATTGCGATCACCTCAGTCCGTTTAGTTCCTGGTTTGACGTCACAAACACGCCCAGCGTCCGACCAGCCACTCCTCCGTTTCTCCAGCCACTCCTGCGTTTTTACCTGGCACGCCTGCATTTTTTAGCACACTCCCTGAAAACGGCCAGTTTCCGCCCAGAAACACCCACTTCCTGTCAATCAGCAGAGCAATTGAAAAGCTTTGTTCGCCTGTGAGTAAAATAGCATAGTTTTGTGTAAATTTGCTTAGCGCGTGCGCCCTGCTGTGCATACGCATGCGCAGAACTGCCGGATTTTAGCCTATTAGCAATTCTGCTAAAATTAGCAGTGAGCGAACAACTCGGAATGGGGGCCCTGATACGTTTAATATCTTTGCGGTTAATTTAAGAGGGAGTTATTGCATAAGGTCAGTCAGTCTAGGTAAGAGAACCGCCTTGAACACTTCAAGCCTGCCCAAGAGGGACAATGGCAAATCATGCCAATTTTCTATAGATTTTTCCATTTTAGTTATAGCCAGAACATAATTTAATTCATAACGGTTATTCAATTTATTTGGTTTATTAATGACAAGATATTTCATATGGGAGGGCATAATTTTAATTTTTCTCATATTGTTTGCACACGGTAAATCTGGTATGCTGCCGTTCAAGTAATTCTGATTTATTTATATTAATTTTGTACCCTGATATGTTACCAAAATTAGAAATTATATCTAAGGCTATAGGGATAGAGTCTTCCGGGTTTGAGAGGAATATAGGAACATATCATCAGCGAATAATGATAATATTGCGAATAATGATACCCGCAGATCTCGTCTACCCACAATAATACCATGGAACAATGGTGACTGTCGTATAGCTATTGATAAAGGTTGGAGCACCAGTATAAACAATAATGGGGAAAGAGGGCAGCCTTGCCTGGTTCCCTCAATATTGGGAACGGGTCTGATAATTAGAAGAATTTGAGAATACCGAGTCGTATAAAGAGTTTGTAGAAAAAATATAAACTTTTGTGGGAAAGAGAAATGGGATAGAGTATCACAGAGATGGTCCCAGTGCACCATATCAAATACTTTTTAAGCATCAAGGGAAAGACTGTCTGTGGCTGTGTTTGACATGGTGCACTGGGAACCACATACTGCAATGAGGTAGGCGACAAATGTTTGCCACAGGGTTTCTGCCTTTAACAAAGCCCATCTGATCACCATGTATGAGGGAAGGTAAGACTGTTTTCAGTCGGCCTGCCAAATTTATTCAGAAGTTTGTATTCTATATTTAATAGTGTTATCAACCTGTACGATCCAGGATCTGATGAGTTCCTACCAGGTTTAAGTAGTACTCTTATAGTTTCAGTTTTATAATATAGTGGGATGTTACCAGACTCTAGAATAGAGTTAAAGACTAATATCAAAATACTGTAGGTGTGATCTTTGGGGCCATAAATCTATAAAATTCTGACGTAAAGCCATCAGGGCCTGGTGCCTTACCGAATTTCAGCTGGGAGATGGCGGAAGAAACTTTATCAACAGCGATTTAACCAATTAAAGAATCGGCCATAGTCTGTGAAAATTGTGGTACAGGTAAGTTATCCCAAATTTGAACGTCACTGGTAGTAGGCAGTTTCGGAGTAGAATATAAAGTTCTATAAAACTTTTGCAATATCCCAGCTATTTGAGAATTTGAGGTGGTCATGGATCCATCCCTGTTTTTCAAAGGGTATATGATAGAGGGGGTACGTTGGCCTCTGAGTAAATTAGACATTAGCTTACTAGATTTATTCACAAATTTGTGGGTCTTAAAATTTCTGGTGAAAGTATATGGAGTTTCTATTTTAATAAAAATACTCTCAAATTGCTTCCTTGCATGGAGATAAGTGTCACAAGTGAACAGAGTGGGATTGGATTTGTATGTTTGGAAAGTAGAAATAAGTAAGTCATTGTGTAGGCTAGTATATCTTTTTTCTTATGTGCTGCAGTGTGAGAGATGATAACACCCCTAATCGTTGCCTTAAATGCTTGCCAAAAAAGCAAAAGGTTATTTAATTTCATATCTAAATTACGTTTTTCAAAATCATCCCAAGCCTGGATAATAACACCTTTTAGAGTATTTGAGTCCATTAAAGAAGGGCAACACCATCTAATAAAACTCCCTTTTTAATGAGCCAGTAAGAGTTCCACCCACACCACTGCATGATCAGAAATCGTAATGTACTCAATTTCTGCTTTACAAATTTTTGGCAACAATGAGGTAGACATTAAGAATTAATCAATCCTGGACACAGTACCACTCGCTGCTGACAGGCAGGAGAATTCCCTATCTATTGGGTGTAGCGTATGCAATGAGTCTAACAAATCAAGTTTTTTTCACAAGTTCAGGGATACCCAATTTCAGGAGTTTAGGTGCTGGCATGGTAAAATTCTGTATATCCAACTGAGCAAGGGATATTAGATTCATATCACCACATAAAATAACTGGTAAGTGAATATGAGGAAGCATTAAAGCAATCATTTTCAACATAAAAGCCCTGGAATATACATTAGGAGCATATATTGAGACACAGACAAATTTCAACCTTTCAATTCGCAGATGGCAGAGAACATATCTATCCATAGAGTCTATTTTTATGTCTGAAACCTCTGCTTGGAGTTGGGATCTACCTATAATCGCCACCCCACGTGCCTTCAAATTATATGAAGTGGATGTGAGGACTTTCCATCCAAGTATATTAAGCTTGAGGATCTCCGTTTCTTAGGAGAGTTAAAACCCCCCCACATTCCAACTGCCTACCATAGACATAACAACATTGCAGAGAGAGCGTAAAGTAAGTTAATGTCATCACATAAGATACCAACAGCGAGCATAGTATGAAGCTGGATCCACATGGGGAGTTCTAAATTACGATATGTCATGAATAAGCGTGTGAAAAAAGTGGCGTAAAAAATAATAATATAGAAAAGGGAGGCATACAAAGGATGCATCAGGAAAGATAATACATTAACCAATATAAAACAGGTCATAAGGTAGGGGTAACTTCCTTGAAGTTTAAGCAACAACATATTGCTTAGCGTAAATTACAACATACATATCGCTCCAGTGCCCGTCCGCCCATCTTTTCATAGTTTCAGTCACTATGAATAGTGAGCACTTTTTTGAAATTACCTCAAATTCAAAAATCTAAAAAAACAACCATCATTAAGGTGTCATAAATAAAAATAGCGCTATCGAAAATGAAACATGTATTACTGACGACATACGTATCTACAAGTTAAATAAATGAAATCTCGTCAAGCAATATGATCGTACCATCAGAGTATCATCAAAAAGTCCAGTTTGATCTGAACATACAGTATACCCGCCAAGTACCATCATAGGGCATTAACATAAGACCGTAAAAAACAAAAGTGGCAGTGCATTAAAATACCAGAATCAAAATTAACCTTATCCAAAAAAGTACAGACCAAAAATGTAACAAATGTAAGATGTTCATAGTAAGAGCATGTAATATCACATGTCAGCAATAGGTGGTAGCAAAGCAACAGAAATGATTTTGTGAGATAGCTCTAAGAAATCAAAGTAGTATACTTAGGTGTAGTTCGGCAGTGGTATAAAAAAGAATCAACAAGGTTTTGCGGAATATCATATCGCCAGGTATCTGAAGAGATTATAACACAATCCCTCTCTCTATGACAAACGTAGAGAACAAACATGAAGCGAAAACTCCTGCAAGAGACTTAAGTATTAGTCAAAGTCAGACATTCTGGAGCGAAAGTGATCAGCTTCTGATGATTCCTTGAGGAATGCCTCGGCATCAGTTGGAGAAATAAAGTCCTTCAAAGAGGAGTCGTTGTATAAGTGCAGCTGCGCCGGATAGAGGAGTGCAAACTTCCGATTCTCCTGAATGAGACGTGAGCAAAGAGGTGCAAAATATCTTCTAGCTTTAGACAATTCTGCCGAATAGTCCTGGAACAATAAAATCTTGTGGCCCTCCCAGGATTATTTTTTAAACTTGTGGGACGCTGCCCACAACCGTTCTTTATGCAAGAAAGTAAGTGGTTTAAAGATTACAGCACGAGGTCTAGCTCCCTCTTGTGGTCTCACTGGGGCTAATCTGTGGGCTCTTTCTATTATAAGATCAGTGCATTTATCCTGTACTTGCAACAATTCAGGCAGCATTATCTTTATGAAATCAAACAGGGCTTGACCTTTCACAGTCTCTGGTAAGCCTATGATCCGTAGGTTCCCTCTTCTGGACCTATTTTCCAAATCCTGTATTTTATTGTGAAGGTGTAGAATTTCTTTAGTATTTTGAGAGGTAGATTTTTTAAGGTTTGCAATGTCTGCAAATGTTTCTACTAGCCTATGTTCCACTCATAGCACTCTCTATGTGAGCTGTGCCAGCTGCTTATTAATGTATGCCCCATGTTTTTTAAACATGGGGCAAATGGCTGCCTTAATAGCACTGATCATTGTCGTATGTGTTACCTGCGAGTCTGCAG
Organism: Pseudophryne corroboree; assembly: GCF_028390025.1. Lineage (NCBI taxonomy): Eukaryota > Metazoa > Chordata > Amphibia > Anura > Myobatrachidae > Pseudophryne > Pseudophryne corroboree. The sequence goes on along the minus strand of NC_086445.1, from coordinate 826,822,322 downwards.
GAAGTGGTACTCTGTCTGCAGCTTTGAGGGATTCAGGGATTGATCCCTGGACGGCGGAGCTTTCTAGCTCAGCAGCCTTCCGTCAGGTGGCTGGAAGCGGAAGTCCTGTAATGTTCTTTAAATGTTTTAGGAAACCAAACATCTGTATTCCAATTGTATCTGAACTAGATCTATTCGGGTTGTATTGAATATTACATTGTGTAAAGGTTCATCTAATATCTGGGCCATTTAGGCTACCACAAAATAGATTGGTTAATTACCATTAACTGGAAGTAAGGAACAAAAATATTAGGCGACCGCGAAGACACACCAGTTTATATATATATATATATATATATATATATAGCTATATATATATCTATCTATATATATCTATATGTATCTATATATGTATATCTATATGTATCTATATCTATATGTATATATGTGTATCTATATCTATATGTGGTGTTCATTCTGAGGACGGAGCTTGCTGCTCTGAAACGTCAATGATTTGTAATACACCTTGAACCTTCTATATGGTCTCTGAGTGCTGTTATTGCTGGAATCTTACTACTGACTTCGACATGCACCGGAGCAAGCTGATGCTGTGTATGTGAACACTGGATTGATATCTATATATATATATATATCTATATATATATAGATATAGATATATATGTATATAGATATATCTGTCTATATATATAGATATAGATATATACATAGATATATATATATATATATATATGTCCTGAGGAAGGGGCTGGAGCCCCGAAACGTTGACAGAATAAACACTGTTGAGCTGTGTGTCTTCTTTTGCAAATCCTTGGAGTGCCGCCCATCAATCTGTGCTATATATATATATATATATATATATATATATATCTTAAGAGAGAGAGAGAGAGATACATGGTATACTGTACATTTAATTTGCTGGCAATGCCGGCAGCCAGAACACTGGCACTACAGGACTATTCCCACTCATGGGTGTCCAGAGAGAGAGAATGGGAATAGAACCTGTGGCGAGTGCAGCGAGCCAGCGAGCCCACAAGGGGACTCTTTGTGCTCGCCCTGCTGCAGACATACTGGTGGCTGGGAAGCCGCTGTTGGTATATTGACGGCCGACATCCCGGCCACTGGAAATCATACTGAACCCATATACATGAATTGTGGCATTCAGTATAAATGAGTCATATACAAGCAGATAATAGCGACATTTCAATGTTTATTCACATCATCTTCAGGCACATAAAGTACAAACAGACAAACTGTCACCTTCTATCCCATTATGTATGTTCTCCTACCGGCATCCAGAACCATGAGGGAAGTGCCAGCAAATGATGCAATTGCCCTTGGTACGCAGAACTTCAGAACAATAAACATACAACAATGTACAAAAATTCAACATATAAATACATATATATTGATGTTAAAAATACATTGCTAAAATGATATAGTATAAATACAAATATAATGACACTTTGGATGCACATAGTAAACAAAATCATGATTTAATATCGGCCACATCTGAGATAATTATATGCAAACAAGATCACAGAAATGCATGAATGCTCAGATTTTCATTAAGGCCACTAGAAAAACAAAGTGTCAAGGAGATGTATCCTTCTAGATTCTCATTGTAACAATTTCAAAGATCTATCTCCACCATGCATATGAACTGGAAAATTATCAATTATAATGTAGCACAATACAGCAAGATTATAACCAGCAGCAGCAAAATGACAGGCCACCGGCTGCTCATGGTGACCTGCACTGATCGCACCCCAAATCACGTTGCAGTGCCCTACCATATGTCCATGGAGTGTGTGATCATTTTTTCACAATTACACAATTACTCGTGCAAGTAACACAATGTTTGATGTAGAAGCGCTTACTACTGCGGGAATGACAAAAACTGTCACCAGCTACTAAGTTGCGACACGTGGTACAACTGAGACATTTAAAGCAACTGTTCTTATAACTCAAAAAGTGTGTCACTTTAAGTGCAACTCCCATGACAGTCATATCACTCCTCATCACCCAATCCTTAATATTGCATCATCTAGTACAGATGGGTCAACGGTCATATTGACTAGTTTGCTGCGTATAGGCACAACATGGTTTATTAACATAAACACTAAATCTATTGTTCTCAGCTGCAATACAATCCAGCGAACAATACAGCAGGGGATTAAGTCATTACAGCAGGGGATTAAGTCCAACTGGCCAGTCTCAGTTAATCCTATTAAAGGTCAAGATAAATATGGACCCATCTGTATATGAAGGCATAATACCAGTATTCTGTAAATTCAGCTCATCATCAGATTGTACAATTGGCCATAATCTCTTACTGACTGTTAATAACAACACTGGCAGTATTGAAATGATTGAGCCACGGCATCCTAGAACCATAATTTCTCCGATCTCTACTCAGCAGTAATGCAGATCTTGGCATATTAAGCGCTTTTGCTTTAGCTATGTGCAATTGCTGAAGATCATAGCCCCTCTCAAAAAAAAAATCCCAAGCCTGTCATCAGTATGCTTAGCTGCAGTATAATCATTGCTACAGATATGCCTCACCCAGATGAACTGCGAGTATGGATGGCCAAATTTTAAACTTAGGGTGGAAACTATTGTCATGTGACAGTGTATTCCAATCACTAGCCTTACAGTATAATGAGGTGGTAAGCCTACCGGGATCCGGTCTCTAGGTCCACAGTAACTAGGTCGACACTATCTAGGTCGACCACTATTGGTCGAGAGTAACTAGGTCGACAGGGTTTCTCGGTAGACAGGGTCTCTAGGTCGACATGTTCTAGGTCGACAGGTCAAAATGTCAACATGAGTTTTCCACGATTTTTCTCTTTTTTTGAACCTTTCATACTTAACGATCCACGTGGACTACGATTGGAATGGTAATCTGCCGAAGCATGGCGAGTGAAGTGAGTCATGCGAGGGGACATGGTGCACTAATTGGGGTTCCCGGTCACTCTACGAAGAAAACGACACCAAAAAAACATAAAAAACTCATGTCGACCTTTTGACCTGTCAACCTAGACCCTGTCGACCTAGAGACCCTGTCGACCTAGAGATGCTGTCGACCTAGTTATTGTCGACCAATAGTGGTCGACCTAGACACTGTCGACCTAGTTACTATCTTCCTTCCATACTACACCCAATCCTACCATGCTGTAGGCTAACACAAACATCCCAAAAATTCACTATATTGGCATCAATGGTATAAGAAACTTAAACAGGGCTATCATTCTTATTATAAAGATTAATAAATGACTCAAACTGCTTTGGACCAGACCATACTAAAAACAAATTGTCTATATAATGGGCATATAACTTAATCATACCCGAAATATATATAGAAAAAATATCTCCCATTCCATTTGGAGCATGTAGGTATTAGCGTATGATGTCTCCACATTGGACCCAATTGCACAGCCCAAGAGCTGCAGGTAAAAATTTACATAAAAAAAAATAATTACAAATATTAGTTGCAACAAATCACAGATCAACCCCACATCAGGAGCAGTGTATAAAGGAATTTCACTGATCAGCGTGCAGACAGCCTCCATCCACGTTGCATTAGGAATAATCGTGTACAAGCTAGTGATGTCTGAACTACACAAAAAGCAACCCTCAGGTAACACAGAGACCTTAGCCAACTTATTAAAAAAAAAATTGTATCTAAAAGATAACTGTCAGGATTCGGACTAGAGTCAGCAGTTACTCACCATTATGCTGGTTTGCGCGGCTCAGGGGTGCTATCAGTTGTCAGCTGGAGCACCAGCCGGGACTATGATGTATGCTCCTGTTTCATCTTAGATTACACTGTTGTGGAATGCTTGGAGTGTACAGAATGCTGGCAGCCATGTTCAGAGTCAGCTGACCGCAGCAATGCCTAGTGTGAGTCCTGGAAGTGCTCAGCTGACTACTCTATCCAATGGCTGTCTGTCCAAGGGTATACCTGTAGGATCCTGGGAACAGGAAGTCACCTGTACAATTTCTTCTTTCTACAGTGCATGCTGCTGTATGCTAAAGCTCCAGGTTCCAGGCTCCACTCTGTGTTTCCACGTACTTCTCCATTGCATGTGTCATTTATCCCTCCAAGTGTTTCAAGTTAACTTGTTCTCAAGTATCTCATGTTCACCTATTCGCAAGTACCGTGTGCCATTGATCAAGGTTCATTCATTTCTTCAAGTATCTCAAGTTCACCTTTCGCAAGTACCACGTGCCATTGGTCAAGCTTCATTCATTTCTTCAAGTATCTCAAGTTCACCTATTCGCAAGTACCGTGTGCCATCGGTCAAGCTTCATTCATTTCTTCAAGTATTTCAAGTTTTCCTGTTTGCAAGTACCGTGTGTCATCAGTCAAGCTACATTCACGTCTTTTATTTCTTCGAGTATTCTAAGTTCACCAGTTCCCAAGTACCGAGTGTTCTCGGTTGGACATCATTGTTTTCTCTAGGGTATTTCCTAGTACTCCAGTTTCCAAGTGTGGTGTGCTTCCTTCTCTCCAGAGACTCTCTCATTAGTCAGTCTGCCACTAGTTAATTCCTTTTAAGATTCCTCAGCTATTTCCGAGTACCTGTCCAGAGGGCCACGACCTGCCTTCCAGAAGCAGTGAAGCCCAAATCCCCATTGGAGGGGGTCACTGGTGAAAACCTTCCAGTGCGTTAGACTCCGTGCCTCTTCGCAGGTCTCATCAACACTCGGTATAGCAACACACGAGGAAGTCTTATATTCGTCCTCCCAATTTAGTGTGGCAGTCTGATTCTGTAATCGCATCCCAGAAACCATCAGCTGAGTACACAGGTACCCAGGACGTGACAGTTTGTACAGGCCAACTGGATACACAAGACTCTCACGGTGCAGGGGCTATTCAGAATCTAGCTTCTCGTGTTGAGAAACAAAAATCCACATGGCAACAGGTGGTTCAATACCTTCAAGATCTCTTGGCTCAGCTGTTAACTATTCAGAACACCATAGCTTCCATGTCTCCTATTCCACCAGCTCCAGTACCAGCACCTGTGAATTCATCTAGTGTACAGTCATCTTCCAAGTCTTGCCTCCAGTTGCCGACCCCAAGTCATTTTGATGGTAACCCCAAACTCTGCTAGGGTTATATTAATCAATGTGAGATTCACTTTGAACTTCTTCCTCAGAATTTCCCTATGCAAAGGGCTAAAGTGGCATATATTATTTCTTTGCTTTCAGGTACTGCCCTTGAATGGGCTTCCCCTTTATGGGAATGATCAGATGGGTCTCTAATTATACAGACTTTATTAAATCCTTCAAGAAAAATTTTTATGAGACTGGTAGGCTCATGTCAGCCTCTTCTGAAATTTTACGTGTACGCCAGGGATCTCGCACAGTTTGGCAATATGTTGTCCAATTTCAAACCATTGCTTCGGAACTGGAGTGGGATGACTGAGTCTTAAGAGCTGTTTTCCTTAACGGTCTATCAGAGAAGCTGAAGGATGAATTTGCTGCTCGTGACCTCCCAGAAACATTATCAGAATTAATCTCTTTGTGTGTTAAGATTGACCTTCATCATAGAGAAAGACAGTCTGCAAGGTGGCAACAGGGTTGGAGCAAGAATCATCCTTTATCTCATTCGGTCAGACTTTCCTCTCCAACCAAATACGAACCGATGCAGATAAATAGATCTCGTTTGACTCCAGCAGAACAGTCTTGTCGTATTTGTGATAAACTGTGCTACCTCTGGTCACTTCACTAATTTTTGCCCGCAGCTCTCTTGAAACAGGAAACCCTTACCAGAGTTGGGAGTGTTCAGTTGGGGATACTTTTTACTGCCTCCCATGCTACAGACAGTTCCTTGCCTGCTAAAATTTCTTCTAGATTCTTCTCGAAAGAAGTAGATGCTCTGTTAGACTCTGGAACAGCAGGGAATTTTATTTCTAAAACTTTTGTTTAAGAGTTAAAGATTCCAGACAAGCCAATTTCTCCACCTCTGGTTGTCTCTGCAGTCAATGGAACTCATATTCTGGAAAGTATCATTACTTCAGCCACGGCTCCAGTTAAACTCCTTATTGGAGCTCTGCATCATGAGGAGATTGAGTTTTTGTATTGCCTAAATCAACACAAAGTCTGCTGCTGGGATTACCATGGCTTCAAGCTCATAAACCCACCATGGATTGGTCCACTATGCATATTTTAGCATGGTGATCTCAGTGTCATCAGAAATGTCTCTCACAAGTAATTCCTCTTCAAGCACATCAAGTGATTCCTGAGATCCCTCCTTCTAGTTCTGGCAGTCAGTTAACGGAATCTTACAAGGAGTTCCAAGATGTATTTTGTGAACAACTTGCTGACAAATTGCCTCCTCATCATCGGTGGGTGTCAGTTTGGATCTCCCATTGTGAGAACATGTTAGCAGGGACAGATGTTCACGGTATAATGCAAGTTTATTAAACACTGTACAACTGTAAATAATAAATATAAACCAGGAGTATCTAGAGAACACTAAAGGAAAACTGAGGGGACATAGGAAACCAGGAGACTGTGAATACCTGGGATGCCAGGAATGCACTGTGGTAGCTGGATCACAGGATAGCAACAAGCTGAGGAAATACAGGTTACCTGAGTACTGGGAGAATGCAGGCCAGCTACTCAGTTCCTTAACAATGGGCTGAGAGAATACAGGTTACCTGAGTACTGGGAGAATGAAGGCCAGCTACTCAGTTCCTTAACCATGGGCTGAGAGAATACAGGTTACTTGAGTCCTGGGAGAATGCAGGCCAGCTACTCAGTTCCTTAACCATAGGCTGAGACAATACAGATTACCTGAGTGCTGGGAGAATGCAGGCCAGCTACTCAGTTCCTTAACCATAGGCTGAGAGAATACAGATTACCTGAGTGCTGGGAAAATGCAGGCCAGCTACTCAGTTCCTTTACCATAGGCTGAGAGAATACAGATTACCTCAGTGCTGGGAGAATGCAGGCCAGCTACTCAGTTCCTTAACCATAGGCTGAGAGAATACAGGTTACCTGAGTACTGGGAGAATGCAGGCCAGCTACTCAGTTCCTTAACCATAGTCTGAGAGAATACAGATTACCTGAGTACTGGGAGAATGCAGGCCAGCTACTCAGTTCTTTAACCATAAGCTGAGAGAATACAGATTACCTGAGTACTGGGAGAATGCAGGCCAGCTACTCAGTTCTTTAACCATAGGCTGAGAGAATACAGATTACCTGAGTACTGGGAGAATGCAGGCAGGCTACTCAGTTCTTTAACAACAAGCTGAGGGAATACAGGTTACCTGAGCACTGGGAGAATGCAGGCCAGCTACTCAGTTCCTTAACCATGGACAGAGAGAATACAGGTTACCTGAGTACTGGGAGAATGCAGGCCAGCTACTCAGTTCTTTAACAACAAGCTGAGGGAATACAGGTTACCTGAGTACTGGGAGAATGCAGGCCAGCTACTCAGTTCTTTAACAACAAGCTGAGGGAATACAGTTTACCTGAGTACTGGGAGAATGCAGGCCAGCTACTCAGTTCCTTAACCATGGGCTGAGAGAATACAGGTTACTTGAGTACTGGGAGAATGCAGGCCAGCTACTCAGTTCCTTAACCATAGGCTGAGAGAATACAGATTACCTGAGTGCTGGGAGAATGCAGGCCAGCTACTCAGTTTCTTAACCATAGGCTGAGAGAATACAGATTACCTGAGTGCTGGGAGAATGCAGGCCAGCTACTCAGTTCCTTAACCATAGGCTGAGAGAATACAGGTTACCTGAGTACTGGGAGAATGCAGGCCAGCTACTCAGTTCTTTAACAACAAGCTGAGGGAATATAGGTTACCTGAGTACTGGGAGAATGCAGGCCAGCTACTCAGTTCCTTAACCATGGACTGAGAGAATACAGGTTACCTGAGTACTGGGAGAATGCAGGCCAGCTACTCAGTTCCTTAACCATGGGCTGAGAGAATACAGGTTACTTGAGTACTGGGAGAATGCAGGCCAGCTACTCAGTTCCTTAACCATAGGCTGAGATAATAAAGATTACCTGAGTGCTGGGAGAATGCAGGCCAGCTACTCAGTTCTTTAACCATAGGCTGAGAGAATACAGATTAACTGAGTGCTTGGAGAATGCAGGCCAGCTACTCAGTTCCTTAACCATAGGCTGAGAGAATACAGATTACCTGAGTGCTGGGAGAATGCAGGCCAGCTACTCAGTTCCTTAACCATAGGCTGAGAGAATACAGGTTACCTGAGTACTGGGAGAATGCAGGCCAGCTACTCATTTCCGTAACCATAGGCTGAGAGAATACAGGTTACCTGAGTACTGGGAGAATGCAGGCCAGCTACTCAGTTCTTTAACCATAGGCTGAGAGAATACAGATTACCTGAGTACTGGGAGAATGCAGGCAGGCTACTGAGTTCTTTAACAACAAGCTGAGGGAATACAGGTTACCTGAGCACTGGGAGAATGCATGCCAGCTACTCAGTTCCTTAACCATAGGCTGAGAGAATACAGGTTACATGAACACTGGGAGAATGCAGGCCAGCTACTCAGTTCTTTAACAACAAGCTGAGGGAATACAGGTTACCTGAGCACTGGGAGAATACAGGCCAGCTACTCAGTTCCTTAACCATGGACTGAGAGAATACAGGTTACCTGAGTACTTGGAGAATGCAGGCCAGCTACTCAGTTCTTTAACAACAAGCTGAGGGAATACAAGTTACCTGAGTACTGGGAGAATGCAGGCCAGCTACTCAGTTCCTTAACCATAGGCTGAGAGAATACAGGTTACCTGAGTACTGGGAGAATACAGGCCAGCTACTCAGTTCTTTAACAACAAGCTGAGGGAATACAGGTTACCTGAGTACTGGGAGAATGCAGGCCAGCAACTCAGTTCTTTAACAACAAGCTCAGGGAATACAGGTTACCTGAGTACTGGAAGAATGCCGGACAGCTGCTCAGTAGTCCAGTAACAATGAGCTGAGATATTGCAGCCTCAAAGATAGACTTGATGAACTGGCACAGGAGTGCTTGTGAACAGAGGATAAATAGCAGCTTCCCAAGTGCAAACCTCAGCTGCACATAACTAGATAATCAATGCTGACAGGTCACAGAGTGGGAACTGCTAGACAGACCAGGAGGCAGAGAGTGACACCTAGAGGAAGAAAGGATATATGGCACGGATCATGACAGTACCCCCCTCTTCAAGGGCGGATTCCAGACGCTCCACAAATTATTTCTTCTTCTTTCTCCTCTTTGTGGATTTCCCAGTAGGGACAGTAGACTGAAGCTGAAGAAAACCAACAGGTAAGCTTATTGCTGGAGTCTCTAAGTTAGCAACAGGATTCTCGGATGAACCAAGATAGATAGAAACCTTAGATGACCCCGGCTGGGCCGGAACCTCAATTGGGACTGAAGACTGGTAAGACCATGAATTGAATTTCTTAATTACCACTTCACTGAAGGCCACAAGATTGAGAAGAACTGGGTCATTGGTTTCAATTAGTGGACTAACCCATGCCAAGGCTTCTCCTCTGAAGGTCAGGAATAAAAATTTAACTATGTTGGATGGAGTTGTTCCGAGGGAAAGATCTGTCTCCATCATGGAAAGATATCGATTAACTAGTGCGAAGTATTGCGTTAAATCTCCATCAAAGTAATCCAAAGATGGAGCGTTGGATGAATTCTGTGAAGTGGAAGCTTGATTTTCTGGAAACACTGGAGATGGATCATCAGGACACTGAGGAGAGGACAGACTTTCATGAGACTGGTCAGAAATATATGATGATCCTAATCGAACTTTGGCTAGAGACGTGGATGGCACTTTTTGGATTTGGTCCTTCCTGGAAGTCCTGGGGGACTGGGCTGTACCCAAATCGTGAGCCAACAAGTTAGTAGTAGGATTGGAACCCAGGACTACAGCAGTGCCTACGTGCCTAGATATATGGCTTGTGTTGTGAAAAGCAAGGGTGCTAGATTCCTCTTCTGAGATTGGCATAATGCTCAGAGCCCCCTCCTGGGGCTGGACTAAGGCAGACGCCCCCACTTCACAGGGCTGGGCTGAGGAAAGAGCCCCCTCTTCACGGGGCTGGGCTGAGGAAAGAGCCCCCTATTCACGGGGCTGGGCTGATGAAAGAGCCCCCTCTTCACGGGGCTGGGCTGAGGAAAGAGCCCCCTCTTCATGGGGCTGGGCTGAGGAAAGAGCCCCCTCTTCACGGGGCTGGGCTGAGGAAAGAGCCCCCTCCTCACGGGTCTGGGCTGAGGCAAGAGCCCCCTCTTCACGGGGCTGGGCTGAGACAAGAGCCCCCTCTTCATGGGGCTGGACAGCGCTCTGAAGACTCTGGCTGGGTAGCGCTCTGAAGACTCTCTGGCTGGGCAGCGCTCTGAAGACTCTCTGGCTGGGCAGCGCTCTGAAGACTCTCTGGCTGGACAGCACTCTGTAGACTCTCTGGCTGGGCAGCGCTCTGAAGACTCTCTGGCTGGGCAGCACTCTGTAGACTCTCTGGCTGGGCAGCACTCTGTAGACTCTCTGGCTGGGCAGCACTCTGTAGACTCTCTGGCTGGGCAGCACTCTGTAGACTCTCTGGCTGGGCTGCACTCTGTAGACTCTCTGGCTGGGCAGCACTCTGTAGACTCTCTGGCTCTGGACCCTCTGAACCCTCACTGGGGCTGGACACTCTGAAGAACCCCCTCCTGGGGCTGGACACTCTGAAGAACCCCCTCCTGGGGCTGGACACTCTGAAGAACCCCCTCCTGGGGCTGGACGCGCTGAACCCCTCACTGGGGCTGGACGCTCTGAACCCCTTCTTGGGGCTGGACATTCTGAAGAACCCCCTCTTGGGGCTGGACACTCTGAAGAACCCCCTCTTGGGGCTGGACACTCTGAAGAACCCCCTCCTGGGGCTGGACACTCTGAAGAACCCCCTCCTGGGGCTGGACACTCTGAAGAACCCCCTCCTGGGGCTGGACACTCTGAAGAACCCTCTCCTGGGGCTGGACACTCTGAAGAACCCCCTGCTGGGGCTGGACACTCTGAAGAACCCCCTCCAGGGGCTGGATGCGCTGAACCCCTCACTGGGGCTGGACGCTCTGAACCCCTCACTGGGGCTGGACGCTCTGAACCCCTCACTGGGGCTGGACGCTCTGAACCCCCTCTTGGGGCTGGACATTCTGAAGAACCCCCTCTTGGGGCTGGACACTCTGAAGAACCCCCTCTTGGGGCTGGACACTCTGAAGAACCCCCTCCTGGGGCTGGACACTCTGAAGAACCCCCTCCTGGGGCTGGACACTCTGAAGAACCCCCTCCTGGGGCTGGACACTCTGAAGAACCCCCTCCTGGGGCTGGACACTCTGAAGAACCCCCTCCTGGGGCTAGATACTCTGAAGAACCCCCTCCTGGGGCTGGATACTCTGAAGAACCCCCTCCTGGGGCGACAGGCTTGGAAACTCCTCCTGAGGCAACAGTCTCGGAAACTTTAGGTGGAAGACCAGTTTTGTGACAGATGGTATTTAAAGATTGGAGATGCACTCTGCCCCCATTTCTTGGTTTTCGAATGGGACAAGTTAGAATAAAATGTCCTTGACCCCCACAATACGGGCAAAGTTTATTGTCTCTACGATACTGGCGTTCTGTTTCTGAGAGGCTAGGTCGAGGGAAACTTTGGAACCTGCCACTTGTCTGTGGAGGAGAGGTACCCCTAGCATGCCTAGTCCATGGGTCAGAAGAAAACCTCCTTTCTGGAGCTATTTTACTGGGGTCCACCAGTCTCCCCAGGAATTCAGGTAGAATGCATTGAATACTGGATACTAAAGTCTGTATCTGGTCTAACTTTACCTTTAAAATCCCCAGTTGTAAGAAATCTAAAGAAGGTGATGTCCTGGGAGCTGAGGGGTTAACGAGCTGTGAGAAAACTCCCTCAGGCAGACTGCAATTATATCCCCTGCTGTTTGTTTTGGGCCAGTTCATACTGTCAGTTTGGATCTCCCATTGTGAGAACATGTTAGCAGGGACTGATGTTCACGGTATAATGCAAGTTAACCATGGGCTGAGAGAATACAGGTTACTTGAGTACTGGGAGAATGCAGGCCAGCTACTCAGTTCCTTAACCATAGGCTGAGAGAATACAGATTACCTGAGTGCTGGGAGAATGCAGGCCAGCTACTCAGTTCCTTAACCATAGGCTGAGAGAATACAGATTACCTGAGTGCTGGGAGAATGCAGGCCAGCTACTCAGTTCCTTAACCATAGGCTGAGAGAATACAGATTACCTGAGTGCTGGGAGAATGCAGGCCAGCTACTCAGTTCCTTAACCATAGGCTGAGAGAATACAGATTACCTGAGTGCAGGGAGAATGCAGGCCAGCTACTCAGTTCCTTAACCATGGACTGAGAGAATACAGGTTACCTGAGTACTGGGAGAATGCAGGCCAGCTACTCAGTTCCTTAACCATAGGCTGAGAGAATACAGGTTACCTGAGTACTGGGAGAATGCAGGCCAGCTACTCAGTTCTTTAACCATAGGCTGAGAGATTACAGATTACCTGAGTACTGGGAGAATGCAGGCCAGCTACTCAGTTCTTTAACCATATGCTGAGAGATTACAGATTACCTGAGTACTGGGAGAATGCAGGCCAGCTACTCAGTTCTTTAACCATAGGCTGAGAGAATACAGATTACCTGAGTATTGGGAGAATGCAGGCCAGCTACTCAGTTCTTTAACAACAAGCTGAGGGAATACAGGTTACCTGAGCACTGGAAGAATGCAGGCCAGCTACTCAGTTCCTTAACCATAGGCTGAGAGAATACAGGTTACCTGAGTACTGGGAGAATGCAGGCCAGCTACTCAGTTCTTTAACAACAAGCTGAGGGAATACAGGTTACCTGAGCACTGGGAGAATGCAGGCCAGCTACTCAGTTCCTTAACCATGGACTGAGAGAATACAGGTTACCTGAGTACTGGGAGAATGCAGGCCAGCTACTCAATTCTTTAACAACAAGCTGAGGGAATACAGGTTACCTGAGTACTGGGAGAATGCAGGCCAGCTACTCAGTTCTTTAACAACAAGCTGAGGGAATACAGGTTACCTGAGTACTGGGAGAATGCAGGCCAGCTACTCAGTTCTTTAACAACAAGCTGAGGGAATACAGGTTACCTGAGTAATGGAAGAATGCCGGTCAGCTGCTCAGTAGTCCAGTAACAATGAGCTGAGATATTGCAGCCTCAAAGATAGACTTGATGAACTGGCACAGGAGTGCTTGTGAACAGAGGATAAATAGCAGCTTCCCAGGTGCAAACCACAGCTGCACATAACTAGATAATCAATGCTGCCAGGTCAGAGTGGGAACTGCTAGACAGACCAGGAGGCAGAGAGTGACACCTAGAGGCAGAAAGGATATATGGCACGGATCATGACAGTGGGATTGCGTAACTTAATTGGTTCCTGGAAAGTCTCCTCCTCGTGGATGAATCTACCCTCTCTACATCCCTGAAACCACGTCAATGTCCAATTACATCAAAGAAAATCTAGCTAAAGGGTTTATCCGCCCCTCTACTTCTCCCACTGAAACAGGTTTCTTTTTTGTTGAAAAGAAAGATGATGGACTAAAACCTTGTATTAACTATCAAGAGTTAAACGAGATTACCATCAAGAATCGTTACCCCCTGACTTTGATCTCTGAGCTTTTTGATAAAGTCCGTGGTGCAACTATTTTTTCCAAGATAGATCTTCAAGGGGCATATAATTTAATCCAGATTCGAAATGGAGATGAGTGGAAAACCGCATTTAACAAGCATGACGGTCATTATGAATATCTAGTCATGCCTTTCGGTTTATGTAATGCTCCAGCAGTATTTCAGGAACACGTGAATGAGATCTTCAGAGACATCTCAATATGTTGTGGTCTGTCTAGATGACATACTAATCTTTTCCAAGGATCTCTAATCCCATTTTCTTTATGTTAAGGAGGTACTTTCTTGTTTTCGTGCCCATCAGTTATATGAAAATTTCCAAATGTATTTTTGAGAAATCTTCTGTACCTTTCCTCGGCCATATAATTTCAGGACACTGACTGCAAATGGATCCAGAAAAACTAAGTGCTATCCAAGATTGGCCCCAACTGCATACCCTAAAGGCAGTACAAAGGTTTCTTGGCTTTACCAACTACTATAGGAGATTTATTCATAACTTTTCCACAGTTGTGGCACCTATCAGTGCTTACTAAGAAGGGTGCCAATCCTGCTTGTTGGTCTTCTTCCATTACAACTGCTTTCCATACTCTAAAACAAGCCTTTTCTTCGGCGCCCATTCTGTGTCAACCAGATCTGAAAAAAAAAAATTCTGTAGAAGTGAACACTTCCTCAGTGGGAGTAGGAGCAGTTTTGACTCAGGTTGTTAAGGATGGAAGGAACCATCCCTGTGGATACTTTTCTCGTAAGTTCTCTCCGGCTGAAAGAAATGACACCATTGGGGTCTAGGAACTTCTGGTGATCAAACTGGCTCTTGAGAAATGGAGACATCTTCTAGAGGGCACAAAGTTTCCTGTGACAGTGATTACAGATCATAAAAATTTACTGTATCTGAAAACAGCACAATGTCTTAACCCTTGTCAACCTCTTCTTCACCAGATTTGATATCAAGATTCTCTTCTGTCCAGATATACTCAACTGGAAGGCTGATGCTATGTCACAGTCGTTCCTGCCTCAGGATGAAGAGGAGGAATCACAGAAAGGAGATCCAATTCTAAATCTACTAGTTTTTGCTCAAACTCAAATTACTCCAGATCCACCACCTGGTAAAGTTTTTGTTGCTCCTGATTTAAGGAAAAAATTATTGACTTGGGCGCATACTTCTTTATTTGCCAGTCGCTCTGATATTTCAAGACTTACAAGCTTCTTCGACGTTCTTACTGGTGGCCGTCCATGAGAGACGATGTCAAACGTTTTATTAATTCCTGTGCTTCCTGTGCCCAACACAAGTCGCCTTGACATCAAGTTGTGGGTTCTCTTTGTCCTCTGCCAATTCCAACCTCTCGATGGTCCCACATACAGTATCAATGGTTTTCATCTTTGAGTAGCCACCATCTAAAGGATTCAATACTCTCTGGGTTTTGGTTGATCGGTTTTCTAAGATGGCTCATTTCATACCTTTAGTTGGGTTACCTTCTGCTCCGCAACTGGCCAAGGTATTCCTCTGAGAAATTTTTATCTAACATGGATTACCCAGAGAGATTGTTTCTGCCCATGAGGTACAGTTTGTTGCTAAGTTCTGTGCCACTAGTGGTATCAATTTGAAGTTTTACTCTGCCTACCACCCTCAAACTAATGGGCAAACTGAGAGGGTTAATCAAGAACTAGAAACCTTCATCAGATTATTTGTGTCCTCCTCTCAAGATGACTGGATTGATCTACTACCTTGGGTGGAGTTTGCCCATAATTACAGATATCACATATCCACTAATACTACTCCATTTTTTGTTGTGTTTGGAAAACATCCAAGAGTACCGGAATTTGCCTCCTATCGAAGTTC
Source organism: Pseudophryne corroboree (assembly GCF_028390025.1). NCBI lineage: Eukaryota > Metazoa > Chordata > Amphibia > Anura > Myobatrachidae > Pseudophryne > Pseudophryne corroboree. The sequence goes on along the minus strand of NC_086445.1, from coordinate 826,806,816 downwards.
CAACAGTCACTGATCTCTTCAAGTCATATTCCAACGTCTGGGGAAAAATTAATCGATCTTTGAAATCTGCTTCCAGCAATTACAAGAAGTTCACTGACCAAAAGCATATGACTGTACCCTCTCTTAAACCCAGTGATTGGGTGTGGCTCTCTACAAGAAACATTAGACTGAGAGTTCCTAGTATGAAACTTGCTCCGCAGTATATTGGTCCTTATCTCATTCTCAAGGTATTAAATCCAATACTTACAAATTGGAGTTACCTCCACATTTAAGAATTCCAAATACTTTCCATGTCTTCTTGCTTCATCCATTAATCCTTAGTCAATGTCATTGTTCTCCTCCAAGAACTCCTCAGGTTCATACTGTGCGAGGAGTGGAATATGAAGTGGAATGAATTCTTGATTCTCGTCTTCGACTGGGACAATTACAGTATTTAATTTACTGGAAAGGTTATGGACCAGAGAAGCGTTCTTGGATTAAGACTTCTGATGTTCATGCTCCTCAGCTTATTCGAACCTTTATCAAGAAATTCCCTTTGAAACCATCAAGGTACTGTCAGGATTCGGACTAGAGTCATAATAATCACTATTATGCCATTTTCCACAGCTCAGGGGTGCTGTCAGTTGTCAGCTGCAGTGCTTGCCGGGACTATGATGCATGCTCCTGTTTCATTTTAGATTACACTGTTGTGGAATGTTTGGAGTTTACAGAATGCTGGCAGCCACGTTCAGAGTCAGCTGACCGCAGCAATGCCCAGTGGGAGTCCTGGAAGTGCTCAGCTGACTCTATCCAATGGCTGTCTGACCAATGGTATACCTGCAGGATCCTGGGAACAGGAAGTCACCTGTACAACTTCTTTCTACAGTGCATGCTGCTGTATGCTGAAGCTTCATTCATATCGTCAAGTATCTCAAGTTCACATGTTCGCATGTACCGTGTGCTATCAATCAAGTATCATTCATTTCTTCAAGTATCTCAAGTTCACCTATTTGCAAGTACCATTTGTCATCGGTCAGGCATCATTCATTTCTTCTAGTGTCCCAAGTTCACCTATTCTCAAGCATTGTATGTCAGCAGTAAAGTGTCATTTATTTCTTTGACTATTCTAAGTTTACCAGTTCCCAAGCACCGATTGTTCTCGGTTGGACATCATTGTTTTCTCTAGGGTATGTCCTAGCACTCCAGTTTCCAAGTGCTTCGATCTCTCCAGAGACTCTCTCATTATTCAGTCTGCCACTAGTTAATTTCTTTTAAGATTCCTCAGCTATTTCTGAGTACCTGTCCAGAGGGCTGCGATCTGCCTTCCGGAAGCAGCAAAACCCAAATCCCCATTGGAGGGGGTCACTGGTGTTTACCTTCTGGTGGATTAGACTCCGCACCTCTGTGCAGGTCTTGCCAACACTCGGTATAGCAACACATGAGGAAGTCTTATATTCGTCCTCCCAGTTTAGTGTGGCAATCTGATTCCATAATCGCATCCCAGAAACCATCAGCTGAGTACATAGGGACCCAGGACGTGACAATATCCCTTCTGGCAAACTGTACATGGCTGAAGCAATGAATCAATGCAAACAGTGCAATTCTGAAATAGGGACCCCCATGTCTCAATAAAATTTCAGAATTGAGCATTTCTTTGGCTATTAGCCCTGCCTTTCTGATTGGGTCCAACACTGCTTGTACTCTACCTAAGTGAGACTCACAGTCTAGACAGTGAATTACTACATTGTCCAGATAGGCAACTGTATACGGTCTGTGGATGTGGTAATGGATTGTTTATACAGTGTTCTCTTGGTGTGTATACAGATGGAGCCTCCCTCAATTTTGCTGGTTCTCCACCTAAACAGAGGTTTAGTCACACCTAGGTGATAGCTTAAGTTGTTGAGTCTATGCACGGACAGGTGCGTTGAGGCACAACTACATACTCAGCATGCAATTCACATTTCCACCACTGGGTGGCCAATGCTCCACTAATCTAGTACTTTAGAGCAAATAGCAGTGGTTTGATCTACAAGCTCTGACAAATGGTCAGTGATGACTGTAATGTTACTGTATACTGTACACACAGACCAATGGTCAGACGGAGAGAGTCAATAAAAAAAAGTTTATTCAGATGCCCTGGAGTGTATTAACACGAACATGTTAAAACACTGGTCCATTGCCATATTACTGTATGTGAGCGTCCAAGTCCTGTAGACAAAGCAATATATAAAAATAGTGCATACCTACGCAACTAATGGGTTAAAGCAATACTGTAGTTCATTGACGTTGACAAATCAATAAATAAAAATAGTGTATACAGTCACAACTAATGTTTTAAAGCAATACAGTAGTTCATTGACGTTACTGTACTGTATGTGAGTGTCCAAGTCCCATATATATCCCATGAGGCGTCATGGCTGAGCGGTGAATTGTACCACTCCCCATGCTCAGGGACCCGGGTTCGATTCCTAAAGTGTGAATGCCTTTTTTGTTTTCTGACACTTTATTATTTTTTTATAATATGTTTATTTTTATAATATATTTATTTTTATTGTAATATACCTTCATATTCATTAGAAGTGTGCACACAGGTTTTACATAAATCAGGGCAAAGCTACAGGAGCGTCTCATTCTGCTATCTAAAATACACAGTGGCAATGAGGTCATGTAGAATGTAGTTCTTTGATGTGAGAGAATATATGCTGTACTGTATGTGAGCATCCAAGTCCCATAGAACAGCATAAGCAAAACCAATGAGAAGGGATCACTGCTAACATTTGCACATAAGCTCGTGTCTCTATCAAAGTGACTGCAGTTCTCTATCTGCCCTTCATTTACATACAGTACTGTGTTGTAAATTTAATGTAACCTGACCTTCCTCCCTGTCTTTGAAATGAGCAGGCTCCCAGGGGAGGGTGAAGGGGGTGGAGAGAGGTGGTGGCTAAATACCATGTTCTGTAGAAATGATTCATTCTCTGTTCTGCAGAAATGATTTATTCACCCCAAAAAATGTACCAATAAATCAATCAATTATAATAGTGTATACAGACGCAAGCGAACGTGGTAACACAAAGGGACATATGATATTAGGGTTCTGTGAGTGTCTAATTCCCATAGAATGAGCGATTAATAAAAATAGTGTATACAGATACAAATCATGTTAGAGCCACAGCTATATAACGTGATAAAACTATGGTCTATTGACGTAAGCGATATACTGTACTGTATTGTATCCTGTATTGTACAGTATGAGAGTCAAAGTCCCGTAGCCATTACGGCATAATCAAAACCAATGGATAGTCTGAAAATGATTATGCGCACAGGAAAATAACAGTTTCCATAAATACTGTAACTGTCTGTCGTTGCACACAATACTGTACAGTATAAACCAGTTCACTTGTACCAATGTCCTGCATCACGGGCACAAGATAAACAACCTGGGACACACGTTTTAGATGCATGTCTGGCATGCACGCCTGGGACGAAGGACATCAGTTCCTCTGTACGGCAGTAATGGCAGGCAGAGAGCATCCATATAGCTACGGGGAGCTGAGACTCCTCATTAGCTGGCGTGACCGAGCTCTCGCCAGCAACATGGAGAAGCTAAGGGCATGTAATTGCAGCAGGATGGTGCGGTCACTCCAGAGGATTTTTGTGTATTTTAGATAGCATAATGAGATGCTCCTGCAGCATTGCCCTGATTTATGTAAATCTGTGTGCATACAGTATTTCTATTGAATATAAAGATAAATTACAGTGTATTACAATAGAAAAATATAATAAAGTGTCAGGAAAAAAGGCATTCGCATGCCTCATGACAGATACACAAGCTCATGTGTAAATGTAAGCAGTGATCCCTTCCCATTGATTTTTTATTATGCCCTAATGGCTATTGGACTTGGACACTCACATACTATACTGTACTGTATCCCTAACTTCAATGGACCATACTGTAGCTTAAACACATTTTTTGAGTCTGTATACACTATTTTTTATTAATTGCTCATTCTATGGGACCTCATTGCCGCTTTGTATTTTAACTAGTGCATTGAGACGCTTCTTTAGCATTGCTCTGATTCATGCAAAACCGATGCCGTCACTCACTCCACAGCTGTGGGCTTCCACGAGGTGCAGGGTCATGGGCTGTAGCCAATTTGTCAACTTGCTATGCGGTTGAGTCTGGTGTATCGTAAGGTACATAGAGCTCACTTATCCCTAGAGCCCCGTGTACAGTATTTTAACTAGCGTATTGAGACGCTCCTTCAGCATTGCCCTGTAACTTGCAAAACAGATGTTGTCACTCCCTCCATAGCTGTGGGCTATCATGAGGTGCTGAGTCATGAGCAGCAGCCATGTTGATCGAGTCTGGCCTGCTACAGTACTGTATGTATACCGTATGGTGCATAGAGCTTGCTTATCCCAATAGCCGCTGTGTATTTTAGATAGCGGAATGAGACAATCCTACAGCATTGCCCTTATTTATGTAAAACTTGTGTGCATATTTCTATTGAATGTGAAGGTATATTACAATAGATAAAATAAAAAAAGTAAAAAAATTGTCAGGAAAAAAATAAACATGCATTCACACTTTGGGAATCAAACCTAGGACTTTAAGCACAGGAAGTGGCACACTTCACCACTCAGACACAATGCCTCATGACGATACATAAGCTCATTTGTAAATGTAAGCAGTGATCCCTTACCATTGGTTTTGAATATGCCACAGTGGCTATGGGATTTGGATGCTTACATATCCCTAACATCAATGGACCATACCTGTAACACGCTCGTTTGCATCTGTATGCAGTACTAATTTTATTTGTTGGTTTGTCTGCCGGACTTGGACGCTCCCATATTCCTAACATCAATGGACTATACTGTAGCTTTATCACGTTCATTTGCATCTGCATATACTGTACTAAAGGTATATACTGTATTTGAAATACTGTAGCATACTGTAGCGTAATGAGATGCTCCAGTAAAGTAGTTACATAGTTACATAGTCAGTGAGGTTGAAAAGAGGCAAAATGCCCATCGGGTTCAACCTGTATTCTGCGTTAATCTGTTCATATTATAATGTGCATGCTGAAGTAATAGTTTGATACTGATTTACAGCAATGATTCCTACCACTCCCAGATAATTTTAATGTCAATATGCTAAATGCTAAAGCCCTTGATGCGTTTTCCTGTTAGAAATTTGTCCAATCCGTTTTTAAATGCATTTACAGAGTCTACCATTACTACCTTCTCCGGCAGTGAGTTCTAAATCTTTATTCCCCTTACAAAGAACCCTTTCCTACGTTGTGTATAGAATTTTCTCTCTTCTAGCCTCAGTGAGTGCCCACGCATCCTACACACAGTTCTTTTAATAAACAAATCCACTGCTTACTCCTTGTAATGACCCTTTACATATTTGAAGATATTAATAATGTCTCCTCTTAGTCTCCTCTTTTCTAGTGAATACATATTTAATTTAGTAAGCCTCTCCTCATATTCCAGTGTCTCTAACCCTTTAATCAATTTAGTTGCTCGTCTTTGAACTCTTTCTAGTTCCCCGATATCCTTTTTGTAATATGGGGCCCAGCACTGAACGCAATATTCCAGGTGTGGGCGTACCAATGATTTGTACAACGGCAGGATTACATCCTCATCCTTGGTCTCCATGCCCCATTTAATGCACGCAAGCACTTTACAAGCCTTCTTTGCTGCAGTTTGGCATTGTGTACTGATACTAAGCCTATTGTCTATGAGTACCCCCAAATCTTTTTCCACCATAGTTACCCCTGGATTTTCTCCATCTAGAGTGTAGTTCTTGCGCTGTAGTTCAGTATTGTATTTTAATGGAGACTACATGCATGTGCAATGATGATTTTTAAAAAGCAACATTCGTATGGATGATCTCAGGTATTACACCCAAAGGTTACTAGGCAAGCCTCTTTGTGCCCAGGCATGCTGCATAGCCATGATAGCGACTAACACCTTAGCCAGCATAGATGAGGGAGGCTCCATCTGTAAATTAGCAGTTGAGATCTCACTTACTACTAGATAGAACTAGGCACCCCAGGAGAGGTGCACAGCCTGTAAGTCATCCGAGGCACTCAGAATATGCATGATGAGCCAGTGTTATGAAGGCACTGATATTTCAGCACTTGTACGCCATTGCACAGAAATGAGGAGGCAGCACTGGGCGGCCATGTGCTTCTGCCCATATTGGCATATACTCACAATTGCATATGGTAAAAAATAGCAACAGCAATAACATCAGCAATCACATCTGAATGAGGCCCTGTTATCCACTTACACAAATCGTTACAGAAGCATAGGCTGCCATCTGGTTTCAGAATTAGAACTATAGATGGAGCAACGCTAGTTGTGGCTCCGTCTGTGACTAGGCGCGCTCGCCCGGGCATGCCTATCACCGTGACGCATCCCAGTCCACCCGTGTGTATGCGCACGTAACGGAGATGCACCCCATTAACTTGGAGAGCATCTCCGTCCACGCACCTGGACAGAGACGCTCTGAATGTGAGCGTCTCTGTGTAGTTCCGGCGTGACTAGGTGGATGGATTGCCTAGTCTGCCAGGGGTGCCTGTTTGCGATGGAGCTGCCTCAGATGAGTGCATGGGCTTTGGTCTAATCAACTGTGATTAGTTTGCTAGCAGTTTTAATCAGGTGCTGGCTCTTGGACCTGTGTGGTTTGTTCTGTTCTGGCTGAGTCTCCCGTAGATCCCATTGTCATAATCCTGACTGTAGTTCTCATGTTTGATGACTTACCTCTACTATCTGTCCTGGATCCTGCGTCTTTTCGGCTCATTGGGATTAACTGCTTGCCAGTACCATGAGTTTCCTGAGTGCTGAGTTCTCTGCCTGGAAGGTGAGAGTTAACGAGCTCCACCTGTGAATAACCTTCTGTGTGAATACTGAATTCAGTAAGTCTCTTTATGCTGTGTCTACACAGCAATCATTGTTGCCATTATACTATATGCCTCTCTGACTCCAGTGATCACCAGATACATTCTCCACTGTGCTCCGCTCTCTGGTGTTTGTGCCTAAAAGCCAGCATCCTCTGTTCATTTTAGGAGTTTAGGCGTCAGTGTTTTTCCGGCCTACTAGGCCTCACTCCACATCAGAGCCTAACCTGGAGTATTGACATGACAGGGTCTGATCACCTGACCTGGAGCTATCCAATCCTGTGCCAGCCTGAGACTCCCTGAATCACCTGACCCTGTTCACCAATCACCAGGAAGTCTAAGTAAAGAGACTTGTGTTACAGAAGATGCCAGTTCCTTGTGTCACACAGCTCAGTGTGAGCTTAGTAGCTGAGCTCCCTAAGAGGTAACACTATTAGCTTAGTTACTGTAAAACTCTGTGATTTTTATACCCAGTCTGGATTACAGTTGTGTTACCAGTTATATCCAATATTCTTCAGTTTCATCTTAAAGACACTGCCGCAGTATTCTTCAGTCTCGTCTTAAAGACACAGCTGCAGTATTCTTCAGTCTCGTCTTAAAGACACAGCCGCAGTATTCTTCAGTCACGTCTTAAAGACATAGCCACAGTATTCTTCAGTCTCGTCTTAAAGACACAGCTGCAGTATTCTTCAGTCTCGTTTTAAAGTCACAGCCACAGTCATTGTTCTACATACAGTTGCGTTTCCAGTTATATCCGTTACAAGCCTGGATTACAGGTGCCTTCCAGTTATACCGGTACCCAGCCTGGTTCACAGTGTGTTTCTCAGTCTCGCCGGTAACCAGCCCGGTTCTCAGTCTCACCAGTAACCAGTCCGGTTCAACGTCTTCATCTCTCCTCCCAGTTCTGCGCAACTCCAGAGAACCAATTTCATAGTAACCTTGAGTACACAAACACCTACTCCTGTGACAGTATATCTACTTAATTCTCACCAGTACATTCACCATCCTGCTATAAACACCAAGTCCCCGGTGATCTATTGGTCAGGATATGGCACCCTCTGCCGAGGTCCAGGTTCGACCCCTTCTCAGGGATTGTTCCTTACTACTTCATCTCGCTGATTCCCACAGACCAGCCAAATATACACATAGTCCTCCAGTTACCCGCACATACTTCACATACACACCGGGTTCACAAACACCACAGTCATGACAGTAGAAACTGGCCACAATGACCCGGCCAAAAGTGTTTGTCTGACGCGGGACCTCCTAAGCAATATTGCAGGACGCTTCGAGGGTTTGGAGTCGACTAAGCATCAAATGGCACAGTATCTGTAGCGGAACTCGTCCAGAGATTTTCAGACTCTCTGTACTCAGACTCCTGATTAACTGCAGATTCTCTACCAGATGTTAATACAATGACAAGAACTTTTACTAGTATTCTTTCTGTGATGCCTGAACTCCTCAGGAATACCACCAACGTTGTTGATCCTTTTTGTCCCATCCAGTTACTAAATTCTCTTCCTCTGTGCAAGGAAAAGTTGTTCATCAGAGCTATCCATGGCCCAGGCTCTCTGAAGCTGAACATCAGCAGCGTAGGGAGCTACACCTCTGTCTTTACTGTGGAAATTCTGGTAATTTTGTTAAGGATTACATTCTTTACAAGCCAGGAAATGGTGCCAAATCTCAGTATCATAGCGCTCATGTCTACAAATCATCTTTAGTAGCTGATCCTGCTACTGCTGACGGGCTTGTCAAGAAGGCTCCTCAAAAAGAGACTCAAATTTATTATTGGGGTCCTGTGATTAAAAGACCCTATTCCAAGCTGGGTGTCCAGAAAAGAATGTTCAAGTCATTTAAAGTCACAGAGGGGTCTGTCTCTGCAGCCCAAGGAGGGGCATCTGTCTCTGCAGCCCAAGGAGGGGCATCTGTCTCTGCAGCCCAAGGAGGGGCATCTGTATCTGCAGCCCTAGGAGGGGCATCTGTCTCTGCAGCCCAAGGAGGGGCATCTGTGTCCTCAGCCCAAGGAGGGTCATCCAAACTTTCAGCACCAGAAATTGATTTATACTCTGCAGCCTCTGAGGAGGCATTTGCTTTGCCGACTCCAGGAGGGGTATCCAATGTTCAAGCTCTAGTAGAGGCATATGAGTATTCTTATCAAAAAAGAGTTTCTGATCTGTCAGCCCCAGGAGAGGTGCTGGAAATAACAACCCTGAGAGAGGTGTCTGATTTGTCAACCCCAGGAGGGGTCATCAGAGTTTCAGCCCCAAGGAAAGTATCCAGAGCCAAGTTCCCAGATGGATAGCTTTGTGCTACAGATACAGTTATGAACTCCTATTTGCCATCTTCAGAGAGCACCACCCTATTGGCTTCCAGTATGGTTCAAGTCCAGGATGGGTCATCTGAACACTTGGATTCTACTTACTCCAGTTCCAGCCGGAATCTGGCTCCTTCAGTCCCAACCAATTCTAATTTCTCTAGACTCAATAATGTTCTGTCCAGGGGTTCCTCCGGTCCCAGCCAGTTCAAGTTCGTCTGGACTCAATCTGGTTTTGTCCATATATCCGGTTTAGTCTCCACCGGTTCCAGCCAGTCCAGCAATACTCCAGTTACAGCCTGGTCAGTCCATCATGGTTCCATCCGGACCAGCAATACTCCAGGCCCAGCCTGGTCAGTCTGTACCAGTTCCAGCAATACTCCAGGTTCTGTCTGGTCAGTCTCCTTTGGTTCCAGCCGAATCCAAAACCTCAGGACCATGGGGGTCATTCCGAGTTGATCGCTTGCTAGCTAGTTTTAGCAGCCATGCAAATGCTATGCCATCGCCCACTGGGGAGTGTATTTTAGCTTAGCAGAAGTGCGAACGCTTGTGCAGCTGAGCTCTGCAAAAACAGTTTGTGCAGTTTCAGAGTAGCTCTGAACCTACTCAGCGCTTGCGATCACTTCAGCCTACACCCACCCAGCGAACGCCCAGCCATGCCTGCATATTTTCAGACACGCCTGCGTTTTTGTAAATACTCCCAAAAAACGGTCAGTTGACACCCAGTAATGCCCTCATCCTGTCAATCTTCTTGCGGCCGCCAGTGTGAAGGAAAACTTCGCTAGAACCTGAGCACAACCACAAAGAGCTTTGTACCCGTATGTCGCGAGTGCACATTGCGGGGCATACGCATGCGCAGAAATGCTGTTTTTTCACCTGATCGCTGCGCTGCGAAAATCGGCAGCGAGTGATCAACTCAGAATAACCCCCCTAATCCGGTTCCATCCGTAGGTCTAAAACCTTATCCAGATCCAGCCACTTCAAGTTCATTTGGAGATGATCCAGTCCCATCAATTTTTTCAGTGGATCCACTAATTTTAGCCACTCCAAGTAAAATTATTCATTCAGTAACTGTTGAGCATTCTAGTGCTACAGAGCTGGACACCAATTTGAGTACAGCTTTCTCAGCTTTGTCCCTAACCTTTACTGAGCAACTTATTGTTCCATCTGCTGATTTGGATAAAGGACTTCAGGCTAATGTTGCTGAGTGGGATACTGATGTACTACTGCATCTCACTGATTCCCACAGACCAGCCAAATATACACATAGTCCTCCAGTTACCCGCACGGACTTCACATACATGTCGGGCTCACAAAAATCACTATCCTGACACCCATGTCTTGCCTGGTCGCAGGTTTAAGCTATTTGCAAGCTGCTTAGGAAGGATTGCTGGTTTCGATGGGGGTCATTCCAAGTTGATCGCTAGCTGCATTTGTTCGTAGAACAGCGATTAGGCTAAAAAATGGCAGTTCTGCGCATGTGTATGCGGTGCATGCGCGACGTACAGGCACAATGAATGATGTCGTTTTGCACAGGGTCTAGCGATGCATTTCAGTCGCACTGGTAGCAGCAGAGTGATTGACATGAAGTGAGCATTTCTGGGTGGCAACTGACCGTTTTTCAGGGAGTGTTCGGAAAAATGCAGGCGTGCCAAGGAAAACGCAGGCATGGCTGGGCGAACGCTGAGCGGGTGTGTGACGTCAAATCCGGAACTGAATAGTCTGAAGTGATCGCAAGCGCTGAGTAGGTTTTGAGCTACTCTGAAACTACACAAAATTTACAACCGTTCGATCTTCTGCTAAGCTAAAATACACTCCCAGTGGGCGGCGGTAAAGCATTTGCACGGCTGCTAAAAACTGCTAGTGAGCGATCAACTCAGAATGACCCCCCAATGTCTGCTAAGTATCTGGATACAATTTATTATATATTATTGCTAGCAGATGCACACCTGGCTAATATACTACTCTGGATGGTACCTGTGTCTTGCAGTTTGCTGTATACAGTAGCTAAAGAAATTACTGAGTTTTGCAATTATTCTCATGCTTAATAAATTATTATTCTGGAGTTTTTCCTATAGTTTAAGAATTAGTGTAGTGAAAATATAACTGCATACCCTTTTTTGTTAGCTGCTTAATTATTAGTAGATAATAATATAACTGAATACCCTTTTGTTAGCTGCTTAATTACAGGTAGCTAAATTGAATTCCTCTTGCTTGTTACTAGCTTGCAGTGAGGTTAACTGCAGGAAAGTATTTTGGTAATCACTAATTATGAGTTCAATTGGAATTATCAGAGGCGAACTGGCCCACAGGGATACAGGGGAAACCACTGGTGGGCCCCACTGCCTGGAGGCCCACATTCTCCTCTAGGAATCAGGTTCCAGACTCAGCACCTGAATTATACACTATACATAGGTTACTTTATGCTGCACAGGACTATTTATTTTAACTCTATATATTTATCAAGGGGCCCAGACCATACACTATAAGTTGGCCTTTCCTCTAAACATGAGCCCCTACTTCTGCATTTCCCCAGTTGGCCCTTCATGCCCCAGTCCGACACTGGGTATTACTAATTCAGTTAGCTTTAGACAGACTTCTGTCTTGTTTGGGAAGTTGAGCAGTAAAGGCTTTGGTTTATTGCTGGATGGGAGACCTCATGAGAATCTTGGTGTAGCTCCTTATATGAGTTCTAGGAGTGTTCCTATGTCTATGGGCCTAATTCAGACCGGGTCGCAAGCAGGCGTATTGTGCACTGCTGTGACCAGGTAGTTGCCGCCTACAGGGGGAGGGAGTAATTGCTGTGCAGGGGTGCGATTGCATGTGCAGAGAGCTGCACAAACAAAAGATTGTGCAGTCTCTGCACAGCTCATGACTTACTCTTCCAGTGCGATGATCCGGCCCGGAGCTGACGTCAGGAACCCTCCCTTCAAACGGCTGGATACGCCCGTGTTTCTCCGGACACTCCTAGGAAACGGTCAGTTGACATCCACAAACGACATCATCCTGTCAATCTTCTTGCGATCGCCGGTACGATCACTTTCTTCGGCCATCCCGTCGCTGTCCTGCACTCCCTGTTGCTGGGGGGACCTCGCGCCTGTGCATTGCGGTGCATATGGATGCGCAGCTCATACCTGATCGCTGCCAAGTCTGAATGACCCCCTATATCTGATGTCTGTGCCTCCTGCACTGTTATTACTTTGAGAGTGAAGTCCAGACGGACTTGACAGTGCAGGAGTTTATCAGGTGTCATAACACACAGTTTTTATTAAAGCCCTCAAGCTAAATTGTGTTAATAACACAATTTAAACACTTTCCTGGGATTCTAAAATATGGAAACCTGGGTCAAATGTAGCTGCTCTCATATATAAGACTGTGCAAAAGTTTTAGGCAGGTGTGGAAAAAATGCTACAAAGCAGGTATACTTTAAAAAATAGAAGTGTTTACCGTTTATTTTTTATCAACTAACAAAATGCAAAGTTAATGAATAGAAGAGAAATCTAAATCAAAACAATATTTGGTGTGACCACCCTTTGCCTTCAAAACAGCATGAATTTTTCTAGGTACACTTGCACAGTTTTTAAAGGAACTCAGCAGGAAGGTTGTTCCAAACATCTTGGAGAACTAACCACAGATCTTCTGTATTCATGTAATGCCAGATAGACTCAATGATGTTGAGATCAGGGCTCTGTGAGGGCCATACAATCACTTCCAGGAGTCCTTGTTCTTCTTTATGCTGAACATAATTCTTAATGACATTGACTGTATGTTTGGGGTCATTGTCCTGCTGCAGAATACATTTGGAGACAATGAGATGCCTCCCTGATGGTATTGCACGATTGATAAGTAGATTTAGATTTATCTTCTATTCATGCACTTTACATGTTGTTAGTTGACATAAATATTATAATTTATAATATTAACACTTCTATATTTGAATGCATTCTTATGCTAAAACTTTGCACAGTACTGTGCAAATCTACACAGTACATTAAATCTGATTAACAAATTATTTATAGTGTGTTTTTTAATATACCTTCTATTAGTTATAAATATATATGTACTTGATTGGATATTTTAATGTGTACACTGTAGCTATGATATTGTACATTTTTCATATAATTCATATATATGTTTACACGTTTGCCACTTTTTTCCTTTTGCATAGCCATATAATGTGTTTATTCACAATTAATTTTATTGCCATCACTCACATGTTTTGCATATTCTTTATATTTATAGTTGTGGGTTGTTAACTTGTTATGGCAATGTTTGTGGCTGATGCTCACATTGCGCGCCTACCAGGACCAGATGACTTTGAGCTGCATCTGGAAGTGTATGAACCGTATCACCGTCCGGGGTGCAAAGGGAGCTGCAGGTGGGGGAACACACACACTCATAAATACAATTACTGTGATTTATAAATATATTGGATCTTTTAAAATCATCCTACAAGTTTTTTTTTGGCACCCAGATCCCAAATGTTAAGGATCGCAGCTCCCCTCTTCTACTTATCCTGAAATACCACCAGCAGATGGCGTAATGTGTGCCGAGCAGTACTATATGACTTTGAAGGCGAGCCGATCTTCTGAAGTGTATACTGTAGATTGTACCATGTGGTAAACCACACTGTTTTATATTCCGTACAAGTACCATCACACTGATTACCAGTGCTTTTGGCGGTTTCTAAATATTAAAATGAAAAGGGCACACACTTTTCATTTTCCTGTTAACATATACAGTATATGTTAATATAGAATGTAATGTCCAGAAGAAGAGCGAAATGACAGCATAGGAATGGAGAGAATTAAACCTCCTGTGAGGGGTGGACCTAACTGTGTTGAAAAGTACAGCCAATGATAGAGAGGGGAGGGAACAGTATATATAGGGATGTATAGCCTAGCTTGGTCTCTCTTGCTGCTGGTTTTCCTTTCTGGTGAGTGCTGCTGAATTGCACATGCACTAGAGCTTAGCTAGCTAATTAGAGTATTCTGCCTTGCATTTGTTTCGTATCCACTGCATAAGCCACCCTCCTCTCTCAATTTACTGCTCTTGTTGATAATGGCCGCCTCTCGCCCCCTCCGCTCTGCAAGGGCCCCAGCTCGGTACCGCTCTGCTGGCGGTGATGCGGGGTCTGCAGATGGGCCTGCGGTGTCACGATCCGGGTATCTGGACGCCATTACCTGCCGTTTAGGTGTCTTCTGAGACTGGCCCAGCGTTCCAAATCCGGATCTCATCTGTGTCAACACTCTGCACATCCCTCCTGTCATTCTGAGACACTACCACAGCGGCGCCATGTTTGAATCCAACATGGCGTCTCCCGTCCTCCGCGGCCTCCGCCGCCGTTACTGTGTTATTGCTGCAGGTTCTCAGAATCATGTATCATGCCTGCCGCGGCCTCTGCTGCCCTCCAGGTGTCTCAGCATGTAGCTGTCGTCTGGCATCTCCTGTCCTCCGCGGCCGGCGCCGCCATTGTCATTGTGTTTGCACATTTAATTTCAAACCAGTTTTCCCTCCAGGTTCCAGCATGGGCGCAGCCATGTTGGATTTGATCACATGCTCCAATTCCTCCAATCCACCGTCTCTGGAATCTGCATAATTGCCCAGCCAATGCCTGCATAGCAGCAGGTATAAGTATCCTGTGTCTGGGTCAGATAGATGTCAGTGCTTTGAATGTCATACCTTGTTCCAGTCTCTCTCTCCTGTGGCTTGTTTCTCCAGGTTCCAGCTCCTGTCTCCAGCATCCACAAAGAGACCCGCACCTGCTTTCCATCCTGCGGTGCAGCCTGACTTTGCAATCCTCTGTGACTGATCCAGCTTTCAGCTATTACTTCGTTTGCTTCCAGCTTCCAAGCTTTCAGCTATTAACCCATCTGTTTCCAGCAACCTGCTTCCAAAAGAATTCAGCCTCCTTAAAGAGCCGGTGTTCTCCCAGCGGATTTCTACTTACCAGCAGTATCCACTACCACCGGTAACCACTCTTCATTTCATCTGTTTCCACGCACCCTAGCATCTTTCAGTTTTAACTCCGTGTCTCCACCATCTGGCTGGTTCCGTCCAGTGACTCCTACGGTGCATTCCAGTTACCAGCATCATCTCATACACCTACTGGCGTGTTCCTCGGTTGTCTCCACTACTACAGCCTGGCCTGGCAAGGTTACTCTACCCAAGGACTATAGCATCCGTTCTGCAACCTACCAGTGCCCTGTTATACCTTTTATGGTTTAGTGATCCAGGAACTGTATTATCTGCCACTGCTAATACTGACTGTGAACGCTGTTGTGATTATACGGAGTCTGTTTAATAAACTTTCATTTGACTTTTAACCTGCTTGTCATGGTCACACCTTCGGGTTTCCTTCCACACTTACATGTCCAGGGGTCTGATTAAACCATCTAAGTTTAACTTCATTCCAGCCCCTACAACTGAGGCTTCCTCCTGTCAGCCTAAACCCTCAGTTGTGACAGTAAGCACTGACCATATGAATCCAGCCGGAGACCAGGATCAAGCGGCTAGACCTATGCAAGAACTGGCAGCCAGACTCGAACATCAGGAGGCTGCACAAGGTCACATTATCCGCTGTCTCCAGGATCTCTCTACTCGGCTGGATGGGATTCAGACGACCCTCCGTGGACCTGGCACGTCTGGTGCGTCCACCACAGTGACTCCAGCTGTAACCCCACCCACCTTGCCCATTTCCATACCACGTCTTCATCTTCCAACGCCAGCAAAATTTGACGGATCTCCAAGGTTCTGCAGGGGATTTCTCAACCAATGCGAAATCCATTTTGAGCTTTAATCTGGCAACTTCCCCAGTGACCGTACCAAAGTTGCTTATATTATTTCTCTCCTCAGTGGCTCAGCCCTTGATTGGGCATCACCGTTATGGGAGAAGTCTAATCCCCTGCTGTCCTCCTATACTGACTTTGTAGCATCATTTAGGCGCATCTTCGACGAGCCGGGCCGGGTTTCCTCTGCTTCATCTGAGATTCTCCGTCTACGCCAGGGAACACATACTGCGGGACAGTATCTTATACAGTTCAAAATCCTGGCATCTGAACTGGCCTGGAACGACGAGGCCCTGTTTGCTGCATTCTGGCATGGCTTGTCAGAACGCATTAAAGATGAGTTAGCTACCAGAGACTTGCCTTCTAAGTTGGATGAGCTAATTTCACTATGCACGAAGGTTGATCTACGGTTCAGAGAGAGAGCAACCGAGCGAGGAAGATCATCCGTTCCTAAATCTTCTGCTCCTCCTCCTCATCAACCATCTCCATCCAAGGATGAGCCTATGCAAATTGGTCATTCCCGTCTATCTCCCGCTGAGCGCCGAAGACGCCTTTCCGAGTCTCTATGTCTCTACTGTGCAGCTCCGTCGCACACTATCAATGCCTGTCCCAAACGTCCGGGAAACTCCAGATCCTAGCTCGCCAAGGAGAGGGCCGGCTAGGAGTAATGATCTCCTCTCCATCTCCTCATGACTGTAACCTCCCAGTGTCGCTCCAAATTGCTCAACGTTACAGGAACGTCATTGCCCTCCTTGATTCCGGAGCAGCTGGGAATTTCATAACCGAAGCTTATGTTAAACGGTGGTCCCTACCCACCGAGAGACTGTCCTCGTCCATCTCTTTGACTGCCGTGGATGGCAGCAAGATTTTTGACACAGTCATTTCCTTAAGGACTCTTCCAGTTCGTCTGAGAGTGGGAGTTCTTCATTCTGAGTATATTTCTTTTTTAGTGATTCCAAGAGCCACACATCCAGTGGTTTTAGGCCTTCCATGGCTCCGTCTCCACAACCCATCAATTGACTGGACGACTACGCAAATACTGGCATGGGGTCCCGCCTGTGCTGAGACTTGTTTAGCCAAAGTTCTTCCTGTTTGTTCTTCCTTCCCCAGGTCATCTGATGTTCCGCCTCCTCCATATCAAGACTTCACGGACGTGTTCAGTAAAGCCTCTGCTGATATCCTTCCTCCTCATAGAGAATGGGACTGCCCAATCGACCTCATTCCAGGGAAGGTTCCACCGCGAGGCCGAACTTATCCGTTGTCTCTGCCTGAGACACACTCCATGGAAGAGTACATCAAAGAGAACCTGGCGAAGGGTTTCATCCGACCATCTTCTTCTCCAGCCGGCGCAGGCTTCTTCTTCGTTAAGAAGAAAGACGGTGGTCTGCGTCCGTGCATTGACTACAGAGGTCTGAACGACATTACCGTCAAGAACCGATACCCTTTACCCCTGATTACCGAGCTCTTTGATAGAGTTAGTGGTGCAACCATTTTCACAAAGCTGGACTTGAGGGGTGCCTACAATCTCATCCGAATCCGTGAGGGTGACGAGTGGAAGACCGCCTTTAACACCCGTGACGGACATTATGAGTACCTCGTCATGCCCTTCGGATTGAGCAACGCTCCAGCAGTCTTCCAGCACTTCGTGAATGAGATCTTCAGGGACATCTTGTACCGCCATGTCGTGGTTTATCTAGATGACATCCTCATCTTTGCTAATAATCTCGAAGATCATCGTTTCTGGGTAAAAGAGGTTCTTTCCCGTCTCCGTGTCAATCACCTCTATTGTAAATTGGAGAAGTGTGTGTTTGAAGTTAAAACCATTCCGTTTCTAGGTTACATTGTGTCCGGTTCCGGACTAGAGATGGATCCTGAGAAACTCCAAGCAATCCAGAATTGGCCTATACCCTTAACCCTCAAAGGGGTCCAGAGGTTCTTAGGGTTTGCCAATTATTATAGAAAATTTATACGAAACTTTTCCACCATTGTGGCGCCTATCACTGCATTAACCAAGAAAGGTGCTAATCCGTCCAAGTTGTCCGAGGAAGCTACGCAGGCCTTTCACCTTCTGAAGCAACGGTTCATCTCTGCACCAGTTCTGAAACAGCCCGACACCGACTCTCCTTTTATCTTAGAGGTAGATGCCTCCTCCGTTGGAGTAGGAGCAGTGTTATCCCAGAGGGCCAAAGATGGACATCTACATCCTTGCAGTTTCTTCTCCCGGAAGTTCTCCCCAGCTGAGCGCAACTATGCCATTGGCGATCAGGAGTTGCTGGCCATCAAGCTCGCTCTGGAGGAGTGGAGATACCTGTTGGAGGGAGCTTCCCACTCAATCACCATACTTACCGACCACAAAAATCTTTTATATCTCAAAGGCGCACAATGTCTGAATCCTCGTCAGGCCAGATGGGCACTTTTCTTCTCTAGGTTTGACTTTAAACTCCAGTTCTGTCCGGGTTCTCAGAATCGTAAGGCCGATGCCCTTTCCCGCTCATGGGAGCAAGAAAATGAGTCCGAGTCTGCAGACAAGCATCCTATTATTAATCCGTTGGCATTCTCCACGGTAGGGATGGACTCTACGCCTCCACCAGGGAAAAGTTTTGTTAAGCCAGTTCTAAGGAAGAAGCTCATGCATTGGGCCCATGCTTCCCGTTTTGCTGGACATACAGGCATTCAGAAAACCCTTGAATTTATTTCTAGGTCCTACTGGTGGCCAACTCTGAAGAAGGACGTTATGGAATTTATTACCTCCTGCCCAAAGTGTGCCCAACACAAAGTCTCCCGCCAGTCGCCTGCGGGGCAACTGGTTCCATTATCTGTTCCCCGTCGACCATGGACCCATTTGTCGATGGACTTTGTTTCCGATCTACCTATCTGCAACAAGTTCAATACCATCTGGGTGGTAGTTGACCGGTTCACCAAGATGGCACACTTCATTCCTCTCACCGGTCTTCCGTCAGCTTCCAAGTTGGCTCAAGTGTTTATACAAGAGATCTTCCGACTTCACGGTCTTCCTGAAGAGATCATCTCGGATCGTAAAGTACAATTTGTAGCCAAATTTTGGCGAAGTTTGTTTCAAGCCCTCCAAGTCAAGTTAAAGTTTTCCACGGCTTACCATCCTCAGACCAATGGTCAAACCGAGAGGGTGAATCAGGACTTGGAGGCCTTCCTCCGTATATATGTGTCTTCCTCTCAAGATGACTGGGTTCAACTCCTTCCTTGGGCCGAGTTCAGCCACAACAATCAATACCATTCCTCATCTTCTTCTACACCATTCTTCATTAATTATGGATTCCACCCTAAAGTCCCAGAATTCCAACCGCTTCCCGCAACTTCTGTTCCAGCAGTGGATGTCACCTTGCGTCAGTTTTCAAATAACTGGAAGAACGTCCGCGCAGCCCTGCTTAAAGCCTCATCCAGGTATAAGAAGTTTGCCGATAGGAAGCGTAGAGCGGTTCCTGCTCTCAAGGTGGGTGATCGTGTGTGGTTGTCCACGAAGAATTTGAGGTTGAGAGTTCCCAGCATGAAATTTGCACCTCGCTACATCGGTCCCTTCAAGATTGAACAAGTCATCAATCCTGTTGCCTACAGATTACAGTTACCACCCTTCTTGAAAATACCCAGGACATTTCATGTTTCCTTGTTGAAACCGCTGATCCTGAATCGGTTTCATTCCGCACTTCCTCCAGCTCCCAAAGTTCAGACTCAATGGGGAGTCGAGTACGAGGTGGCCAAGATTTTGGACTCACGTTTCCGTTACGGTCAGTTACAGTATCTCATTGACTGGAAGGGCTATGGTCCTGAAGAACGCTCTTGGACCAATGCCTCAGATGTCCATGCTCCTGCCTTGGTCCGAAATTTCCACTCAAAGTTTCCTTTAAAGCCTAAGAAGTGTCCTGGGGCCACTCCTAAAGGGGGGGGTGCTGTCACGATCCGGGTATCTGGACGCCATTACCTGCCGTTTAGGTGTCTTCTGAGACTGGCCCAGCGTTCCAAATCCGGATCTCATCTGTGTCAACACTCTGCACATCCCTCCTGTCATTCTGAGACACTACCACAGCGGCGCCATGTTTGAATCCAACATGGCGTCTCCCGTCCTCCGCGGCCTCTGCCGCCGTTACTGTGTTATTGCTGCAGGTTCTCAGAATCATGTATCATGCCTGCCGCGGCCTCTGCTGCCCTCCAGATGTCTCAGCATGTAGCTGTCGTCTGGCGTCTCCTGTCCTCCGCGGCCGGCGCCGCCATTGTCATTGTGTTTGCACATTTCATTTCAAACCAGTTTTCCCTCCAGGTTCCAGCATGGGCGCAGCCATGTTGGATTTGATCACATGCTCCAATTCCTCCAATCCACCGTCTCTGGAATCTGCATAATTGCCCAGCCAATGCCTGCATAGCAGCAGGTATAAGTATCCTGTGTCTGGGTCAGATAGATGTCAGTGCTTTGAATGTCATACCTTGTTCCAGTCTCTCTCTCCTGTGGCTTGTTTCTCCAGGTTCCAGCTCCTGTCTCCAGCATCCACAAAGAGACCCGCACCTGCTTTCCATCCTGCGGTGCAGCCTGACTTTGCAATCCTCTGTGACTGATCCAGCTTTCAGCTATTACTTCGTTTGCTTCCAGCTTCCAAGCTTTCAGCTATTAACCCATCTGTTTCCAGCAACCTGCTTCCAACAGAATTCAGCCTCCTTAAAGAGCCAGTGTTCTCCCAGCGGATTTCTACTTACCAGCAGTATCCACTACCACCGGTAACCACTCTTCATTTCATCTGTTTCCACGCACCCTAGCATCTTTCAGTTTTAACTCTGTGTCTCCACCATCTGGCTGGTTCCGTCCAGTGACTCCTACAGTGCATTCCAGTTACCAGCATCATCTCATACACCTACTAGCGTGTTCCTCGGTTGTCTACACTACTACAGCCTGGCCTGGTAAGGTTATTCTACCCAAGGACTATAACATCCGTTCTGCAACCTACCAGTGCCCTGTTATACCTTTTATGGTTTAGTGATCCAGGAACTGTATTATCTGCCACTGCTAATACTGACTGTGAACGCTGTTGTGATTATACGGAGTCTGTTTAATAAACTTTCATTTGACTTTTAACCTGCTTGTCATGGTCACACCTTCGGGTTTCCTTCCACACTTACATGTCCAGGGGTCTGATTAAACCATCTAAGTTTAACTTCATTCCAGCCCCTACAACTGAGGCTTCCTCCCGTCAGCCTAAACCCTCAGTTGTGACATGCGGGCTCATCGGCCCGTTCCCCGTCCACCGGCGACGGCACGGGTTACCGTGCAGCAGTCGCTGGGCGGACCCGTTCTTCCCTGCCCCTCACTCCGGATCCGGTGTTAACCTCCAGCCGAGGGCGGTGGGGGGGGGGGGGGGGCGGGGTCACGGGGGAGCCATTCGGGGGTGGCCGAGCATGGGCCTTCGCCTGCTATGATTGCGGGTGAGGCGCCGATGCCGGGAGCGGGCGCCCGCGCGGGCAGCCTATGGGGGATCCCAGCACAGTTTCCCACCCGTCCCCTTTGTCGCGGCCGCAGACTGATGCCGCACGAGGGGGCCGGGGTGGGTGGAAGACGATGGCGGGGCGGGCGAGGCCTTTCGCGGGGCCTCGTCCTACTGTCCCTGCTGGTGGGAGTAGAGACGCGAGGAGGACGGTGGCGGGAAGAGGCGGGCCGCGCACACGGGGTGCGCGCACGCCCGCGCTCTCAGTGAGCGGCGCCGTTCGCGCACGTGTGCGCGCAGCGGCGCCTCCTGTGTCAGTGTCTCCCCTGCTGCCTCCCTTAATGCCGGAGTCCGGCGGGGAGCGGCGGCGGGGGGGGGGGCAATGTAAGGAGCCCTAGCTCGGAGCCCCGCAGAGGTGCTTACCCTGCGGACGCGGAGAGCTCCGGTCGGCAGGGGGAGGCCATGCGAGGGGGGGCAGGCAGCAGGCACTCCAGTGGCAGCGAGGGCCAGCGGTCACGGTATAGTGTGGAGGATTGGTGGGGGACCGCACCAATCGTTGTCGGGGGGGTCGGCAGATTGCCGGCGGACCAGACGGTGCTTTGGCCATCGCGTTCCCCGTCGGCACCTGTCGGCCAACGGGCCAGGAGAAGTGTGCCGGCATCTGCGGGGGCTCCCACCGGTGCCGGCCGCTACTTTTGGGGACGTCAGGAGGCTTCCAGCGAGCTGGCGCCGGCCCTCTCTATGGTGGCGGCGGCATTGGGCCCATTGGCCGCGGCCGCATCCCCGGGGGCGGAGAGGCGTTCCGGCACTCGCGCCGAAGCGGGCGCGTCCGGTGCGCAGCAGGGGTCAGCGGCTCGGCGAATTGCGCGCGCTTGCCATGACCTGGGGGCGGCCACGGCGCAGTTGGGACAACGTCCAGTACGGACGGAGCGCGGGCGCGAGGAGAGGACTTCTTTGCCCTGGAGTGCTAGGAATCCTCCTCGAGTGGCTTCCGGGTCCCGTGCTGTGTCTTATTTTTCAGGAGATTGCGGAGAGGTTGATGTGGTCGTGAGCGATGAGGAGGATGTCGCAGTTTCCACGCCGGAGGACTCCCAGACCGATCAGTCGTCAGCGTCAGGTGAGGTTTACCAGTCGGCATCGGGGTCCACCACGCACTCCAGCTCTCTCAGTTCCTCCTCCTCTTCATCACTCTCGTCGCAGGCGTCCGACGTCAGTAGCGTGACTAGGGCAAAAAAGCGGGCGACAAAGTACGCTAAGAGGGCAGCGGGGCAGCAGGAGCGGCGGAAGAGGCGTAGGCGGGTTAGCGAGGATGCTCGCAGGGCCAAGAAGCGCAGTGATTTGCCTGCAGCGGTACACTGTGATTACACGGCAGTTTTGAGGGGGTTACGGGATAGCTGCCGTAGGAAGATATGCAGGGGCGATTACGTGAACATGTTCGTGCTGACCAAGGACGCGAAGAAGGATTATAAATCGGCGGCAGTTAAGAAGGGCATCGGAGCTGAAGCTTTCCGTACTTTCGACAACTGGCTGGCCGGTTTTTGCGTCTTTGCGGCGTGCTACCTCGAAGATAGGCCTGACGAACATATGAACGTCATCCGATACCTGCACTTGATTCACGATATGCAGCGCACTTCGTCGGGTATCGAATGGCGGATGTATGATGAGAAATTCAGAGAAAAGCAGGACTGCTTGCGGATTATTGACTTCGGATGCAAGGACGTGGAGGTCTGGGTCCAGGTCACCCGGGCTTCTCAATCCGCAAAGGAGCCCCGGAATTCTGGGGCAAACGCGCAGCGCACAGGGTCGTCCGCTCAGGGGAATAGCGCGGAAGGGGGTCCAAGTCGGAAAGGTAGGTTGGCTGCCCGCGTGGGTGGGCAGGCCGCCGTGAAGGGGAAGTGCTTCGCATTTAATAATGCGACCTGTTCCTTCGGCAAGCAGTGTCGGTTTCGACATTCGTGCTGCAATGCGGCGGCTTCGACCCGGCCTCCAACTGCTTTAAAGGGAATCGGCAAGGCGCGAGGGGGAAGCAAAGCTACACTAGGCCCGGCGCGAGCTGGATCGCTCCTCAGGGCCCCAACGCCGATTAATTTGGACGCCATGTCCAAATGGTTGGATTGGTATCCGAATAGAACGGATGCTCAGTTTTTGTTTCATGGTATTAAGTTCGGTTTCCACCTGCCTGTTGCGGGCGAGGTCTCTGTCAAGGCTCCACGGAATCTTCAGTCTGCTCGCTCCTTGCCATCCGTTTTGCGCGAGAAAGTTGAGAAGGAGGTGCGACTCGGTAGGATGGAGGGCCCTTTTAGCTCGCCCCCTGTGGATGACTTGGTCATTTCCCCAGTGGGGGTAGTCCCCAAGAAGACTCCGGGTGCCTTTCAGCTCATTCAGCATCTTTCTTACCTGTCGGGGTCATCGGTCAACGACGCGATACCGCCGGCACACTGCTCGGTCGTGTACCAGTCGTTTGACGAGGCGCTGGGGCTGGTCCGTAGTTACGGCCTGGGGGCTCTGATGGCTAAGATAGATGTGGAATCCGCTTTTCGGTTGCTCCCGTTGCATCCGGACTCGTTCCGTTTTATGGGTCTTCGGATCGGAGCGGAATATTTCATTGACAAATGTTTGCCGATGGGATGTTCAGTTTCCTGCTCGTTTTTCGAAAGGTTTAGCACATTTTTGCATTGGTGCGTGGAGTCTTCTTCAGGCGGTCATGGAGTTGCGCATTACCTCGATGATTTCCTGTGTGTGGGACCGGCGAATGCGCCGCGCTGCAGAGACTTGCTATTCAGCATCCGAGCGTTGTTTTATCACTTTGGAGTTCCCGTAGCCGAGGATAAAACGGAGGGGCCTGTTTCCTGTTTGTCGTTCTTGGGGATTGAAATCGACACGGTGGCGGGATCGTGTCGCCTTTCTCAGGCCAAGGTTGTGAAGCTCCGCGAGGTTATTCGCCAGTTCGTAATGTCGCGGAAAGTCACGCTGAGGCAGGCGCAGTCATTGCTGGGCCTCTTGAACTTTGCATGCCGGGTGATCACGATGGGCAGGGTTTTCTGCCGTAAGCTGGAGAGGGCGACGGCGGGGTGTGCCAGGCCGCATCATTTCATTAGTTTGTCCTCTGAGATTAAGAGGGATTTGGCCGTCTGGGACTCGTTCCTGGAGGACTTCAATGGGGTGCGTATATCTGGCAGGCCCCAACATTCGACAATGCTCGATTACAGCTGTTTACCGACGCGGCGGGTTCCTCTGGGTTCGGTTGCTACCTAGAGCGATCTTGGTGCGTGGCCTCATGGCCTGAAGAATGGCATCACGAAGGTTTCACTAAGGACCTTTTGCTGCTGGAGCTTTTCCCCATTATGGTGGCAATGGAGGTTTGGGGCGATCGTCTGGCTCATCGCAGCATTTTGTTTAGATGTGACAATCTGGGCGTGGTGCATGCGGTCAATAACCAGAGGGCGAAGTCGCTGGTGGTTCTGAGGGTGCTCGGGCGATTGCTGCTGACATGCTTACATAAGAATGTATGGTTCCGCACGCAGCATGTGCCAGGGCTTGAGAACGGTATTGCCGACGCGTTGTCTCGCGGTCAGTGGGAAAGATTTTGTTTGTTGGCATCAGAGGCCGATGAGCGTGGGTTTCAATGTCCCGGTTATGTCTGGCAGGTGATCGGACCGGACTGGAGGGTCTAGCGATGCGGTCGGTGGCTCCGAACACGCTCAAGGCTTACGGGCAAGCTTGGAGTGAGTGGGAAGAGTCTGTCCAAGGATGTAGTCATGCAGGTAAGAGCGGGCATCGGATGATGCTTTCTTTTATTTGGCAGCTCTTTGTCACGGGTAGGTCCAGAGCGGTGGTGTCCCGGTACTTAGCTGGGATTTTGTTTTTTAGTAAAATCAAGGGCGTCCCTGACGTGACAAAGAGCGGGCTTCTGGTTAAGGCGATGAAAGGGTATGCGCGCGTGGCGCCGCCGCCGCCTGATAGGCGACGGCCCATCGATGCAGCCTTGCTACCAGCGGTCATCGATGCGGTTGGCGGTATCGCGTCGTCAATTTTTGAATCGCTTTTGTTCCAGTTGGCGTTCTCCATGGCTTACCATGGAGCTTTTCATGTTTCGGAGCTGGTAGCGCCATCTAAGCGGACAGGCTCGCGCATGCTTCTGGATGACGTGGTGGTGGGTGACAGGTCCTTGCTATGCAGATTGCGTCGCTCTAAGACGGACCAAGTAGGTAGAGGGCGATGGGTCACTTTGGTTCCGTCTCTGGAGGAGAGCATTTGCCCGGTGAGGTTGGCATCGAAGTATGCAGCGGTTCGGCCCGCTGTGCAGGGGTCGTGGCTGCTGCATTATGACGGTTATCCTCTAACGAAGTATCAGTTTCGTTGGATGCTGAGTTGCTGTCTGGCGAGCTTGGGCCTTTCACCCACTGCTTTCGGTACGCATTCCTTCCGTATCGGTGCGGCGACGCCGGCTGCGTCGGCGGGGTTTTCCGTTGCTGAGATCCAGGCCGTGGGGCGTTGGAAGTCGTCAAGTTACAGACGATACATTCGCCCAGTTCCTTGAGCCTTTCGTTGACTTACAGTTCAGTTTATTAGTCGTTGTATAAGTTCATGTTGTAAGGTTAAGTACGTCCTTGTGCAGTTTTGTCTGTTTGTCTCCCCTGTTCATTCTACTCAGGGATTAGCTACTCGCCGCTGCTGGCAGCGGGGGTCTGGAGTTCTTTTGCGATTTTTTGCCTGACTTGACGGACTGAATTCTAATCTTTAATTCGGCTGATCAGATCTAATCAAAGCCCTCAGCAGGTTTTTACTAGAGATGAGCGCCTGACATTTTTCGGGTTTTGTGTTTTGGTTTTGGGTTCGGTTCCGCGGCCGTGTTTTGGGTTCGACCGCGTTTTGGCAAAACCTCACCGAATTTTTTTTGTCGGATTCGGGTGTGTTTTGGATTCGGGTGTTTTTTTCAAAAAAACCTAAAAAACAGCTTAAATCATAGAATTTGGGGGTCATTTTGATCCCATATTATTATTAACCTCAAAAACCATAATTTCCACTCATTTTCAGTCTATTCTGAATACCTCACACCTCACAATATTATTTTTAGTCCTAAAATTTGCACCGAGGTCGCTGGATGACTAAGCTAAGCGACCCTAGTGGCCGACACAAACACCTGGCCCATCTAGGAGTGGCACTGCAGTGTCACGCAGGATGGCCCTTCCAAAAAACACTCCCCAAACAGCACATGACGCAAAGAAAAAAAGAGGTGCAATGAGGTAGCTGTGTGACTAAGCTCAGCGACCCAAGTGCCCGACACAAACACCTGGCCCATCTAGGAGTGGCACTGCAGTGTCACGCAGGATGTCCCTTCCAAAAAACCCTCCCCAAACAGCACATGACGCAAAGAAAAAAAGAGGCGCAATGAGGTAGCTGTGTGAGTAAGATTAGCGACCCTAGTGGCCGACACAAACACCGGGCCCATCTAGGAGTGGCACTGCAGTGTCACGCAGGATGTCCCTTCCAAAAAACCCTCCCCAAACAGCACATGACGCAAAGAAAAATAAAAGAAAAAAGAGGTGCAAGATGGAATTGTCCTTGGGCCCTCCCACCCACCCTTATGTTGTATAAACAGGACATGCACACTTTAACCAACCCATCATTTCAGTGACAGGGTCTGCCACACGACTGTGACTGATATGACGGGTTGGTTTGGACCCCCACCAAAAAAGAAGCAATTAATCTCTCCTTGCACAAACTGGCTCTACAGAGGCAAGATGTCCACCTCATCATCATCCTCCGATATATCACCGTGTACATCCCCCTCCTCACAGATTATCAATTCGTCCCCACTGGAATCCACCATCTCAGCTCCCTGTGTACTTTGTGGAGGCAATTGCTGCTGGTCAATGTCTCCGCGGAGGAATTGATCATAATTCATTTTAATGAACATCATCTTCTCCACATTTTCTGGATGTAACCTCGTACGCCGATTGCTGACAAGGTGAGCGGCGGCACTAAACACTCTTTCGGAGTACACACTTGTGGGAGGGCAACTTAGGTAGAATAAAGCCAGTTTGTGCAAGGGCCTCCAAATTGCCTCTTGTTCCTGCCAGTATAAGTACGGACTGTGTGACGTGCCTACTTGGATGCGGTCACTCATATAATCCTCCACCATTCTTTCAATGTTGAGAGAATCATATGCAGTGACAGTAGACGACATGTCCGTAATCGTTGTCAGGTCCTTCAGTCCGGACCAGATGTCAGCATCAGCAGTCGCTCCAGACTGCCCTGCATCACCGCCAGCGGGTGGGCTCGGAATTCTGAGCCTTTTCCTCGCACCCCCAGTTGCGGGAGAATGTGAAGGAGGAGATGTTGACAGGTCGCGTTCCGCTTGACTTGACAATTTTGTCACCAGCAGGTCTTTGCACCCAAGCAGACTTGTGTCTGCCGGAAAGAGAGATCCAAGGTAGGTTTTAAATCTAGGATCGAGCACGGTGGCCAAAATGTAGTGCTCTGATTTCAACAGATTGACCACCCGTGAATCCTTGTTAAGCGAATTAAGGGCTGCATCCACAAGTCCCACATGCCTAGCGGAATCGCTCCCTTTTAGCTCCTTCTTCAATGCCTCCAGCTTCTTCTGCAAAAGCCTGATGAGGGGAATGACCTGACTCAGGCTGGCAGTGTCTGAACTGACTTCACGTGTGGCAAGTTCAAAGGGCATCAGAACCTTGCACAACGTTGAAATCATTCTCCACTGCACTTGAGACAGGTGCATTCCACCTCCTATATCGTGCTCAATTGTATAGGCTTGAATGGCCTTTTGCTGCTCCTCCAACCTCTGAAGCATATAGAGGGTTGAATTCCACCTCGTTACCACTTCTTGCTTCAGATGATGGCAGGGCAGGTTCAGTAGTTTTTGGTGGTGCTCCAGTCTTCTGTACGTGGTGCCTGTACTCCGAAAGTGTCCTGCAATTCTTCTGGCCACCGACAGCATCTCTTGCACGCCCCTGTCGTTTTTTAAAAAATTCTGCACCACCAAATTCAAGGTATGTGCAAAACATGGGACGTGCTGGAATTTGCCCATATTTAATGCACACACAATATTGCTGGCGTTGTCCGATGCCACAAATCCACAGGAGAGTCCAATTGGGGTAAGCCATTCTGCGATGATCTTCCTCAGTTGCCGTAAGAGGTTTTCAGCTTTGTGCGTATTCTGGAAAGCGGTGATACAAAGCGTAGCCTGCCTAGGAAAGAGTTGGCGTTTGCGAGATGCTGCTACTGGTGCCGCCGCTGCTGTTCTTGCGGCGGGAGTCCATACATCTACCCAGTGGGCTGTCACAGTCATATAGTCCTGACCCTGCCCTGCTCCACTTGTCCACATGTCCGTGGTTAAGTGGACATTGGGTACAACTGCATTTTTTAGGACACTGGTGAGTCTTTTTCTGACGTCCGTGTACATTCTCGGTATCGCCTGCCTACAGAAGTGGAACCTAGATGGTATTTGGTAACGGGGGCACACTGCCTCAATAAATTGTCTAGTTCCCTGTGAACTAACGGCGGATACCGGACGCACGTCTAACACCAACATAGTTGTCAAGGCCTCAGTTATCCGCTTTGCAACAGGATGACTGCTGTGATATTTCATCTTCCTCGCAAAGGACTGTTGGACAGTCAATTGCTTACTGGAAGTAGTACAAGTGGGCTTACGACTTCCCCTCTGGGATGACCATCGACTCCCAGCAGCAACAACAGCAGCGCCAGCAGCAGTAGGCGTTACACGCAAGGATGCATCGGAGGAATCCCAGGCAGGAGAGGACTCGTCAGAATTGCCAGTGACATGGCCTGCAGGACTATTGGCATTCCTGGGGAAGGAGGAAATTGACACTGAGGGAGTTGGTGGGGTGGTTTGCGTGAGCTTGGTTACAAGAGGAAGGGATTTACTGGTCAGTGGACTGCTTCCGCTGTCGGCCCAAGTTTTTGAACTTGTCACTGACTTATTATGAATGCGCTGCAGGTGACGTATAAGGGAGGCTGTTTCGAGGTGGTTAACGTCCTTACCCCTACTTATTACAGCTTGACAAAGGGAACACACGGCTTGACACCTGTTGTCCGCATTTCTGGTGAAATACTTCCACACCGAAGAGCTGATTTTTTTGGTATTTTCACCAGGCATGTCAACGGCCCTATTCCTCCCACGGACAACAGGTGTCTCCCCGGGTGCCTGACTTAAACAAACCACCTCACCATCAGAATCCTCCTGGTCAATTTCCTCCCCAGCGCCAGCAACACCCATATCCTCCTCATCCTGGTGTACTTCAACACTGACATCTTCAATCTGACTATCAGGAACTGGACTGCGGGTGCTCCTTCCAGCACTTGCAGGGGGCGTGCAAATGGTGGAAGGCGCATGCTCTTCACGTCCAGTGTTGGGAAGGTCAGGCATCGCAACCGACACAATTGGACTCTCCTTGTGGATTTGGGATTTCGAAGAACGCACAGTTCTTTGCGGTGCTACTGCTTTTGCCAGCTTGAGTCTTTTCACTTTTCTAGCGAGAGGCTGAGTGCCTCCATCCTCATGTGAAGCTGAACCACTAGCCATGAACATAGGCCAGGGCCTCAGCCGTTCCTTGCCACTCCGTGTGGTAAATGGCATATTGGCAAGTTTACGCTTCTCCTCCGACAATTTTATTTTAGGTTTTGGAGTCCTTTTTTTACTGATATTTGGTGTTTTGGATTTGACATGCTCTGTACTATGACATTGGGCATCGGCCTTGGCAGACGACGTTGCTGGCATTTCATCGTCTCGGCCATGACTAGTGGCAGCAGCTTCAGCACGAGGTGGAAGTGGATCTTGATCTTTCCCTAATTTTGGAACCACAACATTTTTGTTCTCCATATTTTAATAGGCACAACTAAAAGGCACCTCAGGTAAACAATGGAGATGGATGGATACTAGTATACAATTATGGATGGACTGCCGAGTGCCGACACAGAGGTAGCTACAGCCGTGGACTACCGTACTGTACTGTGTCTGCTGCTAATATAGACTGGTTGATAAAGAGATGTAGTAGTAGTATGTATGTATAAAGAAGAAAGAAAAAAAAACCACGGGTAGGTGGTATACAATTATGGATGGACTGCCCAGTGCCGACACAGAGGTAGCTACAGCCGTGGACTACCGTACTGTACTGTGTCTGCTGCTAATATAGACTGGTTGATAAAGAGATGTAGTAGTAGTATGTATGTATAAAGAAGAAAGAAAAAAAAACCACGGGTAGGTGGTATACAATTATGGATGGACTGCCCAGTGCCGACACAGAGGTAGCTACAGCCGTGGACTACCGTACTGTACTGTGTCTGCTGCTAATACAGACTGGTTGATAAAGAGATGTAGTAGTAGTATGTATGTATAAAGAAGAAAGAAAAAAAAACCACGGGTAGGTGGTATACAATTATGGACGGACTGCCCAGTGCCGACACAGAGGTAGCTACAGCCGTGGACTACCGTACTGTACTGTGTCTGCTGCTAATATAGACTGGTTGATAAAGAGATGTAGTAGTAGTATGTATGTATAAAGAAGAAAGAAAAAAAAACCACGGGTAGGTGGTATACAATTATGGACGGACTGCCCAGTGCCGACACAGAGGTAGCTACAGCCGTGGACTACCGTACTGTACTGTGTCTGCTGCTAATATAGACTGGTTGATAAAGAGATGTAGTAGTAGTAGTATGTATGTATAAAGAAGAAAGAAAAAAAAACCACGGGTAGGTGGTATACAATTATGGACGGACTGCCGAGTGCCGACACAGAGGTAGCTACAGCCGTGGACTACCGTACTGTACTGTGTCTGCTGCTAATATAGACTGGTTGATAAAGAGATGTAGTAGTAGTATGTATGTATAAAGAAGAAAGAAAAAAAAACCACGGGTAGGTGGTATACAATTATGGACGGACTGCCGAGTGCCGACACAGAGGTAGCTACAGCCGTGAACTACCGTACTGTGTCTGCTGCGACTGGATGATAAATAATGATATAAAAAATATATATATATCACTACTGCAGCCGGACAGGTATATATTATATAATGACGGATCTGCTGGACACTGTCTGTCAGCAGAATGAGTTTTTTATAGAATAAAAAAAAAAACACCACACAAGTGAAGTCACACGACGAGTGTTTAACTTTTTCAGGCAATCACAATATAGTATACTATACTACTAACTATACTGGTGGTCAGTGTGGTCAGGTCACTGGTCAGTCACACTGGCAGTGGCACTCCTGCAGCAAAAGTGTGCACTGTTTAATTTTAATAATAATATGTACTCCTGGCTCCTGCTATAACCTATAACTGGCACTGCAGTGCTCCCCAGTCTCCCCCACAATTATAAGATGTGTGAGCTGAGCACAGTCAGATACGAGTGTTTAACTTTTTCAGGCAATCACAATATAGTATACTATACTACTAACTATACTGGTGGTCAGTGTGGTCAGGTCACTGGTCAGTCACACTGGCAGTGGCACTCCTGCAGCAAAAGTGTGCACTGTTTAATTTTAATAATAATATGTACTCCTGGCTCCTGCTATAACCTATAACTGGCACTGCAGTGCTCCCCAGTCTCCCCCACAATTATAAGATGTGTGAGCAGAGCACAGTCAGATATATACATAGATGATGCAGCACACTGGGCTGAGCAGTGCACACAGATATGGTATGTGACTGAGTCACTGTGTATCGTTTTTTTCAGGCAGAGAACGGATATATTAAATAAAACTGCACTGTCTGGTGGTCACTGTGGTCAGTCACTAGTAAACTCTGCACTCTCTACAGTTCTACAGTACTCCTAAGCTCCAGTAAATCAGGTCAATCTCTCTCTCTCTCTCTTCTAATCTAAATGGAGAGGACGCCAGCCACGTCCTCTCCCTATCAATCTCAATGCACGTGTGAAAATGGCGGCGACGTGCGGCTCCTTATATAGAATCCGAGTCTCGCGAGAATCCGACAGCGTCATGATGACGTTCGGGCGCGCTCGGGTTAACCGAGCAAGGCGGGAAGATCCAAGTCGCTCGGACCCGTGAAAAAAACCATGAAGTTCGTGCGGGTTCGGATTCAGAGAAACCGAACCCGCTCATCTCTAGTTTTTACGCTTTCACCTCCAGCTGAGTTCTTACATGTTTTTCCCATTTTTATACCCCCCCCCCATTTTATTTTCCTTATTTTATTTTGCTTTTTCCCGTTGTGTGTTTATGTTGCTTCGATTGGCAGGAAGCTTGTTTTAGATCGGCTAGGCCGTGACTTCTGCAAGACACGAAAACCCCTTTTTTCTTTTGGCAGATCCTTCAGGTTAATGCGTTTCATATATACTCCTGTTAGGATACTTATTAACCGATTTTTACTCCTTTCCTTCTCTTCAGGTTGGGTAGAGGACGATTTGGCAACCTGGGTGGTCGGCCACTCTTATGTTTACTGGGCAGACAGGTTTTTGGCCTCGGAGGGGGCACAGATGTTTCCTGGGGCTCATGGCGTTCGTTGGCTTGGTTGGCGGGGGTTGATGTGGAAAGATCTGAAGAGTAGATTGGTCAGTCAGGTCAGCAAGCATGGAGTCCCTAGGGTGCTGGTTGTCCATTTAGGTGGCAACGATCTGGGGAAGAGGACATCTTTGGAGCTGCGGTGGGCCATGATGGAGGATCTGGCCAGTGTGGCCGCAGCGTGGCCCACTTGTGTTTTGGTGTTCTCTATGATGGTGCCAAGGTTGCGTTGGTGATGAGTGGTGGACGGTCGCCCGATTGATGAGGCCAGGCAAAAGGTGAATGCGGTGGTGGCGAAGTGGGTGTTGGCCCACGGAGGGAAAGTGGTTCACCACCCTAGGATTCGGTTTCGTGACAGTCACCTTTTTCGGCCTGATGGTGTGCATCTGTCCAAGAAGGGGATGCTGTTGTTTCTGGAGGATCTGTTTCTGGTGTTGCAGGAGTTAGGTTGAGGATATGGTGGCGGTGCGAAGACTCTGGGGAAGAGTCTTTCGCTGTTGGCGGAAAAGAACGGCAGGTTGTAATTTGACTGGTTAGTTGCAGTTGTTTGCAGTATTTGTGTGGTTTAGGTGCACTCACCTCCATTGACTTTTAAGGCCACTAGATCACCCATCAGGGGGCAGCGTCATCACCCATCCGGGTGGGCAGTCAGCGTGGAGGTCTGAGTCGGGCACCTATTACCTACTTATGTTTTGTGGTAATTTAGGATCGTTTGGGTTTGATGTTTTTTGAGGTTATCATCAGTTGAATATAGCCGTTCTTTTTTCTGCCACCATATGCCGGCTGAATCGGCATGTTAATTTAAATTTTACTTTACAGGTTTTTTCTAATGGTTAGGGTACAATAAATAGCTAACATTTTTCTGCCAAATTCATGTCTCCGTGTCATTATTTCTTGGTATTAAAGGTATTGAATGCTTTACTTTTGAATAAGGGTCCACACACTATCATTAGGAGGTTTAGGAGAGCGAAATGACAGCATAGGAATGGAGAGAGTTAAACCTCCTGTGAGGGCTGGACCTAACTGTGTTGAAAAGTACAGCCAATGATAGAGAGGGGAGGGAACAGTATATATAGGGATGTATAGCCTAGCTTGGTCTCTCTTGCTGCTGGTTTTCCTTCCCGCCCTCCCACCCCAATTGGTAGAGGTTTTGGCACGGAGTGCCTTGGCTCTGAATTGTTAGCGTGTGTTATCGTTGGCTATTTGTCAGCGGAAAAGAACGGCAGGTTGTAATTTGACTGGTTAGTTGCAGTTGTTTGCAGTATTTGTGTGGTTTAGGTGCACTCACCTCCATTGACTATTAAGGCCGCTAGATCACCCATCAGGGGGCAGCGTCATCACCCATCCGGGTGGGCAGTTAGCGTGGAGGTCTGAGTCGGGCACCTATTACCTACTTATGTTTTGTGGTAATTTAGGATCGTTTGGGTTTGATGTTTTTTGAGGTTATCATCAGTTGAATATAGCCATTCTTTTTTCTACCACCATGTGCCGGCTGAATCGGCATGTTAATTTAAATTTTACTTTAC
Organism: Pseudophryne corroboree; assembly: GCF_028390025.1. NCBI lineage: Eukaryota > Metazoa > Chordata > Amphibia > Anura > Myobatrachidae > Pseudophryne > Pseudophryne corroboree. The sequence goes on along the minus strand of NC_086445.1, from coordinate 826,772,354 downwards.
AGGTTTTTTTCTAATGGTTAGGGTACAATAAATAGCTAACAATTTTCTGCCAAATTCATGTCTCCGTGTCATTATTTCTTGGTATTGAAGGTATTGAATGCTTTACTTTTGAATAAGGGTCCACACACTATCATTAGGAGGTTTAGGGGATATATGTATGACATGTCAATAAACTGTAATGTCATGTTAATATGTATTTTTATACTTTCATTTGGATTTCTGTGTCCAAAGGATATCAAGGAATCCCCACCAAATGTGTCACTTTGGGGGTTAATAGACTGTTAATAGTAGCCCTCACATCAATGGCAGCAATGAGGAAATGTTTTTTTGCACCAGAACACTGTTTGAGACAGCCAGCAGCATGTGGGTCCAGCAAGAAGACAGCTGGCACGCGCTGTGTGAGTGTCTATAAATAGTGGCTATGCCTGGACTGCTGGAGTGCTGAAACAGACTGCTGTGCTGGTGAAGCCTGACTGTAGAACTGTCTGGCGCAGGTGCTTCTTAGATCTGGTAGGTCCCAGCGGCAGTGTGTGATGCAGAGTCCGAAGGCACAGCTTATGGCGATCTTCCTTGCAGTGTAGCAGAGCGGCTGTTAGTTAGTTGCCTGAGAGGGAGAATGTAGTGCAGCAATGAGCCAGAGTGGAATACTTGGTGGGCCCAGGTGCAAAAATATGCTCTGGGCCCTCCCTCCTCTGGCCATGGGGAGAGGCAGTGGGTGACTGGGGAGAAGCAGTGGGTGACAGTGAGCAAGACTGTGGGAAAATGAGAGGCAGGTGATGACTGGGGAGTCAGTGGGTGACAAAGAGATAGAGGGTGACATGGACAGTGTGACAGGGTAAAGGAGGCATGTAAAGACAGTGGATCACAGGGGCAAGGCAGATGGTGACTGGGAGTCAGTGGATGATAGGAAGATGTAGAGCGTTTCAGAGAGAGGCGATGGTTGTCAGGGAGAGGCAGTGGGTGACAGGGGAAGGTGGTGGGTGACAGGGGAAGGTGGTGGGTGACAGGGGAAGGCAGAGGAAAGGAGAGGGTGACAAGAAGATAGTGTGTGACAGGGGAGACGCATTGGGTGACAGTGATAGGTAGAGGACAGGGAGAGGGTGTCAAGAGGACAGAAGATAATGGGTGGAAGCAGTGTGTGAAGGGGAAGGCAAATGGTGACAAGGAGATTGTGGGTGATGGGTAGAAGCAATGGTTGATGGGGGAAGGCTGAGGGTGACAGGGGAAGGCCTAGGGCGACAGTGAGATGGGTGATTGGTAGTGGATGACATCTGTGAGGTGGATGTAGGCATCGACACTGCAGTGTTGTGCTTCTATGGTAACTTTCTGTATGAGAACCTCCGTACTATCCATTTGTCCATTCTGTGCAGCTAGAGCCAAAGGTGTAAATACAGAGTCAGGGCCCATGCTCAGCTCCTGCATGAAGCAGTGGTCCTGTGATTACTTTAGGCACCAGTTTTGCTGCTAGTGAGACGGGTGGGGCGGATCCTCCTATCCACCCTGCAATCAGCTAGATGTCATCCCCAGTGGCACTACCTATTCCTCAGCATGGAGCTGGCCCCCTTCACTCAGGGGATAGAATGGTGGAGCCCAGGAGAGAAGAGAGAGACAGACCCCCCTGACCCTCCTCCTCTGGCGGGAACACATCCTCTGGGTACTCATTCACAGACCATGGAGCGAAGCAGTGGTGTAATGAGTCAGTTTGGTGCATTACAGCATAAAGCTGCCAGCTTAGGCCCTTTAATAGCAGAGTGCCCACTGCAATGCAATGCACCGGCTACAGTGCAGCCAGTTCCACTACTGGACTGGAGAGCAGTTAGGATGCAGCTCCTGAGTTTGACCCACCGCCTGTGACACTGTGTTGATGCTAGAGATTTGTTTTCTGGAGCGGACTCAGTGACCTACATGGAGGCAGAACGGTTGCAGCATTAGCTGACAGAAGGCAGTAGAATGAGACTGTAGCAGCACCAAGTGAGCTCTTGACAGGAGGAACTGGGAACAGCACAGAAGTGAAGGCAGATCCCCAGAAGGTGGGCAGTGGGAAACCGAGTCAAAAGCCTTTGCGGAGAAAGGTGGAGAAAGGCAATTCACCTCAGAGACTTCCATTGAATTATAAATTCTGATTAAAGAGTACTGTCTGACCTACAGCTCTGTGAGATAGCCTTCCTCTAATATTGGACAACCCAGGTAGCCTCAGTGTTTTAGGATATATCAACACACTATTAAATCACATCCGGTAGCAACTTATCAACATAATTGAGGGCACTTATCGCTTGCTGACCTTCAGAGCCCGGAATATCCTGTCAAATTGTGTTTAACAGAGATTCAACTTGATAGCAACTTGATTTTTTTTTATTTTCAATGTAGACAGTGAATAGACTATATCAGTTGGCCTGTGCCTTCCGTAGCTTCTTGGGAGCCAGGTTGAGAATGCTGGCAAGCTGCTCTGATTGTGAATTACACATACTGTATATAGAGCGGTCAGGCCGTATTTTTTTAACTGACTCCCAGCCTACAGCAAGACAGTAAATTGTTGTCAGCATGCTGATTGGTGGATGGCTGTAGTTATTATCTGCCAAGCAGAGTGCTGAAAGACATTCCTTGTATGTAAGCATGTGGCAAAATAGTGCGGAATAGCAGGAGGGGTAAGTTATGATTTATTTTAAATCATTAATTCTCATAAAAGAGTTGGTAGGGGCTTCAGTAAATTGTTTTGCCCAAGGCCTACAATGCTGTTAAGATGGCCCTGAGTTAGGGGTACCTGACCCAACATGTATAAGACAATTTACAAGCTCACATTGCCAAGAGGAATACCTTCCCCATTTTTTTGCGGTCATCTCACTGAGGTAAAGGAAATTATTTACCTACAAAGAGTAACATTTCAGAAATTGAAATAAAGCAGGAAAAACGTTAATAGACTTGGAGAGGAATATGTACAAATAAACCACCCTGGATGATAATTTTCTAAAAAGTTTATCATGTTTGGGCTCCACTGAAAGTGTAGCCAGCACTTCTTTAATGGTTAAATAGTTCAGCATGTAATAATTGTAATAAACTAATGAGAAATATGGAGTACAAATTGTCATTTAGCTCCCATCCAGTTTTCCAGATTACAGTTTCCACCAGTTCCTCACTGTATAATCAACTGACAGATGCATACTACTTTAGTAAAGTTTGAAAGAGGACAACTCCAACTCAATGTATTATGGACCCTATTCAGCATCAGTTGCAGTGATGCTAAATTAGAAAAACTGCACCTGCTTGTGATCACTTGCTGGGGGCTGGTCAGCACAGGGCAAAGCTGCCCAGCATACAAATGTCCGCCAGCAATATGATCACAGAGTGGCCATGTTTCCTTTGCAGTGGCTGCATGTGATATCATGCGGCTGCCCCAAAAATGGCCCAGATCTTCTTCCATTTTTGCTGCACCACCCTGTGAACACCTCTGCCTGTCAATCAGGCAGAGGCATTTGCATTAATGAGATGCAATCGCACCTCCCTGCATGCGCACGCTCAGTGTGGGCCTTGTGCGTGTACACTACCCCAAGAAATGTGAGAATGCGATCGGATTGCATCTTCGTTTCATCCTGAATAAGGCCCTATATCCTTTTGCATGTAAGGATAAACTCCTGCAATTCCTTTACTTCACAAAATTCCTTTAGAAGGAGATAAACATTTTCAGTTGAGAAGAACTCTGCTTAGATTCTTCTATTGTGAAGGCCCATATAGACTGGGGAGAGATGTGTGCTGAGCGAACCGCTCAGCACACATCTCTTCCCCCGCTCAGCACAGCGCGATGTGTGCTGAGCGTGCAGGGGGCATCAGTGGGGGGGGGCGCGCTCATTTCATTTCAGCGGGTGAAGTGAGAGACCCGCTAGATTGGCCTGCACCAATATAGCACCAGCAATATCGCTCCGTGAGTGCCCCCCTTTAGAGTATTCAGAAAATCCCACTGACTTTAAAGGGTTTAATAATACCAGTTTACCAATTATCCCTCCCTGCTAAGCCACAGAGACTTTAAATTCATCCGTTGCCTCATAAACAAGCTCAGGGGAAATAGCAAGCAATAAGCTGCAGTGCTCCAAGGGACAATATATTGGCCAAAAGGGATAGAGGGGGACATGTACTAAGCAGTGATAAAAGTGGAGAAGTGAGCTAGTGGAGAAGTTGCCCATGGCAATGAATCAGCACTGACATAACATTTATAATTTGCTTACTATTAGAGTATACAGAGCAGCTGATTGGTTGCCAAGGGCACCTTCTCCACTGGCTCACTTCTCCACTTTTATCACTACTTAGTACTAGTGATGAGCGGGTCCGGTTCGTCGGAATCCGAACCCCTCCGAACTTCACCCATTTTACACGGTTCCGAGGCAGATTCGAATCTTCCCGCCTTGCTCGGTTAACCCGAGCGCGCCCGAACATCATCATCCCGCTGTCGGATTCTCGCGAGATTCGGATTCTATATAAGGAGCCGCGCGTCGCCGCCATTTTTCACTCGTGCATTGGAAATGATAGTGAGAGGATGTGGCTGGCTTAATATGTGGCTGCAAATATCTGTGCTCACTGCTTTATTGTGGGGATTGGGGACCAGCAGTATTATATAGGAGGAGTACAGTACAGTGCAGAGTTTTGCTGACCAATGACCACCAGTATTATACGTTCTCTGCCTGAAAAACGCTCCATATCTGTGCTCAGTGTGCTGCATGTATCTGTGCTCACACTGCTTTATTGTGGGGACTGGGGACTAGCAGTATTATATAGGAGGAGTACAGTGCAGAGTTTTGCTGACCAGTGACCACCAGTATTATACGTTCTCTGCCTGAAAAACGCTCCATATCTGTGCTCAGTGTGCTGCATATATCTGTGCTCACACTGCTTTATTGTGGGGACTGGGGACCACCAGTATTATATAGGAGGAGTACAGTGCAGAGTTTTGCTGACCAGTGACCACCAGTATTATACGTTCTCTGCCTGAAAAACACTCCATAGCTGTGCTGCATTGTAGTATATAGTAGGAGTACAGTGCATAATTTTGCTGACCACCAGTATATAATATATAGCAGTACGGTGCATTAGGCCACTGCTCTACCTACCTCTGTGTCGTCAAGTATACTATCCATCCATACCTGTGGTGCATTTCAGTTTTGCACAGTTTGCTGACCACCAGTATATAATATATAGCAGTACGGTACAGTAGGCCACTGCTCTACCTACCTCTGTGTCGTCAAGTATACTATCCATCCATACCTGTGGTGCATTTCAGTTTTGCACAGTTTGCTAACCACCAGTATATAATATATAGCAGTACGGTACAGAAGGCAACTGCTCTACCTACCTCTGTGTTGTCAAGTATACTGTCCCTCCATACCTGTGGTGCATTTCAGTTTTGCACAGTTTGCTGACCACCAGTATATAATATATAGCAGTACGGTACAGTAGGCCACTGCTCTACCTACCTCTGTGTCGTCAAGTATACTATTCATCCATACCTGTGGTGCATTTCAGTTGTGCACAGTATATATAGTAGTAGGCCATTGCTATTGATACTGGCATATAATTCCACACATTAAAAAATGGAGAACAAAAATGTGGAGGGTAAAATAGGGAAAGATCAAGATCCACTTCCACCTCGTGCTGAAGCTGCTGCCACTAGTCATGGCCGAGATGATGAAATGCCATCAACGTCGTCTGCCAAGGCCGATGCCCAATGTCATAGTAGAGAGCATGTAAAATCCAAAAAACAAAAGTTCAGTAAAATGACCCAAAAATCTAAATTAAAAGCGACTGAGGAGAAGCGTAAACTTGCCAATTTGCCATTTACGACACGGAGTGGCAAGGAACGGCTGAGGCCCTGGCCTATGTTCATGGCTAGTGGTTCAGCTTCACATGAGGATGGAAGCACTCATCCTCTCACTAGAAAACTGCAATGCCACTCCTAGATGGGCCAGGTGTTTGTGTCGGCCACTTGGGTCGCTTAGCTTAGTCACACAGCTACCTCATTGTGCCTCTTTTTTTCTTTGCATCATGTGCTGTTTGGGGACTATTTTTTTGAAGTGCCATCCTGTCTGACACTGCAGTGCCACTCCTAGATGGGCCAGGTGTTTGTGTCGGCCACTTGGGTCGCTTAGCTTAGTCACACAGCTACCTCATTGTGCCTCTTTTTTTCTTTGCATCATGTGCTGTTTGGGGACTATTTTTTTGAAGTGCCATCCTGTCTGACACTGCAGTGCCACTCCTAGATGGGCCAGGTGTTTGTGTCGGCCACTTGTGTCGCTTAGCTCAGTCACACAGCGACCTTGGTGCACCACTTTTTTTCTTTGCATCATGTGCTGTTTGGGGACTATTTTATTGAAGTGCCATCCTGTCTGACACTGCAGTGCCACTCCTAGATGGGCCAGGCGTTTGTGTCGGCCACTTGTGTCGCTTATCTTAGTCACACAGCGACCTTGGTGCACTACTTTTTTTCTTTGCATCATGGGCTGTTTGGGGACTATTTTTTTGAAGTGCCATCCTGTCTGACACTGCAGTGCCACTCCTAGATGGGCCAGGTGTTTGTGTCGGCCACTTGGGTCGCTTAGTTTAGTCATCCATCGACCTCCGTGCAAATTTTAGGACTAAAAATAATATTGTGAGGTGTGAGGTGTTCAGAATAGACTGGAAATGAGTGGAAATTATGGTTATTGAGGTTAATAATACTATGGGATCAAAATGACCCCCAAATTCTATGATTTAAGCTGTTTTTGAGGGGTTTTTGTAAAAAACACCCGAATCCAAAACGCACCCGAATCCGACAAAAAATTTTCAGGGAGGTTTTGCCAAAACGCGTCCGAATCCAAAACACGGCCGCGGAACCGAATCCAAAACCAAAACACAAAACCTGAAAAATGCCCGGTGCACATCACTACTTAGTACATGTCTCCCTTACTCTCTTAAGGGAATTAAAATAATGTTATATGGGCATGGCTGTCTAAGTTGACCTGAAAAAAGTTGACAGTGTCTAGGTCAACACAAGAAAAGGTTACCATGAGATTTTTTTAAATAAATTGGTGTCGTTTACTCAGTAAAGTGTCCAGGAAACCCAATTAGTGCCCTACGTCCTCTCACATGGCTTGCTTCGCCCGACATGCTTCGGGCAAGGATACTGTTCCCAATCGTAGTCCACGTGGATCGTAAAGTATGAAAACATTTTTAAAAAGTCATGTTGACCTTTTCCTGTGTCGACCATTGACATGTCAACCACCTTGATCTTTTGACTGTCGACCTATTATCTGGTTACAGAGTTATAACGGTTTTTTAGAAAGTTTAATATACAGTATTGTGATACAGTTTATAATAGTCAAGTATGAGAATAAGCCAGAGTGAATTAAAACCTTTGAAAAGGAACTGATTTTAGGAATACTATGATAGTTAAGTTAACAAGATGTTCATGTAATTTGTAGCCAAAAGAACTTAATTTTAAATGATAGAATGTTTTAATACTGTGTGTATGTAAAACCAACTTATTCTGCCAAAACAGCACAAGCTTTGGAGTTTCATAATAAAAGAATGTTAAACTTGCTGTGAGTATGTAATATATGTAAAGCTTTAAAATTAGGATACATGTATTGAGGGAAACTTGCAATTGCATCTATTCCTATTTAATAATTATGTGAATAATAGTCCTCTTGAAAAAAAAGTTTATTTGAAGCAGCTGGTATAATTCTGAGTGTTAAGGGCGGTACACATGGAGAGATCCATGCTTAAATTCTAAGAAATCTGACTAAATTGCTTAAAAATTAAGCACGGATCTCTCCGTGTGTATACCCATAGCGATAGCGATGCGCGGCCCTAAGCATCGCTATCGCTGACTCTAAATTTGGCATGCATGAATGCCAAATCTAGTAGATCGCTCATTTCACCGCTGGGTGCAATGAGCGACCCCCCTCGCTCAGCACACATCGCGCTATGTGCTAAGTGGGGGAAGAGATGTGTGCTGAGCGGTCTGTGCTAGATCGCTCAGCACACATCTACCCCGTGTGTACGGGGCTTTAGAAGGGATCCTCTTTACATCTTAAGGTGCATACACCCCGGGCGGATTTTGCCTATTTTCTAAGCGACCTGTCTAGATAGCTTAGAAATTAAGCATGGATCGCTCCATGTGCACACCCCATAGCGAAGGCGATGTATGGTCCCGCGCATCGCCATTGCCCGCTCAGATCTTTAGCACATGCAGGCAAGATCTAGTTAGATTGCCTAGCATGTGCATAAAGAACACTGGTTAGCACAGATTGCTCAGCACACATCGCTGTGTGCATAGCGGTGTTTGCAGAGCAATCTGTGCTAATCTAGATCGCTTAGCACACAGCACAAGTCGCCCCATGTGTATGCCCCCTGAGGCCTATTAAGAGGATAAAGAGAATTGTATCCATAAGGCATACTTGCCTACTTTTGAAAATGCATTTCAGGGAGATTGTGAAAGTGACGCCTATTAGGGCGGACGTGTACTGCTACATCTGAGAGGCGTGTCATAAACATGACTTACATCCAAATGTAAATAAGCCCCAAAGTTAGTAAGATACTTGTTGAAGCAAAAACACTGATATTTTGCAGGATTTTTTTGTGTATTGTATTTTAGAGGAGCTTCCATATACTGTAAGTGGTCTGGAGAAACCTTATATAAAATGCATGTAGCCATAGGAATCATCGTGCCTTATAACCAATGCAGGGAAATGACGCTGATGATCCCATTTGAATGTATGTATCTCTGATTCCCCCCCCCCCCCCCCCCCCCCAAGAATGCAACAGCTGCATAATGGGGATAAGGTGCAATCAGGGAGATTGCTGGTCCATTCAGGGAGTGAGGGAGATTGCTGCTATTTCAGGGAGTCTCGTGCAGAATGAGGGAGGGTAGGCAGCTATGCCATAAGGAACATTCCATCCAGGCCCGGCGCTACCCACTCAGCAAAGGGATGCAGAGCAGGTAGGTGCCAGACCAGGAGAGGCGCTGTATCTGCTCTGCATCCCCGCTGCTGCGCCGGCCTGTCCCCCCTGCTGCTGCTGCCAGCTGCTCTGCCTGTCACACTATATGACAGGCAGCAGCGTCGGCAGCTTGGAGCCTCCTCTCCCCCTCACCTGTGACAGCGGGGTTTGTCGGGTTGGTCCGGGCCAAAAAGGGGGCGTGGCTACACGGGAATGGGGGATGGAGCTACAAGGGACCAGGCTGCTGCTGCTGCTATGGCCTGCCAGACTGTTAGGTAAGTGAAGGGAAAGAGAGAGAGAGAGAGAGAGAGAGAGAGAGAGAGAGAGAGTGAGTGTGTGTGTGTGTGTGTGTGTGGGTGTGTATGTATGTGTGTGTATATATGGGTGTGTGTGTGTGTATATGGGTCAGGGCCGGTGCTTGCCCTTGTGGCGCCCCTGGCAAATCGATAGGGGCGTGGCTTCATATGGGAGGCGTGGTCAGTTACTCCCCTATTTGTGCCCCCTGTAGCACCGCTGGAAGAGAAAAAAAAATGTATACTTACTATCCCCGCTCCGGATTCCAGACCGCTGCAGACAGCCGCCGGCGCCGCTCCTCACCTCGGATCAGCATAGACACTAGAGGTCAATTATGACCCCTAGCGTCTGTGCCACAATGCTGTCCGGTGCGCAATGACGTCATCGTGCACCGCACAGCAAAGGTCCACTTCACGAAGGGAAACTAGATGCGTAGCGTCTGGTTCCCTTCACAGTGGGGGACCAGCAGGGGGCACAGCGGCGGGGAGTCACAGCGGGGGGGGGGGCACAGTAGCGGATCTTGCCATGGTGCGGCGCCCTCCGGATGGCGGCGCCCCGGGCAAAAGTCCTGCTTGCCCGTGGCTAGATCCGCTATTTATATGGGTGTGTGTGTGTATATATATGTGTGTGTGTGTGTGTGCGTGTGGGGGGGGGGGGGGGAGGTTGTTTGTATAAGTGCCATTTCTATGGGCATTACATATAAACATCACTACCACTATGGGCATTACATATAAGCGTCACTACTACTATGGGCATTACATATAAGCATCACTACCACTATGGGCATTACATATAAGCATCACTACCACTATGGGCATTACATATAAGCATCACTACTACTATGGGCATTACATATAAGTGTCACTACCACTATGGGCATTACATATAAGCGTCACTACTACTATGGGCATTACATATAAGCGTCACTACCACTATGGGCATTACATATAAGCATCTCTACCACTATGGGCAGTACATATAAGCGGCACTACCACTATGGGCATTACATATAAGCGTCACTACCACTATGGGCATTACATATAAGCGGCACTACTACTATGCACAGTACGTAAAAGTGCCACTGCTACTATGAGCATTACGTAAAGCGGTACTACTGCTATGGGCATTACGTATAAGAAGCACTACTACTATGGGCATTACGTAAAAGCATCACTGCTACTATGCGCATTACGTATAAGTGGCGCTACTGCTATGGGCATTACATATAAGCGGCACTACTACTATGGACATTACCTAAACGTGGAGGAGATAGATTCAATATATTATGTAAAAGAGAGGCCTATTGGATCTACGTTCTGGGAACTTTAGTACCAGGTGGCCTAAATGATACAGTAGAACTAAACAATATATATCTTTCTCTGAGCCACTCCCTTCTATATATATATATATATATATATATATATATATATATATATATATATATTATGTTTGCCCCTTTATATGTTAATTTTGCTAAAGATTATCCTAGTGCTCTTTTTAAATATAAATATAGAATGTAGAAAGTATTGGATGTAAATATATGTCTATATATATTCTTATTCTCATTTCTATTTCTAATTTTTTTTTTTTTTTATTTATATATATATATATATATATTTATATTTTTTTTATTTTTTATGTACACTAAGGACATATATGGCATTGTGAGAGATATATATCCAGGTGTACTATGTATTTTTCATAAATCTGTATCTTTTTCGGATAATTTATGATCTTCTGATGTTGTTAATGGCTTTTTTTCCTAGGTAGATAGTTTCTCTATATAGATATTCTCCTCATTGAGTATATAAATGTTCTCCTCACTGATTATATATCCTCCTCATGTCCACGTGCGCATATGAGATGTGGACGCACCCGGTCATAGAATTCTAAGATGTAGAATGCTTCTGTTCTCCAATAAAGAAATAACAAAGGGAAAAATTAATAATAATAATAATAATAATAATAATAATAAAAACAAAAATAAGGTGGTAACTGTTTTTAATGTATATACTAGCCATGAGAGAATATATATATATATTTAAAAATAAGGTTAATAATAATAATAATAGGTGAATAGAACTAGGCTAGATAGATAGGAAAAATATTTCCTTTCTATGAATCATCTGAGTGGCGACTATAGGGTTAAACTGACATTTGTATATGTATATTTATCATTTTGAGTGTGCATTAAGGGTTTTTTATTTATATTTATCTATTTAAAGATATTTAATACCACTTTCTATGTCTGAATCTCAACCTCGTGTAAAAGCACTTATGTTTGAATACAAAGTAACAAGTGGACTTTGATTATTATATATAAAGTACTTAACCGGAAGCTGTGTGGAACGCACTCAGGTTTCCTAGCTTGAAAATAGTAAAGCAATGTTATAGCTTCAAACCGAGGCGTGAGACGCAGGCACGTGATCGGGAGAGATCATGAGTACGCCTGAATGTGCCTGCATGTGTGCTCCATTCTGAAATGAGGCTTAGCGGGGAGATGCGACGTGCCCCCGCAGGTGGGAGATTGTCCGCTATTTAAACTGGATCACGGAGGGACAGAGACATACTTTTCTGAGGAAGCCGCTGAACCTGTTAGAGGTGGAGAAACGCGTAAGAGGACTTCATTATCTCTGTCTGGTACCGGTCTTTACTTCCATCTACCTGCAGGCAATTGGACCACTGTTGGGACACTCCAGATATGGCCCCTTTAATGGGTAATTAAAGCACCAGGAGCCGGGAGTTACCACTACATTGGACCAAAGGGTTAAACTTCTGATCCATGAAGCAGGTTATACTAATCTAATAATGTGGACCACTGTTATTGCTTTAAAGTCAAACTAATATAAGAAACAGCATGCTGTACTAATTGACTAACATTGCTTTGAACGTTTGCTGCAACTAACTGACCAGCTATTACCAGCGGCAATAACTACTGCTTTGCAAATGACTTTATAACTTGGAAAGAGTCAGGAGACCAACCAATGAGCTGTGCTTGATAAGCTTGTTTATTTACTATTATAAAGGCTTAAAAATTGTACTGTGCCTTGGACTATAAGGTCCTGCAGGATTGACCGATACTTGATGATGAGATTTATTAACAAATGTTGAGTTTTTAACTGTGTTAATAAAAGCACACACCTTTTTAATAAGCGCTGTTATTTGTGTGTATATACTATGGACATTACATAAAAGCAGCACTACTACTATGGACATTACGTAAAAGCAGCACTGCTACTATGGGCATTATGTAAAAGCGGCACTACTATGGGCATTACGTAAAAGCAGCGCAGCTACTATGTGCATTACATATAAGCGGTGCTACTACTGTGGGCATTATGTTTAAACGGCGCTACTACTATGGACATTACGCATAAGAGGCACTACTACAATGGGCATTACATATAAGGGGCGCTAATACTATTGGTGTTACGTATAAGTGGCGCTACTACTATGGGCATTACGTATAAGGAGCGCTGCTACTATGGCCATTACATACACTGGGCGCTACTACTATCTATGGTCATTACGTGTATAAGCAGCACTACTACTTGAGGTGTAATGTGAATACGATTGTGCTACTGTGTGGCATTAATTGAAATGGGGGTACTTTGTGTGGCCACGTCCATTCCTTTTGAGACCACACCCCTTTTTCCAGCGCACGCTGTTTCTTTATAAAGTGTGGGAGGGCGCAAATTTATAGTTTGCAGGAGGGCGCCGAACACCCTAGCACCGGCCCTGATTCCATCCCAACTTTGGTAAGTGGCAATAACACCATAATACATTCTTTCACTATCTAACAGTGATCACATAGTCTCAGTAGAGCTGACAATGTAATGTGTATTATCAGGTTAAGGATGTGACCGGTATAAGATACAAGACATGCTGATACACTCAGCAATGTTCTACATATAGCAGGCAAACAATGTACATGAGTTATATCTTCTGTGAAGTATTAAAACAACATAAACATAGTGAATGTCAATATGGCAAGAACACATTCAATGAAAGTGCAAACAAACCTGCTTGTGGTCTGCAGCCAGCACCCAGTGTGGGGCATCTGCTGTTTATTGTTCTAATGCTGTGTCTCATCCTCCATCCTGCCAGGGCTGCCATCGGAAATTGTAGGGCCTGGAACAGAAAATAGGCAGCCCCCCCCCCACCCCCCCCTTCAAAAAAAAAAGAAAGATAGACAGGTAGAAAAAAAAATAGGTAATGGAAATGAAGTAAAAGTTAATATAGATTTATAAAAAATTCCTATGCACAAACGGAGCAACACCAAATTATGACCATTGCACCATATTAAGTTCCCACAGTAATGCCCATAACACCATGTTATGCCCCACACAGTAATGCCCTTGTCACCATATTATGCACAAACATATTATACCCAGTACCTGCTCGTTGTCAGGGTTTCTGCTCATTGTCAGTGGATTCTCCCCCCAGGTTGCTGCTGCTGTTGCCACCGCTGCGGGTCTGTCATCCTGGCGGAGCTGCTGTTTGCCCCTGCCTGCTTTAAACTATTGAAAACATAGCTCCCAAAATGGCCGCTGCCACAGAAGAGACAGTTATTAAAGATAGTAGAGGAGGCCTCCTCTAATATCTTTAATAACTGTCTTCCCTGAGGTGGTGGCCATTCTGAGAGGGACGTTTTCAATAGATTGTTGCCGGTGGATGGGGACCGATGGGGATGAACGGAGGCGGGGGTAAGGAGATGGGAGGACGGTGGCATGAGCGGCCTGGGCACTCCCCCCTCTGTCAGAGAGGCCGTACTCGGGACATCTGTGCCCCCAGTACCTCCCTGATGGCAGCCCTGTATCCTGCATATCTCCACATTCTTCACCACAGGCTCTATAAAGAGTCTTTGATGGCCCTCAGGAAGTATGGATATCTTAACTGTTTATTTCTGAAAACTATAAAGGCATATAGCAATAGAAAACATGGTACATTGAAACTGTGTAAACTCTGATAGCTCAAGGTTATTAGGAGAAGCAATCAGGAAGACATGCTAAGGTATACACAAGGGATCTTCAAGCTAGTAAAGCTGTGGGAGGAGGTGGGAAGGAGGGAGGTTGTGGTTGCCAAGCACAAAAAGGTATACAGAGTTGCTGGTTTGGTGACATTAGCAATCCAATGGTTGCATCTTTATACAGTATACAGAGATATGGAGCAGCTATATAGGATAAGCCAGGAGGTGTGAAGAGATGGGTTACATATGTAACCAAGGAACACAGATCTGATTGAATTTATTCTCTCTATCATGTAGATGAACTGTGATTTTTTTCCATGTGGTTAATGTATCAGACATTTGACTAATGAGGTGATTTTTTACATTCAAAAACAAGCTGAAAGCTGGTCATTTATTTACAATACTGCGTGATACTCCTGAAACTTGATGTGTTTATTTTCAGTATGATATGTGATACTGTAGGAACGTCACTTTGTGCCATAAGGCTTGTTTTCCTTTCTCACACTTTTTAGTATTTGTTCTGATGTAATTAAATTAATTTCACTAGTAACATTTAATTTCCCATAAATGTAACCCACTGATGAAACATAGAACATTCTATCTTTCAATATTTTGGCTGAGGACTTTAGTAAGTAAATGTGCAAGCTTCGCAATATTATTACATATGGTTATAAATATACTTTATTTTTATTATGCTATTTTATTTTCATTAATTTTTGACATTTTTAATATAATTTTCAGATATTTTGTATTATTTTCAATGTTTCAAATTTGAAATCTGAAATACAAGCAACATGTTTCAGTAGGCACTAGATGGTGCTACATCTACACAAATGTATTTATTACAAAAATAACTGCTTGTTGGAAGAGGAAAACTGAAGACATAACACTCAATTGCTTTTGTATGAGCTTGTTAGATATAAATTAATTATTACTACACTAAAGAAATGATGTGGCTCTAAGAGAAAGAATAGTCTAATTTACAAATCATTGTGCTAAGCTGAGTGATTATGTTTATTGTATTTCTATCCAGTTTTACTGTATCATTAAGCACTGGTAGTCATCATATTTTAAATTGCCTCTTTACAATTTGCCTCTATTGATTTTAATATTTGGGGATCTTAAGTATGAATGTTACATTAATGTTTCAATGTTCAGACTCCATCAGTATATTAGTGTCATTCAGAGTATGAGTGAAAAACATGGACTCAGAAAAGGCTTAATGATAAGTATGTGCGTGTGTGTGTATGTATGTATGTATGTATGTATGTATGTATGTATGTATGTGTATGTATGTATGTATGTATATGTGTCTATGTGTGTATTGTATGTATGTATGTATGTATGTATGTATGTATGTATGTATGTATGTAATTTATTTATTTCAACCAGCAGAGTGCCGGATTCCATGCTTTTTATATGCACATATAGTACTATGCAAAAGTTTTAGGTAGGTGTGGAAAAAAAAATGCAATGTAAAAGTGCTTTCTAAAATAGAAGTGTAATAGTTGATTTTTATCAATTAACAAAATGCAAAGTGAATGAACAAAAGAGAAATCTAAATCTACAGTAAACAATATTTGGTGTAACCACCCTTTGCCTTCAGAACAGCATCAATTCTTCTAGGTACACTTGCACACATTTTTTGAAGAAACTTGGCAGGGAGATTGTTCCAAACATCTTGGAGAACTAACCACAGATCTTCTGTGGATGTATGCTTGCTCAAATCCTTCTGTCTCTTCATGTAATCCCAGACAGACTCCATGATGTTAAGATCATGGCTTTGTGGGGGCCATATCATCACTTCCAGGACTCCTTGGGGTAAATTTACTAAGATGGGAGTTCTATTTAAGATGGGATGTTGCCCATAGCAACCAATCAGCTTCTACTTCTCATTTATCTAGCACCTTCTAGAAGATAATACCTGGAATCTGATTGATTGCTATGGGCAACATCCCATCTTAAATAGAACTCCCATCTTAGTAAATTTACCCCCTTGTTGTTCTTTCCACTGCAGATAGTTCTTAGTGACATTGACAATATGTTTGGGGTTGTTGTCTTGCTGCAGAATAAATTGGAGCCAATCAGACGCCTCCCTGATTGTAATGCATGTTGGATAAGGGCAATCTAGAAAAAGGGCACTCTCCAATGTTAGTAGCAAAAAATGCATTACTTTATTGTCATCACCTAGTGTAAAACATTAGCAGTCAAAGCTGCATCAGCACATCTCATGTCATATTGCATGTTTCATTCTCATATAAGCAATAGTACATTACTGTCTGTCAACTAACAAACTGTTAAGAAACACCAATATAGCTCCCGCTGCCATTAGATGCAAAAAGGATAAAACAAACAATCCTATCCGGGTATGGGTCGTTGGGTCGACTCAACTTAGGTCGACAGTCATTAGGTCGACCACTGAAGGTCGACATGGGCATTAGGTCAACATGAACTAGATCGACATAGGAATTAGGTCGACATGTACTAGGTTGACAGGTGAAAAGGTCGACATGAGCTTTTGGACTGTTTTTGGTGTCGTTTTCTTCGTAAAGTGACGGGGAACCCCAATTAGTGCACAGTGTCCCCTCGCTCGGCACAGGTTACCGTTCCATTCGTAGTCCACGTGGATCGTCAAGTACTGTATGGAAAAATCAAAACAATTTAAAAAAAAATGAGAAAAACTCATGTCAACCTTTTGACCTGTCAACCTAGTATATATGTCAACCTAATGACCATGTCGACCTATTGACCATGTCAACCTAATGCATGTCGACCTTCAGTGGTCGACCTAATGACTGTCTACCTAAGGTGTGTCGACCTAACGACCATATCCCACCTATCCAGCTTTGGTCCTTTAAATTCGAATCAGCCTCCTGTCCCACACACCTGTCAGGTTATCTCCTCAGCATGTGTAAGTTTCCACTGCACAGGCTCATTAAGACAGACATGGCAAACAGCGTCTCTACACTTCCACATTGAAAAGGAGTGTTCTCCTTGTCCTATTTCTTTGTTCTATATTAATGTCATATTTTCGAAGCAAATGTACTATTTTAACCATTTAGTAGTTTGTAAGAATGAATCACTAATTATATACCTTTTAATAATGCACTCGCAAAGGTGGGGGTGTGTGGAGGAGGGGCAGCATGTACTCAGGCCACAGACTGCATGGGGTCTTGTCTTAGCCACATTTCCGGCAAATGTACTCCATAATTATTCCTGCATCCATTACCAAAAACACTGATTTCAGCCTATGATTATAGCTATGATAACAACCAACATCACACAAGCTTCACAACACTATAATAATGCCACAATCCCATGTCTCCAAGGTTCAAGCACCTGGAGTCCTTTGTTAGGCCATAAAAAGCACATGGCTTAAAAAGGGGGTCGGGAAAACACATTAAAGCAGCCATTTTAGTAATGTATAAATTACAGAAACAGTGATTAATAATGTAGCCAGTAATTCCCAAACTCAGTCTGTTCCATTGAAACAAACATCCTCCACCATACTACCTTATTCATTCATAAGTCACATTCTTATCCATCTAAGACTTTTACTATACTTATTCAAGTATATTTCAAATTCCAATCCATCTAAGATCTTCAGTATTCCATTGCACTAACTTATTCAGGTACAATTCACATTCCAATTCATCTAATTATATTTCATCTTATTTAAATATATCTCCAACACAGTACAGTACTTCAATAAATAGAACATAATGGGGGGAATTCAAATGTTTGAAAAGTCGGTTGGGTGTCTGTTTTTTCCTGTCTATTAGATAGGAAAAAACAGACACCCAACTGACTTTTCAAACAATTGAATCTCACCCATTGTATGCTGGCTATGCTATATCACAGTCTTAACCTAATGTAATCAGTAATTCCCAATCCCATGCCTACAAGGCTGGGGTGGGCAACAAGCAGCCCTCCAGCTGTTGTAGAACTACACATCCCAGCATGCCAATGTTACAAAGACATGACTAGAGGAATCATCACAGATTCCCAGATCTACAACAAACACGTTACAATATGCATACCTCCCAACATGACCCTCTCCAGGAGGGACAAAATGCTCTGCTCCTGGATTTTCTCTTAATTCATGATTGCCGGCACCTGTGTTGAACAGGCTAATGGATAAGAAAGGTGTTTCAGCACAGGTGAGGACAATTATAATTTAAGAGGGAAGTCCAGAAGCAGAGCATTGTGTTCCTCATGGAGAGGGTCATGTTGGGAGGTATGCAATATGTTATCCTAAAACTACAACAAACACATTACAATACCAGATAATTAAACCAGCACCATTAACCTTAAAGCTATTACAGATTAACCATACCTCCCAACATGACCCTCTCTAGGAGGGACAAAATTCTCTGCTTCTGGCCTTTTTTCTTAATTTATGATTTATGATTGTCTGCACCTGTTTTGGACAGGTTAACGGATAAGAAAGGTATTTCAGCACAGGTGATAGCAATCATACATTAAGAGGGAAGTCCAGGAGCAGAACATTTTGTCCCTCCTGGAGGGACAAAATGTTGGGAGGTATGGAGGGTTATGTTGGGAGGTATGGTTTAACTATTCTATGCCATTATCAATTAGAGGCTGAGAGATTGATACTTAGCATCCAGGCCTGGTGTTTAAAGCTGCGTCTTTGGAATGAGTCTCTGGAGCTGTGTTTAGCTACATCTGTGAGAGCATGTGAGATGTGTGCTCTGTGAATTCAGATGGTATACTGTACCTTTGTCCCACCTATGGGCGTGTTTTTCAGAGGAAGTGGATGAAGCCTTATATCAGATAAGCTGGCCATGCTTTTCAATGTTAATTAGTACTAGGCCAAAGCAAGAGGACTTTTGACCACATGTGTAGAGATGTTAATTAGTCTAGGTCAAAGTCTGTGAGAAAACAGTATAAACCTATCCAAACACCTATCCAAAATGAACTACTGTACATACAGTAGCGCTATGAGCGCATGTGCACTAGACCTATCTGGGTTACAAATAATTAGATCTGCTTGCTGCTGCCACTCTGTCATCCTCATATAACCAGTTTCATAAAGCCAGTTTACCCAGCATTGGTCATCCCACTCCGAAACTCAAGTCACAGTCTCATCACAGTCTACTTATACCTCCTCCCAAACCAATCACCAGCTAATTATTCACACCCATGTGATTCACCTGTGCTATGTGTGTAGATATATGTGTCTTTACCATGAGTCTGCAGTATCCTAGAGAAAGTATTTATATTCAAAAAGAAAGGGGCGCCGATAAAGCAGTATCATTTGTGACATTTGTGCATTTTGCATCTCACCTTTGTCCGTGGGCATGGCTGGTTGCTCATATTACGTGTATACTTATACCCAATCTCATTACTATTATAATGATCAACCATCTTAATCAGTACATATCACTTCAATATCCATTCAATTTAACTTACATAAATGCCAGCAGAATATATTACACATATAATCATGCAGCTTTAAAATACATATAAATACATATATATAACAGCAAATACAATTATGCTTTAGAGATTTAAAAACTTGAAAGACTAAGTAAATCAGAGGAATCCTTATTAATCTCATTTACATAACTGTTTTATTTATTTTGAGTCTCTTTCATATATCAAAATTGCAAACACACAAGATACATGAGGGAAATAGAAAAAGATACCTTATTGCACAGCCTGGTATGCAACACATTCAACAACAGATTGCGTCAGCATTCTCCCTCTATTTTCCTCACCAGCTAAAAGAAAAGAAAAATAATATAAAATAATATTACTCTCCGAGGAAAGGGAAAATATCACTGGTTTCATTTAAATCAAATGGGACTAGTGTTTTCAATGTATAAATCAAAAAAGTTTCTCTACGTGCTAATTTTGTATCTAAATCGCCTTTTCTATCATCCGCAATTACATGTTCAATTGCTTTGAATGAAAAGTTTTGAAATGAACCTTGCTGACACTCTTCAAAGTGCCTAGGCACACTATGATGTTTAATTCTATTTTTAATATTTCTAGTATGTTCTAAAATGTGGAGCTTAAACTGTCTTTTTGTCTTTCCAACATATTTCTTGCTGCATTTATACAAATCACAAATTAAATGTGACAAATCATCAGTGACTTTACCTCCTCCCCAAGCAATTACCAGCTAATTATTCACATCCATGTGATGCAGATGTTCCGTGTGTATATGTGTATATTTATATATATATATATATATATATTCTGTGCATGGGATCTGGTCAGGGACCCAGCAGTTGAAATTAGAGATGTGCGGCGGGCACTTTTCGTATTTTGTGTTTTGGTTCTAATTCCCCGTTCGTGTTTTGGTTTTGACAAAACCATCCTTTTGTGTTGTGGTTTTGGTTTTGGATCTGGATGATTTTTGAAAAAAACATAAAAACAGCTAAAATCACAGAATTTGGGGGTAATTTTGATCCTATGGTATTACTAACCTTAATAACATCCATTTCCACTCATTTCCAGTCTATTCTGAACATCTCACAATATTGTTTTTAGGCCAAAAGGTTGCACCGAAGTGGCTGTATGACTAAGCTAAGCGACACAAGTGTGTGGTACAAACACCTGGCCCATCTGGGAGTGGCACTGCAGTGTCAGACAGGGTGGCACTTTTAAAAACTAGGTCCCAAACAGCACATCATGCAAAGAAGTAAAAGAGGTGCAATGAGGTAGCTGGATGACTAAGCTAAGCGACACAAATGTGCAGCACAAACACCTGGCCCATTTAGGAGTGGCACTGTAGTGGCAGACAGGATGGCACTTAAAATAACTAGTCCCCAAACAGCGCATGATGCAAAGAAAAAAAGAGGTGCAAGATGGAATTGTCCTTGGGACCTCCCACCCACCCTTATGTTGTATAAACAGGACATGCACACTTTAACAAACCAATGATTTCAGCGACAGGGTCTGCCACACAACTGAGGCTGAAATGACTGGTTTGTTTTGGCCCCCACCAAAAAAGATGCAATCAATCTCTCCTTGCACAAACTGGCTCTATAGAGGCAAGATGTCGACCTCATCCTCCAATTCCTCACCCCTTTCACTGTGTACATCCTCCTCCTCACAGAGTATTAATTCGTCCCCACTGGAATCCACCATCACGGGTCCTTGTGTACTTTCTGGAGGCAATTGCTGGTCAATGTCTTCCTGGAGGAATTTATAATTCATTTTGATGAACATCATCTTCTCTACACTTTGTGGAAGTAACCTCCTATGCCGATCACTGACAAGGTTACCGGCTGCACTAAACACTCTTTCGGAGTACACACTGGTGGGGGGGCAACATAGGTAAAATAAAGCTAGTTTGTGCAAGGGCATCCAAATTGCCTCTTTTTTTCTGCCAGTATACGTACAGACTGTCTGACATGCCTACTTGGATGCTGTCATTCATATAATCATCCAACATTCTTTCTATTGTGACAGAATCATATGCAGTGACAGTAGACATATCAGTAATCGTTGACAGGTCCTTCAGTCTGGACCAGATGTCAGGTGTCGCTTCTGACTGCCCTGCATCACCACCAGCGGGTGGGCTAGGAAATCTTATCCTTTTCCAAGCAGCCCCAGTTGCAGGAGAAAATGAAGAAGGAGCTATTGACGGGTCACGTTCCGCTTGAGTTGACAATTTTCTCACCAGCAGGTATTTGAACCTCTGTAGACTTGTGTCTGCCGGAAAGAGAGATATAACGTAGGCTTTAAACCTAGGATCGAGCACGGTGGCCAAAATGTAGTGCTCTGATTTCAACAGATTGACCACCCGTTAATCTTGGTAAAGCGAATGAAGGGCTCCATCCGCAAGTCCCACATGCCTAGTGGAATCGCTCCATTTTAGCTCCTCCTTCAATCTCTCCAGCTCCTTCTGCAAAAGCCTGATGAGGGAATGACCTGACTTAGTCTGTCAGTGTCTGAACTGACTTCACGTGTGGCAAGTTCAAAGGGTTGGAGAACCTTGAACAACATGGAAATCATTCTCCACTGTGCTTGAGTCAGGTGCATTCCCCCTCCTTTGCCTATATAGTAGTGGATGTATAGGCTTGAATGGCCTTTTCCTGCTCCTCCATCTTTTGAAGCATATATAGTGTTGACTTCCACCTCGTTACCACCTCTTGCTTCAGGTGATGGCAAGGCAGGTTCAGATGTGTTTGATGGCACTCCAGTCTTTGGCATGCGGTGGCAGAGTGCCGAAAGTGGGCTACAATTTTTTGGGCCACCAACAGCATCTCCAGCTGGAATTTGCCCAGATGTAATGCACGCACAATATTGGTGGCGTTGTCCGATATCACAAATCCCCAGGAGAGTCTAATTGGGGTAAGCCATTGTGTTGTCCCTCAGTTTCCGTAAGAGGTTGTCAGCGGTGTGCCTATTACGGAAAGCGGTTATACATAGCGTAGCCTGCCTAGGAACGAGTTGGCTTTTGCGATATGCTGCTACTGGTGCCGCTGCTATTGTTGCTGCGGGAGGCCATACAATTACTCAGTGGGCTGTCACAGTCATATAGTCCTTAGTCTGCCCTGTTCCACTTGTCCACATGTTCATGGTTAAGTGGACAGTGGGTACAACTGCATTGTGTAGGACACTGGGAACACTTTTTCTGACGTCTCAGTGTTGCCTGCCTAGTGAAGTGGAACCTAGATGAGATTTGATACTGGGGACACAGTACCTCAAACAATTCTCTAAGTCCCACTGAACTAAAGGCGGATACCGGATGCACGTCTAACACCAACATAGCTTTCAAGGCCTCCGTTATCCGCTTTGCAAAAGGATGACTGGTGTCATATTTCATCTTCCTCACAAAGGACTGTTGGACAGTCAATTGCTTAGTTGAAGTAGTACAAGTGGTCTTCAGACTTCCCCTCCGACTCCCAGCAGCAACAACAGCAGCAGCAGCAGCAATAGCAGGCGTACCACTCAAGAATCCTCCAGAGGAATCCCGGTTAGGAGAGGACTCCTCAGTCTTGCCAGTGACATGGCCTGCAGGACTACTGACGTTCCTGACTGAGGAGGAAGTTGACATTGAGGGAGTTGGTGGTGTGGCTTGCAGGAGCTTGGGTACAAGAGGAAGAAGGGATTTAGATGTCAGTGGACTCTTTACGCTCTTACCCAAAGTTTCACAACTTGACGCTGACTTCTGATGAATGTGCTGCAGGTGACGTATAAGGGAGGATGTTCCTAGGTGCTTAACGTCCTTACCCCTACTTATAACAGATTGACAGAGGCAACATACGGCTTGACACCTGGGGGTATATTTACAAAGCGGTTGACCGAAAGTAACCTCACCGCTGACCGCAAAGTTCCCACCATTGGCTACAATGGAGCGCATAGGCGCTACATTGTATCACTGCCGTGTGCTGCCTGACAGACACTAAAGGAGCACACAGCCAATCAGGAGAGTGCCACGACGTGGCGCTCCCTGATTGGCTGAAGGGACCCTCTTTGACAGGAGTCAGGGGGGGTCCTGGCAGTCGGGGAAAGGGGTCCCATGTGTAAAAATGGGACCCCTTTCAGTGCGTGGTCGGGTTTCCATTTTATTTTTTTGCCAAGTACGTGGATTATTCAAAGGTCGGATTCTACACTGGATTATGTGAGTATAATTTTTTTCACAGGTACCCCTAGGATTCTACATGGAGAAGAGGACCGAGCCTCGTGGGAACATAGGTAAGTATGTGTGTATGTTGGTGTGCATGTATGTAATAAAGTTGTACTGTCACGGTGTGTGTGTCCTGTTTTTATTGGGGTATTTTTTTAGTAGTAGTACTACAGGTACCAGCGGGCCCGGTTTTCCACCGCATGCTGGTACTTGTGGTTCTCCAAGTACCAGCTTGCGGGGGAGGCTTGCTGGGACTTGTAGTACTGCTACTAAAAACAATATTCACAATTTCTCACAAGGCTATCAGCCCCCCATCCGCCGCCCTTGGATGGGGGGACAGCCTCGGGCTTCACCCCTGGCCCTTGGGTGGCTGGAGGGGGGGACCCCTTAATTGAAGGGGTCCCCACTCCTCCAGGGTACCCCGGCCAGGGGTGACTAGTTGGGGTTTTAATGGCACGGCCGCAGGGACCGATATCAAAGTGTCCCCCGGCTGTGGCATTATCTCCCCAGCTAGTGGAGCCCAGTGCTGGTTTCAAAAATACGGGGGACCCCTACGCTTTTGTCCCCCGTATTTTTGGAACCAGGACCAGGCGCAGAGCCCGGTGCTGGTTGATTAAATATGGGGGAACCCCTGTCATTTTTCCCCCATATTTTTTCAACCAGGACCGGCTCAATGAGCCCGAGGCTGGTTATGCTTAGGAGGGGGGGACCCCACGCAATTTTTTTTCAGATGTTACACTAAACAGACCCTTTCCCATAGATAACCATGCACAGATCTCACTGATCCGTGCATGGTTATCCAAACTCGACTGGAAAAAGCAGGTCTATTTTATTGCTGCTTTTTTTAACGAATCGAAAAAAAACCAGACCCGCACTTGAGCACTCAGAAACTAACACCCAAATACGAATGAATAGTGAATGCCCGTATTCTATGATATAACAGCCGCGTTTGACCGATGGTCTATTCATTCGTATTTCTGAACGTTGTCATTCAAACCATTACGAATAGTCCAAACACTGCCGAGATTGGTGCTTAGTGAATTCCCGGATTGGGACTTAGAAAAAAAACACAAATCGGACAAACTCGGATTCTTAGTAAATACTGGCCCTGTAGTCCGGATTTGTGGAGAAATAATTCCACACTGAAGAGGTGGATGTTTTTGGTATTTTGCCCAGGCATCACAATGGGCTTCTTCATCCCATGGACAACAGGTGTCTTTCCCAGTGCCTGATTTAAACAAACCACATCACCATCAGAATCCTCATCGTCAACTTCCTACTCAGTGCCAGCACCACCCATATCCTCATCCTGGTGTACTTCAACAGTGACATCTTCAATTTGAATATCAGAAACTGGATTGTGGGTGCTCCTTCCAGCACTTGCAGGGGGCGTGCAAATGGTGGAAGGAGCCACCTCTTCCCGTCCAGTGTTGGGAAGATCGGGCATCACAACCGCCAACACACTTGGACTCTCCTTCGGGATTTGTTATGCCATCTTAGAATGCACAGCTCTTTTCTGTGTTTTTTCCAGCTTAACTCTTATCATTTTTCTATTGTGAGAATGAGGGCTTCCATCGTCATGTGAAGTTGAACCACTAGCCAAGATCATAGACCAGGGCCTTAGCCGTTCCTTGCCACTACGTGTCGTAAATGGCATTTTGGCAAGTTTAAGTTTCTCCTCAGACCATTTAAATTTCTTTTTTGGGTCTTTTTACTGAACTTTGGCTTTTTGGATTTTACCTGCACTCTACTATGACATTGGGCATCGGCCTTGGCAGACAATGTTGATGGCATTTTATCGTCTATGTCATGACTAGATTCAGCACTAGGAGGAAGTGGTTCTTGATCTTTCCCTATTTTATCCTCCAAATTTGTGTTCTCCATTATTTTTCTGGAGTTACTCCAGTTTTTCTGGAGTTACAATATGCGGTACAGGACAGCGTACCTCTACACCACACAGGGCAAACCCTGTGAAAATTATTTGGATTAAATATTAATAACCCCTTTATTTGGAGTAAATAATTTATAGCACAGAACAGCACCACTGAATTTATATGGCAGCATCACTGGACTGGAGTTATACGGAATTATATGGATTTACAGTATATGGAATTATACGGCAGGATCACTGGAATTATATGGCAGGATCACTGGAATTATACGGCAGTACCACTGGACATACGTATACGGCAGTCCCGCTGGACATATATAGCAGTATCAATGGACTTATACGGCAGTATCACTGGACATATACGGCAGTATCACTGGACTGGATTTATATGCCAGTACCACTGTAATTATACGGCAGGATCACTGGACTTATACGCCAGCATCACTGTAATTCTACGGCAGGATCACTGGACTTATACGCCATTACACTGGAATTATACAGCAGGATCACTGGACTTATACGGCCGGATCACTGGATTTATACGGAAGTACCGCTAGACATATACGGCAGTTTCAATGGACATATACGGTAGGATCACTGGAATTATACGGCATGATCACTGGAATTATACGGCAGGATCATTGGACTTATATGGCAGGATCACAGGATTTATACGGCAGTACCGCTGGACATATCAATGGACACATACGGCAGGATCACTGTAATTATACGGCAGGATCACTGGATTTATACGCCAGTACCACTGGAATTATATGACAGCATCACTGGAATTATACAGCAGGATCACTGGATTTATACGGCAGTACCGCTGGACATATATGGCAGTATCAATGGACATATACGGCAGGGTCACTGGATTTATACGGCAGGTTCACTGGAATTATACGGCAGGATCCCTGGAATTATACGGCAGGATCACTGGATTTATACGGCAGTACCGCTGGACATATATGGCAGTATCAATGGACATATACGGCAGTATCACTGGACTGGACCTATACGCCAGTACCACTGTAATTAAATGGCAGGATCACTGAATTTATACGGCATGATCACTGGAATTATACAGCAGGATCACTGGAATTATACTGCAGGATCACTGGATTTATACGGCAGTACCGCTGGACATATATGGCAGTATCAATGGACATATATGGAAGGATCACTGGATTTATACGGCAGGATCACTGGAATTATACGGCAGGATCACTGGAATTATACGGCATGATCACTGGATTTATACGGCAGTACCGCTGGACATATATGGCAGTATCAATGGACATATACGGCAGTATCACTGGACTGGTCTTATACGCCATTACCACTGTAACTATATGGCAGGATCACTGGAATTATACAGCAGGATCACTGGATTTATACGGCAGTACCACTGGACATATACGGCAGTATCAATGGACATACTGTATATGGCAGGATCACTGGACATATATATATACGGCAGCACAGGGACACCACCACTGGTCTGATGCAGGACAACACAGCACTTCTGCAATGGACTGGACTTGTACAGCAGCACTGGACATATGGCAGCAGAGGACACCACCACTGTGACTGGACTGATGCAGCACAAGACACCACCACTGAACTGATGCAGCACAACACAGCACCACTGGACTGGACCTATACAGCAGCACTGGATATATGGCGGTGGAAGACACCACCACTGTGACTGGACTGACGCAGAACAACACACCACCACTGGACTGATGCAGCACAACACAGCACAACTGGACTGGACTTATACAGCAGCACTGGACATATTGCAGCAGAGGACACAACTACTGTGACTGTACAGATGCAGCACAAGACACGGACACTGAGGACGGAGAAACATCCTCTCTCTACACTCTCCAATGCCGGAATGAAAATTGCGGGGACGCGCGGCTTCTTATATGGAATCCAAACCCTGCGAGAATCCGACAGCGGGATGATGATTTGCCTTGTTCTGATTTCCGAGACAGGCGGGAAAACCCGAGCCTGACTCGGATCCGGGCTCAGGTGGTGAAGTCCAGTAGGGTATATTCTCTGAGAACCGAACCCGCTCATCTCTAGTTGAAATACAGATGCAAGAATCCTGACACTACTCCGAATGCTGGCACCGGGATTCCGACATTGATCACTATCCTGGTGCCATGATCCCTTCTGCCGGGATCCCGAAGGAGGATATGCCAGACTAGTAGAGAGGTAAGATGTGGGGGAGGGGATAAATTAGGCTTAGATTTCTGGGGAGAGTTAGAGTTAGGCTTCAGAGGGTTAGACACTATCAAAGAGGGCTAGGGTTAGGCTGTGGGGAGGTTAGGGTCAAGCTGCATAAAAGAAGGGTTAGGCGGTTTGGGGTTTATGGAAAGTATACTCACCTACTAGGCAGGAACATAATTAGAACTTTGTGGGCCCAATAGCAAAATCTTGAAAAGGCGACCCCCTGTCATTGTCACTACAGTGCACCAAATGGGAGCAGGAGAGAAAGAGAGAGGGAGTGTGTGTGAGAGAGAGAGAGAGAGAGGGGAGGGGAGGGGGGTTCATGGAAAAAGAGGAAATGAGAGAGAGTGACAGGAGCGCTAGAGAGGGTGTCAGGGAGAAAGATAAATGTATGTGGGGAGAGAAAGAGAACATCAGGAAAATAAATAGAGAGAGAGAGAGAGAGAGAGAGAGAGGGGGGTGTCTGAGAGAGAGAGAGAACTGGGAGGAGTAAGAGAGAGGGAGGGGAGCGAGTGATAGAGGTTCAGAGAGAGAAAAAGATAGGACAAAAGAAAGTGAGAATGTCAGGGAGAGAAAGGGAGAGAGAGAACAAGAGAGAGGGTGTCAGGGAGAGAGAGGGAGACAGTGTCAGAGAGGGAGAGAGACAGTGTCAGGGAGAGAGAGACAGTATCAGGGAGGGAGAGAGAGCTTTGTTGGAGTTCCTGGAGAGGGTTTCTGAAGCCAGGATGTGGGAGACCTCCCTCCTAAACCAGAGACTGGTGGAGCTTATTGACATCCAAGCAAATAGACCCTCCACTATTGACCAACCATCCTCATTCCCTGGCCCACCTGACCCCAACTGTCATCAGGGCACATGAGGATGGGCCTGCAAGCTTGCCCTTTCTAAAGCCTCAGCCTGCTGTGAAGCATGGATGCCACTTTGAACTTTTGCCATATCTTGATCCTTCTCTTTATTCCTGACCTTGAATCCATGAATCTTGCCATTGCCTCTCTAATCAGGATGACATTATTTGTTGTTGTGACATGTGGCCCTTGCCTATCAGCTAGGTCATCTTCTGTTGAATGATGACAGGTGTTTTCCGACTGTCACATTGGAGTGTGCGCTTGAGATAGTATTATCTGTAGCAGAGTCAGCTACAACTGCTGACTTCACTTTTTCTAGATGTGTAAGCCACACCCCCTAATTTACCTCAAATTCATCCAGAGAGTCCATGTCTTGTGCACATTATTTTTCTAAAAAATAAAAACATTTAAAGCCATGTAATGTGTTGTTGTTTGACATTGGGGTGAGTCAGGGGTGGATTGGGATCAAAAACCAGCTCGGGAAATGTATTGAAGCAGCCCTAATAGGGGTGGGATCTGTGAAGTGGGTGGGATTATTGCCCAGAAGGCTTAATCAAATGCATGCATGTAAAGTGCTCGCCTTAGGCGCACATCAACATTTTAGGGGTGTGGCTTCATGGGGAAGGGGTGTGGCCACATAATAGTGCCAATTCACATTACACCACACAGTAGTGCTGCTTATACACATTGCACCAGGTAGAGCATGTTATACATATTGCACCAGATAGAGCACGTTCTACACTTTGTGCCAGGTAGAGCATGGTATACACTTTGTGCCAGGCAGAGCACATTATATACATTGCACCAGGTAAAGCACATTATACACTCTGCGCCAAGCAGAGCACATTATTCACATTGCACCAGGTAAAGAACATTTTTACACATTGCACCAGGTAGAGCACGTTATACACTTTGCGCCAAGCAGAGCACATTATACACATTGCAATAGGTAACGCACATTATACACATTGCACCAAGTAAAGCACATTATACACATTGCACCAAGTAAAGCACATTATACATATTACACCAGGCAGAGCACAATATACACATTGCACCAGGTAGAGCACGTTATACCCATTGCACCAGGTAAAGCACATTATACATATTGCACCAGGCCGAGCACGTTATACACTTTGCGCCAGGTAGAGCACGTTATAGACATTGCACCAGGTAGAGCACATTATACACTTTGCACCAGGTAGAGCACGTTGTACACATTGTACATCTCCCCTCCAACTGATCAGTGACAGCCCACATAAACACCACGCAGCACAGTACTAGCAGCCTACACACAGTGTCAGCCTATGGAGCTGCTAAGCTTACCATGGGACTGGCCACTCCTTCTCTTCCTCCAGCCTCTCCTCTGAGCTCCTAGCTGCCCTGGGCCATCAAACTCCCCAGCAAAGTTGGTATCCACGCCAGCCAGAGCTAGATTAAGGTCAACGTGGGCATGGAGCTGAAATGTATGAAGGGCCTATTGTGTGCTACCGTAGGGTTTGTGACCAGCACTGTGGGGGTGTGCCTGCTGAAGTGGTGGGATGGTCAATATGTGACTATCTCGATGGTGGACACACCGCCTACCTTCAACCACCTCAAATAAATAAATATATATATATATATATATATATACACACACACATATATATATATACATATATATACATATACATATATATATATATATATATATATATATATATTAGAGATGTGCACCGGAAATTTTTCGGGTTTTGTGTTTTGGTTTTGGATTCGGTTCCGCGGCCGTGTTTTGGTTTCGGACGCGTTTTGGCAAAACCTCCCTGAAAATTTTTTGTCGGATTCGGGAGTGTTTTGGATACAGGTGTTTTTTTTCAAAAACCCCTCAAAAACAGCTTAAATAATAGAATGTGGGGGTAATTTTGATCCTGTAGTATTATTAACCTCAATAACCATAATTTCCACTCATTTCCAGTCTATTCTGAACACCTCACAATATTATTTTTAGTCCTAAAATTTGCACCGAGGTCGCTGGATGGCTAAGCTAAGCGACACAAGTGGCCAGGGGCCCTTAGATTTTATAAACAGAATATATATATATATATATATATATATATATATACATAAAATTATGCAAGTTCACAGCATATCAACGTTTCGGGGCTACAGGTACCTGCCTTTTTTACTGGGATTACAATTAAATACAGAGGGCCCGCTCTGTAATTGAATCTCAAGCGTCTTCCATCACCGCGATACAGGAGAAGTTAGAAGATTTAGAAAATCGCAATCGTCGAAATAATCTCCGCATGATTGGCTTACCGGAATCCGTCAAACCTAAAGAATTGATGGTGCTGGTCTCCTCCTGGTTGCCGCTCGAGTTGGGCTGCTTGAAAAATGAGGAAAAGTTGGCAATAGAACGGGCACACAGAATTGGTCCTGATTTCCAAACAGACCGCCGCAGACCTAGACCGGTCATATTCAAATTTCTCAATTACACAGACAAAGTCAAAGTGATGGACGCGTATCGCAAAGCTCAGGAACTTTTCTATCATGGAGACAAGTTACTCCTGTTCCAGGACTTCTCATATGGCGTGGCCATGAAAAGGAGAGAATTTTCTCCCACTTGCAAGATCCTGTTTGATGAGGGCATACGGTTTGCTCTACTCTACCCTGCGAAATTACGTGCTCAACATAACGGCAAAACGTACCTGTTCGACTCACCCTCGGAAGCAAAAACATTTGCAGAATCTGTACGAAGCCACTCTTCATCTGCCTCCAATGACAGAGACTGATCACAAACGTCCTCATAAGCTTAACATCTGTATCATCTCCCTTATGGAGGTCGTGATTGGTAATGTATGGCTGATCATTATTGCTCATTACATGTTGTGCCGAACAATTTCACCTGTTTCAGAATTTGAAAATCACAGGGCTTCTCCGCCCTTTCCTCTCTCCCCTGCCTCTGTGTTCTTCTCCCTCTTACTCCCCCCCCCCCTCTTTCACCCCCCTCTCATTAATCTGATCAGAGTTATACTAATGGTTTATAGTGAGTCCTCAGGACCACTGTTATGGGTTCATAAAAATGTGAAAAATGGATATACTGTAACACAAAGTTCACAAACACTATTGTTATTAATGTTAAGACACAGGTCAATTACCACTGCCTTGGCCTGGGTTTCCCTACTCGCTGGGATATGGGGAACCCCGCGATTTAGGATGTCACTGTTTTATGTGTCCGAAAGGACGGGTATAGGTTAGATCAGACACTGAAATGGCGGCCTCTACAGAGATTAAGACGAGTCTAAAATTTCTTACTTGGAACGTGGAGGGTCTTAATACTCCGATTAAAAGAAGAAAGATATTGCAGCACCTCAAACGCCTGCGACCGGATGTGGCGATGTTGCAAGAAACCCACTGGAAGCTGGGAGATCCCAATGAACTTAGAGATACTTGGATTCAGGGCTTTAACACTGCATCATATACCTCTAAGAAGCGAGGGGTAATGATTATATTCCGTAAATCTCTTAGATACAACATAGTAGACACACTGGAGGATGAGGATGGCCGATTCTTATTTCTAAAAGTACAATTAGAGGGGGAGTTATACACTTTAGTGACAATATATGCACCGAACTCGGACCATAATGCCTTCTTTACAGACATTTATGTTCGACTTCAGGAATGGGCCGAGGGTCATCTAATCATCGGAGGTGATTTTAACTCAACCTTACAGCCAGCTCTGGACAGGTCTGGCACATTTAGTGGGCACAGTTACTCCATCCCAGCATCACTTCAATTTCTATTGCCTTCATTTCACCTAATAGACCCATGGCGACACCAGCACCCTATTAGTCGAGAATACACGTTTTATTCGCACCCACATGCCACGTCAACTAGAATAGATTACTGGCTGTGCCCAGCAAGATTGCTTTCCAGGTTGGACGACTCCAGAGTGGAAAACATTGCCATTTCTGACCACGCACCTACATGGTTCACACTTGAGCTGAAATCTCCTAAACAGACATCATATAATTGGCGGTTTCCCTCTCACTTATACAACTCCCCCGAATTTAAGTCATATTTAGAGACTAACTTCCTTAACTATACTAGAGACGATGCACAACACACAGAGGACATTGGCCTCTTTTGGTCTGCTTCCAAGCCAGTAGTGCGAGGATATATCATAGCATATGTCGCTGCTAAGCGTAAGCGCCTCAACCAAAGGTTTCGTGACCTCTGCTTGACATTAACAAATTCTTATGCCACGCTGTTAGCTTCCCCTACAGAAGATATTCGCAGGATCTATATAGAGACTAAACGCCTGTATGATACCCTCTGCACAGAGAGAGCCCAATATGCTTTAGATTTTCAAAAACATAAATACTTTAGGTGGGGAAATAAAGCTGGCAAACTTCTGGCGAATGTAGTTCGTAGTCAACGCCCCACTTCGCACATTCTCACTCTTCAAGCACATACACAAATATCTTCTGACCCAGCAGTAATAGCTGACTCCTTCTTATCTTACTATAAAGAATTATACTCAGCTCCGCCAGATGACGCTATTAGCGGCATGAACTTCCTAAGATCAGCAGGGTCCCCCACACTGACAACAGAGGATCAAGACTCCCTTATGGCCCCTATCACCGAATTAGAACTAACGACAGTAATTAAACAATTGGCTAATGGAAAATCTCCAGGCCCCGACGGTCTGAACGCAGAGTATTACAAATTACTGCAACCCCACATTACACCTTATCTCCTGACCCTACTTAACTCCATTATGGCCGGTAATGCTGCTCCGCCCACCTTTAACCAAGCGCGTATGATAGTATTACCGAAACCAGGGAAAGACCCTACCTTGGTTCAATCATACCGTCCCATTTCTCTTTTAAACCAAGATTTTAAAATATTGACAACAATAATGGCACATAGGCTGCAAACGGTGTTACCCACATTATTACACCCATCACAGACCGGCTTTGTAAAGGGGAGAACATCAGTGCACAATATAAGACAACTAGTTGCCGCTTTGACCATATCGGCTCAGACGCCGGGTGGGTCTTCCTTGATAGTGAGCTGTGACGCTGATAAAGCGTTTGACCGCTTGTCATGGTCTCACTTGCTAAGGGTGCTTCACTGGCAGAGATTTGGAGCCGATTTCGTCAAATTCTTTCGCACTATCTATGACACACCTTCTGCGTTCATTACATTGAACGGTTTGAACACAGACTCGTTTACACTTCATAGAGGCACGAGACAGGGGTGCCCCCTATCCCCACTCCTTTTTGACCTAGCACTAGATCCACTCATCAGACACTGTTATTTGAACTCTGACTGGCAGGGGATCGAAATTGATAATCATAATCTTAAGGTCACAGCTTATGCAGATGACTTGTTATTATATTTTTCGAACCCGCATTTTGCATTCCCTAGTCTGATATCATTGTTGGAGACATTTGAGTCGATCTCAGGGTTTAAAATTAATAAATCTAAGACGGAAGCCCTGGCTTTGCACTCAAAAGCCACACATGGATGGAACTCTCAGTTCCCCTTCCGATGGGCGAGCCGATCAATTATATATCTCGGTCTCCAGATACCCGTAAACCCGTCTGATTTATACAGATTCAATTTCCCACGAATTATAACACGAATGTTGACGGACTTTCAGGCATGGAAACATCTGCCCCTGTCCTATCTGGGACGATGCCAACTAATCAAAATGATTTCCTTCCCAAGACTGCTGTACCCTATTCAGATGCTGCCCCTACTAATAACTGAAGCAGACATAAAAACTCTAAATAAAGCCTTTAGTTTATTTATATGGGCGCAAAAAAACCCCAGAATTTCCTTATTTAAACTGAACCAACCGCAAAAATTGGGAGGG
This sequence comes from Pseudophryne corroboree, assembly GCF_028390025.1. Lineage (NCBI taxonomy): Eukaryota > Metazoa > Chordata > Amphibia > Anura > Myobatrachidae > Pseudophryne > Pseudophryne corroboree. Next base: position 826,737,685 of record NC_086445.1, on the reverse strand, counting down.
GTTAACTTACCTTGTATTAGAAGTTATATGCTGGCAGCGAACTATAGGTATGCCATCGATTGGATACATAAAACTGAATCCTTTGCTAACACAGGCCTAGAACAGGCTTTCTGCCCTGGACTCTCTCTTGTCAGCTTGTTACACATGCGCCCATCGGCCCTTCCACCCTCGATCAAAAATAATATATTATTGACCTCGACTTGTGCGGCTTGGAGACAGGCACGCTCGAGGATAGGTATATCCAGTTATAACACGATGTTTCTCCCTTTAGTTCATAACCCAGACTTTAGAGGGACTGCGGCACGAACCACATTAACTACCCTATCAGATGGAGGAATCAGGTTGTTATACCAACTGATTGACCAAAACACCCGCCAGGTTTACACATACTCACATCTCTGCGACAGTTTCCCACAATTTAAAATTCCATTATTCATATACTTCCAGATACGTAGTTACATTAAAAAGTCCATAGCCCTGATGTCTGCAGAAGATAGGACTAATGCATTTGACATTACTTTACAATTGACACCGACTATACACCCCTCTACTGCATTGCTATATACATACATAAAAAAATCCATTGATTGGGAGTCTACCCAGACGGGACTAGTAAAGTGGCTATCAGACTTCCCATCCATTGATGTTTCCATCATGCTTACGGCCTTTAATAAGATCAATAAAACCCTTATATCAGCATCTTACGCAGAAATGAATTATCAAATCCTACACCGATCCTACATTACACCAAAACTAAGGCTCCAAATGGGAGCAGCCTCTGACTCCAAGTGTTTTAAGTGTGGCATGATAGATGCAGATATTTATCACTGTTTGTGGAGTTGCCTTGAAGTACGTAAATTCTGGAACCTAATTCAAACATATGTTAGAGATAAACTGCATCTCAACTTAGATGTTTCCCCGGAATGGGTTATGTGGGACTTACACTCATATCACCCTGCCTCTAAGCTACCGATCGGTAAACGCCAATTACTAACCAAAATAGCAGCAGCAGGGAAAAAAACAATACTGTCCCAATGGATAGCCACCGACTCCCTATCCATAGCTATATTTTTGCCAAGAATATCATACCTCTTCCACATGGAATGGTTGGAAATGCTATTAGATAAAGAGAACAAAATAACAAAATTCTTTGACATATGGCTCGCTTATGTGCAAACACTAGATAGCCCTGTCAAAACATCCCTACACCAAGCCATATATCACACCACATGGTATAACCTAGAAATTTTGGACCTAGGACACCCACCCTTCTAAAAGGCCCTTATTGTGGTACTCTCTGATAGACCTGACCTGGTTTATGTTGATTGTTTTATTTCAAACCAACTGCCTCAAATGTATAGCTATGTTACTATATCATTTTGTTCTGTTTTGAGATAATGTATGCAAATGTTGTACAGTTGTCCAATAAAATACTTTTCAAAAAAAAAATACAGAGGGCATCGGAGTAGCATTGTGTATATCAAAAGGAGTGCCGGACCACCACACATACATACATACATACATACATACATTAGCATACATACACACACACAGTATACATGCACGCAGCTTACGTATATACACACACACACATAGTATACGTGCACACAGCATACATACATACATACCACACACACACACACACACACACACACACACACACACACACACACACACACACACACACACACACACACCACTAGCAGGAAGCACAGCCCCCCTCCCACATGCTACTCACAGAAACTGCTACAGTAGTAGCATGTAGTACAGTGGTAGCATGTAGTACAGTAGTAGCATGTAGACTACTGGCCTCTCCTTCTCCTCCATCCTTCACCTGGCTGCTGCAAATTGAATCACTGTGAATACTGGAGACAGCCTCTGCCTACCCTCATGCAGCTCCTCATAAAGCCCCACGACTGACTGTCCAACGGCAGAGCTCAGGCTGCTGCTGTTAGGGGGCAGAGGGAGAGAGGAGGCTCCGGGGCACACGGCTCCCCTGACACCTGCTACTCCCAGCACTCTATGGCCACAGTCTGTGCTGTGTGCTGACAGGAGCCCCGGGGAGCAGCATGCACCCACTGACTGCCGCCGCACAAGAGAACAACCTGCTCCTACCTGCACGCTACTTTTCACAATGCATCATCTGCTGTGCTGCGGGCACGTCCTGTAGCTGCACCTGCTGCTTGAACTCCCTCCATGTGTCTCGTCCTCATCCCCCAAACTGTGCAACTTATGAGATCCCGGCGGCTGGGGGCACGGCACTTGTCACAGGCTGTAGCAGGGGCCCGGCTTATACCCTTCACTGTGTGTGCCAGTGGTGTATGAGCACGGACACCAGGTGGGGTGATAGCGGTATGAGCCGCCCCACACATCAGTGACAGCAGCAACGGAGGAAACCATCATTCCTCTCGGGCACTAAGGAGAAGCTGCTGGGGGAGAGGAAGGGGTGACACAGGCAGCAGGAGCGGGCATGAAGGGCAGAACATGACTGCCCCACCTACCCCGCTACTATCCGTCCCGGTGCACGTAGTGCCTGAGAGGAGCTGCAGCTGCTGCACGCTTACACTGCAGCTCCCCCTACAGGCAGGCAGCCAACAGCAGCATGACAGTGTAAGCATTTGGAGGGAGCTGCTGCTGCCACGTTACAAGGAGGCAGCTCCTCCGTACACACACAAAAAAAAAAAAAACAGTCAGCAGTGCCGATGGATCGGAGGCCAGGGGGGGTTTCCGGGTACTCGGAACCCCCCCCTGCGTGCGCGTGTGCACGTCCTCTCCGTTCAATCTCCAATGCACGAGTGAAAATGGCGGCGACGCGCGGCTCTTTATATAGAATACGATTCTCGTGAGAATCCGACAGCGGGATGATGACGTTCGGCCTCGTTCGGGTTAACCGAGCAAGGCGGGAAGATCCGAGGCTGCCTCGAAACCGTGTAAAATAGGTGAAGTTCGGGGGGGTTCGGAGCTCAACGAACCGAACCTGCTCATCTCTAATATATATATATATATATATCTCCGATAATCATCCCTTTTTACAACTCGGACAAATCTTCCCTTTTACCCATGACAGCAACGAGTGATATGTGTGAGGGTGGTCTATCGCACACTTTATATACCCACCAAGCCAGCACACGGCACTTGACGTACTTCATGGGCTACGCGCTGCCGACGTCAAATGTAGACGGTAGTTATAATAATGGAGAAAATTGAGTTGTGGACTTTATATGACATTCAAACAGCATCCATAAGATATGGAAGATATGGAAAATTTTGAGACTGAGTGGGACATTTACTAAGCAGTGATAAGAGCGGAGAAGTGAGCCAGTGGAGAAGTTGCCCATGGCAACCAATCAGCACTGAAGTAACATCTGTAATTTGCATACTATGAAATTATACAGAGCTGCTGATTGGTTGATGGGACAACTTCTCCACTGGCTCACTTCTCCGCTCTTATCACTGCTTAGTAAATGTCCCCCTCAGTCTCCAAATTTTCCATACCTTATGGATGCTGTTTGAATGTCATATAAAGACCTGATTGATAGGGTGCGTTTTTTGCATCTCTGTGATCAGGTAGTTGCCGCCTACAGGGGAGGGTATTTGCTGTATGCAGGTGTGCGATCGCATTTGTAGCAAAACTGCACAAACATCAGTTTGTGCAGTTTCTGCTCAGCCTAGGACTTACTCTGCCGCTGCGATGGTTTCCTGGGGATCAGGGCCCGAGTTGATGTCAGACACCCTCCCTCCAAACGCCTGGTCCCTTCTGCGTTTTCCCGGATACTCCTGTAAATGTGTTAAATGTGTTAGCCTTTACTTTCAATTATTTATTTTTGCTTTCTGAATGTGAATGTTGGTTCATACATGTGTGGGGATTAGAGATACCAGCGCTATTAAGGTGCTCAAAGTCTGCAGCATTGTAATGATTCAGACTGACTCATTACAAGTTGCTTGGTGCTGTGTGCGGCAGCGAGGAGAGGAGCAGGGATGCAGCTACGGGGGGCAGGGGAGGAGGGAGGAAGAGGAGGGAGCCGCAGTGGTGCACTGTAATTAGTGCATCATTCCTAACGGCAGCAGTGCTGCAGCTGTCCCTCTCCCTCCCTGTTGGCTGGCCGCCGCTGTGAATGCTGGGAGTAGGGAGGGATGGACGGGAGCTGACAGCAGCTGCAGCGGGGACTCAAGGAGCCGGAGCCAGTGAAGAGAGTCGGTATGCAGGGATCTCGTAACAGTTTTTGCTTGGCCGGCATACGGCCGTACCCTGCAATCCCCTGAGCTTTACTGCACAGCTGCTGCATTATGTGTATAAGGGGCACTGCCACTGTGGCCATGGTGTATAAGCAGCACTGATACTGTGGGCATTATTATGTGTATAAGCGGCACTGATACCGTCAGCATTGTGTATAAGGGGCAGTACTGTGTGTCATAACAGGAGTAAGGGGTACTACTCTATTCCGTAATATGAAATAGGGGCACTACATGCAGTCAATGTACATATATATATATATATATATACACACACATATACATACATACATACATATATATTTATACTTATAACCATAGTGTGTAGGCGGCACTATGGGCATAGTGTATAGGCGGCACTCAGATATATGGCACAGCTCACGTAGATGTATGTCGAGGTGAATAAAATACTTTGAAAAGTAATACTTTTGCGTGAGCTGTGCCATATATCTGAGTGTGGCCTATACACTATGGTTATGTATGTGTATATATATTAGTGATGTGCACCTGAAATTTTTCGGGTTTTGTGTTTTGGTTTTGGGTTCGGTTCCGTTGCCGTGTTTTGGGTTCGAACGCGTTTTGGCAAAACCTCACCGAATTTTTTTGTCGGATTCGGGTGTGTTTTGGATTCGGGTGTTTTTTACAAAAAACCCTAAAAAACAGCTTAAATCATAGAATTTGGGGGTCATTTTGATCCCATAGTATTAGTAACCTCAATAACCATAATTTCCACTCATTTTCAGTCTATTCTGAACACCTCACACCTCACAATATTATTTTTAGTCCTAAAATTTGCACCGAGGTCGCTGGATGGCTAAGCTAAGCGACACAAGTGGCCGACACAAACACCTGGCCCATCTAGGAGTGGCACTGCAGTGTCAGGCAGGATGGCACTTCAAAAAAATAGTCCCCAAACAGCACATGATGCAAATAAAAAAAGAGGCGCACCAAGGTCGTTGTGTGACTAAGCTAAGCGATCCAAGTGGCCGACACAAACACCTGGCCCATCTAGGAGTGGCACTGCAGTGTCACGCAGGATGGCCCTTCCAAAAAATACTCCCCAAACAGCATATGACGCAAAGAAAAAAAGAGGCGCAATGAGGTAGCTGTGTGACGACTAAGCTAAGCGACCCTAGTGGCCGACACAAACACCTGGCCCATCTAGGAGTGGCACTGCAGTGTCACGCAGGATGGCCCTTCCAAAAAATACTCCCCAAACAGCACATGATGCAAAGAAAAAAAGAGGCGCAATGAGGTAGCTGTGTGACGACTAAGCTAAGCGACCCTAGTGGCCGACACAAACACCTGGCCCATCTAGGAGTGGCACTGCAGTGTCACGCAGGATGGCCCTTCCAAAAAATACTCCCCAAACAGCACATGATGCAAAGAAAAAAAGAGGCGCAATGAGGTAGCTGTGTGACGACTAAGCTAATCGACCCTAGTGGCCGACACAAACACCTGGCCCATCTAGGAGTGGCACTGCAGTGTCACGCAGGATGGCCCTTCCAAAAAATACTCCCCAAACAGCACATGATGCAAAGAAAAAAAGAGGCGCAATGAGGTAGCTGTGTGACGACTAAGCTAAGCGACCCTAGTGGCCGACACAAACATCTGGCCCATCTAGGAGTGGCACTGCAGTGTCACACAGGATGGCCCTTCCAAAAAATAGTCCCCAAACAGCACATGACGCAAAGAAAAATGAAAGAAAAAAGAGGTGCAAGATGGAATTGTCCTTGGGACCTCCCACCCACCCTTATGTTGTAAAAACAGGACATGCACACTTTAACGAACCCATCATTTCAGCGACAGGGTCTGCCACACGACTGTGACTGAAATGACTGGTTGGTTTGGGCCCCCACCAAAAAAGAAGCAATCAATCTCTCCTTGCACAAACTGGCTCTACAGAGGCAAGATGTCCACCTCATCATCATCGTCCGATTCATCACCCCTTTCACTGTGTACATCCCCCTCCTCACAGATTATTAATTCGTCCCCACTGGAATCCACCATCTCAGGTCCCCGTGTACTTTCTGGAGGCAATTGCTGCTGGTGAATGTCTCCATGGATGAACATCATCTTCTCCACATTTTCTGGAAGTCACCTCGTACGCCGATTGCTGACAAGGTGAGCGGCAGCACTAAACACTCTTTCGGAGTACACACTGGAGGGAGGGCAACTTAGGTAGAATAAAGCCAGTTTGTGCAAGGGCCTCCAAATTGCCTCTTTTTCCTGCCAGTATACGTACGGACTGTCTGACGTGCCTACTTGGATGCGGTCACTCATATAATCCTCCACCATTCTTTCAATGGTGAGAGAATCATATGCAGTGACAGTAGACGACATGTCAGTAATCGTTGGCAGGTCCCTCAGTCCGGACCAGATGTCAGCATCAGCAGTCGCTCCAGACTGCCCTGCATCACCGCCAGCGGGTGGGCTCGGAATTCGTAGCCTTTTCCTCACACCCCCTGTTGCGGGAGAATGTGAAGGAGGAGATGTTGACGGGTCGCGTTCCGCTTGACTTGACAATTTTCTCACCAGCAGTTCTTTGAACCTCTGCGGACTTGCGTCTGCCGGAAAGAGAGATCCAACGTAGGTTTTAAATCTAGGATCGAGCACGGTGGCCAAAATGTAGTGCTCTGATTTCAACAGATTGACCACCCGTGAATCCTGGTTAAGCGAATGAAGGGCTCCATCCACAAGTCCCACATGCCTAGCGGAATCGCTCTGTTTTAGCTCCTCCTTCAATGCCTCCAGCTTCTTCTGCAAAAGCCTGATGAGGGGAATGACCTGACTCAGGCTGGCAGTGTCTGAACTGACTTCACGTGTGGCAAGTTCAAAAGGTTGCAGAACCTTGCACAACGTTGAAATCATTCTCCACTGCGCTTGAGACAGGTGCATTCCACCTCCTTTGCCTATATCGTGGCCAGATGTATAGGCTTGAATGGCCTTTTGCTGCTCCTCCATCCTCTGAAGCATATAGAGGGTTGAATTCCACCTCGTTACCACCTCTTGCTTCAGATGATGGCAGGGCAGGTTCAGGTGTTTTTGGTGGTGCTCCAGTCTTCTGTACGCGGTGCCTGTACGCCGAAAGTGGCCCGCAATTCTTCTGGCCACCGACAGCATCTCTTGCACGCCCCTGTCGTTTTTTAAATAATTCTGCACCACCAAATTCAAGGTATGTGCAAAAAATGGGTCGTGCTGGAATTTGCCCAGATGTAATGCACGCACAATATTGCTGGCGTTGTCCAATGCCACAAATCCCCAGGAGAGTCCAATTGGGGTAAGCCATGCTGCAATGATCTTCCTCAGTTGCCGTAAGAGGTTTTCAGCTGTGTGCGTATTCTGGAAAGCGGTGATACAAAGCGTAGCCTGCCTAGGAACGAGTTGGCGTTTGCGAGATGCTGCTACTGGTGCCGCCGCTGCTGTTCTTGCAGCGGGAGGCAATATATCTACCCAGTGGGCTGTCACAGTCATGTAGTCCTGAGTCTGCCCTGCTCCACTTGTCCACATGTCCGTGGTTAAGTGGACATTGGGTACAACTGCATTTTTTAGGACACTAAAAAGGGTCAGTATGGTAAGCCTAATTATATACAACAACAGCCATTCGTTTCACATCTATTTCAGTTGTATTCTCTCCCTTTCTCTTCTGTGAGGCATTCACAGTAAAACACCTACAGTAGCCTGCATTCAATCCACTAGCCACAAACCGCTGAGCAGGCACCTCGATCTCTTTGTACCCTCCCCCCTCACAGCATTGGGACTATTAGTGGGAGACTGTGGTAAACATTGCTCTCACTGTACATGACAAAGATAGTACAGCAATTCAATACTATTATATACATAAAGTGACATGAAAAATTGTGTGGACCCTCTGGAAATACCTATTTTTCTGCATAAATTGGTCATAAAAATATCTGATCTTAATTTAAGATAAAAGAATCAATTTATACCCCTGTTCCACTGCGACTCGGGTAACTGCTGGGTCTATTAACCCGGTAAATTCCTGGGTCTTGGCTCCATGACCCTAGTCTAATTTTCCACTAACCAAAATTCTGTGGCCCTCATTCAGAGTTGTTCGCTCGCTAGCCGCTTTTCGCAGCAGTGCACACGCTAAGCCGCCGCCCTCTGGGAGTGAATCTTAGCTTAGCAGAATTGCGAACGAAGTATTCGCAATATTGCGAAAAGATTTTTCTTTGCAGTTTCTGAGTAGCTCGAGACTTACTCTTCCAGTGCGATCAGTTCAGTGCTTGTCGTTCCTGGTTTGACGTCACAAACACACCCAGCGTTCGCCCAGACACTCCCCCGTTTCTCCAGCCACTCCCGTGTTTTTCCCAGAAACGGCAGCGTTTTTTCACACACTCCCATAAAACGGCCAGTTTCTGCCCAGAAACACCCACTTCCTGTCAATCACACTACGATCAGCAGAACGAAGAAAAAACCTTGTAATGCCGTGAGTAAAATACCTAACTTTTGAGTAAAATAACTAAGCGCATGCGCTCTGCGAACATTGCGCATGCGCAGTAAGCGACTAATCGCAATATAGAGAAAATCGGCAACGAGCGAACAACTTGGAATGACAACCTGTGTTTTGCACATTCATGTGTAAGAAATTAGGTAGTTTAAACCTTTAGGATGGGGGCTGGCATGAAGGAACATCATATGACTTGGCCTGTCTATGGTGTGGTAAGAGGTGTATCTGTATTGGACTTTATTTAAGGTAGAGATTAGCGGGCTTGCTTCTCTGAAAACCAAGCCCACCAGAACTTCTGGGATCTGAGGGTATACTAGCCCTGGCTCGGGTTTTTCAACCAGGCTTGGATTCCAAATTGACGCAAAAGTCATCATCCCGGCATCGAATCTCATGGAATTTGGATTCAATATAAAGCACTCTCATGGTGAATTGGGCACCATTTCACACAGGAAGGAGAGCACAGACTAGACTGCCAGGGCAGAAATTAATTAATATATTAGCCCTGTAATACACTGGTACACAGCTCAAAGCTCCTAAGGGGAGTGATAACCAACCTTAACCCTTTATTGGTACACAACACATTGGTGGTGTTTTTTGCCATGGCCTAGTATACATTGCAGCTGATAGCTCCTAATACAGGGAAGCATTAACCCTTTTTTGGCATACAGTGCCCCTAGAGATGTGCGCAAAACCATTTTTGCTGGTTTTGGTTCTAATTCGTAATCTAGTTTTGGATTTTGGTTGTGACTGGTTTTGGTTTTGGATTTTTCCCCAAAATTTACAAACCAAGGTAAAATCACATAATTTGGGCATTTTTATGTTCCTATATTATTAACCTCAATAACATTAATTTCCACTTATTTCCAGTAAAGATGTGCACCGGACACTTTTCAGGTTTTGTGTTTTGGTGTTGGATTCGGTTCCGTGATCGTGTTTTGGATTCGGACGCATTTTGGCAAAACCTCCCTTTTGAATTTTTGTCCGGTTCAGATGTGTTTTGGATTCAGGTGCTTTTTTTAAAAGAAACCCTCAAAAACAGCTTAAATCATAGAATTTGGGGGTAATTTTGATCCTATAGTATTATTAACCTCAATAACTATAATTTCCACTCATTTCCAGTTTATTCTGGACACCTCACAATACTATTTTTAGTCCTAAAATTTGCACCAAGGTCGCTGGATGACTAAGCTAAGCGACCCAAGTGGGCGGCACAAACACCTGGCCCATCTAGTAGTGGCACCGCAGTGTCAGACAGGATGGCACTTAATAAAATAGTCCCCAAACAGCACATGATGGCAAAGATAAATAAAAAAAGAGGTGCAAGATGGAATTGTCCTTGGGTCCTCCCACCCACCCTTATGTTGTATAAACAGGACATGCACACTTTAACAAACACATCATTTCAGTGACAGGGTCTGCCACACGACTGTGGCTGAAATGACTGGTTGGTTTGGCCCCCACGAAAAAAGAAGCAATCAATCTCTCCTTGCTTAAACTGGCTCTACAGAGGCAAGATGTCCACCTCATCCTCATCCCCTGATTCCTCACCCTTTTCACTGTGTACATCCTCCTCCTCACAGAGTGTTAATTCGTCCCCACTGGAATCCACCATCACAGGTCCCTGTGTACTTTCTGGAGGCAATTGCTGGTAAATGTCTCCACGGAGGAATTTATTATAATTCATATTGATGAACATTATCTTCTCCACATTTTCTGGATGTAACCTCCTACGCCGATCGCTGACAAGGTGACCGGCTGCACTAAACACTCTTTCTGAGTACACACTGGTGGGGGGGCAACTTAGGTAAAATAAAGCCAGTTTGTGCAAGGGCATCCAAATTGCCTCTTTTTCCTGCCAGTATACGTACGGACTGTCTGACATGCCTACTTGGATGCTGTCATTCATATAATCCTCCACCATTCTTTCAATGGTGACAGAATCATATGCAGTGACAGTAAACGACATGTTTGTAATCGTTGGCAGGTCCTTCAGTCCGGTGTCAGCACTTGCTCCTGACTGCCCTGCATCACTGGCATCTCCAGTGGCGGTAGAAACTGAAGGAGGAGCTGTTGGCGGGTCACGTTTCGCTTGAGTAGACAATTGTCTCACCAGCAGGTCCTTGAACATCTGCAGACTTGTGTCTGCCGGAAAGAGAGATACAACGTAGGCTTTAAACCTAGGATCGAGCACGGAGGCCAAAATGTAGTGCTCTGATTTCAACAGATTGACCACCCGTTAATCTTGGTTAAGCGAATGAAGGGCTCCATCCACAAGTCCCACATGCCTAGTGGAATCGCTCCATTTTATCTCCTTCTTCAATCTCTCCAGCTGCTTCTGCAAAAGCCTGATGAGGGGAATGACCTGACTTGGTCTGTCAGTGTCTGAACTGACTTCACGTGTGGCAAGTTCAAAGGGTTGGAGAACCTTACACAACATGGAAATCAATCTCCACTGTGCTTGAGTCAGGTGCATTCCCCCTCCTTTGCCTGTATCGTAGGCAGATGTATAGGCTTGAATGGCCTTTTGCTGCTCCTCCATCCTCTGAAGCATATAGAGGGTTGAATTCCACCTCGTTACCACCTCTTGGTTCAGGTGATGGCGGGGCATGTTCATGAGTGTTTGCTGGCGCTCCAGTCTTCGGCACACGGTGGCTGAATGTCGAAAGTGGCCCGCAATTCTTCAGGCCACCGACAGCATCTCCTGCATGCCCCGGTCATTTTAAAAAAAAATATGCACCACCAAATTAATTGTATGTGCAAAACATGGGACGTGCTGGAATTTGCCCACATGTAATGCATGCACAATATTGGTGGCGTTGTCCAATATCACAAATCCCCAGGAGAGTCCAATTGGGGTGAGCCAATCTGCGATTATGTTCCTCAGTTTCCGTAAGAGGTTGTCAGCTGTGTGCCTCTTATGGAAAGCGGTGATACAAAGCGTAGCCTGCCTAGGAACGAGTTGCCGTTTGCAAGATGCTGCTACTGGTGCCACCGCTGTTGTTGCTGCGGGAGGCAATACATCTACCCAGTGGGCTGTCACAGTCATATAGTCCTTAGTCTGCCCTGCTCCACATGTCCGTGGTTAAGTGGACAGTGGGTACAACTGCATTTTTTAGGACACTGGTGACTCTTTTTCTGACGTCTGTGTACAATCTCGGTATCGCCTGCCTAGAGAAGTGGAACCTAGATGGGATTTGGTACCGGGGACACAGTACCTCAAGAAATTCTCTATGTCCCTGTGAACTAACGGTGGATACCGGACGCACGTCTAACACCAACATAGTTATCAAGGCCTGAGTTATCCGCTTTGCAACAGGATGACTACTGTGATATTTCATCTTCCTCGCAAAGGACTGTTGGACAGTCAATTGCTTACTGGAAGTAGTACAAGTGGTCTTCCGACTTCCCCTCTGGGATGATGATCGACTCCCAGCAGCAACAACAGCAGCGCCAGTAGCAGTAGGCGTTACACTCAAGGATGCATCGGAGGTATCCCAGTTAGGAGAGGACTCGTCAGACTTGCCAGTGACATGTCCTGCAGGACTATTGGCGTTCCTGTCTAAGGAGGAAATTGAGATTGATGGAGTTGGTGGTGTGGTTTGCAGGAGCTTGGGTACAAGAGGAAGAAGGGATTTAGTTGTCAGTGGACTGCTTCCGCTGTCACCCAAAGTTTTTGAACTTGTCAATGACTTCTGATGAATGCGCTCCAGGTGACATATAAGGGAGGATGTTCCTAGGTGGTTAACGTCCTTACGCCTACTTATTACAGCTTGACAAAGGCAAAACACGGCTTGACACCAGTTGTCCGCATTTCTGTTGAAATAATTCCACACCGACGAGGTGATTTTTTTTGTATTTTCACCAGCATGTCAATGGCCTTATTCATCCCACGGACAACAGGTGTCTCCCCGGGTGCCTGACTTAAACAAACCACTTCAACATAAGAATCCTCCTTGTCAATTTCCTCCTCAGCGCCAGCAACACCCATATCCTCATCTTGGTGTACTTCAACAGTGACATCTTCAATTTGAATATCAGGAACTGGACTGTGTGTTGTCCTTCCAGCCCTTGCAGAGGGCGTGCAAATGGTGGAAGGAGCCACCTCTTCCCGTCCAGTGTTGGGAAGGTCAGGCATCACAACCGACACAATTGGACTCTCCTTGGGGATGTTATTTAGAACGCACAGTTATTTCCTTTGCTTTTGCCAGCTTAACTCTTTTAATTTTTCTAGTTTGAGGATGAGCCATGTGAAGCTGAACCACTAGCCATGAACATAGGCCAGGGCCTCAACCGTTCCTTGCCACTCCGTGTCGAAAATGGCATATTGGCAAGTTTACGCTTCTCCTCAGACGATTTTAATTTAGATTTTTGGGTCATTTTACATAACTTTTTGCTTTTTGGATTTTACATGCTCTCTACTATGACATTGGGCATCGGCCTTGGCAGATGACGTTGATGGCATTTCATTGTCTCTGCCATGTATAGTGGCAGCAGCTTCAGCACTAGGTGGAAGTGGATCTTGATCTTTCCCTATTTTACCCTCCACATTTTTGTTCTCCATTTTTTAATGTGTGGAATTATATGCCAGTAATATATCTGGAATTAGACGGCAGTAATGTCTGGAATTAGAAACCACTAGATAGATACCAGATACCACTGTGACTGGAATGATAATGACCTATGCACAGTGTCAGGACACTACCACAGCACCCTACAGCAGCAAGATGCAGCACAAGACACTGGACTAGTATTAGTTATGTACTGTAGTATTACTGAGCACCACAATGCAGCACAAAGCAATGAGCAGTGATACTGAGCACTAATGAGGATACTACTGAGAACTGACACTGAGCAGCAAGATGCAGCACAAGACACTGGACTAGTATATTAGTAATGTACTGTAGTATACTGAGCACCACAATGCAGCACAAGACAATGAGCAGTGATACTAAGCACTGATGATAATAATACTGAGAACTGACACTGAGCAGCAAGATGCAGCACAAGACACTGGACAAGTATATTAGTAATGTACTATAGTATACTGAGCACCACAATGCAGCACAAGACAATAAGCAGTGATACTGAGCACTGATGATGATAATACTGAGAACTGACACTGAGCAGCCAGATGCAGCACAAGACAATGGACTAGTATATTAGTAATGTACTGTAGTATACTGAGCACCACAATGCAGCACAAGACAATGAGCAGTGATACTGAGCACTGATGATGATAATACTGAGCAGCAAGAAGCAGCACAAGACACTGGACTAGTATATTAGTAATGTACTGTAGTATACTGAGCACCATAATGCAGCGGTACTGAGCACTGATGATGATAATACTGAGAACTGACACTGAGCAGCAAGATGCAGCACAAGACACTGGACTAGTATATTAGTTAGTATATTAGTAATGTACTGTAGTATATTGAGCACCACAATGCAGCACAAGACAATGAGCAGGGATACTGAGCACTGATGAGGATATTACTGAGAACTGACCCTGAGCAGCAAGATGCAGCACAAGAGAGACACACTACTAGTATTACTGAGCAGCAATAAGTAAGCACTGATACTGAGCACTGATATTGAGATTTGCTACTGAGAGAACGTAGCCATGTCCTCTCTGCTCTCTCTACAATGCACGAGTGAAAATGGCGGCGATGCGTGGCTCTTTATATGGAATCCGAATCTCGCAAGAATCCGACAGCGGGATGATGATGTTTTCCCTCGTTCGGGTTTTCCGAATCAGGCGGGAACAACCGCGCCTGTCTCGGACCTGTGTACACCACGTGGAGTTCGGGGGGGTTCGGTTCTCGGAGAACCGAACCCGCTCATCTCTAATTTCCAGACAATTTTGACAACCTCACAGCTTGCAATATTGTTTTCATCCGCTTTAGGCCAAAGGATGCAGTGAGTTGGCTGGTTACTAAGTGGCAGAGCAGTGGCACAAACAGACGGCAGTTTATAGCACATCTCTGAAACATTGCCACAGTGCACAGAACATAACAATATAGAAACGGGGCCTGGACTGCACACCCTAGCTTATTATAATGGGATGTGCTACCTTGCTGGGACTAAGTACTGTAATACTACAACATAGGAATAAAGGGTGCAGGTGCACCATACACCATTAAAATTATTATAACCATAATATAATATTTGAGGTTCTTGGCATATATTGGCCAGTATATGAGCCTGCCCACCTGCTTCACGGTGACCTCATCGGACAGGTCCCTAACACTATAGGGGTTCACCTCCGGGACGCAGAGCACCCCCAGACCACCCCAGCCAAACCACCCCAGGGCATCACACAGAAAAAAGGACAGGAGTGAAAGATCAGTATTAAGCAAATGAAAGAGGCTGCTGAATGTAAAAGAAAAGAAGAGGACAGCAGTAAAGTGTTAAAGCCCCCATCCACTAGTCCGATTTGGGCAGTTTTCTTCAGATTTCGACACATCTGACCGTCATATCTGAAGAAAAGTGTCACATTAGATGGCTCTTCCGATCCGATGCGCACTCCCGTGTCAGATATGTCTGAACTACAGATCTTTGTGGCTGCCCCAACTATTTATCTGAATCTGAAGAAAACAGGTGCACATCGGATTGTTTTTTTTACTTCAGATGTATCTGATCAGATTCATCTGAAGCGTCACTTGACTGGCATCTCCCTAGCCACTCCCACCCACCAAGAGGGGGAACAGCGGCGGCAGCAGCATCAGATCAATCGCATGTAGCATGTGTGCATCAGATATATCTGATGCGATCTGGCACATGATATATTGCATCAGATATATCTGAAGTGAATGTAATGAAAATGAAAGCCAGGGTCTGATCCAATTCCCGGGACGCTGCCGGGAGAGTTCAAGAGAAATCTGATGCTATTTGCAGTTCAGACAAGTCTGAGTAGTGGATGGCCACCTTTAGAATGTGAAGTTTAGCTGAGCAGTGTTAGAAGTGTAAAAAATATGTGAAAAAAGCTACATAAATATAAAACAAACACAATGTGATATAAGTGTTAAAAGGAAATGTAAGGTGGTGATGCCCCAAGGTGGCCCAGCCAGAGCAATATAGGGAGCTCCACGCCCCAAAAGCTCACCCCCAAACTGACTTTGTATATAATTAAAAGGATCATACCTATGTCTTTTGTGCAGTCAGAATGTGCTGGTTCCCTGTTTAAAAGCCTGAGAGGCAGTGGGTGGGGTGCTAATCCAGAGATGAGGGCTGTCCCAATCCCTCAGGTGTGTATACACACACATAATATAGACTATATAGAAACAGGGCCTGGACTGCACACCATAGCTTATTATAATGGGATGTGCTACCTTGCTGGGACTAAGTACTGTAATACTACAAACATAGGAACAAAGGGTGCAGGTGCACCATACACCATTAAAATTATTATAACCATAATATAATATTTGAGGTTCTTGGCATATATTGGCCAGTATATGAGCCTGCCCACCTGCTTCACGGTGACCTCATCGGACAGGTCCCTAACACTATAAGGGTTCACCTCCGGGATGCAGAGCACCCCCAGACCACCCCAGCCAAACCACCCCAGGGCATCACACAGAAAAAAGGACAGGAGTGAAAGATCAGTGTTAAGCAAATGAAAGAGGCTGCTGAATGTAAAAGAAAAGAAGAGGACAGCAGTAAAGTGTTAGAATGTGAAGTTTAGCTGAGCAGTGTTAGAAGTGTAAAAAATATGTGAAAAAAGCTACATAAATATAAAACAAACTCAATGTGATATAAGTGTTAAAAGGAAATGTAAGGTGGTGATGCCCCAAGGTGGCCCAGCCAGAGCAATATAGGGAGCTCCACGCCCCAAAAGCTCACCCCCAAACTGACTTTGTATATAATTAAAAGGATCATACCTATGTCTTTTGTGCATTTAGAACGTGTACACACCTGAGGGATTGGGACAGCCCTCATCTCTGGATTAGCACCCCACCCACTGCCTCTCAGGCTTTTAAACAGGGAACCAGCACATTCTGACTGCACAAAAGACAATTTATCTCAACAGATAATAATGTGCATTATAAAACCATTTAAACTGGTCCTAAGCGCTAACTAGCGCCGGACAGGAAGTGCGATGCGTTCCACAGCCGGTGGAACGCACGCCAAGAGTCAGTGACAGGAACCGGAAGTGACGTTAATCCACTTCCTTCGCGGCCAGATACTCAGTACGTGGATCGCAAGCTCCAACCTGCGTTCCACAGCGGCGGAATCCATTTAAATGGAGTGCAGGAGATATGTAGCCTGCAATCCACTGTATTTAAATCTAATCAAAGAAGTATACAGATTGCATAAGATTAATTCTAAATAGAATAAAGTACCCAATAGTTAAATACTAATATATGGTCCCCACGGGCATTAGAGGCATACAGGCAATATGGTACAATTACACCAACATAAAGAATAATATAAACATACATATCAAATATTTAAAAAATGAATTAATAATACATGACACCGCATCAGAATATCTAGTGCGGCAAAGTATCAAAATTTATTATAATCAGGCAAAGTCAGCCTACTATCAAAATACCTCTGGTCCTCATCCCTAGCAGTCCTATCGCAAAAAAATATTATAGCGGTTGCATTCATTAAGGCCACGCGGGACTACCGTATCAAGTTCGTAAATCCATTTGGCCTCACGCTGTCTGAGCATCTTTTCCCAGTCGCCTCCATGTATAGGTTTAGGTATATGATCAATGATCATGCATCGCATGCTTGAAATGGCATGTCCCTCCATGGCAAAATGCTTCGCCACCGGTTTATCTGATGTTTTTGTAGCAAGTGCAGCTCTAATCGATGTACGATGATTCACCATACGGTCACGAAAATTCCGAGTAGTCATACCAACATAATAGTAACCGCATGGACAAATAATAAAATAAATTACATGGTCCATTCTGCAATGTAACCTATGTCTAATAATATGCCTAAAACAAGATAAACTGTGTTTTGCCTCCACAAAGTGCTTAGCTACAGGCTGGTCTGATGTTTTACCCTGCAGTGCAGCCCTAATGGAAGACCTGTGCATACTCATTTGCTCACGGAACGTGCGTATCGTTTTGCCGATGTAGCACAGGCCACATGGGCATTTGATTAAATATACCACATACGAAGTAGTACATGTCACTGCATAATTAAGGCTAAAGCGTTGTCCTTCATATGTATGGAAAAAGTATTTACTGGCAATCATATGCCAACAGGTTGCACACCCAGTGCATTTGTAATAGCCTCCAGTTCTCTTCTGAGTGTGTAAAGCAGAGGCTGATTGTTCAGTGATATCAGTTCGTACCAGCCAATTGCGTGGATTTCTACCTCTCTTCAGGCATGACATTGGTTTCAGTGATTTCAAGGACTTGAGATCTTTGTCTCCCTGTATAATGGGCCAAAGGCTTCAAGTGGTACATTCCGCCGTATTGTGTAGGTGTCACACGCCAGAGGCGGTGTTCGCCAAGCTTACCCCTGCGTGCTTGCTGGTCTGTGTTGTGGCCTCCGCCTTCGGTGGTCCACGGGCTCCGGCGTCTGGCTGGCGCGGCTCCCGGCGGTTCTCCGGGGCAGGGGCACCGCCATGACACCGGCATCACGTGGGCGGGGAGCAGGTGACGTCATCAGACTGTTCCGCCAATCCAGCAGAGGCGGGAGATTCAAAGTCAGACGCCAGGCAGAGCCTCGGTGCCTGAGTATCGTCTCTTTTCTGAAGTGGATGCCAGAGCTCCCGTACGCAGTATGTTTCCCAGCAGCTATACTCCTTTGCACCTAGCATTCAGGGTGCCTTCCTGCAGCACAGTCTCCAGTGATCCGAGCAACTAGTGTGATCCTTAGTGCTTCCAATTCTTCAATGTCATTTACCATCGCTCACAAGTTCTTCATTCATCAGTGTCTTTAAACACCGATCACCAATTCTTCAGTGTCATTAATCATCGCTCACAAGTTCTTCATTCATCGGTGTCCTTAAACACCGCTCACCAATTCTTTAGTGTCATTTACCATCGCTCACAAGTTCTTCATTCATCAGTGTTTTTAAACACCGCTCACCAATTCTTCAGTGTCATTTACCATCGCTCACAAGTTCTTCATTCATCAGTGTCTTTAAACACCGCTCACCAATTCTTCATTGTCATTTACCATCGCTCACAAGTTCTTCATTCATCAGTGTCTTTAAAACATCGTTCACCAATTCTTCAGTGTCATTTACCATCGCTCACAAGTTCTTCGTTCATCAGTGTCTTTAAACATCGCTCACAAATTCTTCAGTGTCCTTCATCATTGCTCATGAATTCTTCAGTAACTTTTTGACATTGCCTACAAGTTCACGATTCTTTAATGTGCCGCTGTATTGCTCCCTTTCTTTAATAAAGTTCCTCAGCATTCTTTAACCAAACCTAACTATTAGAGTCTTGTATGAGGTTCCTATTCCCGACCATCGGAAGAACCCCCGAGTCCACAACATCCCCAACCCAGGTCAGTGACAGTAGGGAGTTAAACTTTCATACCCAATGAATTTTATCGGTAGATTTCTTAACGGTCTTCTTCTTAAGAAGCTTAGTCCTGGGTATTTGGTCCACCCTTTGTCTGGCCACTGACAAAGTCTGTTGAGAATATCCCTGACTCCTGAAACTTTCTCACATACCATCCAAACCCTTAGATAGTGCAGCATCGTCACTAGTGATTCTTTTAACCCTGGTAACCTTTTCTTAGTGGCTGGAGGATGATGGATGCTAGCAAGCAAGAGAGTGTTCCTATCAGTCGCTTTTGTATAAAGTGAGGTCACAATGTTGTTATCCTCAATAGATATTTGTACATTCAGGTAGTTAATTTGCTCTAAGCTTAGAGTATGAGTGTATTTGACAGAACAGTCTCTGCCATTATCAATCTCCATATAGTTGAAAAAATCTTCATAACCTCCTCTTCAAAAGAGAATAATGTCATCTATGTATCTGGAATAAAAGAGAATCTTGTCTTGTACATCTCTATTAAAGAAATGCTCCTCCTCAACAGAGAATATATATGAGTTTGCATAGGCTGGCGCGACCTGAGAACCCATTGGACATCCCATGCTTTGTAGAAAATACTTCCTATTAAAATAGAAATAGTTCTTATACAAGACAAATTCCAGTAGGGAAATAAAAAAGTTAATTTCTGGACCTTAGTGTAATGGGTTATTGGTCACGAAGTCACGGACTGCTTGTAAACCTCCGATGTGTGGAATATTGGTAAAGAGGCTAACTATGGGGGTAATTCCAAGTTGATCGCAGCAGGAATTTTGTTAACAGTTGAGCAAAACCATGTGCACTGCAGGGGAGGCAGATTTAACATATGCAGAGAGAGTTAGATTTGGGTGTGGTGTGTTCAATCTGCAATCTAATTTGCAGTGTAAAAATAAAGCAGCCAGTATTTACCCTGCACAGAAATAAAATAACCCACCCAAATCTAACTCTTTCTGCACATGTTATATCTGCCTCCCCTGCAGTGCACATGGTTTTGCCCAACTGCTAACAAAATTCCTGCTGCGATCAACTTGGAATTACCCCCTTTATCCAAGGTACACATCCACATATTATCAGGGACCGGTCCTATGTCTCTCAATTTATTAAGTAAAGAGGTAGTGTCCTTAAGATATGTATCCCGCGCCTGAATGCAGGGCTGAAGGAAGAAATCCAAGTATTCTGATATCCTGCTTGTGAGGGAGTACCTTGCGGAGATAATTGGATGACCCGGTGGCCTTATCAAAATCTTATGAATCTTTGGCAGACTGTATAGCATTGGGATTTTTGGAAAATCTGTTTTCAAAAATAAGCAGGTATCACTTTCAATAATACCATTAGCCTTGGCGGTATCCAACATGGCATCCAGTATACTTTTGTATTCCAATTTGGGATTGCAGGATAGTTTTTCATATACTTTATTATCAGATAGTTGTCTATCCAGTTCCTCTTGGTATTGTCGAACATCTTGCACAAAAATGCCACACCCCTTATCAGCGGGGCGAATCACCACATCTTTATAAGTTCCCAGATTTCTCAGTGCTTGAAATTCCACTTTGGATAGGTTTCTCATTATAGTGTTCATTTTTTAGAGGCTTCCATCACTTGCACATCCAGTACATTCACAAATGCTGCTAATGATATATTAGTTGACATAGGGTCAACTGTTGATTTCTTTTTAAAGCGGTTACTTCTCTGAGACACCCCCATCGTATTTTCCTTAGTACCAAAGAACTCTTTGAGTTTCATTTGTTGATATAGGACTGTCTGAGCAATTTTCCAGTCAAGTTGGTTAAATGTAGATGTGGGCACAAAGCTCAATCCCCTATTTAGGACATCAAGTTCTGTCGGTGTGAGGGTCCTGGCAGATAAGTTAAATACACGGTCTACTTGGCCCGACCTCACCCTTTGGTGGGTGCCCTTGCGGCCTTGCCCGCCCCTCCTCGTGGGTTTTGTTTTTGGTCGCATCCAGCACGGGTACGTACCCCTAAAGGGGGCTTCTCATTAGAGGTGGTAGGTTGCTGAGCTTGTGCTAAATCGTCTCCTGAGGAAGAATAGGTTTTACTTGATGTCTAATTATCATGATTACATCTTCCTCTGCGAAATTTGTGATACCGTGAATGCTGCTGTTCACCTGTCGCACCTGACAACCACCGGTTTACGCGTTTTTCTGCAAAATTCATTATTAAACCATCCGATGGTGGGTGTGTTTCTGACATGAAACCCACAGGGGATCTTTTTTTCTCTATGATATTCAGAGAGGTTAACACCATGTAATAGGAAGTCTGTTTCTCTTTTTCTTAATGTCAATAAAGCAGCAAAAAGGTCATCAACAAGTATATCATAATCTGTATCATCCAATCTCTCTTTAAACAAAACAGATTCGGTTTCACTTTCAGAAAAACTCAAAGTAACTCCCAGGGGTAAGTTAATCACATTAACCCCCCCCCCCCTCCCTACAACATCAGCAGCAGGTTGTGTCATTTCGAGATATTGTTAATGCAAATCCAAGATAGTGTCCCCACTGTGACTAAAGTGCTGAAAAAAAGTGCAAAAAAGAGCAGAAGCAAGTTAAAAACACATATAGTGTACCATTACTACCGGGTCACTGCAATGAACCAGACAGGATGACATCCAATGGTGTATTCCAGTCACTTGTTGCCCATTCATGTATTAGAGGGGTGCTCAGACAGTCAGAACATACTGCAATAGCCACTCATAGCAGGTTCCTTAATAAATAAACATTCCAGATGGTCGGCACTCCCTATAGCGAACAGCTTGCTAAGGTGACAGGCAGATAGAGATTACAAAATAGACAAAAGGCGGCACTCAATGAACTTAAAAAAAATGACTCAAAGCTCCATAGGATCAACATTTCGGGTTTAATAACAACCTGTCTTCAGGATACAGCAACAACCATATAGTAAGCCGCCAGCCCCACTTCCGGTGGTTTCCGGTGCGGTGCATGCTGGGAGCCACCTCCGTCGCCACGGCAGCCCGGTGTAACAGCAAAAACCCTGCAAAACACTGGACAAACATAAACAAGAGTGATATAACGTAATGTACATCAGCTACAATCACTGGTGTGATCTACACTATATACAATAGCAGTTTTAACTAATAAATGCAAAAAACAAAAAACAAATCTATTAAACATGTAAATACACAGTCAGCGTAGCGTCACCTGTTGGTAAGGCAACACAGCTGTCATAATGCATAAATATGGTCTCAAATAATGCTGCAGATGTTTATTATAACTGGAAATGCATGTTAACAAAAGTAATTAATGGCTGGAATCATAAAAAGACATTAAGCGAGAGATGGTCATTGGTTTCACCGTATCAAGGTAAAAAATCCATGAGATTGTGTTCAGTGATTTCAAGGACTTGAATTCTTTGTCTCCCTGTATAATGGGTCAAAGGCTTCTAGTGGTACATTCCACCGTATTGTGTAAGGGGTTACATTTTCGTACGCAATGAATTTTATTGGTAGATTTCTTAATGCAAAACTCCTCAACTTGCATATATGAATATATATATATATATATATATATATATATATATATAAGCAAATGTTTTTATAGATCAGTGCGCTTATCCAACAATCGGGAATCCCCTCTAAGGGTCAGTCATTAGCAGTTTGAAAAGTCTTAGAAATGTCACTGTCCTCAGCAAAATGGTAGGATCATCTAAATCCTATGGGCACACTCCAGAATTCCTGGCGGCAGCTCAGTTCCTCAGTAAATGACCCGGGTATATTCAGTCATTGGAAATTCTATAGTACTAGGAGAGAAGAACAAGCGCCTTATGGTGCAGTAATTTTGTTAATAGTTTATTGCAAATACAACAAATGGAAAGGTCCGTACCAGATAATAACTTGTGTTAGGGCCTATCGATTCTTTATCCAGTAGGTATTCTCTACCAGATAACACTTATGTTAGGACCTATCGATTCCTTATCCCGTAGGTGCTCTCCACCAGCAGAGCGACCTTAAATCACTGGGGAGCCGCACAGCCCTCCATGTGCTTGCCAGAGGTAGCCTGACTGCCATTAGGTACCGAGATAAGATCCTCAGACCCCTTGTGAGACCATATGCTGGTGCGGTTGGCCCTGGGTTCCTCCTAATGCAAGACAATGCTAGACCTCATGTGGCTGGAGTGTGTCAGCAGTTCCTGCAAGACGAAGGCATTGATGCTATGGACTGGCCCGCCCGTTCCCCAGACCTGAATCCAATTGAGCACATCTGGGACATCATGTCTCGCTCCATACACCAGCGCCACGTTGCACCACAGACTGTCCAGGAGTTCACACACATTACTGAGCCTCATTTTGACTTGTTTTAAGGACATTACATCAAAGTTGGATCAGCATGTAGTGTGTTTTTCCACTTTAATTTTGAGTGTGACTCCAAATCCAGATCTCCATGGGTTAATCATTTTGATTTCCATTGATAATTTTTGTGTGATTTTGTTGTCAGCACATTCAACTATGTAAAGAACAAAGTATTTAATAAGAATATTTCATTCATTCAGATCTAGCATGTGTTATTTTAGTGTTCCCTTTATTTTTTTGAGCAGTGTATATATATATATATATATATATATATATATTGGAAAGTGGAGAAAAGGGCACCCTCTAGTGTCTTAGGTATATAGTGTAAACCCAATATTGATGTATGGACACTACTTATCTGATACAGTCTTTCTTCGGTCATATGACCAATATGGGTATGATATAGAAAAAATAAAACAAATATAACATAGCGCGTACAGTTTTCATACCATTGTAACTCATAAACTTAGTTGTATATATAAAAAAACCTTTTACGGACAAATGTGTCCCAAAATTTTGTAATCCACAGCCAGGGGTTAAAGGTTTTTCACAATTTTAATACAACAAATAAATACAAATGGTAAAAATGCAAACATACAAGATAAAAGAAAATTGAAGCTTATCTGTCCACATAAAAGATCGGATACATCCTGTCTCCAATATTTTTCAAACAGTGGTAAAAAAGCAAATGTACAAGATAAATCATTTTTAAAAGCTTATCTGTCCATATAGCGGTTCAGGTACAGCAGTCGGCCAGCCAGAGCTGCTGGGACATGGTGATCAGCTCATACTGTATAAAAGGTATGTACACTTACTGTATGGTTGTTGCTGTATCCTGAAGACGGGTTGTGATTAAACCCGAAACATTAATTATATGGAGCTTTGAGTCATTTTATTTAAGTCCATTGAGTGCCGCCTTCTGTCTATTTTGTAATCTCCATCTGCCTGGCACCTTGGCAAGCTGTTCGCTTGCCAAGGTGCCAGGCAGATGGAGATTACAAAATAGACAGAAGGCGGGGGGGTGTAGACCCTGTTAAAATGGGCAGGGACTCCCCTCTTTCAGGTGAGTTGAAGTTCATCTCTAAGTTTAACTCTAAATCACATAAGATTAGGCAAATTGTGAATACTAATTTTGATATTCTGAAACAAGATCCAATCCTAAGTAACTCCATTGGGTCTAGACCAAGGATGATCTATAAGAAGAATACCAGTCTTAGAAACATATTAGCCCCTAGTGACTTGAGGTCTTCAAAAAATTCCAAGGGTAATGAAGCCACTTTGAATTCTTGGCTCCCTAGTAGACCATTAGGCAACTTTAAGTGTAATAAGTCCGTCTGTTTGACTTGCAGCTACATGAAAAATAGATCAACCAGAGTCACTTCCACGAGCAGTGGAGTGAGTTTCCCAATTAATCAATTTCTTAACTGTGAATCTACATACTCTGTGTATGTTTTACAATGTCCCTGCCAACTGCAATATGTTGGCAGGACTATTAGATCTATCAAGAGTCGTTTTAGGGAACACAGGTGTAACATTCTGAATAAATCCATTAAACATAGTGTTTCACGACACTTTGCAAAATGTCATAATGGAGACCCTATAGGTCTATCTGTAATGGGGGTTGAACAGTTCCGCCAGACAAAGAGAGGAGGAAATAGATTTCGACAGTTATGCATTGGTGAATCTGCATGGATTTTCAAACTCGATACCCTTAACCCTAAAGGGTTAAATGAGGCTATTGACTACACGTGCATTGATTAAGCTATTCATGCTGGGAAATAAGGAGTTAATCTTTAAGAGGGGGTATGTTCTGATTGGAGTTTAATATTTAATATCTATAGTTTACACCATTGTAATATCTATGGTGTTAATCTTATGATCCTATAGTGCTAGTCATTAATATTTATATTTATTATGATTTTTGTTGTTCTATTTAGTATCTATTGCGAATGTTCAACAAATTATTATTTAGTATACTAAGATTTATTAAGATTTTCTATATGACTATTTAGTAATTATTATTTATTAATTTATCTATATTCATCTATATCATTAAGATGAATTTCATCTGTATAATTAACAACAAAAACATTTTTTTCAGTACAGTTTTTTATCATAGTTTTTATTTTATCAATAAGTATATATATATATATTTTTTGTATGTTTTTCATTGTAGCACTATTTTCTTTACTTATATTTTTAATATCTATTTTATATTTTCATTTATTATATATTTTTTTACCATTATTATTATCATTAATATTATTATTATTGTTATTATTATTACCATTATTATTATTATTATTATTTTTATTTATTATTTCACATATATATTTTTATTTTGTATATTTTATTTATGTACACATTTATATTCTATTATGCTTTATTGTTAATTTTTGATTTAATATCATTAATTCGCTCTAAGGGATTACTGAGTATAGCTGGAACAATAAGTATATATCTGAATCAACTGGCTTAAATTAATATGGAGGTTTAGGTAGTTTAGAATAATATGAAAACTATATAAATTATTAAACATCAATTGAGTTTTAAATGATTATACTATAATCCTGATAAGTAAGATTTATTATGTTTATAAATAAAAAAGCGGTCAATTTAACTATATGGTACTAATGGCATTAGAATGTATTTCTTCAATTAATTATGTATCCAGTGATTTGGTTTAATGAGAATACTTTTTTATTACGCAGTTGGAACTTGCTTGATTTTATGGTAGTGCGTGATTTAATCTAATTAACTAAGTTATTTATGCACACTAGTGCCTCCAATGATTATGGAGGCGGTCCTTATGGGGAGTTAAATATGGGCCAGTATTGAGTGAGCCCCATCGTCTTGAGGAAGTCCCGGGAGACGGGACGAAACGCGTTGACGTCACTCCTTTTGGCTCAAGCCCACTGACGCACTGATTACCGCTAGCCACTTTTCCCTACAGCGGCGAATTTGAATTTGACAAACAGCCTCAGAGAACCTGCACCGGTACACTTGGTCAGTCTTCCACTGCAGCGTCCTAACCCGCCCGCCAGGACAGAATCATCTGCACCACACTAGTGCCGGCGGCGGACGCTTGGAATCACCGGAACACCAGGTCAGCACTCCAGAGCAGCGTCCGTACCCGCCCGCCAGGACAGAAGCATCTGCACCGCGATAGTGCCGGCGGCGGACGCTTGGAAGGTACTCCGTTTTCTCCTGAATCTCCCCGCAGGTCGGGTAAATATGATCAGCATCATTTCCTCTGCACTGGGACGCCAGTAGCACTGAGGACAGGAGTTAAAGTTTTTCTCGTGCAGGCTTTAACTGTTGCAATTCAGTTCATTGATACTAAGAGACCACAATTAAGGTCTATGTGGCAGCATTGCGGATACATTGTTACGAATCACTTCAACTAAGTGACATTTTAGAAACGTCTTTCAGTGTGCTTGAGCTTCTTTTAAATGGTTTTTGTTTATTATTGTATGTGTAATTAAATTTGTTTATAATTTACCAGCAAGTTCCATATGTGTTTTAATTTGATCTAAGCAGACACCTATATATATAAAAAATATTTTTTTCTTTTTATTAATTGTTATTAAGCATACATCAAGCGCAGCACTTTTGTGTATATATTTTCTAGTTGGTTGAGGGAATTAGCAGTCCCCCAGTGCTTGCAGCTGCTGTATAGCCATCTTAAATTCAATTTTTATTTGCGCCAGGAGTTAGAGTGGTTAAACACTCTTAATCTTTCTATGTTTTATATATATATATATATATATATATATATATATATATATATATATATATATTTATAGCTTGGTTCATACTGCATGGAGTCACAGGGCTTTCAACAAAGTGCACAAAGGTAAAGTGCACAAAACAGTTCAAACAATAGAAGTATATATTTGTTTTTCACTTCGCAGCTCAACTCTCGCTTCGGCAATTCAAAGGGCTTTTATTTTATGTATGTGAATAGTAAATGCACAGGGGAACAGTGCACAGAGATTCTGCAAACTTAAAGTAATCAAATTTTTTCACAACTGACAATGACAATACACATTGTAGAGCTGCATGTGAACACACAGCCACTTTAGATGGACACAGCACAGCCAGTTTAACCAGCATAGTACAGCGCAGCACACAGCAGCATTCCCCTTGTATACACTGACTATACACACACTATAAACACAGCTCAGCCACTTTATAGCAGAGAATAGTGCAGCACTCAGCAGTGTGTCACTTGTATACACTGACTATACACACAGCTTAGTCAATTTACAGCAGATTAAAGAGCAGCACACAGCTGCATGCCCCTGTATACACTGACTATAATATACAGCTCAGCCAATATGTCAGAGTACAGTGCAGCACACAGCAGAGTGTATACATTGAGTATAATAATACACATCTTTGTTAATACAGCAAGTTACACCACACAGTAGTGTGCCCATTTACACACTGACAGAGACTCTAATACACAGCTCAGCCAATACGGCAGAGTACAGCACAGCATACAGCAGCATTCCCTGTATACACTGACAGTGACTATAATACACAGCTCAGCCAATACAGCAGAGTAAAGCGCAGTATACAGTGAAGTGCCTGAGCAGAGTGAAATGGCCACAGTGCCCTTATATAGAATCCAAATCCTACAAAAATCAGTTGCCAGGAGGATGTAAATTTACCGCAATGTGGAATCCGAGCCTGGTAGAAAACCCCAAGCAGTGGTTAGGGTAGGCTTAGATCCCGGAAGTTTGGAACAGTTTGTATTTATCTCGAGTGCCAACATAAGTTTTTGATTAAGCTATTATTAGCCATTTGTGAAAATAAAGGGTTTGTTTTTTTACAATTTGCATGTTCTGTAGGTGCCATAAATCTAAGGACTGTGACTCTGCAGTTTGAGTTATCATTTGTGAAAAAACAAAAATAGTTTTTTTAAATTTTTTGTGCAACTTGTGTGTTTAATAAAGCTCACTAGATGCCATGCTGCACAGCGTTCATAAAGAACTGTGACTATGCAATGTAATTTGTCATTTGTAAAATCAGTTAAACAAAAATAAGTGTTTTTTTTGTACGATGGTGTGTTCAATAAAGCTTAATAGGTGCTGTGCCACACTGCATTCAGAAATATAATCACTGTGGGTGGGACACACAAATTGTACAAAAAGCCCCCACTTATTTTAGTTTAACTGTTTTTACAAATGACAACTCACATTGCGTAGTCACAGTTCTTATATTTATGAATGCAGTGCAGTATGGCACCTATTGAGCTTTACTGAACACACAAATTGTACAAAAAAACCCACTTACTTTTGTTTAACTGTTTTTACAAATGACAATACACATTGCTTAGTCA
This sequence comes from Pseudophryne corroboree, assembly GCF_028390025.1. Lineage (NCBI taxonomy): Eukaryota > Metazoa > Chordata > Amphibia > Anura > Myobatrachidae > Pseudophryne > Pseudophryne corroboree. The sequence goes on along the minus strand of NC_086445.1, from coordinate 826,708,795 downwards.
CAGTTCTTATGTTATGAACGCAGTGCGGCATTGCACCTATTAAGTTTTATTGAACACACAAGTTGTACAAAATAATAAAAACAACTTTTTTTGCTATTTCACAAGTGACAACTCACTGTGTTGTGAAAAATTAAAAAAAACTTAGCTTTTTTTTAAAAAATGTGTGCATTCAATAAAGGTCAGTAGGTGCCAAGGCGCACTACATTAATAAATATAAGCACAAAGTTGATATGGATAACGCTCAGTAGATGGAAAGGGAGGAGCTTCAATCAAGTGCTAGTGCTGTGGCTGCTGATAGTCATAATGATGGTGATATTAGTACTTCAGCATCTACTAAAGCCAGTGCTTAAGGGCAAAGAGGATTTAAGAACATGCACCTGGGGGTCTAGACATGTAGAAAATGAAAAGTGAATTGTTACTTATTACTGTACACTCTTCAGTTTGATGAGATGGCAAATCTGAATACCTGGAGAAGCAGAAAGTTGAGCTTTCCATCCTTTCATCAATTGCGCTCACCATATTCAAGTATGGTGATACAATTCAGGCGCAGACAGCAGGGTTGCCACTGGAGAAGTCAGGAACTTATCTATGGTAACCCACTTTGCCCAAACAGAGAAAAGCCCTGTTTTCCGCAAAACATTGTCTTACATTGTTGAACTTCCTGTATAGGTGTTTTATTGGTTTTGTGTGATATGTTACATATATTTGTTTTTCAGTGTTTTTATAAATGTGTGGTTACATATAATGTGCATGTCATTGTGACCAGGATTTTCCCTTTTTGTTGTTAGTGTTGTAGTGCTTTGGTGCTTTTCGTTGTGTGGTCTGTGTTATACTTTAAGTATTTGTACTTATTTGTGTAGGCTGTTTTTGTGGGTCTTTTGGTAGAGTGCACTTATGCCTCATGTGGATCTATTTATTTTGCTTTGTTGCTATTTTGTTGGCACACCATACATGTGTGTTGAAATTTGTTTATTAAAAACATTGTTGCAGTAAAAAATATAGATGGTTCAAAAATTTCCTATGTACAGAACACCCATTTTCTCATAGCCTGTTTCATATGACTACTCATTGGATAGGCCTCCGCCACCTGTGAAATGTTATACATTTTGTCAATAGCAACCAATCAGATTCTACTTAACATTTATCTAGCTGCTTCTAGAAGATAATAGAATCTGATTGGTCATTATCGGCAACATCACCAGTTCTAAGAAAACTCCCACCTTAGTAAATTTACCCCAATGTGTGTTTAGTGAAGACACAAAAATTACAAAGGTGTCATTGTTTACTTGTCTTTGATGGCATTAGAGTTTTTACCCACGCAGTCAGGATCACCTCTGAGTTATGTTTGATCAGTAGTCACACACCGGAAAGCTCTTTGTGGTATAACTTGTTTATATAATGAAACTGGAACCGATCATAATACAAACTGATAATCAGAACAGGATAACTGTATATGAGCAGCAGTCATTGCATGCTCCATCTCTCTCCTTCATGTCACCTTCAGAAGACAGGAACAAACAAGTGTGATACATACATCACAGACTGTAAAACACATAACACATGTACGACAGCTCCACCTGCTGTCCCTCCTGTGCAATTACACATCAAAGTCTCACTCTATTGCAGTTTCTCAACACCCCTTCTCAATAGGTAAGGCTTGATCCACGAGACCCATCTTTCTAGAGATGTCTTTCTCCAGCCAATGGCTTGGTGAGAATATCTGCAGGCATTTCTTCTGTTGGGCAATATTCCAAGTTTAGAAGACCTTGTTCCTGTAGATCCTTCAAGAAGTGGTACTTCACATCAATGTGCTTGGTCCTTGGATTAACACGTTCTGTTAGTGCAAATGCAAGACATCCATGATTATCTTCAAAGATTTCTGTAGGTTCTACTTGTTGCTTTCCCAAATCAGCTAACAATTGTCTCAGCCATATTAGCTCTTGACTTGCTTGAGCTGCCGCAACATACTCTGTTTCTGGGGAAAGAAAGTGTTACGCATGATTGCTTTCTACTTGTCCAACTGATTAGTCCTTCACCAAGTAGAAATAGGTAACCACTTGTGGACTTTCTGTCAGTAGAGTCTCCAGCCCAACCTGCATCTACATATCCAATCAGTTGAAGTCTTAAACCGATGGTTCCCTTTAAGTAATGTATTACCCTTTTCACAGCATTCCAGTCCATCTGACTTGGCTTGGAGACCTTTCTGCTTAGAATAGCTACTGCTGTAGTGATGTCAGGTCTGGTAATAGTGGCAACATACAGCAATTTTCCTATTGCCTTTCTGTACTGGTGATTGTCTGGTAATGGTGTACCTTCATTGTACATTTCCTTTATGTGGTTGGTCTCCATGGGAGTTATGACAACACAGTTGGCGCGTTGTGTCACACAGTGGTAAAAGACACGCAGCTACTTCCCTAGCCCTGGTCTTACCCATGGACTACACTAATTGTTGATCTGTATTTGGCTATGTACTAGGCAATATTGTATTATATTATATGATGTTATTGTTACAAGGGTACAGTTATGTTTTTGATGTATATATATGAATGTATTGGTTATTGTGTTATAGTTTGTAAAATAATGTTCCCCCCATATGACTGCTCAGATAACCTGTGTGTTTGCTGTTGGAGATACAGCCAGTCTCAGATGTCAGGCCATACATCCCCCTCATTCTTCCCCACACAATGGATTCCAGGCCACACAATCAGATTAAGTAAGGTTAATTTAGTTAACATCTATTGTGGCCTAGGGGACATGCCTGGACATGTGAAAGTAGGTTTGCTCTGAAACTGTTCTGGGGGTGTCGCCTTCTGGTAGAAAAGACAAAGGTTTTGATAATAGCAAACAGGAGATTGAGAGAGATCTGACAGAGAAGGTGAGAGAGTGGCAGGAGACTTGCTAAGAAGTAATGTTCTGTCAGGAGTTCCAGGAGGGATTGTTGTGTAGAATTGGATCACAGAAGTGTGCTGAGCTGTTTATAACCCATTCTGTTCAATAAACCACTGTTGGTTTTTCATCTACCACCATGACTGAGTGATTTGGAACCCAGTATCCTCACAGGAGTACTTGCCAGTTTTGCATGTTGCATCCCAAACTCCTCAGTGGCTTCCTGTATCTTTTGTTTCTGGTTTAAGGTAAAGTCGCCATTTTCTTCTTTTGCTGCTTCTATCCATTTTTCAGCTTCCCTTTCTGGTAAGTCAGATACTTCTTCCCAAGATGTGGGTTCATGTATAATAATGGTGCTAGCTTTATATGAGAGATGCACTGGTGCCTTGCCTTTGTTCTCTCTGGTCGAGTGCCTTACTTCATCTGTGGTGCGCTCCTGCATACCTTTGGTATTTGGTTCAAGACTGATTTCAACCTCTTGGCCGGCATCTGTCGTGATGGTGTCACAAGAGTCAGTGTTGTCTTCTTTATCCAGATCTACTGGAATCATCACTTAATTTCTTAGTTCCTCCACAAAGGTCACACTATTGCTTATGGTTATCGTATCTATCTTTGGGTTCTGAATTCTGTATCCTTTGGAACATTCACTGTATCCAACGAAGATTCCTTCCACTGCACGGTTCTGCAGTTTACTACATCTTTCTGCTGGAATATACACAAATGCTTTACATCCAAAGACTCTTAGGTGTTTCACATTAGGTTTCCTGTCATGCCATAATTCATATGGGGTTTTTGCCACTGTTCTTGAGAATAATCTGTTCTGTAAGTATGTGGCTGTCGTTATGGCTTCAACCATTGTGAGGTAATCCTGAATCTGTTAACATGCATCTGATCATTTCTGTCAGAGTCCTATTCTTTCTTTCAGCTACTCCATTCTGTTCTGGTGTGTAGGGTACTGTCTTGTGGTGCTCTATACCAAGTCATCTCTGGAAGTGTTCTATTTTGTGACCCGTGAATTCACCTCCATTATCACTATGAAATACTAGTGGATTTCTTTGAAATTTATTTCTAGCCATTTTTACATAATTATGTAACCTGTCCAGTACTTCATCTTTGCTTTTGATCAGGTAAGTAACTGTATTACTGCAATAGTCTTCAGTTAAAGTCACTATATATCTGTTACCCCTTGGTGTATGTATTTGCATGGGGCCACACACGTTGCTACTGTATGTATGAGATCTAGAGGTCTTTGAGCATTGTTCTCACTTTGTTTTAGAACTGTCATTCTTGTGGCTTTGGCTTTTATACAGCATTCACACCTCATGGTTTTTGAACAGTCTGATACTGTGAGGTCCTTTGTTAGGCCTCTCTTTTGTAGTTCCTTAATGCTGTCTGGTGCCTGTGTCCTAGTCATCTGTGTGACATGTGAATACAGTCAGTGGGGTAAATTTACTAAGATTCGTATTTTCCCGTTTGAGGTCAAAGTTCAATCACGAATGACATCGAAAGTGTAAATATGCAACTTTTTGAATTGATTACGACTAATTTACTAAACTGCCGTATTCTGCATTTTCGGGTTTTCCGATGTCGATGTCATTCGTTTTTTTTGGCAGTGTTTTACGTGAGTGACTTGTAAAACACTGCCGTCTTTAAGACAATGAATCTCGGCCGGATCTGAGAGATCCGTGCTGGGCTTCATTGTGCAGCTTGTAATAAAAAAAAATAAAAAATGTTTAAATGAAAAAAAAATTTTGCGTGGGGTCCCCCCTCCTAAGGCAAACCAGCCTCGGGCACTTTGAGCCGATCCTGGTTGCAGAAATATGGGAAAAAAATGGACAGGGGTTCCCCCATATTTAAGCAACCAGCATCGGGCTCTGCGCCTGGTCCTGGTTCCAAAAATACGGGGAACAAAAAGAGTAGGGGTCCCCCGTATTTTTGAAACCAGCACCGGGCTCCACTAGCTGGACAGATAATGCCACAGCCGGGGGTCACTTTTATACAGTGCCTTGCGGCCGTGGCATCAAATATCCAACTAGTCACCCCTGGCCGGGGTACCCTGGGGGAGTGGGGACCCCTTCAATCAAGGGGTCCCCCCCCAGCCACCCAAGGGCCAGGGGTGAAGCCCGAGGCTGTCCCCCCCATCCAATGGGCTGCGGATGGGGGGCTGATAGCCTTTGTGAAAAGTGATTGATATTGTTTTTAGTAGCAGTACTACAAGGCCCAGCAAGCCTCCCCCGCAAGCTGGTACTTGGAGAACCACAAGTACCAGCATGCGGCGGAAAAAAGGGCCCGCTGGTACCTGTAGTACTACTACTAAAAAAATACCCCAATAAAGATAACACACACACACACCTTGAAAGTATAACTTTAATACATCCATCCACACCTCCATATACACATACTTACCTTATGTTCCCACGCAGGTCGGTCCTCTTCTCCAGTAGAATCCATGGTGTACCTGTAGAAAAAATTATACTCACATAATCCATGGTTGAAGGCTCCTCTGCTTGTAATCCTTTTGTAATCCACGTACTTGAAAAAATAAAAAAACAGACACCCGACCACGAACTGAAAGGGGACCCATGTTTTCACATGGGCCCCCTTTCCCCGAATGCCAGAAACCCACTCTGACTGATGTCTAAGTGGGTTTCTTCAGCCAATCAGGGAGCGCCACGTTGTGGCACCCTCCTGATCGGCTGTGTGCTCCTGTACTGTCTGACAGGCGGCACACGGCAGTGTTACAATGTAGCGCCTATGCGCTCCATTGTAACCAATGGTGGGAACTTTCAGGTCAGCGGTGAGGTCACTTTCGGTCAACCACTGACCTGAAAGTTCCCACCATTGGTTACAATGGAGCGCATAGGCGCTACATTGTAACACTGCCGTGTGCCGCCTGTCATACAGTACAGGAGCACACAGCCGATCAGGAGGGTGCCACAACGTGGCGCTCCCTGATTGGCTGAAGAAACCCACTTAGACATCAGTCAGAGTGGGTTTCTGGCATTCGGGGAAAGGGGGCCCATGTGAAAACATGGGTCCCCTTTCAGTTCGTGGTCGGGTATCCGTTTTTTTTATTTTTTCAAGTACGTGGATTACAAAAGGATTACAAGCAGAGGAGCCTTCAACCATGGATTATGTGAGTATAATTTTTTCTACAGGTACACCATGGATTCTACTGGAGAAGAGGACCGACCTGCGTGGGAACATAAGGTAAGTATGTGTATATGGAGGTGTGGATGGATGTATTAAAGTTATACTTTCAAGGTGTGTGCGTGGTCTTTATTGGGGTATTTTTTTAGTAGTAGTACTACAGGTACCAGCGGGCCCATTTTTCCGCCGCATGCTGGTACTTGTGGTTCTCCAAGTACCAGCTTGCGGGGGAGGCTTGCTGGGCCTTGTAGTACTGATACTAAAAACAATATCAATCACTTTTCACAAAGGCTATCAGCCCCCCATCCGCAGCCCATTGGATGGGGGGGACAGCCTCGGGCTTCACCCCTGGCCCTTGGGTGGCTGGGGGGGGGACCTCTTGATTGAAGGGGTCCCCACTCCCCCAGGGTACCCCGGCCAGGGGTGACTAGTTGGATATTTGATGCCACGGCCGCAAGGCACTGTATAAAAGTGACCCCCGGCTGTGGCATTATCTGTCCAGCTAGTGGAGCCCGGTGCTGGTTTCAAAAATACGGGGGACCCCTACTCTTTTTGTTCCCCGTATTTTTGGAACCAGGACCAGGCACAGAGCCCGATGCTGGTTGCTTAAATATGGGGGAACCCCTGTCCATTTTTTCCCCATATTTCTGCAACCAGGATCGGCTCAAAGAGCCCGAGGCTGGTTTGTCTTAGGAGGGGGGACCCCACGCAATTTTTTTTCTGAAAATTTAGAACATTTCCCCCCCCTTCCCACTGAAAAACATGCACGGATCTCATGGATCCGTGCATGCCTATAGAAACACGGGATAAAAAAGCAGGTCTGTTTTTTTTTTAGCACTTTTTCACGATTTGTATTTTATCACGGCAGTGTTTGGCTATTGTCGGCAGTGTTTGTGTTTTGCACTTTTTAGTAAATGACCGATTTCTACCAAATTGCAGGCGTATTTGACCGATGGTGTATTGATTCGTGATTTTTTTCCTAGGACTTCCAAAATATTACGAATGCCCTCATCACTGCCGTGATTTTTGCTTAGTAAATTACCGAGATGACACTTTGAAGAAAAAACGGCATCTCGGTCAAAATCGGGACCTTAGTAAATATACCCCAGTGTGTCTGTTGTGCCGCAGTGTCTAGATGATACAGGTATTGTTCTGCTTTGGCTGTGGCACTGTTTCTGTTCCATTTTGGATGATGTACAATTTATCTTTGAATTTAACGGTGAGTAATTTATCCGTCAAGCACTTTACAGATATTAATCAGCCTTCCAATCTGGGAACATATAATATGTCTTTAATTGGTATTGTTCTATTATTATTATTATTATTATTATTATCCTTTATTTATATGGCGCCACAAGGGTTCCGTAGCGCCCAATTACAGAGTACATAAGCAGATAATCAACCAGGAAAACAGCAACTTACAGTTGACTACAATATAGGACAAGTACAGGGTAAATAAACATAGCTACATCAGCAGATGACACTGGAATAAGTATCAGGTGGCAGAAGACTGCTGGATTTGGTGCAGCTGAAGATTATTAAAGTAAGAAAAGGGTAAGCACATGAGGGAAGAGGGCCCTGCTCGTGAGAGCTTACATTCTAAAGGGGAGGGGTAGACAGACAGGGGTGAGACAGATGGGGTACATAGAGAGCGTGGAACAGAGGTTTAGGATGAGATTTGGCTGGGTTTGGTGAAGAAGTGGGTCTTGGGAGCCCGTTTGAAGTTTTGTGGAGAGTCTGAGGGGGAGAGGTAGGGAATTCCAGAGAAGTGGTGCAGCACGTGAAAAATCTTGGAGGTAGGAGTGGGAGGAAGTAATCCGTAGGCAGGAGAGTCGGCGAGCATTAGTAGAGCGAAGAGGACGGGTGGGAGTGTAAAGCGAGATAAGATCAGAGATGTAGATGGGAGAGGAGTGGGTGAGGGCTTTGTAAGCAAGTGTGAGAAGCTTGAAATGGATTCTGAAAGGGAAGGGGAGCCAGTGAAGGTCTAGTAAGAGAGGAGAGGTGGACGTAGTGCGTTTGGTGAGGAAAATGAGCCGGGCAGCAGCATTGAGGATAGATTGGAGTGGAGAGAGGTATTTGTCAGGAATGCCAGTCAGGAGGAGATTGCAGTAGTACAGTCTGGAGATGACCAGTGAGTGGATAAGAGTCTTAGTAGCATCCTGGGTCAGAAAGGGTCTGATCCTGGAAATATTTTTTAGATGAAAATGGCAGGTTTGTGAGAGGTGCTGAATGTGTGGTTTGAAGGAGAGGGAGAAGTCAAGGATTACTCCAAGACAGCGCACTTGGGGGGTAGAGGAGATAGTAGTGCCATCAATAGATAATGAGATTGTAGGAGGTGAGATTATGCGGGAAGGAGGGAAGATGATCAGCTCGGTCTTAGACATGTTAAGTTTAAGAAAGCGCTGGGACATCCAGGAAGAGATAGCAGAGAGACGGAGATACGAGTGAGGAGAGTAGGGGAGAGGTCTGGAGAGGAAAGATAGATTTGAGTGTCATCAGCATAGAGATGATATTGGAAACCAAAAGAACTAATGAGCTTACCTAGTGAGGACGTATAGAGAGAGAAGAGAAGAGGACCAAGGACAGAACCTGTACCCCTACAGTTAGTGGAAGTGAGGGGGAGGTGGAGTCATGAGAGGAGACAGAGAATGAACGGTCAGAAAGGTAGGACGACAACCAAGAGAGGGCAGTGTCACGCAGACCAATGGAGTGAAGGATTTGCAGTAGGAGAGGATGGTCCACAGTGTCAAAAGCAGCAGAGAGATCAAGTAGAATAAGTAGAGAGTAGTGTCCCTTAGATTTAGCAGCATGGAGGTCATTGCATACTTTTGTAAGGGCAGTTTCAGTGGAGTGGAGTGGAGAGGACAGAAGCCAGATTGGAATGGGTCAAGCAGTGAGTGTGAGGAAAGAAAGGAAGTAAGGCGGTTGTAGACAATACGCTCAAGGAGTTTGGAGGCAAAAGGGAGGAGAGAGATGGGTCGGTAGTTGGAGAGAGTGTTTGGATCAAGGGTAGGTGTCACAACTGAGGGCCTGAGCTGACGGGAGGCAGCCTCAGTTGTAGGGGCTGAGATGTACCGGAACCTGGGAGGTTGTATCAGACCCCTGGACATGTAAGTAACATGAATAATAACTGCCCGAAGGCGTGACCACGACAACTTGGATAAAAGTCAATGATGTTTATTATGACAACTCCGCAACACAGCAGCAGTAAAAGAAAACGTAAAAGTCAGCAAATAATAAATACAGTTCCTGGGTACTACAGGATGGCAGGAGCCACAGGGCACTGGTAGAGTGAGATAGTTCTGATGATCTTCTAGATGGAAAGTCCTTACCAGGCCCGACTGTAGCAATGGAGATAACCCAGGATTGTGCCAGCTGGTGTTCCAGGAAAAGCTGGGTTGCTGAAGGTAAAACAGCTGCTGTGGATACTGGCTGGAACCAGACTGTTGTTAGCACGGAGTGGATACTGGCTGGAACCAGTTAAATAATAAATGAACTTGGGAGCGATGAAATATGAACTGAAATGTAGAACTTGAGAGCGGAGAAATAATAATACCGGTGGAGAGTGGTAAAGTGTAGAAAGGACACCGGCCCTTTAAGGGAAGCTGTACTCTGCTGGAAGCTGAGCTGGAAGCAGGTAATGTTGTAGCTGGAAACAGATGAATCCACAATGGATTGGAGAGTCAGGCTACACCGCAGGTGGAATGCTGGTGCGGGTCTCTATGGTGGAAGTCTTGAGACAGGAGCTGGAACCTGGAAGACAATCACAGGAGAGAGACAAACAGGAACTAGGTTTGACAACCAAAGCACTGACGCCTTCCTTGCTCAGGCACAGTGTATTTATACCTGCAGCAAGGAAGGGATTGGCTAGGCAATTATGCAGATTAACAATACTGACAACAGATTGGAGGAAATGATCAGCTGACAGAATCCAAGATGGCTGCGCCCATGCAGACACTTGGAGGGAAGTTTGGTTTGTAATCCATGTGGTAATGAAAACAGTAATGGCGGCGCCGGCCACTGGAGACAGGAGACGCCAGGCTGACAAGTGCACATCCAACCACGCGGACACAGCGGAGGCCGCGGCTGACGTAATCGCCACTCTGACACTCTGCATGCAGAAGCTCAGGGACGGCGGCGGAGGCCGCGGGAGACGCCATGCCAGATGTAATAAGGCGTTACTGTGACAGCGTCTCAGAGAGACAGGAGAGGATGCAGGAATGTGAACATTAGGATAACAGATGGGATCCGGTCCTGGAGCGCTGAGCCAGCCTTAGGAGGCATCTGATGGGTAAGAAATGGCGTCCAGATACCCGGATCGTGACAGCACCCCCCCCCTTTAGGAGTGGCCCCAGGACACTTCTTTGGCTTTTGAGGAAACTTGGAATGGAATCTCCGGACCAAGGCAGGAGCATGGACATCAGAAGCATTGGTCCATGAACGTTCCTCAGGACCATAACCCTTCCAGTCAATAAGATATTGTAGTTGACCGTAACGGTGACGTGAGTCCAGGATCTTGGCCACTTCATACTCAACGCCTCGTTGAGTTTGGACTTTCGGAGTTGGAGGAAGTGAGGAATGAAACCGATTCAAGATCAGCGGTTTCAACAGGGAAACATGGAATGTCCTGGGTATTTTTAAGAAGGGAGGCAACTGGAGTCTGTAAGCAACAGGATTGATGACTTGTTCAATCTTGAAAGGACCGATATAGCGAGGTGCAAACTTCATACTGGGAACTCTTAACCTCAAATTCTTCGTGGATAACCATACCCGATCACCCACCTTGAGAGCAGGAACTGCTCGACGCTTCTTATCCGCAAACTTCTTGTACCTGAACGATGCCTTGAGCAGAGCTGATCGTACGCTCTTCCAGATATTGGCAAACTGATGCAAGGTGATATCCACTGCGGGAACAGAAGTTGCTGGAAGCGGTTGGAACTCAGGAACTTTAGGGTGGAATCCAAAGTTAGTGAAGAATGGCGTTGAAGCAGATGAAGAATGATACTGGTTGTTATGACAGAACTCGGCCCAGGGAAGTAATTGAACCCAGTCATCTTGAGAGGAGGACACATAGATGCGGAGGAAGGCCTCCAAGTCCTGATTCACCCTCTCGGTTTGACCATTGGTCTGAGGATGGTAAGCCGTGGAAAACTTTAGCTTGACTTGGAGGACTTGACATAAACTTCGCCAGAATTTGGCTGTGAATTGAACTCCTCGATCTGAGATAATTTCTTCAGGAAGACCGTGGAGTCGGAAGATCTCTTGTATGAATACTTGAGCCAACTTGGAAGCTGACGGAAGACCGGTGAGAGGAATGAAGTGTGCCATCTTGGTGAACCGGTCAACTACCACCCAGATGGTATTGAACTTGTTGCACATGGGTAAGTCTGTAATGAAATCCATCGACAAGTGGGTCCATGGTCGACGGGGAACGGATAGTGGAACCAGTTGCCCCGCAGGCGACTGGCGGGATTCTTTATGTTGGGCACACTTTGGGCAAGATGCAATAAACTCCAAGACGTCCTTTTTCAGAGTTGGCCACCAATAGGACCTAGAGATAAACTCCAGGGTTTTTTGGATACCTGTATGTCCGGCAAAACGGGAAGCATGGGCCCAATGCATGAGCTTCTTCCTTAGCATCGGCTTCACAAAACTTTTCCCTGATGGGGGCGTAGAGTCCATCCCTACCGTGGAGAATGCCAACGGATTTATAATAGGATGCTTGTCTGAAGACTCTGACTCATTTTCTTGCTCCCATGAGCGGGAAAGGGCATCGGCCTTGCGATTCTGAGAGCCCGGACAGAACTGGAGTTTAAAGTCGAACCTGGAAAAGAAAAGTGCCCATCTGGCCTGACGAGGGTTGAGACATTGTGCGCCCTTCAGGTATAAAAGGTTCTTGTGGTCTGTAAGTATGGTGATTAAATGAGAAGCTCCCTCCAACAGATACCTCCACTCTTCTAGAGCGAGCTTGATGGCTAGCAACTCCTGGTCGCCAATGGCATAGTTGCGCTCAGCTGGGGAGAACTTCCGGGAGAAGAAACTGCAAGGATGTAAATGGCCATCTTTAGCCCTCTGAGATAACACCGCTCCTACTCCAACGGAGGAGGCATCCACCTCTAGGATGAAAGGAGAGTCGATGTCAGGCTGTTTCAGGACAGGCGCAGAGATGAACCTCTGTTTTAAAAGATGAAAAGCTTGCATGGCTTCTTCAGACCACTTGGACGGGTTAGCACCCTTCTTGGTGAAAGCAGTAATAGGCGCCACAATGGTGGAAAAGTCTCGTATAAACTTTCGGTAATAATTGGCGAACCCTAAGAACCTCTGGACCCCTTTGAGGGTTAAGGGTACCGGCCAATTCTGAATTGCTTGTAGTTTCTCAGGATCCATCTCTAGTCCGGAACCGGACACAATGTACCCTAGAAACGGAATGGACTTGACTTCAAAGACGCATTTTTCTAATTTGCAATAGAGATGATTGACACGGAGACGGGACAGAACCTCTTTAACCCAAAAACGATGTTCCTCTAAATCGTTGGCAAAAATGAGGATTTCGTCTAGATAGACCACGACATGACGGTATAGAATGTCTCTGAAAATCTCATTGACAAAATGCTGGAAGACAGCTGGAGCATTGCTCAATCCGAAGGGCATGACGAGGTACTCATAATGTCCGTCACGGGTGTTAAAGGCGGTCTTCCACTCGTCACCCTCACGGATCCGGATGAGATTGTATGCACCTCGCAAGTCCAGCTTTGTAAAGATGGTAGCTCCGCTAACTCTATCAAAGAGCTCAGTAATCAGGGGTAAAGGATAACGGTTCTTGATGGTAATGTCGTTCAAACCTCTGTAGTCGATGCACGGCCGCAGACCACCATCTTTCTTTTTTACAAAAAAGAAGCCTGCGCCGGCTGGGGAAGAAGAAGGTCGAATGAACCCCTTTGCTAGGTTCTCTTTAATGTATTCCTCCATAGAATGCGTCTCAGGCAGAGACAACGGATAAGTTCGGCCTCGAGGTGGAACCTTCCCTGGAACGAGATCAATCGGGCAGTCCCATTCTCTATGAGGAGGAAGGATATCAGCAGAAGCTTTCCTGAACACATCCGTGAAATCTTGATATGGAGGAGGTGGAACATCAGACGACCTGGGGGAGGAAGAACAGACAGGCAATACTTTAAACAAACATGTCTCTGCACAGGAGGAACCCCATGCCAGGATTTGCGTAGTCGTCCAATCAATTGTAGGATTGTGAAGACGGAGCCATGGAAGGCCCAGGACCACAGGATGTGTGGCTCTTGGAATCACTAAAAGTGAAATAAGTTCGGAATGAAGAACTCCCACTCTCAGACGAACTGGTAGAGTCCTTAGAGCAATAACAGTATCAAAAATTTTACTGCCATCCACGGCAGTTAAGGAAAAGGAGGAAGGAAGTCTCTCGGTGGGTAGGGACCACCGTTTAACATAGGCTTCAGTAATAAAGTTCCCAGCTGCTCCGGAATCAAGGAGAGCAATGACGTTCCGATAACGTTGAGCAACTTGAAGCGAGACTGGGAGATTACAATCATGAGGAGATGGAGAGGAGATCATTACTCCTAGCCGGCCCTCTCCTGGGCGAGCTAGGGTTTGGAGTTTTCCCGGACGTTCGGGACAGGCATTGATGGTGTGAGACGGAGCTGCACAGTAAAGACAAAGAGACTCAGAGAGACGTCTTCGGCGCTCAGCAGGAGTTAAACGGGAACGGCCAATTTGCATGGGCTCATCTTTAGATGGTGACAGTTGACGAGGAGGAGGAGCAGAAGATTTTGGAGCAGATGATCTTCCACGCTCAGTTGCTCTCTCTCTGAAACGTAAATCAACTTTCGTGCAGAGTGAGATTAGCTCATCTAACTTAGAAGGTAAGTCTCTGGTAGCTAACTCATCTTTAATAAGCTCAGATAAGCCATGCCAGAATGCAGCATACAGGGCCTCGTCGTTCCATGCCAGTTCGGATGCCAGGATCTGGAACTGTATCAGATATTGTCCTACAGTACGTGACCCCTGGCGTAAACGGAGAATCTCGGATGAAGCTGAGGTTACCCGGCCTGGCTCGTCGAAGATGCGCCTGAATGTTGACACGAATGCAGTGTAAGAAGATAGCAGGGTGTCGGACCTCTCCCATAACGGTGATGCCCAGTCAAGGGCGGAGCCACTGAGAAGAGAGATGATGTAGGCAATTTTTGTACGGTCACTGGGAAAATTGCCAGGTTGTAGCTCAAACTGAATCTCACACTGGTTGAGAAATCCCCTGCAGAATCTTGGAGATCCGTCAAATTTTGCTGGCGTTGGAAGATGAAGACGTGGAGCAGAAATGGGTAAGGTGGGTGGGGTTATAGCTGGAGTCACTGTGGTTGACGCACCAGATGCGCCTGATCCACGGAGAGTTGTCTGAATCCCATCCAGCCGAGTAGAGAGATCCTGGAGACAGCGGATGATGTGGCCCTGTGCAGCCTCCTGATGTTCTAGTCGGGCTGCCAGTTCTTGCATCGGCCTGGCCGCTGGATCCTGGTCTCCGGCTGGATTCATTAGGTCAGTGCTTACTGTCACAACTGAGGGCCTGAGCTGACGGGAGGCAGCCTCAGTTGTAGGGGCTGAGATGTACCGGAACCTGGGAGGTTGTATCAGACCCCTGGACATGTAAGTAACATGAATAATAACTGCCCAAAGGCGTGACCACGACAACTTGGATAAAAGTCAATGATGTTTATTATGACAACTCCGCAACACAGCAGCAGTAAAAGAAAACGTAAAAGTCAGCAAATAATAAATATAGTTCCTGGGTACTACAGGATGGCAGGAGCCACAGGGCACTGGTAGAGTGAGATAGTTCTTATGATCTTCTAGATGGAAAGTCCTTACCAGGCCCGACTGTAGCAATGGAGATAACCCAGGATTGTGCCAGCTGGTGTTCCAGGAAAAGCTGGGTTGCTGAAGGTAAAACAGCTGCTGTGGATACTGGCTGGAACCAGACTGTTGTTAGCACGGAGTGGATACTGGCTGGAACCAGTTAAATAATAAATGAACTTGGGAGCGATGAAATATGAACTGAAATGTAGAACTTGAGAGCGGAGAAATAATAATACCGGTGGAGAGTGGTAAAGTGTAGAAAGGACACCGGCCCTTTAAGGGAAGCTGTACTCTGCTGGAAGCTGAGCTGGAAGCAGGTAATGTTGTAGCTGGAAACAGATGAATCCACAATGGATTGGAGAGTCAGGCTACACCGCAGGTGGAATGCTGGTGCGGGTCTCTATGGTGGAAGTCTTGAGACAGGAGCTGGAACCTGGAAGACAATCACAGGAGAGAGACAAACAGGAACTAGGTTTGACAACCAAAGCACTGACGCCTTCCTTGCTCAGGCACAGTGTATTTATACCTGCAGCAAGGAAGGGATTGGCTAGGCAATTATGCAGATTAACAATACTGACAACAGATTGGAGGAAATGATCAGCTGACAGAATCCAAGATGGCTGCGCCCATGCAGACACTTGGAGGGAAGTTTGGTTTGTAATCCATGTGGTAATGAAAACAGTAATGGCGGCGCCGGCCACTGGAGACAGGAGACGCCAGGCTGACAAGTGCACATCCAACCACGCGGACACAGCGGAGGCCGCGGCTGACGTAATCGCCACTCTGACACTCTGCATGCAGAAGCTCAGGGACGGCGGCGGAGGCCGCGGGAGACGCCATGCCAGATGTAATAAGGCGTTACTGTGACAGCGTCTCAGAGAGACAGGAGAGGATGCAGGAATGTGAACATTAGGATAACAGATGGGATCCGGTCCTGGAGCGCTGAGCCAGCCTTAGGAGGCATCTGATGGGTAAGAAATGGCGTCCAGATACCCGGATCGTGACAGTAGGTTTTTTAAGAATAGGAGAGATGAGTGCGTGCTTGAAGGCAGAGGGGACAGTGCCTGATGAGAGGGAGAGATTGAGAAGGTGGGAAAGATGGGAACAAGCAGAAGAAGAGAGGTAGCGGAGGAGGCAGGAGGGGATAGGGTCAAGTGGGGAGGTGGTGAGGGGACAGGAATGAATGAGGGCCATGACTTCCTCTCCAGATGCATGGGAGAAAGATGACAGAGTTGGTGCGAGGGATGGGGAGGGTTGGTAAGGGATGGGAGAAGGCTGGTTACTGATGGTCTAGTGTGATGTGATGTCCTGACGTATGGAGTCAATTTTGGATGTGAAGTAAGTGGCAAAGTCAAGAGCAGAGAGTGAGGAAGGGAGACGAGGTGGAGGTGGGCAGAGGAGTGAGTTGATAGTGGCAAAGAGGCGCCGGGTGTTGGAAGACTGGGAGGAGATGAGGTTCTTGAAGTATGACTGTTTAGCAAGAGAAAGGGCAGCACTGAAGGATGAGAGCATAAGTTTGAAATGGAGGAAATCTGCATTAGAGCGTGATTTCCTCCAGTGTCGCTCAGCAGTACGTGAGCATTTTTGCAGATATCTGGTGCATTTGGTGTGCCAGGGTTGAGGTGTTAATTTGCGAGGGTGAATAGTGGTTGGTGGAGCAACAGAGTCAAGAGCAGAAGTAAGGGAAGCATTGTATGTGGAAGTGGCTTGTTCAGGGCATGAGAGAGAGAGAGAGAATAGGGGAGAGAAGTGAGTCCAACAGGGAGGAAAGGAATGTGGTGTCAATAGCTTCAATGTTACGCTTAGTGATGGTAGCCTTAGGAGGTAGAGATGGGGAAGTCGAGAGAGAGATAGGTTAAAGGAGAGCAGGTGGTGGTCAGAGAGGGGAAATGGGGAGTTGGAAAAATCAGAGATATAACAGCGGTGAGTGAAGACCAGATCCAGTGAGCTCCCATTCACATGGGAGGGTGAGGAGGTCCACTGGGAGAGACCAAGTAAGGAGGTGATGTTAAGGAGTTTAGAGGCAGGGGATTGTGTGGGGATGTCAATAGGGATGTTGAAATCGCCTAGGATAATGGTGGGAATGTCAGAAGAGAGGAAGTGAGGAAGCCAGGAAGCAAAGTTGTCGATGAATTTGGAAGCAGTGCCAGGGGGGCGGTAAATGACAGCTACTCTAAGATGGACTGGTTGGAAGAGGCGTATGGCGTGGACCTCAAATGTAGAGAATATAAGGGATGGTTCTGGTGGTATGAGTTGGTAGGAGTAACTAGAAGGTAAAAGGACCCCGACACCAACCCCATGGCGACCCCCAGGTCAGGGTGTGTGTGTGAATGTGAGGCCCCCAGCAGAGAGAGCAGCAGCAGAAGTAGTGTCAGAGGGCGTAATCCAAGTTTCAGTAATGGCTAGTAGGTGTAGGGATTTGGAAATGAAAAGGTCATGAGTGGGGACCAGTTTGTTACAAACAGATCTGGCATTCCAGAGTGCACAGGATAGGGGGTATAAGTCTGTGGGAGAGATGTGAATGAGATTATCAGGGTTGCTGTAGCGATGAGGTGGGATTAACTTTGAGGGCAGGGATGATGAAAGAGTAGTGATGGTACGGGTGCCTGAGCTAGGAGGGGAAACTGCAGGAGGTGGGCAGGGAGGGAGGTCAGTGTGATGTGGATGGGGGTGTGGGGAGGTGACAGGGAAGGGAGAGAGGGAGCAGGGCTGAGTTGTGGGGTAGCAGGACCATGGGGCAGAGGTGAATGAAAGTGGGGTAATAGGAAAGGTGGGGGAAGGAAACAGAGGGATGGAGGGGAGACAGAGGAGGGGAGAGAGGAGGAGGTGTAGGAGACTAGGGGGTAAGGATAAAGATACATTATTAGGTAGACACTGAGTGATGTGGGGAGTATAGGAAAGCCTTGACATAGTGTTAAGTAGGTGAATAGGTTGAGGGAAAGTGGAAGTAGGAAGGAGACTGTAAGGGAATCCGAGCAGAAGAATTGCAGAAATGCAGGTGAGAAAAGCAGTGTAGGCTCACGGGGTGTAGATTTAGTATGAAATGAGTCAAAAGTGTAGATAAAGTGGGTGCAGAAATGTATTTGGAGTGTAAGAAATGAAAGGATTGTGAGAGGTTTAAGAAGCAATGATAATTATGTTAGATTTTTTAAGTGTTTGCAGGTATAATTGCATTGGTGCAGCTGTGCATAAAAAACAAAATTACAATAATACAGATACAAGCATTTGTAGGTGAAATGGATGGTTTTTGAATTGTCCAAGTAAGGTTGTTCCGTGCTATTTCATCAGATGCAACAATCAGGAGGTGAGTGATCTGAGGAGTAAGTGACTCACATTTGTTTTTAGTTCTTTAGTTTTTTTGTTTGTTTTGTTTGATTGATGTGCTTCTGTTTTCCTTCTTGTTCACTTCGATTGAACGCTGCTGTTATTTGTCAATTTTATCACGCTTTGATAAAATGCACGCTTCGATGGAAAATGCACAGCCAAACGGCTTTGCACAGCCTACACCATTGGACTTAAGTAGAAGACTATTACAAGTGAAACCAATAATTGAAATCTGCAACCACACCCCACCCCCTCAAATGCCAGGCAATAAATTACCTTAAAAACAACAACCAGGCATTCCACAAAGATAAAACTGGGTCTATATCATTCAAAACTTTAAAAAGTACTACAAAATCACATACTATGCAATAATGTTTCAATTTGCATTACAGAGCAGAATTAGCTTTGCATATATAGATATAGGGCAGCAGAATATGATGGTAGTTGTAGTCAATTGTAATTACCCAGCAGAATTAGCTTTGCATATATAGATATAGGGCAGCAGAATATGATGGTAGTTGTAGTCAATTGTAATTACCTGTAGGTGACAAGAAGAGAAGAAACGTCAATTCACAATAGATATCAGCTGAAGATAAATTAACGCTGATTGAACGCTGCTGTTATTTGTCAATTTTATCACGCTTTGATAAAATGCACACTTCGATTGAAAATGCACAGCCAAACGGCTTTGCACAGCCTACACCATTGGACTTAAGTAGAAGTTCTATCACTTCCATTAGCACTGGAGCATATGAGCATACCATGCCCTTTACTTTCCGCAGTGATATCGGTACCATCTGCAAGATAGATTGCTTCTCTATGACTTGTGTCAATTTTGGTGAAGAAATCTCTGTTGCTTGTCATGTGACTTATCGCTCCTGAATCTATGTACAAACTAAAGTTCGTATTTGTTACTGTTGCTTTAAAAATAGGATTTTAATACCTACCAGTAAATCCTTTTCTCTTAGTCCGTAGAGGATGCTGGGGTCACCATTAGAACCATGGGGTATAGACAGGATCCACAGGAGACATGGGCACTTTAAGACTTTGAAAGTGTGTGAACTGGCTCCTCCCTCTATGCCCCTCCTCCAGACTCCAGTTATAGGAACTGTGCCCAGGGAGACAGACATTTCGAGGAAAGGATTTATTGTTAAACGAAGGTGAGATTCATACCAGCTCACACCTCAAGCATGCCGTACAATGTGGCATTCAACAGAACACAAGCCAATGGCATTAACAAATGCAGCAACATGCTGACAATAACGTAACACAACATGTGTATAATCACAACTAATAACTGCAGATACAGTAAGCACTGGGACAGGCGCCAAGCATCCTCTACGGACTAAGAGAAAAGGAATTACCGGTAGGTATTAAAATCCTATTTTCTCATACGTCCTAGAGGATGCTGGGGTCACCATTAGAACCATGGGGTTATACCAAATCTCTAGAACGGGCGGGAGAGTGCGGATGACTCTGCAGCACCGATTGACCAAACTTAAGGTCTTCGTCGGCCAAGGTGTCAAACTTGTAGAACTTTGCAAATGTGTTTGACCCTGACCAAGTAGCTGCTCGGCAAAGTTGCAATGCCGAGACCCCCCGGGCAGCCGCCCAGGATGAGCCCACCTTTCTAGTAGAATGGGCCTTCACCGATTCCGGTAACGGTAATCCAGCCGTGGAATGAGCATGCTGAATCGTGTTACAGATCCAGCGTGCAATGGTCTGCTTGGAAGCAGGACAGCCAACCCTGTTGGGAGCAAGCAGGACAAACAGAGCCTCTGTTTTCCTAATCTGAGCCGTTCTGGTGACATAAATCTTCAAAGCTCTGGCCACATGCAGAGATTTGGACTCAGCGAAGGCGTCAGTAGCCACAGGCACCACAATAGGTTGGTTCATGTGGAAAGAGGAAACCACCTTCGGTAGAAATAGTTGATGTGTCTTCAATTCAGCTCTATCTTCATGGAAGATCAAATAAGGGCTCTTGTGAGACAAGGCCGCTAACTCAGACACTCACCTTGCAGATGCCAAGGCCAACAGGATGACCACTTTCCAGGTGAGGAATTTCAACTCCACCTTCTGTAAAGGTTCAAACCAATGTGATTGAAGGAACTGCAACACCACATTAAGATCCCATGGTGCCACTGGAGGCACAAATGGAGGTTGGATGTGCAACACGCCTTTCACGAAAGTCTGAACTTCTGGAAGGGAGGCCAATTGTTTCGGAAAGAAAACCGATAAGGCCGAAAGCTGTACCTTAATTGAGCCCAATTTTAGGCCCGCATCCACACCTGCTTGTAGAAAATGGAGAAACCGTCCTAGCCGAAACTCTTCCATAGGAGCCCCCTTGGATTCACACCAAGAAACATATTTTCTCCAAATATGGTGATAATGTTTAGATGTTACCCTTTTTCTGGCCTGAATAAGTGTGGGAATGACTTCACTGGGTAGCCGTGGTAAGTCCTGATACACGCACGGCCCCTGTTGTAACAGGTCCTCGCACAGAGGAAGAGGCCAGGGATCTCCTATGAGTAATTCCTGAAGATGTGGATACCAAGCCCTCCTTGGCCAGTCTGGGACAATGAGGATCGCTCAGATCTTTGTTCTTCTTATGATATTTAGAACCTTTGGAATGAGAGGAAGTGGAGGGAATACATACACCGACTGAAACACCCACGGTGTCACCAGTGCATCCACTGCAATTGCTTGAGGGTCCCTTGACCTGGAACAATATCTCTGAAGCTTCTTGTTGAGACGAGATGCCATCATGTCTACTGGAGGAACTCCCCAAAGACTTGTCACCTCTGCGAAGAGTTCTTGGTGGAGGCCCCACTCTCCTGGATGGAGGTCGTGTCTGCTGAGGAAGTCTGCTTCCCAGTTGTCCACTCCTGGAATGAAGATCGCTGACGGATTGCTTGTATGCTTTTCCGCCCAGCGGAAAATCCTTGTGGCTTCTGTCATTGCCGCTCTGCTTTTCGTTCTGCCCTGACGGTTTATGTACGCTACTGCTGTTACATTGTCTGACTGGATCAGTACAGGCATATCTCGAAGAAGATGTTCCGCTTGCAGAAGCCCATTGTAAATGGACCTTAACTCCAGAACATTTATGTGGAGACAAGTTTCCTGACTTGACCATCTTCCTTGGAAGTTTTCTCCCCTTGTGACTGCCCCCCAGCCTCGGAGGCTTACATCCGTGGTCACTAGGATCCAGTCCTGTATCCCGAACCTACGCCCCTCTAGGAGGTGAGAGCTGTGCAGCCACCACAGGAGTGATACCCTGGTCTTGGAAGACAGGATTATCCTCCGGTGCATGTGTAGGTGGGACCCGGACCACTTGTCCAACAGGTCCCACTGGAACACTCTGGCATGGAACCTGCCAAACTGAATGGCCTCGTAGGCCGCAACCATCTTCCCCAGCAACCGAATGCATTGATGGATGGACACTCTTGCTGGTGTCAGAATTTGTTTGACCAGACTCTGAAGTTCCAGAGCCTTACTACAATAAGACAGTATGTTTTTTCAATCTGTAGAATCCATACACCTCCTTCCAGTTTTCCTGTATATGAAGAGGCTCTCAGACCTCAGACACGTTATTGGTACCGGAAAGAGAAATAGTGTGCAAAATAGTATAATACTGTTTCAAAATTTAATAACATACAAAACATGTATAAAACAGATTTCCAATACAGAATCAAACAATTAAGGTGGAGACTTAAAATGCTGCAACTGACACCCTCAGTGTCGGTGGAAGTATTGGCTAATTACCGGATCTTTGAAAAAAACGGGCTCATAAGATCGTGATAGACGTGAGTTTGAGCAGAGTATATCGCCAGGCTGCAGCTCCGGGATTCCTCATTCACAGGATTCTTTCAAAGGTCGGGTCAGTCTGTCCTCCTCATCGTCCACGTCTGGGGTCAGTTCAGAAAAAAAAAAAGAGCACCCACGCGTTGCGACCCTCCCCGGGTCTTTCTCAAGGTCAGCTAAAAGTCCGTGGACATTTGCGCTAGGACCTCCCCTAGCACAAGTGTCCACGAACTTTTAGCTAATGCATGTATAGGGATCAGCTGCGCTGGGACCAATAGGATTTGGATGTGATGTTCATATATGGGGCAGATAGTTTGGGAGGCATTGAAACTTTGAGCTGACCTTGAGACAGACCCGGGGAGGAATCCCGGAGCTGCAGCCTGGCGATATACTCTGCTCAGACTCACGTCTATCACGATCTTATGAGCCCGTTTTCTTTTAAGATCCGGTAATTACCCAATACTTCCACCGACACTGAGGGTGTCAGTTGCAGCATTTTAAGTCTCCACCTTAATTGTGTGATTCTGTGTTGGAAATCTGTTTTATACATGTTTTGTATGTTATTAAATTTTGAAACAGTATTATACTATTTTGCCCACTATTTCTCTTTCCGGTACCAATAACGTGTCTGAGGTCTGAGAGCCTCTTCATATACAGGAAAACCGGAAGGAGGTGTATGGATTCTACAGATTGAAAAAACATACTGTCTTATTGTAGTAAGGCGCTGGTTAAGCGGTATTCCACGTACCTTTTTTTATTGCATGCTTCACGAGGGAGGTGGGAAAAGCCTCTTGTTGGTATACTGCACTACTAGCTGCCTTGTGCGCACTGTTGGGGACTTCATTTTTCTTGCTATCTCTGAAGTTCCAGAGCCTTTTACACTGGAAGAAAGACTCTGTAGTTCTGTGTCCAATACCATTCCCAAAAACGACAACCACGTCGTCGGAATCAACTGTGATTTTGGCAAGTTTAGGAGCCAACCATGTTGCTGAAGAACTGTCAGGGAGAGTGCAACTTTTTGCACCAACTGGTCCCTGGATCTCGCCTTTATCAGGAGATTATCCAAGTATGGGATAATCGTGACTCCTTGCTTGCGAAGGAGAACCATCATCTCCGCCATTACTTTGGTGAAAATCCTCGGAGCCGTGGACAGACCAAACGGCAACGTTTGAAATTGGTAATGACAATCCTGAATTGCAAACCTCAGGTAAGCCTGAGGCGGAGGATAAATGGGAACATGTAAGTAGGCATCCTTTATGTCCACCGACACCAGAAAATCCCCTTCCTCCAGACTGGAGATCACTGCTCGGAGAGACTCCATCTTGAATTTGAATTTCTTTAGGTTGAAATTTAGGGATTTCAGGTTAAGGATTGGTCTGACCGAGCCGTCCAGCTTCGGGACCACAAACAGGCTCAAATAAGAAACCTTCTCCCTCTTGTGACTGGGGAACCCCGATGATAACTTGATTTTGACACAACTTTTGTATTGCGTCGCAAACTACCTCCCTGTCCGGAAGAGAAGCTGGTAAGGCCGATTTGAAAAAACGGTGAGGGGGAATGTCTTCAAACTCCAGCTTGTACCCTTGGGATACTATTTGTAAAACCCATGGATCTAGATCCGAACGAACCCAAAACTGACTGAAGAGTTTGAGACGCGCCCTACCGGTGTAGGGCGCGTCTCATGTGGTGGAATTAGCAGAAGCCTGGGAGGACTTCTGCTCCTGGGAGCCTGACAAAGCTGGTGATCGTTTACCTCTTCCCCTTCTTCTAGTAGCAAGGAAGGAAGAACCTCGGCCCTTTCTGTATTTATTGGGCCGAAAGGACTGCATCTGCTAGTGATGCGTTTTCTTTTGTTGTGGAGGAACATACGGCAAAATGGATGACTTACCCACGGTAGCTGTAGATACCAAATCATCAAGGCCGTCACCAAATAAGACCTTACCTTTATATGGTAGAGATTCCATACTTTTCTTGGAATCAGCATCAGCATTCCATTGGTGAATCCACAACGCTCGTCTAGTTGAGACAGCCATGGCACTGGCCTTTGATCCCAAAAGACCAATATCTCTTGCAGCTTCCTTAAGGTATGCTGCAGCGTCCTTGATACAACCCAGCGTCAAGAGGATGCTATCCCTATCTAGGGTATCTATTTCAGAAGACAAGTTGTCTGCCCACTTTTCGATAGCACTACTTACCCACGCAGACGCAATGACCGGTCTGAGTAGCATACCTGTGGTCGCATAAATGGACTTTAACGTAGTTTCTTGTTTACGATCTGCAGGATCCTTAAGGGCCGCCGTGTCAGGTGACGAGAGAACCACCTTTTTAGACAAACGTGACAGGCCTTGTCCACGGTGGGGTTGACTCCCACTTTTCCCTATCTGCCGAGGGAAACGGATAAGCTACCATAATTCTTTTAGGAATCTGAAACTTTTTGTCAGGACTTCCCAGACTTTTTCAAATAGCGTGTTCAGTTCATGAGAGGGAGGAAACGTTATCTCAGGTTTCTTCTCCTTATACATACAGACCCTTTTATCTGGAACAGCAGGGTCCTCAGTGATATGCAATACCTCTTTAATAGCCACAATCATGTACTGAATGCTCTTTGCCAATTTCGGATCTAATCTGGAATCACTATAGTCAACACTGGTATCAGTGTCTGTGTCGGTATCAGTGTCAGCCAACTGGGTAAACGTACGTCTCTGACTCCGAGGGGATCTGAACTTGTAATAACATATCTTCCACAGATTTCTTCCATGCTTGGGTCTGAGACTCAGACTTGTCTAATCTCTTACTAATATGAGCTACATTAGCATTCAAAGCATTCAACACATTTACCCAATCAGGAGTCGGTGATGCCGACATGGTCACCTCCACCGCCTTTTGTGTCTCTACTACAGCCTCCTCCTGTGAAGAGCACTCAGCCTCAGATATGCTGACACACGTGTAAGAAACACCCACAGACACACTAGGCTTATAGGGGAAAGACCCACAGAAAAGCCTGTCAGAGAGACACAGAAGGAATTTGGCAGCTCACACCCCAGCGCCAAATCAATGGGTCTGAAGCGATTACCAAAATGCCCCAGACCTGTAGCACTTTTTATATTATATTATTGCACCAAATAACCTGCCCCCCCCCCTGTTATGCACCCTGATACTTGTTCAGTAGGGTGAGGAAGGACCAGCGTCTCTGCAGCCAGCGTAGATGAAATGGCACCGAGTGAGCTGTGGCGACGAAGCTCCGCCCCCTTAATGGCGCGCTTCAGTCCCGCTCTTTGTAATACTGATTATATTGGCAGGGGTTAGGACAGTGCCTTTGCACTAATGTCCTCTCTTGCCGGTTTATGCTGAGAATTTTTAGCGCGCCCCCCCCGCACCCAGTAGTGCTGTGTGTGTGAGCGGGAGCTTGGCGCGCAGCGTCCGCTCGCTGTGCGGTACCTCAGGGAAATGCCGTCACTGAAGTCTTCTTTCTTCTTCTACTCGCCTGACTTCTGGCTCTGTAAGGGGGGTGACGGCCGACTGTGGGAGCGAGCGTCTGAGCGTACCCAGCAATCAAACCCTCAGGAGCTAATGGTGTCCTCTAGCCAGAAGCAGAGCCATTAAACTCAATAGAAGTTGGTCATACTTATCTCCCCTCAGTCCCATGAAGCAGGGAGGTTGTTGCCAGCAGCCTCCCTGAACATAAAAAAAACTTAACAAAAAGTATTTTCAGAGAAACTCAGTAGAGCTCCCTGTAGTGCGTCCAGTCTCACTGGGCACAATTCTAAAACTGGAGTCTGGAGGAGGGGCATAGAGGGAGGAGCCAGTTCACACCCTTTCAAAGTCTTAAAGTGCCCATGTCTTCTGCAGATCCCGTCTATACCCCATGGTTCTAATGGTGACCCCAGCATCCTCTAGGACGTATGAGAACGTCCCATTCCACTTATCTGTGCATATGTCTGTGAGTGCAGTTTTGACTTTTTGCTTGGATCCTTTTAAAAAAAAATTCTGCTGTTCTCCTTTCCATATAGAGCAGTACTTTTTTAAATGTCCTATTTTCTTGCATCTAAAGCATGCTCTTGTTTCTTTGTGGT
Organism: Pseudophryne corroboree; assembly: GCF_028390025.1. Classification (NCBI taxonomy): domain Eukaryota; kingdom Metazoa; phylum Chordata; class Amphibia; order Anura; family Myobatrachidae; genus Pseudophryne; species Pseudophryne corroboree. The sequence goes on along the minus strand of NC_086445.1, from coordinate 826,682,681 downwards.
GCACCCTAGTACATAATAACCTACTTTCTGGCAGCTCTCTCCGGGAGTGAGCTGCCAGGTCGGCTCAGTGGAGGGGCTGGGCAGGACAATGATGAAAGGAGGGGGCGGAGAGGAGGAGGAGGAACGGGGCGTGGGATGGAGGCAGGACGAGGATGGGGTTACATCGTCACAACATTTAAGCCATGCCCCCCGCTCTGTAATGCGGCTATAACCGGCATTTTACAGCAGGGGGCGTGACTGTGAAGATGCGATTCAACAAGAACCGCTTCATCGACTGTCCGGACCACCCACTTTACACTCAAAGTAGGCGGTCGGGCAAGTGGGAACTGAAAAATCGTGAGACTTGCCTGTTCTTCCGGGGGGCTGGGAGGGTCACCCGATTTTCGGGTGACCCTAATTTAAGCCACTGGATTAATCACTCATTCAACTGGAAACAGACCAATAAACCACGTAGCAAACTTTATGTAGGGAACTCTAAGGCAGAGATTATGAGTAGATAACCAGACTTTATCACCTAGCTTTAAACTGGGAACTGCTCGTCTTTTCCGATCAGCAAAGATCTTGTATTATCGAGATGCTTTCTTGAGAGAAAGATGGTTCTTTGCCCAAACCTGAGAGAACTGCTGAAGAGCTGAAGTGGCTGCAGGAACATCGACAACTGGAAGGTCTTGGAAATCTGGAACTCTGGGATGTTGAACATAAACTGCAAAGAAAGGAGTAGTATTGGTGGCTGTATGGTAGCGGAAATTATGAGCAAACTCTGCCCAAGGCAATAAATCTACCCAGTCGTCCTGTGATGAGGAGATATAAAGTCTCAAAAAGGTTTTAAGCTCTTGGTTTACTTTTTCGGTCTGCCCATTCGTCTGAGGGTGATATGCTGTAGAGAATTTGAGTTTAACTTGTAATGCAGAGCATAAGGTCTTCCAAAATCTTGCCACAAACTGAACACCACGGTCAGATATAATTTCCGTTGGGAGTCCATGTAACCTGAAGATGTCACGTAGAAATATTTGTGCGAGCTTTGGAGCAGAAGGCAATCCCATAAGTGGAACAAAATGGGCCATCTTTGAGAACCTGTCAACCACTACCCAGATGGTATCATACCCTTTGGAGGGAGGTAAGTTTGAGATTAAATCCAATGACAGGTGAGACCAGAGATGACTTGGTATAGAGTTAGGTAACAGTTGACCAGCAGGAGACTGATGAGGAACTTTGTGCTGGGCACACTTGGGACATGAAGCCTCGAAATCCTAAATATCAGCTTTCATATGAGGCCACCAATAGGATTGAGACAAAAACTTATAAGTCTTTAGGACCCCAGGATTTCCGGTAAACATAGAAATATGAGCCCACGACAGCAGATTTGGGCGGAGCTCAGGAGAAACAAACATATTGCCAGAAGGCAGAACAGGAGACACTTCTGTGGAAGCAAACACTACAGGATCGAGAACTGGATGAGATTCTTGTTCAGTAGATTCCTCCATGGAACATGACAAGACAACTGCCTTAACATTCTGAGAACCAGGGCAGAACTGTAACTTGAAATTAAAATGAGAAAAGACTAAAGCCCACCTTGCTTGACGAGGATTTTAACACTGCGCTGCTTTCAAATAAAGAAGGTTCTTATGGTTGGTGAAGATGGTAATAGTAAACTTTGCGCCCTCCAGAAGATACCTCCACTCTTCCAGGACCAGCTTGATTGATAGGAGCTCCTGGTCACCGGTGGCGTATTTGATCTCAGCTGGTAGAAATCTACAGGAGAAAAACCCACAGGGGAGAGTCTTACCATCGTCACTGGTTTGGGACAATACCGTGCCAACGCTAACTGTTGAGGCATCCACTTCCAACTCGAAAGGGTCTGTTGATATCTCGTTGCTGTAACACAGGAGCTGAAATGAAAGCTTGTTCAATCTTTTGGAAAGCAGCCAGAGCTTCTTCTGACCACTGAGAAGGATTTGCGCCTTTCCGTGTGAGGCAAATAATTAGGGCTATCAGGGTAGTGAATCCTCTAATTAATTTTCTATAATAATTGGCGAAGCCAATAAAATGTTGAACCGACTTGAGCGATGTAGGAAGAGACCAGTTCTCTATTGCTTCCAATTTAACAGGGTCCATTCAAAGATCTGAACCAGAGATTATATAACCAAGGAAGGGCATCAAAGGAGCTTCAAAAGTACACTTAGACAACTTCCCATAAAGATGATTCTGTCGTAGGCGTTGAAGGACCTCTTTTACCTGTTGACGATGAGAGGCTAAATCTTGAGAGAAAATCAGAATGTCGTCAAGGTAAACTACCACGTATTTATACAGAACATCTCGAAATATTTCATTGACAAAGTTCAGAAACACAGCTGGGACATTGCTTAATCCGAAGGGCATCACAAGATACTCATAATGGCCGTCACGGGTTTTAAAAGTGGTCTTCCACTCATCGCCACTCCGGAATCTAATGAGATTATATGCCCCACGGAGATCTAATTTGGTAAAGATACTGGCTCCTTTAATTCTGTCAAACAGTTCCGTGATTAACGGTAAGGGGTAGCTGTTTTTGATGGCAATCTCATTTTAGGCTCTATAATCAATGCAGGGACGTAGTCCTCCGTTTTTCTTTTTCACAAAGAAAAACCCTGCCCCTGCTGGAGATGAAGAAGGACGAATTAATCCTTTTTGTAGATTCCCTTTAACATATTCACTCATGGCTTGAGTTTCTGGAAGGGAAAGAGGATATGTTCGTCCTCTAGTAGGCATTCTTCCCGGGATCAGATCGATGGGACAATACCATTTCCGATGGGGAGACAGAACATCAGCGGCCTTTTCACTGAAGACGTCAGTAAATTCTTTGTAGGCCTCAGGAATTTCACACTGGGGTTTCAACCCCGAAGATCTCACGGAACGAACTTGAGCTAAACAGGAATGGAAACAGGAGGAACTCCATGCTGTGAGTTGTAGTGTAGACCAGTCGATTTGAGGGTTATGAAGTTGAAGCCAAAGCATACCCAACACGATCTCATAGGTGGCTTTAGGAATGTCCAACAGTTCAATGAACTCAGAATGAAGAAAGCCCACCCCTAGGACCACGGGCTTAGTTTGCTGACTGATGGACCCCTCAGCAATACGACTACCGTCCACAGCTGTAAGATAGACTGTGTGAGACAATCTGGAGACAGGAAGACAGATCTTCTCAACTGCAGCCTGTGTAATAAAGTTCCCAGCAGCACCACAGTCAATTAAAGCGGAGAAGGCATGTAATCCACTCTGTGTTTCCAAAGTTACTGGTAGGATAAGTTCTCGAGAAGAAGGAGCTTTAGATAAGGGTCCTAACTTGACTCCTCTATTGCAAGTTAGGATCTGGTGTTTCCCGAACGCGACGGACAGAAACCAATAATGTGACCAGCAGCGCACAGTACAGACACAGTCTTTCCCGTAATCTTCTTGACCGCTCCTCAGGAGTTAAGCGGGACCTATTTACTTGCATAGGCTCATCAGAAGTGGAGGGAGAAGGTTGTACTTGAGACATAACTCGGTGCTTGCAAGGATCACCATGAGAATGCTCTCTTGCTCTTTCACGTAAACGCAGATCCAACTTTACACAGAAGGAAATTAACGATTCTAATTGCTCTGGGAGATCTCGGGTAGCCAGTTCATCTTTTATACGATCAGAGAGACCGTGCCAGAATGCCACAACCAGCGCTTGATTGTTCCACTCAACCTCTGATGCCAATGTCTGGAACTGGATGACATACTGTCCCATGGTGCGTGTTCCCTGGCGAATCTGGAGGATATCAGAGGAAGCTGATGTTGTACGGCAGCTACAAAGTCTGTGTAGTTGTTTAGCAGTGAATCTGCTCGCTCCCATAACGGGAAAACCCAATTCAAGGCAGGGGCAGTCAGGAGAGACACAATGTACGCAACTTTGGTTCTGGGTGTTGGGTAATTGTGCGGCAGTAATTCAAAGTGAACTTCACATTGGTTCAGGAATCCACGACAGGTTTTAGGATTGCCATCAAATTTACTTTGTGTAGGAAGATGGAGACGAGATCCTAAACCAGGAGCAGTGGGAGGGCCTGAAGCTGTGGCACTGGAAACTGGAGCTGGAGTCGCTGGAACAATAGAACTTGGCAGAGATTGTTGTAAAATATCCAACCGAGAAGACATCTCTTGTAAAAACTGTATGATCTGCTGTTGTGCAACCTCTGTACCATCGAGTCGTGAGATTAAGTTCTGAAGAGCCTCTGCTCCCACACTCTGGCCACCATCCGGGTCCATGGACCTTGGACAAACTGTAAGACATACTTGCCTACCTGACCCTCTCCATGAGGGAGAAAATGCTCTGTTCCTGGACTTTCCTGGTAATGTATGATTGCCATCACCTGTGGTGAAACACCTTTCTTATCAATTAACTAGCTCACCACAGGTGATGGCAATCATACATTACCAGGAAAGTCCAGGAACAGAGCATTTTCTCCCTCATGTAGAGGGTCAGGTAGGCAAGTATGCTGTAAGATCTGTGGTTATGTCTATCCCTGGATGGGGCACTAGTGGGTCAGTGGTGGTGCGATGGAGAAACCGAGGAAGCTGTAAGAGATTCCTGCGCATATGCACAATGATGTTTATTATATGCTCATGAATATATACAGTAATTGAAGCAGATGATAACTTGGGATGGATGGTACATGGAATGCTGACAATGATGAATAAACAGTCACAGGTATTTAGCTGGTCTGGAAACCAGTACAGTAATTAGACAATGAAATACAGGCAATGAACTAGTCTGGAAACTAGTATAGCAATCAGATTGTGATCACTCCCACAGTTGGTTTGGAAACCAGCAACGATACTCCACACCAGGCATTCCCAACCACGGTCCTCAAGGCACACCAACAGTGCAGGTTTTAGTGATATCCAGGCTTCAGCACAGGTGACTTAATTAGTAGCTCAGTTATTTTGATTTAACCATCTGTGCTGCAGCCTGGATATCACTAAAACCTGCACTGTTGGTGTGCCCTGAGGACCGTGGTTGGGAATGCCTGCTCCACACAGTCAGTTTGTAATGCAAAGTCCACAACCAAGCAAGGTTAAGCAGGAGACAACTTGAAACACATATCAAGTGGTTGTATTAAGTGCCAGATGCCATAGCACAATGCTAAATGCAAGTTAACCATACATAGGTGAAGATAATGAATAGCACCTGAAAAAAGTCTCTTACTGCAAAAGGTGGAGGCTGACATCAGCAGAAGTTGGAGCTGAAGTAAATGATGGGACCTGTAGTTCCACAAGAATACTGGAACCGGGAGATCACTTGGAGTTGCCAGAAATAGGAAATTGCTGGAAACAGGAGACTGGAAACTGGAACCAGGAGACGCTATGCAGCAATGCAACGCATTGTCCAAGGTGATGAGACTGAGCCGATGCTCTGGACTTATAGCCCCTGTTCGGCAGTCATTGGATACTTGGATCATGTGAGCAATCACAGTGCAGGATTAGGTGCTCTCTTGTCAGCTGACTGCAAGTGTCATGGTGGCGCCCATGCTGTACAGATGGCCGGTACACAGGAGGGCACCCGCAGAATGGACTTCAGGGGTTCACCACAATAGTGGGTACTGCACTCCGCAGACAGGATGCTCATACAGCCGCAGACTGGGGCTGTGACCTCCGGAGGCCTGCACACCAGCGCACCAGTGAGATATCACTGAATGCTGATTCCTGACAGCCACCAAGTTACATACTTGACAGCCTAGAATGTCTGTCTCTATGAAGTCCACATCTTGCTGGTATCATTCCTATAAAGGGGGACAAAATAACACTTCCACATAATGCAAGCAGTGTAGGGGTCCCTGTATATTTACTAACATACAGCTTTTTTTAAGTGTAGATGTTATCTATAGCATCCAATCAGATGTTACTTAACACATTAAAATAACCATACTTAGGGGTAGAATTAATAACGCTTCTAAAATGAAAAGTTGAGGTGTTGCCAAGACCAAACAATCATATTCTGTCTATAATTTTCTAGTATGCAAAAAAGAAATGATAGACAGAATTTGATTGGTTGCTATGGGCAACATCACAGCTTTTCATTTGTCTTCCATGCAGACATCCTTGTTACTACAGTTTCCCTTTATTTGGTTAAATTGAGAGTAGAGTTGTGGGTTTTTCTATTTTTTTTTTTTTTCATTTTAATGACTATTATATTGTAAGTAGCTAGTACTAATGCAATAGGTCAGTAATACTCAAGTTCCAATAATAATATTAAAGTATCCATTCCAGAGATTATCTTTCTCAACTGACATACATGCCATTCAGCTTACAGCCCCTACTCTGAAGCCTTTGGTTCCACCATGTTTTAAAACTAGAAAAATTAACAGAAATAGTAACCAGTTTTCTATGAAACATCAAACCAGTATGTATCTTTATTGAAGGAACATTAAATATGCTGATAATGCTGTGTTACCATTAATGATTTGCACCGGACATTTTTCGGGTTTTGTGTTTTGGTTTTGGATTCGGTTACGCGGCCGTGTTTTGGATTCGGACGCGTTTTGGCAAAACCTCCCTGAAAATTTTTTGTCGGATTCGGGTGTGTTTTGGATTCGGGTGTGTTTTTACAAAAAAAACCCTCAAAAACAGCTTAAATCATAGAATGTGGGGGTCATTTTGATCCCATAGTATTATCAACCTCAATAACCATAATTTCCACTCATTTCCAGTCTATTCTGAACACCTCACACCTCACAATATTATTTTTAGTCCTAAAATTTGCACCAAGGTATCTGGATGACTAAGCTAAGAGACCCAAGTGGCCGACACAAACACCTGGCCCATCTAGGAGTGGCACTGCAGTGTCAGACAGGATGGCACTTCAAAAAATAGTCCCCAAACAGCACATAATGCAAAGAAAAAAAGAGGTGAACCAAGGTCGCTGGATGGCTAAGCTAAGCGACCCAAGTGGCCGACACAAACACCTGGCCCATCTAGTAGTGGCACTGCAGTGTCAGACAGGATGGCACTTCAAAAAATAGTCCCCAAACAGCACATAATGCAAAGAAAAAAAGAGGTGCACCAAGGTCGCTGGATGGCTAAGCTAAGCGACCCAAGTGGCCGACACAAACACCTGGCCCATCTAGGAGTGGCACTGCAGTGTCAGACAGGATGGCAGATTTAAAAAATAGTCCCCAAACAGCACATGATGAAAAGAAAAAAAGAGGTGCACCAAGGTCGCTGGATGGCTAAGCTAAGCGACACAAGTGGCCGACACAAACACCTGTCCCATCTAGGAGTGGCACTGCAGTGTCAGACAAGATGGCACTTCAACAAATAGTCCCCAAATAGCACATGATGCAAAGAAAAAGAAAAGAAAAAAGAGGTGCAAGATGGAATTGTCCTTGGGCCCTCCCACCCACCCTTATGTTGTATAAACAGGACATGCACACTTTAACAAACCCATAATTTCAGCGACGGGGTCTGCCACACGACTGTGACTGAGATGACTGGTTGGTTTGGGCCCCCACCAAAAAAGAAGCAATCAATCTCTCCTTGCACAAACTGGCTCTACAGAGGCAACATGTCCACCTCCTCCTCATCGTCCTATTCCTCACCCCTTTCACTGTGTACATGCCCCTCCTCACAGATTATTAATTCGTCCCCACTGGAATCCACCATCTCAGGTACCTGTGTACTTTCTGGAGGCAATTGCTGGTGAATGTCTCCACGGAGGAATTGATTATAATTCATTTTGATGAACATCATCTTCTCCACATTTTCTGGAAGTAACCTCGTACGCCGATTGCTGACAAGGTGAGTGGCTGCACTAAACACCCTTTCGGAGTACACACTGGAGGGAGGGCAACTTAGGTAAAATAAAGCCAGTTTCTGCAAGGGCCTCCAAATTGCCTCTTTTTCCTGCCAGTATACGTACGGACTGTCTGACGTGCCTACTTGGATGCGGTCACTCATATAATCCTCCACTATTCTTTCAATGGTGACAGAATCATATGCAGTGACAGTAGACGACATGTCAGTAATCGTTGGCAGGTCCTTCAGTCCGGACCAGATGTCAGCATTCGCTCCAGACTGCCCTGCATCACCGCCAGCAGGTGGGCTCGGAATTCTTAGCCTTTTCCTCGCAGCTCCAGTTGCGGGAGAATGTGAAGGAGTAGCTGTTGACGAGTCACGTTCCGCTTGACCTAACAATTTTCTCACCAGCAGGTCTTTGAACCTCTACAGACTTGTGTCTGCCAGAAAGAGAGATACAACGTAGGTTTTAAATCTAGGATCGAGCACGGTGGCCAAAATGTAGTGCTCTGATTTCAACAGATTGACCACCCGTGAATCCTTGGTTAAGCGTATTAAGGGCTCCATCCACAAGTCCCACATGCCCAGCTGAATCGCTCTGTTTTAGCTCCTCCTTCAATTTCTCCAGCTTCTACTGCAAAAGCCTGATGAGGGGAATGACCTGACTCAGGCTGGCAGTGTCTGAACTGACTTCACGTGTGGCAAGTTCAAAGGGTTGCAAAACCTTGCACAACGTTGAAATCATTCTCCACTGGCTTGAGTAAGGGGCATTCCCCCTCCTTTGCCTATATCGTAGGTAGCTGTATAGGCTTGAATGGCCTTTTGCTGCTCCTCCATCCTCTGAAGCATATAGAGGGTTGAATTCCACCTCGTTACCACCTCTTGCTTCAGATGATGGCAGGACAGGTTCAGGAGTGTGTGCTGGTGCTCCAGTCTTCAGCACGCGGTGGCTGAATGCCGAAAGTGGCCCGCAATTCTTTGGGCACCAACAGCATCTCTTGCACATACAACACAAAAATGGAGTAGTTCACAAGCGCTACAACACGGAAGGATCAAGGCCTCTGTAAGACTGTCTTAATGTTCAGGTAACTATCCACTCGACCAGGCTCGCACCTGTGGATTGACCTCCTCTCATTGGGTGACAAACACCAAAAGGTTTCTTTAGCACCACCATGGACTCGTTCGATTCCAGGGGTTATTCTCTCCCTCAGTGTAGGTGCTCACCTTACTACAGGTCCCTATGTGCCTTGAAAGGTGTCTTTTTCTCTGAACTTCTTATATAGTTTTATGTTCACAGCATTAGGGGTCACCCTTTCCCTCCAATAAGACGCTCACCTTGAATATAGGCCCTATGTTCCTTGAAAGGTTTCTTTTACTGTATCCTTCCACCGACCTCTTCTATGAGGCCTTATAGACTTTTTCTCAGGATGATTACTTCTCCTCAATCAAGAAATCCATTCGAAAAAATATTTTAAAAATTTATTCCACATATATCTCCATAGATGGATAGCAACATACAACAATAAAATATTCGATAAAAACTGATCAGAAAGTCACCCAAATAGGCGGCCTGTGTTTTTCCTTAAACACTCCCCTTAGAAGCCGGTAGGAGAAATTCCTCCCAAAGAAATATATATAAATCTTCCCAGCCTTAAGGCCTAAATACAGGGTGGTAAAAATATGAAAAAACCTTACCGCCTAGGGGCTAAAAATGCTGGTGCCAATGCGTTTCGGATAAAAATCCTTCCTCATTGCATATCACAGGACTAACCGAGTCGGCCTTTTAAACCCCACTGAGCCCTTCCCCTCCCCTCTTCAACCAATCAGAGAAAAATAATACTTTTATGCACCAAGATGTATATTGATAGCAACCACTCTCCATATGTCTTATTTATATCCTAATGGTCTCTTACTAAACATAAATGATTCTCCGATATATTTAAAAACAAGAAAAGAAAGACACTATAAGTCTTAATTGGTGAGACACAAAGTCCATTATGGAATATCCATCCATGTTACTTTCCATAATCTTCTTAGGCAAGCATTGTCTCCAAAACCTGATTCCCAATCCATAATTGCGATGTAGCCTTAGCCCCCCGGCGTGTATTACTTCCAATGCACAAAGGTCGTAGTCCCTCCACATCTAGGGTCCCCTCAGTGGGTACATCGGGTTCCCAGATACAGAAAGGCCGCCGCTGTCTTTCGCGGACCTTCCGATGACGCATTTCCGGTCCGGTGGAACGCAAACCCGGAAGTGGTTGGAACGCATCGGGTTTCTTCAGTGCTGGCTGAATAAATGTACTCCCAGCATTTACCATATGTAAACATTCCCATGGAAGAGGCAATTAGAGAAAAAGACAATTAGAAAAAAACTGTTAGTAAACATTATATGTATATCACTTTTTTTCTCTCATTATTTATTAGTTGAACAAAAGACGATATTTATTAATAGATTTATCCCATTACTCTTAAAAGGGACGCTTTACTTAAACATAGACTTTTAAACCATATATACATGTATGTGGATTTAATTACATCACAATTTGATTGCACCACATCCCATGTAGTCACCCCTATATGTTCCCTCACAGGAACCACTTCATCTCAAATTCCAAGTTCAGCCCCTTAGGGACCAACGTCCTAAGCTCATATATGGCCCTCATTTCCATTTTTGCCAATTTAGCCTCCCATCATTCGTCCTCCAACCTGGTGTTATCACTTTAATTCCACAAAAACTGATTAGGTGATTAATATTGCACTCATGTTCTTACTGAAGTGCAATGACACATTATGGGATTCAAGTCCCCTTTTGATGTTCCGAATGTGTTCCGCCATCCTTATTTTTAGCATACGGGTAGTTCTCCCTATATATTGTGACGCGCATGAACATTCCAGGAGATACACACAGTTTTTTGTGTTGCATGTGATAAAATCTTTTATATCGTAAACCTTCTTTGTTTGTGTGGATCTATATTGTGTCACCTTACCTTCCTTATTCTTACATGCTCTGCACATTGTGCAAAGACCACATCTGAAAAAGCCTTTAGATCTATTTCAAGTGAGCATTTTAGGTACCGATACTACACTACTGACAACACTTTCTTTCAGGTTCTTAGCCCTTTTATAAATAAACCTGGGGAACTTAGAGATCACCTCCTGCAAACAGGGATCTTTTCCTAAAATTGACCAATGCCGCCTTATTATATTTTCCACTTGTTTATGTTGACTATTATATGCTGTAACAAAGGTGGTTGCTATCAATATACATCTTGGTGCATAAAAGTATTATTTTTCTCTGATTGGTTGAAGAGGGGAGGGGAAGGGCTCAGTGGGGTTTAAAAGTCCGACTAGGTTAGTCCTGTGATATGCCCTGAGGAAGGATTTTTATCCGAAACGCGTTGGCACCAGCATTTTTAGCCCCTAGGCGGTAAGGTTTTTTCATATTTTTACCACCCTGTATTGAGGCCTTAAGGCTGGGGAGATTTATATATATTTCTTTGGGAGGAATTTCTCCTACCAGCTTCTAAGGGGAGTGTTTAAGGAAAAACCCAGGCCGCCTATTTGGGTGACTTTCTGATCAGTTTTTATCGAATATTTTATTGTTGTATGTTACTATCCATCTATGGAGATATATGTGGAATAAATTTTTTAAATATTTTTTCGAATGGATTTCTTGATTGAGGAGAAGTAATCATCCTGAGAAAAAGTCTATAAGGCCTCATAGAAGAGGTCAGTGGAAGGATACAGTAAAAGAAACCTTTCAAGGAACATAGGGCCTATATTCAAGGTGAGCGTCTTATTGGAGGGAAAGGGTGACCCCTAATGCTGTGAACATAAAACGATATAAGAAGTTCAGAGAAAAAGACACCTTTCAAGGCACATAGGGACCTGTAGTAAGGTGAGCACCTACACTGAGGGAGAGAATAACCCCTGGAATCGAACGAGTCCGTGGTGGTGCTAAAGAAACCTTTTGGTGTTTGTCCCCCAATGAGAGGAGGTCAGTCCACAGGTGCGAGCCTGGTCGAGGGGATAGTTACCTGAACATTAAGACAGTCTTACAGAGGCCTTGATCCTTCCGTGTAGCGCTTGTGAACTACTCCATTTTTGTGTTGTTTGTGTATTGAAGAGTGGTGATCTTTGGGGGTTTAGTGCAAAGCGGCTACAGGGCGCAAGTTACATCTCTCTTGCTTCGTATCTAGCATCTCTTGCACGCCCCTGTCGTTTTTTAAATAATTCTGCACCACCAAATTCAATGTATGTGCAAAACATGGGACGTGCTGGAATTTGCCCACATGTAATGCACGCACAATATTGGTGGCGTTGTCCGATGTCACAAATCCCCAGGAGAGTCCAATTGGGGTAAGCCATTCTGTGATGATGTTCCTCAGTTTCCGTAAGAGGTTGTCAGCTGTGTGCCTCTTATGGAAAGCGGTGATACAAAGTGCAGCCTGCCTAGGAACGAGTTGGCGTTTGCGAGATGCTGCTACTGGTGCCGCCGCTGCTGTTTTTGCTGCGGGTGGCAATAGATCTACCCAGTGGGCTGTCACAGTCATATGGTCCTGAGTCTGCCCTGCTCCACTTGTCCACATGTCCGTGGTTAAGTGGACATTGGGTACAACTGCATTTTTTAGGACACTGGTGACTCTTTTTTTGAGGTCTGTGTACATTCTCTGTATCGCCTGCTAGAGAAGTGGAACCTAGATGGTATTTGGTACCGGGGACACACTAACTCAATAAATTCTCTAATTCCCTGTGAATTAACGGTGGATACCGGAAAACATTTAACACCACCCAGGCTGTCAAGGCCTGAGTTATCTGCTTTGCAGCAGGATGACTGCTGTGATATTTCATCTTCCTCGCAAAGGACTGTTGGACAGTCAATTGCTTACTGGAAGTAGTACAAGTGGTCTTCCGACTTCCCCTTTGGGATGACGATCGACTCCCAGCAGCAACAACAGCAGCGCCAGCAGCAGTAGGCACTACACTCAAGGATGCATCGGAGGAATCCCAGGCAGGAGAGGACTCGTCAGACTTGACAGTGACTATTGGCTTTCCTGTCTAAGGAGGAAATTGACACTGAGGGAGTTGGTGTTGTGGTTTGCAGGAGCTTGGTTACAAGAGGAAGGGATTTAGTTGTCAGTGGACTGCTTCCGCTGTCACCCAAAGTTTTTGAACTTGTCAATGACTTCTGATGAATCCGCTCCAGGTGACGTATAAGGGAGGATGTTCCTAGGTAGTTAACGTCCTTACCCCTGCTTATTACAGCTTGACAAAGGCAGCACACGGCTTGACAAATGTTGTCCGCATTTCTGTTAAAATAATTCCACACCGACGAGGTGATTTTTTTTGTAATTTGACCAGGCATGTCAATGGCCATATTCGTCCCACGGACAACAGGTGTCTGCCCGGATGCCTGACTTAAACAAACCACCTCACCATCAGAATCCTCCATGTCAATTTCCTCCTCAGCACTAGCAACACCCATATCCTCATCCTGGTGTACTTCAACAGTGACATCTTCAATTTGACTATCAGGAACTGGAGTGCGGGTGCTCCTTCCAGGACTTGCAGGGGGCGTGCAAATGGTGGAAGGCGCCACCTCTTCCCGTCCAGTGTTGGAAAGGTCAGGCATCGCACCCGACACAATTGGACTCTCCTTGGGGATTTGTGATTTAGAAGAACGCACAGTTCTTTACTGTGCTTTTGCCAGCTTAAGTCTTTTCATTTTTCTAGCGAGAGGATGAGTGCTTCCATCCTCATGTGAATCTGAACCACTAGCCATGAACATAGGCCAGGGCCTCAGCCGTTCCTTGCCACTCCGTGTCGTAAATGGCATAATGGCAAGTTTACGCTTCTCATCAAATGCTTTTAATTTTGATTTTTGGATCATTTTACTGAACTTTTGTTTTTCGGATTTTACATGCTCTCTACTATGACATTGGGCATCGGCCTTGGCAGACGACGTTGATGGCATTTCATCATCTCGGCCATGACTAGTGGCAGCAGCTTCAGCACGAGGTGGAAGTGGATCTTGATCTTTCCCTTTTACCCTCCACATTTTTGTTCTCCATTTTTTAATGTGTGGAATTATATGCCAGTAATATATCAATAGCAATGGCCTACTGTACCGTACTGCTATATATTATATACTGGTGGTCAGCAAAATCCTGCACTGTCCTCCTACTATATATACTGCGCACAACTAAAATGCACCACAGGTATGGATGGATAGTATACTTGATGACACAGAGGCAGGTAGAGCAGTGGCCTTCTGTACTGTACTGCTCTATATTATATACTGGTGGTGAGCAAAATTCTGCACTGTCCTCCTACTATATATACTGCGCACAACTAAAATGCACCACAGGTATGGATGGATAGTATACTTGACGAAACAGAGGTAGGTAGAGCAGTGGACTACTGTACCGTACTGCTCTATATTATATACTGGTGGTCAGCAAAATTCTGCACTGTCCTCCTACTATATAAACTGCGCACAACTAAAATGCACCACAGGTATGGATGGATAGTATACTTGACGACACAGAGGTAGGTAGAGCAGTGGCCTACTGTACCGTACTGCTATATATTATATACTGGTGGTCAGCAAAATTCTGCACTGTCCTCCTACTATATATACTGCGCACAACTAAAATGCACCACAGGTATGGATGGATAGTATACTTGATGACACAGAGGTAGGAAGAGCAGTGGCCTACTGTACCGTACTGCTATATATTATATACTGGTGGTTAGCAAAATTCTGCACTGTCCTTCTACTATATATACTGCGCACAACTAAAATGCACCACAGGTATGGATGGATAGTATACTTGACGACACAGAGGTAGGTAGAGCAGTGGCCTACTGTACCGTACTGCTATATATTATATACTGGTGATCAGCAAAATTCTGCACTGTCCTCCTACTATATATACTGCGCACAACTAAAATGCTCCACAGGTATGGATGGATAGTATACTTGACGACACAGATGTAGGTAGAACAGTGGCCTACTGTACCGTACTGCTATATATTATATACTGGTGGTCAGCAAAATTCTGCACTGTCCTCCTACTATATATACTGTGCACAGCTAAAATGCACCACAGGTATGGATGGATAGTATACTTGACGACACAGAGGTAGGTAGAGCAGTGGCCTACTGTACCGTACTGCTATATATTATATACTGGTGGTTCTCCAAAATTCTGCACTGTCCTCCTACTATATATACTGCGCACAACTAAAATGCACCACAGGTATGGATGGATAGTATACTTGATGACACAGAGGTAGGTGGAGCAGTAGACTACTGTACCATACTGCTATATATTATATACTGGTGGTCTGCAAAATTCTGCACTGTCCTCCTACTATATATACTGCGCACAACTAAAATGCACCACAGGTATGGATGGATAGTATACTTGACGACACAGAGGTAGGTAGAGCAGTGGACTACTGTACCGTACTGCTATATAATACTGGTGTTCACTGGTCAGCAAAATTCTGCACTGTCCTCCTACTATATACTACAATGCAGCACAGATGTGGAGCATTTTTCAGGCAGAGAACGCAGATATTTTCAGCACACTGAGCACAGATATTTGCAAGCATACTGAGCACAGATATTTGCAGCACACTGAGCACAGATATTTGCAGCACACTGAACACAGAAACTGAGAGAACGCTGCACGTCCTCTTCCTATCATCTCTAATGCACGAGTGAAAATGGCTGCGACGCGCGGCTCCTTATATAGAATATGAATCTCGCGAGAATCCAAGAGTGGGATAATGACGTTCGGGCGTGCTCGGGTTAACCGAGCAAGGCGGGAGGATCCGAGTCTGCCTCGGAACTGTGTAAAATGGGTAAAGTTCGGGGGGGTTCGGATTCTGAGGAACCGAACCCGCTCATCACAAGTTACCATTTATATTTATATTGAATTGATGGGCATTTGTTTTCCTGGAACTATGAAAAAGCCCTTCAACTGTTTGATCATGAGTGCAAGATTTTTCGGCTATATATCCCTCTCATGCATGGCCATATTAGACAATACAGCTCCCAGAGCAAACAGTTAAGTTTGAAAGTGCTCAACAAAAAGGTGGTGTGGCCTTATACTCCAGATTTGCACCCTGCAAGTCCCAGACATTGGTGGCGACAGGAAAAAAATCCTGATTCATGCCCCTTACATTATTTGTCATATTTCCTCCTTATAGTAATGCCCCTTATGCATTATGCACCCCATCACAATGCCCCTTACACAGTATGCCACACACCATAATGCCCCTTACACATTTTGCACCACACAGTAATGCCCCTTACATATTATGCACCACACATTAATGCCCCTTAGACAATTTGCCACACATCGTAATGCTTCTTACACATTATGCACCACATCACAATGCCCCTTACACAGTATGCCACGCAACATAATCCCGCTTACACATTTTGCACCACATAGTAATGCCCCTTACATATTATGCACCACACATTAATGCCTCTTAGACAATTTGCCACACATCGTAATGCTTCTTACACATTATGCACCACACCGCAGTTGCGGAACTGCCAGAGACAACGGAGTTGTTCGTCGTCGGGCTCCAGCCCTGAAGAGGACACTTTCTGCATTGTGCCCTGGGCATTCCGTGCCTTTCCTGCTATAACAGATAGGAGCTGCCGAGTTGAGAGCAGCATCAGTGTGTACAGCTCAGGGCTTAGTTACTGACCACACTGCACTATCATAACCCAGCCTGGCTTCCCCGCCACCACCACCACTAGCTGCAGCACTGTCAGCGGTGGGGTACACCGGCTGTTCCTCGTACCAACACATACAAATAGGCAGCAGCACTACTGCTGTCTGCCTGCATGCTCCACCCCCTCCTGGCCTCTGCTGCTGTGACCAACCAGGAGCCAGCTGCTTGGAAACAAGAAGATAGCAGTGCGGGGAGCAATGATGACTTCAACAAGTTAATGGGGAGCGGAAAGGCAGAGGTATGGGATGGGGACAGCACGGAGTACAGGGCTGGGAAGTGACTGAGTGTCCTATTGCTAGGTACTGTAAGACAGTGTCAGGTAACTGCCCAAAACGCCCAATGCTGTCACCGCTTACGGGGTCTATTTACTAAACCAGCCACTGTCTTTCCTGACCTGTCTTGTCACCTCTGTGCTGGCCCTGTCTCCACTGTCTCTTGTCCCTGTCACCGTTTTCCTGTCCCTCCCTGTCACATCTGTGCTGGCCCTGCATCCCCTCTCCTCTGTCTCCCCTCTTTCTTGTCCTTGTAATTTTTGCCCTGTCCCATCTCTATCACCTCTGTGTTGGCCCTGCTTCCCATCTCTCTTGTCTCTGTCACTCCTGTCCTGTCCCATCCCTGTTAACTCTGTCCTGACCCTGTTAACCCTCTATCCTATCTCTTTGGTTCTGTCCTTTCACCTATGTCCTGCTCCTGTCCCTGTCACCTGTCTCTTGTCCCTGTCATCTCTATCTTGGTTCTGTATCTTGGCCCTGTCATTTTTGTTCATCCTCACTGTACTGTCACTGTCATCTCTATCCTGTCCCTGTCACCCATTTATCCTGCCCCCTCTGTTCTGTTCTGACCCTGTCACCCCTGTCCTGTGTCTGTTCCCTCTGTTCTGTCCTGGCCCCACTGGACTGTCCCTTTCATCTCAGTACTGGCCCTGTCACCCCTGTTCTGGCACTGTCCCTCCTGGTCCTTGCACCTTTGTCCTAGCCCCAAATTATATATAATTTTCCCTTTTTTGTGAGTGGTGGGGCCACCAAACTCTAACTTGCCTCCCGGCGATGGGGATGAACTTACACCACTGCCACACCATAATGCCCCTTACACAATATGCCATACACAGTAATGCCCCTTATGTATGGCAGCCTCATACTTACAAGGCTGGGAGGATGCTTCCTGGGTGCTCTTGGTTGCAGCTGCCCTGCTTCCTTGTGCTGCTCATTGTCAGGAGTTTTATGTGCCCTGCCCTGCCATCATGCTCTTCTCTTCCTGGCTGGTGCCAGCCCTTCTGAACAACTCTATGTATGTGCGGGTCACAGTCTGACTGACTGTGGCACCACAGCGACTACTGGACTTAGAATCCTAGAATCCCTGGCCTTCTTGGGCTGGTCACAGAGATTCTGGGAGATGTAGTTTTGGCACTGCTCCCCCATACTCTCTGCAGTACCGCATGGCCCTCAACTCAGCGATCCTGCGTGGACACTGACTAGGCACCCCATATGACTGCATGGCTCATCCATCCATAGAAACGGCTTTGCTCCTATGCTACTAGACTGTACAGTATTTAAGTGCTTACCAATGGAGTAACTACAAAGTGTTTTGCGGTACTACAGTATATTAAGCTAAGTAAATGTCTGTAGCACTGTCCTAGTCAGCAAAGTTAGATAAATAACTGAGAAATTGGAGCTAACAACTGCAAATTGATATATTTATCTGAAAAAACAAAAACAAATAAACTATAGACTACATAGTGTAGTAGAGTGACAGGAACTTGACAGTGCAAGAAACAGTAGAACAAAGAAGAGGGAGCAGCCATCCTCAAGGATAAAAAAATCATTGATCCTACTATGACAGGCAACCATCTAAAGAACTGACTGTCCATTGAAAGTTACTATCATGACAATATCTAGATGCCTGCAGCTATTCTTAGTAAAGGAAAAAATTATACGAATGAATGATGATGTGAGATAATTTTGTAAAGAATAAAAAATAAATCAAGTAATGCTTTAGTTGCTTATTTGCTTCAACATCAAGAATTAGGTATTTTGCCTGTGTACACTGAGTATTAAAAAAGAAATGTAATTTACTGTATTTCAGTTAATATGTGTACTATAATATGATTAGATAGATAGATAGATAGATAGATAGATAGATAGATAGACAGACACTGTTTTACCTCCACTGAATCTACCTATTGCAGGTTCTAAATTCAGAATCACCACTGAGAAACCACATGGTTTAATGTAGGTCCAGTCCAGTTCTCTGAAACTTGGGTCCAGTTCACTGAAACTTGGATCCCAAAATGAGGCAAAACATCATCTTCCGTTATCGGATCTCGCTTGTTTTGTATCTCATATAAAATTCCCTCCCAGTGTTCAGTCACCATTTCACGAGTGAAATCTGATGGAGTAGGCAGTGTAGGCAGGGCTCTCAGTGAAAATGAGGGGTTTATTTACTAAGCCTTGGACAGAGATTGTGAATTTCAAATTATTTCTAAATAAACATTTAAATTTCAACGTTAATATATACTGCGGATGCAAGGCACATCTTATTACCATATACGATAAAGTGCGCTGAATGTCACAGCACTATATCCCTTAAGAGTAAGCAAGCAGTCGCACACATTGTAAGCTGAGGTCCAATGCTCAGAGATATATATATATTTGATATTAAAAGGTATGCATACAAAATTACATATGTACAGTATATCATTCAGTTATAATATAAATAAATATGGTTACAGAATTATAGTTACATAAGAAGCAGATACAGCCAACATACATCAGCCTGTCCCATAGAACTTTCCTCCATATCAGCAAGCAAATAACTAACTATATCTTAGAAAAACTGCCTATATAAAAACAGTGGGAGTTAACAGTCTGTTGGTTTCAGTCTCCTTCCAATGGTCCAGAGGCCAGACCTCTCAAGAACTCAACGGCTCATCCGTCAGTGTGAGGGCTTTTGTCCTATGTTGCTGGCACATGTGTCTGCCCCCAGGGCCATGCTGTGAAGCTAGTTTCAAGTCTTCAGGAAGTCCTTTGTATTCATACATTTGGTCATAACTAATCGTTGCAATGTGCTACAATCTACCCATAGCTATCAAATTACTCCACACATTCTCCTGATTATTTTGACACTAAGCATGATATATTTAACTTGTTACATTCCAATAATACATATATATCCAATGTTACACTCTATTATATAAATACATTATAATGTCCGGTGCTTGACATGTTTTGTCTGTGTGTAATTTATGTGTTGTATAAAATATGTGTTGAATATATCTTTGTGGCTTGTCTGTGGATGCGTATGCTACCGTATATCCTGTGCACACTGTGTGTATACACACAAACAGAGACCTCTCTGTTTGGAGTTTGTATGTTGTCTGTATGTAATATTTTTTACTTCGACAAGATAATCTGGACAGAAATAAAGTACCAGCCAATCAGCTGCTAACTGTCATGTCACAGGCTGGGTTTAAAATATGACAGTTAGGAGCTGATTAGTTTGTACTTTATTCCCATCCACCATACCTCCATCCAATGCTTAGTAAATAGACCCCTTAGTTAGCAAGCAGCAGCTACTGTAGTGCACAGTCGGTGTCCCTTCAAATCTGTATAGGCAGGGACACTGTGTGGAGGAGGAAGCAGTTCATTGTGTGTGTGTGTGTGTGTGTGTGTGACACACTGTGAATACAGCAGTGCCTAGTCACAGGTCCCTTCAAGTCTGTATAGGGCAGGCAGGAGCACTGTGTATGTGTGGAGTAAGATCAAGACTGTATGTGTTTGTGCCATTGTGGTTGTCACTACTGGTCAGTCTCACTATCACTGACACTAAATAAAAAAGTTTTTTTTCCTGATTAACACAGAAAGGCTATGCTACCTTGTCTAATGGTCAGCAGTGGGTCCGGTCAAAGGCTACTGCCATAATATTTGTGCCGTGCAATTTGCACTCTCCAAATAATAAAATATTTTTTTATTTGAAAGCAGTGTGTGTGTGTGTGTGTTTAGCCAACACAGGAAGACGGTGCTACCTTGTCTAATGATCAGTGGATCCAGTCAAGGGCCACTGCTGTAATATTTGTGTAGTGCATTGATATGGTTCACAACAGTTTTAGGTGGTCATTCTGAGTTGATCGTTCGCTAGTCGTTTTTAGCAGCCGTGCAAACGCTATGCTGCCTCCCACTGGGAGTGTATGTTAGCTTAGCAGAAGTGCGAACGAAAGGATCGCAGAGCGGCTACAAAGTTTTTTTGTGCAGTTTTAGAGTAGCTCTAAACCTACTCAGCGCTTGCGATCATTTCAGACTGCTCAGTTCCTGTTTTGACGTCACAAACAGGCCCTGCGTTCGCCCAGCCACGCCTGCATTTTTTCTGTCACGCCTGCGTTTTTCCAAACACTCCCTGAAAACGGTCAGTTGACACCCAGAAATGCCCACTTCATGTCAATCACTCTGCGGCCAGCAGTGCAACTGAAAAGCTTTGCTAGACCTTGTGTGAAACTAAATCGGTCATTGTAATAATACGTCGCGTGTGTGCATTGCACCGCATACGCATGCGCAGAAGTGCAGTTTTTTTGCCTCATCACTGCACAGCAACCGAAAGTAGCTAGCGATCAACTCGAAAATGACCACCTTAGTTAATTGTGGTCCTCTGTGCCCGCTACCTAATCCCATCTAGATTCCATTTTACTAGAATAAAGCAATTCCCCACCTGTACATGGACATCCTTATTGGCCCTCAAAATTCCATTGTACCCACTGTCCATTTAACCACAGGTACGTAGACGAGCAGTTCTGGGTTCTCGGGATTTGTGATTTCTGATAATGCCACACAATTTGTAAGGGCATTACAGCTGGGGGATTACAACACATGCCATACTTTGCTCACACAAACAATTTGGTGGTGCAGAATGTTTTAAAAAATGACAGGTGCATGCAGGAGATTCTGTCTGTTGCCCAAAACATATTGGGACATTTTCGGCATTCGGCAGCTGCATGTAGAAGCTTGCAGCACCTGCAGGAATAGTTCAATTTTCCCTGCCATCAGCTGAAGCAAGAGTTAGTAACAAGGTGAAATTCTACCCTTTTTAGCTTCAGTCGATGGAGGAACAGCAAAAAGCCATCCTAACCTACATAACGAGCCATTACATAAGGACTGTACCTCAATGACTGTACCTCAGTGCAGTACAGTGGAGAATAATTTCTGTGTTGTGCAAGGTGCTGAAACCTTTGAAGTAGTCACAGGTGTAGTGAGTTCAGACACTACCAGCTTGAGTCAAGTGATTCTCATAATCAGACTTTTTGAAAATTCAGCTCAAGAGACTAAAGGAATAGATGAAACAAAGCTAAGTTTGTCAGACTTGTAGATCAAGTCCTTTATCCACTTTGCCAGAATCCAAAGGTCGACAATATATTGAAATTGGATCACTATATTTTGGCAACCGTACTTCATCCTAGGTTTAAGTCATATGTTGTGTCTTTCTTTCCAATGGACACAGATCTTAAGAGATGCAAATAGCTCCTGGTGAATAAGTTATCTCAAGCGGCACGGGACATGAAGGTGATGTTTCCTCATTCAGTTTCTCTGGCAACTGGTGCTACTAGGAAAAAACTGAGCTTTCCTAAGTGACCCACTGGTGATGCAAAAAAGTTAACAACACAACATTTTTACATCTGGTTGGGTCTCAAAGAATTGCCAAAAATTAGCAACATGACTGTGACTTAATCTAATATGGTCACCATCCAAAGAATCGTGGAGGATTATTTTTATGACAGCATACATATTGACATGTCATAAAATCTCTTTGAGTACTGGGAGGAAAAAATGGCAAGATGTAGGCCCTTATACAAACTGGCTTTGCATTACCTAAACTGCCCACCCTCCAGTGTGTACTCTGAAAGAGTTTGCAGCACATCTGGAAACCATTGTCAGCAACCAGCATAGGAGGCGACATCCTCAGAATGTGGAAAAGATGATGTTCATAAAAATGAACTACAAATTCCACAAGGAAGACCTTTCCTGGCAATTATGTATCATTAGGAATCACCTATAATAGTGGATTCCTGTGGGGACTAATTAAGATTGTGTGAAGATGATGTACACACTGATGAGGGTGAGGATGATGATGATAATGGCACTGTCAGGTGCCCATTGGTAGTTTGTTTTCTGTGGGTCAAACAAACAAAACACTTCAGCCACAAAAGTGGCAGTCCCTGTCGCTGAAGTGCTTGGTTTGTTAATCTGTGCATATCCTTTACATCTAAACAATTCAATCTTGCACCACTTTTCTTGTAATTTTGGGCTATTTGTTGGTGAAATTTAGAATATTTGCAGCTCTGCTGTGCAGCTATTAATTTTCATTGCTTCGTAAGCATTGCAGGAATTTTTGCCTATAAAAATTGTCTTTTTGTGGTTATTAAAAGTATGTTGCAAATTAGTAATGGTAAGATTTGTGGAATAAACAGTAAAAATGTTTGTATATGCAACAAAGTTCGTCACCAATGCCTCCAATGATTAATTTCAATTTTGGAATCAAACAAATTAAATTAGCTTACTAATCAATCCTTTATTCCTTTAGGAAATAAATAGAGATAGTCTGGCGCTATTGTTACTGTAAAAGTGCCTGCTGCTACGTTCAAAAGGCTTGGTTCATAGCCTAGAAATACAAGGAAGAAAACACACAAAAAAGAACAGCGCTGGCACTTTTACACTAAAAACTCATAGATTTAATATTATATATTAAAATACATCTTACACACCCATACCATGTAAAACAATTACAGTATATGACAATTAAGCTATATATCTTGCAGGATAAATCCTGCTTTATATACCGAACCAGAGAAAACTGTTCCTCACTGATTATTTATATATGTATACAGCTGAATATTAAAGCTGAATGTTACTTCCTTATATGCTTTTGACAGTAAATCGTGAACGCGTGAATGTTACCATTCAATGCATATGTCCGACTGATAAGTATGTTTCCTCAGTTGTTATAATAGACAATTGTCCGGTCATTTAGCACACCTGGATTAATCACACAGGTTACAGTTCTTTAGCATGCAGCCAGTTGGATATACTTTCCAGATGAAATTCCTCACACCATTAAGTTTTCAACCAGTGTGAACTATACTTATAATATGTCATGATTATGGCTTTTAGTAAGGATAATTATCTGTGCACGAGTGTTCAGCTTTGCACACATCAAATTGATACCTCTCCCGGCTGTCACTTCCAAATACAGCCTTATCCGGAGTCCACTGTCTGGTGGATAGCAGGTATAATCTCAGATATTGTCCGCAAGTACAGGTGTCTCTGGCCGGCCAGTAATAGGGTAAAGATGTCTCATGAAAAACTCCTTAGCAGTACATCCGACAAATGCGTTTCCCCGCTTAGATATACAGCTTAGCGGCTTCCTCAGTGTCCATACATGCACTGCAATTGCACAGAGTTTTAAATCAAGCGCCACCCAATTGGCGCATGCGTATACGTTGCAGTCCATACCTCACTTTGATTTTGTATCTGCATTCACGTATTAGGACTCTATGCGTTCCATATAATTATTTATCCAGCTGTATATTAACTCTATGGTAAGCTCTCTGGATGATATCACCTAGTAATCTTAGTATTGTATACTTAATAACAATTTGCCACATTAAAAAGCATATATCTATGTATACATAAAAATATATATATCACACAAAACTAATACTCATTCAGTGCTGCACACGCATCTACCTACACAATGGTTAAACACATCGAACCTTATAAATATAGTTATAGAAATATATAAACACATATGTGCATATAAAGAATATATATAGTGTCTCAAACTTTTATCAGTCGATCACCACACATATATATTTTTCCACATTTCACTAATCCTAAACATATTCATCAATTAATATCAGTATGTACTATATACAGACAAACAACAAGGTGTAAAAAGCAAAAATATATATAGAGAAAAGAAGGGCGAATATACCCTAAACCCTCTGTTATTATTCTAATTAGGTCGGAAAAATGTATTATCCTCTATACTGCCCCTTAATTTACACTAACAGTTCCCAAAAAAGTAAAAAAAGACAAAACAAGATCTGACACAAAGCACAATAAAAAACCTTGTGAGATTAGTTCTATTCATCATTCAATCCATCATTTTTATCCACAGTATCATTTAATCCCCCCGGTACTAGAGAATCCATCCTAAAAATCCAGTATGCCTCACGTCTGCAGAGCATACTGTATCTATCCCCATCTCGTTTAGTTGCCTTAATCTGCTCAACAGCTAACATTTTAATATCATTGAAGTCTGCATCCTGGCAATTCACTATATGGCTTGACAATGGGTGTTTTGCTTTTTTTATGACATTTCTTCTATGTTCCATGTATCTTATATGAAGGGTTCGAGTAGTGCGGCCGACATATTGTTTGCCACATTGGCAAGTGATTACATAAATCACAAATGTCGACATGCAATTTAGAAAGTCCTTAATTTTAAATACCTCATTTGTTCTTGTTGATTGGACTTCTATACTTTTCCTTGGCATGGATTTACAAGATAAACAATTCGTTTTTCCACGTTTGTGGAACCCCACAGGTCTTTCTGGAAGCCATGACTTTGCTGATGTCACTTCAGGTTTTTTATAGAAATGACTAGGTACAAGCTTAGATATCAAATTTTCCGCCTTTCGGAACAATGTAGGTCCTATGGGATTAATATTATCATGAAGTAATTCATCTAACAAAAGTAGTGAAGTATTTTTCTTTATTATATGTTTAATTTGATCGGCACAGTTGTTATACTGAGTAGAAAAACACATACTTTTTTCATATTTAATTTCTTTGGCTTTTTGTAATGCTGCTCTAGGTTTTAATAATACACTTCTATCCATCTGCTCTACTTCCTTATATGCTTTTGACAGTAAATCTGGTGGATATCCCTGTTCATGAAATGATTCCAATAAAGTAGTAGCTTGTATTCTAAATGTCTCAATTGATGTACAATTACGGCGTATGCGGATAAGTTGACCCCAGGGGATATTATCCTTCCAGCATGTTTTATGCAAACTTTTATAGTGTAAATAGCGATTTTTATCGACCGGCTTTACATATGTCTTGGCATTTAATACACCATATTCAACAGACAGTTCAATATCAAGGAAGGTTATTGTCTTTGGACTATACTGTGACGTGAATTTAAGTCCAAATTATTCTTGTTTAGACTTTCTGTGAATAATAATAATGATTCTATACCTCCACCCCATATAATAAATAAATCATTTATGAATCGGCCATAGTATACCAGGTCCGTGTAAATTAAGGGGCAGTATAGAGGATAATACATTTTTCCGACCTCATTAGAATAATAACGGAGGGTTTTGGGTATATTCCCCCTTCTTTTCTCTATATATATTTTTGCTTTTTACACCTTGTTGTTTGTCTGTATATAGTACATACTGATATTAATTGATCCATATGTTTAGGATTAGTGAAATGTGGAAAAATATATATGTGTGGTGATCGACTGATAAAAGTTTGAGACACTATATATATTCTTTATATGCACATATGTGTTTATATATTTCTATAACTATATTTATAAGGTTCGATGTGTTTAACCATGGTGTAGGTAGATGCGTGTGCAGCACTGAATGAGTATTTGTTTTATGTGATATATATATATTTTTATGTATACATAGATATATGCTTTTTAATGTGGCAAATTGTTATTGAGTATACAATACTAAGATTACTAGGTGATATCATCAAGAGAGCTTACCATAGAGTTAATATAAAGCTGGATAAATAATTATATGGAACGCATAGAGTCCTAATACGTGAATACAGATACAAAATCAAAGTGAGGTATGGACCGCAACGTATACGCATGCGCCAATTGGGTGGCACTTGATTTAAAACTCCGTGCAATTGCAGTGCATGTTTGGACACTGAGGAAGCCGCTGAGCTGTATATCTAAGCAGGGAAACGCGTTTGTCGGATGTACTGCTAAGGAGTTTTTCATGAGACATCTTTACCCTATTACTGGCCGGCCAGAGACACCTGTACTTGCGGACAATATCTGAGATTATACCTGCTATCCACCAGACAGTGGACTCCGGATAAGGCTGTATTTGGAAGCGACAGCCGGGAGAGGTATCAATTTGATGTGTGCAAAGCTGAACACTCGTGCGCAGATAATTATCCTTACTAAAAGCCATAATAACGACATATTATAAGTATAGTTCACACTGGTTGAAAACTTAATGGTGTGAGGAATTTCATCTGGAAAGTATATCCAACTGGCTGCATGCTAAAGAACTGTAACCTGTGTGATTAATCCAGGTGTGCTAAATGACCGGACAATTGTCTATTATAACAACTGAGGAAACATACTTATCAGTCGGACATATGCATTGAATGGTAACATTCACGCGTTCACGATTTACTGTCAAAAGCATATAAGGAAGTAACATTCAGCTTTAATATTCAGCTGTATACATATATAAATAATCAGTGAGGAACAGTTTTCTCTGGTTCGGTATATAAAGCAGGATTTATCCTGCAAGATATATAGCTTAATTGTCATATACTGTAATTGTTTTACATGGTATGGGTGTGTAAGATGTATTTTAATATATGATATTAAATCAATGAGTTTTTAGTGTAAAAGTGCCAGCGCTGTTTTTTTTTTGTGTGTTTTCTTTATTCCTTTACCTGCATTCAACAACATACAGTACATACTCCACCTCCCTCGGGCCTCTGATCTAGTTCTTGATGAATGAAACATTCTTAGTTTCTTTGGGGTTGTATAGTTGATCAAACTACTATCCTGTCTGCCACTGCAGTGCCACTCTGTTTCCTAGATGTGCCACGTTTGAAGTTGAACTGCCATGTGTGCCACCCACTGCTGTCACTTAGCTTAGTCAGCCAGATAACTCGGTGCAGCCTTTTGGCTTAAAATGGATGAAAATAATATTGTGTCTGTGAGGTAGTCAAAATTCAGTGAAAATGACTGGAAATTAATGTTATTGAGGTTAGCATTACTGTACGAGCAAAAATAAGCCAAACTAACGTGATTTTAGTTGTTTTTATTATTGATTGAAAAAAATACAGATCAGAAACCTGAGGGCAGTTTTGGCAAAACCAAAACAAAAACCCAACAACAAATTAAAACCAAAACCAAAACACGGGGTTAGCACAGATCCCTAGTTTGATGCTAACCACAGCATGTGGGCAATCAGTCCCATTGTCTACTACTGTCCCCTTGACTTACCAAAACACATTTGTCAAAAAAAGTGCATGTTAATAGTCTACCCCTGAAAATAAAAGATGTGATTCTGCTATAGGTATTAAGCAGAGGAGTGTCCTGTTGGTGAGATTACCCTTGCAGGTATTGCATCCCTCTGAATCACCAATGAGAGACCACTTGAAAATTGAGATTCAGAGATATTAATAAATAATTATTACTATGATAACATCAACCAAAAAGGGATGTGTGATTTTTACAGGCATGGTATGTGACAGTATGTACATTAAAGAAGGAAAAATGCTGTTAAGTCACAGTAGCAAGTAGGGATGAGTGGGTTCGGATCCCTGAGATCCGAACCCCACAATACTTTATGATCCAAGTCTGGCTCTGAGTCCGGCTCCTTACTTCCCGCCAGACTCGGATCCCAGATTGAGGCAAAACGTCATCATCCTGGTGTCGGATTCTCGTGGGTTTTGGATCCCTCATTAGGAGCCGTGTGTCGCTGCCATGTTCACTCCGGACTTGCAGAGTGAGGGAGACAGATCTCTGTCTCTCTGTGGGTGGTGGCGTACACGGGTGCTGCTGTCCAGTGCTGTCCTGGGGTGTGGTTCTGGTGTGCTGTCGTGTGCTATTAGGGGTGCTGCTGTCCTGTGCAGTGGCGTAGCTAGACATTTGTGGGCCCCATAGCAAGATTTTGAAAGGGCCCCCCTACGCTCCTCAAAAGTGACAGGGAGTGGGGTGGTGTTTTTGAGGTGACAGTAGTGCCCCTTATTCATGTTGTGCCACACAGCAGAGGCCCCTTGCACCATGTAATGACACAGTAGTAGTGCTGATTACACCGTTATGTCACACATAGTAATGCCCATTGCCCCACACTATGCCCCATACAGTAATGCCCAATGCGCCACATTATGCCCCACACAGTAATCCTCCTTATGCCCCACACAGTAATGCCCATTGTACCACATTATGCCCCACACTGTAATGCCTATTGTGCCACATTATGCCCAAACAGTAATTCCCAGACAACACAAACCTATCCATGTACAGGGACTCTGAAGCTGGCGTCAATCCAGGGATTCCGTGCCACCACTACAGAGGGCATCCGTCCTCGGTCGCACATTTCTGAAACTTCCCCTGCTGAGCACAGTGGAGCTGTGTAGGGAGGGGGGTGGGGATGGGGCTTGTGTATGGTCAGACAGGTCTTGATTGTGGGGGAGTGAGGACCTCATGCCATCACATACACCCCTCTATGCCCACAATCACTGCCCAGCATTACACATGGTACAGACTCATACCCAGCACATACACCCCCCTTCCCACAGTCACTGCCAAGCACATACATCCCCATGCCCACAGTGAGTCCCTGCCCAGCACATAGACCCCCCCATAACAACAGTCACTGCCCAGCATTGCTCATGATACAGACTCATGCCCAGCACATACACCACCCACATACCAACAGTCACTGCCCAGCATTGCTCATGATACAGACTCATGCCCAGCACATACACCACCCACATACCAACAGTCACTGCCCGGCATATACATCCCCCATGCCTAGTCACTTCCCAGCATACACCGCTCCCATGCCCAGTCACTATACAGCACATACACCTCCCACCATGCCCAGTTACTGCCCAGCACATACACCGCACCCATGCCCAGTCACTATCCAGCATGTACACCTCCCACGATGCCCAGTCACTGCCCAGCACATACCCCCACCATGCCCATTCACTGCCAAGCACATTCACCCACCCATGCCCACAGTCACTGCCCGGCATATACATCCCCCATGCCTAGTCACTGCCCAGCATACACCGCTCCCATGCCCAGTCACTATCCAGCACATATACCTCCCACCATGCCCAGTTACTGCCCAGCACATACACCGCACCCATGCCCAGTCACTATCCAGCACGTACACCTCCCACGATGCCCAGTCACTGCCCAGCACATACCCCCACCATGCCCAGTCACTGCCCAGCACATACACCCCCCATGCCCAGTCACTATACAGCACAAACACCACCCACCATGCCCAGTCACTGCCCAGCACATACATCGCCCCCCTTCCCCCATGCCCACAGTCACTGTACCACATTTCATCCTTACAGTACTGTAAGGTGCAGCCACCACACTCAGCAGCATGCTGGGAAACAGTCTATATGGCTGCCGGCGGATGAGAAGAGAGCTCCCCACTGCGCAGCCACACTACAGTGGCTACCACTGTGTGCTCGTCTGAAGACCCGCCCACTGGAAGCCTTAAGTGTGGTCATTCGGGCTGATCGGGGCAGGAGGTGAATTTGGGCGGGCGGGGTGGGGGGGGGGGTGAAATTGTGGGCAGGCGCACTGAAAATAATAAAAAAAAATCACATGCCGCATCCTGCCCAGGTACAGGGGAGCGTCGGGGCCCCACCAGCACCTTGGGCCCCATAACAGCTGCATCCCCTGCACCTATAATAGCTACGCCACTGGTTCTGTGCTGTACAGGGGTGCTGTTCTTGGGTGCTGTTCTGTGGTGTTCTGCGCTGTTAGGGGTGCTGCTGTCCTGTGCTGTACAGTGGTGCTGTTCAGGGGTGCTGTTCTGTGGTGTCCTGTACTGTTAGGGGTGCTGTACAGGGGTGCTGTTCTGGGTGCTGTCCTGTGGTGTCCTGTGCTGTTTTGGGGTGCTGTACAGGGGTGCTGCAGTCCTGTGCTGTACAGGGGTGCTGTCCTGTGTGCTGTAAAAATAAAGGGGTGCTGTGGCCCTGCCCTGTGTGCTGTAAAAATAAGGGGTGGTATTCATTTGACCGCCGGTCAGCTGACCGGCAGTCACTTGACCTCCTCCACCAGCCGACGGGTCACTGTCCCTATGGTCGGCATGCCGACCAACAGGGACTATTTCCACTCGCGGGTGTCCACGACACCCATAGAGTGGGAATAGAACCCGTGGCGACTGCAGGTCGCCACCGAGCCCGTAAGGGGCTTGCTGCACTCGCCCCTCCTCTCCGGGATCCCAGTGTCGGTATGCTGCCGGGATCCCGGCGTCGGTAAGCTGACCGGCGGTCAGGAGACCGCCGGTCACCCGTACTACACCCAAAAGAAGAGGTGCTGTAAAAATAAAGGAGCACTGTTCTGTGCACTGTAAAAATAAATGGGCACTGTTCTGTTCTTCCCAAGATTATTATATTAGATTCAAGTACTAAAAGCACACTTCTCCTGTATGCTGTTAAATATAGAAGTGCTGATGTCTTAACATTACACTGGCCCTATCTGCTATAAAAATTCAGGGGTGCAGTTCTTACAAATGAAAAGTACACTCCTCCTGTATGCTGGCAAATATAGGGGTGCTGCTGGCCATGTATGTTGTAAAAATTCAAGGGTGCAGTTGTTAAAAATTAAAAGCACACTGCTGTATGGTGTAAAATATAGGTGTGCTGCTGTTCAAATAACATTACACTGGCCTTGTATGCTATAAAAGTTTAGGGGTACAGTGAAAATCAATGTACACTGGCACTGTCTTGTATGCTGTAATAATTATATGGTGCATTGAAAATCAATGTACACTACCCTGTCTTGTATGCTGTAATAATTCTAGGGTGCAGTGAAAATCAATTTACACTGGCCCTGTCTTGTATGCTGTAATAATTCTAGGGTGCAGTGAAAATCAATGTACACTGGCCCTGTCTTGTATGCTGTAAAATTACAGGGGTGTTGTGAAAATTAAGGTGTGCTGGCAATGTCTGCGGTTGCAATGTCTAGGCCTGACCTTCACAACACTGTATGGGAAGAGGAAGCTCCTGCCACTATTTGCATGCACCCTGCAAGTGCTGGTTGGAGCACTGCTAGTCCAGTTGCTGATATTGAGATTGAGGATGTCACTGTAGAAGTACATCAGGATGAGGAGGATATGGGTGTAGCTGGGGCTTCGGAGGAGGTTGACGATCAGGATTCTGATGGTGATGTGGTTTGTTTGAATTAGACATCAGTGGAGACAGTTGTCCGTGGGATGAGAAAGCCCATTGTCATGCCTGGGCAAAATACCAAAAAAGCCACCTCTTCAGTGGTGAATTATTTCTCCACAAATCCGGATAACAGGTGTCAAGCCATGTGTTGCCTGTGTCAATCTGTAATAAGTTGGGATAAGGTCGTTAACCACCTAGGAATATTCTCCCTTCTATGTTACCTGCAGCGCATTCATCGGAATTCATTGTCAAGTGACAATTACATTTAATAAATTAAAGTGAAGTACATTGTCAAGTATGTGCTGTTTGGGTCCTAGTTTTGAAAACTGCCATCCTGTCTGACACTGCAGTGCCACTCCTAGATGGGCCAGGTGTTTGTGCCGCACACTTGTGTCGCTTAGCTTAGTCATTCAGCGACCTTGGTGCACCTCTTTTTTTTCTTTGCATTATGTGCTCTTTGTGGCCTTTTTTTTTTAAACTGCCATCCTGTCTGATACTGCAGTGCCACTCCTAGATGGGCCAGGTGTTTGTGTCGCCCACTTGTGTCACTTAGCTTGGTCATCCAGCTACCTCATTGCACCTCTTTATTTTCTTTGCATGATGTGCTCTTTGGGGCCTAGTTTTTAAAACTGCCAACCTATCTGCCACTGCAGTGCCACTTCTAGATGGGCCAGGTGTTTGTGCCGCACACTTGTGTTGCTTAGCTTAGTCATCCAGCTACCTCGTTGCAACCTTTTGGCCTAAAAACAATATTTTGAGGTGTTCAGAATAGACTGGAAATTAGTGGAAATAAATGTTATTGAGGTTAATAATACCGTAGGGTCAAAATTTCCCAAAAATTCTGTGATTTTAGCTGTTTTTGTGTCTTTTCCAAAATCATCCAGATCCAAACCCAAAACCTGAAAGGGTAGTTTGGTTTTTCTATTCGCAACAGCTTCTCTGAAGGCACCAGGGCGCTTTGTTTACTAAAGGGAGTGCCGGACTATGTGTACCATTATATATATATATATATACATATACGTCTCGAACTCCGGCACTCCAAAGACTCCAATGTACGTGTGGCGCCCTGTGCCTTCCTCAATACAGCCTCCGTGGCTGCACGCTTTATACTACTCCACTGGCGGCACTCAAAGGCTTTTACCAAGATAAAGAGGACAAAATTCGGCTGTAACTTGGCCAAGTTACAGCCGATTTTTGTCCTCTTTATTTTGGTAAAAGCCTTTGAGTACTGCCAGTGGAGTAGTTTATATATATATATATATATATATATTTATATATAGTACATACACACATACATATTCAAAGGCTATATATAGTGTATACCATATATATATATATATATATACATTATATATAGTATATATATATATATATATATATATATAATCTCTTCATTGGTGTCCGGCACTCGATTCAATAATGCAAATTATGCTGCGGTGCCTTCCTTGTGGGATAAAGACCTCCACTATGTAGTCAAGTACTGTGTTGGCGGCACTCAGCAGACTCCAAACAGCAGGTTAAAAGATGAAAGATTTATTAGCCATGGGCCGACATGTTTCCGAGACTCGTCTCCATCCTAAGGGCCATAAAAATCGCAAACAATGACATACATACATTTATACCACAATGAGACTAGTGCTAAATGCCCTAACCAGACTCACCTGCTCCACGGCGCGCCCGCACGCCCACTCTCCCGGTCTGCTGCAGCGTCACTCAGTGGTGACGTAATGGTGCACCGTGTCGCAGGCGAGCGCCATAGAAACCATTATACACCAACGTGTGTCTCCAGCACCAGCTGAAGAACAAACATACTAAATCAAATAAATATATACTAATACAGATTATCCAAGTATCCTGCATATAGCCTTAAGATACAAAAAAAAGTTAAAATCACTAATGAGCTGGGTGTACCACTGATGGGCCCCCCATGTCTTTTACAACAGCCGGTTACTGTATTTGTCAAAATTTTAACAGCTGCTATGGCACTTGCTTAACACTATAGTCACTATCATGAAAAATACTCTAGCTAAATCACATGATTAACTTAACCAGTCACTGAAGATACTAGCCCATAAAGGCCTAATCATTAACAGTATAAAATACTACAAACAACACTGCAGTCCAAGGTTTTCATTTAAACTCCTGGGAAAAATAGTCCCAAGGGTGTAAATCCACCTTGATTCCCTTTGCAATAATAATCTATCTCTATTGCCACCACGCGAAGATATAGGCACGTGGTCAATCAGGATAGCTCTTATGCTAGCCACCCCATGTTTATCCTCCAGACAATGCCGGGCAAGTGGTTACTCACTATGTCCTTTTTCATAGGCCGTTTTGATGGCACTATGGTGGAGAGCCATCCCCTCCCTAAACTGTTGTATGGTCTTGCCCACATAGGCAAGACCACAAGGACATGTAAGGAGATATACCACATGTGTGGTGGTTCAAGTTAACCTGTGCCTGATTTTAATTTTTATGTCTGTTTGGGGATGATTAAAGGAGGTTCCAGTGATCAGGGTGTTGCACGCAGTGCACCCTAAGCATCTGAAGCATACCTCTTTCTGTCTTAGCAAATGTGACTCATTTCCCCTGGTTAGTTTAGAAATGTCCAATTTCTTGATGTGATCACCCAAATTTTTAACCTACCTGTAGCTAGGCAAGATGCTGGTCTCTGCCAAACTAGAGAGAGCTAGATCAGTTGTAATGATGGGCCACAGTTGTTTGGCCTTTTTGACCACCTGTGTAGTTACTGTGGTGTATTTATTGACCCAAGTCAATTTATTGTTTGTAGACTCTCTAGTCCTATTAGAAGGTCTAAGGGTTTGCTTCCATGGCGTATCCACACCCTTAGCTTTGGAGGCTTGTAATTCTCTAATAGGGTTACCTCGCTCTGCAAATTTTTTATATCATAAGATCTAGTGCTATAATGGTTTCCTCTGGGTCTGAGGTGATGCATCGTGCTCGCAAAAATTGCGAGTAAGGAAGCCCCTTTCTGAGGGCCACAGGATGAAAACTGATGGCTCAATAATGTGTTCCTGTCGGTAGGTTTAATAAAAATAGAAGTAGCTAATTGTTTACCCCTACATGTGATCATCACATCCAGGTAATTAATGGTCTCCTCATCTACAACCCAGGTGAATTTTACCTCAGGTGTAGTCTGGTTGTGTCTTTCCCAAAGCTAAACAAGGACCTCCTTGGACCCCTGCCAAACAACCATCAGGTCATCAATATAGCGTCTATAATAAACTACCTGTGACATGATACCTGGATTTAAGAAAAACATCTGTTTCTCAACCTGGTACATAAAGGCGTTGGCATACGATGGGACCACCGCCGACCCCATCGCACACCTCGCTACTTGGAGGTAGAAACTACTGTCAAACACAAAATAGTTTCTATGGAGGACCAGATGAAGCAGTTTCAAGAAAACTCCAACATCCGGACTGGAGTAAACTTCATTATCCTGTATCAATTATCGAACTGCCTCTACACCTGCATCATGAGGTATGCAGGTGTAGAGGCTAGTCACGTCTGCACTGCAAAGCAATGTGCCATCAGGTAGATCTCCCAAGTCCTGCAACTGTAACAACAGAGACGTAGTATCTTTGAGATAAGACGGTAGTGCTTGGATGCATGGATTCAAAAATGCATCCAATAGTACCGACACAGGGCATTACATTGTCCAATTATTATCAGAGTAACCTCATTCCACGAGGCTTTAGGGTATGCAACTCACCGACCATAGGACGCTACAATGCTCAATTCTGTAGGCGGTGGGTTGCTATCCTTAACAAATGCTCCATGGACCTGATTCTATTGGTGGTGGAGGAGTCCACAAGGGAACTGAACTTAACTAAAGATCAACTGCAGGCGTTTGAACAACAACATAAGGCGACTCTGTCTCTGGATGCACAGATGGACTGGATCAACAAACTGTGTATGCAGGTTGAACAATACCGTCAGAACTTAATATGATTCAAGAAGTACAAATTGATCAAAGTCCAGAGGTATTACGTGCAGAGACAAGTGTACCCATGGTTGGGGAGCCCTGCTTCTAATTAGGAACCAGGCTACCGTCATTACAGGAATCAACCACGACGGTTTACAGATCCGACACAGGACACGAGAACTTTGGCCAGTGATTCGGACACTGCCTCTACGTCCACCATGCCGCAAGAATCACACGTCCCTTTAGGCCCCGCACAGCAAGGGGTACTGACACGATCAAATCGGACTCCTACCCTGGATGCGGAAGATGATGCGGCGCTCAAAGCAAAACCAAAGAATCCTACGCTCCAAAACCTCCGCGAGCCTAAGGGAAGGAACTGATATTTAATTTGTTCTCAAAACCCCTCATCGACCTAGAATACAAATTATTGGCAAAGGGACTGTCCTTCATTCCTACAAATGTTCCAGATCCTTTGGAATGGAAAGTTGAGGTCCTTCGTCTTGCCAGGACGTTGAAAAGGAAGGAATATTTTAACAATAAGCCCCAAAACACCCCTAGTCAATCGATTCCCTGTCAGTTACAATGTGCCGTGGAGCTGGTGAGTCCAGTTAGGGCATTTAGTACTAGTCTCATTGTGGTATAAATGTATGTTTGTCATTGTATGTGATTCGTCTGGCCCTGAGGACCTGCTGTTTGGAGTCTGCTGAATTTGCCAAGTTGCTGTTTTTCACCAGAAGTGTGGCGATTCTGACATCAATGATATAAGGGGGAATGTAATAGGGTTTGAGAATCAGAAAGTGAGAGATTTTGTGAGAGTTCTGTTTTTTTAAAGTGCGAATCATTTACACTGGAAAGTCAACCTGGTTTTGCCTTATAAATGATTGCCACTTTAAAAAAAAACACAAAATCTCTCACTTTCTGATTCTCATACCCTATTACATTCCCCACATAGTTTATTGGCGGTACACAACAGCCCTCTGGACACTGATTACTTCCTTTAGGAAAAAAACCTAGGGTAAGACATGAATGACCCTGTAAAATATGCTTTGCACCCATTCTCTGAAGATCATAAACATAAAAACTTGCTACACCATCATCATTGGAGCTTTGTTTTTTTTGTTGTTACATATCTTTGGTGTAATCTAATTTAATTCTTTGTTTTTTATTTGGATTACTTGTATTTATTTTACATTTGATTAAGGGACAGATATATCAAAGCTTGGAGAGAGATACAGTAGAGAGAGAGAGAGATAAAGAGCCAATCAGCTCCTGTCTTTTCCAAACACAGCCTGTAACATGGCAGCTAGGTGCTTTAGCTCTATCCACCTTATCACTTTTCAAGCTTTGATAAATCTACCCCTAAATTACTTAGTTTCACCATTATAAGTTAAGCTCCTATAATATCATACAAACAAAGTGACATTTAGTGAAAATTATATCACTCTATCAATATATATCACTCTTTTTTTAGCAACCCTTTTTTGCATTTTTTTTCCATATACAGTATATAGAAATATAATTATTAGTGATATCACAAATATCGCTCCATCACCACACTAATCATCAGAAAAGGCTATCGCCCGCATATATCAGACCTGTACCCTGACAAATATAAACACGCAGATGCATCTATAGCGCAAATCATTATACCGAGATCAGTGACCTTTACATCAAGAGCAACAGATTACTCCAGACCCCTTTTCCTATGCACATGGATAATACGCCTACCTGGTAACAACCCACATATGGTACAATGGATATAGATGGTGGTGGGTGTTAAGGGGTCTATGTACTAGTGATGAGCGGGTTCGGTTTCCGAGAAACCGAACCCACCCGAGCCTTACCTTTTTTTACACGGGTCCGAGCAGACTCGGATCATCCCGCCTTGCTCGGCTAACCCGAGCGCGCCCGAACGTCATCATCCCGCTGTCGGATTCTCGCAAGATTCGGATTCTATATAAGCAGCCGCGCGTCACTGCCATTTTCACACGTGCATTGAGATTGATAGGGAGAGGACGTGGCTGGAGTCCTCTCCGTTTATATACGAGACAGTTGATCTGATTGCTTTGCTTTGCTTTTTTATTTTACTATTGTGGGGAGGATTGGGGAGCAGCTGTTAGGAGGAGTACAGTGCAGAGTTTTGCTGATAGTGACCACAAGTTTTTTATCCGTTCTCTTCTCTGCCTGAAAAAAACGCTCCATACCATATCTGTGCTCAGTGTGCTGCATGATATATCTGTGCTGAGTGCTCACACTGCTTAATTGTGGGGACTGGGGAGCAGCTATAGCAGGAGTACAGTGCAGAGTTTTGCTGACAGTGACCACCAGTATACGTTTGTCTGCCTGAAAAACACTCCTGTGGCTTTTTTTTATACTAGTAGTTTAGCAGTTTGCTGACAGTGTCCACCAGGTCCATTATACTGTATATAGCAGTACGGTAGGCCACTGCTGTACCTACCTCTGTGTCGTCACTCGTCATCCATAAAGTATACTATCCATCCATCTACATTGTATACCTGTGGTGGCTTTTTTTTTTATACTAGTAGTTTAGCAGTCTGCTGACAGTGTCCACCAGGTCCATTATACTGTATATAGCAGTACGGTAGGCCACTGCTGTACCTACCTCTGTGTCGTCACTCGTCATCCATAAAGTATACTATCCATCCATCTACATTGTATACCTGTGGTGGCTTTTTTTTTATACTAGTAGTTTAGCAGTCTGCTGACAGTGTCCACCAGGTCCATTATACTGTATATAGCAGTACGGTAGGCCACTGCTGTACCTACCTCTGTGTCGTCACTCGTCATCCATAAAGTATACTATCCATCCATCTACATTGTATACCTGTGGTGGCTTTTTTTTTTATACTAGTAGTTTAGCAGTCTGCTGACAGTGTCCACCAGGTCCATTATACTGTATATAGCAGTACGGTAGGCCACTGCTGTACCTACCTCTGTGTCGTCACTCATCATCCATAAAGTATACTATCCATCCATCTACATTGTATACCTGTGGTGGCTTTTTTTTTTATACTAGTAGTTTAGCAGTCTGCTGACAGTGTCCACCAGGTCCATTATACTGTATATAGCAGTACGGTAGGCCACTGCTGTACCTACCTCTGTGTCATCACTCGTCATCCATTAAGTATACCTTCCATCCATCTACATTGTATACCTGTGGTGGCTTTTAGTTGTGCGTATTAAAATATGGAGAACAAAAATGTGGAGGTTAAAAAAATAGGGAAAGATCAAGATCCACTTCCACCTCGTGCTGAAGCTGCTGCCACTAGTCATGGCCGAGACGATGAAATGCCATCAACGTCGTCTGCCAAGGCCGATGCACAATGTCATAGTACAGAGCATGTAAAATCCAAAACACAAAAGATCAGTAAAATGCCTCAAAAATCAAAATTAAAAGCGTCTGAGGAGAAGCGTAAACTTGCCAATATGCCATTTACGACACGGAGTGGCAAGGAACGGCTAAGGCCCTGGCCTATGTTCATGGCTAGTGGTTCAGCTTCACATGAGGATGGAATCACTCATTCTCTCGCTAGAAAAAAGAAAAGACTTAAGCTGGCAAAAGCACAGCAAAGAACTGTGCGTTCTTCGAAATCACAAATCCCCAAGGAGAGTCCAATTGTGTCGGTTGCGATGCCTGACCTTCCCAACACTGGACGGGAAGAGCTTGCGCACAAATGCGGACAACAGGTGTCAAGCCGTCTGTTGCCTTTATCAAGCTGTAGGGGTAAGGACGTTAACCACCTCGGAACATCCTCCCTTATACGTCACCTGCAGCGCATTCATCATAAGTCAGTGACAAGTTCAAAAACTTTGGGTGACAGCGGAAGCAGTCCACTGACCACTAAATCCCTTCCTCTTGTAACCAAGCTCCTGCAAACCACACCACCAACTCCCTCAGTGTCAATTTCCTCCTTACCCAGGAAAGCCAATAGTCCTGCAGGCCATGTCACTGGCAAGTCTGACGAGTCCTCTCCTGCCTGGGATTTCTCCGATGCATCCTTGAGTGTAACGCCTACTGCTGCTGGCGCTGCTGTTGTTGCTGCTGGGAGTCGATCGTCATCCCAGAGGGGAAGTAGGAAGACCACTTGTACTACTTCCAGTAAGCAATTGACTGTCCAACAGTCCTTTGCGAGGAAGATAAAATATCACAGCAGTCATTCTGCTGCAAAGCGGATAACTGAGGCCTTGGCAACCTGGGCGGTGAGAAACATGGTTCTGGTATCCATCGTTAATTCAGAGCCAACTAGAGACTTGATTGAGGTACTGTGTCCCTGGTACCAAATACCATCTAGGTTCCATTTCTCTAGGCAAGCGATATCGAAAATGTACACAGACCTCAGAAAAAGACTCACCAGTGTCCTAAAAAATGCAGTTGTACCCAATATCCACTTAACCACGGACATGTGGACAAGTGGAGCAGGGCAGACTCAGGACTATATGACTGTGACAGCCCACTGGGTAGATGTATTGCCTCCCGCAACAAGAACAGCTGCGGCGGCACCAGTAGCAGCATCTCGCAAACGCCAACTCGTTCCTAGGCAGGCTACACTTTGTATCACCGCTTTCCAGAATACGCACACAGCTGAAAACCTCTTACGGCAACTGAGGAAGATCATCGCAGAATGGCTTACCCCAATTGGACTCTCCTGGGGATTTGTGACATCGGACAACGCCAGCAATATTGTGCGTGCATTACATCTGGGCAAATTCCAGCACGTCCCATGTTTTGCACATACCTTGAATTTGGTGGTGCAGAGTTATTTAAAAAACGACAGGGGCGTGCAAGAGATGCTGTCGGTGGCCCGAAGAATTGCGGGCCACTTTCAGCGTTCAGGCACCGCGTACAGAAGACTGGAGCACCACCAAAAATACCTGAACCTGCCCTGCCATCATCTGAAGCAAGAGGTGGTAACGAGGTGGAATTCAACCCTCTATATGCTTCAGAGGATGGAGGAGCAGCAAAAGGCCATTCAAGCCTATACATCTGGCCACGATATAGGCAAAGGAGGTGGAATGCACCTGTCTCAAGCGCAGTGGAGAATGATTTCAACGTTGTGCAAGGTTCTGCAACCCTTTGAACTTGCCACACGTGAAGTCAGTTCAGGCACTGCCAGCCTGAGTCAGGTCATTCCCCTCATCAGGCTTTTGCAGAAGAAGCTGGAGACATTGAAGGAGGAGCAAAAACAGAGCGATTCCGCTAGGCATGTGGGACTTGTGGATGGAGCCCTTCATTCGCTTAACCAGGATTCACGAGTGGTCAATCTGTTGAAATCAGAGCACTACATTTTGGCCACCGTGCTCGATCCTAGATTTAAAACCTACGTTGTATCTCTCTTTCCGGCAGACACAAGTCTGCAGGGGTTCAAAGATCTGCTGGTGAGAAAATTGTCAAGTCAAGCGGAACGTGACCTTTCAACAGCTCCTCCTTCACATTCTCCCGCAACTGGGGGTGCGAGGAAAAGGCTAAGAATTCCGAGCCCACCCGCTGGCGGTGATGCAGGGCAGTCTGGAGCGAGTGCTGACATCTGGTCCGGACTGAAGGACCTGCCAACGATTACTGACATGTCGTCTACTGTCACTGCATATGATTCTCTCACCATTGAAAGAATGGTGGAGGATTATATGAGTGACCGCATCCAAGTAGGCACGTCAGACAGTCCGTACGTATACTGGCAGGAAAAATAGGCAATTTGGAGGCCCTTGCAGAAACTGGCTTTATTCTACCTAAGTTGCCCTCCCTCCAGTGTGTACTCCGAAAGAGTGTTTAGTGCAGCCGCTCACCTTGTCAGCAATCGGCGTACGAGGTTACTTCCAGAAAATGTGGAGAAGATGATGTTCATTAAAATGAATTATAATCAATTCCTCCGTGGAGACATTCACCAGCAGCAATTGCCTCCAGAAAGTACACGGGGACCTGAGATGGTGGATTCCAGTGGGGACGAATTAATAATCTGTGAGGAGGGGGATGTACACAGTGAAAGGGGTGATGAATCGGACGATGATGATGAGGTGGACATCTTGCCTCTGTAGAGCCAGTTTGTGCAAGGAGAGATTGATTGCTTCTTTTTTGGTGGGGGCCCAAACCAACCAGTCATTTCAGTCACAGTCGTGTGGCAGACCCTGTCGCTGAAATGATGGGTTCGTTAAAGTGTGCATGTCCTTTTTATACAACATAAGGGTCGGTGGGAGGGCCCAAGGACAATTCCATCTTGCACCTCTTTTTTCTTTCATTTTTCTTTGCATCATGTGCTGTTTGGGGAGTATTTTTTTGAAGGGCCATCCTGCCTGACACTGCAGTGTCACTCCTAGATGGGCCAGGTGTTTGTGTCGGCCACTTGGGTCGCTGAGCTTAGTCACACAGCTACCTCATTGCGCCTCTTTTTTTCTTTGCATCATGTGCTGTTCGGGGACTATTTTTTTCAAGTGCCATCCTGTCTGACACTGCAGTGCCACTCCTAGATGGGTCAGGTGTTTGTGTCGGCCACTAGGGTCGCTTAGCTTAGTCACACAGCTACCTCATTGCGCCTCTTTTTTTCTTTGCATCATGTGCTGTTTGGGGACTATTTTTTTCAAGTACCATCCTGTCTGACACTGCAGTGCCACTCCTAGATGGGCCAGGTGTTTGTGTCGGCCACTAGGGTCGCTTAGCTTAGTCACACAGCTATCTCATTGCGCCTCTTTTTTCTTTGCATCATGTGCTGTTTGGGGACTATTTTTTTCAAGTGCCATCCTGTCTGACACTGCAGTGCCACTCCTAGATGGGCCAGGTGTTTGTGTCGGCCACTAGGGTCGCTTAGCTTAGTCACACAGCTACCTCATTGCGCCTCTTTTTTTCTTTGCATCATGTGCTGTTTGGGGACTATTTTTTTCAAGTGCCATCCTGTCTGACACTGCAGTGCCACTCCTAGATGGGCCAGGTGTTTGTGTCGGCCACTTGAGTCACTTAGCTTAGTCACACAGCTACCTCATTGCGCCTCTTTTTTTCTTTGCATCATGTGCTGTTTGGGGACTATTTTTTTTAAGTGCCATCCTGCCTGACACTGCAGTGCCACTCCTAGATGGGCCAGGTGTTTGTGTCGGCCACTTGTGTCGCTTAGCTTAGCCATCCAGCGACCTCGGTGCAAATTTTAGGACTAAAAATAATATTGTGAGGTGTTCAGTGTTCAGAATAGACTGAAAATGAGTGGAAATTATGGTTATTGAGGTTAATAATACTATGGGATCAAAATGATCCCCAAATTCTATGATTTAAGCTGTTTTTGAGGGTTTTTTGAAAAAAACACCCGAATCCAAAACACACCCGAATCCGACAAAAAATTTCCGGTGAGGTTTTGCCAAAACGCGTCCGAACCCAAAACACGGCCGCGGAACCGAACCCAAAACCAAAACACAAAACCCGAAAAATTTCCGGTGCACATCACTACTATGTACTAAGCCTTAAAAAAAAGTGATTAAGTGGAGAGTGAGAAACTACCAATCAGCTCCTGACATTTTTCAAACACAGCATGTAACACAGCAGTTAGGAGCTGATTTGCTGATACTTTATCACTCTCCATTTTATCACTTTGCAAGGCTTAGTACATTTCCCCCTGAGACCATAGGCATGCGAACGGGGGGTGCCTGGTGCGCACAGGCACCCGCTAATGGCCGGCACCCCCTGCATGTCATGCCTGCGATCCGATGTGCTGTCGATATGTAATACACAATGTTTGGCACCATCAGCGGCTCTGCAGTCGCACATCTGAGCAGAGCAGCCTGTGGTAGTGCCAGAGCATGTGCAATGCAAGTTGCGGCGCCGTCACTGTTGGTGGGGCAGTCAGCGTATGGTGGCATCTAATGGATGCCCCTAACAAATATGGCGGTCGCTCCAGGAGGTAGGTTGCTGCACATGCCCAGCTGTAGCAGCTGCTCCTACCATTGTCCTTTGCGGAATCAGTCAGACTCCAGGCACTGCGCCACCACTGAGCCAGAACCCTGCTACCCTCCACCACAAAGTGCAGGGGCGGACAAGCACATGAAGCAGTCTATTTTTTTTACAAGTTTACTTGTATTCAAAAGTGTCCGTGGGCTTTACTACGTGGGCAAGACAGAATGTCAGTTTAGGGAAAGAATGGCTAATCATAGATCAGCCATCCGGGCGGCGTTGGAAATGGGGATCAGCGATCAGCCTGTTGCACGTCACTAGGTACAAGCTTCTGACAGTATTGCCAGTATTAGATGCAAATTAATTGATTACATACCTGCCTTGATCCTGGGGGGCAATCATGCCAAACAATTGTTACAGCTGGAAAGGCGTTGGATCTACAGGCTAGATACACTTGCCCCAAAAGGGTTAAATGAAT
This sequence comes from Pseudophryne corroboree, assembly GCF_028390025.1. Lineage (NCBI taxonomy): Eukaryota > Metazoa > Chordata > Amphibia > Anura > Myobatrachidae > Pseudophryne > Pseudophryne corroboree. The sequence continues at coordinate 826,638,627 of NC_086445.1, read as the reverse complement.
ACTTGGGCTTGCACTGTTTCCTTTAAGAATATACAGTATAGCAAGCAGGGGCTGTTATGACTCCATATAGAAACAATATTGTTGTTTATATCTACAATATATTATGATTTTTTTTTACTAAAGTGTAGGTGTACATCTATATTGATTTAAGGTAGTGATGAGTGGGTTCGGTTTCTCGGAAACCGAACCCCCCCGAACTTCACCCATTTTACACGGGTCCGAGGCATACTCGGATTCTCCCGTATGGCTCGGTTAACCCGAGCGCGCCCGAACGTCATCATCCCGCTGTTGGATTCTCGCGAGATTCGGATTCTATATAAGCAGCCGCGTGTCGCCGCCATTTTCACTCGTGCATTGGAAATGTTAGGGAGAGGACGTGGCTGGCGTCCTCTCCGTTTATTAATCTTGAATTCTTGATGCAAAAATATTTGTGCTCACACTGCCTAATTGTGGGGACTGGGGACCACCAGTATATTATATAGGAGGAGTACAGTGCAGAGTTTTGCTGACAGTGACCACCAGTATACGTTGTCTGACTGAAAAACACTCCATATCTGTGCTCAGTGTGCTGCATATATCTGTGCTCACACTGCTATATTGTGGGGACTGGGGACCAGCAGTATTATATAGGAGGAGCATAGTGCAGAGTTTTGCTGACAGTGACCACCAGTATACGTTGTCTGCCTGAAAAACATTCCATATCTGTGCTCAGTGTGCTGCATATATCTGTGCTCACACTGCTTTATTGTGGGGACTGGGGACCAGCAGTATTATATAGGAGGAGTATAGTGCAGAGTTTTGCTGACAGTGACCACCAGTATACGTTGTCTGCCTGAAAAACACTCCATATCTGTGCTCAGTGTGCTGCATATATCTGTGCTCACACTGCTTTATTGTGGGGACTGGGGACCACCAGTATATTATATAGGAGGAGTACAGTGCAGAGTTTTGCTGACCAGTGACCACCAGTATACGTTGTCTGCCTGAAAAACACTCCATATCTGTGCTCAGTGTGCTGCATATATCTGTGCTCACACTGCTTTATTGTGGGGACTGGGGACCAGCAGTATTATATAGGAGGAGTACAGTGCAGAGTTTTGCTGACAGTGACCACCAGTATATATAGCAGTATGGTACGGAAGGCCACTGCTCTACCTACCTCTGTGTCGTCAAGTATACTATCCATCTAGATTCTATACCTGTGGTGCATTTTAGTTTTGCAGTTTGCTGACAGTGACCACCAGTATATATAGCAGTACGGTACGGAAGGCCACTGCTCTACCTACCTCTGTGTCGTCAAGTATACTATCCATCTAGATTCTATACCTGTGGTGCATTTTAGTTTTGCAGTTTGCTGACAGTGACCACCAGTATATATAGCAGTACGGTACGGAAGGCCACTGCTCTACCTACCTCTGTGTCGTCAAGTATACTATCCATCTAGATTCTATACCTGTGGTGCACTTTAGTTTTGCAGTTTGCTGACAGTGACCACCAGTATATATAGCAGTACGGTACGGAAGGCCACTGCTCTACCTACCTCTGTGTCGTCAAGTATACTATCCATCCATACCTGTGGTGCATTTCAGTTGTGCGCAGTATATATAGTAGTAGGCCATTGCTATTGATACTGGCATAGAAGTCCACACATTAAAAAATGGAGAACAAAAATGTGGAGGTTAAAATAGGGAAAGATCAAGATCCACTTCCACCTCGTGCTGAAGCTGCTGCCACTAGTCATGGCCGAGACGATGAAATGCCATCAACGTCGTCTGCCAAGGCCGATGCCCAATGTCACAGTAGAGAGCATGTAAAATCCCAAAAAACAAAAGTTCAGTAAAATGACCCAAAAATCAAAATTGAAAGCGTCTGATGAGAAGCGTAAACTTGCCAATATGCCATTTACGACACGGAGTGGCAAGGAACGGCTGAGGCCCTGGCCTATGTTCATGGCTAGTGGTTCAGCTTACCATGAGGATGGAAGCACTCATCCTCTAGCTAGAAAAATGAAAAGACTTAAGCTGGCAAAAGCACAGCAAAGAACTGTGCGTTCTTCTAAATCACAAATCCCCAAGGAGAGTCCATTTGTGTCGGTTGCTATGCCTGACCTTCCCAACACTGGACGGGAAGAGCTTGCGCCTTCCACCATTTGCACGCCCCCTGCAAGTGCTGGAAGGAGCACCCGCAGTCCAGTACCTGATAGTCAAATTGAAGATGTCACTATTGAAGTACACCAGGATGAGGATATGGGTGTTGCTGGCGCTGGGGAGGAAATTGACAAGGAGGATTCTGATGGAGAGGTGGTTTGTTTAAGTCAGGCACCCGGGGAGACACCTGTTGTCCGTGGGACGAATATGGCCATTGACATGCCTGGTCAAAATACAAAAAAAATCAACTCTTCGGTGTGGAATTATTTCAACACAAATGCGGACAACAGGTGTCAAGCCGTGTGTTGCCTTTGTTAAGCTGTAACAAGTACGGGTAAGGACGTCAACCACCTAGGAACATCCTCCCTTATACGTCATCAGAAGTCAGTGACAAGTTCAAAAACTTTGGATGAAAGCGGAAGCAGTCCACTGACCACTAAATCCCTTCCTCTTGTAACCAAGCTCCTGCAAACCACACCACCAACTCCCTCAGTGTCAATTTCCACCTTACACAGGAAAGCCAATAGTCCTGTAGGCCATGTCACTGGCAAGTCTGACGAGTCCTCTCCTGCCTGGGATTCCTCCGATGCATCCTTGAGTGTAACGCCTACTGCTGCTGGCGCTACTGTTGTTGCTGCTGGGAGTCGATCGTCATCCCAGAGGGGAAGTCGGTAGACCACTTGTACTACTTCCAGTAAGCAATTGACTGTCCAACAGTCCTTTGCGAGGAAGATGAAATATCACAGCAGTCATCCTGCTGCAAAGCGGATAACTCAGGTCTTGTCAGCCTGAGTGGTGAGAAACGTGGTTCCGGTATCCACCGTTAATTCACAGGCAACTAGAGACTTGTTTGAGGTACTGTGTCACCGGTACCAAATACCATCTAGGTTCCATTTCTCTACACAGACGTCAGAAAAAGAGTCACCTGTGTCCTAAAAAATGCAGTTGTACCCAATGTCCACTTAACCACGGACATGTGGACAAGTGGAGCAGGGCAGACTCAGGACTATATGACTGTGACAGCCCACTGGGTAGATGTATTGCCTCCCGCAGCAAGAACAGCAGCGGCGGCACCAGTAGCAGCATCTCGCAAACGCCAACTCGTTCCTAGGCAGGCTACGCTTTGTATCACCGCTTTCCATTAGAGGCACACAGCTGACAACCTCTTACGGAAACTGAGGAACATCATCGCAGAATGGCTTACCCCAATTGGACTCTCCTGGGGATTTGTGACATCGGACAATGCCACCAATATTGTGCGTGCATTACATCTGGGCAAATTCGAGCACGTCCCATGTTTTGCACATACATTGAATTTGGTGGTGCAGAATTATTTAAAAAAGGACAGGGGCATGGAAGAGATTCTGTCGGTGGCCCGAAGAATTGCGGGCCACTTTCGGCATTAAGCCACCGCGTGCCGAAGACTGGAGCACCAGCAAACACTCCTGAACCTGCCCTGCCATCATCTGAAGCAAGAGGTGGTAACGAGGTGGAATTCAACCCTCTATATGCTTCAGAGGATGGAGGAGCAGCAAAAGGCCATTCAGGCCTATACATCTGCCCACGATATAGGCAAAGGAGGGGGAATGCACCTGACTCAAGCGCAGTGGAGAATGATTTCAACGTTGTGCAAGGTTCTGCAACCCTTTGAACTTGCCACACGTGAAGTCAGTTCAGACACTGCCAGCCTGAGTCAGGTCATTCCCCTCATCAGGTTATTGCAGAAGAAGCTGGAGACATTGAAGAAGGATCTAAAACAGAGCGATTCCGCTAGGACTTGTGGATGGAGCCCTTAATTGGCTTAACCAGGATTCACGGGTGGTCAATCTGTTGAAATCAGAGCACTACATTTTGGCCACCGTGCTCGATCCTAGATTTAAAACCTACGTTGTATCTCTCTTTCCGGCAGACACAAGTCTGCAGAGGTTCAAAGACCTGCTGGTGAGAAAATTGTCAAGTCAAGCAGAACGTGACCCGTCAACAGCTCCTCCTTCACATTCTCCCGCAACTGGGGGGCGAGGAAAAGGCTAAGAATTCCGAGCCCACCCGCTTGCGGTGATGCAGGGCAGTCTGGAGCGAGTGCTGACATCTGGTCCGGACTGAAGGACCTGCCAACGATTACTGACATGTCGTCTACTGGTACTGCATATGATTCTGTCACCATTGAAAGAATGGTGGAGGATTATATGAGTGACCGCATCCAAGTATGCACGTCAGACAGTCCGTACGTATACTGGCAGGAAAAAGAGGCAATTTGGAGGCCCTTGCACAAACTGGCTTTATTCTACCTAAGTTGCCCTCCCTCCAGTGTGTACTCCGAAAGAGTGTTTAGTGCAGCCGCTCACCTTGTCAGCAATCGGCGTACGAGGTTACTTCCACAAAATGTGGAGAAGATGATGTTCATCAAAATGAATTATAATCAATTCCTCCGTGGAGACATTCACCAGCAATTGCCTCCAGAAAGTACACAGGGACCTGAGATGGTGGATTCCAGTGGGGACGAATTAATAATCTGTGAGGAGGGGGATGTACACAGTGAAAGGGGTGAGGAATCGGAGGATGATGACGAGGTGGACATCTTGCCTCTGTAGAGCCAGTTTGTGCAAGGAGAGATTGATTGCTTCCTTTTTGGCCCAAACCAACCAGTCATTTCAGTCACAGTCGTGTGGCAGACCCTGTCGCTGAAATGATGGGTTCGTTAAAGTGTGCATGTCCTGTTTATACAACATAAGGGTGGGTGGGAGGGCCCAAGGACAATTCCATCTTGCACCTCTTTTTTCTTTCATTTTTCTTTGCATCATGTGCGGTTTGGGGACAATTTTTTTTTGAAGTGCCATCCTGTCTGACACTGCAGTGCCACTCCTAGATGGGCCAGGTGTCTGTGTCGGCCACTTGTGTCGCTTAGCTTAGTCACACAGCGACCTTGGTGCGCCTTTTTTTCTTTGCATTATGTGCTGTTTGGGGACAATTTTTTTGAAGTGCCATCCTGCCTGACACTGCAGTGCCACTCCTAGATGGGCCAGGTGTTTGTGTCGGCCACTTGTGTCGCTTAGCTTAGCCATCCAGCGACCTCGGTGCAAATTTTAGGACTAAAAATAATATTGTGAGGTGTTCAGAATAGACTGAAAATGAGTGGAAATTATGGTTATTGAGGTTAATAATACTATGGGATCAAAATGACCCCCAAATTCTATGATTTAAGCTGTTTTTGAGGGTTTTTTGTAAAAAACACCCGAATCCAAAACACACCCGAATCAGACAAAAAAATTTCAGGGAGGTTTTGCCAAAACGCTTCCGAATCCAAAACACGGCCGCGGAACCGAATCCAAAACCAAAACACAAAACCCGAAAAATGTCCGGTGCGCATCACTAATTTAAGGTAACAGTTATTGTTGAATATACAGATGTGAATACTTTTTTATTCATTACAATGTTAAGTTACATGTTCATGCGCTTTTTAAACTTTGTATGTCTGTTAGAGTAATATTGCTTTTTTAAATGAATCAATGCATGTGGGTAATAAGGGTCTACTCAATTGGATGTTTTGTGATTTTTGTTATTAGTGTGGTGGTAGCATTGATTGCCTAGGTAACTATGACAACATTGCTGCCGGGTAATTTAAATACCACAAATACATTGATGTGAATTGTCTATGGATGACGTCGCCTGCTGTTCTCTGGCAGCTGCTGTGAATGGTGGTGATTACATTCCAGAGGCAATTCACAGGTGAATTTATTGATTGCACTTTGGGGGAAGGTTTAGAAGGTGTAGTTATATGCATACTTGCCTACCTGACCCTCTCCATGAGGGAGAAAATGCTCTGTTCCTGGACTTTCCTGGTAATGTATGATTGCCATCACCTGTGATGAAACACCTTTCTTATCAATTAACTAGCTCACCACAGGTGATGGCAATCATACATTACCAGGAAAGTCCAGGAACAGAGCATTTTCTCCCTCATGGAGAGGGTCAGGTAGGCAAGTATGGTTATATGTGAATGTCTTTGTGTCATGCATATCCCTGACGACGGGCTGTGACCCGAAACACGTGTTGGATTTGCTATATGTAATAAATCTTGTGAAAAGCTAACCAAGTCTCCTGAGTGCTGCCTGCAATTGTCTCTCTCTCTCTCTCTCTCTCTCTCTCTCTCTCTCTCTCTCTGTGGGTGGTGGCACTTGCGGGACTTTAAAGTATGGTACAATCCTCTGCTGAGTTGTCAATGTTTCAATTTATTAAATACATTTTCGTCAGGACATAATGAAAATTATTGTCCTGACGAAAATTGTCTTGGAAAATTATTGTCCTGATGAAAATGTATTGAATAAATTGAAACGTTGACAACTCAGCAGAGGAATGTACCATGCTTTAAAGTCCTGCGAGTGCCGCCATCCACTTAGCATCTATATATAAACATATATATATATATATATATATATATATATATACATACATACTAGAGATGTGCACCGGACATTTTTCGGGTTTTGTGTTTTGGATTCGGTTCCGCGGCCGTGTTTTGGATTCGGACGCGTTTTGACAAAACCTCCCTGAAAATAACAAAATCACAGGAATTATTCTGTCTTATCAATGGTATTATTGGTCCAAATCACTGGAAGAAAATGACAAAATCACTGGAATCATTTGGCAAGATCACTGTAATTAATAATTAGTTATAAATCACTGATATTAATTGGTAAAATCTCATTATTGCCTGCCTAGTGAAGTGGAATCTAGATGGGACTTTGTACCAGGGGCACAATAACTTCATCAGTTGTCTAAATCCCAAAGCACTAATGGCGGAAAACAGGCGCACATCTAACAGCGCACTGATTATACTGAGAACTGATTATACTGATCAATCACTGATTATACTGAGCACTGATTTTACTGAGCACTGATGAGACTACGGAGAACTGACACTGAGCAGCGAGAACAGCAATGGACTATTGTACTGTAGTATACTGGTCACCACAATGCTGCACTGTACTACTATATATACTGCTCACAACAATGCAGCACAGATATGGATACTTGAAGTGACACGGAGCTGCAAGATACAGCAATGGCCTACTATATTGTACAAGTATATACTGTTGGTCATCAAAATGCTGCACCGTACTACTATATATACTGCTCACAAAAATGCAGCACAGATATGGAATGGATACTTGCAGTGACACGTAGCTGCAAGATACAGCAATGGCCTACTGTACTGTACAACTATATACTGTTGGTCAACAAAATGCTGCACTGTACTACTATATATACTGCTCACAAAAATGCAGCACAGATATGGAATGGATACTTGCAGTGACACGGAGCTGCAAGATACAGCAATGGCCTACTGTACTGTACAACTATATACTGTTGGTCACCAAAATGCAGCACACTGAGCACAGATATTTGCAGCACACTGAGCACAGATATGGAGCTTTTCAGGCAGAGAACGTAGATATTTGCAGCACACTGAGCACAGATATTTGCAGCACACTGAGCACAGATATGTAGCTTTTCAGGCAGAGAACGTAGCCATGTCCTCTCCGTTCAATCTCCAATGCATGAGTGAAAATGGCGGCAACGCGTAGCTCTTTATATAGAATACGAATCTCGCGAGAATCCGACAGCGGGATGATGACGTTCGGCCACGTTCGGGTTAACCGAGCAAGACGAGAAGATCCGAGGCTGCCTCGGAACCGTGTAAAATAGGTGAAGTTCGGGGGGGTTCGGATCTCGACGAACCGCACCCGCTAATCTCTAATATATACATATACGTTGTGCATCCCAAGCACTTATAACAACCCAGCTTGCGTGTCAGGAGTTAGAGGGACGCACCATATCCAAACCAGTGATGTCATTTCTTACTAACATATCCCGTAGATTCCTATCTCTCTTAAAACTTTGCATGACCTGAGTGTTTTTTAATATTTTTAGGTCTGGGTCTCCCGTGACAATAGGCCAAAGTTTTCTGCAGATATTCATGTTATTGTAGCTATAAGGCTGAAAATGCTAAACAAATGGAATCTTGTTTGTCAAGGTCTTATTACATTTAGAACCCATCAGAGTATCAGTTCTAGAGATGGATATAACTTCTTGTTTGATCAAACGAAGTTGCTTAGCATCGTAACCCCTTCTGATGAAGTTCAGGATCATCTCATCAACCCTAATCTCTGCTTTGCCTTTGGTATCACATATTCTAATAGCTCTTAAAAATTGTGATCTCGGGAGATTGTAGCAAACCTCGGATGTTGGCTGTCAGCTTTTAATACCGTATTTCTATCTGTGGGTTTCTTGTACAAATCAGTATGAATATAGTTCAACCACTAAAATCTCGAGATCTAGATAATGTACTTTTGTACCACTCATGTCATAGGTAAATTTTATATTAACATCTTGTGTATTGATATTTACCAATGCACTCTCAAGTTCATACTGTGATCCAGACCATATAAAAAAACAGGACATCTATATAACGTGTAATATACATGATGCGTGACTGCATTTCTGGATTGGTTAAGAACAATTCTTTATCCAGCTCAAACATAAAAATGTTCGCTAGTGAGGGCCTGACACATGACCCCATGGCACAACCACGGAGCTGTAAGTACCAATTCCCATCAAACAAAAAGTAATTTCTGGTAAGTGACAAAGTAAGTAAATTACAGAAAAAAATCTATGTCTGGACCACAGTATGATACACTGGAGTACATGAACCATCTAACAGCTTCCACACCCCTGATATGTGGGATGTTTGTATACAGGGATACTACATCTAAAGTACAAAGGAGAGATCCCGGCGGAAGTGGTGATAATGTCGCTAGTTTTTTTAATAATGATGTTGAATCTTTTAAATACGTAGGTTGTACTTGGATTAGTTCCTGTAGAAAGCTGTCCAAGTATTTTGAGATACCATAGAAGAGGGAGTCTCTAGCACTAATTATAGAATGACTTGGAGGTTTGTATCTATCCTTATGTAGTTTTGCTAATGAATATAAGACAGGAGATACCGGAAAGTCACAAATTAATGCTTTAGCTGTTTGCTCCGTGATAAATTGATGTGACACTGCGTCCATTAAAACAACGTCTAGTTCCTTTTTAAAGATCTAAGTAGGATCACTTGGCAGTTTCCTATACACAGCGTATCACTAAGTTGTTGTAGCAATTCATCCTTGTAATACTGTAGATTCAGAACTACGGTGCCCCCGCCTTTATCGACGGGGTGGATGACAATGTCTGTGTAGTTGCATAGATTGTTGAATGCAATTCTCTCTTTTTTAGAGAGATTATTTCTGATCATCGGTAATCTCTGTACCTCGTCCATGACAGATTGGTTTAAAGTTCTAGAAAATATTTTTAGAGAATTGTTAGACGAAAGTGGGTCGAAATGTGATTTCCGTTTAAATACATCAATCTTGGTAGGGGCAGCCATTGATTCCTGTTTAGAGAAAAACTCCTCTAATCTGAGTTGTCTGGTGAATTTATGTGAATCCACGGCACAAGTAAAGTTTTTGAATTTTGTAGATGGTATAAAAGTCAAACCTTTATTTAGGACTTTAATTTCATCATCTGTGAGATTCTTCTTGGATAAATTAAATACTAGACTTTCCTCTTTGTGCTTTACATCTTTGCGGCTGAACCTCTGCCACTGCCCACCTCTCCTGGTTTTTTACAGATACCCCACGTTGTGCCCGGGTACGACTACGAACCCCTAAAGGGGGCTTGCCTGTGGATTTAGATGTATCACTGTCCTGATCACTTTGAGAGGTATCACGCACATTAGATTCATCTGTCAGGTAGTCTCTCCGTGACGCCACCGTGCCTGTCTATTAAATTTCGTAGTTGTTCCAGGGTTGTTTACCCATGGGTAAACCTTACCCTCCTGATAGTCATGCTGAACTGTATTCAATTTTTCACGCTTACATTTTAACAAAGTCCTTGCGATGCTTATCCACCTGCTCATTTAGCTTGGTAATCCAATCTGTATCCAGATCGTTTTTTAGTACATTCAGATGTGTTTTCTCTATTTGAGCCAATTTCTTTCTGAGTTCTAGCAATTCCCGATTAGACTCCTCAATTACAAGGAGTAACAAATCAAAACTACACTTGTTTAGAATTGCCACCCATTTGCGGCAGATATCAGCGTTGTATTTTCTGATCGTGGGCATATTTTTAACAAGAAATTATCTAGGGATAAGTTTCTTTCTAAAGTAATCGCTTAAAGTAATACCATGAAATAAATAATCTATTTCTTTTCTCTTCAATTTGAAAAGTTTAAAAAATACAGTAGTTGTTCATTAGGCATGTTTCCCTCTGCAGATTCCAAGCCCTCTGTAAAAAGGATTGCTTCTGCCTCTGCATCTGAAAAAGACAACATCTCTCCTAGTGGCAGTGAAATATCCCTGTATTCACTTGTGTCCGAAGGCATTGTTCCAGACGCCATAGCTCACTTGTGGGGAAGCCTCACCACCAAGTGCAAATTACAAATTAAAAAAATTTAAAAATGAAAGAAGGAGGAAGACAGTCGATAGGATGGAATAAGAAAGTCAGGTGCCTTGTCTGGTAAATAGCGGGATATCCATCCTTGATCGACGGATGCTTTGCTCGCAATCACCAAATGTAGAAAGACAGGATTACCAGCACTCCGTTAATATTAATTATATGTGCCCTGGTGCCCTTCTGAAAAATTGCACAGTAAAGATGAAAAGGTGGAATGGCACTCACAGGTCTTCAAAGATTAAGTAAAGATAGTCAGCACGACTGTAATGCAGATGTCAATGTTTCATTTATTGCTATATTTCGTCAGGACATAAAAGATTGAAACAATATTCTTACCTTAAATAGAGAAGAAGTAAAGCCATCACGATGTCTGCTCCCGTGCTCAGCCGGTTGTGTCTATGTTGCCTTCGTGCTAAGGACCTGGACGTGACAAAACGAGAGGGCAGGAGAGCACTTCCGCCCTTACAGCATCTAAATGTCTCCTTCGTTCTCCTATCGTTTGGGGCGAATTTATTTCTCTATGCAGCATTGGACCCTCGCGGGCTTGCTTTGCTCGCCACGCATCGGGCTCGGTGTCTCGCTTCGCTCGCCACACTTTACTATTCCAAATAGATTGTGACATGGACCCAGGGGGTTATGGGAAAGGTCCTTAGCGCGAAGAGAATCTAGACGCTACCGTGCTCAGCCCCCACACCGGCCAGGGTGTATGACGTCACGGAGCCGCGACGTACGCTCGTCTGTGCAGTTGTCATGGTTATCAGCCCGGCATGTAGTGCTGGATACAGGAAAAAGAAGGTTTAAACTAGAGATGAGCGCCGGAAATTTTTCGGGTTTTGTGTTTTGGTTTTGGGTTCGGTTCCGCGGCCGTGTTTTGGGTTCGACCGCGTTTTGGCAAAACCTAACCGAATTTTTTTTGTCGGATTCGGGTGTGTTTTGGATTCGGGTGTTTTTTTCCAAAAAACCTAAAAAACAGCTTAAATCATAGAATTTGGGGGTCATTTTGATCCCAAAGTATTATTAACCTCAAAAACCATCATTTCCACTCATTTTCAGTCTATTCTGAATACCTCACACCTCACAATATTATTTTTAGTCCTAAAATTTGCACCGAGGTCGCTGGATGACTAAGCTAAGCGACCCTAGTGGCCGACACAAACACCTGGCCCATCTAGGAGTGGCACTGCAGTGTCACGCAGGATGTCCCTTCCAAAAAACCCTCCCCAAACAGCACATGACGCAAAGAAAAAAAGAGGCGCAATGAGGTAGCTGTGTGAGTAAGATAAGCAACCCTAGTGGCCGACACAAACACCGGGCCCATCTAGGAGTGGCACTGCAGTGTCACGCAGGATGTCCCTTCCAAAAAACCCTCCCCAAACAGCACATGACGCAAAGAAAAAAAGAGGCGCAATGAGGTAGCTGTGTGAGTAAGATAAGCGACCCTAGTGGCCGACACAAACACCGGGCCCATCTAGGAGTGGCACTGCAGTGTCACGCAGGATGGCCCTTCCAAAAAACACTCCCCAAACAGCACATGACGCAAAGAAAAATTAAAGAAAAAAGAGGTGCAAGATGGAATTGTCCTTGGGCCCTCCCACCCACCCTTATGTTGTATAAATAGGACATGCACACTTTAACCAACCCATCATTTCAGTGACAGGGTCTGCCACACGACTGTGACTGATATGACGGGTTGGTTTGGACCCCCACCAAAAAAGAAGCAATTAATCTCTCCTTGCACAAACTGGCTCTACAGAGGCAAGATGTCCACCTCATCATCATCCTCCGATATATCACCGTGTACATCCCCCTCCTCACAGATTATCAATTCGTCCCCACTGGAATCCACCATCTCAGCTCCCTGTGTACTTTGTGGAGGCAATTGCTGCTGGTCAATGTCTCCGCGGAGGAATTGATTATAATTCATTTTAATGAACATCATCTTCTCCACATTTTCTGGATGTAACCTCGTACGCCGATTGCTGACAAGGTGAGCGGCGGCACTAAACACTCTTTCGGAGTACACACTTGTGGGAGGGCAACTTAGGTAGAATAAAGCCAGTTTGTGCAAGGGCCTCCAAATTGCCTCTTTTTCCTGCCAGTATAAGTACGGACTGTGTGACGTGCCTACTTGGATGCGGTCACTCATATAATCCTCCACCATTCTTTCAATGTTGAGAGAATCATATGCAGTGACAGTAGACGACATGTCCGTAATCGTTGTCAGGTCCTTCAGTCCGGACCAGATGTCAGCATCAGCAGTCGCTCCAGACTGCCCTGCATCACCGCCAGCGGGTGGGCTCGGAATTCTGAGCCTTTTCCTCGCACCCCCAGTTGCGGGAGAATGTGAAGGAGGAGATGTTGACAGGTCGCATTCCGCTTGACTTGACAATTTTCTCACCAGCAGGTCTTTCAACCCCAGCAGACTTGTGTCTGCCGGAAAGAGAGATCCAAGGTAGGCTTTAAATCTAGGATCGAGCACGGTGGCCAAAATGTAGTGCTCTGATTTCAACAGATTGACCACCCGTGAATCCTTGTTAAGCGAATTAAGGGCTCCATCCACAAGTCCCACATGCCTAGCGGAATCGCTCCGTGTTAGCTCCTCCTTCAATGTCTCCAGCTTCTTCTGCAAAAGCCTGATGAGGGGAATGACCTGACTCAGGCTGGCAGTGTCTGAACTGACTTCACGTGTGGCAAGTTCAAAGGGCAGCAGAACCTTGCACAACGTTGAAATCATTCTCCACTGCGCTTGAGACAGGTGCATTCCACCTCCTATATCGTGCTCAATTGTATAGGCTTGAATGGCCTTTTGCTGCTCCTCCAACCTCTGAAGCATATAGAGGGTTGAATTCCACCTCGTTACCACTTCTTGCTTCAGATGATGGCAGGGCAGGTTCAGTAGTTTTTGGTGGTGCTCCAGTCTTCTGTACGTGGTGCCTGTACGCCGAAAGTGTCCCGCAATTCTTCTGGCCACCGACAGCATCTCTTGCACGCCCCTGTCGTTTTTTAAAAAATTCTGCACCACCAAATTCAAGGTATGTGCAAAACATGGGACGTGCTGGAATTTGCCCATATTTAATGCACACACAATATTGCTGGCGTTGTCCGATGCCACAAATCCACAGGAGAGTCCAATTGGGGTAAGCCATTCCGCGATGATCTTCCTCAGTTGCCGTAAGAGGTTTTCAGCTGTGTGCGTATTCTGGAAACCGGTGATACAAAGCGTAGCCTGCCTAGGAAAGAGTTGGCGTTTGCGAGATGCTGCTACTGGTGCCGCCGCTGCTGTTCTTGCGGCGGGAGTCCATACATCTACCCAGTGGGCTGTCACAGTCATATAGTCCTGACCCTGCCCTGCTCCACTTGTCCACATGTCCGTGGTTAAGTGGACATTGGGTACAGCTGCATTTTTTAGGACACTGGTGACTCTTTTTCTGAGGTCTGTGTACATTTTCGGTATCGCCTGCCTAGAGAAATGGAACCTAGATGGTATTTGGTACCGGGGACACAGTACCTCCAACAAGTCTCTAGTTGGCTCTGCAGTAATGATGGATACCGGAACCACGTTTCTCACCACCCAGGATGCCAAGGCCTCAGTTATCCGCTTTGCAGTAGGATGACTGCTGTGATATTTCATCTTCCTCGCAAAGGACTGTTGAACAGTCAATTGCTTACTGGAAGTAGTACAAGTGGGCTTACGACTTCCCCTCTGGGATGACCATCGACTCCCAGCAGCAACAGCAGCAGCGCCAGCAGCAGTAGGCGTTACACGCAAGGATGCATCGGAGGAATCCCAGGCAGGAGAGGACTCGTCAGAATTGCCAGTGACATGGCCTGCAGGACTATTGGCATTCCTGGGGAAGGAGGAAATTGACACTGAGGGAGTTGGTGGGGTGGTTTGCGTGAGCTTGGTTACAAGAGGAAGGGATTTACTGGTCAGTGGACTGCTTCCGCTGTCGCCCAAAGTTTTTGAACTTGTCACTGACTTATTATGAATGCGCTGCAGGTGACGTATAAGGGAGAATGTTCCGAGGTGGTTAACGTCCTTACCCCTACTTATTACAGCTTGACAAAGGCAACACACGGCTTGACACCTGTTGTCCGCATTTCTGTTGAAATACTTCCACACCGAAGAGCTGATTTTTTTGGTATTTTCACCAGGCATGTCAGTGGCCATATTCCTCCCACGGACAACAGGTGTCTCCCCGGGTGCCTGACTTAAACAAACCACCTCACCATCAGAATCCTCCTGGTCAATTTCCTCCCCAGCGCCAGCAACACCCATATCCTCCTCATCCTGGTGTACTTCAACACTGACATCTTCAATCTGACTATCAGGAACTGGACTGCGGGTGCTCCTTCCAGCACTTGCAGGGGGCGTGCAAATGGTGGAAGGCGCATGCTCTTCACGTCCAGTGTTGGGAAGGTCAGGCATCGCAACCGACACAATTGGACTCTCCTTGTGGATTTGGGATTTCGAAGAACGCACAGTTCTTTGCGGTGCTTTTGCCAGCTTGAGTCTTTTCAGTTTTCTAGCGAGAGGCTGAGTGCTTCCATCCTCATGTGAAGCTGAACCACTAGCCATGAACATAGGCCAGGGCCTCAGCTGTTCCTTGCCACTCCGTGTGGTAAATGGCATATTGGCAAGTTTACGCTTCTCCTCCGACAATTTTATTTTAGGTTTTGGAGTCCTTTTTTTACTGATATTTGGTGTTTTGGATTTGACATGCTCTGTACTATGACATTGGGCATCGGCCTTGGCAGACGACGTTGCTGGCATTTCATCGTCTCGGCCATGACTAGTGGCAGCAGCTTCAGCACGAGGTGGAAGTGGATCTTGATCTTTCCCTAATTTTGGAACCTCAACATTTTTGTTCTCCATATTTTAATAGGCACAACTAAAAGGCACCTCAGGTAAACAATGGAGATGGATGGATACTAGTATACAATTATGGATGGACTGCCGAGTGCCGACACAGAGGTAGCTACAGCCGTGAACTACCGTACTGTGTCTGCTGCTAATATAGACTGGTTGATAATGAGATGTAGTATGTATAAAGAAGAAAGAAAAAAAAACCACGGGTAGGTGGTATACAATTATGGATGGACTGCCGAGTGCCGACACAGAGGTAGCTACAGCCGTGGACTACCGTACTGTACTGTGTCTGCTGCTAATATAGACTGGTTGATAATGAGATGTAGTATGTATAAAGAAGAAAGAAAAAAAAAACCACGGGTAGGTGGTATACAATTATGGATGGACTGCCGAGTGCCGACACAGAGGTAGCTACAGCCGTGGACTACCGTACTGTACTGTGTCTGCTGCTAATATAGACTGGTTGATAATGAGATGTAGTATGTATAAAGAAGAAAGAAAAAAAAAACCACGGGTAGGTGGTATACAATTATGGATGGACTGCCGAGTGCCGACACAGAGATAGCTACAGCCGTGGACTACCGTACTGTACTGTGTCTGCTGCTAATATAGACTGGATGATAATGAGATGTAGTATGTATAAAGAAGAAAGAAAAAAAAACCACAGGTAGGTGGTATACAATTATGGATGGACTGCCGAGTGCCGACACAGAGGTAGCTACAGCCGTGGACTACCGTACTGTACTGTGTCTGCTGCTAATATAGACTGGTTGATAATGAGATGTAGTATGTATAAAGAAGAAAGAAAAAAAAAACCACGGGTAGGTGGTATACAATTATGGATGGACTGCCGAGTGCCGACACAGAGGTAGCTACAGCCGTGGACTACCGTACTGTACTGTGTCTGCTGCTAATATAGACTGGTTGATAATGAGATGTAGTATGTATAAAGAAGAAAGAAAAAAAAAACCACGGGTAGGTGGTATACAATTATGGATGGACTGCCGAGTGCCGACACAGAGGTAGCTACAGCCGTGAACTACCGTACTGTGTCTGCTGCTAATATAGACTGGTTGATAATGAGATGTAGTATGTATAAAGAAGAAAGAAAAAAAAAAAACACGGGTAGGTGGTATACAATTATGGATGGACTGCCGAGTGCCGACACAGAGGTAGCTACAGCCGTGGACTACCGTACTGTGTCTGCTGCTAATATAGACTGGTTGATAATGAGATGTAGTATGTATAAAGAAGAAAGAAAAAAAAACCACGGGTAGGTGGTATACAATTATGGATGGACTGCCGAGTGCCGACACAGAGGTAGCTACAGCCGTGGACTACCGTACTGTGTCTGCTGCTAATATAGACTGGTTGATAATGAGATGTAGTATGTATAAAGAGGAAAGAAAAAAAAAACCATGGGTAGGTGGTATACAATTATGGATGGACTGCCGAGTGCCGACACAGAGATAGCTACAGCCGTGGACTACCGTACTGTACTGTGTCTGCTGCTAATATAGACTGGATGATAATGAGATGTAGTATGTATAAAGAAGAAAGAAAAAAAAAACCACGGGTAGGTGGTATACAATTATGGATGGACTGCCGAGTGCCGACACAGAGGTAGCTACAGCCGTGAACTACCGTACTGTGTCTGCTGCTAGTATAGACTGGATGATAAATAATGATATAAAAAATATATATATATCACTACTGCAGCCGGACAGGTATATATTATATAATGACGGACCTGCTGGACACTGTCAGCAGAATGAGTTTTTTATAGAATAAAAAAACACCACACAAGTCACACGACGAGTGTTTAACTTTTTCAGGCAGACAATCACAATATACTGGTGGTCAGTGTGGTCAGGTCACTGGTCAGTCACACTGGCAGTGGCACTCTGGCAGCAAAAGTGTGCACTGTTTAATATGTACTCCTGGCTCCTGCTATAACCTATAACTGCTCCCCAGTCTCCCCCACAATTAAGCTGTGTGAGCACAGTCAGATATTATACATAGATGATGCAGCACACTGGGCTGAGCACAGATATGGTATGTGACTGAGTCACTGTGTATCGTTTTTTTCAGGCAGAGAACGGATTATATTAAATAATAATAAAACTGCACTGGTGGTCTCACTGGTCAGTCACTAGTATAACTAACTAACTAACTACTATCAGCAAAATTCTGCACTCTCTGAGTACTCCTCCTAAGCTCCAGTAAATGAAGTGTCTCACTCTCCTATCTATTTCTAAACGGAGAGGACGCCAGCCACGTCATCTCCCTATCAATCTCAATGCACGTGTGAAAATGGCGGCGACGCGCGGCTCCTTATATAGAATCCGAGTCTCGCGATAGAATCCGAGCCTCGCGAGAATCCGACAGCGTGATGATGACGTTCGGGCGCGCTCGGGTTAACCGAGCAAGGCAGGAAGATCCGAGTCGCTCGGCCCCGTGTAAAAAAACCTGAAGTTCGGGCGGGTTCGGATTCCGAGGAACCGAACCCGCTCATCTCTAGTTTAAACACCAGCTGTGCAATTAATAATCACCACAAGATGGCGCCCTGTGACAGTACACTTTCGACACAGAAAAAGTTAGCTAAAATATAGGTACAATGTAGCCATTTCTATAATATGTAACCATATCATAAAAGGCAAATGAGTGTAATCTCAATCCACAGAGGAGAGAAATATATATTACTGTTATCACTGTCTCTGAGTGGGAGGGAGGCCACGGCTGCTACTTGTCTCCGTCCACTGTGTCAGCCAGGTAACTGGAAGCATGTAACTGTGGTGTGGTTGCCGTTAACCCTTAACGCATTTCTCTGCCGTTAAACTGTGGCAGTTTCTTCAGAGCAGGACAGAGGACAGTGGTAGACTGGACACAGGCAGATTAGCTGAGCCTGCCTTTCTGATTCAGAGTGAGACAGTAGACTTGACCACTCACTGTGTGCTGCAGCCAGGGAAACAGAGGGGTTCAGGCCTGCTAGGGAGTGCGGGGATAAAATTCTGTATAAAAAATAGAAAACAAGGGCTATTACCTTATGTGCATCCCCTAATAAAATGTGGTGCGCACGCCTATGCCTGAGACCCACATTTGGTGCTCAGTGGTGCTCCCAAAAGGCTTCCACGATGCATTTATTCTTGGTAATTTAAAGCAGATAGAACACTGTACGCTCAGAAATATATAATGTAAATAAAACGTTACTAAAATGCTAGGAAATTCTTGTGACAGTGTTAGCTAGGATTACCACCTTATCCCTTTATTAATACACAGGTTCATATTAATTACACAGGTTCTGTGCCTGATTAAAACCAGGTGAAATGGAGTCTTGAAGTCAGCCAGCCATGAAGCTGTGTAATTAATATGTGTCCTGAATTAAAGGGATGATGCGGTAATCCTAGACTGTTAGCTGGTATGGTAGCAACAGAAAGTAAGATTTCTAGTGTCGTCCATTTTCATGCATTTTAATTAACACCAGATTTTAAGAATTGTACCTTTTTTCTTCCTATTATTACATTTTAATTCTCCTTAATAATATCTGTGAAATTTGTATAATGCAAGAAAGTTTTCCATAATTCTTGCTGTGATTAAAGTGAAATCTGCTCCCGGTTATAGCTTTAGCAATAAAAATTGTGATTTAATGATTGAATATATTGAAAAAGATCCAGTTATTAGTTACCCCTCATATAAAACAGGGTGATCAATAAAATATATGTTGAGTACTCATTGTACAAATCATTATATTGGGCATTCCTAGACATTTTTGTTTTTATAATAACTGTGTATAGTCTGTCTTGTAAAAGACATGTAAAGAGCAAAAAAAAAAACCTATGCTTTACAGAAGAAGTGTGCCTTTCAGCTATGTAAAGATATAAAGATAACATTTATTTTGGCAATTTAGCATTATCTAACACTTTTATAGTTCAAAGTCTTTTCTGAATGAAGAACTCACCTGAACAAATTTGTTAGTATTATCAATTTAATACTAAACTACAGTTCACAGAATAATTTTCTGACACTGCTTCAGTCTTGTCCACAAAAATAAAATCTTCTTGCTCTTACACAAATTTGCTATGAATCATTCATAACACATTAATATTTCATTGGTGCAGTCAACACATCTATCGTTCAGCTACTCGTGAAGTGACCGACACTGTCAGAATCAAGACACAGTAAACAGAGTGACGGGAAAGGCAAATACCCATGTGCTTAGTTTTCTCTGAACATAAATCTGGTACGTGTAACTGTGGCTTGGAAAATACTTTCAGAAAATGTTCACTTGAACTTACATTAGTTAAAGTAAGAGATAAGTAAATAAACCAGAATAAATTAGTGAGCTTGAGTTGGCTTCGGAATTTCCAATGAAGATTTTGCATACTACTAAAGTAGAAAAATTAAGTTGAATTTTATAAATATCATGATTCTTATTTATGATATTCATAGAAACATAAAGACCAACTGACTCATATAGTTTGCTTATTTTGTATGTTAATAATGCAGTCTGAGGACTCACCCAAAGCATGTTTAAATTAATAAACAGTTATTTTATCACCATCTGCAGAAAGTTTGTTTCAAGCATCCTTTTACGCATGTCATGAAAGTTTAATTATACCCACCAAAGCCCCCACCTAAAAATGTTGAGAATGTGTCCCCATGGGAAAGCATATGCAGCTTTCATTCCAAATTAAGTTTTTGTATTTAAAAATGAAAATGGTTATTATCTATCTGTGTGGACTTTGTGGTTCTGTAAAGGCTTTATATGTGTTATTGGTGGGTTTCAGTGGCAACGAGAAATAATGTAAGGTCTTTTGGTTTAAAAGCTGTCAACTGAATAACTGCAGCAGTAACAATTACAGGCAGTATCAACAGTGAATGCAATTAAAGTCCATGTACTGTATCTTTAAGAGCCAACTCAGGTATCTGGCAGCAAAATATAATACAACTGTCAGAAGTGCTGATTTTCTGTGATTTTTGGAGATGGAATTGAAGGGCCAACTTTAATAAAGGCAAGACACAATGGCTTTTGCCTTTAATCTAGTGACATCTTTAAAAAAAATGCAGCAAAAATAGCTGTTTATTACATTTTCCCTTCAGATCCCAATTATGTTACAGGTTGAATATCCCTTATCCAAAATTAAAAATCACACATTTTTGGTTCCCCTACTGAGATAATGACATATATACTAGAGATGTGCACCGGACATTTTTCGGGTTTTGTGTTTTGGTTTTGGATTCGGTTCCGCAGCCGTGTTTTGGATTCGGCCGCGTTTTGGCAAAACCTCCCTTAAAAATTTTTGTCGGACTCGGACCCCTCAAAAACAGCTTAAATCATAGAATTTGGGGGTAATTTTGTTCCCATAGTAATATTAACCTCAATAACCATAATTTCCACTCATTTCCAGTCTATTCTGTACACCTCACACCTCACAATATTATTTTTAGTCCTAAAATTTGCACCGAGGTCGCTGGATGACTAAGCTAAGCGACCCAAGTGGCCGGCACAAACACCTGGCCCATCTAGGAGTGGCACTGCAGGGTCAGACAGGATGGCACTTAAAAATATTGGCCCCAAACATCACATGATGCAAAGATAAATACAAAAAAAGAGGTGCAAGATGGAATTGTCCTTGAGTCCTCCCACCCACCCTTATGTTGTATAAACAGGACATGCACACTTTAACAAACCCATCATTTCAGCCATAGGGTCTGCCACACGACTGTGGCTGAAATGACTGGTTGGTTTGGGCCCCCACCAAAAAAAGAAGCAATCAATCTCTCCTTGCACAAACTGGCTCTACAGAGGCAAGATGTCCACCTCCTCCTCATCGTCCAATTCCTCACCCCTTTCACTGTGTACATTCCCCTCCTCACAGAGTATTAATTCGTCCCCACTGGAATCCACCATCACAAGTCCCTGTGTACTTTCTTGAGGCAATTGCTGGTAAATGTCTCCACGGAGGAATTGATTATAATTAATTTTGATGAACATCATCTCCACATTTTGTGGAAGTAACCTCATACGCCGATCGCTGACATGGTGACCGGCTGCACTAAACACTCTTTCAGAGTACACACTGGAGGGGGGGCAACTTAGGTAAAATAAAGCCAATTTGTGCAAGGGCATCCAAATTGCCTCTTTTTCCTGCCAGTATACGTACTGGCAGGCCTACTTGGATGCTGTCACTCATATAATCCTCCACCATTCTTTCAATGGTGACAGAATCATATGTAGTGACAGTAGACGACATGTCAGTAATCGTTGGCAGTTCCTTCAGTCCGGACCAGATGTCAGCTATCACTCCTGACTGCCCTGCATCACCGCCAGTGGGTGGTTTTGGAAATTTTATACTTTTCCTAGCAGCTCCAGTGGCGGTAGAAAATTAAGGAGGAGCTGTTGGCGGGTCACGTTCCACTTGACTTGACAAGTGTCTCACCAGCAGGTCTTTGAACATGTGCAGACTTGTGTCTGCCGGAAAGAAAGATACAATGTAGGCTTTAAACCTAGGATTGAGCACGGTGGCCAAAATGTAGTGCTCTGATTTCAACAGATTGACCACCCGTGAATCCTGTTTAAGGTAATGAAGGGCTCCATCCACAAGTCCTACATGCCTAGTGGAATCGCTCCGTTTTAGCTCCTCCTTCAATCTCTCCAGCTGCTTCTGCAAAAGCCTGATGAGGGGAATGACCTGACTCAAACTGGAAGTGTCTGAACTGACTTCACGTGCGGCAAGTTCAAAGGGTTGCAGAACCTTGCACAATGTTTAAATCATTCTCCACTGCGCTTAAGTCAGGTGCATTCCCCCTCCTTGGCCTATATCGTAGGCAGCTGTATAGGCTTGAATGGCCTTTTGCTGCTCCTCCATCCTCTGAAGCATATAGAGGGTTGAATTCCACCTCGTTACCACCTCTTGCTTCAGCTGATGGCGGGGCATGTTCAGATGTGTTTGCTGGTGCTCCAGTCTTCGGCACGCGGTGGCTGAATGCCGAAAGTGGCCGGCAATTCTTCGGGCCACCGACAGCATTTCTTGCACGCCCCTGTCATTTTAAAAAAAATTCTGCACCACCAAATTCATTGTATGTGCAAAACATGGGACATGCTCGAATTTGCCCACATGTAATGCACGCACAATATTGGTGGCATTGTCCGATGTAACATATCCCCAGGAGAGTCCAATTGGGGTAAGCCAATCTGCGATGATGTTCCTCAGTTTCCGTAAGAGGTTGTCAGCTGTGTGCCTCTTATGGAAAGCGGTGATACAAAGCGTAGCCTGCCTAGGAACGAGTTGGCATTTGCAAGATGCTGCTATTGGTGCTGCCTCTGCTGTTGTTGCTGCGGGAGGCAATACATCTACCCAGTGGGCTGTCACAGTCATATAGTCCTTAGTCTGCCCTGCTCCACTTGTCCACATGTCCGTGGTTAAGTGGACATTGGGTACAACTGCATTTTTTAGGACACTGGTGACTCTTTCTGACGTCTGTGTACATTCTCGGTATCGCCTGCCTAGAGAAGTAGAACCTAGATGGTATTTGGTACTGGGGACACACTACCTCAAGCAATTCTCTAAGTCCCTGTGAACTAACGGCGGATTCTGGACGCACGTCTAACACCAACACAGTTGTCAAGGCCTGAGTTATCTGCTTTGCAACAGGATGACTGCTGTGATATTTCATCTTCCTCGCAAAGAACTGTTGGACAGTCAATTGCTTACTGGAAGTAGTACAAGTGGTCTTCCGACTTCCCCTCTGGGATGACGATCAACTCCCAGCAGCAACAACAGCAGCGCCAGCAGCAGTAGGCGTTACACTCAAGGATCCATCGGAGAAATCCCAGTTAGGAGAGGACTCGTCAGACTTGCCAGTGACATGGCATGCAGGACTATTGGCTTTCCTGTCTAAGGAGGAAATTGACACTGAGGGAGTTGATGGTGTGGTTTGCAGGAGCTTGGGTACAAGAGGAAAAAGGGATTTAGTTGTCACTGTCAGTGGACTGCTTCCGCTGTCACCCAAAGTTTTTGAACTTGTCAATGACTTCTGATAAATGCGCTCCAGGTGACGTATAAGGGAGGATGTTCCAAGGTGGTTAATGTCCTTATCCCTACTTATTACAGCTTGACAAAGGCAACACACGGCTTGACACCAGTTGTCCGCATTTCTGTTGAAATAATTCCACACCGAAGAGTTGATTTTTTTGGTATTTTGACCAGGCATGTCAATGGCCTTATTCATCCCACGGACAACAGGTGTCTCCCCGGGTGCCTGACTTAAACAAACCACCTCTCCATCAGAATCCTCCCGGTCAATTTCCTCCTCAGCGCCAGTAACACTCATATCATCATCCTGGTGTTCTTCAACAGTGACATCTTCAATTTGACTATCAAGAACTGGACTGTGGGTGCTCCTTCCAGCAAGTTCTTCCCGTCCAGTGTTGGGAAGGTCAAGCATCGCAACCGACACAATTGGACGATACTTGGGGATTTGTGATTTAGAAGAACGCACAGTTCTTTGCTGTGCTTTTGCCAGCTTAACTCTTTTCATTTTTCTAGCAGGAGGATGAGTGCTTCCATTCTCATGTGAAGCTGACCCACTAGTCATGAGGAACATAGGAGAGGGCCTTAGCCGTTCCTTGCCACTCCGTGTCGTAAATGGCATATTGGCAAGTTTACGCTTCTCCTCAGATGCTTTTAATTTAGATTTTTGGATCATTTTACTGAACTTTTGTTTTTTGGATTTTACATGCTCTCTACTATGACATTGGGCATCAGACTTGGCAGATGACGTTGATGGAATTTCATCGTCTCTGCCATGACTAGTGGCAGCAGCTTCAGCACTAGGTGGAAGTGGATGTTGTTCTTTCCCTATTTCTCTAACGTCCTTGTGGATGCTGGGACTCCGTAAGGACCAGGGGGGAATAGACGGGCTCCGCAGGAGATAGGGCACTTTAAGAAAGCTTTGGATTCTTGATGTGCACTGGCTTCTCCCTCTATGCCCCTCCTCCAGACCTCAGTTTTACACTGTGCCCAGAGCGAGATGGGTGCACTGCAGGGAGCTCCCTGAGTTCTCTGCCTAGAAAGCATTTTTGTTTGGATTTTTTCTACATTTTTACAGGGAGCACTGCTGGCAACAGGCTCCCTGCATCGAGGGACTGAGGAGAGAGGGGCAGACCTTCTTGTCTAAGATAGGCTCTGCTTCCTCGGCTACTGGACACCATTAGCTCCAGAGGGGGTGAACGCAGGTTCTTACTGGGCGTCCACCCCCAGAGCCACGCCGCCGTTCTCCTCACAGAGCCAGAAGAAACGAAGTCAGAAGACGTCTCAGACGGCAGAACCCTTCAGAGCTTCACTGAGGTAATGCACAGCACTGCAGCTGTGCGTCATTGCTCCCATACACCTCACACACTCCGGTCACTGTAAGGGTGCAGGGCGCAGGGGGGGGGTGGGGCGCCCTGGGCAGCAATATAACACCTCTCTTATGGCAAAAGACAACATACATGTACAGGTGGGCACTGTACATGTATATAAAAGAGCACCCACCATATTTTAGTAAGTTTGAGCGGGACAGAAGCCCGCCGCCGAGGGGGCGGGGCTTCTCCCTCAGCACTCACTAGCGCCATTTTCTCTCCACAGCAGCGCTGAGAGGAAGCTCCCCGGACTCTCACCTGCTTGACACACGGTGAAGAGGGTTTTAAAGTAGAGGGGGGGGGCACATATTTGGCGATTATACATTACAGCAGCGCTACTGGGTAAACATTCTGTGTTTTTTCCTGGGTTATATAGCGCTGGGGTGTGTGCTGGCATACTCTCTCTCTGTCTCTCCAAAGGGCCTAGGGGGGAACCTATCTTCAGATAAGAGATTCCCTGTGTGTGTGGAGTGTGTCGGTACGTGTGTGTCGACATGTCTGCGGTAAAAGGCTCTCCTAAGGAAGAGATGGAGCAAATCTGTGTGTGTGTGTGGTGTCTCCGTCGACAACGCTGACACCTGATTGGATATGTGAAATTAAGTGCTAAAATGAACTTATTACAAAAGATTAGAGAACAGACAGGGAATCTACCCATGTCTGCCCCTATGTCACAGAGACCTTCAGAGTCTCACAACGCTCAGTGTCGATTACGATAATGCAAAGTACAGCCAAGACTGGCAGAAAAGTATTCAATATATGATTATTGTAATAAAAGATGTTTTGCATATCACTGATGACTCATCTGTCCCTGACACGAGGCTACACATGTTTAAGGGGAAGAAAGCTGAGGTAAATTTCCCTCCTCTCATGAAGAAAAAGAGCGGGAATCTCCAGACAGGAAGCTGCAGCTTCCCAAAAAGAATTCTCAGGGAATATCCTTTCCCTAATGGGGCCAGGATAAGATGGGAATCTTCCCCTAGGGTGTACAAGGCATTGACACGTTTTACCAAAAAGGTAGCGCTGACTTAACAGCTATCCTCAGGGATCCTGCAGATAGCATGCAGTAAAAGTACTTGAAGTCCATTTATACACATTCTGGTACACTACTCAGACCGGCGATTGTGTCGGCATGGGTTTATAGCGCTGTAGCAGCGTAGACAGATACCTTATCAGCGGAGATTGAAACCCTAGATAAGGATGCCATGTTATTGTCCCTAGTATATATATTATTTTATGTTTAATGGTAAATTTTATAAACAGGTCACGGGGTGTGCAATGGGGTCCTCGGTGGCCCCTTCATTTGCAAATTGCTTCATGTGGGAAATTGAAAAAGGCATTTTCTTTGAAGATCGGGATGTAGCAGAGGCACTGTTTATTTATTATCGTTATATTGATGATCTCTTGATTTTTTGGAAAGAGGATATTGACAAATTGGAATCCACAGTTAAAAGACAGAATTTATCCACCAGTACCATCAAATTCACCATGGTTAGCAACAGGAGTGAAATCTGTTTCTTAGACATTAACATCCAGATCAGGGACAGTCACATACACACTTCATTGTATACAAAGCCCACGGACCGTAATACGATCCTACACGCAGAGAGCTTCCACCCCAAAAATACCATCCGAGGATTACCATATTCACAATTTGTACGGGTATGCAGGGCAAATAGTGATCAGGATACTACACATAGACAACTAGATAACATGATGGAGAAATTCAGGGCGAGAGGATACTCCTTAAAGGAATTAAAGAAAGCTAGGGAGAAAGCCATTAGGGTAACCCAACAGAAGGCCATGGATAAACTGTCTGGTAGTAAAAAACCATGTGAGACCATTGCCTGGGTAAATGAATATAATGTGCAAAGTCCCCAAACATCCCATAAAGCCAAGGAACTTTGGCAAATGGTGAGAACTGACCCTGAACTAAAATGTTTTCATAACACCAGGCTGATGCCAAGTTATTCAAGGGGTAGAAACCTAAAAGATCTGTTGGTCAAAACTGATGTGACCGGGTTCCTGGATCCACCCACACCCCCAAATTTCCTGAGTCGAAAGAATGGATGCTTTAAATGCCTGGGCTGTACGACATGTTCATACATGCTTGTGGGTGACTCCATCCCTCACCCCCACACCGGCAAACGATTCAATATCAATTGGCCCCTCACCTGCACCAGTCGCTTTGTAATTTATGTCATAGTGTGCCCATGCGGCCTATACTATGTGGGCAAACTGAGTGCCCACTTAAGGTTAGGCTTACCCAGCACAGGTCCGCTATCCGGAATGCACTGACTACGGGTATGAGCGAACAACCAGTTGCACGGCACTTTATACAAGCACGACACAATCTATCTAGCTTAAAATATAAAGCAATCGACTGTGTACCAGCATCCAGAAGGGGTGGCGACCGGGGCAAAAAATTGTTGCAACTTGAATCCAGATGGATTTTTAGATTGGATTGCCTGGCCCCCAGAGGTTTGAATGAAACGTTGGGTCTGTCACACTTCCTGTAACTTAGTTGCCCCATATTTAACATGTAACATTTAATGTTTAACATTTAATATTTTACACAATTTTTTATTCTTTGCTGCACTGTTGCCATGTATTACAAATAGATCTTATTAATATATAATATATTTTTTAACCACTAGATGGCAGTAAGGTCACATACCACGCTAAGGGGTCCATATTTTAAATTTTGAATTTTAAATTTTAAATTGTAAACATGACACATGAAAAAAGGGTTTGCACAGAACTTAGTGAGATTTGCACAGAGGTATTAAAGCACAGCATTTTGCTGAAACTAACGTATTTTATTGCTTTTTAAATACATCACTGCTGAGGTATGTTACTGAATATCACGAGTTCTACAACAACACGTTTTTTTCAATGTTCCATGCTACACTGTTTTATGTATGTTTGCTATGATGTGATTTAGAGCACTGGATTGCATGTACACGGCATCAGTAGGATGCGGTGATTCACGGCACTGTCATTATTTGTATTCCAGTGTGTTCCCATGACGACCGGGGCCGGACGGGTGATGCCACTTCCGACGCGATGGGGGGGACCCGCAACCGGAAGTGCCACTGAGTGACGGCGGCCGGGAGCGTGGGACACACACGGACAGCATTGGAGGGCACAGGTTGGTTTGTCACTATATATTGCACTGTTTTTGAGTTGTTAATTTGTCTGAGGGAGGGGAGTAATACCCCGAAACGTCACCATTAAAGCAGCCCGGTGGGGCTTTTTTTGCACTTAAACAATTGTTTGCAAGTCTCTGAGTGCCGCCCGTTTTAAGGAGAATATATATATATATATATATAGTAGTAAAGATGATGTGCGGCACTCAGGATTGAAGAAAAGAATCACCACCAGCGTAATGATCAACGTTTCAATTTTACTATGAAAATTGTCATCAGGATACAAACAATGTTAAAAGCTCACCTTATATCCCGGTCACCAGCGTGAAGTGTGATGTGCAGCGTTCGCTCGGCGGGGAACCGCTCGATCGTGTGGCGCTGTGTGATGACGTAATCGCGTTGTGCGCGACTCGCGTCAGGGACCCGTCACCATGGAAACCCGATGCAACACACCTGGGGGGAGCAAGGCGGCAATGTTGCGTGGTTGTCAGGCTGTATAATGAATGCAGGGAGATGCGTACCTTATAAGGAGAATGTTTACAAGTCTGGCTGGCATTGGGCATTATAAAGATGAAATAATAAAGTAGTAAAGGGGTACATGAAAATGTGTGAAAATGTAAAAATGTAAATGCTGCATACAAAGCGTCCCCATAATACATGGGTAAATGTGGTGGCACTATTAGTAAAGTCCTCCACAGCTGCAAAAGATGTTTGTTAATGCTATCAAGCAAAAAATGAAGGGGAAAATGTAGAATGCAGCTGTTATATAAACACAACTATTGTGTCAATCAGTCTGTATGACTGCCAATAGACATGTAATAAATCGATGCGGGCATCAGATAGCTGGATCTATTAATGTAGCCCTAATTAATTATGTGTGACAGGATAATACATTAAACACTGAAAAATATATGTAAATGTGACTGCGTCAATGGAGGAACAAATGTAAAGATCTACAGCAAGATAAGAGAGAACCCAGTGATAACCTGATAATTGATGTGAACAGGTAAACTAGAACATGGTGAAAAGGAACATGATAAACAGAGTATGCAGTTGGAAAAAACATATGTTTAGAAGAAACAAGACAATGGTAATGATTCGTTGAGTCCCTTGGGCGTTATTACATCTAATTTAAATATCCAACGTGATTCACATTGTAACAGCGCCTTATGCCTGTCGCCACCTCTGATGTTGGCAGGTATGTGATCAATCATGCGATATCGTAGACTCGCCAACGAGTGTCTCAAGGTCACGAAGTGGCGTGCCACCGGTTGGTCACTCTTCCCTTTGATTAAAGCCTGTCTGATGGCGGATCTGTGGACAGTCATTCTTTCTTTAAACTTCCTCTTGGTCTTGCCGATGTAGGTCAAGCCGCAAGGGCAAATTATTTGATAGATCACAAAGGAAGACTCACACGTCAAATGATGTTTGATGGAGATTTTGTAGCCCAGATGTGGGTGATGAAAAGTATCCCCAGCGATGAGGTATTGGCATGTTGTACATGTGCATCTGAAACAACCCCGTTTATAGGGTGTAAATATCATGGGCCTTTCAACGGTGGTTCTGGTAGAAATGTCTGTTTTTACCAGTATGTCTCTCAGATTTCTGGAGCGGTGATAGCAAGGCATAATGTTAGTATCCTGTAGATTCAATTTGTTATCGGTTTGAATAAGGTGCCAATGTTTTTTGGTAACCCTATTAATTTCTTCTGAGGATGAGTTGAAAGTACTTTTCCAAACAAATTTAGATGATGTAGTGGTCCTGGGTTTCTTGCATAATAATGATGCTCTGTTCATGGCTAACACTCTTGTTTTGGTCTCATACAGATGTTTAGGGTTGTATCCACGTACGGTGAACCGGTTGATTAGATCATCAATTTGAACAGATGCTTGTTGTATATCTGAGTTGATTCTATGGATCCTTATCATTTGTGAATACGGTAGACCAAGCTTGAGGCCTTTAGGATGACAACTTGCATTATGCAGGAAGGTGTTTCTGTCAGTCGGTTTGATGAACACCGTGGTATTGATAGTTGTATTCATAATAGATATCCTGACATCAAGGAAATCTATAGTGTGTTGATCCATTTTGTAGACTAATTTAACTGGGCTGCAGGAGATGTTATGTGCGTCCAGTAGGTTCTGCAGTGTTGCTTGAGGGCCTTTCCATATGATGAGCAGGTCATCAATGTATCTCTTATACAAGATGATGTTGGATGAGATGTTGGTGTCAGAAAAGAAGATGTCTTTCTCCACTTCCATCATGTATATATTTGCATAGGTAGGGGCCACGGCCGATCCCATGGCACACCCCCTTAATTGTAAGTAGAATTTGTTGTCAAACAAGAAGAAGTTTTTAGTTAGTACCAATTCCATAAGATGAACCAGGATTTCATTATGTGTTGGATCAAACTTCAGCTCATTCGCCAAAACCTTTTTAATTGCCTGTAATCCCTCGCAGTGTGGTATAATTGTGTATAAGCTGGTGACATCAGCTGTTACCAGCCATGTGTCTGGGGGAATAGGTCCAATTTCATTCAGCTGGTTGAGAAGGGATGTTGTGTCCATCAGAATATGAGGATATTGTTGTACACAAGGCTGCAAGATAGAATCCAACAATACTGATGTGGGCTGGAATAGTGCGCCTCTGGCCGAGATAATTGGTCGTCCAGGGGGGGGATTGATCCCCTTATGGATCTTAGGCACTGTATAAAGGATAGGAACCACTGGATGTTCTGGAAGTAGTAGATTCATAACTTCCTCTGTGATAATCCCTGCATCGCAGGACCTCTGTAGTGCTTCTTTAAGATCTTTCAGGAAGAATGGCGTCGGATTGCCATTCAGTCTCGTATATACCCCTGGTTCTTCAAGTTGACGATAAATTTCCGCCCGGTAATCTGAAATGTCCTGCAGAACAATGGCTCCGCCCTTGTCTGCTGGGCGAATGATTATTTGTTTATTGTTTGATAAGTTAAAGAGAGCTTCTGATTCTGATTTGGATAAATTATGTTTAAATCCCTCTTTAGTTGTTGAAAGATATTTTGATCCCTGGTCCACTAAACGCATGTATGTTTTGATGCTAGCGTTATTTGATAGTGGATCAAAGCTTGATGGTGGTTTAAATTGTATCAGTTTTGCAGGTATATCGCTGGATCTTTGCGTCGGTGTCTCTGCAAAATATTCCTTAAATTTCAACTTGCGGTGAAGTTGATTTTTGGCAACTTGCCAGTTCAGGTCATCAAATGGAACTGCCGGGACAAACGTTAGACCTTTGGATAATACACTGGTTTCGCTGGAAGAGAGTTCGTGATGAGATAAATTAACGATTACCTCCGCTTGTTTGGCGCGGGTGGTTTCTTTCCACCTGCGGCTACGTTTACACTGGCCCCCTCTTCTTGTTGCTTTGCTCTGCGAGGTCTTGCTTCGCGGGTACCGACATCTAAAGGGACCGTTCCCTTGGGTCGGTTGGGAGGTACATCTTGATCACTGTTTGTGCTCTGGCCATCCGCCGATGTTTCTGTGTCCATGTCCGTTCGGGGGTAACGTCGTCGTCTGTGAAATGGTTTTCTGTTTCCACCAGGATCATTTCCAGAGAGCCATCTGTATACTTGGTGGTTCTCATAATCCTGGTCTACTTTATCAAATTTGGATTTTTTAAATTTGATGAGATCCCGCTTATAAATGGCTAATTGGTTTTCCAATTTCGCCAGCCAGTTACTCTCCGAATCCGCAGTCAATATGGGAAGATGTTTTGCTTCATATTTGTTGATTTTTAGTTTGGAGTTGTCTACCTCCAAATTGGCTTGCTCAATTACCAACAGCATGAGGTCTGATGAGCATTTGTTTAGGATAGATATCCATTTGCGGCAAAATGCCGGATTGAATCTACCAATGGTGGGACAATTCCTCACCCTGAATCCTCTTGGGATTTTTTTAGCCCGGTAATAGTCGCTCAGGGTGATCGCATGATACGTGAAATCAATTTCTTTCTTTTTCATGCGAAGCAAATCTCTGTATATTGCTTCCGGCGCCAAAGCTTCAGCTTGTGACCATAGTTGTTCTTTATGCAGGATGGCTTCTGTATCTGATTCGGAGTAACTGAAATGTTCCTGTAGCGGAATCAGTGCCGGGTTAAAAAGGTTTTCATCTCCTTGTGCTTGATGCTCCATATCTGAATATCTCAGGAGTGCTGGGTGGGGTTCCGTGTACAGTTTAAAATGATTATTGTATGCACACAATAATCCACAATGGCTTCCAGATGCGAATAAGCAAGATGATATATATGAAATGACTGGGTTGGTTGCCTTGGCCCGCTGAGTTCCTTGTGGTTTAGGAACACGGCATATGTATGTAGAAGACGGTCCGGCACTCCAATAACTGGTGCATTTGTCCCTGGTGCCCTCACTTTCCCATAGGTAAATGCAGTAAAGATGATGTGCGGCACTCAGGATTGAAGAAAAGAATCACCACCAGCGTAATGATCAACGTTTCAATTTTACTATGAAAATTGTCATCAGGATACAAACAATGTTAAAAGCTCACCTTATATCCCGGTCACCAGCGTGAAGTGTGATGTGCAGCGTTCGCTCGGCGGGGAACCGCTCGATCGTGTGGCGCTGTGTGATGACGTAATCGCGTTGTGCGCGACTCGCGTCAGGGACCCGTCACCATGGAAACCCGATGCAACACACCTGGGGGGAGCAAGGCGGCAATGTTGCGTGGTTGTCAGGCTGTATAATGAATGCAGGGAGATGCGTACCTTATAAGGAGAATGTTTACAAGTCTGGCTGGCATTGGGCATTATAAAGATGAAATAATAAAGTAGTAAAGGGGTACATGAAAATGTGTGAAAATGTAAAAATGTAAATGCTGCATACAAAGCGTCCCCATAATACATGGGTAAATGTGGTGGCACTATTAGTAAAGTCCTCCACAGCTGCAAAAGATGTTTGTTAATGCTATCAAGCAAAAAATGAAGGGGAAAATGTAGAATGCAGCTGTTATATAAACACAACTATTGTGTCAATCAGTCTGTATGACTGCCAATAGACATGTAATAAATCGATGCGGGCATCAGATAGCTGGATCTATTAATGTAGCCCTAATTAATTATGTGTGACAGGATAATACATTAAACACTGAAAAATATATGTAAATGTGACTGCGTCAATGGAGGAACAAATGTAAAGATCTACAGCAAGATAAGAGAGAACCCAGTGATAACCTGATAATTGATGTGAACAGGTAAACTAGAACATGGTGAAAAGGAACATGATAAACAGAGTATGCAGTTGGAAAAAACATATGTTTAGAAGAAACAAGACAATGGTAATGATTCGTTGAGTCCCTTGGGCGTTATTACATCTAATTTAAATATCCAACGTGATTCACATTGTAACAGCGCCTTATGCCTGTCGCCACCTCTGATGTTGGCAGGTATGTGATCAATCATGCGATATCGTAGACTCGCCAACGAGTGTCTCAAGGTCACGAAGTGGCGTGCCACCGGTTGGTCACTCTTCCCTTTGATTAAAGCCTGTCTGATGGCGGATCTGTGGACAGTCATTCTTTCTTTAAACTTCCTCTTGGTCTTGCCGATGTAGGTCAAGCCGCAAGGGCAAATTATTTGATAGATCACAAAGGAAGACTCACACGTCAAATGATGTTTGATGGAGATTTTGTAGCCCAGATGTGGGTGATGAAAAGTATCCCCAGCGATGAGGTATTGGCATGTTGTACATGTGCATCTGAAACAACCCCGTTTATAGGGTGTAAATATCATGGGCCTTTCAACGGTGGTTCTGGTAGAAATGTCTGTTTTTACCAGTATGTCTCTCAGATTTCTGGAGCGGTGATAGCAAGGCATAATGTTAGTATCCTGTAGATTCAATTTGTTATCGGTTTGAATAAGGTGCCAATGTTTTTTGGTAACCCTATTAATTTCTTCTGAGGATGAGTTGAAAGTACTTTTCCAAACAAATTTAGATGATGTAGTGGTCCTGGGTTTCTTGCATAATAATGATGCTCTGTTCATGGCTAACACTCTTGTTTTGGTCTCATACAGATGTTTAGGGTTGTATCCACGTACGGTGAACCGGTTGATTAGATCATCAATTTGAACAGATGCTTGTTGTATATCTGAGTTGATTCTATGGATCCTTATCATTTGTGAATACGGTAGACCAAGCTTGAGGCCTTTAGGATGACAACTTGCATTATGCAGGAAGGTGTTTCTGTCAGTCGGTTTGATGAACACCGTGGTATTGATAGTTGTATTCATAATAGATATCCTGACATCAAGGAAATCTATAGTGTGTTGATCCATTTTGTAGACTAATTTAACTGGGCTGCAGGAGATGTTATGTGCGTCCAGTAG
Organism: Pseudophryne corroboree; assembly: GCF_028390025.1. Lineage (NCBI taxonomy): Eukaryota > Metazoa > Chordata > Amphibia > Anura > Myobatrachidae > Pseudophryne > Pseudophryne corroboree. The sequence continues at coordinate 826,604,193 of NC_086445.1, read as the reverse complement.
GTTCTGCAGTGTTGCTTGAGGGCCTTTCCATATGATGAGCAGGTCATCAATGTATCTCTTATACAAGATGATGTTGGATGAGATGTTGGTGTCAGAAAAGAAGATGTCTTTCTCCACTTCCATCATGTATATATTTGCATAGGTAGGGGCCACGGCCGATCCCATGGCACACCCCCTTAATTGTAAGTAGAATTTGTTGTCAAACAAGAAGAAGTTTTTAGTTAGTACCAATTCCATAAGATGAACCAGGATTTCATTATGTGTTGGATCAAACTTCAGCTCATTCGCCAAAACCTTTTTAATTGCCTGTAATCCCTCGCAGTGTGGTATAATTGTGTATAAGCTGGTGACATCAGCTGTTACCAGCCATGTGTCTGGGGGAATAGGTCCAATTTCATTCAGCTGGTTGAGAAGGGATGTTGTGTCCATCAGAATATGAGGATATTGTTGTACACAAGGCTGCAAGATAGAATCCAACAATACTGATGTGGGCTGGAATAGTGCGCCTCTGGCCGAGATAATTGGTCGTCCAGGGGGGGGATTGATCCCCTTATGGATCTTAGGCACTGTATAAAGGATAGGAACCACTGGATGTTCTGGAAGTTTAAAGAAAGAATGACTGTCCACAGATCCGCCATCAGACAGGCTTTAATCAAAGGGAAGAGTGACCAACCGGTGGCACGCCACTTCGTGACCTTGAGACACTCGTTGGCGAGTCTACGATATCGCATGATTGATCACATACCTGCCAACATCAGAGGTGGCGACAGGCATAAGGCGCTGTTACAATGTGAATCACGTTGGATATTTAAATTAGATGTATTAACGCCCAAGGGACTCAACGAATCATTACCATTGTCTTGTTTCTTCTAAACATATGTTTTTTCCAACTGCATACTCTGTTTATCATGTTCCTTTTCACCATGTTCTAGTTTACCTGTTCACATCAATTATCAGGTTATCACTGGGTTCTCTCTTATCTTGCTGTAGATCTTTACATTTGTTCCTCCATTGACGCAGTCACATTTACATATATTTTTCAGTGTTTAATGTATTATCCTGTCACACATAATTAATTAGGGCTACATTAATAGATCCAGCTATCTGATGCCCGCATCGATTTATTACATGTCTATTGGCAGTCATACAGACTGATTGACACAATAGTTGTGTTTATATAACAGCTGCATTCTACATTTTCCCCTTCATTTTTTGCTTGATAGCATTAACAAACATCTTTTGCAGCTGTGGAGGACTTTACTAATAGTGCCACCACATTTACCCATGTATTATGGGGACGCTTTGTATGCAGCATTTACATTTTTACATTTTCACACATTTTCATGTACCCCTTTACTACTTTATTATTTCATCTTTATAATGCCCAATGCCAGCCAGACTTGTAAACATTCTCCTTATAAGGTACGCATCTCCCTGCATTCATTATACAGCCTGACAACCACGCAACATTGCCGCCTTGCTCCCCCCAGGTGTGTTGCATCGGGTTTCCATGGTGACGGGTCCCTGACGCGAGTCGCGCACAACGCGATTACGTCATCACACAGCGCCACACGATCGAGCGGTTCCCCGCCGAGCGAACGCTGCACATCACACTTCACGCTGGTGACCGGGATATAAGGTGAGCTTTTAACATTGTTTGTATCCTGATGACAATTTTCATAGTAAAATTGAAACGTTGATCATTACGCTGGTGGTGATTCTTTTCTTCAATCCTGAGTGCCGCACATCATCTTTACTGCATTTACCTATGGGAAAGTGAGGGCACCAGGGACAAATGCACCAGTTATTGGAGTGCCGGACCGTCTTCTACATACATATGCCGTGTTCCTAAACCACAAGGAACTCAGCGGGCCAAGGCAACCAACCCAGTCATTTCATATATATCATCTTGCTTATTCGCATCTGGAAGCCATTGTGGATTATTGTGTGCATACAATAATCATTTTAAACTGTACACGGAACCCCACCCAGCACTCCTGAGATATTCAGATATGGAGCATCAAGCACAAGGAGATGAAAACCTTTTTAACCCGGCACTGATTCCGCTACAGGAACATTTCAGTTACTCCGAATCAGATACAGAAGCCATCCTGCATAAAGAACAACTATGGTCACAAGCTGAAGCTTTGGCGCCGGAAGCAATATACAGAGATTTGCTTCGCATGAAAAAGAAAGAAATTGATTTCACGTATCATGCGATCACCCTGAGCGACTATTACCGGGCTAAAAAAATCCCAAGAGGATTCAGGGTGAGGAATTGTCCCACCATTGGTAGATTCAATCCGGCATTTTGCCGCAAATGGATATCTATCCTAAACAAATGCTCATCAGACCTCATGCTGTTGGTAATTGAGCAAGCCAATTTGGAGGTAGACAACTCCAAACTAAAAATCAACAAATATGAAGCAAAACATCTTCCCATATTGACTGCGGATTCGGAGAGTAACTGGCTGGCGAAATTGGAAAACCAATTAGCCATTTATAAGCGGGATCTCATCAAATTTAAAAAATCCAAATTTGATAAAGTAGACCAGGATTATGAGAACCACCAAGTATACAGATGGCTCTCTGGAAATGATCCTGGTGGAAACAGAAAACCATTTCACAGACGACGACGTTACCCCCGAACGGACATGGACACAGAAACATCGGCGGATGGCCAGAGCACAAACAGTGATCAAGATGTACCTCCCAACCGACCCAAGGGAACGGTCCCTTTAGATGTCGGTACCCGCGAAGCAAGACCTCGCAGAGCAAAGCAACAAGAAGAGGGGGCCAGTGTAAACGTAGCCGCAGGTGGAAAGAAACCACCCGCGCCAAACAAGCGGAGGTAATCGTTAATTTATCTCATCACGAACTCTCTTCCAGCGAAACCAGTGTATTATCCAAAGGTCTAACGTTTGTCCCGGCAGTTCCATTTGATGACCTGAACTGGCAAGTTGCCAAAAATCAACTTCACCGCAAGTTGAAATTTAAGGAATATTTTGCAGAGACACCGACGCAAAGATCCAGCGATATACCTGCAAAACTGATACAATTTAAACCACCATCAAGCTTTGATCCACTATCAAATAACGCTAGCATCAAAACATACATGCGTTTAGTGGACCAGGGATCAAAATATCTTTCAACAACTAAAGAGGGATTTAAACATAATTTATCCAAATCAGAATCAGAAGCTCTCTTTAACTTATCAAACAATAAACAAATAATCATTCGCCCAGCAGACAAGGGCGGAGCCATTGTTCTGCAGGACATTTCAGATTACCGGGCGGAAATTTATCGTCAACTTGAAGAACCAGGGGTATATACGAGACTGAATGGCAATCCGACGCCATTCTTCCTGAAAGATCTTAAAGAAGCACTACAGAGGTCCTGCGATGCAGGGATTATCACAGAGGAAGTTATGAATCTACTACTTCCAGAACATCCAGTGGTTCCTATCCTTTATACAGTGCCTAAGATCCATAAGGGGATCAATCCCCCCCCTGGACGACCAATTATCTCGGCCAGAGGCGCACTATTCCAGCCCACATCAGTATTGTTGGATTCTATCTTGCAGCCTTGTGTACAACAATATCCTCATATTCTGATGGACACAACATCCCTTCTCAACCAGCTGAATGAAATTGGACCTATTCCCCCAGACACATGGCTGGTAACAGCTGATGTCACCAGCTTATACACAATTATACCACACTGCGAGGGATTACAGGCAATTAAAAAGGTTTTGGCGAATGAGCTGAAGTTTGATCCAACACATAATGAAATCCTGGTTCATCTTATGGAATTGGTACTAACTAAAAACTTCTTCTTGTTTGACAACAAATTCTACTTACAATTAAGGGGGTGTGCCATGGGATCGGCCGTGGCCCCTACCTATGCAAATATATACATGATGGAAGTGGAGAAAGACATCTTCTTTTCTGACACCAACATCTCATCCAACATCATCTTGTATAAGAGATACATTGATGACCTGCTCATCATATGGAAAGGCCCTCAAGCAACACTGCAGAACCTACTGGACGCACATAACATCTCCTGCAGCCCAGTTAAATTAGTCTACAAAATGGATCAACACACTATAGATTTCCTTGATGTCAGGATATCTATTATGAATACAACTATCAATACCACGGTGTTCATCAAACCGACTGACAGAAACACCTTCCTGCATAATGCAAGTTGTCATCCTAAAGGCCTCAAGCTTGGTCTACCGTATTCACAAATGATAAGGATCCATAGAATCAACTCAGATATACAACAAGCATCTGTTCAAATTGATGATCTAATCAACCGGTTCACCGTACGTGGATACAACCCTAAACATCTGTATGAGACCAAAACAAGAGTGTTAGCCATGAACAGAGCATCATTATTATGCAAGAAACCCAGGACCACTACATCATCTAAATTTGTTTGGAAAAGTACTTTCAACTCATCCTCAGAAGAAATTAATAGGGTTACCAAAAAACATTGGCACCTTATTCAAACCGATAACAAATTGAATCTACAGGATACTAACATTATGCCTTGCTATCACCGCTCCAGAAATCTGAGAGACATACTGGTAAAAACAGACATTTCTACCAGAACCACCGTTGAAAGGCCCATGATATTTACACCCTATAAACGGGGTTGTTTCAGATGCACATGTACAACATGCCAATACCTCATCGCTGGGGATACTTTTCATCACCCACATCTGGGCTACAAAATCTCCATCAAACATCATTTGACGTGTGAGTCTTCCTTTGTGATCTATCAAATAATTTGCCCTTGCGGCTTGACCTACATCGGCAAGACCAAGAGGAAGTTTAAAGAAAGAATGACTGTCCACAGATCCGCCATCAGACAGGCTTTAATCAAAGGGAAGAGTGACCAACCGGTGGCACGCCACTTCGTGACCTTGAGACACTCGTTGGCGAGTCTACGATATCGCATGATTGATCACATACCTGCCAACATCAGAGGTGGCGACAGGCATAAGGCGCTGTTACAATGTGAATCACGTTGGATATTTAAATTAGATGTAATAACGCCCAAGGGACTCAACGAATCATTACCATTGTCTTGTTTCTTCTAAACATATGTTTTTTCCAACTGCATACTCTGTTTATCATGTTCCTTTTCACCATGTTCTAGTTTACCTGTTCACATCAATTATCAGGTTATCACTGGGTTCTCTCTTATCTTGCTGTAGATCTTTACATTTGTTCCTCCATTGACGCAGTCACATTTACATATATTTTTCAGTGTTTAATGTATTATCCTGTCACACATAATTAATTAGGGCTACATTAATAGATCCAGCTATCTGATGCCCGCATCGATTTATTACATGTCTATTGGCAGTCATACAGACTGATTGACACAATAGTTGTGTTTATATAACAGCTGCATTCTACATTTTCCCCTTCATTTTTTGCTTGATAGCATTAACAAACATCTTTTGCAGCTGTGGAGGACTTTACTAATAGTGCCACCACATTTACCCATGTATTATGGGGACGCTTTGTATGCAGCATTTACATTTTTACATTTTCACACATTTTCATGTACCCCTTTACTACTTTATTATTTCATCTTTATAATGCCCAATGCCAGCCAGACTTGTAAACATTCTCCTTATAAGGTACGCATCTCCCTGCATTCATTATACAGCCTGACAACCACGCAACATTGCCGCCTTGCTCCCCCCAGGTGTGTTGCATCGGGTTTCCATGGTGACGGGTCCCTGACGCGAGTCGCGCACAACGCGATTACGTCATCACACAGCGCCACACGATCGAGCGGTTCCCCGCCGAGCGAACGCTGCACATCACACTTCACGCTGGTGACCGGGATATAAGGTGAGCTTTTAACATTGTTTGTATCCTGATGACAATTTTCATAGTAAAATTGAAACGTTGATCATTACGCTGGTGGTGATTCTTTTCTTCAATCCTGAGTGCCGCACATCATCTTTACTGCATTTACCTATGGGAAAGTGAGGGCACCAGGGACAAATGCACCAGTTATTGGAGTGCCGGACCGTCTTCTACATACATATATATATATATATATATTTATATATATGTAAAAGATGTTGTCTTATATATATATATATATATATATATAGAAACTCGGTGGCGCGGCACTCAGCAGTGTCAAAAAGAAAAACACGGAAAGCTTCTTGCTTATCAACGTTTCAATACATTGAAACGTTGATAAGCAAGAAGCTTTCCGTGTTTTTCTTTTTGACACTGCTGAGTGCCGCGCCACCGAGTTTCTACATGCATTTACCTTTGCGAGGGCACCAGCGACAATTGCATTGAGCTAAAGGGAGTGCCAGACCCCGGAGCATACTATATATATATATATATATATATATATATATATATATAAGACATGCCCAAAGAGACGTTAGTCTACTGGGTTCTAGAGTCAACGCTATGTCGATTTCTGCTAGACTTGTCCTGTGGAACATGCAATGGACAGGTGATGCCGACTAAAAGAGGCATATGGAGGGTTTACCTCACAAGGCTGAGGAATTGTGTGGAGAAGGGCTCTCGGACCCGGTCTCCACAGCTATAGCTGGTAATTCTGATCTTTTGCCTTATATTCCCTCACAGACTAAGAAGGCACGCCATTATCAAATGCAGTCCTTTCGGTCGCAGAATAACAAGAAAGTATGAGGAGCGTCCTTTCTTACCAGAGGTAAGGGCACGGGGCACAGCTAGTTCCCAGGAACAGAAGTCCTCCCCGGCCTCTACTACATCCACCGCAGGATGCGGGAGTTCCACTAAGGGAGTCCGTCCCAGGGGGAGCACGTCTTCGACTCTTCAGCCACATCTGAGTTCACTCACAGGTGGATCCCGGGGCAATAAAGATTGTTCTCAGGGTTACAAAGGAATTCGAAAGGTGCCTCCTCGCCGGTTTTCCTTATCGGACCAACCGGCTTCTCCCCCAGCAGGGGAGTTATATTAAATACAATTCACACATTGTATCTCCAACAGGTGGTGCTCAAGGTTCTCCTCCTGCAACAAGGAAGGGGCTATTACTCAACCTTGGCTGTAGTCCCGAATACGTACGGTTCGGTCAGACCTATTTAAAATTAAAACCTCTGAACCTATACTGGAAAAGGTTCAAATTTAAGGTGGAATCGCTCAGAGCGATCATGGCCAGCCTGGAAAGGGGGGATTTGATGGTGTATCTAGACATAAAGGCTGCATACCTTCATGTTCCCATTTATCCACCCCATCAGGCTTACCTGAGAATTGCGGTACAGTATTGTCATTACCAATTTCAGGGTAATGGGCGGAAATGATAGTGCTCCTACGCAAGCTAGGAGTCACAGTTATCCCATACTCGGACGATCTCCTATAAGGCGAGATCAAAAGAGCAGTTGTTGAACAGCGTGTCACTTTCGCTGAAGGTGTTACAGCAACACGCTTGTTTCTCAATATCCCGAAGTCACAGTTGGTTCCTATGACTAGTCTGCCCTTCTTGGGTATGATTCTGGATATGGACCAGAAAGGGGTTTACCTTCAGATAGAGAAGGCCCAGGAACTCATGACTCTGGTCAGGAACTTATTGAAACCAAGACAGGTGTCGGCATCGCTGCACCCGAGTCCGGGGAAAATCATTCCCTTCGGCAGGTTCCATGCGAGGTCTTTCAAATGGGACCTACTGGACAAGTGGTCCGGGTCACATCTACAGATTCATCAGTTGATCACCCTCTCTCCCAGGGCCAGGGTATCTCTCCTGTGGTGGCTGCAGGGTGCTCACCTTCTATAGGGCCGCAGGTTCGGCATTCAGGACTGGATCCTGGTGGCCACAGACGCGAGCCTCCGAGGTTGGGGAGCAGTCACACAGGGAAAAATAAAATTGGTCGAGTCTATAGACTTGTCTTCACTTCTTGGAACTAAGGGCCATATACAACGCCCTACGTCAGGCGGAGACCCTACTTCGCGACCAACCGGTTCTGATCCAGTCAGACAACGTCACCACAGTAGCTCATGTAAACCGCCAAGGCAGCACAAGGAGCAGAGTGGCGATGGCGGAAGCCACCAGAATTCTTCGCTGGGTGGAGAATCATGTAAGCGCACTGTCAGCAGTGTTCATTCCGGGAGTGGACGACTGGGAAGCAGACTTCCTCAGCGGACACGACCTACGTCCTGGAGAGTGGGGACTTCATCAGGAAGTCTTAGCACAGATTGCAATTCGGTGGAGACTGCCACTGATAGACATGATGGCGTCCCGCCTCAACACAAAGCTGCAGAGTTATTGCGCCAGGTCAGGAGACCCACAGGCAGTAAGCTGTGGACGCCCTAGTAACATCATGGGTGTTCCGGTCGGTCTCTGTGTTTACTCCTCTTCCTCTCATACCCATGGTGTTGAGGATAATAAGAAAAAGAGGATTGAGACCAATTCTCATTGTTCCAGATTGGACACGGAGGACCTGCTATCCAGATCTGCAGGAAATGCTCACAGAGAATCCGTGGCCTCTTCCTCTAAGACAGGACCTGCTGCAGCAGGGGCCCTGTCTGTTCCAAGACTTACCGCGGCTGCGTTTGACGGCATGGCGGTTCAACGCAGGATCCTAGCGGTAATGGGTATTCTGGAGGAGGTCATTCCTACCCTAATTAAGGCTAGGAAGGAAGTGATGTTGAAACATTATCACTGAATATGGCGAAAATATGTTTCCTGATGTGAGGCCATTGCTCCCTGACGAAGCTGCCTGTTAGTGCAGTGAAACACGCGTGTAGGGCACAGCATGCCCGCGTGTATCTGACATATCATGTTATAAAATAGAATGTATATTTACCTGTAGGGAAATGGCTGTTACTAGAGAAATTATTTGTGGCTGCTCATAACTGAGGAGAGGATATCAAGCATTGTAAATTGTAACAAATGTGTCTAATGCCACCTGCTGATAGCTGCTGATTCTAACAACACATACTTAAAAATAGGATACTTATTATCAGAGTCTGCAACAAATGTTTCAAGTATTATATGCTGACAGCAATTGATGTTGTGAACACTACATGCTGTTGGCAGCAGAACCTCTAATACTTTAAGACAGCAGCTGGGGTCCTAGATAGTATATAGCGATAGTAGCTGACTCCTACTGATAGAAATAATCCTATTGAATGGAAGACAGGCGATCCTATATATAGGACGATATGGCTATTATCATATATATCAGCTGCAATACTTGTGATACATTGTATGTGTGTTAAACTGCTACAGTGAAGTATTCCCTGAAATCAAGGGATAGTGAAAAAGTTATAACACTTATACGTCACACCGCAATGCACCACATTATAGCAAATAACGCGGCTAACATCTGAAACTGAAAGGTGGCCATATGCCACAATAGATGAATTTATTTACCATCACTGGGAATGTGTAATAAGTGTGGGACTTATAAAGTTTATTAGTACCACTCTGTCCAGTATTACTTTACATTATATTTAATTATATTATATTAACGAAATATCAGCAAGGGATATGATGTATGGGATAGATATATACTCTTAAAGGAGCATGGTCTCCCTGAATGCTACAGCCCTACACCTCTAAATAGAATATCTTCAATAGAGGAGTGATTTCAAGCGGGTCTGATAGAACGAAATACAGACTATCGCACGAGGCTGGAAATATATGTGGTGGTTATTAGAAATAGGGACTACTATATCCCTTAATGATCCATACCACAGTCGGGATTGCCATATGTGGTGGATATTAGAAATAGGGACTACTATATCCCTTAATGATCCATACCACAGTCGGGACTGCCATATCCCCTAAACAAAATCCCCTCCTTTTTACTCCCCTCTACATATACCCTTGAAAAATCTGCACCTGTGTATTAATACTGACAGTGAGTGCGAATTAATACTTACCTTCTCGAAGAATAACTTGGAGATAGAGATATTCATCTTGTAGCTGATTCCGGCCCAGCAGCATAATATTTTGAGATGTAGCAGCACTAATTGGCTACATATAATTCTCCATATTTGTTTAGTGTAGTCAATCTGTATCTACATAACCTGGTGATATTCACAGTCTCTAGGTTTTGGGATTTATCCCCAGATGATATTTGTTGAATAAATAGACATTATAAAACAGCCGGTTAATAACATCAGAGTAACAGCCATTGCATTGAAAGAATTATATTGTCAATGATAGTAACATTTAAATAGATACAATAATCCAACGAGTATTATACGTACCAAATACATGCGGACACGCTTTTTAAATCTCTTTATTCACAATTTCCTATTTTATAGGTTTCACATATATGTTAGTCTGTCTGATTTTAACTCTTATGTTTCACTGTTGTCTGGGTAATTAATTCATAATTTAATGTATATTTAATAAAGGTTAAGTTTTAAGATAAAGTAATCTTTTCTAGTGCGTCAACCATACAGTTCCTTCTTACTTTTCCTCGCAATACATTTTTGACCAGAATTATGTGGTGACTCACAAAAAAAGATTTCTCTTACGTCCTAGACGATGTTGGGGTCTATATAAATACCATGGGGTATAGACGGGTCCTGTGGAGCCTTTGGCACTATAAAAACTTAATAGTGTGGGCTGGTTCCTCCCTCTATGCCCCTCCTCCAGACCTCAGTTTAGAATTTGTGCTGAGAGAGCCGGACGCACTTCCAGTGAGCTCCACAGATGGAGTGCTGGAATTAATATTTCTAAATTCTAAAATACAGGGAGGCTGTTGGCAACAACCTCCCTGCTTCGTGGGAAGCAGGGGGAAGGAGCAGGAACCAACTTCCTAAAGAGTTAATGGCTCCTGCTCTCGCTGACAGGACACCATTAGCTCCTGTGGGTGATGATCGCATAGCCCCCGATGGCGAACGCTCACTCCCGCAGCACCAGCCGCCACCCCCTGCAGATGCCAGAAGGTGACAAGGTGATGAGTACTACACACCAGCGATCCATTAGAACTTAGAATGGAAAGCTGGTTTTAATGGCGGCTGAGAGGAACGGAGCATAGCAAAGGCTGTGCTCTGCCAGTTCATTGTATACAGCACACGGGTGCAGAGCGCAGGAGGGGCGCTCTGAGCTGGCTATGATCCCCACACTGGTCAAGCAGTAAATGGGGGTGAAAAACCCTCTGTTTACAATAATTCCCTCAGGCCAGTATAAATAATAAAAACGCGGGAGAGCCTTGCCATATTGGGGGCGGGGCTTCTTCTCTTTTTCAGATCCAGCATCACACCAGCGCCATTTTAAGCTGCAGTCACTGCTGTGAACAGACTGCCTGGAAGCAGTAGTCCCTCATAACTCACTGTGGTACCAGGGTGTTGTAGAAGAAGGGGGGGAATACTGTTGGTGCTTATGTAATATCTATATGGTTATATATATAATAGAATAACCTATTGGGTTACTAACTTTGCGTAGAAGGTTTAATTTGAACACTTCTAAAAAGCGCTGGGTGAGGCTGGCTCTTCCTTCTGTGTTACTCTGAAAGTCTCAGTGAGGGAATTGTTTATTATAAATACCCTAATTGTGTGTGTGTTAGCACAGTAATATCTCGAATGAGAATGATTCAGACAATGCAGACTGTTTGTCGTCTGGTGATGTGTTCCTGCAACAGGATGATGAAAGGGTGCCCAATCCCTCTGAAATTGAACCGGAGGGTTTGGGTGTCATTAAATTGATGATTGCACAGTTGAATGAGAGATTTACTCAAGCTGAAAATGAATTTAAAGGTTGGAGGAGATCAGTAGAAGATGCCTTATACACGGGCTCATCTCCTGCCTTACATCAACCCCCCTCAGCCATTTCAAAGAGTTCCCTTGCACGCATAAAGAATGTCGACACAAACACTGATGATGACACGGTGGATGTTGATGACATCAGGGGAGCGGATGCTACCCTTTCAAAAAGCATCCAGGCCATGATTACAAACATCAGAGAGGTGTTACAAATTACAGATGCCCCTCCAGCGGATGTGACAAAGGCCTATTTTAATAAAAATAAGAAACCTGTGATCACTTTCCCTGTTTCAGAAGAATTGAATGCAATGTTTGAAACTGCCTGGAAATGTTCAGACAAGAAATTTCAGATTCCTTAAAGAATCTTGATAACCTATCCCTTTCCAGAGGATGATAGAGTGAAGTGGGAAAATCCTCCCTTGGTGGACGCATCCGTGTCCAGATTATCAAAAAAGATTACCTTATCCGTCCCAGACACGGCTTCGTTAAAAGAACTGGCTGACCGCAAGCTTGAGACTAGGCTTAAATATATTTATACAGCTAGCAGTACTATTATCAGACCCACCATTGCGGCAGGATGGGTTTCAAATGCTATTGAAAAATACGCAGACAATATATTAGAAAATATAGACACAATTGACAAAGATGAACTTATCACAACCATAGGTCATATAAATGATTTTGCGGGATTCATGGTGGGAGCCATGAAGGACATTGGTTTAATGGCTGCACGGTCATCATTTATGGCGGTGTCAGCATGCAGAGGCCTCTGGTTAAACCAGTGGGCAGCGGACGCAGAATCTAAGAAAAATGTAGAGTCCCTCCCTTTTGAAGGGGAAGCCCACTTTGGGGACTCATTAGATAAGTGGATATCTAAAACAACATCGGGTAAGTCATCTTTTCTTCCTTCCGCAGCACCTCCTGCAAAGAAACCATTTTTCGTCCGGCAACAAAGTTCCTTTTCGAGGCAGGAAGGCAGGAAGGGCCAGAGGCTCCACCCCTTTTTTGGTAGAGGAAGGGGTCGGGGGCGAGGAGGAAAACCTGCAATGGGAGTAGCTCAGGAACAGAAAACGGCAGCTGTTCCACCATCCATGTCAACATGACGCTGGGGCTCCCAGCCGGGAGTTCAGTCAGAGGGGAGACCACAATCCACTACCGATATGAATTGCCACACTAGCTTAAAAGCTCACACCTGGCTAACTTTTCAGTAAACATTAGGAAAAGTCATTAAAAATCTGACTAAAATTCAAAAGAAAGTCTCTAAGACTAGCAGGACCCTGCCTACACCTCGTTTGTCCTTTGTTTCTAGCACAAACTTGATTGAAAATGAAGTTCTATTAAATGCACTTCCAGAGGTCACTGACTCTTTTCCTGCTAAAGAGGTTTCCAGTACATATGTGAACGTCTCCACTGACAAGGTGTTGTCTCGCAGTTCTGCTGTGGAGTAATTAAATATTCAAAGTCTAACTCTTCCTGAGAAGTCTCTACAATTTGACAGTCAGTACACATCTTTGCATGTTGAAGTGGGTACGCCGTTAGCCGTACAATTAGATATCATCCCCGTTGAGAGGGAACATGTAATTTCTACACGTGGGATGCAGGTACAGGAATCAGACCTGGATCCGCCTATGTCAAAAGAAAACTTGACGAAAAATCTTCCAAGGAAGGATTTCAAGACCAAGAGCGCTTCTTCGCACAAACATTCGAAACAGAAGGCTAAACAGACATCTACGTCTACATCAACTAAAGTTCTGTTGGAGGATTCCAGCAAGAACACAAGACCTTTGAAATGTCCCTCAAAGTGTTCTAAGACCGCTTTACCTCAAAATGAGGTTATAGACACATTGTTCCAAGTGGACAAGGCCACACACAGTGGCAAGAAGGCCCAACTGGGTTCCAAGGGCGTGCTGGTTAAGGGAAGTATTCCCTTCGGTTCCACTAACAAGATCACAACCTCTGATCGAGGCCCCAAGAGGGCTGGGGAGAGTTTACTATTGAATTCTCAGTCTAATTCTAAAAATTCCAAATCTTCTTCCTCGTCAAGTCGACTAAGGTCGGCAGGAACCAGTTCTTTGCCCAAGCTTACAGCAACTAAATTTGATGGGATGGAGGTCGAACGCCAAATCTTAGCTCAGAGGGGAATTCCGGACAAAGTCATTCCTACGCTTATTCAGGCTAGAAAGGTGGTAGCGTCAAAACATTACCATCGTATTTGGAGAAAATATGTGTCTTGGTGTGAATCCAAGAAGCTTCCTATGGAAAAGTTCCAATTAGGAACAGTCAGGTGTGGATGTGGGCCTAAAATAAGGCTCGCTCAAGGTCCAGATTTCAGCCTTGTCTATCTTTTTCCAGAAACAATTGGCTGCACTCCCTGAGGTGCAGACTTTCTTACAAGGAGTTCTGCACATACAACCTCCTTTTGTGCCTCCTACAGAGCCTTGGGATCTTGATGTAGCATTGCGATTCCTGCAATCGGACTGGTTTGAAACTTTAACGGAGGTAGATTTAAAGTTTCTTACATGGTAGGCGGTAACTCTGTTAGCCTTGGCATCAGGAAGGCGAGTGTCAGAATTGGGGGCCTTGTCTCATAAGAGCCCCTACTTGATTTTTCATGAGGATAGAGCTGAGCTACGTATGCGTCAGCAATTTCTTCATAAGGTTGTATCTGCATTTCATATCAACCAACCTATTGTAATGCCAGTGGCTACCGACACGTCTATTTCTGCAAAGTCCTTGGACATGGTCCGGGCGTTGCAGATTTACTTTAAGAGGACTGCTCCTCTGCGAAAGACAGAAGCACTGTTCGTGCTTTATGATCCCAAAAAGATTGGGTGTTCTGCTTTGAAGCAGACTATCTCTCGCTGGATCAGATGTACGATCCATCATGCTTATTCTAAGGCAGGTTTGCCACAACCTAAATCGGTTAAAGCTCACTCTACTCGTAAAGTGGATTCTTCCTGGGCGGCTGCCCGGGGTGTCTCGGCTGTTCAACTTTGCCGAGCAGCTACTTGGTCAGGGTCAAACACATTTGCTAAGTTCTACAAGTTTGATACTTTGGCCTCTGAAGACCTTCAATTTGATCATTCAGTTTTGCAGGGAACAGCTACACTTTCACTCCCCTAGTGGGAGCTTTGGTATCATCCACATGGTATTTGTATGGACCCCAACATCCTCTAGGACGGAAGAGAAAACAGGATTTTATATACCTACTGGTAAATCCTTTTCTCCTAGTCCATAAAGGATGTTGGGCGCCCGCCCAGTGCTTCTGTTTCCTGCACGGTTATTACTTGTTAAGTAATGGCAGCTGTTGCTGCCACCTTTTGTTCATGCATGTTGGCATGTTTCATTTGGTTATATGCTGGATGCATGGTTATAAATGCAGTGTGAGTTGGCGTAAATCTCACCACATATATGTAGTATTCTTCTCTCGAAGATGTCCATCTCCTAAACTGAGGTCTGGAGGAGGGGCATAGAGGGAGGAGCCAGCCCACACTATTAAGTTCTTATAGTGCCAAAGGCTCCACAGGACCCGTCTATACCCATGGTATTTATATAGACCCCAACATCCTCTACGGACTAGGAGAAAAGGATTTACCGGTAGGTATATAAAATCCTGTTTTATGAAGCATATTTAGTATTATTCAGTAATATGTACAAGAAAAATTATTCACAACAGTCAACAGAAAAATATCTCTGCTTGTGGACTAGATTTAGGTGAAAAAACAAGGTATTACCCCTATTCAGATTCTCTTGTGCACCTCATAAATGTTACCCAATAAGGAAGAAAGGGGGATGGGATGTAGTATGGCCAACAGGTCAGCCTCCTAACATTTGTTAGTTTAAGAATGATTAAATCCTTTGCCTACCTTCCACTACATACTACACTTCCATTTCCTTGTACTGCCTTTGGGCCTCTGATCTACAGGATTAGTTCTTGATTAATGAAAACATTCTTTCTATGGGTTCATATGGTTTTTTAAACTGACTACTGTGTAGCAATGTTTCAAATATGTGCTATATTATTTCAAACTGCAGTGTGTTTGTGCTTCTGTACTGTTACTTAGTTTAGCCAGCAAACCTTTGGCTAATATTGTGAGCTGTGATGTGGTCAAAATTGACTGGAAATGTCTGGAAATTAATGTTTTTGAGCTTAATAATACTGTTGGAACAAAACCAGGCCCACGTTACTGTTTTTATCAATTGAAAGATATTTAAAACTGATCCAAAATTAAAACACTTGGGGGTTGCTTGGCAAAACCAAACATGATGATGAATTAGAATCAAAACCAATCTCTACACACAGTACACATACATTGCTAATCAGGGCACATACTCTCTACTTTTCTAGAACTCCTTGCTCTTACACATCTTCTC
Source organism: Pseudophryne corroboree (assembly GCF_028390025.1). Taxonomy (NCBI): domain Eukaryota; kingdom Metazoa; phylum Chordata; class Amphibia; order Anura; family Myobatrachidae; genus Pseudophryne; species Pseudophryne corroboree. The sequence continues at coordinate 826,588,072 of NC_086445.1, read as the reverse complement.
GTCTCCAGCTGTGCAAATGTTTTCTTCTCCATAAATATGATACTGTGCTTTGTGAACCACAATACTTTATAGAAATTGAAACACTCAGTGGGTGCAAAGATGTTTCTGTAGCAGACTTTATGTGCTGTGTGATTTAACAAAAACATATTACAACAACAAGAAACAGTGAATAGCCTTTTCCAACGGCTATTTCATGGTGTGTATCGTTTAGCAAATGTGAAATCTCTTAAATACACAGTCTAGGTCATTTAGACCAACATTATGTGTTTTTTAAAATTCTTCATTACTAATATTATCACCACAAATTTTACTTTTGATAAAAAAATGTAAATAAATAGCCCAGTGATTCATGTTAATTTGAAACCTCTTTAGCTCTCTGTAGTACATCCACTTTTGCCTAGAGATGAGCGGGTTCGGTTTCTCTGAATCCGAACCCGCCAGAACTTCATGTTTTTTTTCACGGGTCCGAGCGACTCGGATCTTCCCGCCTTGCTCGGTTAACCCGAGCGCGCCCGAACGTCATCATGACGCTGTCGGATTCTCGCGAGGCTCGGATTCTATCGCGAGACTCGGATTCTATATAAGGAGCCGCGCGTCGCCGCCATTTTCACACGTGCATTGAGATTGATAGGGAGAGGACGTGGCTGGCGTCCTCTCCATTTAGATTATAAGAGACTGAGAGAGATTTACTGGAGCTGACTAGGAGGAGTACTGTTACTGTAGAAGTGTAGAGACTGAGTGGAGAGAGTTTACTAGTGAGGACAGTGCAGTTTACTTTATAATCCGTTCTCTGCCTGAAAAAAGCGATACACAGCACACAGTGACTCAGTCACATACCATATCTGTGTGCACTGCTCAGGCTCAGGCCAGTGTGCTGCATCATCTATTATCTATATATAATATTATATATATCTGTCTGACTGCTCAGCTCACACAGCTTATAATTGTGGGGGAGACTGGGGAGCACTACTGCAGTGCCAGTTATAGGTTATAGCAGGAGCCAGGAGTACATAATATATTATATAGTGAGTGACCACCAGACACACAGTGCAGTTTATTTAATATATCCGTTCTCTGCCTGAAAAAAGCGATACACACAGTGACTCAGTCAGTCACATACCATATCGGTGTGCACTGCTCAGGCTCAGGCCAGTGTGCTGCATCATCTATTATCTATATATAATATTATATATATCTGTCTGACTGCTCAGCTCACACAGCTTATAATTGTGGGGGAGACTGGGGAGCACTACTGCAGTGCCAGTTATAGGTTATAGCAGGAGCCAGGAGTACATAATATATTATATAGTGAGTGACCACCAGACACACAGTGCAGTTTATTTAATATATCCGTTCTCTGCCTGAAAAAAGCGATACACACAGTGACTCAGTCAGTCACATACCATATCTGTGTGCACTGCTCAGGCTCAGGCCAGTGTGCTGCATCATCTATTATCTATATATAATATTATATATATCTGTCTGACTGCTCAGCTCACACAGCTTATAATTGTGGGGGAGACTGGGGAGCACTACTGCAGTGCCAGTTATAGGTTATAGCAGGAGCCAGGAGTACATAATATATTATATAGTGAGTGACCACCAGACACACAGTGCAGTTTATTTAATATATCCGTTCTCTGCCTGAAAAAAGCGATACACACAGTGACTCAGTCAGTCACATACCATATCTGTGTGCACTGCTCAGGCTCAGGCCAGTGTGCTGCATCATCTATATATATTATATATCTGTCTGACTGCTCAGCTCACACAGCTTATAATTGTGGGGGAGACTGGGGAGCACTACTGCAGTGCCAGTTATAGGTTATAGCAGGAGCCAGGAGTACATATTATATTAAAATTAAACAGTGCACACTTTTGCTGCAGGAGTGCCACTGCCAGTGTGACTGACCAGTGACCTGACCACACTGACCACCAGTATAGTTAGTAGTATACTTATATTGTGATTGCCTGAAAAAGTTAAACACTCGTCGTGTGACTTCACTTGTGTGTTTTTTTTTTTTTATTCTATAAAAATAAAACTCATTCTGCTGACAGACAGTGTCCAGCAGGTCCGTCATTATATAATATATAATATATACCTGTCCAGCTGCAGTAGTGATATATATATATTTTTTATATCATTTATCATCCAGTCGCAGCAGACACAGTACGGTAGTTCACGGCTGTGGCTACCTCTGTGTCTCTGCACTCGGCAGGCAGTCCGTCCATAATTGTAATACCACCTAACCGTGGATTTTTTTCATTCTTCTTTATACATACATAGTTACATAGACATCTTCTCTTTATCAACCAGTCTATATTAGCTGCAGACACAGTACAGTACGGTAGTTCACGGCTGTGGCTACCTCTGTGTCTGCACTCGGCAGGCAGTCCGTCCATAATTGTATACCACCTAACCGTGGTTTTTTTTCATTCTTCTTTATACATACATAGTTACATAGACATCTTCTCTTTATCAACCAGTCTATATTAGCTGCAGACACAGTACAGTACGGTAGTTCACGGCTGTGGCTACCTCTGTGTCTGCACTCGGCAGGCAGTCCGTCCATAATTGTATACCACCTAACCGTGGATTTTTTTCAGTCTTCTTTATACATACATAGTTACATAGACATCTTCTCTTTATCAACCAGTCTATATTAGCTGCAGACACAGTACAGTACGGTAGTTCACGGCTGTGGCTACCTCTGTGTCAGCAGTCGGCAGGCAGTCCATAATTGTATACTAGTATCCATCTCCATTGTTTACCTGAGGTGCCTTTTAGTTGTGCCTATTAAAATATGGAGAACAAAAATGTTGAGGTTCCAAAATTAGGGAAAGATCAAGATCCACTTCCACCTCGTGCTGAAGCTGCTGCCACTAGTCATGGCCGAGACGATGAAATGCCAGCAACGTCGTCTGCCAAGGCCGATGCCCAATGTCATAGTACAGAGCATGTCAAATCCAAAACACCAAATATCAGAAAAAAAAGGACTCCAAAACCAAAAATAAAATTGTCGGAGGAGAAGCGTAAACTTGCCAATATGCCATTTACCACACGGAGTGGCAAGGAACGGCTGAGGCCCTGGCCTATGTTCATGGCTAGTGGTTCAGCTTCACATGAGGATGGAAGCACTCAGCCTCTCGCTAGAAAAATGAAAAGACTCAAGCTGGCAAAAGCAGCACAGCAAAGAACTGTGCATTCTTCGAAATCCCAAATCCACAAGGAGAGTCCAATTGTGTCGGTTGCGATGCCTGACCTTCCCAACACTGGACGTGAAGAGCATGCGCCTTCCACCATTTGCACGCCCCCTGCAAGTGCTGGAAGGAGCACCCGCAGTCCAGTTCCTGATAGTCAGATTGAAGATGTCAGTGTTGAAGTACACCAGGATGAGGAGGATATGGGTGTTGCTGGCGCTGGGGAGGAAATTGACCAGGAGGATTCTGATGGTGAGGTGGTTTGTTTAAGTCAGGCACCCGGGGAGACACCTGTTGTCCGTGGGAGGAATATGGCCGTTGACATGCCAGGTGAAAATACCAAAAAAATCAGCTCTTCGGTGTGGAGGTATTTCACCAGAAATGCGGACAACAGGTGTCAAGCCGTGTGTTCCCTTTGTCAAGCTGTAATAAGTAGGGGTAAGGACGTTAACCACCTCGGAACATCCTCCCTTATACGTCACCTGCAGCGCATTCATAATAAGTCAGTGACAAGTTCAAAAACTTTGGGTGACAGCGGAAGCAGTCCACTGACCAGTAAATCCCTTCCTCTTGTAACCAAGCTCACGCAAACCACCCCACCAACTCCCTCAGTGTCAATTTCCTCCTTCCCCAGGAATGCCAATAGTCCTGCAGGCCATGTCACTGGCAATTCTGACGAGTCCTCTCCTGCCTGGGATTCCTCCGATGCATCCTTGCGTGTAACGCCTACTGCTGCTGGCGCTGCTGTTGTTGCCGCTGGGAGTCGATGGTCATCCCAGAGGGGAAGTCGTAAGCCCACTTGTACTACTTCCAGTAAGCAATTGACTGTTCAACAGTCCTTTGCGAGGAAGATGAAATATCACAGCAGTCATCCTACTGCAAAGCGGATAACTGAGGCCTTGACAACTATGTTGGTGTTAGACGTGCGTCCGGTATCCGCCGTTAGTTCACAGGGAACTAGACAATTTATTGAGGCAGTGTGCCCCCGTTACCAAATACCATCTAGGTTCCACTTCTCTAGGCAGGCGATACCAAGAATGTACACGGACGTCAGAAAAAGACTCACCAGTGTCCTAAAAAATGCAGTTGTACCCAATGTCCACTTAACCACGGACATGTGGACAAGTGGAGCAGGGCAGGGTCAGGACTATATGACTGTGACAGCCCACTGGGTAGATGTATGGACTCCCGCCGCAAGAACAGCAGCGGCGGCACCAGTAGCAGCATCTCGCAAACGCCAACTCTTTCCTAGGCAGGCTACGCTTTGTATCACCGCTTTCCAGAATACGCACACAGCTGAAAACCTCTTACGGCAACTGAGGAAGATCATCGCGGAATGGCTTACCCCAATTGGACTCTCCTGTGGATTTGTGGCATCGGACAACGCCAGCAATATTGTGTGTGCATTAAATATGGGCAAATTCCAGCACGTCCCATGTTTTGCACATACCTTGAATTTGGTGGTGCAGAATTTTTTAAAAAACGACAGGGGCGTGCAAGAGATGCTGTCGGTGGCCAGAAGAATTGCGGGACACTTTCGGCGTACAGGCACCACGTACAGAAGACTGGAGCACCACCAAAAACTACTGAACCTGCCCTGCCATCATCTGAAGCAAGAAGTGGTAACGAGGTGGAATTCAACCCTCTATATGCTTCAGAGGTTGGAGGAGCAGCAAAAGGCCATTCAAGCCTATACAATTGAGCACGATATAGGAGGTGGAATGCACCTGTCTCAAGTGCAGTGGAGAATGATTTCAACGTTGTGCAAGGTTCTGATGCCCTTTGAACTTGCCACACGTGAAGTCAGTTCAGACACTGCCAGCCTGAGTCAGGTCATTCCCCTCATCAGGCTTTTGCAGAAGAAGCTGGAGGCATTGAAGAAGGAGCTAAAAGGGAGCGATTCCGCTAGGCATGTGGGACTTGTGGATGCAGCCCTTAATTCGCTTAACAAGGATTCACGGGTGGTCAATCTGTTGAAATCAGAGCACTACATTTTGGCCACCGTGCTCGATCCTAGATTTAAAGCCTACCTTGGATCTCTCTTTCCGGCAGACACAAGTCTGCTGGGGTTGAAAGACCTGCTGGTGACAAAATTGTCAAGTCAAGCGGAACGCGACCTGTCAACATCTCCTCCTTCACATTCTCCCGCAACTGGGGGTGCGAGGAAAAGGCTCAGAATTCCGAGCCCACCCGCTGGCGGTGATGCAGGGCAGTCTGGAGCGACTGCTGATGCTGACATCTGGTCCGGACTGAAGGACCTGACAACGATTACGGACATGTCGTCTACTGTCACTGCATATGATTCTCTCAACATTGATAGAATGGTGGAGGATTATATGAGTGACCGCATCCAAGTAGGCACGTCACACAGTCCGTACTTATACTGGCAGGAAAAGAGGCAATTTGGAGGCCCTTGCACAAACTGGCTTTATTCTACCTAAGTTGCCCTCCCACAAGTGTGTACTCCGAAAGAGTGTTTAGTGCCGCCGCTCACCTTGTCAGCAATCGGCGTACGAGGTTACATCCAGAAAATGTGGAGAAGATGATGTTCATTAAAATGAATTATAATCAATTCCTCCGCGGAGACATTGACCAGCAGCAATTGCCTCCACAAAGTACACAGGGAGCTGAGATGGTGGATTCCAGTGGGGACGAATTGATAATCTGTGAGGAGGGGGATGTACACGGTGATATATCGGAGGGTGAAGATGAGGTGGACATCTTGCCTCTGTAGAGCCAGTTTGTGCAAGGAGAGATTAATTGCTTCTTTTTTGGGGGGGGTCCAAACCAACCCGTCATATCAGTCACAGTCGTGTGGCAGACCCTGTCACTGAAATGATGGGTTGGTTAAAGTGTGCATGTCCTGTTTTGTTTATACAACATAAGGGTGGGTGGGAGGGCCCAAGGACAATTCCATCTTGCACCTCTTTTTTCTTTTCTTTTTCTTTGCATCATGTGCTGATTGGGGAGGGTTTTTTGGAAGGGACATCCTGCGTGACACTGCAGTGGCACTCCTAGATGGGCCCGGTGTTTGTGTCGGCCACTAGGGTCGCTAATCTTACTCACACAGTCAGCTACCTCATTGCGCCTCTTTTTTTCTTTGCGTCATGTGCTGTTTGGGGAGGGTTTTTTGGAAGGGACATCCTGCGTGACACTGCAGTGCCACTCCTAGATGGGCCCGGTGTTTGTGTCGGCCACTAGGGTCGCTAATCTTACTCACACAGCTACCTCATTGCGCCTCTTTTTTTCTTTGCGTCATGTGCTGTTTGGGGAGGGTTTTTTGGAAGGGACATCCAGCGTGACACTGCAGTGCCACTCCTAGATGGGCCCGGTGTTTGTGTCGGCCACTAGGGTCGCTAATCTTACTCACACAGCTACCTCATTGCGCCTCTTTTTTTCTTTGCGTCATGTGCTGTTTGGGGAGGGTTTTTTGGAAGGGCCATCCTGCGTGACACTGCAGTGCCACTCCTAGATGGGCCCGGTGTTTGTGTCGGCCACTAGGGTCGCTAATCTTACTCACACAGCTACCTCATTGCGCCTCTTTTTTTCTTTGCATCATGTGCTGTTTGGGGAGGGTTTTTTGGAAGGGACATCCTGCGTGACACTGCAGTGCCACTCCTAGATGGGCCCGGTGTTTGTGTCGGCCACTAGGGTCGCTTATCTTACTCACACAGCGACCTTGGTGCAAATTTTAGGACTAAAAATAATATTGTGAGGTGTGAGGTATTCAGAATAGACTGAAAATGAGTGTAAATTATGGTTTTTGAGGTTAATAATACTTTGGGATCAAAATGACCCCCAAATTCTATGATTTAAGCTGTTTTTTAGTGTTTTTTGAAAAAAACACCCGAATCCAAAACACACCCGAATCCGACAAAAAAAATTCGGTGAGGTTTTGCCAAAACGCGTTCGAACCCAAAACACGGCCGCGGAACCGAACCCAAAACACAAAACCCGAAAAATTTCAGGCGCTCATCTCTACTTTTGCCTTGGCTTTGGTGCCTAAGAAGCCATCATTTTATTGAGTTACAGGGTGAGATTCAAATGATATATCTTGCCCAATTTCCTTTCTAAAATGATCTCTGTTATCGTGCATATTGCGCCCATAGTAATCAGGTTTACCTGTGTAAAGGGTTGGGTGCCTCCCTACTCTGGGGGTAGCGAGCTGAAATAATGATACAACGTCCCTGAGGGCAGAAACAGAACGGGTGTGAAAAGGGGTGAAAATAATTGAATCTCCCCCCATGTGTTAAACTTTTAAATAATGTACATTTATGAAGTAATATATATATACATAATTTTATAAACTAAATTCAGTGATACTGACTTGTACAGGCGCATTAATAGTAGTTAGGATAATGGATAGATTGTGTCCTTTTCTTACTATAAGTATGAAAGTTCAGGAAATTTATGAGGGTGTAATCAACCAGAGATGCATGTTTATTAATTTAGATAGACAGATAGACAGATGATAGTAGATCAACACTGACAATCACCTATTACTGAATGCTAGGTCTGAACCTGTATTATAGTGATAGGATGTAGAGTTTTCATACAATAAGTAAAATATGCATAGCTCTCCACAACACCTGGGATACCAGGTAAGTCTTCATTAGTATCAACATATGGGTAAGTTTAGTGAATGTGTGCATCCCAAATAGCTAACTAATAACTAGACAGAATATTTTGCCCAAAATGTCTATTTTTTTCTTTAAGCAGGAAAATTAGGCTGTCACTTTAAAAATCCAATACATATGATTTGTGAAGAAACTTACATTGTTTTTTTTTTACAAATCATCTGAGTTTTTTTACTCCACAGTCTACATTTTCTACTTAAATAAATTAATGACCATTTTAGGCAAAATCCTCATCTATTTATGACATTAAAGAGTAGAAAATAATCACTGGGCAATTGATGAACTACCCAGTACTGATATGCAGGCTATCCACTAGGAAAACCTTGCTAGTTTCTACTCTTAACAAGTAGAGGTGTGGGCGCAAATGAGTAATGTCTACCTATGTGTTACACTAGCCCAGTCCAGTCTTCTAGCCTCCTGCAATACTAGGCTTCACCTATAGCAGCCGCCTTTACCGGATGAATTTGGTCCATCCAGTACTCAGATGCCCCCAGGTCTTTTAGAAGGACAGGTGACTATAGGAGGCTGAACAAGGGCAAAAATAGAAACTAGAGAGAAGCTGACTGGATGAGAAGTAGGACAGATAATACTGGATCAAGCTGCACTATGCACAAGCTGAAATAAGCATTTGAATGTATGTGAATGCAACAATGTACAAGATGGTATAAGCAACTAAATATAAACTATATATGAATGCAACAATGCACATGGTGATATAAGCAACTGAATCTCAATTGATTATAAATGCAACAATGCACAGGATGATATAAGCAACTAAATATCAATGGATAATAAATGCAACAATGCACAGGATGATATAAATAATCAAATACAAGGGGTAACTCAGACTCTGAAAATAACTAATGCAAAAACCCAGGACTTAACTTAAACTGTCTGATGTGGATTCTGAAGAAGCCTGAAAACTGGAACAGATCCCCTGAAGGGGAGCAGGGATCCAGAGACTCTGAGACAGACCCACTTCAGAGCAGGATTTCACCATCTACAGCAATAGCAAGATTGGCAACTGGAGCAAACAACACTAACTCTACAGACTAAGTTCACAACCACAGGATGAGGACCGGGACCAGGTACAAACATAAACTTGAACCTATAACCAGCATCAGGTAAAGGGCAAGCTGGGTAATAAAGGGAGACACTCCCAATCAGAACAGCCAGAGAAACCAAGCCTCCTGATGAGGAGACACAATGCACCTGGACAGCTAAACACAGAGGCAAACTTCTAATTATATAGCAGCTGAGGCTGAACACAGTGATACATGCAGGAATCTAGCTGCTGGAGTGTAGTAACACAGATACCAGTCCAGTTTTTTGGGGGACTGTCCCGCTGTCCCACCCGTGGGCTGCAGTGTACAGCGGTGGGGGGCAGTTGGGAGGCTTCTGTCACTGCTGCGCAGTGGTGAATAGATGCTGTGCGCATGCGCACAGCATCTATTCATGAGTGACAGAGGGAGAGAGGGCATGCCAGCATGCCAAGAGCTCAGAGAGTGCTGGACATGCCCTCTTCAGTGATTGACAAGGGGCATGGCTTACAATCGTGACATCATCGTGAAGCCATGCCCCCTTTCCCAAAGCCATGCCCCTTTTTCGGTAGCGCACGCGACTTCACCGCGCATGTGTCTCTCTTTGGAGAACAGAAAAGTTGGGAGCTATGCTGAGTGTAGAAACATATTAAAATTCTCTCATTTGCAACAATAGAAAAATCATTACAGTACTTCCGGATGTAGCAGAGGAGTCCTGTGAGGATGTCTACACATTACCTTAACATATTTGGCCACAATCCAGAATTTAAGGGTTCTTTATCAACTTGTGGCTTAATTCATTTCTGGTTTCTGATCAATCCAATTGACAACTCATATGGGTTTCTGACAAATGCTTAGTATTTCTCCCTTTCTTTATAGTAAGTTTAAACGTAAAGTCCCAGCATCACACTGTAATGGTGTTTGTTTTGGGTGTGGATCATCAAATCGACAGTGTCTAGGTCAACAATGTTTAGGTCGACATGTGCTAGGTCAACAGGTCAAAAGGTCATTTTTTTGGTGTTGTTTTCTCTGTACAGTGACCGGGAAGCCCAATTAGTGCACCGTGTCCCCTCACATTGCTCGCCATGCTTTGGGCAAGGTGCCTCGCTCCGCTACCGCTTCACTCGCCACAGATTACCATTACAATCATAGTCCACGTGGATCATTAAGTATGGAAAAGTTCAAAAAAAGAAAAAAATGTTAAAAACTCATGTCGACCTTTTGGCCTGTCGACCTAGCACATGTCGACCTAGAAACTCCGTTGCCCTTCAGACCCTGTCAACCTAGTGACTGTCGACCTATAGTGGTCGACCTAAACATTGTCGACCTAGACAGTGTCGATCTTCAGACCGGGTCCCATTTGTTTTGTCAAGGGCACACAAACTTTTAAGTAGATTTTCCTGATGTGAAACCCTCTAGCAGTTGACAAGACAATCTTACATGGGAACATGTTTTATGTGGAACATAGACTGGGCAAACAATTGTAAATATTATCATGACATAATGGTATCATTCTACCATTGTTAACAATTGGGGTTTTTTTATTGCGTGAATGGACTTGGATATGTTGGTTGGTTGGTTGGTTGGTTGGTTAGTTGGTTGGTTGGTTGGTTGGTTGGTTGGTTGAATGAAAGAAATTGTCCCATGCACTTAAACTGGATGTGCCCATAGTTGGTGTGATCAAACATGGACCAAACAGTTTGAAGACAGCCTAAAAACTCTGGCATGGAAAAAAAGGAATTGGGCTCACATGTTGCAGCTTTGTGAATCTTGCTGAATAGTATTTTCCCAACAATTAAATTAATGGCAAATGTGCAATAAAAATTGTGTTACAGATCATAAAATACTTAAATGTTATGTTAGCCAGTGATCCAAATCTGGGTTTCTCAGTCACCATAATGGGGTTAAGACATCAGACATGCAGTTAAAAAAGTCAGAGATATGTTTTTTAATTACTGTATGAATTTGTTTTCTAAACCCATTGCTGGTTGCATACACAGTACCAATTGATTATACAGTAGTTTTCATGATTCCAATAAAACATTATCTTACTACTGCATGTCTCATAGAAAAGTCCACTCTAGGAGGAACATGCTGTATATAAACAAACTTAAGCATTGCTGTCCTTAATCTAATACCATCTGCTATGGGGAGCACAAGACAACCAAGACTGTAAATGATTTAAGGCAATCAATATAGCTTTTTATCAACTAGCGTATCTGAATTTTTTTTAAAGTACAATTTCAATTTTATTAGTATTCAAATGAATGGGAGAGTGGGGGGGGGGGTTCTAATGGGATGGCTGCCTTAGTTTTGATGTAAAAGCTTATAATATGAGGTTCTCAGGTCCTGGTTTGTCAAATATACTGTATTTCTTAAATAAATACCATAGTAGATGCAATAGTAAAAGTAATATTTGTCCTTTAACTGGAGTGCATATACATTTAGAAGACTTTCTTGCTATTATATATTAGATTTCAAAATCCCATGCCACATAAAACATTACAATACACCACGTGGCTACCCACATCGTAATACAGCATACAGAAATAAATTACAGTATACCCAAACAAACTTGAGACATTTTATCAAGAACACAAGCATCATCACATATGGTAGAATAAGTCCTCTCTTGTTTTGTGAGATAAATAATTGAAATTGTAAATTGAAATAAATAATTTAGCGAAGTGATTCAACTTAGACTGGAAAGTACTGCTTTGAGTAAATTCTAAAATAAAACAAAAAAAAAACAATATTATTTTTGATACACTAATGCTCATATTTTTTTTTAAATTGATTAAAGAAAAAGCAAATCTTTAAATGTTTTAGAAGCACGTGCAGTAGTTGACTTACTAGTAATTGATAATAACATTGCAAAATTATACTGTAAATATTCATATTTGAACAGTAAAATATAAAAGTACAACATTTAATTTAAGCTTTACTCTTATTTGAAACATATTTAGTCCAGAAACTAATAGCATAAAGTGCAACAAATGTTTTTAAAATCTAAAAATACTCTTTATGATACAGAGAGTTTAGTGAAATTAGTAAAGATCTCATATATATTTATAATCTGTACTTTTCTAATATTTCTTGTCATGTAAAGATTTCTGCATTCTAAATGAAAGAACATGGCTGCAGTGTCTGGCAGACATTGTGTCCCTCCATCTGGTTGCAACATGCCTCATAAGCTTATGGGTCAGACGGACAGGGTCGTAAATAGACATTTTGGTGAACTGTGTCAGAAAGACCAAAGGCATGTGCTAAAAACAGGGCATGGTGGTCATTCTGAACTGATCGCTCACTGCAGTTCTACGCCGCACAGCGATCAGGTCAGAAATGCGCATGAACCGACGCCGCAGTGCGCCGGCACATGGCTGAGAGCCGATCGCTGTCGTCGTTGCCTAGCGATCGCCTCTGCTTAATTGACAGGCAGAGGCATTCGCTGGGTGGGAGGGGGCGGCACGGCGGTGTTTGACTGCCATTTTGTGGTCGCGGTCCGGCCAATGCAGGCAGCGGCTGCATGACGTCACATGCAGCCGCTGTGACCCAGGCAGTCACGAGTAACTCCCGGACAGCCGCAGGAGCTGTGCTTGCTGGGAGTTACTCTTCAAGTACAAAAGGATCGCCGCTGTCCAATGCTTTTGTACTAGTGCGAGGGGGGCGTGGCGGCCTTACATGCGGGGAAGACTAGCCCTGTGCTGGGCGTCCCCCCCAAATGTCAGTGTAAGTGCACAGCTACAATCAGGTTGGAATTATCCCCATGGTCTACAAGGAAAGGGGTGTGGTCTTGCAGCATGCTCCTGTAATACATACTGATATAAGCCAATAAGAATATTTTGCAGTTAAGAAAAACAAAATTACATGCAAAAGAGTAACTTGTCAGCTAACTATCAGCACATGCTACATTTAGAGAGCATACACTTACTGCAGGGCTGTGTTAGCTGACACACTATATATACTGTACCCAGGGGTGCATTGACGGGGCTACTACATCTTTAGCCACATAGTGGAAGGCAAAGGCAATGCAACATGCAATGGTAAACTTAGTTAAAAAAAAACAGCAGCTATTTTAGGGAGCATCCAAGAGACCAACATGCAAAGTAAAGAACATTTCAGGGACCAATATACAATACAGTACAGGGAGCATTTCACAGACAAACAATGCAGAGACATTATACACCAGCCCCCATTCCACTTACATGTAACACCATACACATGCCACATCCCCAGTACAAATAACGCCATACACATGCCCCATCCTCTGTCCACATAATGCTATACACCTGCTTCCCCTGTCCCCTGCTACCTCCACCATCTCTCACTTGGCTGTTTATGACGACTCCTGGGGACGCCTGGTTGTTTTTTCATATAACAAACGCTGTTGTCTACTTATCTGGGTAGACCATCTTGTCTGGTGAGAACCCATCTGTCAAAGGGGTTTATTTTATATTTTATTACATGTTTTTATGTGGCAATAAATTTTAAATGGTATAACGCTATTTGAGATCCATTTCATTTACATGTCATTACGGTTGATGAAATAAGGAGGATATCCATAAGAACTACAGCAAGTACGGATGGTGATCCGCTCTTTACCTAATGCGCATTTGTCTACCACGGTAGACCACCATTTTGGGTACGAGTCTGGATTTCTCCCCATATACAATCAAATCAATTGTTATAACAGTATTATGCTATGTTAGTGTCTCTTTCTATTTTTAAAAGGTCGAATTATTTCCAAAGATTTTGAGAGATTGAGTATCAATGGGCTCTTTTTGAAAGCGCCTGAGAATCAGGGTGGTAACTATTTTTATTTTGGTGATGATTCATAGTGGTGGGAATTTTACATCTGTCATGATTATGCTGAGAGATGATCATAGCAACTCCATATTTCTCAACCATCTCTGCCACAATGAAATTTCCATTTACCCTGGAATCTAAGAAAACTTTAAATGATTCACAAGATGTGGGGCCTGTGTGGTGAAGCAGGAGAAAGGCAGGCTGGGTGTGATGTCATCAGCACCGGTTCCCAGCGCCGCCATCTTGGATTCTGGCAAAGGTGAGTTTTGCCCTTCCTTCTCCCAGGAAGAGGTTCTGGCTGCAGCAACCAATGGGAGCCAGCCAGAACTATGAATCTGGTAGACCAGGAAGTAGAATCTGTCAGTTCAACATCTTCCACAGCCTAGGCTGTGGCCACAGTTCTCTGTGCTCCGCAGCAGCACTTGTCTAACAATCTGTTTCTCACCTGCATCTGATCCAGAGTCAGTCTCGTTAACCATCTGAGTGCCTGCCTCTAGAGTCAGTCTCATTAACCCTTTGAGTACATGCCTCTGTATCTCCCGGTCATCAACTGCCTACCCAGTCTCCGACCCTCAGCCCACAGTTACCAAAAACCCCAGAGTGTCTCCGTCAACTTCACATTACTGTAAACTAGGCCTTACTTAGTCACCTGTCAGTCATATTAGACTTTTACATATTGTGTTTGGACTATACTCCAGATTCAAAACATGTGTCCATACTCTGCTAATAAATATATCCATGCAAAAGTCTTTCATTCGTCCAGCACATCTTTTGTTCAAAGATCCTTGGTCTCCAGAGTCTCCTTTACCAAATCCATATCCACAAATTTCCCAGAACCTGATAGTTTGCACTGGCAGCATGGATTCGGGAAGTGGTCAGTACTCCTGCACAGTATAGCAAGACGATTGGAGGGCTTAGAAGGCTCGCAGTAGCAGCTGGCTCAGTGTTTGCAGGAAATGTCAGCACGACAAGATTCAATCCAAGCCTCCATGGTCAGTATGGTCACCAGCTGCCAAACTGAATCTTCCATCCTGCAGGCTGCCCCAGCTGTTACTTCACTATTGTCTCTTCGAATGCCCACTCCAAACAAGTATGATGGGAATCCAAAGCTATGTCGCTTATTCTTAAACCAGTGCGACATTCACTTCACCCTACAACATCCCCATTTCATGACACAGAAGGCAAAGGTGGCGTGCATTGTTTCTCTGCTTATGTGGTCTGCTTTGGAATGGGTTTCCCCGCTCTGAGAAAGAGAATATGCTCTTCTAAATGATTACCCTAAATTACTTGCCACATTCAGAAAAATATTCGATGAGCCTGGACATTTAATCTCAGCCTCAATTGAAATTATGCATCTCCAGCAAGGTGACAGATCCTTAGGCCAATACAAAATTAAATTTCAGACCTTGGCTTCAGAACTGCAATGAAATGAGGAGGCACTTACAGATGGAGCCACCTTTATCTTGGCCTTTAATAGGATTAATTGAGCCAGGGCAGTCGGACTTAATCCCCTGCTGTAGGGACTTAATCCCCTGATATATTGTTCTCTCTGTATTGTATTGCAGCTGAGAACAATAGATGAAGGGCTTATGCTAATAAACCATGGTGTGCTTAGGCGCAGCAGAGAAGCCAAGATGACCGTGGCTCCATCTGTGCATCAGCATTCTGGAGTGGTCTGTCTGAACGTCTGAAGGATGACTTAGTGTTTTGAGATTTTCCGCCTAAACTGGATGACCTCATTTCTTTATGTAACAAGGTTGATATACACTTCCGGCAGAGACAGGACGAGAAAAATATGGGTGATCATTACCGATTCCAACCTACACCTCAGACCTCCTTAACTCTTTCCCCTGTGGATCCACCTAAAGAACCTATGCAGATTAACTGGGCCCGGCTCACTCCCGAGGAATGCCAGAAGCGGTGTTGGGTGAATTTGAGTTTGTACTGTGGTGCACCAGGACATATGGTGGTAACATGTTCGCAGCATCTGGGAAACTACCACTCCTAACCAGACCTGGAATTATCAGATTAGGAGTATTATCTAAATCTCCAAAACCAGTTGAACTGACCCTGACAGTCTCGCTAGAGTCTCCTCAGAGTGCTAAGACTGTTCTTTCTGTTTTAGATTTGGGAACCGCAGGGAATTTCATCATGGCAGAATTGGCTCAGCAGTTACAGCTTCCTGTTCAGAATCTCTCCCGAACCATTTCCCTGTCCGCAGTCGATGGAAGTAGTATTCCAAGTGGAGTAATCAACCAGCAAACTTTTCCTCTTTTTGTTTGTATTGGAGCTCTTCATAAAGAGCAATAAGATTTTTTTGTTATACCTAAAGCGTCACACCAGATAGTGCTAGGTTTTCCTTGGTTGAATCAGCATAATCCACATGTGGACTGGCATTCCATGCAAATTTTGTTGTGGGGAAAGTCTTGTTTTCCTTCTTGTTTGTCGAACATCAAGCCTCTTAATAAAATTTCTGTTTCCTCTTCTCTGCAAGTACCGTCTCAATATGCTTCTTATTCTGACGTTTTTTGTAAACAAGGAGCTGTTATTCTGCCACCCCATAGAAGTTTGACTTGTCCTATCGACTTACTCCCCAGAAAAAATCCACTGAGAGGCCGAACATACCCTCTTTCACTTCCAGAAACAAAAGCTTTGTCGGAGTATATCCAGGAAAATCTAGCTAAAGGATTTATTCTGCCATCAACTTCACCATCCAGAGCTGGGTTTTTCTTTGTGCAAAAGAAGGATGGTGGATTGAGGCCCTGTCTAGACTGTAGAGGCCTGAATGATATCATATTTAAAAACCGTTATCCACTTCCTCTCATCACTGAGTTGTTTGACAGGGTTAAGGAGGCTTCAATTTTCACTAAATTGGATCTGAGGGGATTCTATAATTTGATTTGAATCCGTCCCGGTGACAAGTGGAAAACTGAATTTAACACTAGAAATGGACAGTTCGAGTAATGCTCCTGCTGTATTTCAGAAATTTGTTAATTAAATTTTTCGAGACCTACTTTGTAACTCAGTCATTGTCTACCTGGATGATATCCTGATCTTTTCATCCAACCTGATGATCCACCGGCAACATGTCCTGGTGGTGTTACGAAGGCAACGAGAGAACCATCTGCAAAATAGAAAAATGTGTTTTCGAGCAAGCATCGATGCCTTTCCTGGGATATATGATTTCTGGCTAAGGGTTAGAGATCGATCCCGAAAAAGTGCAGGCTGTGTTAAACTGGTCCAGGCCCACGTAACTTAAAGCAATACAGCGATTCATGGGCTTCTCCAACTATTACTGAAAATTTATTAAGGGTTTCTCCACCTTAGTTACTCCTATTACTGCTCTTACCTGGAAAGGAGACAACCCAACTCAATGGTCCCCTGAAGCGGAATCCACTTTCCACTTGTTGAAGTAAGCTTTTATTTCCACTCCAGTGTTAAAACAACCTGATATCAACTAGCCATTCTTCCTCAAAGTAGATGCTTCCTCCGAAGCCGTAGGTGCCATTTTCTCTCAGAAACATGAAGATCACAATCCATGTGGATATTTTTCTAAAAATGTTTTGCCTGCTGAGAAAAATTATACTATTGAGGAACAAGAACTCCTAGCTGTTAAATTAGCTTTGGAAGAATGGCACTATCTCTTGGAGGGAGCTAATTTTCCCATCACCATCTATACAGATCATCAAAATTTGATCTTTTTGAAAACTATTCAGTGTCGCAGTCCTCGTTTAGCCTGAAGGGACATGTTCTTCACCCATTTTAATTTAATTTTGCCTTTTCGACCAGGGTCTCAAAATTAAAAGGCAGATGCTATGTCCTGTTCAATTTAATCATGGAATCAGAAGATACTCTTCCAGTTCAAACAGTTCTTGAACCTAAAGTTTTTGCATCCACTCATTTGCAACCTCCTTTGGGCAAGTCCAACGTATCTCCTCATCTTCAGAAGAAACTCATCACCTGTGCACATTCATTTTGATTTGTCAGACACTAGAGAGTTTATAAGACAGTGGAATTTCTACAAAAGTCCTACTGTGGCCAAAGTTAAATACAGATGTTTCAGCTTTCATTTTCTCTTGTACCAAGTGCACTCAACATAAAGTTTCCCAGCAACCTCCAGGAGGAGAATTAATGCCCCTTTCCATTCCTCAATGACTGTGGACTCATTTGTCAATGGACTTTTAAATTGATCTACCATCTTCACAAGCCTTTACCCCAATCTGGGTTATTGTTGATCGCTTTTCCAAAATGGTCCACTTCGTTCCATTAAAAAGTTACCTTCTCCATCCGAGTTATCACAACATTTCATTTCAGAAATTTTCAGATTACATGGACTCCCTTCTGAAATCATTTCTGATTGAGATGTACAGTTTTTAGCAAAATTCTGGAGAGTTCTCTGTTCCACATTGCAGGTGAAGCTACAATATTCCACAGCATATCATCCACAGGCTAATTGTTCTACAGAATGAGTCAATCAGGATCTAGAGACATTACTACGCATTCATCTGTCCTCCTCTCAAGATGACAGGGTGGAGCATTTGCCTTGGGCAGAGTTTGTCCATAACAATACTTATTCATCCACTGAACATACACCATTCTTCATTGTATACAGAACTCATCCTAGAATTCCAGAATTCCAAGAGCTACCTAGATTGGCTTTACCTGCAGTGGTGAACTCGTAGGTGCATATTACTAGAATTTGGAATAAAGTACATGTTAATCTTCAGAAATACTCTCTTAGTTACAAGAAATGGGCCGACATGAAATGGAGGATAACTCCAAGTCTCCAAGTAGGGGATCAGGGCCCTCATTCCGAGTTGTTTGCTCGCAAGCTGCTTTTAGCAACATTGCACACGCTAAGCCACCGCCTACTGGGAGTGAATCTTAGCTTAGCAAAATTGCGAACGAAAGATTCTCTAAATTGCGAATAGAAATTTCTTTGCAGTTTAAAGTAGCTCGATACTTACTCTGCCACTGCGTTCAGTTCAGTCAGTTTCGTTCCTGGTTTGACACCACAAACACACCCAGCGTTCGCCCAGACACTCCCCCATTTCTCCAGCCACTCCCGCGTTTTTCCCAGAAGCGGCAGCGTTTTTTCACACACACCCATAAAACGGCCAGTTTCCGCCCAGAAACACGCACTTCCTGTCAATCACACTCCAATCACCAGAACGCAGAAGAAACCTCGTAATGCCGTGAGTAAAATACCAAACTTCTTAGCAAATTTACTTGGTGCAGTCGCAGTGTGAACATTGCGCATGCGCAATTAGCGGACAATCGCTGCGATGCGAAGAAAATTACCGAGCGAACAACTCGGAATGAGGGCCCAGGTGTGGCTGTCCACTCGGAAATTACGTTTAGGATTTCCCTCCAATGAAGTTCGCTCTTTGTTTTATTAGGCCTTTTCCAATTGTGGAGATAATTAACCCAGTTGCATATAGACTCAAGTTGCCTCCATACCTCAGAATTCATTCTTCATTCCACATTTCATTGCTGAAACCATTGGTTCTAAACTAATTCCAGAAAATATTACCAAAACCTCCAAAAGTGCTTACCAAGAAGGGTGATGAATTTGAAGTTAAGAAAATACTTGACTCTCGTGTATGTTATGGCCGTTTGCAATATCTCCTGGATTGGAAAGGGTTATGGACCTGTGGAACGGTCATGGGAATACGCTGTGGATGTTTCTGCCTTGGTCCAGAAGTTTCACCCTGAATATCCAAGCAAGCTTAAATTGTGTCCAGAGGCCACCCTAAAAAGGGGATTTATGAGATGTGGACAGAAACAAAGAATCCTCAATGGGATACTGTGATGTTACATCCTCTTGTGCCTAATCTGACCACCCCCTGATCAGTCAGGTCATCTCATTTGCAGAGCTTTTGGGACAACCAACAAGATGTCCAAACTTTGGAACGGGTATAGGACCTGGGCGCTAGATGGTAAACCATGTATAAAATATCACAATGATTACATATGTTAGTATACAATACAATGGGGTCAGGTTGTATTCATATTTTCCAACTGTTCTGATGTCCCTTGATGTTTCAATTCAAACTTGATCAAACGATGAACATAAAATTAATAATACAAACAAATGTGTGGAAAAAGTTTTCTTTAAATTTCAAAACCATGTTCAATAAGTTTATGTGTTGTTATCTAGTACATATGAGTGCCAAAACATATAGAAGTGATGATTGATGTGAAGTGCCAATTTTCTTTATATTAAAGAATATTTTTATAAGGAAGTATCTTTGTGATCATTTAAAATGTGCATACCCCACTCACACTGTAATGGGAGAAGTGAAGTAAAGGTATCTTTGACATCTGGAAATGGGGGATAAATAAGCGTACCCCACTCACAGTAATGCAGACTGTATCAAGCGCATCAAGATTTCTTTATGTCCCCAGACGTATTTGACCCCGTTCTTAGTTTAGTGGTTCCATCCGAAAAGATGTCTAAAATTCAGCTCGGGGGTGCATATATATAAAAAAATAAATAACAAAAATGTGTAGGACTGTAGATGACCACACTTAATTATATTCCTATGATGATTAATGTGGGCGTACCCAAACTAGTATATCAACCAGATTTGTCTATATGTATCACAAATTCTTTATTATCGGTACATTTATCTCCCCACAACCTTCTTTGTGGTATAACTGCGTACCCCAGTTACGAATGTGTGGAGACTAATAAAGTATATCAAGATATATTTTCTTCTTAATGATTATGTTTAATCCCTTTAAATCTCCCAATGGTTAAATAAGAAGAAGTAAGCGTACCCTACTCACACTCAAGTAGGGTGGTATCAAATGTGCAAAGGTATCTTTTCACTGTAACCGCACATAGATTCCAGGGTAGATCCTTCAGCCCACTTCCACCAGAGGAAAAGTTATAAATATCCACCAGGGTCATAAAATCCAAAAAGAGGGGATGTATAAAAACAAATAAAACCAATTCACAGTCTTCACAATATATGACAACATAAAAATACAAAAAATGTGGATAAAATGAGAAAAAAGGTCCAAATAAATACTGAATCCCTCAGAGGAGATGTTATAAAATAAAATAGGTTACCTCAAAAAGGATAGATCGGAGATGAAAAAAATGGCTGTCCATACTCCCCTGTCAATGTGTTTCGGTTAATACTTGGAGCTTTATCAAGACATCATGGTGAGAAGAGATCAACTGTTGGCACAATTATTAAAAAATGGAAGAAATATAAGATCACTGACAATCTCCCTCGACCTGGGGCTCCATGCAAGATCTCACCTCGTGGAGTATCAATGATCTTGAGAACGGTGAGTAATCAGCCCAGAACTACACAGGGGACCTGGTCAATGACCTCAAGAGAGCTGGGACCACAGTCACAAAGGTTACCATTAGTAACACACTACGTCGTCATGGATTGAAATCCTGCAGCTCCCGATAGGTCCCCCTGACTAAGCCAGCACATGTCCAGGCCCGTCTAAAGTTTGCCTGTGACCATCTGGATGATCCAGAGGAGGATTGGGAGAATGTAATGTGGTCAGATGAGAGCAAAATCAAACTTTTGGTATAAACTCCACTCGCAGTGTTTGGAGGGAGAAGAATGATGAATGGCATCTCAAGAACACCATACCCACTGTGAAGCATGGGGGTGGAAACATCATGCTTTGGGGCTGCTTTTCTGCAAAGGGGACAGGACGACTAATCCGTATTATGGAGAGGATGAATGGGGCCATGCATCATGAGATTTTGGGCAAAAACCTCCTTCCCTCAGTAAGAGCATTGAATATGGAACTTGGCTGGGTCTTCCAGCATGACAATGACCCCAAACACACCTCCCGGCAACTAAGGAGTGGCTCTATAAGAAACATTTCAAGGCCCTCGATTGTAATTGCCAATCGAGGTTATATTACAAAGTATTGAGTTAACTTTTTGATTGTCCAAAAATTTATTTTCCACAAGAATATACAAATAAATTGTTTAAATCATATAATGTGATTTCCCAGTTTTTTTTTTCCAGATCCTGTCTCTCACAGTTGAAGTGTACCTATGATGGAAATTACAGACCTCTCTCTTCTTTTTAAGTGAGTCAACTTACACAATCGGTGGCTGTCCAAATACTTTTTTGCCCCACTGTATATACACCCCCGAGCTGAATTTTAAACATCTTTTCGGATGGCACCACTAAACTAAGAACGGGGTCTAATACGTCTGAGGACATAAAGAAACCTTGATGCACTTGATACAGTCTGCATTACTGTGAGTGGGATACGCTTATTTATCCGCCATTTCCAGATATCATAGATACCTTTATAAGCTTTACTTCTCCCACTACAGTGTGAGTGGGGTACGCACATTTTAAAGGCTCACAAAGATACTTCCTTATAAAAATAATCTTTAATATAAAGAAAATTGGCACTTTACATCAATCATCACTTCTATATGTTTTGTCACTTATATGTACTGGATAACAACACATATACTTATTGAACACGGTTTTGAAATTTAAAGAAAACTTTTTCCACACATTTGTTTGTATTTTTATTTTTTATGTTCACCATTTGATCAAGTTTGAATTGAAACATCAAGGGACATCAGAACAGTCGGAAAATACGAATACAACCTGACCCCATTGAATTGGACGTATTGTATACTAACATATGTAATGATTGTGATGTTTTATACATGGTTTACCATCTAGTGCCCAGGTTCTATACCCATTCCAAATTTTGTTGTATGATCTGTTTTAAAGTGTGGTCACACTTAAGCAAAGGGTTTTTTATCGAGGCAGCTTTCATTGCGCCAGGGAGTTAAGGATCCCCAACATTTCTTCTCAAGATGTCCAAACTACCTTATGTCATGGTCTTGCCCAGTGACGTGCGGTGACGTCAATGGCTGGGGAGGCACTGGTTTCACAAGTACATCCCCAGTCACACACGAACACAAACCTCAGCTCTCTTTTTAGGAAAAGCAAATACATTAGAGTACATGGGGGGTGGGCTGGTACTGCAGCAGTTGTGTATATACTGTGATTAAAGGACAGATCCCAAAGTACCCAGACAGCAGCCAGGGCTGGGTCCAAAACTACTGGCACTCTGAGCAAGATGCTTTGAAGCACCCCCTCTCCCCCCCAATGTGTGCAATGAAGGCGCACATACTCCTAGGAAAGTGGGACTAGCCTCACAATTATATATTGTTATCAAATTTTAAATATATATACCGTATTATCACCACCCCTACACACAAAATTGGCAGTCTTACACATATTGCTCATAGTAGTGCTCCTTACACTTAATACCCACAGTATAGTGCCAGTTACATGTAATGCCCCAGTATAGTGGCAGTTACACATAATGCCTCCAGAATAGTGCCAGTCACACGTAATGCCCCAGTATAGTGTCAGTTAAACGTAATGCTCCAAGTATATTGCCAGTTACACAACCTCAGATACTATGTAAATATAGTGCCAGTTACACATAATGCCTCCAGTATAGTGCCAGTTACACGTGATTCCTCCAGTATAGTGCCAGTTACATGTAATGCTCCAAGTATAGTATCAGTTACATGTAATGCTTCAAGTATAGTGCCAGTTACACATAATGCCTCCAGTATAGTGCCAGTTACACGTGATTCCTCCAGTATAGTGCCAGTTACACGTAATGCTCCAAGTATAGTATCAGTTACATGTAATGCTTCAAGTATAGTGCCAGTTACACGTAATGCCTCCAGTATAGTGCCAGTTACACGTAATGCCCCAGCATAGTATCAGATACATGTAATGCCCCAGTACAGTGCCAGATACACTATATGCCCTCACAGTGCCATAAATACATTATATGCGCCCATAGTGCCATAAACACTTGCCCCAGAAGTGCTGCTGACTTTGATGTGCCGCGGCCACAAACCTGTCCGGCGGTCGCAGCAATGAAGTGCTGAACAGAAATGAGCTGCTTCTATAATAGAGTAACAGCGATAACTCTATACCGGCGACACCCCCGCACAGAGCTTATGTACTTGTGTTGCAGCTTTCCTCTGTTACATATATTATACACTATGGGGTATGAGGCTCCCGCACACCTGGCAAAAATATACTGAGGTGGGAGGATACAGCAATGGAGTTAGTCAAAGTTGTAGCCAGTGTCCATTCTTATTAAATTAAATAACACTTACACAATTAATTTGACATCAATTGATGTAACATCATAATAGAATATTGTGATTGAAATAATCCCATACAAACTTTCATAATAAATTCACTCATAGTATCCCTAAGTAATAAGAACTGTACATTGTTTGTTTACAATGTAATTCAACCTAATACTAATATACAGTATATACAGCTGCTGATCCTGATACCCGCTATACATGGCACTGCATACTCCCGCACATCTACAGTCAGTGACCTGCAGTTCCGCATCCACCATTGGGAGCCCTGTGTACTTACTCCCCGTAGAAATCGGGATTCTCCCAAACTTCTGCCTCCGGAATCCACAACCAGCAGCAGCCGCCGGGACATGGCGTGGACCCTGTGGAGAGAAGATAGCTCTGTGCTGCGCTGGCCGCTGCCGCTGCGGGTACTGTTGGTGGGTTGACGATCAGGAGTGACGGGCAGGCCGGTACCCGGCTGTGTGAAGTGTTGGCACCGCAGCCTCCTCCGTCCTCCTGTGAAAAGCCCAGCCTGGATCGGCCCTGCTTCTAGCTGTAGATCACCGAGGGCTGGCGGATGCTGTCAGGGGGATGAAGAGAGGGAAGTCCCTTCCTTGTCCTGCCGCTGCGTGAGGGTGATTGGGCCAGCGGATCCAGCAGTGGATCCGCTGTCCAATCACATGTGCCTCACTAGCAGGGGTGTGCTTTCCCTGCCAGCGAGGCACTTGTATAAGTGCCGCTTTCACTGTTTTTTTTAATGGGCTTTTACAGCCCAGCGCTTGGCCCCGCCCCAGCTTTATCCCCGTTCCTACTGCCAGCAGGAGGCACTAGCTATCAGTGCCTCCCAAACTAGTTTAATACACTAAAATGATATGAATAATATAAAGACGATACATATGACTGAATATGTGCCATATGTATCTTCTTTGTATTATTTTAATCCTTAATGGCTGCACGTCCTTGGTCTTGCCGAGAAAGGTGTGGGAGGCTCGGAACTTACCGGTCTGGGTGCTCTGGTGAGGTCCCTCCGGCGGGGGTGCAGGCTGCTGGCGCTGGGTGAGATGCAGAGGCAGGCATGCTGGGGCCCGTGTGGGGAAGCAGGAGAGAGGCAGGCTGGGTGTGATGTCATCAGCACCGGCTTCCAGCACCGCCATCTTGGATTCTGGCAAAGGTGAGTTTTGCCCTTACTTCTCATAGGAAAAGGTTCTGGCTCCAGCAACCATTTGGATCCATGCCAGAGGTATAAATCTGGTAGACTAGGACGTACAATCTGTCAATGAAACGTCTTCCACAGCCTAGGCTGTGGCCACAGTTCTCTGTGCTCCTCAGCAGCATCCATGCAGCACTTGTCTAACAATCTGTTTCCAGCTCTCACCTGCATCTGATCCAGAGTCAGTCTTGTTAAACCTCTGAGTGCCTGCCTCCAGAGTCAGTCTCATTATCGATTTGAGTACCTTCCTCTGTATCTCCCGATCCTCAACAGCCTATCCAGTTTCCTTGCCTCAGCTCACAGTTACCAAAAACCCCAGAGTGTCTCCGTCAGCTTTGGATTACTGTAAACCAGACCTTACCCAGTAACCGGTCAGCCATACTAGACTTTTTCATATTGTGTTCGGACTATACTCCGGATTCAGAACACTTGTCCATGTTCCGCTAATAAATATATCCATGCGAAAGTTTTTTATTCATCCAGCACATCTATTATTCAAAGATCCTGGGACTCCAGAGTCTCCTGTACCAAATCCAGATACACAAATTTCCCAGAATCTGATACCTGCAATATAAGCAGAGGTTATTGCGAGTATGATCTCCTAATTTGCATAAATTCTAAAGGTACAAGAGGAGCTTAAAAGCAATGTTGTACGTCTTTAAATAGAGCAAATGGTTTGTTCTTTTTCCTGTATTCCCTTCTTATGGTGTACAGATGTGTCCTCATACATCTAGCCTCAATACACCATATGACGCAATGTGACATGACTAGGATGCACCTGGAGACTGTGCTGATTAATTTTATATGCAATATTTGTGTAGTCTGTGTGAGGATACAGATTCTCAGATCACTCATGTAAACAGTTTAGTAAAGTGGCAAACGCCATTTATTGTAAATATACACACACAGTACACTAAAACTGTAACTATTACATGCCAGGATGGTATCGTACTTACTAAGTCCCCACAGTAGTTTAGAATTACAGTCTCCTGATGTCACATACCAGCAGTAGTTCTGTGTCCCCTGGTCTAGACTACCAGCTCACACAGTGCCCTTTGCCACTGATGGCACCGCAATGCCTAGTCAGTGTCTCCACTACAGAGGTACATCCACTCTCTCTGTCCTTCTGTGTAGATCTCACCCTCAGTGCACGTCCAGTAGCCTCTTGAAACCAGCAGATCCCAACGATGCTTCTAGGCCTCAGCACACTGGCAGCACTATCTCACCAGTAGCTTTCAGAAGCCAAACACATCACTCCTCTCAGGCCAGGAACTTCCATGCACTCTCTGTTTCAATAGCCTCTGTTATCCTCAAACCTTTCTATGTCCTACCATAAGGCGACACCTTCTGGCTCTGTATTGGGTGGGTTACATTAAAGGGGCTGACTACAGAACACTTTCAGATAGACCTACTTTAACATGCCCAGGCATGTCCTCTAGCACACAATAGCTGTTAATTAAATGAACCTTAATTAATCTGATTGTGTGGCCTGGAATCCATTGTGTGGGGAAGAATGAGGGGGGTGTATGGACTGACATCTGAGACTGGCTGTATCTCCAACAGCAAACAAACAGGTTATCAAAGCAGTCACATGGGGGGGGGGCGATACATTATTTTACAAACTATAATACAATAACCAGTACATTCATATATATACATCTTCATATGCATTCTGTACAAAACATCAGGCTAGACATATTATTCCCTGTTAAACACAAACACATATAACAGAGAGATGATGTTTCACAATAATATGTGATGTCCAGTTCTATTGGGAATCCAGGCAGCATGCTGTATAGGTGATAACCAAGTTCTGTCCTGTCTCTTTACACTAATGCACTGAATCCAGAATCAGGCTGGCAAAAAGTACTCCTCATGAGCCAGCTGGGCTGCGTCCGTTACAGACCTCCCCTACTTTTTCCAGCCACTGTGATTCAGTGACAAGAGTAACCCATTTGGGATGGGCAGACATCACATCTGGACCGCCTGGGTCAAACAAGTATGGGCTTACATTTCCATCTGGCGGTGCAGGGTCTGAGCTCAGCAGTTCACAGTTTTTAAGACCCCCTCCAGTATCCCAGACACTGGGTTTAAACAGCCTGATTGATTGTGGGTATCCTTTATCATCAGAGATGCTTCCCTCACCACCCTTCTTTTTGAATGACAACACTCCCTTTATCTTTGGCACATAAGAGTGGAGAGTGAGCTGCATCAACAAGATCTGGTCTATGGGGTCCTCACTCTCCCTCCCCAACACTATATTCCCTGGGAACTCCACCTCCATCACCTCTGGTGCATCTGGACAGTGGTTTGCCTCCCCCTCCCCCATTTTGAGTGACGTTACTCCCTCTACGTCTGAGGTACCACAGGTTAGCACAATCTGCATCACCAGCCTTGCATCAGGAAACCTGGCAGGGATAGTCAGTGGCTGGGGCCCTTCTTCTGTACTTAACCACTGGGATGAATTTGGCTGCAGGGGAGCAGTGAGTATCTGTAATTCTTCTCCACGTTCTCCCCCCTCAAAAGCCTCTACCCCCTACCTTGGGTCTGAAATGTCTTCTACGCCTTCAATTGATAATTTCTGGGCCTCCCCTAGCATAGCAAACTGGACAGCTGGCTCAGGTGCCACTGGCAGACTAGACCTCACCTGCAGTGGTGAGTCCTCGGCCCTTATCAGCTCCTTGGTACCCTTGACACCAACATCTTCTTGGTACTGGCATTCATTCACCAGTTCCTCATCTTCCATCTCTGAAAATGGAAAGCTTGGATGCTGCACTTCTCCCAGGTCTATTGCTGTATCAAGCAGATCATGACTCTGTGTCTTGTCCTCTGTGTGTGGTGCATTGAGCCCTCCCACCACAGGCACCTTAGCTGACTGGTTAGTCCTTTGTATAGGAATGCTATAACTCAGCTGTTCCTGATATATTCCTTGCATAGGGTAGCACAGGGTAGCATTCACTGCACTTACCCGTGAGGTGTGGTACAGACTCCATGAATGCCTTTCTGGGGATAACTGCCTCCTGGAGTGATCCAACACACCTTGCTCCCTGGTCTGTTCACGCCACCTTAGAGTGGATTCCATCAGCCGACTGCTCGAGCTCTCCATCCTCTGACCCAGTCGCTGGTTTGGCAAATCTCCTCCATGCAAAACTTCAGACACCAGGTTGCGTTGCTGGCCCATTTCCTGGGGCACATCCTGATAGGACAGGGGAGTCTGTAGAGTATTGGACACTGTAGGACTGTTGTCTGGTAATCCCAGCACCTCCTTTAATACCCGCATCCGATCCTCGGGTGTTGCGCCATCTCCCAGCGCTTCTAGACAGACCTGTAATACCTCTGGTGTTCTTTCAAACATTTCTCCAACCTTCCCCTCTCCAAGGGTTTCCAGACGGGGTTGTACTAACCCTCGGGATCCCACCTCCGATCCTCCGCTCTTCCTGCGGTTACTGGCATCGAATGTCCCTGCTGTAGGTCTCAACCACTCCGTCACTTGTTCCTCGTCGTCCGACTCCTCAGAGTCCTCCTCCTCATTATCAGGGTGTTCTCGATCCCATAGAACCAATCTTGCAATTAGGGATTCCTTTACATCCGTTACGGTCACCTTAATACCGCGCGCTCGACAGACCATATGCAGGAATCTCTTGTTGAGGTTTTTGTACACCTCTGTTTTTGCCTCCATACTGCTGACTTTCCAAATGTACTAACAACTTTTCAGCAAGATACCTGGCTACTGTGTGCCAAACTGTTTACAAGGCTCTTAGGTGCCCTCCGCTGACACCTCTCGCAGCCTTACCCAGGGTAAACTGGGACTGAGTGACCCCACTGCTTGCCACCAATTGTGAGGATACGGATTCTCAGATCACTCATGTAAACAGTTTAGTAAAGTGGCAAACGCCATTTATTGTAAATATACACACACAGTACACTAAAACAGTAACTATTACATGCCAGGATGGTATCGTACTTACTAAGTCCCCACAGTAGTTTAGAATTACAGTCTCCTGATGTCACATACCAGCAGTAGTTCTGTGTCCCCTGGTCTAGACTACCAGCTCACACAGTGCCCTTTGCCACTGATGGCACCGCAATGCCTAGTCAGTGTCTCCACTACAGAGGTACATCCACTCTCTCTGTCCTTCTGTGTAGATCTCACCCTCAGTGCACGTCCAGTAGCCTCTTGAAACCAGCAGATCCCAACGATGCTTCTAGGCCTCAGCACACTGGCAGCACTATCTCACCAGTAGCTTTCAGAAGCCAAACACATCACTCCTCTCAGGCCAGGAACTTCCATGCACTCTCTGTTTCAATAGCCTCTGTTATCCTCAAACCTTTCTATGTCCTACCATAAGGCGACACCTTCTGGCTCTGTATTGGGTGGGTTACATTAAAGGGGCTGACTACAGAACACTTTCAGATAGACCTACTTTAACATGCCCAGGCATGTCCTCTAGCACACAATAGCTGTTAATTAAATGAACCTTAATTAATCTGATTGTGTGGCCTGGAATCCATTGTGTGGGGAAGAATGAGGGGGGTGTATGGACTGACATCTGAGACTGGCTGTATCTCCAACAGCAAACAAACAGGTTATCAAAGCAGTCACATGGGGGGGGGGGGAACGACACATTATTTTACAAACTATAATACAATAACCAGTACATTCATATATATACATCTTCATATGCATTCTGTACAAAACATCAGGCTAGACATATTATTCCCTGTTAAACACAAACACATATAACAGAGGGATGATGTTTCACAATAATATGTGATGTCCAGTTCTATTGGGAATCCAGGCAGCATGCTGTATAGGTGATAACCAAGTTCTGTCCTGTCTCTTTACACTAATGCACTGAATCCAGAAACAGGTTGGCAAAAAGTACTCCTCATGAGCCAGCTGGGCTGTGTCCGTTACAGACCTCCCCTACTTTTTCCAGCAGCTGCGATTCAGTGACAAGAGTAACCCATTTGAGATGGGCAGACATCACATCTGGACCGCCTGGGTCAAACAAGTGTGGGCTTACGTTTCCATCTGGCGGTAGAGGGTCTGGGCTCAGCAGTTCACAGTTTTTAAGACCCCCTCCAGTATCCCAGGCACTGTGTTTAAACAGCCTGATTGGTGGTGGGTAACCCCTATCATCAGAGGTGCTTCCCTCGCCACCCTCCTTTTTGGGTGACAACACTCCTTTTATATTTGGCGCATAAGAGTGGGGAGTGAGCTGCATCAACAAAATCTGGTCTCTGGGGTCTTCACTCTCCCTCCCCAACACTATATTCCCTGGGAACTCCACCTCCATCACCTCTGGTGCATCTAGACAGTGGTTTGCCTCCCCCTCCCCCATTTATATATATATATGATTGTATTGTGTTGTGTTATTATATTGTACAGTTATATTTTATATGTTATATTTGGACTATGCGGTTTATTTGGTTATACTGTGTTCAATGTGCGTAGTTGTTTATAGGAATAGTTATCTGCCAGAGGATTTCACAGACAAATAGCAGCTGGAATACCTTGTCTGCTATAAAGGGGATCAATTTGGTGGTGAATGGACACTATCTGATACTTGGAGGAGGGATAACCTAATTAGCATCCATTGTTCTTTTAGTAGGCATGTATAGACATGTTACAGGACAACAGCAGGTGTTACTCTGCAATGAACCTGGCCTTTTCCCAGCCATATCCACCCCTTACTCTGCAGCTCCAATAAGCAGAGAGCACCACGTCTTGGACAGACCTGGAAGGCAGGTCTACACCTAGAGGAATTGGTGGGATTTTTAAAAGAGAGAGTGGAGTTCTTGACCTGAGAGGAATAAGGTGTATGGCTTCTGAAAGCTACTGGTAGGATAGCACTTCCAGTGTGCTGAGGCCTAGAAGTATTGTTGTTATCCTCTCGTTTCAAAAAGGCTACTGGACGTGCACTGAGGACGAGGCTGCCAATGTGCTGAGTGAGGATTGTGTCTGAATGCATTGTGGACACTGGATGACAAGCTTTTCCTGGGAGTGCAGACTTGTTGGCTCTGCTATACAGATACTCCCTCACACATCTGTAATCCTATACTATTGTGGGAACCTAGTAGGTAAGATACCATCCTGGCATGTAATAGTTACTGTTTTGTGTACTGCGTGTGTATTTTTACAATAAAGGGCATTTGCCACTTTACTAAACTGTTTACCTGAGTGATCAGAGAATCCGTATCTTCACAGTCTGTATACAGAGTACAACATAACTTATATTGGAAAAAAGCTATAGCTGCTAAATTGTAGCACTTCATATACAGATTCAGAGACACACAGAGATATACAATCGTCTATATGTATACCTTATGTAAACTTTAGTAAAGCTTTTGAAACTGTCCCACATTGTAGACTGTTAAATTAACTTGAAAACATCGGATTAGATACTAATGGTAGCATGTAATGCAGTCTGAGATCGCCGTAGGTGCAAGATGTTGGCTGGTCTCTGAAGTTTGTTTAAAGGTGCAAAAAAGTCATAGAAAAGGGGTAAAATATTCCTCCCAGCAAACCTTTGTTGAGTTGAAGCCAGACACATCAGCTAATATTATTTATTGGGCTTTAGACCAGAAAATCATCATTTCCTAGTGTGGCAATAACAAATTATGGCTCACCCAGATGCATTAAAAAACACGTGCAGGCTTGCCATTGACTGCTGTGCAGGAGTGCAGTCGGCCCCCAAACCAGAAAGTTATTGCAGTACCCGAGCTCCTGTCCCTGAATAGCAGGGACAGGAACTCTGGTAATGTGATCACTTTACTTTTTGGTTTGGGGGCCAGCAGTCAAAGCCAGGAAGGGATCTCTCCTGCCAAATATTGGTATGTGTGGCCTATAGCATACAATGACTAAAGCCATTTAAATGGAATAAGCTACGGGGGCCATTTTGGATCTTGATAAATCTGACTATATAGTAGTCCCCATAGAAATCTATGGGCGCTGCTATTGTGATCAGAAATCAGGGCATGAGACCGTAACAGCAGAAATTCCCTACATTTACCCTGGGGATACTTAAATTTTGCATCCGCCTTTCTGGGGAATTCATAAAAAATAACTTTAATAAATACTATTTGGCCCTGAGACACCTCAGGGAGAGACAGTCACTGCAACTTGTGAGAAGAAAAGCAACACACCAAGCAGTATAGTATAACATTGGATAAAGTGGTATAGCTGAAAGAAATAACTTTCATTACCAATACAGCAGATACTGTATATCCCATTGGTGATGTAGAGGCAACAGTAGATGCATTTAATTAACCCATATAAAATGTATATATTTTTTCATATATAATGGGTGTCAAAACTTTAGACTAAAAGACTCAAACTTCACAACAAGGTGAGAAAAATAGGATTTTAATTACCTACCGGTAAATCCTTTTCTCGTAGTCCGTAGAAGATGCTGGGGTCCACATTAGTACCATGGGGTATAGACAGGTCCTTGGGAGCCATGGGCACTTTAAGAGTTTAATAGTTTCGGCTGGTTCCTCCCTCTATGCCCCTATTACCAGACCCAGTTTAGAAACTTTACCCGAGGAGACATACATACTTCGAGAGAAGGAAATACACAGATAGTGGTGAGATTCACACCAGCTCACACATAACAGAAAACCAAGCTAACCAGCTTGAATCAAATCAGCAATGGCTGAACAACATTACTTAACCAAATAACAATGCAGTACTTAACCAAGGAACAAGGCAGTACTGAACCAAGTGACAACTGCAGGAAAACAAAGTGCTGGGCGGGTGCCCAGCATCCTCTACAGGCTACGAGAAAAGGAGTTACCGGTAGGTAATTAAAATCCTATTTTCTCTTATGTCCTAGAGGATGCTGGGGTCCACATTAGTACCATGGGGATGTACCAAAGCTCCCAGTATGGGAGGGAGAGCGCGGAGGCTCCTACTGAATCAATTGACCAAACTTTAGGTCTTCAGAAGCCAAAGTATCGAACTTGTAGAACTTAGCAAACGTGTTCGACCCTGACCATGTTGCTGCACGGCAAAGTTGTAAAGCCGAGACACCCGGGCAGCTACCCAGGAAGAACCCACTTTACGAGCAGAGTGGGCATTAATGGATTTCGGACACAGCAACCCTGCCATAGAATAAGCATGCTGGATAGTAAACCTGATCCAGGGAGAAATAATCTGCTTAGAAGCAAGCCACTCAACCGTGTTGGGATCATAAAGGACAAACAGAGCGTCCGACTTTCGGTGAAGAGAGGTTCTCTTCACATAAATCTTCAAATCCCTTACAATATCCAAGGACTTTGAAGTAATTGAGGAGTCAGTAGCCACTGGCACCACAATAGGTTGGTTGATATGAAAAGCCGACACAACCTTCGGAAGAAATTGCTGATGCGTCCTGAGCTCAGCTCTATCTTCATGAAAAAATAAGTAGGGACTCTTGTAGGCCAATGCCCCCAATTAGGACACACGTCTAGCAGATGCCAATGCCAACAGTGTGACAGTCTTCCAAGTAAGAAAGTTGACCTCAATCCAGCTAAGGCTCGAACCACTCTGATTGCAGGAACTGCAGTACCACGTTAAGGTCCCAAGGTGCCGTAGGAGGCACAAATGGAGGTTGGATGTGCAGAAACCCTTTCAAGAACATCTGAACCTCAGGGAGGGCAGCCAATTGTTTCTGGAAGAAAATGGACAAGTCTGAAATCTGGACTTTTATGGAGCCCAGGTGCAGGTCCACATCCACCCCTGCTTGCAGGAAGAGGAGAAACCGTCCAAGTTGAAACTCCACAGTAGGAAACTTCTTGGATTCGCACCAAGACAGGTACTTTTTCCAAATCCGATGGCAATGTTTTGACGTTACTCCTTTCCTAGCCTGTATCATCGTAGGAATAACTTTGTTCAGAATTCCCTTCCGAGCTAAGATCTGGCGTTCAACCTCCATGCCATCAAACATTGCTGTGGAAAGTCTTGATAAGCGAATGACCCCTGTTGCAGAAGGTCCTCTCAAAGAGGAAGAGGCCTCGGAACTTCCAGCAGTAACTCCAGAAGATCCGTGTACCAAGCCCTTCTTGGCCAGTCCGGAGCAATGAGGATCGCCTGAACACTTATTCTTTTGATTATTTTGAGCATCCTTGGGATGAGTAGAAGTGGAGGGAACACATACACTGACTTGAACACCCACGGAGTTACCAGGGCATCCACTCAGGCTCTTTGAGCCGGTCGTGGTTGTTTAAATACTGGGAAAAAAATTAGACATGGGTTCCCCGTATTTAGACAACCAGTACCGGGCTCTTAGTCCGGTCCTGGTTCCAAAAATATGGGGGAGAAAAGATGTAGGGGTCCCCCGTATTTTTAAAACCAGCACCAGGCTCCACTAGCCAGGGACATAATGCCATAGCAGGGGGACACATTTATGTATGTTGCTGCGGCCATGGCATTACCCCCCAAACTAGTCACCCCTGGCTGGGGTTCCCTGGAGAAGTGGGGACCCCTTAAATCAATGGGTACCCCCCTCCAGGCACCCACGGGCCAGGGGTGAAGCCAGAGGCTGTCCCCAGCACCCCTGGGCGGTGGGTGCCGGGATGATAGCCATAAGTGTGTAAAAAAAAGAATATTGTTTTTTGTTGTGGAACTAAAAGGCCCAGCAAGCTTCCCCCGCTTGCTGGTACTTGGAGAACCTCAAGTACCAGCATGCAGGGAAATAATGGGCCCGCTGGTACCTACAGTAGTTCTACAACAAAAAATACCCAAATAAAAACACAACACACACACCTTGAAAGTAAAAATTTAATAAAACACACTTACACACTCACACATACTTACCTACATCCAACGCCGATCACGTCCACTTGTCCATGTAGAATCCAATAGGGATACCTGTAAAAATGAAAATTAAACTTACAAACAAAGTAATCCATGGGGGGGGGGGGGGGGAGAGAGAGAGCATACCTCCCAACATGACCCTCTCCAGGAGGGACAAAATGCTCTGCTTCTGGACTTCCATCTTGATTTAGGATTGCCATCACCTGTGCTGAAACACCTTTTACCCATTTACCCGTTCAACAAAGGTGTCGGCAATCATAAATTAAAACAGACCAACAGCAGAGCATTCTGTCCCTCCTGGAGAGGGTCATGTTGGGGAGGGAGGGGGAGAGAGAGAGAGAGAGAGAGAGAGAGATTATGTACTCACTGTGGTTCTTATGCTGCTGACTGGGAGCGGGAGGAGCACAGACAGGGGAGAGTGCTGCTGCTGGCTGGGAGGATGGAGCCAGCGCCGGAGGAGGAACGAGGGGTGGGGATTCCGACCCAGCCACCGCACTCAGGCGCCGCACTGGAGGAGGAACGAGGGGGGATTCCTACCCGGCCACCGCACTCAGGCACACAGGCGCTGCCACTTCCGCCTCCAGCGCCGCCTGTGGGTGATTGGACTGAAGATACAGCACTGGATCCGCTGGGCCAATCACATCTGGGGGGACTGACAGGAGTATGTATTCATCGGTGCTGAATGCACGCCCGTGTCATTGAGGCACCAGTATAGGTGCCGCTTCCCCATGCTTTTTCAATGGGCTTTCACAGCCAATTGCTTCACCCTGCCCGCCCCCCCACTGCCCAGACTTTTAGTGTTAGCAGCGGGAGGCACCTGGCCCGCTGCCTCCCACCCTCACACGCAGCCACATACATGGGGGGAAATGATTAGAATAATAAAAGTAGATATTTAGCACAGAATCTGCTATAAATATCTTCTTTTTATTATTATAATCATTATGACAGGGGAGGCACTGCCTCCCCTGACTGCACGTCCCTGTTACATTGTCCAACTGAACTTGAATGGCTTGATCTTTTAAAATATGTGCCGCTTGTAGAAGACCGTTGTACATGGCCCTTAGTTCCAGAATGTTTATCAGAAGGATGGCTTCTAGAAGTTTTCCCCCTGGGTGACTGCTCCCCAACCTCTGAGACTTGCATCTGTGGTTAGGAGGATCTAATTCTGAATCCCGAACCTGTGGCCCTCTAGTAGGTGAGAATTTTTCAGCCACCAGAGGAGCGATATTCTGGCTTTCGGTGACAGACGTATCCTCTGGTGCATGTGAAGATGAGATCCCGACCATTTGTCCAGGAGATCCAGCTGGAAAGACCGTGCCTGAAATCTTCCGTACTGTAGAGCCTTGTAGGAGGCAACCATCTTCCCCAGAAGGCGAATGTACTGATGAACCGATACCCGGGCTGGCTTCAGGACATCCCAGACCATTGTTTGTATCACCAATGCTTTCTCCTCCGGCAGAAACACCCTCTGTACTTCCATGTCGAGGATCATCCCCAGGAAGGACAGTCTCCTTGTCGGCTCCAGATGCGGCTTTGAAAGATTCAGGATCCAACCATGATCCTGGAGTAGTTGGGTTGAGAGAGCAATGCTCTGCAATAGCTTTTCCCTGGACCTGGAAGACGCTTTTATCAGCAGATCATCCAGGTAAGGAATTATGTTCATACCCTGGTTGTGAAGGAGTAACATCATCTCCGCCATTACCTTGGGGAACACTTTTGGTGCTGTGGAGAGGCCAAACGGTAGTGCCTGAAACTGATAGTGAAAGTCCAGCAGCGCAAATCTAAGATAAACCTGGTGAGGCGGCCAGATCGGAACATGAAGGTACGCATCCTTGATATCCAGGGATACCAAGAATTCCCCCTCCTCCAGACCTGAGATCACCGCTCTCAGAGACTCTATCTTCAGTTTGAATTCCCTCAAGTAGGGGTTCAATGACTTTTAATATTGGTCTCACCGAACCGTCTGGTTTTGGTACCACAAACAAGTTTGAATAATAACCTTTGTGTTGCAGGTGAGGTGGAACTGGAACAATTACATTTGAACTTAGTAATTTTTGAATGGCTTCCTGTAGGATAGCACTTTCTGTCAGCAAAGCTGGCAAGCCTGATTGAAGAATCTGTGAGGTGGGAGTGCCTGACACTCCAGTCTGTACCCCTGGGTAACAATATCTTGTACCGAGGGATCCAGGCATGAGAACGCCTAGACATGACTGAAATTTCTTAGTCTTGCTCCCACCTGCCTGATCTCCAGGCTAGGAGGTCCACCGTCACGCTGAGGATTTTGAGGAAGCAGAACCAGGTTTCTGTTCCTGGGAACGTGTGGGTGTAGGTTTTCGGGATCCCCCCCCCCCCCCCAACCACCTCTAAAGAAAGTGGAGGGAGATTTGGACTTTTTAACTTTAGCGGTCCGAAAGGACTGCATTGCAGACGTAGGATATAATTTCCTAGTCGATGGTGTAGAAGAGGGAAGAAAAGTTGTCTTACCCGCAGTTGCCGTGGAGATCCACGCATCTAACGCTTCCCTAAACAGAGCCTGACCTGTGAAGGGTAGGTTCTCCACACTCTTCTAGGATTCCGCATCCGCAGACCATTGGCACAGCCAGAGTCCTCTGCGTGCCGAGACAGCCATGGAAGAAGCTCTCGCATTCAGATGTCCCAGGTCTTTCATGGCTTCCACCATGAAACCAGCAGAATCCTATGTGACGCAAAAACAATTCTGTCATTTCTAGCCATAGACTCTAACACCTCTAGTAAAGTGCCTGACCACTTTACTATGGCCTTAGAAATCCATGCACAAGCAATAGTGGGTCTTAAAGCTACGCCAATTGCTGTGTATAAAGATTTGACAGTAGTCTCAATCTTGCGGTCAGCCGGCTCTTTTAAAGCGGTGGACCCAGGGACAGGCAAAACCACTTTCTTAGACAATCTAGAAACAGAAGCGTCTACTACCAGCGGGTTTTCCCACTTTTTCCTATCCTCCTCAGGGAAAGGAAAAGCAATGAGAACCCTTTTAGGGATCTGGAATTTTTTTCTCTGGGTTTTCCCAGGATTTTTCAAATAATGCATTTAATTCCTTAGATGCAGGGAATGTAAGGGAGGATTTCTTAGTGTCAGTAAAG
The DNA here is from genome assembly GCF_028390025.1 of Pseudophryne corroboree. NCBI lineage: Eukaryota > Metazoa > Chordata > Amphibia > Anura > Myobatrachidae > Pseudophryne > Pseudophryne corroboree. The sequence goes on along the minus strand of NC_086445.1, from coordinate 826,550,125 downwards.
TAAGCCTCCTCTTCCTGCTCAGGTACCTTATCAGTAATGTGTAAAATGTCTCTGATAGCCTCAATCATGAGTGGCACCCCCTTAGCAAGGGATGCCTCAGCCCCCAGGATATCCCCCTCACCGTCTCCTGTATCAGAGTCGGTATCCGTGTCGACTTGCATTATTTGAGCAAGAGCATGTTTCTTAGGATATATATTAGAGATGAGCGGGTTCGGTTCCTCGGAATCCGAACCCGCCCGAACTTCAGTTTTTTTTACACGGGGCCGAGCGACTCGGATCTTCCCGCCTTGCTCGGTTAACCCGAGCGCGCCCGAACGTCATCATCCCGCTGTCGGATTCTCGCGAGGCTCGGATTCTATCGCGAGACTCGGATTCTATATAAGGAGCCGCGCGTCGCCGCCATTTTCACACGTGCATTGAGATTCATAGGGAGAGGACGTGGCTGGCGTCCTCTCCGTTTATAGAGAAGAGAGTGAGACTAGAGTAGAGAGAGACACAGTAGTAATTTTGGGGAGCATTAGGAGGAGTACTTTAGGAGGAGTACTTCTACTTGCTGAAGTGATAGATAGATAGTGTGACTGTATAATGTATATCTGACTTGTGGGGGAGACACTGACAGTGGGGAGCAGTTAGAGTCTGAGAGCAGGACTTGCTGCCAGAGTGCCACACTGCCATTGTGACCACACTGACCACCAGTATAATATATATTGTGATTGTCTGCTTAGGAGTACTACTTGCAAGTTGCTGATAGTGTGACCAGTGACCTGACCACCAGTTTAATAATCACCACCAGTTTAATATATATAATATATATATATATATAATTGTATATAATATATATATATATATATAATATTGTATACCACCTACCCGTTTTTGTTTTTTTTTCTTTCTTCTTCTTTATACATACTACTATAGTAGCTTACTGTAGCAGTCTGCGGTGCTGCTGAGCTGACAGTGTCCAGCAGGTCCGTCATCAGTCATTACATAATAAATATATATTATATACCTGTCCGGCTGCAGTACTAGTGATATTATATATATATATATATATTGATTTCATCTCATTATCATCCAGTCTATATTAGCAGCAGACACTGTACGGTAGTCCACGGCTGTAGCTACCTCTGTGTCGGCAGTCGCTGGTCCATCCATAATTGTATACCACCTACCCGTGGTTTTTTTTTTCTTTCTTCTTTATACATACTACTATAGTAGCTTACTGTAGCAGTCTGCGGTGCTGCTGAGCTGACAGTGTCCAGCAGGTCCGTCATCAGTCATTACATAATAAATATATCTCCCTGTCCGGCTGCAGTACTAGTGTGATATTATATATATATATATATATATATATATATATTGATTTCATCTCATTATCATCCAGTCTATATTAGCAGCAGACACAGTACGGTAGTCCACGGCTGTAGCTACCTCTGTGTCGGCAGTCGCTGGTCCATCCATAATTGTATACCACCTACCCGTGGTTTTTTTTTTCTTTCTTCTTTATACATACTACTATAGTAGCTTACTGTAGCAGTCTGCGGTGCTGCTGAGCTGACAGTGTCCAGCAGGTCCGTCATCAGTCATTACATAATAAATATATCTAACTGTCCGGCTGCAGTACTAGTGTGATATATATATATATATATATATATATATATATATATTGATTTCATCTCATTATCATCCAGTCTATATTAGCAGCAGACACAGTACGGTAGTCCACGGCTGTAGCTACCTCTGTGTCGGCAGTCGCTGGTCCATCCATAATTGTATACCACCTACCCGTGGTTTTTTTTTTTTCTTTCTTCTTTATACATACTACTATAGTAGCTTACTGTAGCAGTCTGCGGTGCTGCTGAGCTGACAGTGTCCAGCAGGTCCGTCATCAGTCATTACATAATAAATATATATTATATACCTGTCCGGCTGCAGTACTAGTGATATTATATATATATATATTGATTTCATCTCATTATCATCCAGTCTATATTAGCAGCAGACACAGTACGGTAGTCCACGGCTGTAGCTACCTCTGTGTCGGCAGTCGCTGGTCCATCCATAATTGTATACCACCTACCCGTGTTTTTTTTTTCTTTCTTCTTTATACATACTACTATAGTAGCTTACTGTAGCAGTCTGCGGTGCTGCTGAGCTGACAGTGTCCAGCAGGTCTGTCATCAGTCATTACATAATAAATATATCTACCTGTCCGGCTGCAGTACTAGTGTGATATATATATATATATATATATATATATTGATTTCATCTCATTATCATCCAGTCTATATTAGCAGCAGACACTGTACGGTAGTCCACGGCTGTAGCTACCTCTGTGTCGGCAGTCGCTGGTCCATCCATAATTGTATACCACCTACCCGTGTTTTTTTTTTTTTCTTTCTTCTTTATACATACTACTATAGTAGCTTACTGTAGCAGTCTGCGGTGCTGCTGAGCTGACAGTGTCCAGCAGGTCCGTCATCAGTCATTACATAATAAATATATATTATATACCTGTCCGGCTGCAGTACTAGTGATATTATATATATATTGATTTCATCTGATTATCATCCAGTCTATATTAGCAGCAGACACAGTACGGTAGTCCACGGCTGTAGCTACCTCTGTGTCGGCAGTCGCTCGTCCATCCATAAGTATACTAGTATCCATCCATCTCCATTGTTTACCTGAGGTGCCTTTTAGTTGTGCCTATTAAAATATGGAGAACAAAAATGTTGAGGTTCCAAAATTAGGGAAAGATCAAGATCCACTTCCACCTCGTGCTGAAGCTGCTGCCACTAGTCATGGCCGAGACGATGAAATGCCAGCAACGTCGTCTGCCAAGGCCGATGCCCAATGTCATAGTACAGAGCATGTAAAATCAAAAACACCAAATATCAGTAAAAAAGGACTCCAAAATCTAAAATAAAATTGTCGGAGGAGAAGCGTAAACTTGCCAATATGCCATTTACCACACGGAGTGGCAAGGAACGGCTGAGGCCCTGGCCTATGTTCATGGCTAGTGGTTCAGCTTCACATGAGGATGGAAGCACTCAGCCTCTTGCTAGAAAAATGAAAAGACTCAAGCTGGCAAAAGCACCGCAAAGAACTGTGCGTTCTTCGAAATCCCAAATCCACAAGGAGAGTCCAATTGTGTCGGTTGCGATGCCTGACCTTCCCAACACTGGACGTGAAGAGCATGCGCCTTCCACCATTTGCACGCCCCCTGCAAGTGCTGGAAGGAGCACCCGCAGTCCAGTTCCTGATAGTCAGATTGAAGATGTCAGTGTTGAAGTACACCAGGATGAGGAGGATATGGGTGTTGCTGGCGCTGGGGAGGAAATTGACAAGGAGGATTCTGATGGTGAGGTGGTTTGTTTAAGTCAGGCACCCGGGGAGACACCTGTTGTCCGTGGGAGGAATATGGCCGTTGACATGCCTGGTGAAAATACCAAAAAAATCAGCTCTTCGGTGTGGAAGTATTTCAACAGAAATGCGGACAACATTTGTCAAGCCGTGTGTTGCCTTTGTCAAGCTGTAATAAGTAGGGGTAAGGACGTTAACCACCTCGGAACATCCTCCCTTATACGTCACCTGCACCGCATTCATAATAAGTCAGTGACAAGTTCAAAAACTTTGGGCGACAGCGGAAGCAGTCCACTGACCAGTAAATCCCTTCCTCTTGTAACCAAGCTCACGCAAACCACCCAACCAACTCCCTCAGTGTCAATTTCCTCCTTCCCCAGGAATGCCAATAGTCCTGCAGGCCATGTCACTGGCAATTCTGACGAGTCCTCTCCTGCCTGGGATTCCTCCGATGCATCCTTGCGTGTAATGCCTACTGCTGCTGGCGCTGCTGTTGTTGCTGCTGGGAGTCGATGGTCATCCCAGAGGGGAAGTCGTACTCGTAAGCCCACTTTTACTACTTCCACCAAGCAATTGACTGTCCAACAGTCCTTTGCGAGGAAGATGAAATATCACAGCAGTCATCCTGCTGCAAAGCGGATAACTGAGGCATTGGCATCCTGGGTGGTGAGAAACGTGGTTCCGGTATCCATCATTACTGCAGAGCCAACTAGAGACTTGTTGGAGGTACTGTGTCCCCGGTACCAAATACCATCTAGGTTCCATTTCTCTAGGCAGGCGATACCGAAAATGTACACAGACCTCAGAAAAAGAGTCACCAGTGTCCTAAAAAATGCAGCTGTACCCAATGTCCACTTAACCACGGACATGTGGACAAGTGGAGCAGGGCAGGGTCAGGACTATATGACTGTGACAGCCCACTGGGTAGATGTATGGACTCCCGCCGCAAGAACAGCAGCGGCGGCACCAGTAGCAGCATCTCGCAAACGCCAACTCTTTCCTAGGCAGGCTACGCTTTGTATCACCGCTTTCCAGAATACGCACACAGCTGAAAACCTCTTACGGCAACTGAGGAAGATCATCGCGGAATGGCTTACCCTAATTGGACTCTCCTGTGGATTTGTGGCATCGGACAACGCCAGCAATATTGTGTGCGCATTAAATCTGGGCAAATTCCAGCACGTCCCATGTTTTGCACATACCTTGAATTTGGTGGTGCAGAATTTTTAAAAAAACGACAGGGGCGTGCAAGAGATGCTGTCGGTGGCCAGAAGAATTGCGGGACACTTTCGGCGTACAGGCACCACGTACAGAAGACTGGAGCAACACCAAAAACGCCTGAACCTGCCCTGCCATCATCTGAAGCAAGAAGTGGTAACGAGGTGGAATTCAACCCTATATATGCTTCAGAGGTTGGAGGAGCAGCAAAAGGCCATTCAAGCCTATACAATTCAGCACGATATAGGAGGTGGAATGCACCTGTCTCAAGCGCAGTGGAGAATGATTTCAACGTTGTGCAAGGTTCTGCTGCCCTTTGAACTTGCCACACGTGAAGTCAGTTCAGACACTGCCAGCCTGAGTCAGGTCATTCCCCTCATCAGGCTTTTGCAGAAGAAGCTGGAGACATTGAAGGAGGAGCTAACACGGAGCGATTCCGCTAGGCATGTGGGACTTGTGGATGGAGCCCTTAATTCGCTTAGCAAGGATTCACGGGTGGTCAATCTGTTGAAATCAGAGCACTACATTTTGGCCACCGTGCTCGATCCTAGATTTAAAACTTACCTTGGATCTCTCTTTCCGGCAGACACAAGTCTGCTGGGGTTCAAGGACCTGCTGGTGAGAAAATTGTCAAGTCAAGCGGAACGCGACCTGTCAACAACATCTCCTCCTTCACATTCTCCCGCAACTGGGGGTGCGAGGAAAAGGCTCAGAATTCCGAGCCCACCCGCTGGCGGTGATGCAGGGCAGTCTGGAGCGACTGCTGATGCTGACATCTGGTCCGGACTGAAGGACCTGTCAACGATTACGGACATGTCGTCTACTGTCACTGCATATGATTCTCTCCCCATTGAAAGAATGGTGGAGGATTATATGAGTGACCGCATCCAAGTAGGCACGTCACACAGTCCGTACTTATACTGGCAGGAAAAAGAGGCAATTTGGAGGCCCTTGCACAAACTGGCTTTATTCTACCTAAGTTGCCCTCCCACAAGTGTGTACTCCGAAAGAGTGTTTAGTGCCGCCGCTCACCTTGTCAGCAATCGGCGTACGAGGTTACTTCCAGAAAATGTGGAGAAGATGATGTTCATTAAAATGAATTATAATCAATTCCTCCGTGGAGACATTGACCAGCAGCAATTGCCTCCACAAAGTACACAGGGAGCTGAGATGGTGGATTCCAGTGGGGACGAATTGATAATCTGTGAGGAGGGGGATGTACACGGTGATATATCGGAGGATGATGATGAGGTGGACATCTTGCCTCTGTAGAGCCAGTTTGTGCAAGGAGAGATTAATTGCTTCTTTTTTGGTGGGGGTCCAAACCAACCCGTCATTTCAGTCACAGTCGTGTGGCAGACCCTGTCACTGAAATGATGGGTTGGTTAAAGTGTGCATGTCCTGTTTATACAACATAAGGGTGGGTGGGAGGGCCCAAGGACAATTCCATCTTGCACCTCTTTTTTCTTTAATTTTTCTTTGCGTCATGTGCTGTTTGGGGAGTGTTTTTTTTGGAAGGGCCATCCTGCATGACACTGCAGTGCCACTCCTAGATGGGCCCGGTGTTTGTGTCGGCCACTAGGGTCGCTTATCTTACTCACACAGCTACCTCATTGCGCCTCTTTTTTTCTTTGCGTCATGTGCTGTTTGGGGAGTGTTTTTTGGAAGGGCCATCCTGCGTGACACTGCAGTGGCACTCCTAGATGGGCCCGGTGTTTGTGTCGGCCACTAGGGTCGCTTATCTTACTCACACAGCTACCTCATTGCGCCTCTTTTTTTCTTTGCGTCATGTGCTGTTTGGGGAGTGTTTTTTGGAAGGGCCATCCTGCGTGACACTGCAGTGCCACTCCTAGATGGGCCCGGTGTTTGTGTCGGCCACTAGGGTCGCTTATCTTACTCACACAGCTACCTCATTGCGCCTCTTTTTTCCTTTGCGTCATGTGCTGTTTGGGGAGTGTTTTTTGGAAGGGCCATCCTGCGTGACACTGCAGTGCCACTCCTAGATGGGCCCGGTGTTTGTGTCGGCCACTAGGGTCGCTTAGCTTAGTCATCCAGCGACCTCGGTGCAAATTTTAGGACTAAAAATAATATTGTGAGGTGTGAGGTATTCAGAATAGACTGAAAATGAGTGGAAATAATGGTTATTGAGGTTAATAATACTTTGGGATCAAAATGACCCCCAAATTCTATGATTTAAGCTGTTTTTTAGGGTTTTTTGAAAAAAACACCCGAATCCAAAACACACCCGAATCCGACAAAAAAAATTCGGTGAGGTTTTGCCAAAACGCGGTCGCGGAACCGAACCCAAAACCAAAACACAAAACCCGAAAAATTTCAAGTGCACATCTCTAATATATATCAGGGGTTTTGGATGAGGTTGCAGGAGCAGATTATGACAAAACCTCTACAGATATTTTTAAAACCTGTGTTTCAGTCTCATTATGAGCTATCCTGGGATATCATTCCCTTAAGAGAAGCCACCCATGGGGACTTGGATTGAGAAGTCTGAGACAGTACATTGCATTCCTGAGTACATGGAATAGACTCCTCTGTAGAGAACACACACTCCACAGCACAATATACAGAGTCCCTAGACATGGCAATGTGAGATATGTAACATACACACACACATAGGAAAATGTCAGACACTGTTTCCCCCAAGTACCATCATAGAGACACAGAGTATAAGGAGCCAGCACACACAGTGCCCCAGTAGGCAGCTATATGATAAATGCCTGGTGCTGACTGAGTAATCTTAATAGGTTAAACAGGTAATAACACTCCCCCCCCCCTTCTTTAACCCCCTGGTTCCGCACAGGATTGCTGGAGTCATGTGGAGGGTCAGCGCTCCCTGTCAGCGTTCTCTGTATGTGATCTGCAGGAAGAAAATGGCGCTGGTGAGTGCTGGATCCGCTCTGAGGAAGAAGCCCCGCCCCCTGTAATGGCGTGCCTTCCCACACTTAATAGTTTATACTGGCCTAAGGTTTGCTGCAGCTAACAGTGGGATTAGCCCCTGTTAGCTAGTTTTGACCAGTGTTAGGGTTAGAGATGAGCGGGTTCGGTTCCTCGGAATCCGAACGCCCCCGAACTTCAGCCTTTTTACACGGGTCCGAGGCAGACTCGGATCTTCCCGCCTTGCTCGGCTAACCCGAGCGCGCCCGAACGTCATCATCCCGCTGTCGGATTCTCGCGAGGCTCGTATTCTATCGCGAGACTCGGATTCTATATAAGGAGCCGTGCGTCGCCGCCATTTTCACACGTGCATTGAGATTGATAGGGAGAGGACGTGGCTGGCGTCCTCTCCGTTAGAATAGATAGAGACACTTGAGTTGATTACTTAGTAATTTTGGGGAGCATTAGGAGGACTCAGACTGCAGAGTTTTGCTGATAGTTACTAGTGACTGACCACCACCAGTTTTATTTATTATTTAATATAATCCGTTCTCTGCATGAAAAAAAACGATACACAGTCACATACCATATCTGTGCTCAGCCTCAGTGTGCTGCATGATAATATCATCTATATGTATATCTGACTGTGCTGAGTGCTCACTGCTCACACAGCTGAATTGTGGGGGAGACTGGGGTGCAGTTATAGCAGGAGTTCAGTGCACACTTTTGCTGCCAGTGTGACTGACCAGTGACCACCAGTATATTGTCTGCCTGAAAAAGTTAAACACTCCTGTGGTGTTTTTATTTTTATTCTATAAACGCATTCTGCTGACAGTGTCCAGCAGGTCCGTCATTCATTATATTATATAAATATTTACCTGCAGTAGTGTTATATTTTTTTTGTTCTTCTCTATCATCTTTATCATCTCTATATTAGCAGACGCAGTACGGTAGTCCACGGCTGTGGCTACCTCTGTGTCGTCAGTGCTCGTCCATAATTGTATACCTACCTGTGGTGGGGTTTTTTTTTCTATCTTCTTCATACTAGTAGTTTAGGAGTCTGCTGACAGTGTCCAGCAGGTCCGTCATTATATTATATATACCTGCAGTAGTGATATATATATATTTTTTTATATCATTATCATCTCTATACTAGCAGACGCAGTACGGTAGTCCACGGCTGTAGCTACCTCTGTGTCGTCAGTGCTCGTCCATAATTGTATACCTACCTGTGGTGGTTTTTTTTTCTATCTTCTTCATACTAGTAGTTTAGGAGTCTGCTGACAGTGTCCAGCAGGTCCGTCATTATATTATATATACCTGCAGTAGTGATATATATATATATTTTTTATATCATTACCATCTCTATACTAGCAGACGCAGTACGGTAGTCCACGGCTGTAGCTACCTCTGTGTCGTCAGTGCTCGTCCATAATTGTATACCTACCTGTGGTGGGGTTTTTTTTTCTATCTTCTTCATACTAGTAGTTTAGGAGTCTGCTGACAGTGTCCAGCAGGTCCGTCATTATATTATATATACCTGCAGTAGTGATATATATATATATATATATTTTATATCATTATCATCTCTATACTAGCAGACGCAGTACGGTAGTCCACGGCTGTAGCTACCTCTGTGTCGTCAGTGCTCGTCCATAATTGTATACCTACCTGTGGTGGGTTTTTTTTTTCTATCTTCTTCATACTAGTAGTTTAGGAGTCTGCTGACAGTGTCCAGCAGGTCCGTCATTATATTATATATACCTGCAGTAGTGATATATATATATATTTTATATCATTATCATCTCTATACTAGCAGACGCAGTACGGTAGTCCACGGCTGTAGCTACCTCTGTGTCGTCAGTGCTCGTCCATAATTGTATACCTACCTGTGGTGGGTTTTTTTTTTCTATCTTCTTCATACTAGTAGTTTAGGAGTCTGCTGACAGTGTCCAGCAGGTCCGTCATTATATTATATATACCTGCAGTAGTGATATATATATATATATATATATTTTATATCATTATCATCTCTATACTAGCAGACGCAGTACGGTAGTCCACGGCTGTAGCTACCTCTGTGTCGTCAGTGCTCGTCCATAATTGTATACCTACCTGTGGTGGGTTTTTTTTTTCTATCTTCTTCATACTAGTAGTTTAGGAGTCTGCTGACAGTGTCCAGCAGGTCCGTCATTATATTATATATACCTGCAGTAGTGATATATATATATATTTTATATCATTATCATCTCTATACTAGCAGACGCAGTACGGTAGTCCACGGCTGTAGCTACCTCTGTGTCGTCAGTGCTCGTCCATAATTGTATACCTACCTGTGGTGGGTTTTTTTTTTCTATCTTCTTCATACTAGTAGTTTAGGAGTCTGCTGACAGTGTCCAGCAGGTCCGTCATTCATTATATTATATAAATATTTACCTGCAGTAGTGTTATATTTTTTTTGTTCTTCTCTATCATCTTTATCATCTCTATATTAGCAGACGCAGTACGGTAGTCCACGGCTGTGGCTACCTCTGTGTCGTCAGTGCTCGTCCATAATTGTATACCTACCTGTGGTGGGTTTTTTTTTTCTATCTTCTTCATACTAGTAGTTTAGGAGTCTGCTGACAGTGTCCAGCAGGTCCGTCATTATATTATATATACCTGCAGTAGTGATATATATATATTTTTTTATATCATTATCATCTCTATACTAGCAGACGCAGTACGGTAGTCCACGGCTGTAGCTACCTCTGTGTCGTCAGTGCTCGTCCATAATTGTATACCTACCTGTGGTGGTTTTTTTTTTCTATGTTCTTCATACTAGTAGTTTAGGAGTCTGCTGACAGTGTCCAGCAGGTCCGTCATTATATTATATATACCTGCAGTAGTGATATATATATATATATTTTATATCATTATCATCTCTATACTAGCAGACGCAGTACGGTAGTCCATGGCTATAGCTACCTCTGTGTCGTCAGTGCTCGTCCATAATTGTATACCTACCTGTGGTGGGGGTTTTTTCTATCTTTTTCATACTAGTAGTTTAGGAGTCTGCTGACAGTGTCCAGCAGGTCCGTCATTATATTATATATACCTGCAGTAGTGATATATATATATTTTTTATATCATTATCATCTCTATACTAGCAGACGCAGTACGGTAGTTCACGGCTCACAAAGAAAATTTTACACCAAAAAGAAATTGCGCTATCGAGCTGCAGGTCAGTGGACACTCAGAGGTGGGATGTTACCCTCATCCCTAGAAAGAATACCTAAAACTGTTGAAATTTCTGAGCGTCCTCTATCCCGCGCTCCCCTTAATTTATGAAAAACAAACAAAGGAGGTGGATCTCTACTTATCTTAGATCAGGTGTTTTTCTCTCAAAGATATACCTTCTTCATACCCCCTTGTGCTGTCAAACGGGGTGTATGTTCATTCAGAGGTAATACATGTAAGAGAAAGGTCAGAGAAAACACTCTAGTGTATTAACCTTTTAACAACTTAAACCACAATCCCTTGTCAGAAATTGTGGATTATAATGACAGGAAATATTTATGATAAAAGTTTATCTTTTTAATAGTTCAATGAAGTTCAAAAAGATGATCAAACGATAAAATCCAAGCATAAAATCTTCATCACATAGAACAAGATTCTCATATCCAAGCAAAATATGAGGGTGGCTTCCTACCAGATTTGGGGTTTCATAAGTGCACCAAAATTTGTCGCTGTATTGATGTTTCCAACATCCCCAGGAACGGTCAGCTCCAAGCAATGGGCACCTCGTCCTCTCCTCGTCCAGGTAATCAGCCACCAGAATGTCACAAGTCAGCCAACGCGTTTCGATCCGTGGATCTTTTTCAAGGCATGTCCTTCACATACTGTATGTTGCCTCCTGTTAAGTATAGGTAAAGCCTGCTTCTACCTCTTCTGAGGCATGAACTAGTGGGAGCAACGCACCTGATGCTACTTCTGCTGCCAGGCAAGTCTAAAGAGACAGGTGTCCATGCATATTTGTGATATCATTAACCCCAACTAAATACTAATAGTTATAACCTTGTAGGGCAGGCATTCCCAACCACGGCCCTCAAGGCACACCAACAGTGCAGGTAGTCCACCAACAGTACGGTAGTCCACGGCTGTAGCTACCTCTGTGTCGTCAGTCACTCGTCATCCATAAGTATACTAGTATCCATGCATCTCCATTGTTTACCTGAGGTGCCTTTTAGTTGTGCCTATTAAAATATGGAGAACAAAAATGTTGAGGTTCCAAAAATAGGGAAAGATCAAGATCCACTTCCACCTCGTGCTGAAGCTGCTGCCACTAGTCATGGCCGAGACGATAAAATTCCATCAACGTCGTCTGCCAAGGCCGATGCCCAATGTCATAGTACAGAGCATGTAAAATCCAAAACACAAAATATCAGTAAAAAAAGGACTTAAAAAATCTAAAATAAAATCATCGGAGGAGAAGCGTAAACTTGCCAATATGCCATTTACCACACGGAGTGGCAAGGAATGGCTGAGGCCCTGGCCTATGTTCATGGCTAGTGGTTCAGCTTCACATGAGGATGGAAGCACTCAGCCTCTCGCTAGAAAAATGAAAAGACTTAAGCTGGCAAAAGCACAGCAAAGAACTGTGCGTTCTTCGAAATCCCAAATCCACAAGGAGAGTCCAATTGTGTCGGTTGCGATGCCTGACCTTCCCAACACTGGACGTGAAGAGCATGCGCCTTCCACCATTTGCACGCCCCCTGCAAGTGCTGGAAGGAGCACCCGCAGTCCAGTTCCTGATAGTCAGATTGAAGATGTCAGTGTTGAAGTACACCAGGATGAGGAGGATATGGGTGTTGCTGGCGCTGGGGAGGAAATTGACAAGGAGGATTCTGATGGTGAGGTGGTTTGTTTAAGTCAGGCACCCGGGGAGACACCTGTTGTCCGTGGGAGGAATATGGCCATTGACATGCCTGGTGAAAATACCAAAAAAATCAGCTCTTCGGTGTGGAAGTATTTCAACAGAAATGCGGACAACAGGTGTCAAGCCGTGTGTTGCCTTTGTCAAGCTGTAATAAGTAGGGGTAAGGACGTTAACCACCTCGGAACATCCTCCCTTATACGTCACCTGCAGCGCATTCATCATAAATCAGTGACAAGTTCAAAAACTTTGGGCGACAGCGGAAGCAGTCCACTGACCAGTAAATCCCTTCCTCTTGTAACCAAGCTCACGCAAACCACCCCACCAACTCCCTCAGTGTCAATTTCCTCCTTCCCCAGGAATGCCAATAGTCCTGCAGGCCATGTCACTGGCAATTCTGACGAGTCCTCTCCTGCCTGGGATTCCTCCGATGCATCCTTGCGTGTAACGCCTACTGCTGCTGGCGCTGCTGTTGTTGCTGCTGGGAGTCGATGGTCATCCCAGAGGGGAAGTCGTAAGACCACTTTTACTACTTCCACCAAGCAATTGACTGTCCAACAGTCCTTTGCGAGGAAGATGAAATATCACAGCAGTCATCCTGCTGCAAAGCGGATAACTGAGGCCTTGGCATCCTGGGTGGTGAGAAACGTGGTTCCGGTATCCATCATTACTGCAGAGCCAACTATAGACTTGATTGAGGTACTGTGTCCCCGGTACCAAATACCATCTAGGTTCCATTTCTCTAGGCAGGCGATACCGAAAATGTACACAGACCTCAGAAAAAGACTCACCAGTGTCCTAAAAAATGCAGTTGTACCCAATGTCCACTTAACCACGGACATGTGGACAAGTGGAGCAGGGCAGACTCAGGACTATATGACTGTGACAGCCCACTGAGTAGATGTATTGACTCCCGCCGCAAGAACAGCAGCGGCGGCACCAGTAGCAGCATCTCGCAAACGCCAACTCGTTCCTAGGCAGGCTACGCTTTGTATCACCGCTTTCCAGAATACGCACACAGCTGAAAACCTCTTACGGCAACTGAGGAAGATCATCGCAGAATGGCTTACCCCAATTGGACTCTCCTGTGGATTTGTGGCATCGGACAACGCCAGCAATATTGTGTGTGCATTAAATATGGGCAAATTCCAGCACGTCCCATGTTTTGCACATACCTTGAATTTGGTGGTGCAGAATTTTTAAAAAAAACGACAGGGGCGTGCAAGAGATGCAGTCGGTGGCCAGAAGAATTGCGGGACACTTTCGGCGTACAGGCACCACGTACAGAAGACTGGAGCAACACCAAAAACGCCTGAACCTGCACTGCCATCATCTGAAGCAAGAAGTGGTAATGAGGTAGAATTCAACCCTGTATATGCTTCAGAGGTTGGAGGAGCAGCAAAAGGCCATTCAAGCCTATACAACTGACCACGATATAGGAGGTGGAATGCACCTGTCTCAAGCGCAGTGGAGAATGATTTCAACGTTGTGCAAGGTTCTGCAACCTTTTGAACTTGCTACACGTGAAGTCAGTTCAGACACTGCCAGCCTGAGTCAGGTCATTCCCCTCATCAGGCTTTTGCAGAAGAAGCTGGAGACATTGAAGGAGGAGCTAACACGGAGCGATTCCGCTAGGCATGTGGGACTTGTGGATGGAGCCCTTAATTCGCTTAACAAGGATTCACGGGTGGCCAATCTGTTGAAATCAGAGCACTACATTTAGGCAACCGTGCTCGATCCTAGATTTAAAACCTACCTTGGATCTCTCTTTCCGGCAGACACAAGTCTGCTGGGGTTCAAAGAACTGCTGGTGAGAAAATTGTCAAGTCAAGCGGAACGTGACCTGTCAACATCTCCTCCTTCACATTCTCCCGCAACTGGGGGTGCGAGGAAAAGGCTCAGAATTCCGAGCCCACCCGCTGGCGGTGATGCAGGGCAGTCTGGAGCGACTGCTGATGCTGACATCTGGTCCGGACTGAAGGACCTGACAACGATTACGGACATGTCGTCTACTGTCACTGCATATGATTCTCTCACCATTGAAAGAATGGTGGAGGATTATATGAGTGACCGCATCCAAGTAGGCACGTCAGACAGTCCGTACGTATACTGGCAGGAAAAAGAGGCAATTTGGAGGCCCTTGCACAAACTGGCTTTATTCTACCTAAGTTGCCCTCCCACAAGTGTGTACTCCGAAAGAGTGTTTAGTGCCGCCGCTCACCTTGTCAGCAATCGGCGTACGAGGTTACTTCCAGAAAATGTGGAGAAGATGATGTTCATTAAAATGAATTATAATCAATTCCTCCATGGAGACATTCACCAGCAGCAATTGCCTCCACAAAGTACACAGGGAGCTGTGATGGTGGATTCCAGTGGGGACGAATTGATAATCTGTGAGGAGGGGGATGTACACGGTGATGAATCGGAGGATGATGATGAGGTGGACATCTTGCCTCTGTAGAGCCAGTTTGTGCAAGGAGAGATTAATTGCTTCTTTTTTGGTGGGGGTCCAAACCAACCCGTCATTTCAGTCACAGTCGTGTGGCAGACCCTGTCACTGAAATGATGGGTTGGTTAAAGTGTGCATGTCCTGTTTATACAACATAAAGGTGGGTGGGAGGGCCCAAGGACAATTCCATCTTGCACCTCTTTTTTCTTTCATTTTTCTTTGCGTCATGTGCTGTTTGGGGAGTGTTTTTCGGAAGGGCCATCCTGCGTGACACTGCAGTGCCACTCCTAGATGGGCCAGGTGTTTGTGTCGGCCACTAGGGTCGCTTATCTTAGTCACACAGCTACCTCATTGCACCTCTTTTTTTTCTTCTTTGCGTCATGTGCTGTTTGGGGAGTGTTTTTTGGAAGGGCCATCCTGCGTGACACTGCAGTGCCACTCCTAGATGGGCCAGGTGTTTGTGTCGGCCACTAGGGTCACTTATCTTAGTCACACAGCTACCTCATTGCGCCTCTTTTTTTTCTTCTTTGCGTCATGTGCTGTTTGGGGAGTATTTTTTGGAAGGGCCATCCGGCCTGACACTGCAGTGCCACTCCTAGATGGGCCAGGTGTTTGTGTCGGCCACTAGGGTCGCTTAGCTTACTCACACAGCTACCTCTTTGCGCCTCTTTTTTTCTTTGCGTCATGTGCTGTTTGGGAAGTGTTTTATGGAAGGGCCATCCTGCGTGACACTGCAGTGCCACTCCTAGATGGGCCAGGTGTTTGTGTCGGCCACTTGGGTCGCTGAGCTTAGTCATCCAGCGACCTCGGTGCAAATTTTAGGACTAAAAATAATATTGTGAGGTGTGAGGTGTTCAGAATAGACTGAAAATGAGTGGAAATTATGGTTATTGAGGTAAATAATACTTTGGGATCAAAATGACCCCCAAATTCTATGATTTAAGCTATTGATAAAGCTAAATATTTATCGTATATAATACCCTTTATGAGGTCTAAGAACACTGTACGCTATCTACGTATGAAATACCGTAAGGGTACGCTAGTTGCGTAACAATCGCTTTGCCGTGATCGAGACGCTCAAGCGTCACGTTCACTCACGGCCAAGAGATCACAGGCAGGCACGTTATTAGCTGTTAACTAAAGTAATGATTCGCTATAGCGTAGCGAACGATCGGGACCACGAGGAGATCACCAGCGGAGCTGACGCTCACTATATTAAACCTTTGTATCTAAACCATAAACAGTGTATTGTGCAGTAAAACCTTAGTGTAATGTTAGAGAGTAAATGCAACACAGTATAACCTTATTACCTTAAAAGCTGTTTGAGCGTCACCGACGCTCTGAGAATACTTAATACTATAAGAAACACACAGATACCGTGCTCAGGGTCCAACGCCTAAAATATATATTATGAATGCTATACTTGCAAAAGAGTTAAACACAATACAAGTCATACACTACAATATAACATAGACTACCTAACCAGATAACTACACAGGAAATACAATACAATACAATTTAAGGGAAAATGAGTGAGAGAGTGAGAAGGAGAGAGAGAGAGAGAATTTGAGAGAGATTGGCCCACAATAACAAGAAGATCAATATAGTTGCGGAGAAACACTTACGCACAAGGGGAAACGATCACATGCGCCTCGATATCCAGCTCCCGATTATCAGCAATGAGAACCGTTGAAGAGAGTGAACTGGATATGGTCGGCCTGCCTATTTATGCCCCACACACAATACAATTCAATGGTCCCTACAATCTCATTGTTCATTGGACACAGGAATTCGGCTTCGCATTATAACAAAAGGTCATAGGTTGATTCATACAGGTGGGCTGTGACTGTTTCCAACTGTTCAGGTGGGTGGGATACTGAGTTTCCCGCCGCATGACTAAATAAGAACAAATAATAGTAAATGGACATAAACTTCTTATGTCCATAACTATTCGCACGAGCGATTAATCCGCTCCAAACCAACACCGGAATATTGCTATTTAAATACTCTTCCGATGGGTACCAAACACCACTGTATGACCCCTGTTAGACCCTTCGTACAATACAAAGAGGGATCTCTCTGTTCAGGAACATGCTATGTTAACTAAACTTTCAGAATCTATCAAAGGGACCATGATCTACAAAATACATTATTACTGAAAATATGTAACGATTGAGTCGCACGCTACGATCACATAAACTCTACCGTAAATACGCATACCGTGCGCCTGCGGGTGCCCGCGACTGTGGGTATGCGCACACATGGGAGAGCGTACGCATGCACAGCACGGACCTGTGTGAGGTGCAAATATGGTAGTGTGCATAGAGATATTTTTCTGACTTTGACAGTCCACCCTTTGGCAGTCAACAATAACTGCCACTTCCTGAAAACAGTTCAAAAAGAGAAAAATATATGTTAGGGGTTAATAAATTTACATGGTTGGGTAAGGGAGGAGAGGAGATGGTAGGAAAAGGGTATGACCTAGTGAGATAGCAGAAGCATGTGTGTATGAATCCGTGCTTGGGGGTCATGTATCATCGTGCCGTACGTGTTTTAAATCAAGCTTCGAGGTATTGCGAAGTATACATTTGAATTCCTTCTTATCCCGTGGTACGGGTCTGTGGATGGGCTGTCAAACTTTACCGAGCTCTTTTCGGTTTTGGTTGTAACAAAATGGGGGAGCACATTTTAGTTGATGATACATGAATGGGGGAGATATGTGATTGCTGATATCTGTGCCTGTATTCCCTATCGACTATGTGTGTCATTACCTGAGGGTTGTAGAAATGAAGAAAAGACATAATTACGGTAAATGCGGTGGTATTCTATGTCAGGTAAATGTACAGTCGTCGATTGAGGTCTTGTTTGGTGTCTGTTGAATGCAGTCTTCTTTGTGCTTTTGCCCATAAGGTGCGAGCAAAAGCTGTCAATGTCCATAGATTTACAAAAGTGTTGGGCTAGCATAATTTTAAAATTTCTAGGGAAACTGGGGATCCATGGCATAGTTCATCAAAAATCTGTGTATCAGGTTGTCAAACTTCTTCTTTAATCCCTCTGTTGTCTGTTTATCGGCTCATCAAATTCCTCGTCCAAGTGGGTCTTGTTACCTTGGAGGAAACGGAAAAACAGGTGAAAGAAACGGACCGTAGAAATCGCATTTTCATCACATCATTGTTTCTACATTTGGGTCATAAATCAAGTCCAGGTTAATTACAGTTTCCTCACTCCTTAAACTCATTACCCTTGTACGATGTTTGCACTTCATTAAAGCCTGACCGCATCTAAATATCAATCCAATCGATATGACAACACCTAAGATACATAGGAGAAACTTCCCAACATCCATTATGACTCCTTGAGCCCAGTCTCCTAAACCAGAAAACCAATTTCGCGGGTTCAACCATGACACCCAACCAGTCAGCTCATTACCTACAGCAGCAAGAGTGAGATTGTGTCTCCTGCGAAATTCCCACTTCAATTGGAGAATATCGTCCATCTTCTGGTCTATGACCTCGACCGGGTCCTCGGTGCTATTCGTAATATATGTGCAACATTTCACGCCGTATTGTGTTGCCAGTGTGACACAATATCCGCCTGTCACTGCTGTGAGGTAATTGAGAACCATTCTATGCTGTACCAGTTCTGTTTTGTAAGCCTGAAGTTCTCTTCCAGTATACCTAAACGTGTCATCATACATTTCAGTGATATTGTCTAACAAATTTGCGAGCGCCGATATGTATTTATAATTCAGCACTCCTCTAGCGGTGCGGGTGAAATCTAACGCGATTAAGAATTGAATCCCGTGGATTCACTTATCAGATCAGAGGCCGGATGCTCTGTCTTCTCTATCAGGTGCCTTTTAACAACGTGCTCATAATGGGTGTGAGTATAAGGAGCTTGGGCACCACGGTGTATGTCTTTCATTTTGTCATGTGATACAGTCATTACTTCATGCAGTACTTTTCCAATATAACACAATCCTTCAGAGTTTGGGGCAAGCCACTTGTACGCCTTTCTCCCGCATATGAAATATGCATCATCGGGGAGAACATATGGGACGGAGTAGGACATAACCATATTACACAGCTTCCATGTGAAATCTCCTAACCCTAATTCTTCCATCTGCTTAGTACACGTATCAGGTTGTACGATATGTGCACAGTATCCTGGTGATACCTCTCCAACTTTAGTAATCCTATTTCCTAAGGTATACCTATACCGGAAAGATTTTCCTCTACTGGCTATGTGGCGTACAAGCTCTGTATCTGTAGGCATTCTATCTGCTCTATGCGAAAAGGTCATGGTGTGGTTACTCCATGACACTTCCCAATTTCCCGGTTTTCGGGGATTGGAGATGTTGAAACATAATAGGGACCTATCCACATGGTATTGGTGGAGCTTCAAACTAGGAGGGCTGGAGATATTAAACCTCCGGTCCACCGGTCTCCCACCATTTAACTCAAGTACCTCCTCTATCGTTAAAGGAAATGGTACTAGCCCTGATTTGCTATGACCCTGAGGTACTTGAGAGCATACCCAACAATCTGTTTTGTTTAACACATTACCCACTAAGGAGTGATAATCACTCAATGGATGCCGGTCCATATGGATATTAAAACTGGATTGGCATTTCTTAATGCACCCATCCTCAATGACATTGTTACAGAGCCTACAGATACAGTTTTCTTCAGCTAACAATCCTTCACAATTCCTTCTATGGTGAATGCTATCGGATCGTTTTCTGATACTCGCCTTTGCTTGTTGATTATGTTGTTCTCGGAAAACTACGCCTCCATCTTTATCATCAGAACCCATTCCAGAACCTCTCTCGACCTCCATGGTACTCTCGCCGGAACAGACTGCTCTGGTCAACATCATGGTCAACAGGAAAATCCGGATCACAGTCTCTTGGGGCAAGTCCATCTTATAGGAGGAGACGAAGAAGAATGAGAGGGGGAAAAAAAATAATTGAGGGAGATGGGATGGGAAGTTGGAGAAAAACAATAAAAGGGAAACAGGGGATCGACAACTGCTTTTGATCTTGTGGTTCTCGATGCTCAGGTGCCGCCTTAGTCCTCCTGGAACAGACACTCCAGTGATACAACCTCTACCGTCTGTTCCTTATCGCGGGACCTCTCTGGATCAGCAACCTTCTTACAGTGGGACGAATGAACCCAAGTCTCTCTCTCAGCAACCTTCAATGCTGTAGTGCTAGTCAATAAGACCTGGTATGGTCCTTCCCATCTGTCAATAAGGCAACCTGAGCGTAGAAAATTCCGTATCATTACATAATCCCCAGGTTCAATGTCATGACAATTACTATCTGGTAAATCAGGAATCACTAACTTCAGATTATCATTTTGATTCCTTAACTGGTTACTCATGTTAATCAGGTATTTTACAGTCACTTCATTGTTACACTTCAAATCATCCTGAGGGTTAATCATAACATGCGGTTGTCGACCAAACAAGATTTCAAAGGGAGACAGATTAAGAGGGGACCTGGGAGTGGTTCTGATGCTGTACAGTACAATGGGTAAAGCTTCTGGCCATGTCAATCCTGTCTCTGCCATCACTTTACTCAGTTTATTTTTAATAGTGCTGTTCACTCTTTCCACTTTCGCACTCGCCTGTGGACGGTATGGAGTATGCAGCTTGCTATCAATTCCCATCAATTTACACATTCCTTGAAAGACATCACCTGTAAAATGGGTACCCCTATCACTTTCGATAATTCTAGGGATACCATATCTACATACAAATTCCTGCACAATTTTCTTAGCAGTAAACATAGCGGTATTTGTGGCCGCTGGAAATGCTTCGACCCAATTTGAGAAAACATCTATACAAACAAGTACATATTTCAAATTTCGACAAGGGGGTAATTGAATGAAGTCAATCTGTATTACCTGGAAAGGGCCGCCGGCAGG
The DNA here is from genome assembly GCF_028390025.1 of Pseudophryne corroboree. NCBI lineage: Eukaryota > Metazoa > Chordata > Amphibia > Anura > Myobatrachidae > Pseudophryne > Pseudophryne corroboree. The sequence goes on along the minus strand of NC_086445.1, from coordinate 826,529,355 downwards.
TGGGATATGGGATGGTTCTGTAGGTATTGCCTTTCCAATATTCTTTCTCAAACAGGTAAGGCACGACATGGCTCTTTTACTCGCATGAGAGGAGAATCCTGGGGCGCACCAATATGCTCTTACCAACTTGCACATCCCTTCCTTGCCTAGATGAGTCAGCCCGTGAGCTGCCTCAGCCAAACATGGAAGGTATGTTCTGGGGGCCACCGGTTTACCTTGTCCATCCGTCCAGAGTCCTGAGGACTCCTGGCCATATCCCTTTGCCCTCCAGACTGCCTTTTCCTGTGTGGAACACAAATTTTGCATCTCACACAACTTCTGTGTGTTGATGGTATTAAATACCATCAGTTGTGTGGTGTCTGTCTGTCTGGGGGTAGCAGCTGCTAACTTAGCTGCTTCGTCTGCTCGGCTGTTACCAAGCGATACTGGGTCTTGGCTATATGTATGTGCTTTACATTTGATAACAGCCACTCTGTCGGGTTCCTGTATCGCTGTTAGAAGCCTTTTTATGTGAGCTGCATGCGCTACCGGTGTACCAGCTGCCGTCATGAAATTTCGGAGGCGCCATAGGGCTCCGAAATCATGGACTACCCCGAATGCGTATCTAGAATCGGTGTAGATATTGGCTGATTTGCCCTTAGCCAATTCACATGCTCTGGTTAGGGCGACCAGTTCAGCAACCTGGGCTGAGTGAGGTGGGCCTAGCGGTTCCGCTTCTATGGTGCCTTGGTCATCTACAACTGCGTATCCAGTGCACAAGTCTCCCGAGTCTGACTGTCTATGACAACTACCGTCCGTGTAGAACGTAAGTTCTGCATCTTCCAGTGGGTTGTCACTGATGTCAGGCCTTGCGGTAAAATTTTGGGTCAAATATTCTATACAATCATGAGTGTCTTCCTTTGTATTAAATCCTCCTTCCCCAGTACTCTCATCCTCCACCCTTTGGGTCTGTCCAGACACACTTGGGAGATATGTTGCAGGATTTAATGCACTGCATCTCCTTATGGTGATGTTTACGGGGGCCATTAGTGCCAATTCCCATCTTGTAAACCGCGCCGATGAGACGTGCCTGGTTTGGGCAGACTTTAACAAGGCTGACACTGCATGCGGTGTATGAATTGTGAGGTTGTGACCTAGCACGACGTCTTCGCTTTTCGTTACTAGCAATGCTATCGCAGCAACGCTTCGCAAGCATGTGGGGAGGGATCGCGCTACCGTGTCTAGCTGAGCGCTGTAATATGCTACTGGCCTGCTGGCATCACCGTGCTTTTGGGTTAGTACGCCTGCCGCGCAACCAGCACTTTCTGTTCCGTATAGTTCAAAGGGTTTCCCATAGTCCGGCATACCTAATGCTGGTGCCTGCGTTAGGCACTGTTTAAGTCTCTCAAATGCTGCCTCAGACTCGTCTGTATGCGAAATCCGATCAGGTTTGTTTGAGGAGACCATTTCCTGCAAAGGTAACGCTAAAATGGAAAACCCTGGGATCCAATTACGGCAATACCCACACATTCCTAAAAATGTTCTGATCTGTTGCTGGGTTTGTGGCAGAGTCATGTCTCTAATTGCTTGAATTCTATCAGCGGTCAGGTGTCTCAGTCCTTGTGTTAAACAGTGTCCCAAATATTTTACCTTAGTTTGGCATAATTGCAACTTGTCTTTGGAAACCTTGTGTCCTGTGTCTGAAAGATGAAACAGGAGCTGTTTCGTATCCTTCAGGGATGCCTCCAATGAATCAGAACACAGTAGTAGATCATCCACGTACTGTATTAATACTGATCCACTCACTGGTTGGAAAGACTGTAAACAATCATGCAAAGCCTGAGAAAATATACTTGGGCTATCTATGAATCCTTGTGGTAATCGAGTCCATGTGTATTGGACTCCTCTGTATGTAAATGCGAATAAATATTGACTGTCAGGGTGCAGAGGTACCGAAAAGAAAGCGGAGCAGAGGTCAATAACAGTGAAAAATTTCGCAGTGGGAGGGATTTGCATTAGGATGACAGCTGGATTTGGCACTACGGGGAACTGACTCTCAACTGTTTTGTTAATCCCCCTTAGATCCTGCACTAGCCGGTAACCCCTCCCCCCACTCTTTTTCACAGGGAAGATGGGACTATTAGCAGTGCTGGACGTTCTTACCAGAATGCCCTGTTGTAGCAAGCGCTCTATTACTGGGTAAACTCCTAACTCCACCTCTGGCTTCAGAGGGTACTGTGGGATTTTTGGAGCTATCCTACCATTTTTTACTTGTACAACTACCGGAGCTACGTTTGCCATTAATCCAGTGTCCTGTCCATCTTTAGTCCAAAGTGACTCTGGTATCTGAGATGTCATTTCTTCTACTTGGGAGGGAGTCCTATTTGTCATAGTGGTATGTGACATTAATTTTGACGGGGAGTCTAACATGTCTCGTAGTTCCTGAGCGTGATTCTCAGGTATGTCCAAGAATACACCTTCAGGAGTACAATAAATGACACACCCCATTTTACACAGTAAGTCTCTTCCCAGGAGATTGGTCGGTGCCGATGCAGCCAGCAAAAAGGAATGCTTGGTATGTAAAGGCCCTATTGTAATCTCTGCTGGTTTGCTAACAGGGTAATGCTGGACTACTCCTGTTACTCCCACGGCTGGAATTGTCCTACCAGTGGTCCTCATGCCAACTGTCGAATTTATCACTGATTTGGCCGCCCCTGTGTCTACAAGAAAGTTTAATGATTTACCAGCTACATTGATTGCAATTTCTGGTTCACTTCCAAGACTTGCAATCAATTTTACTGGCTGCAGATTACAGGTATGGCCACACCCCTATTGGGTATGGTGACCTCCCTGAATCCCGCTGGCAGCAACTACTTGTGAGGGAGTTAGCTGGGAACTACCAGAGGTTTGCCAATCTCTGTTTGGGGGGTATCTTTTTGTTTCCCCTGCATGTGGCTCATAACTCCGTTTCTGCGGACCTTGCTCCCAATGTCGTGTGTCGTGTCGTTGTCTAGGGGGTTGGTATGAGTTTCGTACATTCTTTACTCTACAATCTCGTGCCATGTGTCTCTGTTTATGACAAGAATAACAAGTAACCACACTTGACTTACCCACAGGGTTTGGTGATACAAACAAAGGCTGCCTTGTGGTCAGGGCCTGTATACTTACGGCCATTAACTTATCACTTTGTTGTTCCCTGTGTCTGGTGATGTTCCTATCGTGATCAATAGCAGCCTCTCTCAAAGTAGCCACAGACAGACCTCGCCAACATGGTTGTGTGGTCTGTACCCTAGTCTTCAATGACTCTTTTAAACCATCCATCAGTACCGATACTGCTACTTCTCGATGGTTTATGTTTGTTTTAATGTCCTCTATGCCTGTGTATTTTGCCATTTCTGATAATGCTCTGTGAAAATACTCTGCAGCTGTCTCTGACTCCTTCTGTTTAATGGAGAATATCTTGTTCCATCTGACTACCGCTGGGAAATATTCTTTTAACTGTAAGTTTATTCTTTTTACATTGTCTTTGTTGTACACATCTGTAAGAGGTACATCCTGATCTAATCCGCAATCAGCTAAAAATTGAGTTGCGTCAACATTGGAGGGTAAACATGCTCTCAGCAATATCTGCCAGTCTTTATTGTTGGGCTCTACAGTGTTACCTAAGTCTCTGATGTATTTTTGACTGGCAACTAAATCTTTTCTAGGGTCAGGGAATTCAGACACGATGGTCCTTAATTCCATTCTGGAAAATGGGCTATACATGGCAATGTTCCTCACAGGGGTGACCCCTGTTGTGTCAGTTTTCCCATTTGGAACAGCTATTACCCTAACAGGATTAACTCTAACAACATCACTCTGTGTGGGTTCTACAGCCTGTGGTGAAATGGCTTCAGCATAGTGTATGGTGCCGTACTTACCTGTAGACACGACCTCACCTATCCCTCCGCTAGGATCCTTTGTTACTAATCTCGTGGGTGGAGCTGTGCCTACTGTGGTCTCTGCTATGGTGGCTGCTAGAGAGAGCGCTGAAATTGTTGCCGATTCGTCTTCTTGATCACACTCCTGAGGAAAGTTCAAAACAGGGTACAACTTGCACGGGTTAATACTTGCGTTGGTTAATTGGTTAACATTATCTTTAACATTTATACAGTTGCTAAGTGTTTGTGTGTTACACCTTAGTGCGTCATTCTCCGCAACCAATTTTTCTCCTGATATGTATGGTGGCGGTGGGGCCGTGGCTATCAGTTTTCTGATTGAGCCAGATCCCGCCGCCTGAGCCAATCCTCTCTGTATGTCACCTTCCTGCTGCCACAACTGCAAATAATCGTAATGTTTGATTCGTCTCTTTGTTGATTTAATGAGACATATCCTTCTCCTTAAATTCGTTAACACTTCTGTGCTGAAGCTACCTACTCTTGGGAATTTCTCCCCGTCATGTACTGTCATTCTCTCCCATTCATCACATAAAGCTTCTGTGTGACTTCCGTATTTCTCACACATTACATACCTTGCCGACCCAATTGGTCGGTTCACTGAATCAACCCGAACCGAGGTTGATCGCCCCCTACCTGAACAAGTGGCCCCCATAGTTCGAAGGTGTTGCTTTATTTAACCAACCCTTACGCAAACCAAATGTCCAAAATAGGCTGACGGTGGCGGTTTACCGAGTACCCCACTCACTCGCCCACGCCGACCAATACGACCTGATCACACCGATATGGTGCTGGCGTACTCGACCTAGGGCCCCTGCGACCTGAACCTCTATTTACTGGAACCTGTGAGGGTGCTCCGAAGAACACTTACTCTTTCCAGTAACTATTGGTTGCTGGATAGTTCCTGAGTGAGCAGCGAACTTCCCTTAAAATAAAAAAAATTACACAAATCACGTTAGAATGTACAAATAGCGTTTATGACCTTCGTACACAAATAGTACCGGTCAGGTTTACTAATGCACACAATTACGTGCGGTACAATCGTTTAGTACACAAGCAACTAATCTTATGTACTGAGCGACCAGTGGAATCGAAAATTTCGGCTGCGAATTCCTTCAGCCAGAGCTTATATGGCCTATATGGGTGTTGCACCAACCCTTTCTTGGTGTTGTGTCTGTGGACTGTATAGCGGACTTCCTTGTCTGCTGTACCTGAACCTGTTGGTCTGCTATGACCTCCTGGTCTGTTACAGTATGACCTCCTGGTCTGCTACACTCTAATGCTCAAATTGTATATTTAACCAGGGATGCCTCCCTAGCCACCATGTACGTCACTTACACGCATGTACCTCACGAGTACTCGACTTTTCTTGTGGTTCAACCTTAAAAATTGTAAAAAACAAACACTCACTCACCGCATATACACTTTTGTTTCTATTTCTATTTCTGCGCAGAAATTTCTCTTTAGACCAGATGTGTTACAAATTAGGAGAAGGATCTATTAATTTAAATTTGGAATTAAAAAAAATTTGCACGATTTATCGCCTGGCGTTATTTACCGCGTGGCGCTACTTATCGCGTTGAGAGGAGAGAGAGAAAAAAAAAAAAAACTTGTGATTTGAGTTACGTGGGCGTACCCGTACGCTCCGTTGCGTAATATACGCTGCGTGCGTCGGCCCTTGGATTGCGTACGCAAGTCTCAGTCTTTTGTTAGAGACACGTGTACGCAAAGCAAAGATCCACCGTAACACAATTTATACGTTTATCAACTATAGAACTGGCAAACAGGAGAGTGACATACGAAAATACACCAATGAAAAGGAAATGCAGATATATATGTTAGAGATGAGCGGGTTCGGTTTCTCTGAATCCGAACCCGCACGAACTTCATGTTTTTTTCACGGGTCCGAGCAGACTCGGATCCTCCCGCCTTGCTCGGTTAACCCGAGCGCGCCCGAACGTCATCATGACGCTGTCGGATTCTCGCGAGACTCGGATTCTATATAAGGAGCCGCGCGTCGCCGCCATTTTCACACGTGCATTGAGATTGATAGGGAGAGGACGTGGCTGGCGTCCTCTCCATTTAGATTAGGGTTGAGAGAGAGAGAGAGAGATTGACCTGAGGCTGTGATACTGTAGAAGAGAGTGCAGAGTTTAGTGACTGACGACCACAGTGACCACCAGACAGTGCAGTTGTTTGTTTTATTTAATATATCCGTTCTCTGCCTGAAAAAAACGATACACACAGTGACTCAGTCACATACCATATCTGTGTGCACTGCTCAGCCCAGTGTGCTGCATCAATGTATATATATATCTGACTGTGCTCAGCTCACACAGCTTATAATTGTGGGGGAGACTGGGGAGCACTGCAGTGCCAGTTATAGGTTATAGCAGGAGCCAGGAGTACATAATATTATATTAAAATTAAACAGTGCACACTTTTGCTGCAGGAGTGCCACTGCCAGTGTGACTAGTGACCAGTGACCTGACCACCAGTATATATAATATTAGTAGTATACTATCTCTTTATCAACCAGTCTATATTAGCAGCAGACACAGTACAGTGCGGTAGTTCACGGCTGTGGCTACCTCTGTGTCGGCACTCGGCAGCCCGTCCATAATTGTATATACCACCTAACCGTGGTTTTTTTTTCTTTCTTTATAGTCATACTAGTTATGAGTATACTATCTCTTTATCAACCAGTCTATATTAGCAGCAGACACAGTACAGTGCGGTAGTTCACGGCTGTGGCTACCTCTGTGTCGGCACTCGGCAGCCCGTCCATAATTGTATATACCACCTAACCGTGGTTTTTTTTTCTTTCTTTATACATACATACTAGTTACGAGTATACTATCTCTTTATCAACCAGTCTATATTAGCAGCAGACACAGTACAGTGCGGTAGTTCACGGCTGTGGCTACCTCTGTGTCGGCACTCGGCAGCCCGTCCATAATTGTATATACCACCTAACCGTGGTTTTTTTTTCTTTCTTTATACATACATACTAGTTACGAGTATACTATCTCTTTATCAACCAGTCTATATTAGCAGCAGACACAGTACAGTGCGGTAGTTCACGGCTGTGGCTACCTCTGTGTCGGCACTCGGCAGCCCGTCCATAATTGTATATACCACCTAACCGTGGTTTTTTTTTCTTTCTTTATACATACATACTAGTTACGAGTATACTATCTCTTTATCAACCAGTCTATATATTAGCAGCAGACACAGTACAGTGCGGTAGTTCACGGCTGTGGCTACCTCTGTGTCGGCACTCGGCAGCCCGTCCATAATTGTATATACCACCTAACCGTGGTTTTTTTTCTTTCTTTATACATACATACTAGTTACGAGTATACTATCTCTTTATCAATCAGTCTATATATTAGCAGCAGACACAGTACAGTGCGGTAGTTCACGGCTGTGGCTACCTCTGTGTCGGCACTCGGCAGCCCGTCCATAATTGTATATACAACCTAACCGTGGTTTTTTTTTCTTTCTTTATACATACATACTAGTTACGAGTATACTATCTCTTTATCAACCAGTCTATATTAGCAGCAGACACAGTACAGTGCGGTAGTTCACGGCTGTGGCTACCTCTGTGTCGGCACTCGGCAGCCCGTCCATAATTGTATATACCACCTAACCGTGGTTTTTTTTTCTTTCTTTATACATACATACTAGTTACGAGTATACTATCTCTTTATCAACCAGTCTATATTAGCAGCAGACACAGTACAGTGCGGTAGTTCACGGCTGTGGCTACCTCTGTGTCGGCACTCGGCAGCCCGTCCATAATTGTATATACCACCTAACCGTGGTTTTTTTTTCTTTCTTTATACATACATACTAGTTACGAGTATACTATCTCTTTATCAATCAGTCTATATATTAGCAGCAGACACAGTACAGTGCGGTAGTTCACGGCTGTGGCTACCTCTGTGTCGGCACTCGGCAGCCCGTCCATAATTGTATATACCACCTAACCGTGGTTTTTTTTTCTTTCTTTATACATACATACTAGTTACGAGTATACTATCTCTTTATCAACCAGTCTATATATTAGCAGCAGACACAGTACAGTGCGGTAGTTCACGGCTGTGGCTACCTCTGTGTCGGCACTCGGCAGCCCGTCCATAATTGTATATACCACCTAACCGTGGTTTTTTTTTCTTTCTTTATACATACATACTAGTTACGAGTATACTATCTCTTTATCAACCAGTCTATATTAGCAGCAGACACAGTACAGTGCGGTAGTTCACGGCTGTGGCTACCTCTGTGTCGGCACTCGGCAGCCCGTCCATAATTGTATATACCACCTAACCGTGGTTTTTTTTTCTTTCTTTATACATACATACTAGTTACGAGTATACTATCTCTTTATCAACCAGTCTATATTAGCAGCAGACACAGTACAGTGCGGTAGTTCACGGCTGTGGCTACCTCTGTGTCGGCACTCGGCAGTCCGTCCATAATTGTATACTAGTATCCAATCCATCCATCTCCATTGTTTACCTGAGGTGCCTTTTAGTTGTGCCTATTAAAATATGGAGAACAAAAATGTTGAGGTTCCAAAATTAGGGAAAGATCAAGATCCACTTCCACCTCGTGCTGAAGCTGCTGCCACTAGTCATGGCCGAGACGATGAAATGCCAGCAACGTCGTCTGCCAAGGCCGATGCCCAATGTCATAGTACAGAGCATGTCAAATCCAAAACACCAAATATCAGTAAAAAAAGGACTCCAAAACCTAAAATAAAATTGTCGGAGGAGAAGCGTAAACTTGCCAATATGCCATTTACCACACGGAGTGGCAAGGAACGGCTGAGGCCCTGGCCTATGTTCATGGCTAGTGGTTCAGCTTCACATGAGGATGGAAGCACTCAGCCTCTCGCTAGAAAAATGAAAAGACTAAAGCTGGCAAAAGCAGTAGCACCGCAAAGAACTGTGCGTTCTTCGAAATCCCAAATCCACAAGGAGAGTACGACTCCAATTGTGTCGGTTGCGATGCCTGACCTTCCCAACACTGGACGTGAAGAGCATGCGCCTTCCAACATTTGCACGCCCCCTGCAAGTGATGGAAGGAGCACCCGCAGTCCAGTTCCTGATAGTCAGATTGAAGATGTCAGTGTTGAAGTACACCAGGATGAGGAGGATATGGGTGTTGCTGGCGCTGGGGAGGAAATTGACCAGGAGGATTCTGATGGTGAGGTGGTTTGTTTAAGTCAGGCACCCGGGGAGACACCTGTTGTCCGTGGTAGGAATATGGCCGTTGACATGCCTGGTGAAAATACCAAAAAAATTAGCTCTTCGGTGTGGAAGTATTTCACCAGAAATGCGGACAACAGGTGTCAAGCCGTGTGTTCCCTTTGTCAAGCTGTAATAAGTAGGGGTAAGGACGTTAACCACCTCGGAACATCCTCCCTTATACGTCACCTGCAGCGCATTCATAATAAGTCAGTGACAAGTTCAAAAACTTGGGCCGACAGCGGAAGCAGTCCACTGACCAGTAAATCCCTTCCTCTTGTAACCAAGCTCACGCAAACCACCCCACCAACTCCCTCAGTGTCAATTTCCTCCTTCCCCAGGAATGCCAATAGTCCTGCAGGCCATGTCACTGGCAATTCTGACGAGTCCTCTCCTGCCTGGGATTCCTCCGATGCATCCTTGCGTGTAATGCCTACTGCTGCTGGCGCTGCTGTTGTTGCTGCTGGGAGTCGATGGTCATCCCAGAGGGGAAGTCGTAAGACCACTTTTACTACTTCCACCAAGCAATTGACTGTCCAACAGTCCTTTGCGAGGAAGATGAAATATCACAGCAGTCATCCTACTGCAAAGCGGATAACTGAGGCCTTGACATCCTGGGTGGTGAGAAACGTGGTTCCGGTATCCATCATTACTGCAGAGCCAACTAGAGACTTGTTGGAGGTACTGTGTCCCCGGTACCAAATACCATCTAGGTTCCATTTCTCTAGGCAGGCGATACCGAAAATGTACACAGATTTTAGAAAAAGAGTCACCAGTGTCCTAAAAAATGCAGCTGTACCCAATGTCCACTTAACCACGGACATGTGGACAAGTGGAGCAGGGCAGGGTCAGGACTATATGACTGTGACAGCCCACTGGGTAGATGTATGGACTCCCGCCGCAAGAACAGCAGCGGCGGCACCAGTAGCAGCATCTCGCAAACGCCAACTCTTTCCTAGGCAGGCTACGCTTTGTATCACCGGTTTCCAGAATACGCACACAGCTGAAAACCTCTTACGGCAACTGAGGAAGATCATCGCGGAATGGCTTACCCCAATTGGACTCTCCTGTGGATTTGTGGCATCGGACAACGCCAGCAATATTGTGTGTGCATTAAATCTGGGCCAATTCCAGCACGTCCCATGTTTTGCACATACCTTGAATTTGGTGGTGCAGAATTTTTTAAAAAACGACAGGGGCGTGCAAGAGATGCTGTCGGTGGCCAGAAGAATTGCGGGACACTTTCGGCGTACAGGCACCACGTACAGAAAACTGGAGCACCACCAAAAACTACTGAACCTGCCCTGCCATCATCTGAAGCAAGAAGTGGTAACGAGGTGGAATTCAACCCTGTATATGCTTCAGAGGTTGGAGGAGCAGCAAAAGGCCATTCAAGCCTATACAATTGAGCACGATATAGGAGGTGGGATGCACCTGTCTCAAGCGCAGTGGAGAATGATTTCAACGTTGTGCAAGGTTCTGATGCCCTTTGAACTTGCCACACGTGAAGTCAGTTCAGACACTGCCAGCCTGAGTCAGGTCATTCCCCTCATCAGGCTTTTGCAGAAGAAGCTGGAGACATTGAAGGAGGAGCTAACACGGAGCGATTCCGCTAGGCATGTGGGACTTGTGGATGGAGCCCTTAATTCGCTTAACAAGGATTCACGGGTGGTCAATCTGTTGAAATCAGAGCATCAGAGCACTACATTTTGGCCACCGTGCTCGATCCTAGATTTAAAGCCTACCTTGGATCTCTCTTTCCGGCAGACACAAGTCTGCTGGGGTTCAAACACCTGCTGGTGAGTAAATTGTCAAGTCAAGCGGAACGCGACCTGTCAACAACATCTCCTCCTTCACATTCTCCCGCAACTGGGGGTGCGAGGAAAAGGCTCAGAATTCCGAGCCCACCCGCTGGCGGTGATGCAGGGCAGTCTGGAGCGACTGCTGATGCTGACATCTGGTCCGGACTGAAGGACCTGACAACGATTACGGACATGTCGTCTACTGTCACTGCATATGATTCTCTCACCATTGAAAGAATGGTGGAGGATTATATGAGTGACCGCATCCAAGTAGGCACGTCACACAGTCCGTACTTATACTGGCAGGAAAAAGAGGCAATTTGGAGGCCCTTGCACAAACTGGCTTTATTCTACCTAAGTTGCCCTCCCACAAGTGTGTACTCCGAAAGAGTATTTAGTGCCGCCGCTCACCTTGTCAGCAATCGGCGTACGAGGTTACATCCAGAAAATGTGGAGAAGATGATGTTCATTAAAATGAATTATAATCAATTCCTCCGTGGAGACATTGACCAGCAGCAATTGCCTCCACAAAGTACACAGGGAGCTGAGATGGTGGATTCCAGTGGGGACGAATTGATAATCTGTGAGGAGGGGGATGTACACGGTGATATATCGGAGGATGATGATGAGGTGGACATCTTGCCTCTGTAGAGCCAGTTTGTGCAAGGAGAGATTAATTGCTTCTTTTTTGGTGGGGGTCCAAACCAACCCGTCATATCAGTCACAGTCGTGTGGCAGACCCTGTCACTGAAATGATGGGTTGGTTAAAGTGTGCATGTCCTGTTTATACAACATAAGGGTGGGTGGGAGGGCCCAAGGACAATTCCATCTTGCACCTCTTTTTTCTTTTCTTTTTCTTTGCGTCATGTGCTGTTTGGGGAGGGTTTTTTGGAAGGGACATCCTGCGTGACACTGCAGTGCCACTCCTAGATGGGCCCGGTGTTTGTGTCGGCCACTAGGGTCGCTTATCTTACTCACACAGTCAGCTACCTCATTGCGCCTCTTTTTTTCTTTGCGTCATGTGCTGTTTGGGGAGGGTTTTTTGGAAGGGACATCCTGCGTGACACTGCAGTGCCACTCCTAGATGGGCCCGGTGTTTGTGTCGGCCACTAGGGTCGCTTATCTTACTCACACAGTCAGCTACCTCATTGCGCCTCTTTTTTTCTTTGCGTCATGTGCTGTTTGGGGAGGGTTTTTTGGAAGGGACATCCTGCGTGACACTGCAGTGCCACTCCTAGATGGGCCCGGTGTTTGTGTCGGCCACTAGGGTCGCTTATCTTACTCACACAGCTACCTCATTGCGCCTCTTTTTTTCTTTGCGTCATGTGCTGTTTGGGGAGGGTTTTTTGGAAGGGACATCCTGCGTGACACTGCAGTGCCACTCCTAGATGGGCCCGGTGTTTGTGTCGGCCACTAGGGTCGCTAATCTTACTCACACAGCTACCTCATTGCGCCTATTTTTTTCTTTGCGTCATGTGCTGTTTGGGGAGGGTTTTTTGGAAGGGCCATCCTGCGTGACACTGCAGTGCCACTCCTAGATGGGCCCGGTGTTTGTGTCGGCCACTAGGGTCGCTTATCTTACTCACACAGCGACCTCGGTGCAAATTTTAGGACTAAAAATAATATTGTGAGGTGTGAGGTATTCAGAATAGACTGAAAATGAGTGGAAATTATGGTTTTTGAGGTTAATAATACTTTGGGATCAAAATGACCGCCAAATTCTATGATTTAAGCTGTTTTTTAGGTTTTTTGGAAAAAAACACCCGAATCCAAAACACACCCGAATCCGACAAAAAAAATTCGGTGAGGTCTTGCCAAAACGCGGTCGAACCCAAAACACGGCCGCGGAACCGAACCCAAAGCCAAAACACAAAACCCAAAAAATTTCCGGCGCTCATCTCTAATATATGTGTGCGTGCGTGTGTACGCAAGACAGAAAAATAAACAGTTTTAAAAAGACACTATTGTTTTGTTCTTACCTCCGGTTCCCGGATTCCTTCAGCACCCTTTACTAAGAGAAGCAGACGCTTATCCAAACAGCACTACGAGGAATATGATCTCCCGCCCTTTGCTGCTGGATAATGTCTGCTGAAATTACCTAGTGCAGATATGTGAAGGACAGGGCGAGCCGCCAATTGATAAAGCTAAATATTTATCGTATATAATACCCTTTATGAGGTCTAAGAACACTGTACGCTATCTACGTATGAAGTACCGTAAGGGTACGCTAGTTGCGTAACAATCGCTTTGCCGTGATCGAGACGCTCAAGCGTCACGTTCACTCACGGCCAAGAGATCACAGGCAGGCACGTTATTAGCTGTTAACTAAAGTAATGATTCGCTATAGCGTAGCGAACGCTCGGGACCACGAGGAGATCACCAGCGGAGCTGACGCTCACTATATTAAACCTTTGTATCTAAACCATAAACAGTGTATTGTGCAGTAAAACCTTAGTGTAATGTTAGAGAGTAAATGCAACACAGTATTACCTTATTACCTTAAAAGCTGTTTGAGCGTCACCGACGCTCTGAGAATACTTAATACTATAAGAAACACACAGATACCGTGCTCAGGGTCCAACGCCTAAAATATATATTATGAATGCTATACTTGCAAAAGAGTTAAACACAATACAAGTCATACACTACAATATAACATAGACTACCTAACCAGATAACTACACAGGAAATACAATACAATACAATTTAAGGGAAAATGAGTGAGAGAGTGAGAAGGAGAGAGAGAGAGAGAATTTGAGAGAGATTGGCCCACAATAACAAGAAGATCAATATAGTTGCGGAGAAACACTTACGCACAAGGGGAAACGATCGCATGCGCCTCGATATCCAGCTCCCGATTATCAGCAATGAGAACCGTTGAAGAGAGTGAACTGGATATGGTCGGCCTGCCTATTTATGCCCCACACACAATACAATTCAATGGTCCCTACAATCTCATTGTTCATTGGACACAGGAATTCGGCTTCGCATTATAACAAAAGGTCATAGGTTGATTCATACAGGTGGGCTGTGACTGTTTCCAACTGTTCAGGTGGGTGGGATACTGAGTTTCCTGCCGCATGACTAAATAAGAACAAATAATAGTAAATGGACATAAACTTCTTATGTCCATAACTATTCGCACGAGCGATTAATCCGCTCCAAACCAACACCGGAATATTGCTATTTAAATACTCTTCCGATGGGTACCAAACACCACTGTATGACCCCTGTTAGACCCTTCGTACAATACAAAAAGGGGTCTCTCTGTTCAGGAACATGCTATGTTAACTAAACTTTCAGAATCTATCAAAGGGACCATGATCTACAAAATACATTATTACTGAAAATATGTAACGATTGAGTCGCACGCTACGATCACATAAACTCTACCGTAAATACGCATACCGTGCGCCTGCGGGTGCCCGCGACTGTGAGTATGCGCACACACGGGAGAGCGTACGCATGCGCAGCACGGACCTGTGTGAGGTGCAAATATGGTAGTGTGCATAGAGATATTTTTCTGACTTTGACACTGTTTTTTAGGGTTTTTTGAAAAAAACACCCGAATCCAAAACACACCCGAATCCGACAAAAAAAATTCGGTGAGGTTTTGCCAAAACGCGTTCGAACCCAAAACACGGCCACGGAACCGAACCCAAAACCAAAACACAAAACCCGAAAAATTTCCGGTGCACATCTCTAGTTAGGGTGTTGCGCTGGACCAGGGTGCCCCTCACAGCGCCGCACCTATGTTACCGCTGAGCCCGCCGGAGCACAGCCTGTCAGTGCTGCACTCCGACCGTTATGCCGCCATTCCCACTGGTGACCGCTTACCGGGGCACCGGCGTCATACTCACCACTCCATCTTCTGGCTCTGTTAGGGGGTGGTGGCAGTGCTGCGGGAGTGAGCGGTCGCCTTGAGGGCTTGCTATCATCACCCTCAGGAGCTCTGTGTCCTGTCAGCGGAGATAGAGGCCATTAACCTCAAGGGTTGGATCCTACTCCCCCCCCAAAGTCCCACGAAGCAGGAAGGTTGTTGCCAGCAGTCCCCCTGTACCTAACTCTTTAAAAAAACAACAATAAAACTAAAAGAACACATAGGAGCTCCCATAGCTGTGACTGGCTCCACCGGGCACATTTTCTAAACTGGGTCTGGTAGGAGGGGCATAGAGGGAGGAGCCAGCCCACACTATTAAAGTGCCCATGGCTCTCAAGGGACCCGTCTATACCCCATGGTACTAATGTGGACCCCAGCATCCTCTGGGACGTAAGAGAAATATTATTTATAGGAGGTAGTTTTTTTGTTATCAGCCTAGATTTAGCTCAATTCATCTGCAAACAATTATTAGAGATGTGCGCTGGACTATTTTCGCTGGATTTGGATTTAGTTCTGATTCGTCCTCTGGCTTTGGATTTGGATTTGCCAAACCACCATGGCTGGTTTTGGATTTGGATTTTGTTTTAACTTGCAGCTCGGTTAAAACTACATGGAGTCAAATGGCTTATAGATGCATGTAAACAAAGCGCTCTAGGGTAAAGCATACCAAACAGTAAAATTTACAGCAGAATATAGCACAGCACACAGCAGTGTGCCCCCTGTACAGTCACTATACAGCACAGCCACTTGTGAGACTCTGGACTCTTCACAGACAGTATAGCAGAGTATAGCGCAGCACACAACAGTGTGCCCCCTTATACACAATACAGCATAGCCACTTGTGAGACTCTGTGCACAGCATAGCCAGTATAGCAAAGTATAGTGCAGCACACAGCAGAGTGCAGCGTGCCCCCTATACACAGTCACTATACAGCACAGCCACTTGTGCGACTCTGGAAACAACACAGCCAGTATAGAAGAGTATAGCGCAGCATGCATCCACATGCAGTGTGCCCCCATACACAGTCACTATACAGCACAGCCACTTGTGAGACTCTGGACACAGTACACCCACTACAGCAGAGTATAATGCAGCAAACGTCAGCGTGCATTACACTGAAATGACCCCGAGTCCCAGTCGCGGCGATTTTTATACAATCCAAGTCCTGCGAGAGTCCAATACCTGCCGGGAGGACGATGTTTGGCCTCGACATGGGATCCGTGTCTGGCAGGAACACCTGAACAGCAGCTTGGGTGGACTCGGATTCCCAATGTTCAGAGCTAGGAATCCTGACTGCTCATCTCTAATAATTATACATTGTGAACAGTTCTGACTTTTTGACCATTGACATAATGGTGTCAGCTACTGGGTGGTATTAAGCGCTGTCAAAATATAGTTAAGGATAGAAGTTGTTAATCTATTGTATAAAAAGTTACTAACAGAAAGCTAAGGATCATTTTGAAAAAAGCACAGTATTGCAAATTTGCAAATCATTCCCTGTGCTAAGTAGTGATTTAAAAACAACATTCTTAATTATGCACTAATTTTATTTCTACATGCAAAGCTATTTGTTGATATGCAATACCTTATATATATATATACACATATTGTACTCATTTTCACCTACATTTTCCTTTTTCTCTAATTAAATGGTTATTTATTTTCAACTTGTTTCACTAAGTGACATCTGCTTTTCCCAAAATTATGGTGAATATGCCACAAAAAAAGGTTTTATTCTTAATGTTTAAATCGGAACACTAGAGTTCAGTGTTGCAAAGCTTATGTTTTTCAAGCCATTCTGCAGAGACAAATGTGTTTTAGCATTTTATGGTTACGAAAACGATTAGTACACATCAAGCCATTTCTTTCTGCATAGAAGGACAAGTAAAGAGATAAATAAATTGTACTTTGTGGGAAGGGTAAACTTGCCTGGGAATAAAAGACTCAATCAATTTCTTCAATGTATTCAACCAACAGGATAAATGCTTCACTTCTTGAACGTGAAACATCTTACATCGCGGATTTTTGTGTGTGTAGGTGTTGTTATGGCTTATTCTATGCTTTGCTATATTCTCAACAGAGATTTGACTGTAAAATGGTAAATGACTGTCCTTGTTGATGACATACTCTAGGAAACATAAATTATTTCCATGTAAGCGAGATAATGGGTTATATTCCTAGTAATACACTTTCAACATTTCTTTACTATTGATTCTGGGCAAAACTGAAGAAAGGGCTGTTGCAATCTTTGCTTGCAATGTATTTTTATTCTGACAATTAAAAATAGCTTACACAGCAATAAAAACAGCTCAAAACACCTGTATCGAGTCACAATGTTAAATAAATATTTATGTAAGAAAATGTTCAAAAACATTGATATATTGAAATTCTTGCACCTAAAATAAATAAGATTAAATGGACGATGAAGTGTCAGACATTAGTAGAGAGACACTGGGGGTCATTCAGATCTGATCGCTAGGCAGCGCTTTTTGCTTTCCTGATTTCAGATAGTCGCCGCCTACAGGGGGAGTGTATTTTCATTGTGCAAGTGTGCGATCGCATGTGTAGCAGAGCTGCACAAACTGATTTTGTGCAGTGTCTGCGCAGCCCAGGACTTATGAGCTGCGATCACATCAGCCTGTTCGGGGCCGGATTTGACGTCAGACACCCTCCATGAAAACGCTTAATCCTGCCTGCGTCTTTCCGGACGCTCCCTGAAAACGGTCATTTGCAACCCACAAATGGCCTCTTCCTGTCAATCTGCTTGTGAATGCCCATGCAAATGGATTCTTCGCACAATCCCGTCGCTGACCGGCGATCCCCGTTGCAGCCGTCTGTCGCACCTGCACAATTTGGTGCATGCACAGTTTGGATCTGATCGCCCACTGTGCGAAAATGCACAGAAGTGATGAGATCTGAATGACCCCCACAGTTCCTTCAATAGTTAAAATAAAGCGGAGTATTTAGTGATTCTCATTCTAATAAGCAGACAAAAAAATGTCAAACTTCAGTTTAGGAACATTTATTATTTCAAATAAGTATCATCAAGGCATCGTGATATTATATACACCAAAATGCAAGTAAAACATGGAAGTTGTTCCTAACAGGACAACAAATTGTTTGTATCAATGTATCATCGATTCTGGGTGCTTCCGATGTAAGGATACAGCATACTTGCCTACCTGACCCTCTCCATGAGGGAGAAAATGCTCTGTTCCTGGACTTTCCAGGTAATGTATGATTGCCACCACCTGTGGTGAGCTAGTTAATTGATAAGAAAGGTGTTTTCACCACAGGTGATGGCAATCATACATCACTAGGAAAGTCCAGGAACAGAATATTTTCTCCCTCATGGAGAGGGTCAGGTAGGCAAGTGTGGGATACAGAACTATTGCTAATTATTCCTTTATGAGTCATCAATTTACTCAGTGTCAACAGGTGTCCATAACAGAGCACTACAGAAGTTGTTGGATCAATGAAAGATCAGAAAAAGCAAGTATTATAGCGGCTATATTACAGAAATGATATACAAGAAATTATTATTATTATTATTATTATTATTATTACACAAATAACAATGTAGAAATTAAAGGGGTCATTTTAATATTTAATATAAAGATGCCTCATTTATGCTATGCAGTACAGGCATATAGATACAGTTATATGTATTAAGTATATATTATAAGAGGAACAGAAGGAATATAGAATGAAAAAAAATCATGGTATTACCTACTGACTTTGTCAGGGAAATTTCAAAGTTAATGCAGAATCTCTTGGTTAATGCTGTCTAGGGAGTTTAATTGTGATTGTGTCTTACATATATGTAATAGGCTAGGGAGCTGTAATGTGGAATGAGAACTGTATAAATGAAAATGTTTAATGCTTAAATAGGTCTTAAATAGCTCCTAGCAGCGATCTACATTTTTTTTTAAACATCAACAATAAAAACTTTATTAAGCAGATGTTGGATGCTACAAAACATGTCTCTCTTGTTCTTCCTGCTTCCCGCCTCCCCATCCAATATAAAATATAAAAATAAAGCTGAAAAAGAACCCAACATTGTGCCAGGTGTTCGTCAGCCTGTTTGAAAGTAGAGGCATTGGACTCTAGCCCCTTAACTCTTCCTGCCCTGGTAGCTTCTCTTTAGAAGGCATATTCTAATCAAAAATAATAAAAAAAAAAAATGTAAATCACACCTTAGAAGACAACCCAGCTATTGTATTCTTAAAATTCCTTTTACTGTATAGGTAATAGTAATTTATCATAGACTGTAATGGCTTACCCCTTTCACACTGACATAGCCGGGTCGCACCCGAGAATATGTACACGGACGAGGCAGAAGACCCGGGGCCGACTGTGCCCAAAGAGTCTTACTGGACCGGGTTTTCCAGGAGCGCTTCCACAAGCAGTAGCTGGCTAGAAACGGCAGGGCTGCAGCAGCAACAGACAACCGACCAAACAGGATCAGGAGGAACCAGAATACAGCAGGAATCCTGGGAGCACAGGCTAAAGCACCTACAACAGAGTTGCAACTTGAAGCACTGGCGTCCCTGTCCTAAACCAGCCCCCTTTTATAGGGAGAGCTTCCCCTGGATTGGCTGGAAGAAACAGGAAACAGGAACTATGCTTAAAACTTGGTCTCCAACATGGCGGCACCCAGTAATGCAGACCTTTTTGCAAAGCCACATTGCTCACTGCCCCAGGTCTCCTAGCAATGGCTCAGCGGCTGTAGCAGCGTCCTGCCGCCACAAGCGGACCCCCTCACTGCCGCTACTGCTGCCCACGGATCCGGCGCAGCAGCCCACCTCCGCTGCTGCCCGCACATCACCAAGGACGCCAGCCCCGCGGCCCCAGCGTACCGGTAAGACTCCGGACGCTGACAGTACCCCCCTTTGCGGGTGGACTCCGGACACCTATGTGGTTTAGTTGGAAACTTGGCATGAAATGTCCAAAGAAGTCTTGGAGCATGGACATCCTCTGCATCTACCTAAGATCTCTCCTCTGGCCCATACCCCTTCCAATTAACAAGGTACTGGATGCGACCATAACGTCTACGAGAATCGAGGATCATGTGAATCTCAAATTTGTCTCCATGTGCTGATTGGATCTTGGGTGATTTAGACAGAGCGGCTCTGAACCGATTAAGAGAGAAATATGAAATGCATTAGGAATTCTTAACTGTGGAGGTAATTTCACTTTGTAAGCCACAGGATTCAACACTTTTTCGATTGGGTAAGGCCCAATAAATCTGGGAGCAAACTTTTTTGTAGGAACCTTTAATCTTAGGTTACGTGTGGAAACCCAAACCCGATCTCCTACCTTAAGGCTTGGTACAGCTTTTCGTTTCAGATCTGCATAGGTCTTATATCTCTGGGATGTCTTGAGCAAAGTCTTGTGAACTTGTTTCCAGGCTTAAGTAAATTGTCGAAGTGTTGACTCTGCGGCAGGAACCTCGAGCGTAGGCAGAAGTTGGAAGTCAGGAACTCTTGGATGGTAACCATAATTAATGAAGAATGGAGAAGATTTTGTGGCAGAGTGATAAAGATTGTTATGGGCAAATTCTGCGAACCGGAGGAAGTCCAGCCAGTCGTCCTGTGAGGAGGACATGAATAAACGCAGAAAAGTCTCCAGATCCTGGTTGACCATCCGTTTGGGGATGATATCCTGAGGAGAAGTTTAATTTCACGCCAAGAGCAGAACATAGGGATCTCTAAAACTTGGCCACAAATTGAGGACCTCTATCAGACACGATATCCTGTGGTAGACCATGGAGTTGAAAGATCTCTGCTATAAACAATTTTGAAAACTGGGATGCAGATGGAAGATTAGCCAGATGAATAAAGTTTGCCATTTTAGAGAATCGGTTAACTATGACCCATACGGTGTTCCGCCCACCAGACGTAGGTAAATCTGTAATAAAGTCCATAGAAATATGCGTCCATGGTCTTAGTGGTACCGGCAAAGGATGGAGTAACCCGGCTGGGGGACCTTTGGGACTTTTATGCTGAGCACATTTTGGACAGGCAGCTACGAATTCCTGAACATCAGTCCTGAGATGAGGCCACCAGTAGGAGCGCTGAATGAATTTAAATGTCTTATTACTGCCCACATGGCCCATGAAGGAGGAGGAGTGAGCCCATGTAAAACGTTTTTTGCGAAGATTTGGTGCAACGAAGATATTCCCTGGAGGAGGAAGTGGAGAGGTATTAGTTGCAGAAAAAGAGGTGGATTCCAGGATAAATTGCTCTTTTGAATGGTCAGAGGGTTCTTCTGAACTTAGGGAGCGAGATAATGTTTCTGCCTTTTGGATGAGGGAACCTGGTCGGTAACTGAGTTTAAAATTAAAACGGGTAAAGAAGAGTGCCCATCTTGCTTGGCGTGGGTTCAGACATCGGGCTGACTGTAGATACAGGAGGTTCTTGTGATCCGTGGTCACCGAAATTGGATGCTGAGCTCCCTCAAACAAATACCTCCACTCCTCAAAGGCCAACTTAATTGCCAGTAATTCCTGTTCCCCAATAGCATAATTCTGTTCAGCAGGGAAGAATCTTCACGAGAAGAACGCACAAGGATGGACCCTCTTGTCCTCGAAAAGCTGGGATAATACTGCTCCTACTCCTACAGTAGAGGCATCAACCTCCACCAAGAACGGATGGCTGAGATCGGGTTGTCGAAGAACTGGAGCAGTCATGAAGGCCTCCTTTAAAGATGAAAAAGCTTCCAAAGCCTCAGGAGACCACTTGGCAGGATCGGCTCCCTTCCTAGTTAATGCAGTTATAGGAGCTATGACAGAAGAATAATTTTGAATGAATCTTCAGTAGAAGTTAGCGAACCCCAGGAAATGTTGCAGGGCTGCAGCAGCAACAGACAACCGACCAAGCAGGATCAGGAGGAACCAGAATACAGCAGGAATCCTGGGAGCACAGGCTAAAGCACCTACAACAGGGTTGTAACTTGAAGCACTGGCATCCCAGTCCTAAGCCAGCCCCCTTTTATAGGGAGAGCTTCCCCTGGATTGGCTGGAAGAAACAGGGAACAGGAACTATGCTTAAAACTTGGTCTCCAACATGGCGGCGCCCAGTAATGCAGACCTTTTTGCAAAGCCACATTGCTCACTGCCCCTGGTCTCCTAGCAACGGCTCAGCAAGAGCGACCCGCTGTAGCAGCGTTCCGCCACCACAAGCGGACCCCCTCACCGCCACAACTGATGCCCATGGATCCGGCGCAGCAGCCCACCTCCGCCGCTGCCCGCACATCGCCAAGGAAGCCAGCTCCGTGGGCCCAGCGTACCGGTAAGACTCCGGACGCTGACACCTCTGCCTGATTGACAGGCAGAGATGATCGCATTTTCTGCGCCATCCCCTGCAGAAAGGGCAGGCGTATGTAGTGGATGGGCGCTGAGCATGCGCCTGTGGGGAGATCGCAATAATTCCGTTTGGATCGTGATTTGCGATTCAACCTGAATTAGCCCCCAAGTACAGAAATCGGCCCTGATCCAACATATGGGAAGACATTACAGTCTCTTTTGAGAGAAACAAGCAAAAAACTAACAAACCACATAGCAATTTTCAAAAAAATGCAAATATGAAGTGCTGTAGTCCTTGTTGATAGCAATAAGGGTAATAATGATGTACTTTTTAATCATTCTGGGACAAAATCTGCACCTGGTGGCAATGGTGACATGCAAACAGCAAACTCAGCCATCCAGTGGCGGAACTTGTTAGTGGTGGGCCCAGGTGTAAAAATATAATTTGGGCCCCCCCTCATCCACCCAAACACAAGTTCATAGTATGCCACATGGAAGTGGGTGACAGGAAGAGGTAGAGGGTAACAGTGTAAGGCAAGGGGATGCAGAGGGTGACAACGGAAGGCAAGGGGAAGCAGAGGGTGACCGCTGAATGCAGGGGAAGGCAGAGGGTGACAGTGGATGACAGGGGTAGTAGCATAATATCCTGTGCTGTGCGCAAAACAGGTACATGTACCCTGGTGGGGGTAGTAACACAGCGGCCTCTGCTCTGTCTGTGACAGGAGCCCCTCCTCTTGTGCTTTCCTCAGTTTGGCATTCGGTCAGGCAGACTATGATATTGCCAGTTACACCAGGTGTGAGCTGCCTTTAATTCACAGACAGCAGTGAATCAGAAAAGTATACATTATCTGTTAATTAGAGGCAGTATGTAGCTGTGATCATCAGCGCTGATAGGTGGCAGGATTTCTCTATCAGTCCAGCACACACAAGGTCAGCCCTGTCCCCTAAGGTAAGGGGAAGGTCCCTCAGGCACTGCGGCCCAACCCTGCTCTCTACCCTGGGCCATTCATCCGACATTGCTGAAAATGGTCAGTGAGAAGATAATTCAGTGCTGGTCTGAGCAGTAGTGGCCCTTTCATCCTCAGGGGCCCCGGTGCAATGAACCTGCTGCACCAAAGGTAGTTCCACCTCTGCAGCCATCATTACTTGATGTCTGTATTAATCGCTATTAACGCCAACAATCACTGCTGCAAATATACAAAGTACAGTATAGCAGGACACATCCTAAATTACGCTCCCTGAATATGCAGATACTCTATCTATCATGATAGCTTTAAAAATGATGCTTTCAAGTTTATTGAACCTGTACTATAGTGGGTATGATCCTCAGTCCCTCCCCAAAGTACTGTTGCCTACAATGGTTTGGGAAGGTGTGTGTGTGTGTGTGGGGGTGGGGGGGGGGGAGCAGGTCATGGTCCCCCGCCAAGACCCTCTAGTAGGGCTGGGCCAGAGTACTTAGTGTCCATCCCACTAGACACCACTGTATATGTCTGCTTCACATGTACTGTTCCTAAAAATTATGAGATCCTTCCACAAAGCAGACTTTTATTCAACTCTGATCAGCCCCTGAATTTCTATTATGAGACAGGCAGAAAGGAGAAGCATCGTTGGAAAATAATACTATGAGTCATGTTTGTGTTAAATCTTGCTCTCTCCTTATATTGCCCTGCGGACAGGCATTTTACAGTAATTGTTATATGGATCAATGGTAATTTGTAAAGCCCTATGCGAGATGCTATATATACAAAACTAGTGCATTAGGATTCAGCTCATACAGAGGAGCAGGGCTGGCTAGCAGCTCGTGGACATTCATGATCATTTTCTAAAACACTCCCTTGGTATACGTGTTTGTTTGTTTGTTTGTTTATTTATTTATTTATGTATTTACTATCGTTATCATAATCATCATCATTATACTTACTATTATTTTGGAGGTGGGATGTTGTGTGTGAACTATTGATTTTGATTTATCAGTCGTTCACAATAGCGAGACTGATAGACCCTTCATCACAGCGCAACACTGAGTAGAATACATATGCCTGTGCATCTGCAGTTAGTGTGCCAGAAATATATTAAGTGATACTGTAACTCTGCAATCAATCAATAGGTCTCATTAAATGTAAAATCCTGTCCCCTGCCATCCACTTGTTTTTTCGGTCATGGTTTAATTTTTGATACTTATTCCTTTCCATGGAATTCATTATACAGAGTGAACACCAGCATTTTTGTTAAAAAGGGCTATTTTATAAGAACTTATTTTTATCTTGTGTCCAAACAGCACAAGTCCCTGAATGCTCAGTTTTTTTAAGATAAAACATATGCATGAAATAGGTTCCCATCAAGATCTGCTGGCTACTGTGCAATCATTCCTTATGCATACTGTGTATATCTGGGTCAAACTGCCTTAGTGTAGACTCTAAACAAACATGGTACAGAGTGTAATGAGACGTCAACAAATGCCCTGAAGTGAATTCTCTCCACGTGTTTTATATTAGACATAGACTGTCCATAGAGGCAGCTGGATAAAAAAATAACAATGGATGAGGCTTTAAAGAATAATGATGCCTGACAGTGACATTCTGTCATTGCAATATGGATGAAATAGCCCTTGCAGCCCAATTAGGCAAGCAGATCAGTCTATAAGTCTCGAAAGTCTACATTCTATAAAGAAGACAGGATTTAAAATCTAGTTTGTGAAATGCAGCTTGACTTTGTGCTACTAATGGTTAACTATGAGTTCAGATAAAATAGCTGTATTCAGTTAACATTTATATAGACTGTGGACTATGTGTAACTCTTGAATCAGTTAAGGGGGGCACACACGGAGAGATCCGTGCTTAAATTCTAAGAAATCTGACTAGATTGCTTAGAAATTAAGCACGGATCTCTCTGTGTGTAGGGTGCAGGCGACAGCAATGCGTGGTCCCGCGCGTCTCTATTACCGGCTCTAGATTTGGCATGCATGCATGCCAAATCTTGTGAGGTCGCTAATTTCACCGCTGGGTGAAATGAGCGCCCCCGCCCTCCCCTCTCTCAGCACACAACGCTGAGCGGGAGGAGAGATGTGTGCTGAGCGGTCTGTGCTAGATTGTTTAGCTCACATCTCCCACCTGTGTATCCCCCTTTTACAGTGCTTTTACTATGGCCCCGAGTTAGCAAGCCTTGGAGAGAGATACATTTTACGGAGATAAAGTACTGACTAATCAGCTCTTGTCATTTTTCAAACACAGCCTGTGACATGGCACTTAGGAGCTGATTGGTTTGGAGGGGAGAGGTGCTATCATGCTAAGACTTGTAGTTCCACACATAAAAAAGAAAATGCATATGCACACTTTATAGTACTAAGCACTGCTAACCAGGATAATTATAATAAATTCTGCACTGTAACACATTTTAACATTCTAATTATTGCTTCCCACCAATGTAACACTCCTAACACAGAGCTTCTGATTCTTATTAATGTAACACTTACTCAGAGGCGTCTATTAGCCTCTGGACACCCGGTGCGGCAGTAAAAAAACAGAGGCGGAGCTTCCTAGTAAGGGGGCAAGATGTCACTGGCGGGGCGGGGCTTAGTGCCCCGTCATCAGTTTTCCGGCACCTGGGGGTCCAAAAAAAGGGGCGTGGCTTTGCAGGAAAGGGTCGGGTCTTCACGTTCCGACCCCCGTTTTTCATCACTTGGGGGGATCGGGAAGAGCGGGCTGCCTCCCGCGGAGTGATGTTTCTGCAGTGCCGGCTCCTGCTCAGTGACAGGAGCCGAGTGCTGCACATAATGTAACAGTGCAGCACTCAGCTCCTGTCACTGAGCAGGAGCTGCCATTTTGGTGTCACCCCTCTGAGGATGACACCCGGGAGTGAGCCGCACCCCCCGCATCACCCTTGTGACCCAAGTGCACTTACTAACACTTTAACCTCTCACTGATATGATATCTTGTGGAAGTTGGTCTGTGCTCTAGACTTGAACATTATTGTTAGGGACCCATCAGATGAGGCTACCTGGTTGCGGTTGTTGGGCCCATATATTTTTGGCCAAAAAAAGATACCAAAAGCCAGTAATGTTGATGAGAACCTGTAGCCTCATGCATTTATATGACTTTCTATTCAATGTGCCTATTTTCAGTTTTTGTGACTACAGTATTTTGTTTGATTTGGAGATATGTTTGTGACAGAAGCGGAACTACCATTGGTGCAGCAGGAGCATTGCAATGGGGCCCATAAGGAAAAAGGGTCCCACTGCTGCCCAGACCAGCAATAAGTTATCCCCTGGCTCCCCTGCAAACCATTTTGAGCAATGTCAGATGAATGGCCCAGTACAGAGAGCAGGGTGGGCCCCATAGGCATGCTCAGCACATTTTATTAGGGAGTGCACGATTGGAGGGGCATGTCTAGAATCGCCTATTGGGAGTGACAAACACTGCCTATTGGGAGACTAAGGGAGAAACAGGAGCCGAGACAGAGAGAGAGGGTGGCAGAGAAAGAGAGAAGCAGAGATGGAGAGAGAGAGACAGAGATGGGGAGATGGAGAGAGAGGTGGTAGACAGAGAGAGCAGGGCGGAGACAGAGAGAAAGAGGGGTGGAGATGGAGAGAAAGAGGGGAAGACAGAGAGAGGGGGCAAAGATGGAGAGAGGGGCAGAGATGGAGAGAGAGACAGAGGGGGAGACAGAGAGAAAGGGATAGAAGAGAAATTATATTAGGGAATAGGAGAGTGGGGGAGGGATGGAGATATGGGGGGAGAGAGAGGGTGGTGAAGCGGAAGGAAGAGAGGTGCAATGCAATAGAGAGAAAGACACACACACAGGAGATGGAGGGAGAGAGACCAGGGGAGAAGGAGAGAGAGGGGGCAGAGAGAGAGAGAGAGAGAGAATCAGAGATGGAGAGAGAATCACAGAGAGGGGGAGATGGAGAGAGAGGGGGAGACAGAGAGAAGGGGTAGACAGAGAGAGGATAGACAGCGAGAGACAGGGGGAGATGGAGGGAAGGAGAGAGAGAGTGATGAAGAGGAAAGAAGAAAGGTGCAGGGGAACAGAGAGAAAGACACAGAGGAAGAGAGGTGGAGATGGAGAGAGAGACAGAGGGGGGAGACAGAGAGAGAGAGACACACACACACAGGAGATGGAGAGAGAGCAGTGGAGAAGGAGAAAGAGGGGAGCAAAGAGAAAGAAGCAAAGACAGAGAGAGATACACACACAGAGAGAGAGAGATGGAGAGAGATAGGGGGTAGACAGAGAGAGAGAGGGGGTAGACAGAGAGAGAGAGAGGGTGTAGACAGAGAGAGAGGGGAGACGGTGGGAAGGAGAGATAGAGTGGTGAAGAGGAAGGAAGAAGGGTGCAGGGGAACAAAGAGATGGAGCGAGGGAGAGAGAGGTATAGATGGAGAGAGAGCGGGGAAGACAGAGAGAGGCAGAGATGGAGAGAGAGACAAAGAGGGGGAGACATAGAGAGAGGCATAGAAGAGGAATTGCATTAGGGAATAGGAGAGAGTGAGGGAGAGAGAGAGGGGTGAAGAGGAAGGGAGAGTGGTGCAGGGGAACAGAGAGAGAGAGACATGACACGGAGAGAGAGGGGCATAGAGGGTAATACAGAGAGAGAGGGTAGAGATGGAGGGAGAGAGAGAGAGACGCACACACAGAGGGGGAGACAGAGAAAGAGTTGCAGAGATGGAGAGAGAGAGACAGAGTGGAGAGATGGAGAGAAGGGAGGAAACGGAGAGAGAGGGGGCAGAGAAAGAGAGACAGGGAAGTGGGAGATGGAGGGGTGGATAGACAGAGGGTGTGTGTGTGAAGAGATAGAGGAGGGTAAAGGGAGAAATAGTGCACAAGAGTGAGAGGGCAGAGGGAGGGAGAGAGGAGGGGGGCAAGAGAGAGTGGGAAATGAGGGGGAGATAGACAGAGAGAGAGAGAGAGAGAGAGAGAGAGAGGGCCGATGGAGAGACAAAGAGATGCTGAGCAGCACTTGAACAAATTTAGGATTGTGTTTCTCCTACCTGGACAATCAAGTGCTGCTGCACATCGTGATGATCAGCGCCTTTGCTTCCCTCCAATGGACGTTTTGGAGCTAGGGACATCAGGTCACATGGAGAAGTATGAAAGGGGAGGAGCTGAGAGATCAACCCCTCCTCCCCCTTTCAGCCAGGGAGTCACACACAGGCAGCATTATGGAGTATGGGAGCAGGAGCTGAGAGAGCAGCCCCTCCTCCCCCTCCAGCTGGCTAGTCCCACACAGGCAGCATTATTGACTCTGGGGGGAGGAGCTGAGAGCACGGTTTCTCCTCCCCCTCCGGGCCGGGACCCGAACATTGCAGCGGCCTCGTTGCTGAAGACTCTGGGCCAGTGGCAGCGGGCAGCACAGTGCTGGAATAACATGAGTCAGTGTTACTCTGTAATGCCTGCGCTGTGGCAGGCACATGAATGAGCAGAGTGGTGCAGGTGTGATGTGTGAGGGGTGCCAGACATTAGGGGGTGCCTGTACGCACCAGTAACCGCTGTGCGCACACCTTTGGTGGGCCCCACTGCCTGAGGGACCTGCTCCAGTCACCAACTGCCTCCCCCTGTCACCCTCTGCCTCCCCCTACCTTCCGCTGTCACCCTTGGCCTCCTTCAACCTTCCGCTGTCACCCTCTGCCTCTCTGTGTCAACCTCTGCCTCTCCCTGCTTTGCTCTGTCACCCACTGCCGTGTGGCATATTGTGAACTTGGGTTGGGGTGGAGGAGGGGGGCCCAAATTATATTTTTGCCCCTGTGCCCACCACTCAGAAGTTTTGCAACTGGTTTGTGATCTTGCCTCCCGATTAGCTATGCATGAAGAATGACCTTCATTCTCCTTTAGATCAAACTGTTGTCAACATCATACTCAGCAAGTATTGTTGACTGCCTACATGTGTCTGAGGATGAATCCTCATATTTCTACATTCATTGTAAAGCATTATACCAATGCTGGAGATATAGGGGGTGATTCTGAGTTGATCGCAGCAGCAAGTCTGTTAGCAACTGGGCAAAACCATGTGCACTGCAGGGGGGGGGGGGGGGGGGGTAGATATAACATGTGCAGAGAGAGTTAGATTTGGGTGGGTTATTTCGTTTCCGTGCAGGGTAAATGCTGGCTGCTTTATTTTTACACTGCAATTTAGATTTCAGTTTGAACACACCCCACCCAAATCTAACTCTCTATGCACATGTTATATCTGTCCCCCCTGCAGTGCACATGGGCCCTCATTCCGAGTTGATCGGTCGCAAGGCGAATTTAGCAGAGTTACACACGCTAAGCCGCCGCCTACTGGGAGTGAATCTTAGCTTCTTAAAATTGCGACCGATGTATTCGCAATATTGCGATTACTAACTACTTAGCAGTTTCAGAGTAGCTCCAGACTTACTCTGCCTGTGCGATCATTTCAGTGCTTGTCGTTCCTGGTTGACGTCACAAACACACCCAGCGTTCGCCCAGGCACTCCCACCGTTTCTCCGGCCACTCCTGCGTTTTTTCCGGAAACGGTAGCGTTTTCTGCCACACGCCCCTGAAACGCCGTGTTTCCGCCCAGTAACACCCATTTCCTGTCAATCACATTACGTTCGCCGGAGCGATGAAAAAGCCGTGAGTAAAAATACTTTCTACATAGCAAAGTTACTTGGCGCAGTCGCAGTGCGAACATTGCGCATGCGTACTAAGCGGATTTTCATTGCGATGCGATGAAAAATACCGAGCGAACAACTCGGAATGAGGGCCATGGTTTTGCCCAATTGCTAACCAACTTTCTGCTGCGATCAACTCAGAATTAGGCCCATACTGTAGCTACCTAGGCAACACATACAGCAATACTACACATCTATGCTAATATAGGCTATATATAGCTAAAATTCTCCCTGTTTATGATGCCAGTTTAAAGCATAAGACTAAATCAGTGCTGCAATCTGGATGGGATTACAAAATGAAAAAAAAAAACAAAAACACATTGTGCTCCATATTGTAGATAATTTCCTCCCAACACCTGGGAATTTGGTATCCAGATGAGGGTGCGGTGTCAGCAACCTGTGGTTCTCTCACCACAGAGGGCCTCCCTGGCGTTCTTGGCTACATCCCCAGTCAGTGTTTAGCAAAAAAAAAATGTCACCTTTAGTGCTGCAAGTACTGGAGACATAATACCAAAACAACCAAAATAACATCCAGGACAAATACTGGATGACAGAACCTAAAATTGGGAGTATTCACTGCTTCTGCAATTTATTGAAAGTGTTATCACAGAGAAATGCATACATTTTCTCTGTTTACAGCCTGTTATGAGGATTATGGTGAGTAAGCAATTTAGCAAACAGCAAAAATCATATTTTTTCACAGTTTGAGAGACAATTACTCATCATGCCAGGATGTAGTCATTCACACTTACCAGTCCTGCCACAATCTGAGCGCACCCAAATATATACAGTACTGCGCATTCACAACTTTCCTTCTTGCAAACAAATAATGCTGATCAAAGTTTAAATGGTTAGTTGACTAATCAGCTCACCCTTATACAGTTCTAATTAAAGTAAAAGTGATTATTTGGCTTGCGTAGCCTTTCAACACATACTGTGCATGCGCACATCTGTAAATGCCATGAAGCCTTCCACCAGAGCTCTATGCTACTGTTGAAGGCTATTTAATGGCCTTGTATGTAACCTTTCATTTTGATATACATTGCATGGTGAGAGGTCTATGTTGTTAAATTGTTACAGTACAACATTCTGTATCACTGCAGTATACAGTGATACAGAAAGTTATGAAGCACTGTTTAACTGTGTTCTATAATAAAAACGGGATCCAGTCTTTAGGTCGACCTATTGGTCGACATGCATTAGGTCGACATGATCTATAGATCAACATGATCACTATGTTGACATGAACAAGGTCGACATGGGAAAAGGTTAACATGCGTTTTTAAAAGATAATTTAATTTTTGAACCTTTTCATACTTTACTATCCACGGGGACTACGATCGGGAATAGAAACCTTGCCCAAAGCATGGCTATGGTATATGGGGGGTCATTCCGAGTTGATCGCTCGCTGCTGATTTTCCCAGCGCAGTGATCAGGTGAAAAAATTGCATTTATGCGCCTGCGTATGGGCCGCAATGCGCATGCGTGACTTATGGGTACAAAGCTCTTTGTGGTTGTGCTCAGGTTCTAGCGAAGTTTTCCTTCGCACTGACAGAAGATTGACAGAAAGGAGGCGTTTCTGGGTATCAACTGACCATTTTCAGGGACTGGTTGCAAAAATGCAGGCATGTCTGAAAAAACGCAGGCGTGGTAGGGCGTTCGCTGGGCGGGTGTATGACGTCAAATCCGGACATGCATAGGCTGAAGTGATCGCAAGCGCTGAGTAGGTTCAGAGCTACTCAGAAACTGCACAAACTGTTTTTGTAGAGCTCGGCTGCACATGTGTTCGCACTTCTGCTAAGCTAAAATACACTCCCAGTGGGCGGTGGCATAGCGTTTGCACGGCTACTAAAAACTGCTAGCGAGCGATCAACTCGGAATGACCCCCATGGTGCACTAATTGGGGTTTGCGGTCACTTTACAAAGCAAATGAAACCAATTTTTTTTTATAAAAACTCACGTTGACCTTTACCATGTCGACCTTGTTCATGTTGACCTAATGACCATGTTGACCTATTTCAGGTGTTGACCTAGTCACTGTCGACCAATAGTGGTTGACCTAATAACTGTCGACCTAGTTAACGTCGACCCTATAATCCACACCCAATAAACACACCTCTTAGAAATTATGTCATTATTAAATTGCACAAAGGTAAACTCTGCAGCAACCATAAATTTCACAGAGATACCACTTTTTTCCTTATTCCTACTTCCGTACTTCTTAGAGAATGACCTAGTAGTGATAGTTGAGAAGTCAAAATGGATCAGCCACTGTTACATACTTAAAAAAAAGCAAAGGAGGGAGCGCTATGAGAGTCTAATAGTTAAATTTATTAAAACAATGTTTCAAATGCCACATAGCTCATAATGGATATAAAAAGGTAAATACATTTATTTAATAAAATAAACAAGACATTGCAGCTGCAATATAACACCTGAATTGATAGAATTGTTATAAATTATCACTTTTGAGAACCAGTATTGCGGCCGTGCGTCCACGGAGTGTAAATTGTTATAAACGGGAGACTGATGATAGGTACTTCTTATAGAAGCATTGCTGTTATATTGAATATAAGTCTCTAATTTCTTTTGACATGTACAAGTCCCGTTGTATGAACTGGAGACGGCTCGGTTTGTCCGGAAGTGAGTTTTCATCGACAGCTGCAGCCTCCCAGTGTCCGTGGAGATAAGGGTTACACAGTAGTGAAGAAGATCTCTGGTGAGTGTGAGACACCCAGCAGCCATCCTCGTGTGTCAGGTGGACTAAGCAGGACCCACAGCCCCATCACAGTGCCTCCACCTCACTCACTGACAGGGGCGGAAGTCCCGGAGGCAGCGGAGTCGGCTGCCGCCGGGCGCCTCGCAGCGCCCACTGACTTTACACAGATTGACATGCGGACGAGCGTCCGCATGTCAATCTGCGGTCTCCCTCCCTGCTGTGTTGGAGGGACACGGAGCGCATAGAGCGTCTCTCCTGTGTCCCTCCCTGGCTCTCTCCCCCGGCGGTCTAATACAGGAAGTGCCGTTCGTGAGCTCTGATTGGCTCACGAACCGGCACTTCCTGTATTAGACCAGCCGGGGGAGAGAGCCAGGGAGGGACACAGGAGAGACGCTCTATGCGCTCCGTGTCCCTCCAACACAAGGGGGGGGGGGGCAGGCACTGGGGGCATATACCTGGCACTGGGGGGCATATACCTGGCACGAGGGGGGGGGAGACCTGGCACTGGGGGGCATATACCTGGCACTGGGGGGCATATACCTGGCACTGGGGGGAAAGACCTGGCACTGGGGGGCATATACCTGGCACTGGGGGGCATATACATGGCACTGTGGGGGAAGACCTGGCACTGGGGGGCATATACCTGGCACTGGGGGGTGAAGACCTGGCACTGGGGGGCATACACCTGGCACTGGGGGGCATATACCTGGCACTGTGGGGGAAGACCTGGCACTGGGGGGCATATACCTGGCACTGGGGGGGCATATACCTGGCACTGGGGGGCATATACATGGCACTGTGGGGGAAGACCTGGCACTGGGGGGCATATACCTGGCACTGGGGGCATACACCTGGCACTGGGGGGCATACACCTGGCACTGGGGGGCATATACCTGGCACTGTGGGGGAAGACCTGGCACTGGGGGGCATATACCTGGCACTGGGGGGCATATACCTGGCACTGGGGCGGGGGGCATATGTGGCACTGGGGAGAGGGATATATTTGGCACTGGGGGCATATACCTGGCACTGTGGGGGAAGATCTGGCACTGGGGGCATATACCTGGCCCTGTGGGGGAATATCTGGCACTGGGGGCATATACCTGGCACTGGGTGCATATACCTGGCCCTGTGGGGGAATATCTGGCACTGGGGGCATATACCTGGCACTGTGGGGGGAAGATCTGGCACTGGGGGCATATACCTGGCCCTGTGGGGGAATATCTGGCACTGGGGGCATACACCTGGCACTGTGGGGGAAGATCTGGCACTGGGGGCATATACCTGGCCCCGTGGGGGGAATATCTGGCACTGGGGGCATATGCCTGGCACTGTGGAGGAATATCAGGCACTGGGGGCATATAGCTGGCACTGTGGGGGAGTAGGCACTGAGGGGGCATATGTGGCACTGTGGTGGAATATTTGGCACTGGGGGGAGCAGGCACTGAGGGGGCATATGTGGCACTGGGGGGGGGTATATTTGGCACTGGGGGCATGTACCTGGCACTGGAGGCATATACCTGACACTGTGGGGGAATATCTGGCACTGGGGGCATATGTGGCACTGGGAGCACGGCCCTAGCAACAAGCACTACCCCCTAGCAACGAGCATGACACCCAGTGCATGAACCCCCTGGCAACGAGCATGACACCCTGAGCATGAAATCCCCTGGCACCGTGCATGGAACCGCTGGCAACGAGCATGACACCCAGTGCATGAAACCCCTGGCAACGAGCATGACACCCTGAGCATGAAAACCCCTGGCACCGTGCATGGAACCAAGAGCATGAAACCCCTGGCAATGAGCAGGTAATTTAAAAGTAATTAGAAGCCTTACTGTAGAACTTAATGTGTAATGGGCATTACGGTGTGTGGCATAATGTATCACGGACATTGCGGTGTGTGTCATAATGTGTCGGGCATTACGGTGTATGGTATACTATATCGCGGGCATTGTGATATGTGGTATAATGTCTCAGGCTCATTGTGGTGTGTGTTATACTGTGTCAAAGACATTGTATGTGCTATAATGTATCAAGGGCATTGCAGTGTGTAGCATAATGTATAATGGGCATTGTGATTCCTGTCATAATGTGTCACAGGCATTACGGTGTGTGGTATAATGTATCAGGGGCATTGCAGTGTGTAGCATAATGTATAACGGGCATTGCGATTCCTGTCATAATGTGTCGGGGGCATTACGGTGTGTGGCATAATGTGTCGTGGGCATTACGGTGTGTGCATATTATGTCATGTGCATTATTGTGTGTGGCATAATGTCTAAGGGCCACTGCAGTATGTGGCATAATGTATACTGGGCATTACTATAAGGAGGAAAAATTACAAATAATGTAAGGGGAATGAATCAGGATTATTTTTCTTTCCCGTCTGGGCGTGCAGGTTGGAAAACTGGGGTATAACGCAGTCTTTTCCTGCAATGTCACGCCCCTTTATGGTAAGCCATCCCAACGAAGCCACACACTCTATACTGCCAATTATGGAGGGGGGGGGGCAAATAATTTTTTGGCTTGGGGGAGAAAAATTTCTAGTTACGTCACTGAACTGACTCATTCCTGTAAGCCGCCACCACAGCGCAAACCCCAGGAGAGTACGCTGGTGAGCGCCTGCTGTGGGAGGTAGGAGAGGAGCTGCTGCTACCGTTTCCCCGCTGCTGTGGGGAAGGGGGGGACGGGATGGATGGACACACGTGCGAGGCGGAGTTTAAGAGCTGGTACCACGCTTGCCTTGTATTCCACTTCCTAATTGCGCTCTGCCTCCGGTAATTGGGGAGGAGAGTAGAGCCTTCTTTCACTACACAAGGTATCCATCTATGCTCCCTTTCTCCCTGTATAAGTGCACTGCCAGTATACTGTATGTATGTTTGTGTATATATAGATAGAGGTAGGGGTCTGGCACAGCCACATAATAGACTAATACATTGGGTGCCCTCACAGCAAAGTAGTTTAGCAAAATAGAGGTGGTGCGGCACTCCAATGATTTGCACACTGACACCAATTGAAGTAGTGCAACGTTTCAATGCCCGTTTAATGAATCTGCATTTTTGTCATATATACAATGACCCCCATTCTGCCTCATCCCGCCTCATATATACAATGACCCCTCATTCTGCCTATATATATATAGCCTGCAGGATCAATATTGGTGTGGTGTGGTGTGTGTGTATGTGTATATATATATATATATATATAATTTTATTTTTTTGCCTCTATATAGGGGGGCACCTGTATTTATATTGCCTCCGGGCGTCTAGGACGAACTTACGCCACTGCTCACTGATACATGAGAGAGACAGTGACCAGAAGATCCTGGAACTCACCAACAAGATCATTCAGCTGCTGACAGGAGAGCATCTTTCCAGTCGGGTGCATTACTCACTACCGCAATTTACGGACAGAATCAGCAAGCGGTTAAAGGATCTGTACACAGAGTGCATTGAGCCGCTGCATACCCGGCTCAGTACAGCCTTCAGTACCGAAAGCCTTCTCTTCACCGGATACCATCTAACAAGAGAAGTCGGCTCCCGTCTGATCAGTACGTATGAGCAGTCCAGTGTTAACGGTCATGACCTAATCATTGAGACGCTGGTTGCTCGGACAAACCGAGCCGTCTCCAATTCATACAACGGGACTTGTACATGTCAAAAGAAATTAGAGACTTATATTCAATATAACAGCAATGCTTCTATAAGAAGTACCTATCATCAGTCTCCCGTTTATAACAATTTACAGTCCGTGGACGCACGGCCGCAATACTGGTTCTCAAAAGTGATAATTTATAACAATTCTATCAATTCAGGCGTTATATTGCAGCTGCAATGTCTTGTTTATTTTATTAAATAAATGTATTTACCTTTTTATATCCATTATGAGCTATGTGGCATTTGAAACATTGTTTTAATAAATTTAACTATTAGACTCTCATAGCGCTCCCTCCTTTGCTTTTTTTATTTTATTTATTCAGACCTATTGGGGCAGCCCGCCCCAAATTGGTGAGCAGCTGTTAGAGTTTAATTGGGTTTTTGGTAATCATGGAGTGCCGATTCAACATCTATTACTGTTACATACTTGCCTACTTTTGAAAAAGCATTTTAGGGAGATGTGAAAGTAACATCTATCAGCACGGACATGTACTGCTACCTTTGAGAGACGCGTCATAAAAATGACTTACATGCAAATGTAAATGAGCCCCAAAGTTAGTAAGATCTACATGTTGAAGAAAAGACTCTTATATTTTGCAGAATTTGTTTGTGTATTGTGCTTTACAAGAGGTCCTATATACTGTAAGAGAAACTTTATTTAACATGCATGTAGCGATAGGGATCATTGGGGCAGATTTATTAAGCCTGGTGAAGTGATCAAGTGGAAGGTGATAAAGTACCAGCCAATCAGCTCCTAACTATCATGTCACAGGCTGGGTTTGAAAAATGACAGTTAGGAGCTGACTGGCTGGTGCTTTATCACCTTCCAGTTTATCACTTTACCAGGCTTAATAAATCTGTCCCATTGTGTCTTATAACCAATGCAGGGAAGTGGCACTGATGTTCCCATTTGAATGTATGTATCTGTGATTTATTCCCCCCCCCTTCCCAAGAATGTAACACCTGCACAATGGGGTTAAGGTGCAATCAGGGAGATTGCTGGACTATTCAGGGAGTCAGTGAGATTGCTTCTATTTCAGGGAGTCTCCTGCAGAATGAGAGAGCGTAGGCAAGTATGCACTGTTAGTGTCATCATAGTGGACACTGGGGGTCATTCCGACCTGTTCGCACGCATCGGTTTGTTGCTGCGGTGCGAACGGGTCCGGAATGCGCATGCGTGGCGGCCGCAATGCGCGTGCGCGATGTTGCGGGTTACGTTGCGTCCTATGATGGAAGCGGTCGCAGAGCCGACCACAAAGAAGATTGACAAGAAGAAGGTGTACCTGGGCGTATCCGGACCGTTGGAGACCGTTTTCGGGGAGTGGTAAGGAAAATGCAGGCGTGTCCAGCAGAACGGAGGGCGGATGTCTGACGTCAAAGCCGGCTCAAGCATCGCAGAGATCGTCGCACAGGGTAAGGAGGTATAGAGCTGGTTTTCTTCTGCTTGAAATTTTTTTAGCTTAGCAGGGCTGCACAAGCGATTGCAGCCCTGCTAAGCTAAAATACACTCCCCCATAGGCATGTACTAGTTGATCGCAGCAGCAGCAAAAAGTTGTTGGCTGCGATCAACTCAGAATGACCACCACTGAGCAGTTTCTTTAGCTCAATACATCAGCCAGGGAATAGGGAGATGTAGTAGTGCACTTCTGCATTGTGTTAAAAAGATGCTTATGTAGCAAAAATGTATTAGGCCTCTAGTATAATGCACATGTTAGGCAGAGCTTTGCTAGAAAAGATACAAGTAAGTTGTAACTTCTACCATCTATTTATGCTGAATGGATCCTGCAAAAAGAAATAGTATCAATTGTTTTTATTTTATTTCTGATAAGTGCCAGGAAGCCTATCAAGGGGTCTTCTTTTGTTAGGGCAACTGATTGACCAGTAATTGGAAACTGAAAACAGTGTTTTAACTGTTGCATGAAGTGATATTGTTTAAGAATTGTAAGTGAAGTGCTCTCTGTTTATACTGTCAGCTTAGTGATTGTGGGGGAGATGTACTAAGCAGTGATAGTACACAGCTGCTCTGTATACTTTTATAGTATGTAAATTATAAATGTTACGTCAATGCTGACTGGTTGCTATGGGAAACTTCTCCACTGGCTCACTTGTACACTTTTGTCACTGCTTAGTACATCTTCCCCTCTATTTCAAAATATCTAGCGTACAAAGGAGACAGTTCTTAAAAAAAAAGTTGTTGATGAGTAAGAGCGGATGTTTAAAGGGATGGCAGCATCTGTATTAACAATAGCACAGCTGCAGCACTGGGAATTATAAATCTGGCACTTACGTTGGGTATTGAATGTTAGTCATTACTGGCTCAGCTTAATGAGGTACAAATAAGCACATATCTTGCTGTTTTTAAAGGCGAACGTTCCATCACTAAGATTCTCACATACTGTATGCCGTAGCAAGCTGAGTAAATCAATTCAGACATGCTTGAAATTTATAAAAATATGGTCTATTTACAGAGTTTAAATGCAACTCTGGATAAAACCAAAGACTCAAGTTGAATTGACAGCTACTTACTATAAAGATATTATACAGTTTAAATAATTAATTTAACAGACAGTACAGTTCTCCAAAGAGCATATTTACCAAAACCCACATTTAAAATAGGGTGTTAAGATATAACCGCCACAAGTCACAATGTGGTAATATAAATTATCACTTCCATTTACCAATGTTGAGGTACTGGGGCAGGTCTTCCGAAAAAGCCAAGTCCCAGTGACTGTTTAGAAGCAAAATGTTTAGAACCACTATCACTTTGCTTCTGGTGAGTGGCGTATCTACAGAGAAGAGGACCCGTGTGCAGTCTCTGTGTGTGGGCCCCTCCTTTCCCGTAGCCGGAAGTGCTGATTGTGCTCTGAGCTCTAGAGACTCTGGCACAGTGCCAGACACAACAGTGCTTGCGCAGGTGTCCAGGAAAATGGCGTAGTGGACTATTTTCCGGAGACCTGCACATGCGCTGTAGACTATGGCACAGTGCCAGAGTCTCTAGTGCTCAGAGTACTAACAGCACTGCCATCTATGGGAGAGTAGGGGGCCCACACACAGAGACAGATGGACACCAGAAAGGTAAATACAGAAGAAGTGGGTGCAGTGTGGGCCCCCTCTGGACCCAGGGGCCCATGTGCATTGCACACACTGCACCCATTATACATATGCAACTACTTCTGGATACTGACCTGGCAAGCTGAATGTGCATGCTGCCATTGGGTTGTTTAGGTATCAGAATGGGGCAGCAGGGAGGGAATGTTCCCTCTCCAAAAACAAGTGATAGAAATGTCTCAAAATGGCATTAGCTACTGGGGCCAAGCTACAAAGTGTTTTCCATTCTAGAGCAGGGTGGATTTCACAATTTGTAGCGCCCATAGACAGGGGCATAGCTAGAACTTTGTGAGCCCATAGCAACATTTTAAAGGGCCCCCTGTTCCAATGATCCTAGAGAGACACCTCTCTGCAGCAATTATTAATTTTATGCTCCATAATAGTGCCCTAGTTTATTTTATAAACCATAGTAGTGCCTACTTTATTTTTCAACCATAAAAGTGCCCTAGTTCACATCATGTCACACTGTAGGGCTGTCCCAGTACGCAATATGCCACACAATACCCCCAATTCACATTATGACATAGTGTCCCCAGTTCATATTATGTCATATTACAGTGCCCCTGTTCACATTACGCCACACTATAGTGCCTTCACTTCATATTGTGCCATATTACAGTGCCCTAGTTCATATTAGGTAACATTATAATGCCCTCCAGTTCATTTTATAACACATTATATAACCAGGTATATAACCAGATCCAGGGGCATAACTAGATATATTGTAGGTCCCAAGTCAAAAGTTTGTAAGGGCCCCTATATTACATGCAACGTTCACAGGGAAAGTGGGCCCCTTTCAGCTCTGGGCCCCATAGCAGCTGCACTGCCTGCACCTATGATAGCTATGTCCTTGCCCATAGAAATCTATGAGGGCCACTTTTGCATATGAAAATGGATGGACTGTGGCAGATATTGAATATAGCTGCTGTGGTCCCTCCTTCTTACTGTATATTAAGGAGATACTTATCCTTTTAAATACTCTCCAAAAATTATTGTTTTGGGGAATTTCCCACAAAGTTTGGCAAATATGCACCCAAGAATACTCTAATAATACATTATATGAATGTATAAAGATGCTCCATCATATATCTACAGTATGTATAGAAAATAGTCTTTTTATCAGAATTGCACATTTATTAGTGCATGGCAACATTTCCCAAAACATTAGAATGTGTTTTCTTTTGCGGGAATTCAAGTGCATCTGAAAATGTACATATGAATTTATATTTTAATATTACAGTACTATTAAATGCTCTCTGGCCCTAAAAATTAAATTCCTTATTGCCACATATCACAGCAATGCAGAATATTTTTTCAGGGTTATTTGTTAAGGTAGAGTCGCTGGGACCTCTGATCAGTAAGAAGTAAAGTGTTTATTTATACAAGTACTTTATTTGTTCATTTGGACATGGGCATACTTCTGTCTCTGGAATTTTTTTTCAAATGTAGCCCAAAGGCTGCAAAGGCTAAACACGATGTTCATTATTGTTTCCCACTATTAATTCACTTTTAGCAGCCACCATGGAAGCCTTTGGGGTCTCCTTTTGAGATTGAAAATGGAGACATCTGCTGTAGTCCCTCCTTCTTCCATACTGGGAATCTTAATTTTTATGTTTTTCTTAGTATAAGCATATAGTGTTTATAAATACAGTATAAGGATACAATGTTTATAAATATGCCACAAAATGTCACTATCAAATTCTATCTATTATCACATTTACTAGGTGCTTTGTTTTTAGGGTTGTAAAGCACCTTGAGACCTGTTTGGAGAAAGAGTGATATATAAATAAAATTATTATTATTAAATAATGAACAGTAGCATAGTAATAATAATGCAATGGTAAAGCAATTCTAACAGTAGCTTGCATATTCTTTGACTTAAAAATGGAATTAACTCTTTACTTCTTAAGAGACCTATTCATTATGGGCCTGTTACACATGCAGAAATGCTAGTTTCCACATGTTTTATGCAACAGGCCAATTTATAATTAACAGTCTGATAGGGTGACCTAACATTCAGCAAACTCCTAAAACTAAAAGTTTTCTGAGTTTTGCTTGCGAGAACCAACACCATCTTCAGACTGCATTGATTCTCAAAGCCCCATGTCACGGTTTTGTGCAGAAGGTTACCTGGGTCAGGTGATGACCAATCTCCAGGGTTTCAGGAATTGAGCTGAAGTCGAGGAGGCTGAATATAGCTCTTTCGGACTGGACTGGCTACCGGCTGAGGATATGCAGGACCGGACTGGCTACCGGCTGAAGAGATGCTGCTGGACCGGACTGGCTACCAAGTGAGGAATACAGCTGAACCAGACTGACTACCGGCTGAAGAAATGCTGCTGGACTGGCTATCAGCTGAGGAACACAGCTGGAGCAGACTGGCTACCGGCTGAGGATATGCAGGACCGGACTGGTTACTGGCTGAGTATATGCAGGGCCAGAATGGTTACTGGCTGAGAATATGCAGGACCAGACTGGTTACCAGCTGAGGATATACAGAACTGGACTAGTTACTGGCTGAGGATATGCAGGTCTGACCTGGTTACCAGCTGAGGTTATGCTGGGCCTGATAGTGCCACACGGAAGGAGCGAAGCAGGTTCACTTGTCACACTATGTAACTAGTTGCACGGACCCAGATAGGTGCAGCTAGAATTCCTTTAAAGTCTTTGCTGGGCTGTGATTGGCTGCAGGGTAACTGGCTGGATGGACTGAGACTTAGGTTGGTGAAGTGAAGATCAGCTGGACAATTCAAATTATTGTTGGTTAGTGTAACAGGCAAAACCAATGCTTGTGGCTGTCTATCATAAAATATGTGGACAAACCAAAGTTAATCTTGTCCCTCACCACATAACTGAACCTAATGATGACATATAAAAACAATTTACTTAATTTAATATTTCTTTCTAAATTTCGCAATAAAAACTTTTGGCCTAGGGGTGCCATGAAAAAAAAATTCTGAAACTCTAGGGAGCCATGATTCAAAAAAGTGTGGGAACCACTGATTTAGTGGATTGTTTTTCTGTCAGTGTTTAATTACGCCATTTCAATTAATTAATTTAAAGAACAGCCTTATGAAATTTGCTTAGTTGTCATATCAATATATCTGGAGCTTCATCATTCTTCATAGGGTATTCTAAAGGAAAATCTATTGACTGCGCAATATTACCAGCATCTTTCAAAATGTTATAAAACCCTTCTTTATATCCTCTAATATATTGACATAACCACCTATTAGTTTTGCTGCTTGGGCTTCTGATTATACCTTCATTTGCAAAGTTTGGCTGACAGATAATAATAATAAGGAAAATTAATTTTAAATTAATTTGGAGTATCAGGCTGCCAGCTGAGGAAACAGTTTCTGTACGAGAGGTCTCTTCAGATGTTGTATGCAGTGCATCCAGAAATCCTGGCAATTTGTTACAAAGGGGTCTATTTACTAAGTCTTGAATGGATATAATGTGCATGGAGATAAAGTACCAGCCAATCAGCTCCTAATTTCCATGTCACAGATTGGGTTTGAAAAATGATAGTTAGGAGCCGATTGTCTGGTACTTTGTCTCTGTCCACTTTATCTCCATTCAATGCTTAGTAAATAGACCCCTTAATGACTTAATAGGATGAGCTTATGATGAACACCTGAAGGTACTGCACACCTGCTTTTTTGGGACTGTCCCATTATCCACAGCACAGTTGAGAGGGAGTGCTGTCACCACTGCTCTGCATAGCAGTACAGATGGTGTAATGTTTTGCATTAATGCCTCACAACACTGAAGTCATGGGTTTGATTCCCACTATGGCTCTAACTGTGTGGAGTTTGTATATTCTCCCCATGCATGCATGGGTTTCCTCCAGATACTTTGGTTTCTTCCTTCAATCCAAAAATATACTAGTATACTGGCTCCCAACAAAATGTAACCCTACTGTGTAGGATTATGTACATGGGTAGACTAGATGGGCCAAGTGGTTCTTATCTGCCATAAAATTCTAAGTTTCTAGTTTGCAGAGCATTGTGTGTATAGGTCCACACGGCATCTGTTTTCACTAAATGGTGAACCTGGAAGCAGTACAGCATCTTAAAGATTGCTGTGCATACCCCATATTGATGGTAATTGGGGTTTGCATGAGACTCTGCCCTTTACTGTGAGGCTCCATCCCCTTTTCGGGGGTGGACTTCAGGTTGCCGACTGTCGGGATCCCGGCGCACAGTATACCGGCGCCGGAATCCCAACAGCCGGCATACCGACAGTCTTTCTCCCTCATGGGTGTCAATGACCCCCCTGGAGGGAGAACGAATAGCGTGGCGCGTGTAGCGTGGCGAGCGCAGCGAGCCCGCAAGGGGCTCATTTGTGCTCGCCACACTGTCGGTATGCTGGCGG
Source organism: Pseudophryne corroboree (assembly GCF_028390025.1). Classification (NCBI taxonomy): domain Eukaryota; kingdom Metazoa; phylum Chordata; class Amphibia; order Anura; family Myobatrachidae; genus Pseudophryne; species Pseudophryne corroboree. The sequence continues at coordinate 826,485,706 of NC_086445.1, read as the reverse complement.
TCAGGCTTCCGGTGCTGGTATGCTGGTCGCCGGGAGCCCGGCCGCTGGCATACCATACCACCCCCCCTTTTCGGTGGTGTACTCCTTAGTTGCACGTTAGGTCCCTCTTTGTTATCTTGCAATGTTGGGAGCTATCAAAACTGTCAGTTTTGAGTGTGATTATAATAATATTAGTCAGTGTTCCATCTGTGTTGAAATAATCCAAAAATGTTAATTATTTTAACAGTTACAAAGAACTTGACCATTTGTAAAGAACTCACTGCATTGAAAAACCTACTAGATTGAATTAATCAAATAAATCTAGGCAAATCTAAATTGTTCACTTGGTTCAGTCTTACTTGCACACCTTTATATTTTTCAGCCTTAGTTGCTTTGTTGTCATAACAGTGTCTGCAAATATTACTGGAATATAAACTATCCTTGCCACACTTCAGTTCTACAGTATATCAGCTGTGAGAAAACTGCCTATTTTCTCATTGGTTTCAATAAAGTCTATAAAATTCTATTCCACATTACATTTTCCATCATAAATCCTGACATGGGATGCAGTCAATTTACCTACAATGAAAATCCCGAAAGTCAAAATACAGACATCCATTGACCGATGGTGAAAATACTGACATGGTCAAAATATCGACATTAAAAATGTCAATATGGTCAAACTACCTACATTTACAGTGTCGACGGGTCAAAAAATCAACATGTTTTTCATTGAAACCGACTTTACCATCCCAGTGGACGTGGAGGGAGAATATAATAGCGTGCCGAGCACAGCGAGGCAACGTGCCCGAAGCTGCTAGCCATGCGAGGGGACACTGTACACTTATACGGTGTCCATGTTGCCCTATGTCGACATACACACATTTTTTTTAAACTTGTGTCGACTTTTTGTCCTGTCAACATTTTACATTTCGTTATCTTGACTGTGTAGACATTTTAAATGTCGGTATTTTGACCATGTCGGTATTTTGACCATCGGTCAATTTTTGTTGGTATTTTGACCGTCATACTGATCCCCCTGACATATCAAGATTATTTCATACAGTTGGTTTTTTGTGTCTCTGGAGTGCAGTCAAAGATAATAAAGTAACAATTAGGTTGTTAAATTTTTTTTAAATAATTCTTGACTCATAATATTACCAGAGAGGTTAATGCACTGTAATTTCATGTTGGATGGTAGGCAGACAATAAGTAACATCACTTTTCTTGCTTATTTGTTTAAAATAACTTACTAAATTTTAATTTCTAATGAGACTGAACAAATGAAGTCATTTTTCTAAATTTGGTTGGTTAAATATGGCACATGCTGTACAAAAAGCCGAATAGTTTTTGGAACAAAAAATATAATACAACTGTTTTTTTAAACTATTTGCTACCCTTGTTTTTGAGGTGATGCCTTTGAAGTTCATGGTAAATTATATGACCAATCTTTAAATGCATTTGTAGATGCTGTATACTGTAACTCATTCTGGGGGTTTGTAATGCTTTGAGTGAATTGGAATTTATTTCCAAAACGCATAATGGGAATATAAAAGACATCTTTCAACGTATCTGAATACTACTTCACCGAAAGGTAGAGTTATAAGAACCAATCACATTCCATCACTGTTGATCAAGAGAGTAAAATTGTAATCTTTTTTCCTGCTCTGGTCCATGTTTTACTAAAAAGCACCACTCTGTATGGATCTTTAAATTCTAAATTTAAATCCTCACATTTCATTGTCTTCATTGATGATTTCTAAGTTAGGCCCACCATTTGCAATTAAAGCACTTACTGTACCTCTTCTACGAAAATAGAAATCTCTGGCAGTGTGACTCTGCTCTGAAGGGTCTTACAGTACATGTTTATTGTCACCTGACTTTATAAGCTATTTTAAAAACTGTGGCCTTCCTTGCATCTTTTGCTGCCATTGTGCCTGAGACCAGGGGTCGGATTGGGAGCTAAAAGTGAACCTGTAAAATTTTATAGAAGTGGACCGACATGGACAGCACAAGTGGTATAACATACCATGTAGCCATGGCAGAATCACTGAATGGCAGAGTTGCTGTGCTGCAGAGATGGAATAATAGAATTAATGTGTACAATGCAGTGTACTGAGGGGCCAATTCAGAGATGGACGCAGCCGCGCGTCTGTACATGCGGCTACATTCATCTGGTCTGCGCATGCGCACTGGCCATGGTGCACGTGCACAACCCTTCTCCTTGTGGCAGAATGCGTTTGTAAGATGATTGACAGTGGCGGGCATTCAGGAGGTGGCATTTTGGAATTGCGGGGTGTGTGGCAGACAAAAGAGCGGCATGTTGTGAGCATTTTTAAGGCCGGCTGCATGAAGTCACATGCAGCCGCTCTGATAAATAAAATGGCGGTAGACCTTTAACCTGTAATCAATGCTGTGCAGCCTTGACCTGTGCTGGGTAGCCCCAAGCATGTGAGGAGATGAACGCAGATCTTGCTGCATATGCAGTGTAGTGGGCCGCCTGTTATGTGGGGTGTGGGGCCACATGACAACACACAAAACAGGCCCCACAGACACGCTGGCCTACCAGGAATCTTTCTGGTGAGCCCTATGTACAATCCACCCCTGGCACGGGTGGATTGGGATGGAAAACTGTCCCAGGAAATTTCTGCAAGCAGCCCTAATGGGGACAGGGTCTATTGAAAAGGCAGGGTCTGTCAAGGAGTGATGGGATACTCCTTCATAGGGATTGATCGTAAGTTGGATGCTCCACCAACTTGAAGACAATCTAAGCAACCCAAAAAATAATGTGACATGCATATTTGGAGCACACCCTTCCTCTCTACTAATAGCTTCCGTTGGGAGTGAAAGAGAGAAGGGTAATGACAGCTTAGGCAAGTGTATGGATGGGGGGGTCAGAGTTCAGACTACTACTAATAACAACAACAATAACATGGAGGTGCCTGTGTACTATACACTGTGTAGTGCTGATAGCTACTACTATTATTATGCAAAGAGGCAATGGGGGCTTCAGAGTAATAACATGTACAGTAAATGGTACTGTATCTATGTGTGCCCTCCCAGGGTCACATTCACCCAGCACCAGCCAGGCCACATCGAACGGGAGTAGCATGCTGCTTCTGTGTCACACCATAATGCTTTTCCAGTACTTCCCAGTGGACAGGGAGTCTCTCATTGCTCAGTAAACTCCCTCCAAGTCACTGTATCCAGGTCCCAGCAGCATACACAGTACTGCATAACAATATGGCTAGTCATTGCTGCAGCTCAGACTTGAGCTGTGGCAGCTGTAGTTAGCCCGCATTGTGTGAGAGCATGGCAACCAAGTAGAGCAAACCATCCTGGCAGACCAATCCGCCCCTGCACCCAGGCTTCCCCTGGGATATGACAGACCTAAAATTATCCACTAATGCCATTTTTTCATAATACAGTAGATACTAGAGATGTGCAGGTTTGGATTAACTTGGTTCTTAACATCAAAATAGCGCAAGTCCGGATTTCTCTGGATTTTTCTTATTGGCTTTCCAAAACATGTGACAGCTAGATAGCCAATAAAATGACATATTGAGATATGAGTAAATCCAGGTAAATCTGAACCCACACATCTCAAGTAGATACTGATATATCTAGTATAGGGGATGCACTCGGCATCCTGGCAGTCGGGATGAAAGCGGTCATGTGATTGATACCAGAAATCCTGACACCACTCAGGAGACTGGCACTGGAACACCAACAGCTGACTTTCCCAAGGTAAGCATCGGGGTACGGATTAGGGTTAGGTCCCAGGGGAAGAGTTAGGGTTAGGAACTAGGGGGGTGGTTAGCCATAGCCACAACCATTGAGGGTTAACTGTAGTCACCACCCTGGAGGGTTAGCCATAGTCACCCCACAAGAAGTGCATCATATATAAGCTGCTAAAATATCTAGCTCACTGGAAATTGAAATGCTACACTGCAAAATAACATGTTGCAACAATATAATTAAATGCACAGAGAGGTTTTATGTATATTTCTAACAACTTTCATGTATATTGAGATATATTGGAAGCTTATCTTTTTATTGATGTATTTATGACTTATTAAATTATCTAATATTTTTAATGTGCTCCCTTCTTCATAATTGTTTGAGCTTGAAGTGATAGATATTTCTTTTTTTATTTAGAATGCTCCTCCACTTCAGGTTCTTAAGATGTTCTTCTTTATCTTTCTTTTCTTTTCTTTGTTTTGGCTGGAGTGGGCATGCTTTGTTCCTCTGTTCATGCTCCTCCTTTTTTCAGGGGATGAGACGTCATGACATTTCATTCTCCACTGACTCTCTCTAGGACAGGGCCAATGCGGAGCACAGGAGGAGGGGAGCCAGGAACATCACTGACTTATTTTCTATTGCAATAAGTGCCCAACACTTTGATACAGGTAGGCAAGGTGGTGAAAGCATTATAGGCTTAACCTAGGTGGCTATCCTTCCACTCTAAAGGCATCATGTCTTGGGCAACAGTATTGACTGTACCACCCTTGCTTATAGCCCTGCCTCTTCTTATGCTATGCTTGTATAGATTTACTGAAATCTACTGTCAAAGTCATAGCTTAACACTTTGGCCTTATGTGATGTCAATTGTGTGCAATAGGAAGTAATAGTAGCTGTTATATTATATGTGATGGTCTATGAAGGATCCTCAGAACAAATTAGTTTAATGTAGATGTGTAATCCATTATTTTTTGCAAATTGGTACAGTTATTTTATTTTTTCCATTGTCAAATTACATGAATTCTCCATCATTCCATCATTAGGAGAATGTATACTATATCATCAATTGTATCATATTAAATTGATTTGCCATTGTTAATAGAAACCAAGTTAATATTTGATAAAGACAAGATATTTTATGAGTGTCTAAGATAATACTGACTATTATGCATTAGCAAATACTTCTGAGTCACTATAATGAGAATATACTCAGTTGATCAAAGCTTATACTTATAATAACTCACTTAACTACTCAACAAATTAAAGTTCCTGTGCAGAACAGTTTCTGTTAATTAGATTATGTTAGTCAGAAATACCTTTAATGTGAATTTAGCCTTTAAAGTTAATAACAAAAAAGGTAACTTTGTTTATAGACCAGGGTACAAATACTATGTAATATCTTCTAAAATACAGAAACAAGTTTTTATTTAATTATGTAAATTAGGATCTATGACTATATTTTGCTACTTCTAGCTCTATCCCTTTCCAAAATATAATTATTCTCATATTAAAAGAGGGTATAAAACCTCACATTAATTCATGTGGGGTATACTACTCAAGCATGAAAATAAGCAATTTTATTTTTATACTTGGGATGTTACTGCAAAGTGACAATTGTTATATCATGAGTGTTTTGATGTGGAAATACAAGGCATAGTTTTGTACCTAGCACATTGTGATTCTTATAACATAATCAATCTTATCTGAAAATCAGAAAAAAGTAATCAAATGTTGAGATTGCTGCAGAAAGAGAATAACAACACAAACACATCTCAAGTAGAGTAAAAGAACTGTGATGATTATTGTTCTGTAAAATGTGCATATTTTCATATTTGGCCATAAAAATGTTAATGTAAATGGGTGAGTTGATTGAATCCATCACGGTTCATATCAGATGCATATAGCGTTGTTTTAGAGATAAAACCATTTTATGCATTCTGATTTCTGCGAGAAGATGTTAAAAATCCACACTTGGAAATATGATCTCTGGGTGTCACTTTAACTGTGTATACTGTATATTTGTAAATCACCATGTTTCTATATTTTGTTCAGTTCTACATCATTCATTGTATGGTATTATACATTTCCTTTTTTTCTGCCTATAAGACGCTATATTTATGTTACTTCAATCCAATCTACATTTTTGTTTTTTATTGTCAAGATACATTTCATATAAATTGAAACAGTTTTTATCCCAAAGGAGAGGCATTAAGGACTATATTTGATGGTTTTGGCTTTAATTCGTCATCCTGTTTTGGTTTTGGATTTCGGCCATGACTGGTTATGCATTTTTATTCGAAAAATGACAAAACAAGCTTTTATTCCTAGAGTATTATTAACCTCCAGTCATTTCCACTCACAGGTCATAATATTGCATTCATCCAGTTTTGGCCAAAAGGCTGCAACAAGCTTCCTGGCTGAGTAAGCTAAGTGACAGTGAGATGAGGCCTAGTGACAAAAAGACAATATAAGAAGTATTTAAAAAAGTTTGATTGATTAATTGATTGTGGTAGGCAACTGTCCAACATTATCCATATTGATGAACTCAACATACAGAAGTTGTACAATTAAAAAGAGCAATTCTTTCTTACTTCTTTCACAAATGACAACTCACAGCGGCGAATCACCCCGCTTATAATTATTATGTTAACAATAAAAGAATAATGAAAAAAAAAAAAAGATTGATTGATTGTGGTAGACATTGGTAACTGTATGGTCCACTACGGAAATCACTGATGTGAATAAAATTTTCTCTGTGATGCCTAGCAACAATAAGACAATAAAATAATAATAATAATAATAATAATAATAAAAAAGATTGATTAAATGATTGATTGTGGTAGGCATTGGCAACTCTATGGTCCTCAAGGGAAGACACTGATGTGAATAAACTTTTCTCTGTGAGACCTACAGTAGCAGCTAATTAAAAAAAAAGAAGATTGATTGATTGATTATAATAATAGATATGTTTGTATGGCTAGCCATAGTAACAAAGTTTCTGAGGTTGAAAAAAAGACAATTTGTCCATCGAGTTCAACCTATGTGTGATCTCCTACGCAGTATTATTTTAGGACTATTTTTTTCTGATGCTGATGTCGGCCGTTGTGTTTTTTTCCTCTTTTTGTAAATAAATATAGTGCGTGACTACGCACCATAACCCTGAATATCCTTATCCATTAGGAATTTATCTAACCCATTCTTAAAGGTGTTGACTGAGTCCGCCATGACAACTCTCTCAGGCAGGGAATTTCAAACGCTTATTGTCTTTACTGTGGAAAAACCTTTTTTGCAACTTTGTGCGGAATCTCCTCTCCTCTAACCTAAACGAGTGTCCACATGCTCTCTGTGTTGATCTTACCAAAAACAGGTCCCGCGCAAGCTCTGTGTATTATCCCCTTATAAATTTTTGTAAATGTTGATCATGTCCCCTCTTAGTCTCCTCTTTTCCTGTGTAAACATGCCTAGGCTTGCAAGCCTTTCCTCGTATTCCAGCATCTCCATTCCCTTAATTAGTTTGGTTGCCTGCCTCTGAACCTTTTCAAGCTCCATGATATCATTTTTGTAGTATGTTGCCCAAAATGATGCACAGTATTCAAGATGTGGCCTAACTAGTGATTTATATAATGGGAGTGTTACACTCTTGTCCCTTGCATCAATTCCCCATTTTATGCATGCTAATATCTTATTAGCCTTCTTTGCTGCAATCCTACTTTGGGTACTGCTGCTTAGTTTGCTATCTATGTGAACACCAAAGTCATTTTCCAGTACGGAATCCCCTAATATTACCCCATTTAGTATGTAGGTGTTATTTTTGTTCTTGCTACCACAGTGCATTACCTTACACTTGTCTGTATTGAAGCTCATTATCATTTTGCTGGCCATGCTTCTAGTTTGACTAAGTCATTCTGAAGAGACTCAGCATCCCCCTCCATATTTATAACCTTACACAATTTGGTATCGTCTACAAAATACTATCCCTTAGAATACCTTCCAATACTTTCACCACTACAGATGTAAGACTAACTGGTCTATAATTACCTGGTTCAGCTTTACTTGCCTTTTTGAATATTGGCACTACTTCTGCTATACGCTAGTCTTTGGGAACCATACCTGATGTAACTGAATCATTGAAGATCAAAAATAGCGGTCTTGCCAGTTCAGAGGAAAGCTCCATGAGAACCCTTGGATGAATTCCATCGGGACCAGGTGACTTATAAAGCTTTAATTTTTTTTAATCGTTCACAGACTACCCCTTCACTTAAATAAGCACTTAGCAGTGGGACATTATCTTTGTTGAGATTGTGTGTTAATCCTTGCATTTGGTCCTCTCTTGTAAATACCATTGAAAAAAACTCATTTAGGTTGTCCGCTATGTCATTATCATTTTTGATGAAGACTCCCATCTTACCTTTTAAAGGGCCTATACTCTCCTTCTTTAATCTTTTGCTGTTGATGTATTTAAACATTTTTGGGGGGATTTGCTTTGCTTTCCTTTGCTACTAGTTTTTCAGTTTTGACTTTAGCTGCTCTTATTTCTTTTTTGCAGATTTTGTTACAATCCTTATAGTGCTGAAATGACTCCGCATTCCTGTCAGATTTGTATTTTTTAATGCTCACCTTTCTTTGCCGATTAGTTCCTTTATCTTTTTGTTAAGCCACATCGGTTTGGAATTTTTACTCATTCTTTTGCTGCCCGTGGGAATAAATTTGCGAGTATTTTTAACTAGCAGTGATTTTAATACCTCCCATTTCTCTGTAGTATTTTTTACTTGAAACAAAATTTCCCATTCAATGTCCCTTAAGGCTTCCCTCATCATGTCAAAGTTGGTTTTGCTTAAGTTTAGAGTCCTAGTTGAGCCAGTATAGGACTGCTTATGAAAACTGATATTGAATGTGACCATATTATGGTCGCTGTTTCCCATGGGCTCCCCTAATATAATATTTGATATCAGTTCCCCATTGTTAGTTAATACCAGGTCTAAGATTGCATTGTACCTAGTTGGTTCCTTGATTAGTTGATCTAAGTAGTTATCATTTAGTGTGTTTAAAAATATATTACCTCTAGCAGTATCACATGAATCTTTTTTCCAATTTATCTCTGGATAGTTAAAAACTCCCATCACTACTACGTATCCTACTCCTGCTGCTTTTTCAATTTGCTTCAGTAACAATTCCACATCAGACACATTAATACCAGGCGGCCTGTAGCATGATCCCAATACTATCTTTTTTATTCCCTTACCCCCGCATGCAATTTCTACCCATAATGTCTCAACTGTATTTACAGTTCAGTTGAATATCTTCCTGTATATCTGGTTTTAAAAACGGTTTACGTAAAGACATACCCTCCACCCCGTTTACTTAATCTGTCTCTCCTGAACAGCATATAACCTTCTAGATTGACTGTCCAATCATGAGATTCATCCCACCAAGTTTCAGTAATACCTATGATATCATTGTAAGGAACCACAGTTCATGCACTGCTCGCACACGCCACCTACCGGTACGCTGGTGTATTCTGTGCCGCAGATCAGCCACTGGTGCTTTCAGTGGTTACTAGCATGATTTCCACTGACTCTGGCAGAGTCACATGATCCAGGTATCCAGGTAGTTACTTCCTGGTTCTGTGCATGCTGCTGCTGCTGCCGGCAGCAACCAATCAGCATCCTTCTTGGGGAATATAAGCAGGCTTCCCAGAGTCCTCATTGCCTTGAACAACTTGTCAGTTCTCCTGCAAGTTCTCCAGCGTCGCTCTCAAGGCTCCAAGCTTGCTCCAGAGATCTGTTTACCTGTGTCCTGCTGTACCTGACTTTCCTGGTTACTTACTTGCTGCCAGAGACTTCCACTATCTCCATCTCAGTGTGTTACCAGTCTGCGGTGCTCAGTCCAGGATTCCTCTCACAGGCTCCGGATATCCTCAGCTACCCAAGCACTCCAGAGTTCACCATCTCCGATATACTTACCTTTTCATGTCACCATCGGACTCACCATCGATGGTTAAGCACTTCAGTATAATCCGGTATTAAGCATCCCTGTATACCCGAGTCTCTCACAGCCTCCACAGAGGAACCTGAGCAGAGGGCCGTGACCTGCCCGTCAGGCGCAGCGAAGACCATATCCCCTGGCTGGGGTCACTGGCGAAAACCCCTGGCGAGTTAGACTCCACGCCTCTGCTTCAGGTCTCGCCAATTCTCTGTGCTCACTGTGTAAACTTCCGGAGTGCTCCAGCATGACTTGTCCATATCTCAGGCCACCTAACTTCTGCCTCCCTGCGCCCTCCACTGGCTCACCCAGGTCATTACCGGGAATACAATCAGACCAGCCCGTGACAGATTGTTCAAGGCCGATGGACTCGGCACATGACCACAGTGTGGGCCCAGTGGCTCTTCAGGATGTTATTTCACGAATAGAGACACAGGAAGCCACACAGCAGCAAGTCACTACCTACCTACAGGAAGTGTCCACTCATTTTGATGTCCTCCAGCAGTCACTCAGGTCACCTGCCCCTGTAGTGTCCACTCCGCCAGCTGCTCATTTTTTTGTGTCTGTCTCTCACTTACAGCTTCCTGATCCTAATAAATATGCTGGCAACCCCAAGCTCTGTAGAGGATTTCTCAATCAATGTGACATCCAATTTGAACTACAACCACAGAATTTCCCTTCTGCTAGGACCAAGATAGCTTACATTGTCTCCTCCTTCTCCTGACTTAGTACTTCCAGTTACCCTTGTGACTCCAAAAGGTTCCTATCACGTCTCTGCCCTGGCGGACTCTGGGGCAGCAGGGAACTTCATTACCTCAGACCTTGTCAAAAAATTTAATATTTCAGTCTCGTCATTGTCTCCGCACCTCTATCTGACTGCAGTCGATGGTAATAAAATTCTTGGCAGTGATATCACACATCAGACAGCTTCTGTTACCATCCAAGTGGGGGTTCTTCATCAGGAACGCATTGAGTTTCTCATCATTCCTAAATCTTCTTACGACATTGTGCTAGGGTTGCAGTGGTTACGACTCCACAATCCTTGCATCAATTAGGCCTCACTTCAGATTGAGGAATGGAGTGATTATTGCCAGAAGCATTGCATAGGTGAAGTAACTCCTATCCGGTCCACTGAGATTAAGCCCTTGCCCGGCCTACCCACAGCATATGAAGAATTTTGTGATGTATTCAGTGAACAGGCTGCTGATGTGTTACCTCCTCATCGTAGATGGGATTGCCCCATTGACCTTCTTCCTGGAAAGTCCCCTCCTAAGGGGCGCACATACCCACTCTCTGTACCCGAGACTAAAGCAATGTCTGATTACATTCAGGAAAATCTGCAAAAAGGTTTCATCCGCCCTTCCTCCTCTCCTGCCGGAGCGGGATTCTTCTTTGTAAAAAAGAAAGATGGAGGCCTGCATCCCTGCATTGATTACAGAGGCTTAAACAACATAACAGTCAAAAACAGTTATCCTCTTCCTCTCATTACTGAGCTGTTTGATCGTGTCAAGGGAGCAAAGTATTTCACCAAACTGGACCTCAGAGGAGCATATAATTTAATCAGAATCCGTGAGGGCGACGAATGGAAAACAGCTTTCAAAACCAGAGATGGGCATTACGAGTACCTTGTAATGCCCTTCGGATTAAGTAACGCCCCTGCAGTTTTTCAAGAGTTTGTGAATGATATATTCAGAGATGTATTATACAAGTTCCTCGTAGCGCATCTCGACGACATCCTGATATTTTCCCAAGATCTCCAAACCCATCGCAGTCAGGTGAAAGAAGTCCTGTCCCGTTTACGTGCAAATAAATTGTACGGTAAACTCTCCAAGTGTACCTTTGAAGTACCCTCTATACCTTTCTTGGGGTACATTATCTCCGGCTCAAAATTACACATGGACCCCAAAAAACTTGAGGCCATCAACGGTTGGTCCCAACCAACTACACTAAAGGCTGTCCAGCACTTAATTGACTTTGCCAATTATTACAGAAAATTTATCAGGGGATTCTCCACGCTCATCTCTCCAATTACAGCCCTGACCAAAAAAAGGGCAAATCCCGCTGCCTGGTCTGAAGAAGCCTTGTCCTCATTCCATCTGCTAAAACAAGCCTTCATCTCGGCTCCTATTCTCCAGCAACCAGACCCTGATAAGCCCTTTTCCCTTGAGGTTGATGCCTCTAATGTGGGTATTGGCGCAGTGCTATCCCAGACCGTGGAAGATGGGAAGCAACATCCATGCGTTTTTTTCTCATGAAAATTCTTCCTGCAGAGAAAAACTACTCCGTTGGCGATCAAGAGTTGTTAGCGATCAAGTTGGCATTGGAAGAGTGGAGGTACTTGTTAGAGAGTGCCAAATTCACCGTAACCATTTTTACAGACCACAAGAACTTGCTCTACCTCCAAGCGGCCCAGTGCCTGAATCCTCGCCAAGCCCGCTGGTCACTATTCTTCTCGTGTTTTGATTTCAAGATCTTGTACCGTCCAGGCTCCCAGAATGTAAAGGTAGATGCGTTATCACGGTCCATGGAGGAAGATGTTCAGCCTCATGACCAGTGTCCCATCATCAGTCCCACTGACTTTGCCACCACTCACGTGTCTCCTGTGCCACCTCCAGGGAAAATATATGTGTCGCCTGAACTTCAGCCGAAGTTACTATCTTGGGCTCACGCCTCACCGTTTTCTGGTCATCCTGGGGTTCTCAAGACACTTGAACTTGTTCGTCGCTCTTACTGGTGGCCCAAAATTAGGAAAGACGTCCAAGATTTTGTGGCCTCTTGTTCCACATGTGCCCAATATAAAGTACATTGCCAAGCTCCTGCAGGTGCTCTCCTCCCATTGCCCATTCCTAAGCGTCCATGGACACACTTATCCATGGACTTCATCTCGGAGCTCCCAAAGTCCCAAGAGTGTAATACCATCTGGGTAGTGGTGGATCGATTCTCAAAGATGGCACACTTTATACCACTCACCGATCTACCTTCGGCTCCCAAGCTCACCCAAATATTCATACAGCATATTTTCAAGATTCATGGACTTCCTACAGAAATTGTCTCTGACCGTGGTGTACAATTCGTAGCCCGCTTCTGGAAATCCCTTTGTTCTGCCTTACAAGTGAAGTTAAATTTCTACACAGCGTACCACCCCCAGTCCAATGGGCAAACGGAGAGGGTCAACCAGGACCTTGAAGCATTCCTCAGGCTGTACATTTCCTCTTCACAGGATAACTGGGTTAGTCTACTTCCTTGGGTAGAGTTTGCCCATATTTTCAGGTACCATACGGCTACAGGTTATTCACCATTCTATATTGTGTACGGTCAACAGCCGCGTCCACCTAACTTCGAGGCACTACCAGCTTTAGAAGTGCCAGCTGCATCTTCTACACTCAAGCACTTCTCTCTAGTTTGGAAAAATGTCCATGTCTCGCTTAAGAAAGCTTCCAAGCGATATAAAATCTTTGCTGATCGTAAACGGCGAGCTGTTCCTCTGCTGAAACCTGGAGACGTAGTTTGTCTCTCCACTCGGAATCTACGTTTAAGGGTTCCTTCCATGAAGTTTGCCCCTCGATTCATAGGCCCATACTCTGTGGAACAAATGATCAATCCTGTGGCAGACAAGTTAAAACTACCAGCCTACCTGAGAATACCTAATTCTCTCCACATCTCTTTGCTGCGGCCTCTCATTCTTAACCGCTTCCAAAAATCTTCGCCTGAGTCCATCAGAGTCTACACCCATCGAGGAGTTGAGTTCGAGGTCAATAAAATTGTGTATTCTCGCCAGAGATATGGGCATATCCAGTATCTTATCGATTGGAAGTGCTATGGCCCAGAAGAGAGAAGCTGGGTTAATGCCTCTTATGTTCACGTTCCTCGTCTGATCTCAGCCTTCCACAGGGACAATCCTTCCAAGCCACGTGGGTGTTCGGTGCCCACCCTAAAAGGGGGGGGGGTACTGTCAGGAACCACAGTTCACAAGCCACTTACCGGAACGCTGTTGTATTTTGTGCCGCAGATCAGCCACTGGTGCTTTCAGTGGTTACTAGAATGATTTCCACTGACTCTGGCAGAGTCACACGATCCAGAGTCACATGATCCAGAGTCACATGATCCAGGTATCCAGGTAGTTACTTCCTGATTCTGTGCATGCTGCTGCTGCTGCCGGCAGCAACCAATCAGCATCCTTCTTGGGGAATATAAGCAGGCTTCCCAGAGTCCTGATTGCCTTGAACAACTTGTCAGTTCTCCTGCAAGTTCTCCAGCGTTGCTCTCAAGGCTCCAAGCTTGCTCCAGAGATCCGTTTACCTGTGTCCTGCTGTACCTGACTTTCCTGGTTACTTACTTGCTGCCAGAGACTTCCACTATCTCCATCTCAGTGTGTTACCAGTCTGCGGTGCTCAGCCCAGGATTCCCCTCACAGGCTCCGGATATCCTCAGCTACCCAAGCACTCCAGAGTTCACCATCTCCGATATACTTACCTTTTCATGTCACCATCGGACTCACCATCGATGGTTAAGCACTTCAGTATAATCCGGTATTAAGCATCCCTGTATACCAGAGTCTCTCACAGCCTCCACAGAGGAACCTGAGCAGAGGGCCGCGACCTGCCCGTCAGGCGCAGCGAAGACCATATCCCCTGATGGGGGTCACTGGCGAAAACCCCTGGCGAGTTAGACTCCGCGCCTCTGCTTCAGGTCTCGCCAATTCTCTGTGCTCACTGTGTAAACTTCCGGAGTGCTCCAGCATATGACTTGTCCATATCTCAGGCCACCTAACTTCTGCCTCCCTGTGCCCTCCACTGGCTCACCCATGTCATTACCAGGAACACAATCAGACCAGCCCGTGACAATCATACTGTTTGCTTGCTGCAAGGATTTCTAGTTCTCCGTCTTTAACTGTAAGGCTTCTAGCATTTACATACATACAATTAAGATAAGTATTTCCCCTTGTGCTAGGGACATCATTCACTTTATGCAGTAACAATGACCCGTAATCACCGTTAGTTAGTGTTTTGGTAATACCTTTATTAATACCCATGTTAATACCCTTGCCGTCTGCTCTTTCCCACTCCCTACTACACCTCCCCCATTTCGTTCACTACCGCCATCCCCACTGTTCTCACTGCATGACCCGTAGTTTCTAGCTAAACCTTTCCCCCAGGCACCTAGTTTAAAAACTCCTCTAACCTTCTAACCATCTCCCAGCACTGTGGCCCCCTCCTCATTCAGGTGCAATCCATTGCAACAAAAAAGATGGCGCCTGACTGAGAAGTCTGCCTAGTGTTCCAGGAACACAATCCCCTCTTTCCTACACCAATCTCTAAGCCACACATTTACCTCCCTAATCTCCCTTTTACTCCCTGGGCTAACATATGGCACAGGTAATATTTCAGAGAATATTACCTTAGATGTCCTTGCCTTCAGTTTCTCCCTATAATCTTTCTTAAGGACATCCCACCTACCACTAACTTTGTCATTGGTGCCAATGTGCACCAAGACTGCAGGTCTTTCCCAGGCCATCCCAACAATCTCTCTACCCGGTCCATGATGTGCTGTATCTGAGCACCCGGGAGACGACAGACTGTACGGCGATCACGGTCCCGGTATCAGAATTGCCCTATCTGTCTTCCTGATAATAGAATCCACCACCACCACAATCTGACTAGGTATCTCACTTTCTTTTATCCCCCCTGTGCTGGAGGAACCGCTCCTCCGGTTGCTAGAGGGAACAGTCTTCTCCGGCTCCGACATTTCCTCACTACCATCCTCTGAACCAATGTCCAATCGAGCGAATTTATTAGGATTTGATAGATCAGAGATGTCATGCCTCCCCCTCTTTTTCTTCCTTCTAACTGTGACGCAGCTGGTTACCTGTTCATTCTCATCTACTAGTGTCCCCCCTGAAACTCCTCCACCATTCTATCTAAGCTCTGCTCGAGATTGTGAATATCCCTCAGCCAAATAATGGTTTGCTCTAGATCAGTTACCTGGGCTTCCAGAGCAACCATTCGCACGCTGGGCTGGTTGCTCCAGGTGTGCATACATCTTGCACGACATGCACTGAGTGAGATTCTCAATCACGGCCCCACCCATTTCCTTGACAACCCTAGCTCCCCATTACCTTCGAGAAAAATAATACAACAATATAAACAATTCAAGCTATGCAATAAGATATTATGGCCTAGCTGTGAAGAGAAACATTAATCACAACAGAACAGAAACAGCTAATTAAATCAAAGACAAGTACAAGGGGAGAGAGAAAAAGAGAAAACAATCACATACAATATAGTAGGAAGCTAATACTTATCTTATCTGCTGGGGCCCTTCTCCTTTTGCCAATGTCCTCCCCACTTGAAGTTGCTCAGTCTCCCTGCACCTACGTCACCTTGCAGATGTGCACCCGGCTTCTGACATTGCTAAGAGGTACTGTAGCAGCAGCAACACCTGCTTCCAGGTCTCAGCTCCCTCCCGCCCAGCATGTCCGTCCAGCCAGATCCTTTCTTTCCGGCTCCTCACCGTCTGGCTCCCTGCTCCAGACCCTGGCTCCCAGCACTCCCGCTTGCAGACCCTTGCTCCGGCACCCCTGCTTGCAGCCACTCTGCTTCCCACCACCATGCTTCCTCCAATGCGTGCACATTCGTTGCGCACTCATCACTTCTTCTTCCGGTTAGCAGACCTCCGGATCACTCAGCATGTCAGCGTTTCCCTCTCAGTGTCACAAGCCAACCTATTGATTGACTGACTGATTAATTGATTGTGGTTGGAACTGGCAAATGTATTTTCAATATTCTCTGTGAGGTGAGGCCTAGCAGCAAAAAGACAATGAAAGAGTAAGACAGTCACCAGTGCCCCCCCCAAAATGCATCCAATAATAAAAATAGATCTACAGTACATATATATAACCAATAAAAATAGCTATGTAAAAAAGTCCATCACCAATGCCCCCAAAATTACAGCCCATTTTGAAAAAAAGTGGTGCAAGATCGAATTGTCCTTGGGCTGTCCCACCCTCTTTTATATTTAATATTAAAAAATTGCACAGTTTAACAAAACAAGTACTTCAGTGACAGGGACTTAAACTTTTGTGGCTGAAGTGCTAGGTTTGTTTGGGCCCCCACAAACCAATATTTTGAAAGAACTACTGATCACTAATGAGGATGATGATGATGAAGGTTTTAATTACATTATAATCTTGTAAAATACATTTCATGAACTTGCTGCAAATTATGTAACATACAGGAGGTGCCTAGATGGCTTATTTCCCTACCTCTACTAACTTTGGCCTCAGAAATGAAGCAGATGCCTTCACAAACATTGTCAGGATTTGGGTAAAAATAATTCCACACCCAGGAGGTGTCTTTTTTGGTCTTATACCCAAGCATCACAATGGCTCTCTTTTTGTCATGGGCCAGAACTGTAGCCACTGGTGGCTGATTTACACAAACAACATCATCAACATTCTTATCTTCAGTGTCAGATAGTAGTAGTATACACATATCCCCCCATCCTGTTCTACTTCCACACAAGCATCCTTAATTTCTATTATGTCCTCATCATCATCTTTACTTGTACTGCTCCCCACATGTGCAGATGGTGCAGAAATAGTGGAAGGAGGTGGAAGAAGCTTCTCTCTGAGGACAGTATGAGAAATGTCAAACTCACAAATAGCTAATGTGGACACCACTAGACTCTCCACAGGATGTGTAATGGTTCTCAACACACAGTTTGTTCTACTGCTTTAGTGGTTTTTCATTTTTTTACACCTCTTCCAGACTCTGAGTAAAGAAGTCTTGCATTGTCATGAGAAGCAGAAGAAGATGCCTAACTCACAGTTGCAGAACCACCACTCATATATAAAGTCCTGAGCCTTTGCTTGCCACTGCGTGTGGTGAATGGCATTTTGCCAATTTTATGTTTTTCTTTTTCTGCACTAAACTTTCCCTTTAATAGAGGTGTTTTAGTTTTTTCTTTACTCCTGTATAATATAGATGTTTTTTATTTCAGATGCCCTCACTTTTTAAACCCTCTATGCCCTTGAACATCGGCTTTAGAAGACATTGAATGACTAGTATCATCAGGGACAGACTGAAAACTAAGTGTCCCTGGAATATTTTCTGGAAGTTGCCTCACATGGGTGTCACCAAATCAACTGTAGGTGGAACTAACAACAAAGTAGGCGGGATCAGTACATCAATATACCTGGATACATCAGTGATCAGCATGGCAAAAGCTGGCCATTTACCAAACCAACTTCCCTCCAAACATCCAACTGACTACTTTAAGTGTCCCAAACAGTGACTCCATATACCTAACCAACTTTTTCATCAGGCCAGCCAACTTTCTCCAACTTGTGATGTCACAAAAGTAGGCGGACAGGGTTTTTAAAAAAAAACTTTTTTATTTTTTTACTTGTTTTGCTGACAAAAATGGAGTCACACTGTGTGAACAGCCCCTTAGATGGACACAGTGACAGCACAGACCCTACAGATGGGCACAGTAACAGCAGCACAGCCCCTTAAATGGACATAGTGACAGCAGCACAGCCCCTTAGATGGACACAGGGACAGCAGCACAGCCCCTTAGATGGACATAGTGACAGCAGCACAGACCCTTAGATGGACACAGGGACAGCAGCACAGCCCTTTAGATGGACACAGCACAGCTGCTTATGGACACAGGGGCAGCACTTGTATTCCACACAGCAACTTGGATGGACACCGCAGAGTAGAGCACAGCATACAGCAGTGTGACTGGAGTGAAACGGCTCTGAATCCTGGCTCCCTTATATTGAATCCAAAACTCACGAGAATCAGACACCAGGAGGATGACGTTTTGCCTCTATCAGGAATCCAAGTCTGGTAGGAACACCCAAGCCATGGCTCAGAGCAACTCAGATCCCGGAAGTTCAGAGTGGCTCAGATTCAAAGTTATCTCTAGCTTAGTGTGACACTACTCCGCTCTTCCAGGTATCACCAGTTTCATTCCATGTAGTCTTCATGTCCTGCAAAGTCTTATACTATCAGTATAGGTGAGCTGCATGTGTACTAATAGCAGAAGTATTCCACTAACTGTATATTTCTTCCATACCTGCTGCCAACGCTTGCCCTCTCAACCACCTTCTTATGCTTTTAGTATGATGGTGAGAAAGTGGAAACATGAACATGCTAGTGATGAGCGGGTTCGGTTTCTCGGAAACCGAAACCCCCCGAACTTCACCCTTTTTACACGGGTCCGAGCCATACTCGGATTCTCCCGTATGGCTCAATTAACCCGAGCGCGCCCAAACATCATCATCCCGCTGTCGGATTCTCGCGAGATTCGGATTCTATATAAGCAGCCGCGCCTCACCGCCATTTTCACTCGTGCATTGGAAATGTTAGGGAGAGGACGTGGCTGGCGTCCTCTCCATTATTGTTGAACTTGATTGTGCATTATTGCTTAATTGTGGGGAGGGCTGGGGAGCAGCTGTATAATATAGGAGGAGTACAGTGCAGAGTTTTGCTGATCAGTGACCACCAATTACCCGTTCTCTGCCTGAAAAAAACGCTCCATATCTGTGCTCAGTGTGCTGCATATATCTGTGCTCACACTGCTTAATTGTGGGGACTGGGGAGCAGCTGTATTATATAGCAGGAGTACAGTGCAGAGTTTTGCTGACAGTGACCACCAGTATACGTTGTCTGCCTGAAAAACACTCCATATCTGTGCTCAGTGTGCTGCTTTATTGTGGGGACTGGGGACCACCAGTATAATATTATATAGGAGGAGTACAGTGCAGAGTTTTGCTGACCAGTGACCACCAGTATATAATATATAGCATTACGGTACAGTAGGCCACTGCTGTACCTACCTCTGTGTCATCATTAAGTATAGTATCCATCTAGATTCTATACCTGTGGTGCATTTCAGTTGTGCAGTTTGCTGACACAGTGACCACCAGTATATATAGCAGTACGGTACGGAAGGCCACTGCTGTACCTACCTCTGTGTCGTCATTAAGTATACTATCCATCTACATTCTATACCTGTGGTGAATTTTAGTTTTGCAGTTTGCTGACACAGTGACCACCAGTATACTATATATAGCAGTACGGTACGGAAGGCTACTGCTGTACCTACCTCTGTGTCGTCATTAAGTATACTATCCATCTACATTCTATACCTGTGGTGCATTTTAGTTTTGCAGTTTGCTGACACAGTGACCACCAGTACACTATATATAGCAGTACGGTACGGAAGGCCACTGCTGTACCTACCTCTGTGTCGTCATTAAGTATACTATCCATCTACATTCTATACCTGTGGTGCATTTTAGTTTTGCAGTTTGCTGACATAGTGACCACCAGTATACTATATATAGCAGTACGGTACAGAAGGCCACTGCTGTACCTACCTCTGTGTCGTCATTAAGTATACTATCCATCTACATTCTATACCTGTGGTGCATTTTAGTTTTGCAGTTTGCTGACACAGTGACCACCAGTATACTATATATAGCAGTACGGTATGGAAGGCCACTGCTGTACCTACCTCTGTGTCGTCATTAAGTATACTATCCATCTACATTCTATACTTGTGGTGCATTTTAGTTTTGCAGTTTGCTGACACAGTGACCACCAGTATACTATATATAGCAGTATGGTACGGAAGGCCACTGCTGTACCTACCTCTGTGTCGTGATTAAGTATACTATCCATCTACATTCTATACCTGTGGTGCATTTTAGTTTTTCAGTTTGCTGACACAGTGACCACCAGTATACTATATATAGCAGTACGGTACGGAAGGCCACTGCTGTACCTACCTCTGTGTCGTCATTAAGTATACTATCCATCTACATTCTATACCTGTGGTGCATTTTAGTTTGCAGTTTGCTGACACAGTGACCACCAGTATACTATATATAGCAGTACGGTACGGAAGGCCACTGCTGTACCTACTTCTGTGTCGTCATTAAGTATACTATCCATCTACATTCTATACCTGTGGTGCATTTTAGTTTTGCAGTTTGCTGACAGTGACCACCAGTATATATAGCAGTACGGTATGGAAGGCCACTGCTCAACCTACCTCTGTGTCGTCAAGTATACTATCCATCTAGATTCTATACCTGTGGTGCATTTTAGTTTTGCAGTTTGCTGACACAGTGACCACCAGTATATATAGCAGTACGGTACGGAAGGCCACTGCTCTACCTACCTCTGTGTCGTCAAGTATACTATCCATCTAGATTCTATACCTGTGGTGCATTTTAGTTTTGCAGTTTGCTGACAGTGACCACCAGTATATATAGCAGTACGGTACGGAAGGCCACTGCTCTACCTACCTCTGTGTCGTCAAGTATACTATCCATCCATACCTGTGGTGCATTTCAGTTGTGCGCAGTATATATAGTAGTAGGCCATTGCTATTGATACTGGCATATAATTCCACACATTAAAAAATGGAGAACAAAAATGTGTAGGTTAAAATAGGGAAAGATCAAGATCCACTTCCACCTCGTGCTGAAGCTGCTGCCACTAGTCATGGCCGAGACGATGAAATGCCATCAACGTCGTCTGCCAAGGCCGATGCCCAATGTCATAGTAGAGAGCATGTAAAATCCAAAAAACTAAAGTTCAGTAAAATTACCCAAAAATCAAAATTGAAAGCATCTGATGAGAAGCGTAAACTTGCCAATATGACATTTACGACACGGAGTGGCAAGGAACGGCTGAGGCCCTGGCCTATGTTCATGGCTAGTGGTTCAGATTCACATGAGGATGGAAGCACTCATCCTCTCGCTAGAAAAATGAAAAGACTTAAGTTGGCAAAAGCACAGCAAAGAACTGTGCGTTCTTCTAAATCACAAATCCCCAAGGAGAGTCCAATTGTGTCGGTTGCGATGCTTGACCTTCCCAACACTGGATGGGAAGAGCTTGCGCCTTCCACCATTTGCACGCCCCCTGCAAGTGCTGGAAGGAGCACCCGCAGTCCAGTTCCTGATAGTCAAATTGAAGATGTCACTGTTGAAGTACACCAGGATGAGGATATGGGTGTTGCTGGCGCTGGGGAGGAAATTGACAAGGAGGATTCTGATGGTGAGGTGGTTTGTTTAAGTCAGGCACCCGGGGAGACACCTGTTGTCCATGGGACGAATATGGCCATTGACATGCCTGGTCAAAATACAAAAAAAAACAGCTCTTCGGTGTGGAATTATTTCAACACAAATGCGGACAACAGGTGTCAAGCCGTGTGTTGCCTTTGTCAAGCTGTAACAAGTAGGGGTAAGGACGTTAACCACCTCGGAACATCCTCCCTTATACGTCACCTGCAGCGCATTCATCATAAGTCAGTGACAAGTTCAAAAACTTTGGGTGACAGCGGAAGCAGTCCACTGACCACTAAATCCCTTCCTCTTGTAACCAAGCTCCTGCAAACCACACCACCAACTCCCTCAGTGTCAATTTCCTCCTTACCCAGGAAAGCCAATAGTCCTGCAGGCCATGTTACTGGCAAGTCTGACGAGTCCTCTCCTGCCTGGGATTCCTCCGATGCATCCTTGAGTGTAACGCCTACTGCTGCTGGCGCTGCTGTTGTAGCTGCAGGGAGTCGATCGTCATCCCAGAGTGGCAGTCAGAAGACTACTTGTACTACTTCCAGTAAGCAATTGACTGTCCAACAGTCCTTTGCGAGGAAGATGAAATATCACAGCAGTCATCCTGCTGCAAAGCAGATAACTCAGGCCTTGGCAGCCTGGGCGGTGAGAAACGTGGTTCCGGTATCCACCGTTAATTCAGAGGCAACTAGAGACTTGATTGAGGTACTGTGTCCCCGGTACCAAATACCATCTAGGTTCCAATTCTCTAGGCAGGCGATACCGAAAATGTACACAGATCTCAGAAAAAGAGTCACCAGTGTCCTAAAAAATGCAGTTGTACCCAATGTCCACTTAACCACGGACATGTGGACAAGTGGAGCAGGGCAGACTCAGGACTATATGACTGTGACAGCCCACTGGGTAGATGTATTGCCTCCCGCAGCAAGAACAGCAGCGGCGGCACCAGTAGCAGCATCTCGCAAACGCCAACTCGTTCCTAGGCAGGCTACGCTTTGTATCACCGCTTTCCAGAAGAGGCACACAGCTGACAACCTCTTACGGAAACTGAGGAAGATCATCGCAGAATGGCTTACCCCAATTGAACTCTCCTGGGGATTTGTGACATCGGAAAACGCCAGCAATATTGTGCGTGCATTACATCTGGGCAAATTCCAGCACGTCCCATGTTTTGCACATACATTGAATTTGGTGGTGCAGAATTATTTAAAAAATGACAGGGGCGTGCAAGAGATGCTGTCGGTGGCCCGAAGAATTGCGGGCCACTTTCGGCATTCAGCCACCGCGTACAGAAGACTGGAGCACCACCAAACGGTCCTGAACCTGCCCTGCCATCATCTGAAGCAAGAGGTGGTAACGAGGTGGAATTCAACCCTCTATATGCTTCAGAGGATGGAGGAGCAGCAAAAGGCCATTCAAGCCTATACATCTGGCCACGATATAGGCAAAGGAGGGGGAATGCACCTGACTCAAGCGCAGTGGAGAATGATTTCAACGTTGTGCAAGGTTCTGCAACCCTTTGAACTTGCCACACGTGAAGTCAGTTCAGACACTGCCAGCCTGAGTCAGGTCATTCCCCTCATCAGGCTTTTGCAGAAGAAGCTGGAGACATTGAAGGAGGAGCTAAAACAGAGCGATTCCGCTTGGCATGTGGGACTTGTGGATGGAGCCCTTCATTCGCTTAACCAGGATTTACGGGTGGTCAATCTGTTGAAATCAGAGCACTACATTTTGGCCACCGTGCTCGATCCTAGATTTAAAACCTACGTTGTATCTCTCTTTCCGGCAGACACAAGTCTGCAGAGGTTCAAAGACCTGCTGGTGAGAAAATTGTCAAGTCAAGCGGAACGTGACCCGTCAACATCTCCTCCTTCACATTCTCCCGCAACTGGGGGTGCGAGGAAAAGGCTAAGAATTCCGAGCCCACCCGCTGGTGGTGATGCATTGCAGTCTGGAGCGAGTGCTGACATCTGGTCCGGACTGAAGGACCTGCCAACGATTACTGACATGTCGTCTACTGTCACTTCATATGATTCTCTCACCATTGAAAGAATGGTGGAGGATTATATGAGTGACCGCATCCAAGTAGGCACGTCAGACAGTCCGTACGTATACTGGCAGGAAAAAGAGGCAATTTGGAGGCCCTTGCACAAACTGGCTTTATTCTACCTAAATTGCCTTCCCTCCAGTGTGTACTCCGAAAGAGTGTTTAGTGCAGCCGCTCACCTTGTCAGCAATCGGCGTACGAGGTTACTTCCTGAAAATGTGGAGAAGATGATGTTCATCAAAATTAATTATAATCAATGCCTCCGTGGAGACATTCACCAGCAGCAATTGCCTCCACAAAGTACACAGGGACCTGAGAAGGTGGATTCCAGTGGGGACGAATTAATAATCTGTGAGGAGGGGGATGTACACAGTGAAAGGGGTGAGGAACCGGAGGATGATGATGAGGTGGACATCTTGCCTCTGTAGAGCCAGTTTGTGCAAGGAGAGATTGATTGCTTCTTTTTTTGGTGGGGGCCCAAACCAACCAGTCATTTCAGTCACAGTCGTGTGGCAGACCCTGTCGCTGAAATGATGGGTTTGTTAAAGTGTGCATGTCCTGTTTATACAACATAAGGGTGGGTGGGAAGGCCCAAGGACAATTCCATCTTGCACCTCTTTTTTCTTTCATTTTTCTTTGCATCATGTGCTGTTTGGGGACAATTTTTTTGAAGTGCCATCCTGCCTGACACTGCAGTGCCACTCCTAGATGGGCCAGGTGTTTGTGTCGGCCACTTGTGTCACTTAGCTTAGTCACACAGCGACCTTGGTGTGCCTCTTTTTTTCTTTGCATCATGTGCTGTTTGGGGACAATTTTTTTGAAGTGCCATCCTGCCTGACACTGCAGTGCCACTCCTAGATGGGCCAGGTGTTTGTGTCGGCCACTTTTGTCGCTTAGCTTAGTCACACAGCGACCTTGGTGCGCCTCTTTTTTTCTTTGCATCATGTGCTGTTTGGGGACTATTTTTTTGAAGTGCCATCCTGCCTGACACAGCAGTGCCACTCCTAGATGGGCCAGGTGTTTGTGTCGGCCACTTGTGTCGCTTAGCTTAGCCATCCAGCGACCTCGGTGCAAATTTTAGGACTAAAAATAATATTGTGAGGTGTGAGGTGTTCAGAATAAACTGGAAATGAGTGGAAATTATGGTTATTGAGGTTAATAATACTATGGGATCAAAATGACCCCCAAATTCTATGATATAAGCTGTTTTTTAGGTTTTTTTGTAAAAAACACCCGAATCCAAAACACACCCGAATCCGACAAAAAATTTTCTTTGATGTTTTGCCAAAACGCGTCCGAATCCAAAACACGGCCGCGGAACCGAATCCAAAACCAAAACCATCCGGTGATGTGCACCGGAAAAATGTCCGGTGCACATCACTAGTCTAGCATGACCCTATAATATATTACACACAATAAATTAATCATAAAGATCATATACAACTGCAAAATCAGGGGATATATTCCAAAGGATGTATGCATGAATTGTTTCTTTAGTATGCATTACTATTGTTTTCGCATTATTTAGAATGCATTATTGCCGCAAGACATGCCTGAATAAATTGCCTTTATTCAAACAATATTACAATATTGTTGCAAATATGCTGTAGCTTATGTACATAAATTATATAAGGAGTGATTTTCCTATAATCTACAGTATGTATTGATGTACATAAGTAATTGAACTTGGACATACAGTATGTGTTCTAAAATGAGATGTTCGCTTTTACTACTAGGTACAAGTCTATTGCATAAAAAGGACAATATTGTTGAACCTAGCATTAATGTTTTAGTGGATATAAATTTCAAACATACCACTGTATAGTTTTTTTATGCAGTACCTGTGTGCTACAATTACTAAGAATATAGAAAACACTTTTTCTGCTTATGTGGTCTTGTGAGACCTTCATCATGTGTATCCAAACAAAGTGGAACAAAATTAACTTCTACTCATAGGCACACTCGGTGGCGGAATCACTATTGTTTCTGGCATTTTTTTTTTAAATGGAGTGCAGCAGTAGGCAGTAGCTGAGCTCCTGGTCCTCTCTTCATTTTCCACGAGTCCCGTGGTCTAAGGCCTCTCCGTGTCTGCATGATCTCATGCTGAGAGAAAGGACAGTCTACAAATGTGTTGCCACTTTACAAGTGTATTCAAAGTAACACTGCTGATTACAATTGTACAGTGGGAAGCAGTTTGCAAACTGTCCCTTAATAACAGCCTGAATCCTGAGACCCCGCAGAGAGAATGCAGAGAGGGGAGTCAGCAGCAGCGTACATCATGGTAACTATTATAGGAGTAATGTGCAGTATGGAGTATTTAAGGGAAAACTGTCATCCTGTGTGTGTGTCCCCCTTATACCTGTGCAAACCCCAGGTTTCCACAGGGGAATAATGTGGCCAGCGTTCTCCCCACACTTTGTCCTCTTAATAAAATTCCCCTGCTGTCCATCACTGTGACGTGGCCAATAAGTTGCGCTGCACTTTTCTATATGAAATGTCAGTGCAGCGTGACTTTTGTAAATGTCAGACTGCAGGGCAGAGCAGGGGCGGATCCAGAAGAAAATGATAGGGGGGGCACCATGGAAGGGGAAGTACATTTGCGTGCGGCTTCGGTGCATGTGAGGTGGCGCTTCTTATACAATGCCCACAGTTGTAGCGCTCATTATGCAATGTCCACTGTACTGGTAGTGCCCCTTATATAGACCCCATAGTAGTGGTGCCCCTTATGCAATGCCCGTATTGCCCCCAGTAGTACTGTTGCCTGTAGTAATGCCCGCAGTAATTTAGTGAGTGTGGCTAATTAAAATGAGATGTGATACACAGACATATGCCCCCAATAGTGCAGTGCCAAATCCACAATTGCACCCACAGTGCCAGATCCACAATTGCCTCCACAGTGCAAGATCCACAAATGCCCCCACAGTGCCAGATCCAAAAATGCCCCCACAGTGCCAGATCCACAAATGCCCCCACAGTGCCAGATCCAAAAATGCCCCCACGGTGCCAGATCCAAAAATGCCCCTACAGTGCCAGATCCAAAAATGCCCCTACAGTGCCAGATCCAAAAATGCCCCTACAGTGCCAGATCCAAATGCTCCCACAGTGTCAGGTATACAAATGCCCCCACAGTGCTAGGTAAACAATTGCCTCCACAGTGCCAGATCCACAAATGCCCCCACAGTGCCAGATCCAAAAATGCCCCCACATTGCCAGATCCACAAATGCCCCCACAGTGCCAGATCCAAAAATGCCCCCACGGTGCCAGATCCAAAAATGCCCCTACAGTGCCAGATCCAAAAATGCCCCTACAGTGCCAGATCCAAAAATGCCCCTACAGTGCCAGATCCAAAAATGCCCCCACAGTGTCAGGTATACAAATGCCCCCACAGTGCCAGGTAAACAATTGCCCTCACAGTGCCAGGTAAACAATTGCCCCCACAGTGCCAGGTATACAATTGCCCTCACAGTGCCAGGTATACAAATGCCCCCACAGCAGGTATACTATACAAATGCCCCCACAGCAGTTCTGCAGCTGCTTACCGCTGCTGCTGCTTCTCTGCCGGCTCTGAGGGTGTCAGGAGGAGAGCGCGGCTATGTCTGGCGGCGTGTAGGACTTCAAACTAGCCGCCAGTTCGTGAGCCAATCAGAGCTCACGGACCGGCGGCTCCTGATTGGCTGCCGGTCCGCGAGCTCTGATTGGCTCACGAACCGGCGGCTGGTTTGAAGTCCGCAACACGCCGCCAGATAGCCGCGTTCTCCTCCTGACAGCTGAGACACGCTGCCGCTGCACTGAGCGGCAGCGTGTCTCAGTGACACAAGCGGGGGGGGACGGATGGGGCCACAAATGACAGGGGGGCACAGGCCCGAGTGCCCCCCCCCCTGGATCCGCCACTGGGGCAGAGCATATCCCTCCCCCAGTATAAAAGGAAGGATGTGCAGTTGCCAGGGGGAACAGACGCCAGTGAACAGAGTGGACACGCCATGGCTAGTGGGTTTGCTGATTGTTTCTGTAACCACTTGCCTGGCATGGGGGGTAATTCCAAGTTGATCGCAGCAAGAAATTTTTTAGCAGTTGGGCAAAACAATGCGCACTGCAGAGGGGGGGGGGGCAGATATAACATTTGCAGAGAGAGTTAGATTTGGGTGGGTTATTTTGTTTCTGTGCAGTGTAAATACTGGCTGCTTTATTTTTACACTGCAATTTAGATTGCAGATTGAACACACCACACCCAAATCTATCTCTCTCTGCATATGTTATATCTGCCTCCCCTGCAGTGCACATGGTTTTGCCCAACTGCTAACAAAGTTCCTGCTGCGATCAACTCAGGATTACCCCCATGGTCGCACTAGGCATAGGCAGTGCTTTATCTGACCTGGTCGCACAGGATGCGACCAGTCAGATAAACAGTGTTAGTAGCTGCAGGAAACTCTGCTGCTACTGCTGTCAGAGGGACCAGAGGATTCCTCTGCCTCCCTGCACCCTCTCCTACTGATTGCCATGCTGCAGATCACTGCTGATCGGTCAGCACAGCAGGACCCCCCCTCCAGCAGCTGCAGACAATAGCAGCCGCTGGGGAAGTATAAATTAATCCCCCCCAAGCCTCCCCTGTGTACCTGGATGCTGTCCCAGCTTTCAAATTGAAAGCCACGATGGTCGCAGTGTTTCCGATGGTCACAATGTTCCGATGGTCGCGACAATGTTTCAATGTTTGGGGGCATTTTTTTCAAATATAACAAAAAAAAGTTTTCTTTTTTTTACTAAAATAATTTTAGATTATGTTAAATACACATTCTTCATCTGACTAATAAAAAAAACCACATCAATTTCTGAGTGGTTTTTGGGGAAAAAAATAGTCAGTTGAGTGGTTAAAAAAAAAATCAGAGTTTGGTTGGAATCCCGCATGTCAGCCAAACTTGGGCGGCATTACATCTTGCCCTGCGTTTTGACATATGACATTGGGCCTAATGTATGTTTGTACGCAATGGCCGATGTTCACTCAACATGCTACAATTGCAGTGCGTATGTGCCAAGGTGCCTATGTGATCGTGTTTGCAGAGAGGATTTAATCACAGAGTGATTGACAGAAAGTGATTGCTGGAGGAGTTAATGGGGAGTGGTTGCAAAAATGCAGGCATGTCATATCTATTTCTGGGGCATGTATTTGTCTTCAGCTGTGATCATATATGCGGAGAAAAATGGCACCAACGTTGCTACTGTCGCAGACAGAAAATGGTTGATTGTCATTTGCTCTCATCCATTGCCAGATTTTTGTTCTCACCAGACAGATTGGACAGATAAATCTCACCATGTGTACACGCCTTTAACGTCATCTACCTTGATGACTGAGGACCAGACTGGGAAGCGCAGGCAAAACTAAACAAGTATGTAACATTGACTGTAGCCATTAATCTATTGTATTGTATTGTTTATATTGTTACCCCCTGCAAGTAAAGAACCATTGGTGGGTTAGACCCCAACCTAGTTTTGAATTACAATTGGTGTCATGTTCCATTTCCTTGCTAAGGTTTAAAGTGTATTTACAGCCACTCGGGCTGCTGCATTGTGCTAACAGCGTATAGGCCTGAGTACGCAAACTGTGTAGTCCCTACGCCCTTTCGGCGTACATACGCAGAGTGTGTACACTGTGCGACCTTGTGTACGTAAGGTTTGTAAATAATATAAAGGTGAAAGGTTAATTACTGCGGCCGCAGCGGCTCAATAGTAAAGTGTATCAAGTGTGTTTAAGGTATATGCTTTTTAGTCCTGTAAGTAAATTGACGTTTACAATTGGGGGCATCGTCCGGTTTTCACATGCTCACAGCCTAACAGGTCATAGCAGACTTAATCTATCAGCAAAGGGCGGAAAGTTATCCTACGTACCCTTTTCCTGGTCGATGGATGTGCTGAAAACCCTATTTGTGTGCTGTTAGATTGTGTCTGCTCTGTCTGGTCTGCAGAGGTGCTGATAGAACCCGTAAAACAGGAAAAAAAGCTATTTAAAAATCTGTGAATTTTTTTGGGTGCCAAAAGCGTACACAAAGGGCACCGATATTTTGCATATCCTCTCACATTGTTGCAGCAAGATTCAGATTGCTAGAGTCATTTAGATCTGTGTGAAATCGGATACATTTGTTGCTAATGCTATATAGTTAAAATTGAAATAACAGTGTTTAAGGAAGTAAATCTAAAGCACAACACGCAGGTCTGGCTTTGTCGTTAAAGGTTACACAGAACAAGCGATTGTGCTTGTGAGCGATTATAGTTAGTATTGCTCACATTTATAGAGTTGTGTGATTTGTTTTATTGCGGACGCACGGTTTTGTACACGTGTCTCGGACAAAATACAGGACTGCGCACGCAGCGTAAAATACACGCACGGACGCGTGTTTATGCAAAGTGCGTAAGAGTGCGGACGATAAGTACAAATTACACGATAGTTTTTGTTCAGTTAAATGGTGGGACAGTAGCCATGCTACAATAACACATAACTATCCGGTTTCTAAAGCAGATTAGTATAAAACTTTTGTTTAAACTGTATTGCCTCTTGGGGTAAAGCTGCCAATCAGAACGCGTGAAAAATTTTCTGTACAGAAAAACAAAGCATATTTGAGTGAGTGAAAGTAAGAGTGAACGTATTGAACCCCGGGAATTCGGGATCCCGTCGTGTGATACACCAAGTGAGTGGAGGCTTGGCGGCGTGAGGCGGCTGACTCACGTTAGTATAGATTGGAATACGTAAGTCGTGAGGAGACTTACACAGGAGCTTGGTAGGGAATTGTGAACTTTGTGACCCATATAGTTTTTTTCATACGCTCCGGCTGAGGTTTCGCAACTTGGGATTCGATTCCAGTGGTCGTAGGGTGGATAGGTAACAAGTACATATACACTGTGCGATTGGACCACGCATTTGTGGGTGCGATATATAGTGCAACTTGATACCCCTTTTACGAGCTTTTGCGTAAAATCACGGTATCATTAGCATCGTGTAGAGCATACGCAAGCATGATTTGAGTATAAAAAGTGCATAGGGAATTTTCGCTGGTCTCTCTCAGGAAAATCTCCAACAATAGATATTTACTGGAAAGGGTAAGTTACTCCTAAAAACTTCCAGTAAATATAGGTTAATTAGGGGCCCTAAGTTGGGTACATCGCCTTCGCTATCGACAGTGTATGGTAGTACCGGCCAACATGGGCGAGAGTGGGTGGAAGCACTCGGAGAACTTTCACCGTCGCCTTATATTGAGTATTTTGGTATTTGTGGGAATAGCCGAGAAGGCAAGACCCACAAATTATGGGAGCCAGTTGCTCAACTAAGGGACGTATGGTAGCTATGGTTCAAGCAGAAGAGTTGGGACCGGGAAGGTCAGATTTGCGGCCGAGAGGGTCAGCAAGGTTTATTATGTGTGGAAAATATGGTCCACACGCTAAAGTTTACTGTGACGAATGGGTACGTATGACTGACAACAATAGGGTATAATTCCCTAGGGTGGGCAGCCTTGAGCCAGAGGTATTACAGAACCTAAGGATAAGGATATGTCTGATAAAATCCAGAAAACAAAGGATTAGACATACAGATTGTTTAAATTTATGGCAGCAAGAGGGGGATGTACAAAGGGAATTAGCTCGCGCAGCAGGTTCCAAACCTAGTGGGAAAACAATGGCGACCGCACCACCACCACCATATATTGATGGGGAGAAAGTGGCTACAAGCAATGGTGCATTGGTACAGGATAGGAATGTGATTGATAAATGTACTAACGCTAACCCTTGCCAGTTGTATCCCGTTTTAAATTTTCCCCAGGACTGTGAGCAGGAAGATGAGCCCAGCACGATATCGGCACTCTCTCTAGCAGCCACCATACAAGACACCCAGGTGAACACGGCCCAGCCACCAAGAGTTGTAGCAAGGCCCCCTAGCGAAGGGATAAGTGAGGTCGTGTCCACAGGTAAGTACGGTACCATACACTATGCAGAAACAATAGCTCCTCACATTATAGAGTCAAACCAGAATGATGTAATTGAATTAAATCCTGTTAGGGTGATTGCAGTCCCCAATGGGAAGACTGACGCTCAGGGAGTAACTCCCATCAGGAACATTGCCATGCACTGTCCTTGGT
Source organism: Pseudophryne corroboree (assembly GCF_028390025.1). Taxonomy (NCBI): domain Eukaryota; kingdom Metazoa; phylum Chordata; class Amphibia; order Anura; family Myobatrachidae; genus Pseudophryne; species Pseudophryne corroboree. The sequence goes on along the minus strand of NC_086445.1, from coordinate 826,453,748 downwards.
CCCGAGCAGAGTTAAGGTCAATTATGTCAGAATTTCCAGATCCCAGAAAAGATCTAGTCGGATGCCAGAAGTTCATTAAAGAGTTAGGTAGCGCCCATGAGCCCACAAATAAAGATTGGCGCACAGTGCTACGGTTGTGTTTACCCTCAAATATTGACACCACAAAATTCATAACAGATTGTAAATTAGACGCAGAGGTACCTCTCACTGATGAATACAATCAGGAGAATGTACGGCAAATCAATCTGCAACTAGGAGTGTATTTCCCTACTGTTGTCAAATGGAATAAAATTTTCTCCATAAGACAAAAGGAAGGTGAAATGGCATCCGAATATTTCCATCGAGCACTGCAGGAAATAGCTAGATACACTGGGATCGAGGACATTAAAGATAATGCACACCATAGGGAGGTAGCCGTTTCTGTATTAATGGATGGGTTAAAGGAGGCACTGAGAACAAGAGTACAAACCTCTCTACCTAACTGGAGAGGTATCTCGGTGGCTGCATTGAGAGAGTCCACTATCGAGCACGACCGGAACATCAGTAAGCACAGGGAGTCTCAGGGGGATAAACTGATGACAGTAAGTATACATGCTCTTACAACAAAACCACATCAGCAAAAACCCCAGACCCCTGATGGGAAGTCACGTGTAGTAGTATGCTATAAGTGTCAGAAGGAAGGACAAAATCTACACTGGCTCCCATTCCCCTACAGAATCCTCTTCAAACTCCTCACCCTCACATACAAGGCCATCTCTAATTCCACTGCTCCCTACATCTCCAACCTCCTCTCCCTTCATACTCCCTCCCGCCCACTACGGTCGGCTGATGACCGTCGCCTCTCCTGTGCTTGGTCACTGCTTCCCATGCACGAGTTCAGGATTTTGCCCGTGCTGAACCCCTTCAGTGGAATGCGCTCCCCCGCTCCATTAGACTCTCCCCGACCTTGCAAAGCTTCAAACGGGCATTGAAAACCCACCTATTTATCAAAGCATACCCCTCCAATGCATAACCTAGTCCTTAGGCTGCTCCTCCATCCCCCTGCCCCATGCCTTGGACATCTCTGCTTTGCTCGCATACCACCATCAGGCTTCTACCTGCTTGCTTGCACCTCATGTCATCTGTCTGTTGCCCCTCCCCACTAGATTGTTAGCTCTTCAGAGCAGGGCCCTCTTTCCTCTTGTCTAAGCCCTCTTCTTGACACATTTCACTCAGCGACCATCTTTACCTGCTTTTTCTCCTGCTGGTAAAGGCTCATCTCTATCTATGGCCGCCAGCCCCAAGTAGTACAATGATTACTCCTTCGCTACTTACATCTAAGCTGTATTATGTTTTGAGAATTATGTTGCTCTTTGTTACCTGCACTCCATTTTTGTTATTTATTTACTGTTATGCTAAGTTTTGTCACCCTGTACTGTCCTTTGTACGGCGCTGCGAAACACTTATGGCGCCCTATAAATAAAATGTAATAATAATAATAATAATTACGCAAGGGAATGTAGGAATAAAGGTACACATAATGTATACCGACCCCCTAGACCAGGATACGAACCACACTACAATTCACATAATTGGGATCAGGGACCACATAGGAGAAATTACAAGCCACATGCAGGAGAAACAAGGAGGTACCCACCAAGGAGAGACTGGCAGCCTCCGAAAATTCTCAGCTACCCCCCTCATATATCATAGCTGCCAATATGCTGTGGGAGGGTCCCAATACACAATAGGGGTTGGGCCACACCTGTAGTCTGCAGCCAGTGAAGTTGATTGCTAGCCTTGGTAGTGAACCTGAGGTCATGGTTGATGTAGCTGGTGTACCATTACCTTTTCTTGTAGATACAGGGGCGGCCAGGTCAGTGTTGAATTCCACATCAGGTGTAAAGACCACGGGAAAAAAATTATTTCGGCAATGGGAGTAACAGGAACGATGCAACAATACCCTTCTGAGTAGAACTGCAGAGATTACGATAGGGCCCTTGCAAACCAAACATTCTTTTCTGCTGGATGCATCGGCTCCGACTAATCTACTCGGCAGAGACTTATTCTGTAAAATGCGGTGTGTCATATATTGTACTCCTGAGAGTGTCTTCTTGGATATACCTGAGAACCATGCTCAAGAAGTACAAGATATACTAGACACCCCTCAAAGGCTAATGTCGCATTCTACTGTTATAGACGAGTGTCCATCAAAGGTAGAGGAAATGATCTTGCAAATACCGGGTTCCCTTTGGACCAAAGATGGACAAGACACTGGATTGATGGCGAATGTAGCTCCAGTAGTAGTACAAGTAAAAGATGGTAGGATAGCTACAAAAATCCCTCAGTATCCTCTGAAGCCAGAGGTAGAGTTAGGAGTGTACCCTGTCATAGACCGGCTGCTACAGCAGGGCATCCTAGTCAGAACATCCAGCACCGCTAGTAGTCCCATCTTCCCTGTGAAAAAGAGTGGGGGGAGAAGTTACAGGTTAGTGCAGGATCTAAGGGGGATAAACAAGATAGTTGAGAGCCAATTCCCCGTAGTGCCCAATCCAGCTGTCATCCTCATGCAAATTCCCTCTACTGAAAAAATTCTTCACTGTCATTGACCTCTGTTCTGCTTTCTGTTCTGTCCCTCTTCACCCTGACAGCCAATACCTTCTTGCCTTTACATACAGGGGAGTACAGTACACCTGGACTCGTCTAGGTTTCATTGACAGCCCAAGTATTTTCTCCCAGGCTTTGCATGACTGTTTACAATCCTTTCAACCTGAGAGTGGATCAGTACTAATACAGTATGTTGATGACTTATTGTTGTGTTCTGACTCACTCGAATCGTCCTTGAAAGACATGAAACGGCTTCTGTTATATCTTTCCCATACAGGACACAAGGTTTCAAAGGATAAGTTGCAGTTGTGCCGGACCAGGGTCAAATATTTGGGATATTGCTTGACTCAAGGACTTAGACATCTCACTGCTGATAGAATTCAGGCGATTCGCGACATGACTCTGCCACAAACTCAGCAACAGATTCGCACTTTCCTTGGAATGTGTGGGTACTGTCAAAACTGGATTCCAGGGTTCTCTACACTGGCTTTATCTTTGCAAGAAATGGTCTCTTTGAACAAACCGGAACGGATCTCTCATACGGATAAGTCCGAACTGGCGTTTGAGAGACTCAAACAGTGTCTATCACAGGCACCTGCATAGGTATGCCAGATTATGAGAAGTTCTTTGAATTGTACGGTACTGAAAGTGCTGGGTGCGCGGCAGGTGTCTTAACTCAGAGACATGGTGATGCCAGCAGACCGGTAGCTTACTACAGTGCACAGTTGGACACTGTAGTGCGGTCTCTCCCCACTTGCTTGTGAAGTGTTGCAGCGATAGCTTTGCTGGTAAGTAAAAGCGAGGACGTAGTGTTAGGACATGACCTGACCATTCATACACCTCATGCAGTATCAGCCTTACTAAACTCTGCTCAAACCAGACATGTCTCATCTGCTGGGTTTACAAAGTGGGAATTATCCCTGATGGCCCCGGTAAACATCATCATTAAGAGATGCAGCTCACTAAATCCTGCAACCTACTTGCCAAGTGTGCCTGGACAGGCACAAAGGGTGGAGGATGAGAATGATGGTGAAGGAGGATTTAGTGCAGATACTGATACGCATGATTGTATGGAATACCTGAATCAGACTTTCACAGCGAGACCTGACATCAGTGACAACCCACTGGAAGGAGTAGACTTTACCTTCTACACTGACGGTAGTTGCCACAGACAGACAGAATCGGGAGACTTGTGTACTGGATGTGCAGTTGTAGATGACGAAGGTATCATAGAAGCTGAACCCCTGGGCCCACCGCACTCAGCACAAGTTGCTGAGTTGGTCGCCCTAACCAGAGCATGTGAATTGGCCAAGGGTAAGTCAGGTAATATATACACAGATTCTAGGTACGCCTTTGGAGTGGTGCATGATTTTGGGGCCCTGTGGCGCCTCAGAAACTTCATGACGGCAGCTGGCACACCTGTAGCGCATGCGTCCCACATCAAAAGGCTGTTGACAGCAATACATGAACCAGACAGAGTGGCTGTTATCAAGTGCAAAGCACACACTTACAACCAAGACCCAATTTCACTTGGTAACAGCCGGGCAGATGAAGCTGCTAAATCAGCAGCAAGCATCCCCATACAGACAAACATCACACCACTGATGAAATTTAACACGATCAACACACAACAGTTAATTGAAATGCAAAATTTGTGTTCCCTACAGGAAAAGGCAGTCTGGAGGTCAAAGGGATATGGCCAGGAGTCCTCAGGACTTTGGACAGGTGAACACGGTAAGCCAGTGGCCCCCAGAGCATATCTTCCAAGTCTAGCTGAGGTGGCACATGGTCTGACTCATCTTTGCAAAGAGGGTATATGCAAGTTGGTAAGAACCTACTGGTGTGCGCCAGGATTCTCTTCTCATGCAGGTAAGAGAGCAATGACATGTTTTACTTGTTTGAGAAAGAATATTGGAAAGACAATACCAACAGAGCCATCCCATATCCCTCCGACAGATGGACCTTTTCAGGTAATACAAATCGACTTCATACAGTTACCACCCTGTAGGAATTTGAAATATGTGTTAGTTTGTATTGATGTATTTTCCAATTGGGTAGAAACATTCCCTGCTGCCACAAATACTGCTATGTTCACTGCAAAGAAAATTGTGCAGGAATTTGTGTGTAGTTATGGTACCCCTAGAGTAATTGAAAGTGATAGGGGTACCCACTTTACACGTGAAGTCTTTCAGGTCATGTGCAAACTGAAGGGAATTAATAGCAAGCTGCATACTCAGTACCGGCCACAGGCGAGCGCAAAGGTAGAGAGAGTGAACAGCACTATAAAGAACAAGCTGAGCAAATTAATGGCTGAAACTGGATTGTTGTGGCCAGAAGCCTTGCCACTGGTGTTGTACAGCATCAGAACCACTCCCAAGTCTCCACTTAACTTATCACCCTTTGAAATTCTTTTTGGTCGACAACCTCATGTAATGATAGACCCCCAGGATGATTTGAAATGTAATAATGAAGTGACTGTGAAATATTTGGTTGGGATGAGCCACCAGCTGAGAAATCAACAAAGAAATCTAAAGCTGGTGATTCCTGACCTACCGAACAGTAATTGTCATGACATTGAGCCAGGGGATTATGTGATGATTCGAAATTTCTTACACTCAGGTTGCCTCATAGACAGGTGGGAAAGACCATATCAAGTCTTGTTAACCAGCACGACAGCATTGAAGGTCGCCGAAAGAGAGACTTGGGTCCACTCGTCCCACTGCAAGAAGGTCACTGACCCGGAAAGAACTCGTGACAAAGAGCAGAGTGTAGAGAACCTCGTATCACTGAAGTGTTTGTTCCGGGAAAGTTGAGAGACAGGACTGTTGAAAGGGACCTGAGCACAGAGAGCAACAAGATCTAGGACGGTTGTCGCACCATTTTCTTTTTTCACCTCCCCCTGCCTTTTCCTTTCTTTTCTCCTTCTTATTTTCCTTCTTTCCCCTAACGAAATGGATCTATCACAAGAGACTGCGTTTCGAGTTCTACTAGTAATTCTGTTTTTGATCAGGACAATTTGTATTGGTGAGGGTCCCAGAGAGGTCGAGCAGGGATCTGGAATGGGTTCTGATGGTGAGTACGAATTTGTAGGATCTCAGGAACAGCACATCACTCGAGTAAAGGCTGGTATCACTAAGCGCTCTGGTAGTCATGGAGCTCGGAGGCACTGTGAAGGGTTATTGTCTGATGAATATTGTATTTGTAGGAATTGTGAGAATATAGTAGAGGATGGGTGCATCCAGAAATGTCAGTCCAACCTTAATATCGACATGGACCGCCATCCGTTGAGTGATTACCACTCACTAGTGGGTAAAGTCTTAAACCAGACAGAATGCTGGGTGTGCTCACAGGTACCTCAAGGTCAGAGTAAGTCAGGATTAGTACCATACCCTTTAGCAATAGATGAGGTACTCAAATTATGGGGTGGGAGACCGGTGGACAAGAAATGCAATATCTCTAGGCCCCCTAGTTTGAAGCTCCACCAGTATCATGTAGACAGGTCCTTATTGTGCTTTAATATTTCCAATTACCGAAAATTAGGAAATTGGGAAGTGACGTGGAATAACCAGACAATGACCTTTTCACACAGAGCTGATAGGATACCCATAAACTCTGAACTTGTACGCCAAATAGCCAACAGTGGGAGGTATTTTCTGTATAGGTATACCCGTGGAAGCAAGTCCATGTGGGTTGGAAAAGTATCGTTAGGGTATTGTGCTCATATCATCCAGCCCGATACTTGTACTGAGCAGATGGGAGAACTAGGGATTGGTTTCTTTACTTGGAAAGTTTGCAATATGGTGATGTTACATTTTGTCCCCTATGTTCTCCCAGATGATGCCTATTTCATATGTGGGAGGAAGGCGTACAAGTGGCTTGCCCCGAGCTCAGAGGGATTGTGTTATATTGGGAGAGTACTACCAGATGTCATGACCATAACCCATGATAAAATGAAAGATGTTCACCGCAGTGCTCAGGCTCCTTATACTCATACTCACTATGAACACATCATCAAGAGACACCTCATAGATAGGGCAGAGCACGCAGCCTCTGATTTGATCCACGAATCCATCGGGATTCAGTTCCTTCTCGCATTAGACATCACCCGTACTGCCAGAGGAACTATAAATTATAAGTATATCCATGCGCTAGCGAACTTGATAGATAATATCACTGAGATGTATGATGACACCTTCAGGTATACGGGAAGGGAGTTACAAGCCTACAAGAAGGAACTGATCCAGCACAGGATGGTCCTTAAATATGTCACAGCCGTGACAGGTGGGTACTGTGTTACTCTGGCAACTCAAAATGGTGTGAAGTGCTGTACATATATTACGAACAGCACTGAAGACCCAACGGAGATCATCGATCAGAAGATGGACGAGATCTTGCAGTTGTAGTGGGAGTTCAGGAGGAAGCACAACCTTACCTTAGCGACTGTGAGTAATGAACTGACCGGCTGGGTCTCATGGTTGAACCCACGCAAATGGTACTCAGGTTTAGGAGAGTGGGCTCAAAATGTCATTATGAGTGTGGGGAAGTTTCTCCTTTGTATCCTGGGAGTCATCATAATTATTGGTTTGATATTTAGGTGTGTTCAAATTCTAACGGGGCGCAAGCACGGCACAAATTTGATGAGTCTAAGGAGCGAGGGCACTGTTACAGCAGCAGATTTAATTTATGATCCATCCATAGAAACAGCGTTATGATACGAATTGCAAATGAATTTCATGGCCTGTTTCTTTCACCCGTTTTTCTTTGTCTCCCCCTCTGCCCAGATACATCCAACTGGAAAAGACGTCTGCCCTACCCAAAATGTTTATGTGAATGTATTTTTATATATGTGTCTTATCTTCATCTCTTCAACCTCTAGTTAATGGCACACATAGTCGACAGGTGATATCCACATATACTAGCACTCACATATGTTACCCCTCCATGTATCATCAACTAAATGTGCACCCCATTTGTTGGAACAAGAAGCCGAAAAGAGCTCGGTAGTGTTTGTTGGCCCATTTACAGACCCTTAGTATGGGATGAGAAGGATTTAATGTATACTTCGCAATACCTCGAAGCTTATTTAGAACATATACGGCATGATGATACATGCCCCTCAGACATGGATTCATACATACATGCTTTTTACTATCCCACTTGGTCATACATTTCCCACCTACAACTCTCCCCCAACCATCCAAGCTTCTGTATATATTGTATAGATATTTTACTGTTTATTGATTAGGTAGTGGCAGTTATTGGTGACTGCCAAAGGGTGGACTGTCGAAGTCGAAAAATATTGCAGTACACACATCACGTACAAACTACACACGGATGGCCTCTGTGCGCGTACTTGTTCTGCCGTGCGTGCGCATATTCGCAATTTGCGTATGGTCGCTCCCGCGGTCCTGCACATTAGCACGTGGTATGAGTATTTATGGTAGTGATTGTAGTCATATGGAAAAGCCATAAAAACACATTACATATTTAATCCAAATAGTGCAATATGTACACATAGTCTCCCTGCATCACACCAGCAAGTTACAACAGTTTAAATGGTATCAGAACACAGGGATTCAACTTTACAGGATAGGAGGGGACAGAACAAGGTTATAAGGTGGTGTTTGGTATCCAGTTGTAGGGTATTTTAAGGGCAATATTCCGGTGTTGGTTAGCAGAAGATCGCACGCTCCTGCGAATAGTTATGCGCAGGAGCAGAATATAAATATAAACTGTATTTACTGTACATTTGTTAGGTTTTGGAAGATTGTATAAAAGAGCCAGCTGCATGCCTGGTCACACACAGACTCTAAAGGTCATCTACCCTGATGACTGAGGACCAGACTGGGAAGCACAGGCGCAACTAAACAAGTATGTACCATTGACTGTGGCCATTATTCTATTGTATTGTTTATATTGTTACCCCCTGCAAGTAAAGAACCGTTTGGTTGGGTTAGACCCCAACTTAGTTTTGAATTACAATTGGTGTCGTGTTCCATTTCCTTGCTAAGGTTTAAAGTGTAATTACACCCACTCGGGCTGCTGCATTGTGCTAACAGCGTATAGGCCTGTGTATGCCAACTGTGTAGTCCCTACGCCCTTTCGGCGTACATACGCATAGTGCGTACACTGTGCGACCTTGTGTACGTAAGGTTTGTAAATAATATAAACGTGAAAGGTTAATTACTGCGGCCGCAGCGGCTCAATAGTAAAGTGTATCAAGTGTGTTTAAGGTATATGCTTTTTAGTCCTGTAAGTAAACTGACGTTTACAGGCTCTAACCAGACTCTTCTTGCCACCCCCAGCAGGGAGGGTGGGGTGGCCAGAGTATTAGACAATTATGGCCCCCAAATGGGGCCCTAACCAGACTCTTCTGGCCACCCCCAAAGAGGATTAGACATTTGTGGCCCCTAAATAATGAGACCCTAACCAGACTCTTCTGGACATCCCCAAAAATGGGGGTGGTGAGAGGATTAGACATTTGTGGCCTCCAAATAATGGGGCTCTAACCAGACTCTTTTGGTTACTCTCAACAGTGGAGGTGGCCAGAGGATAAAACAATTGTGGTCCCCAAATATAGGGGGCCTTGCTTAACCTAATTTTCAATGCTCACTAGTTTCCTTGTTGTAAATAAAGTTGAAGTAGTTTTTACACGTGTCAGTTATTTTAAATGTAAATAATTGCTTATGTATAGAAGATTCAAAACAAACAAATTTCACTGGCACAAAGGACATTAAAAAAAATGAAATAAAAATTAACATGCAGTGTCCTGTGAGTGAATGAAATTCATATTTGGTACTTCAGTGCCATAGTACACATATATGTACATGACTAGTTTGGAGTAAATTAACCTTTGCACCACATCTGCATAAAAAACACATGAGAAGAAAATAGAGGGTAATATGCATGTGGGGTACTGTATCTGTAAAATCACATAAGCACAATATCAGCATAGAAAAAACACATGAGAAGAAACTAGCAGGTAATATGTATTTGGGGTACAGTATCTGTAATGAACTTTGCACCACATCATCATAGAAAAAACTAGGGATGAGCGAGGTCAGTTCCCTGAGAACCGAACCCCTCGAACATCACGTGCCGAGCCCGGATCCGAGTCTGGCTCAGGACTTCCCGCCAGACTCGGAAGCCAGAATGAGGCAAAACGTCATCATCCCGCTGTCGGATTCTCGTGGGTTTTGGATTCTATATAAGGAGCCGTGCTTTGCCGCCATTTTCACTCCAGTCTTGGATAGTGTAGCGAGAGGACTTTACTCCTCAGTGTCTGTGCGAGAAAATGGTGTGGCACGTGGGGTGGCGATCTGCTCTTCTGTGTCTTTTCAGTGCTGTCTTGTGCTGCGTTAGTCCTATGGTGGTGTCTTGTGCTGCATCAGTCCAGTCACAGTGGTGGTGTCCTGTGCTGCCATAAGTCCAGTGCTGCCATTTTAGTCCAGTGCAGTGGTGTTGTCTTGTGCTGCATCAGTCCAGTGGTGGTGTCCTGTGCTGCCATAAGTTCTGTGGTGGTGTCCTGTGCTGCAATAAGTCCAGTGGTGCTGCTGTATATTTCCAGTCCAGTGGTGCTGTGTTGTGCTGCATCAGTCCAGTGGTGGTGTCCTGTGCTGCCATAAGTCCAGGGGTACTGCCGTATAAGTCCAGTCCAGTGGTATTGCTGTATAAGTCCCAGTCCAGTGGTGCAGCTGTATAAGCCCAAGAGTACTGCCGTATAAGTCCAGGGGCACTGCTGTATAAGTCATGGGGTACTGCCGTAAAAGTTCAGGGGTACTGCCGTATAAGTCCAGTCCAGTGGTGCAGCCATATAAGTCCAGGGGTACTGCCGTATAAGTAAAGGGGTACTGCCGTATAAGTCCAGTCCAGTGGTGCAGCTGTATAAGTCCAGTGGTACTGCTGTATAAGTCCAGTGGTACTGCCGTATAAGTCCATGGGTACTGCTATATAAGTCCAGTCCAGTGGTGCAGCCATATAAGTCCAGTGGTACTGCCATATAAGTCCAGGGGTACTGCCGTATAAGTCCAGTACAGTGTTTCAGCCATATAAGTCCAGGGGTACTGCCGTATAAGTCCAGTGGTACTGCCATATAAGTCCAGTCCAGTGGTGCAGCCATATAAGTCCAGGGGTACTGCCGTATAAGTCCAGTGGTACTGCCATATAAGTCCAGGGGTACTACCGTATAAGTCCAGTGGTACTTCCATATAAGTCCAGTCCAGTGGTGCAGCCGTATAAGTCCAATGGTACTGCCATATAAGTCCAGTGGTACTGCCGTATAAGTCCATGGGTACTGCCGTATATGTCCAGTGGTACTGTCGTATAAGTCCAATCCAGTGGTGCAGCCATATAAGTTCAGTTGTACTGCCGTATAAGTCCAGTGGTACTGCCGTATAAGTCCATTGGTACTGCCGTATAAGTCCATGGGTACTGCTGTATAAGTCCTGGGGTACTGCCCAGGGCCTGATTAACAATGGGGCTGAAGGAGCTGCAGCTCCAGGCCCACTCTGAAACATAGACTCACAGCTTCCTCAGATCGTGCAGCTGCAGATAGGAAACAATTAAGGGCACTGTCAGGGCCTGCCATACACGTGACAACTGCAGCCGCAAGCCGCTGACTGGTCACAGCATGTACCGCTGCCCACCCGCCCGCCTGGTAGCAAGGGAAATAGCGCGCAGCATGTGGCCAGCAGCAGCGGTGACAGAGAGGGAGGGGAGAGAAGACAGAGTGCAGAGGTGCCTGCCGCAGGGGCCATTCATGCTGGGGCAAAGGTCGCGGACAGAAGGAGAGATGGGCGGCTAGCAGCCAGGGAGGGAGCAGAGCCTGTGCTGCTTACCGGACAGCAGACTAGACGGAGCCCTCTGAATGGCCCAAGGTAAGGGGAGAGTGAGGCCAGGCAGGAGAAGCACCCTGTGTAGTCTCTCTTTTCTCTTTATTAGTATTATGTTGTCTATCATTATTATATGTTCTTTATACAGTGGCCATCGTGTCTGATTTTTTTATATACAAACACACTGTCACAACTGAGGGCTGGTGCTGACTATAGGAAGCCTCAGTTGTAGGGGCTGAGGTGTACTTAAACCTGGGAGGCAGTATAGGTCTTTTAGACATGTAGATGGACTTGCAGTACCAAAGCTCGAAGGCGTGACCACGACAACAGGAGTATAGTTTACGGATTTTATTAAGCACAGTTCAGATGGTACATCGGCAGTTGTAGAATGCAAGTATGGTAATGGTAAAAAGAAACAATACACAGTTCCTAGTTATGCAGCAGTAGAGAGGATGCCTCTGGGTTTGGTAATATCAGGAAACAGTCTTAGGAGACCAGGAGTTGGTATGTCCTTAACCAGCACCCATCCGCTGGGTAACAGAGTGAGAGGAGGAACTGACCAGCTGATATTCCACTGAAAGCTGGTAGTATTGCTGAGCACAAATGAACTGCCAGGTATGTCGGGTGGAACAGGACCAGATGAGGAACTGTGTGGAAGTGCAACAGCACAAATGTAGCTAGAGATCGATGGAAACTGGAGAGCGATGATTATTGGAGGTTGATTGTTATTTGGAGAGCGATGGCGGAGCACCGATGGTATTTTGGAAATCGATGGCGGAGCACCGATGGTATTTTGGAAATCGATGGCGGAACACCGATGGTATTTTGGAAATCGATGGCGGAACACCGATGGTTTCTGGAAACAGGACACCGCTGGAAGCTGAATGCTGGAAGCCGGTGTTTTGCAATCAGTCAGTCACAGGATGCAATGACAGAGCAATGCGGAGTCAAGTTGCACCGCAAGGTGGTAAACTGGTGTAGGTTTCTAGTGGAGTTGGAAACAGGAGCTGGTATACCTGAAGCGCATAGAACAACCACAAGGAGGAGAGACTGGTAACACTGGGTTTGACAACCAAAGCACTGACAACGTCCTGGTTCAGGAACAGGATATTTATACCTGCAGAGATATTTATACCTGCAGAGGGGCAGGCATTGGCTGACCAATTATGCAGATTCCATCAGAGCAGTGGATTGGTGGAAGTAATGGCATGTGCCTGGAACCAACATGGCTGCGCCCATGTTAGGACTTGGAGGGAAAGTCAGTTTGTGAAACCATGTGGAGAATTGGTAGTAATGGAGGTGGAGGCAGTGGAGGACAGGAGACGCCATTAGCACACTGGGATCACAGGGATGGCGGCGGAGGCCGAAGCTGGCTAGAGACACCATGCTGACAATAGGAAGCCTCAGTTGTAGGGGCTGAGGTGTACTTAAACCTGGGAGGCAGTATAGGTCTTTTAGACATGTAGATGGACTTGCAGTACCAAAGCTCGAAGGCGTGACCACGACAACAGGAGTATAGTTTACGGATTTTATTAAGCACAGTTCAGATGGTACATCGGCAGTTGTAGAATGCAAGTATGGTAATGGTAAAAAGAAACAATACACAGTTCCTAGTTATGCAGCAGTAGAGAGGATGCCTCTGGGTGTGGTAATATCAGGAAACAGTCTTAGGAGACCAGGAGTTGGTATGTCCTTAACCAGCACCCATCCGCTGGGTAACAGAGTGAGAGGAGGAACTGACCAGCAGATGTTCCACTGAAAGCTGGTAGTATTGCTGAGCACAAATGAACTGCCAGGTATGTCGGGTGGAACCGGACCAGATGAGGAACTGTGTGGAAGTGCAACAGCACAAATGTAGCTAGAGATCGATGGAAACTGGAGAGCGATGATTATTGGAGGTTGATGGTTATTTGGAGAGCGATGGCGGAGCACCGATGGTATTTTGGAAATCGATGGCGGAACACCGATGGTATTTTGGAAATCGATGGCGGAACACCGATGGTTTCTGGAAACAGGACACCGCTGGAAGCTGAATGCTGGAAGCCGGTGTTTTGCAATCAGTCAGTCACAGGATGCAATGACAGAGCACTGCGGAGTCAAGCTACACCACAAGGTGGTAAACTGGTGTGGGTTTCTAGTGGAGTTGGAAACAAGAGCTGGAATACCTGAAGCGCATAGAACAACCACAAGGAGGAGAGACTGGTAACACTGGGTTTGACAACCAAAGCACTGACAACGTCCTGGTTCAGGAACAGGATATTTATACCTGCAGAGGGGCAGGCATTGGCTGACCAATTATGCAGATTCCATCAGAGCAGTGGATTGGTGGAAGTAATGGCATGTGACTGGAACCAACATGGCTGCGCCCTGTTAGGACTTGGAGGGAAAGTCAGTTTGTGAAACCATGTGGAGAATTGGTAGTAATGGCGGCGGAGGCAGCGGAGGACAGGAGACGCCATTAGCACACTGGGATCACAGGGATGGCGGCGGAGGCCGAAGCTGGCTAGAGACACCATGCTGGGATATTTGTATACTGGAAACACAGGAACGGCTGCGGAGGCCGCGGAGGGCTGGAGATGCCATTCTGGGATTTAGCAAGTAACCTTATGAGGCCGCTGTGACAGTGCTGCGGGATGACAGGGAGGAGATGTGGAGTGTGGACATCAGCAACACCGCTGAGACCCCGGCCCTGGAACGCTGAGCCAGCCTCAGGAGACACCTGAATGGTAAGTAATGGCATCCAGTTACCCTGATCGGGACATACACTCTGCATATATATATATATATATATATATATATATATATACACTGCTCAAAAAAATATTGGGAACACATAAACAACACAATGTAACTCCAAGTCAATCACACTTCTGTGAAATCAAACTGTCCACTTAAGAAGCAACACTGATTGACAATCAATTTCACATGCTGTTGTGCAAATGGAATAGACAACAGGTGGAACTTATAGGCAATTAGCAAGACACCCCCAATAAAGGAGTTGTTCTGCAGGTGGTGACCACAGACCACTTCTCAGCTCCTATGCTTTCTGGCTGATATTTTTGGTCACTTTTGAAAGCTGGAGGTGCTTTCACTCTAGTGGTAGCATGAGACGGAGTCTACAATCCACACAAGTGGCTCAGGTAGTGCAGCTCATCCAGGATGGCACATCAATGCGAGCTGTGGCAAGAAGGTTTGCTGTGTCTGTCAGCGTAGTGTCCAGAGCATGGAGGCGCTACCAGGATACAGGCCAGTACATCAGGAGACGTGGAGGAGGCCGTAGGAGGGCAACAACCTAGCAGCAGGACCGCAACCTCCGCCTTTGTGCAAGGAGGAACAGGAGGAGCACTGCCAGAGCCCTGCAAAATGACCTCCAGCAAGCCACAAATGTGCATGTGTCTACTCAAACGATCAGAAACAGACTCCATGAGGGTGGTATGAGGGCCCGACGTCCACAGGTGGGGGTTGTGCTTACAGCCCAACACCGTGCAGGTCGTTTGGCATTTGCCAGAGAACACCAAGATTGGCAAATTCGCCACTGGCGCTCTGTGCTCTTCACAGATGAAAGCAGGTTCTCACTGAGCACATGTGACAGATGTGACAGAGTCTGGAAACGCCAAGGAGAATGTTCTGCTGCCTGCAACATCCTCCAGCATGACCGGTTTGGCAGTGGGTCAGTAATGGTGTGGGGTGGCATTTCTTTGAGGGGCCGCACAGCCCTCCATGTGCTCGCCAGAGTTAGCCTGACTGCCATTAGGTACCGAGATGAGATCCTCAGTCCCTTGTGAGACCATATGCTGGTGCGGTTGGCCCTGGGTTCCTCCTAATGCAAGACAATGCTAAACCTCATGTGGCTGGAGTGTGTCAGCAGTTCCTGCAAGACGAAGGCATTGATGCTATGGACTGGCGCACCCGTTCCCCAGACGTGAATCCAATTGAGCACATCTGGGACATCATGTCTCGCTCCATCCACCAATGCCACATTGCACCACAGACTGTCCAGGAGTTGGCGGATACTTTAGTCCAGGTCTGGGAGGAGATCCCTCAGGAGACCATCCGCCACCTCATCAGGAGCATGCCCAGGCATTGTAGGGAGGTCATACAGGCACGTGGAGGCCACACACACTACTGAGCCTCATTTTGACTTGTTTTACGGACATTACATCAAAGTTGGATCAGCCTGTAGTGTGTTTTTCCACTTTAATTTTGAGTGTGACTCCAAATCCAGACCTCTATGGGTTAATAAATTTGATTTCCATTGATAATTTTTGTGTGATTTTGTTGTCAGCACATTCAACTATGTAAAGAACAAAGTATTTAATAAGAATATTTAATTCATTCAGATCTAGGATGTGTTATTTTAGTGTTCCCTTTATTTTTTTGAGCAGTGTATATATATTTTTTTCTGTAATAGCGCTCTATTAATTGTCTTACATCACCGTTACTAACTTTCAGTCATCCACTATCTCCTTGTCACCCCTGCCTCCGCAGTCACCCACTATCTTCCCAACACCCCAGTCACCCACTATCTCCCCTGCACCCCTGCCTCCCCAGTCACCCACTATCTCCCTGTCACCCATTTTCTCCCTGCCAACCCAGTCACCCATTTTTGCAGTGCACGCTGTCACTTTATAAATCTAATCTCATCAAGGGGTGCCAAAATCAATAGTCATTTACCAAAAAATTAAGCTTGTGCTGGCCCTGTGCTCACCTCTTCTCAGATGCTGTGTTTAGTCCCTTCCCCAGCCATGAGCTGCCCTGCTGCTGCTGCTGCATTGTGAGTACACAAAGATAATAAAAATGTATAATTGCGCTTACACTGGTAACATGAATACACAAGCTGAATTCACTTTTAACCGATTCCTCCCAAAAAGTAGAACAGCTCTCCTTGTTTATTTATGAGGATCACAAAGGACAAGGAAATGCAGCAGCTTCTGTTCGACTTAGGGATTTTAAATGGAAAAGAAACCCTTATGCAACATCCACATAATGAACTGGAATGACAAAAGGGAGCACAATAGTGCAGACAACCAAGATAAAAGGATGATATTTTTATTCGTGGTTAAGTTATGCACTCACAAACATCTCAAATTTATGAAGCATGTAGTATATTCCAGATCTATGAAGATGCACAACATCTGATCCAATTAATTTCTCAATGATGATGGAGGAATACTTCAATAGATACTAAAAGATGAAAAAGTATGCAATAGTGCAGACACCCAAATTAAAGGGTTATTTTTTAATTTTAGTTAAAAATGCACTCACAAACATTTCACATGTAACAAACATATAACAAATTTGCTGATGAAGGAAGGCACTCATATACTCATCCGGCAGTTTTCAAAGAGGCTCAGTTATGTGGTGTGGGAAGGCAGCGCAGTAATGTGGTGTGGGAAGGTAGCGCAGTAAAATGGTGCAGGTAGGCACCGCAGTACAGAAGTTCAGGAAGGTAACGCAGTAATGTGGTTTTGGAAGGTAGCGCATTAGAGTGGTGTGGGAAAGTAGTAATGTGGTGTGGGGAGGTAGACGTAGTGCAGGAATGTAGAATAGAGAGGTAATGCAGTGAAATAGTGGGGAAAAGTAGTGTGAGGAGGTAGCGTAATTATATACTGCAGGGTTGTAGTACAGTGATGTAGTATGAATAAGTATCACAGTGATGTTGTGTGTGGAGGTAGCTTTGTGATGTAGTGTGGGGAGGTGGTGCAGTGATATAGTATGTCACCACACCACCCCTACCCACCCAGGAGAACTTCACTATGGCGCTGATCACACTACTTGCGATGGCACATAATAGGCCCTTCCAAAATCTCTGATCCAGGCCCATGTGGACCTTAATCTGGAACTGGTACTGCCGTATAAATTATGGGGTACTGCCGTATAAGTACAGCCCAGTGGTGCAACCATATAAGTACAGGGGTGCTGTCATATAAGTCCAGGGGTACTGCCGTATAAGTTCAGGGGTACTGCCGTAAAAGTCCAGGGGTACTGCCGTTTAAGTCCAGTCCAGTGGTGCAGCCATATAAGTCCAGGGGTACTGCCGTATAAGTCCAGGGGTACTGCCGTATAAGTCCACCAATATTGTGCCTGCATTACAGCTGGGCAAATTCCAGCACGTCCCATGGTGGTGCAGACTATTTTGAAAAATGACGGGTGTGTAGGAGTCGGTGGCTCTAAAAATTATGGCCCACTTTCGACATTCAGCCACGGCCAGCCACTCCTATCAAATGTGACCTCCAGCGCCTGTTTCCTCTCGTGGCAGACATTTTTGTTGGTCTTTTTTTATTACACTGCTACGGATGGAAGCGCTTCTGCTGCCCCAGCACGTCTCAGTCCACTGCGGTGGCTGCAGAGGCTAGCGGTATGCTTACTGATACCCGCACTCGCCCTCCCAAACTTTACTGGGGTGAAAAATAGCCCTGGTAATAACATAAAATTTATGACAAAACGGCTAATGGGTGATCCTGTGCACACCCCCGAACCACCGCCTAGTTTTGTATAAGAGTATAGTATCTGCATATTTGCACCACAAAAGAAGGGGGACAGTAGCAGTATATTAAACAAATAACAGTGTGTCAGTACTGCAATATAAAACATTAGTAGTCAGTGTGTGTGTACTAAAACACAGTTGATCAGTGTCTGCAGGGGCAAAAAAATCCTCTCTAGGCATAAACAACCATTTGTGGACAATGGGCATTGTTGAACAGCAAATACATTCCAGATGCTGTAGAAATTGGTGGCGTGCTAAGTTTCTTGGGCTCTTCTCTTACCATGTGCTGTGTCCTGTGCTCCACTCCTACCATCAGCTGCATAGGCGTGCGCAGAACATTTTATTAGGGGGGCACCGTCGGAGGAGTGTATTTGGTACCACCGACTGGGCGTGTCTAGCACCGCCTATTGTGCGTGTCTAGCACCGCCTATTGGCACTCAAAGCAATATAAAAATATGCCCCCAGCGGTGCACCTTACTTAATACCCCCAGCGGTGCCAGATACACACTTGCCCCCAGCAGTGCCAGATACACACTTGACCCCAGCGGTGTCAGATACACACATGCTCCCAGCGGTGCCAGATACACAAATGCCCCCAGCGGTGCCAGATACGTATGCCCCCAGCAGTGCCACATACATAAATGCCCCCAGCGGTGCCAGATACATATGCCCCCATTTGTGCTCACCCTCCTCTGTTGCCAGTGCCGCCGATTTCCGTCTCTGCCGCTGAGGGGAGGAGAGCGCAGCGTGCGTCTCTTCTGTGCCTCATTACACTGAGTCCCTGGCTGTCTCCGGCGGCCATTTGAAATATGGTGCCGGCTTGTGAGCCAATCAAAGCTCACGGGCCGGAGGCCAATCAAGAGCCAGTCCGCGAGCTCTGATTGGCTGAAAGCCGAGAGACATTGTAAATGACTGCCGGAGACGGGGACACACAGTGAGGGGCAGGAGAGACACACGCAGTGCTTTCCTCCCGTCAAGTTCAGCGTCAGACTGAGACGGGAATTGGCGGCAGCAGCAACAGGCATGTGCGGGGGTGCCGGACATTAGGGGCTGCCTGTGTGCACCAGGCCCCCCCCCTGCGCACGCCTATGATCAGCAGTGCTGCAAAATGGCAGGTGGGAGTGTCCATGGAAATGCCACTCAAATGACACTGATCAAATGATCCATCAAATGATGCATCACATGTGCATAAAACATGGGGGGTAATTCAGACCTGATCATAGATGAGTGAGACAATGTACATCTATGAGCAATTTCTTTGACATGCTGGGGGACGTCCAGCACAGGGCAAGTCCACCCTGCATGCCGGATGTTGCCCCCCCGCGCACACATGCGAAAGAATCACACGTTGGCGATGCTTTTGCATGTTTTGAGTTGCACTCTGCCTGCGAAGCCTAGTTCGAATGCAGATGGCTACCCGCCATGTTAAGGGTCACAGCGGCTCCGTGTGAGGTCAATCAGCTGCTGCGGCCCACCCCTCTAGCAGTCCAGACACGCCTCCATTATCTGGACCCAACCCATAAAAAAGAGCATAGATGCCCACAAAACGCAGTGTCAATGCCCCATTCCCACCACCCCTCCTGGGAGTAAATTTACTAAGGTGGGAGATTTTTAGAACTGGTGTTGTTGCCCATGGCAACCAATCAGATTCTACTTACCATTTATCTAGCTGCTTCTAGCAGATAATAGATATAATCTAATTGGTTGCTATGGGCAACATCACCAGTTCTAAAAATCTCCCACCTTAGTAAATTTACCCCCAGGTCTTAAACTGTGTTCTGAAGAGAATGCAGTTTAGGACCTTGCACATGCATGTACCGGCGTATGTGCATGAGCAGATTGCAGAAATTGCTTCATGGCGATTTTAGCACATCTGTGACAGGGTCTGAATAGGCCCCAAGGTACAATGTACATACGATGACGACAATTAAATTCTGATAATATGGGCGGCATGTATAATCAGAGGATGCAACTTTTGACCCACGGGACCGTGCATCGCATTTTAATTGTACCCAAACATGCACAATGTATTCGTACACAATATCAACCTAGTGTAGTGAGCATTAGGCTCATTGTCCTTTTATTTAAAAAAAAATCCTTTCTCTATTGTGTCTGATGTTGAAATCCAGAACATTTATATTAATGTACACTTGCATCTCTGTTTTACTCAATGTTTTAATATAGTGTTTTTTATATTTGTCTTTCTATAATGGAAGTAATTAGGGATGAGCAGGCTCGTATCTATGAGATCCGAAGACCCCGGACTTCAGGATCCCAGCCCAGTTCTGAGTCCGGCTCAGGACTTCCCGCCAAATTTGGATCCCAGAACAAGGAAAAATGTCATCATCCCGCTGTCGGATTCTCGCAGGTTTTGGATTCCATATAAGGAGCCACGTGTCGTCATTTTCACTTCGGACTTCGAGAGGGAGACAGACCTCTATCTCTCTGTGGGTGGTGGCGTTGGGTGGGGTCAGTATGCACTCTTTACGGGTGCTGTCCTGTGTGCTGTTAGGGGTGCTGTCCTGTGGTGTCCTGTTAAGAGTGCTGTACGGGGTTGCTGTACTGGGGTGTCCTGTGCTGTTTGGGGTGCTGTAAAGGGGTGTTGCTGTCCGGTGCTGTACAGGGGTGCTGTCCTGTGCTGTTAGGGGCCCTGTCCTGTATGCTGTAAAAATATAGGAGTGCTGTAGAAATAAAGGAATACTGTGGCCCTGTCCTGTATGCTGTAAAAATATAGGGGAGCTGTAAAAATAAAGGAACGCTGTGGCACTGTACTGTATGCTGTAAAAATATATGAGTGCTGTAAAATTAAAGGAAAGCTGTGGCCCTGTCCTGTATGCTGTAAAAATAAAGAAATGCTGTGGCCCTGTCGGGTGCTGTAAAAATAAAGGAATGCTGTGGCCCTGTCCTGTATGCTTTAAAAATAAAGAAATGTTGTGGCCCTGTCGGGTGCTGTAAAATTAAAGGAACACTTTGACCCTGTCCTCTATGCTGTGAAAATATAGGGGTGCTGTAAAAAATAGGAATTTAATACCTACCGATAATTCCTTTACTCATAGTCTGTAGGGGATACTGGGGAACTATTGTCACGATCCGGGTATCTGGACGCCATTACTTGCCTTTTAGATGTCTCCTGAGGCTGGCTCAGCGTTCCAAGGCCGGATCTCATCTGTGTCCACATTCTGCATATCCCTCCTGTCACGCTGAGACGCTGTCACAGCGGCGCCATGTTTGAATCCTGCATAGCGTCTCCTGTCCTCTGCGGCCGGCGCCGCCATTACTGTTATGTTCCACATGATTTCCAAACCAGCTTTCCCTCCAAGTTCTAACATGGGCGCAGCCATGTTGGATCCAATCACATGTCTCAGTTCCACCAATCCACTGCCTCTGGAAATCTGCATAATTGCCCAGCCAATGCCTGCATTGCTGCAGGTATAAGTATCCTGTGCCTGGGCCAGGAAATCGTCAGTGCTTTGTTTGTCATACCTTGTTCCAGTCTGTCTCTCTCCTGTGGTTGTTTTCCAGGTTCCAGTTCCTGTCTCCAAGCTTCCACTAAAGAGACCCGCTCCAGTCTACCACCTGCGGTGCAGCCTGACTCTCCAGTCCTCTGGGACTCATCTGTTTCCAGCTACAGATTCACCTGCTTCCAGCATTTAGCTTCCAGCAGAGATCAGCTCTTCTTAAAGTGCCGGTACCATTTCTGCAGATTTCCATTTACCACCAGTACTAATATTTCACCGTTCTCAAGCTTCATTTATCATTTGTATTTCATCGCTCTCAAGCTTCATTTATTATTTGGCTGGTTCCATCCAGTATCCACTCCGTGTCTACATCTGTCTGGTTCCAACCAGTACCCACAGCAGCCACTTTATCTACAGCATCCCAGCTTCCCATGGAACATCAGCTGGTATGATCCTGGGCTATCTCCATTACTACAGTCGGGTAAGTCTGGTAAGGACTTTCCATCTAGAGGTCAATAAGAACTGTACCCATACTACCAGAGCCCTGTGGCCATTGCCATCCTGTAGTACCCAGGAACTGTGTTATATTACTGCTGATTTTACGTTTCTCTTTTATTACTGCTGTGTTGCATGGAGTTTGTCAAATAAACATAATTGACTTTTATCTTGGTTGTCGTGGTCACGCCTTCGGGCAATCTCTCTACGTGTAACTTACATGTCCAGGGGGTCTGATACAACCTCCCAGGTTTCACTACACCTCAGCCCCTACAGCTGAGGCTGCCTCCCGTCAGCTCAGGCCCTCAGTTGTGACAGTAAGCACTGACCATATGAATCCAGCCGGAGACCAGGATCAAGCGGCTAGGCCGATGCAAGAACTGGCAGCCAGACTCGAACATCAGGAGGCTGCACAAGGCCACATCATCCGCTGTCTCCAGGATCTCTCTATGCGGCTGGATGGGATTCAAACGACCCTTCGTGGACCTGGCACGTCCGGTGCGTCCACTACAGTGACATCAGTTGTAACCCCACCCTCCTTACCCATTTCCATTCCACGTCTTCATCTCCCAACGCCAGCAAAGTTTGACGGATCTCCGAAGTTCTGCAGGGGATTTCTTAACCAATGCGAAATCCACTTTGAGCTTCAGCCTGGCAATTTTCCCAGCGACCGTACTAGAATTGCCTATATCATTTCCCTTCTCAGCGGCTTAGCCCTTGACTGGGCATCACCTTTATGGGAGAAGTCTGATCCCCTGCTGTCCTCTTATACGGACTTTGTGGCAACATTCAGGCGCATCTTTGACGAGCCAGGCCGGGTAACCTCTGCTTCATCTGAGATTCTCCGTTTACGCCAGGGAACACGTACTCTTTGCACGAAGGTTGACCTACGTTTCAGAGAGAGAGCAACCGAGCGAGGAAGATCGTCTGCTCCAAAATCTTCTGCTCCTCCTCTTCGTCAACCGTCTCCATCCAAGGATGAGCCCATGCAAATTGGCCGTTCCCGTCTATCTTCCGCTGAGCGCCGAAGACGTCTCTCTGAGTCTCTCTGTCTCTATTGTGCAGCTCCGTCTCACATTATCAATGCCTGTCCCAAACGTCCGGGAAACTCCAAATCCTAGCTCGCCAAGGAGAGGGCCGGCTAGGAGTAATGATCTCCTCTCCATCTCCTCATGATTGTAATCTCCCAGTCTCGCTCCAAATTGCTCAACGTTACAGGAACGTCATTGCCCTCCATAACTCCGGAGCAGCTGGGAATTTCATAACCGAAGCTTATGTTAAACGGTGGTCCCTACCCACCGAGAGACTTCCTTCGTCCATCTCCTTAACTGCAGTAGATGGCAGCAAGATTTTCGACGCAGTTATTTCTCTAAGGACTCTACCAGTTCGTCTGAGAGTGGGAGTTCTTCATGCAGAATTTATTTCCTTCCTAGTGATTCCAAGAGCCACACATCCAGTGGTTTTGGGCCTTCCATGGCTTCGTCTCCACAATCCGTCGATTGACTGGACGACTACGCAAATACTAGCATGGGGTCCCTCCTGTGCTAAGACTTGTTTGTCCAAAGTGCTTCCTGTTTGTTCTTCTTTCCCCAGGTCGTCTGATGTTCCACCTCCTCCATATTAAGACTACACGGATGTGTTCAGTAAGGCTTCTGCTGATATCCTTCCTCCTCATAGAGAATGGGACTGCCCAATTGATCTCATTCCAGGGAAGGTTCCACCTCGAGGCCGAACTTACCCGTTGTCTCTGCCTGAGACGCACTCCATGGAGGAGTACATCAAAGAGAACCTGGCGAAAGGTTTTATCCGACCTTCTTCTTCTCCAGCTGGCGCAGGCTTCTTCTTCGTTGAGAAGAAGGACGGTGGTCTGCGACCGTGCATCGATTACAGAGGTCTTAACGACATTACCGTCAAGAACCGGTATCCTTTACCTTTGATTACAGAGCTCTTCGATAGAGTCAGCGGAGCAACCATCTTTACAAAGTTGGATTTGAGGGGTGCCTACAATCTCATCCGGATCCGTGAGGGCGACAAGTGGAAGACCGCTTTTAACACCCGTGATGGACATTATGAGTACCTCGTCATGCCCTTCGGATTGAGCAACGCTCCAGCTGTCTTCCAACATTTCGTGAATTAGATCTTCAGAGACATTTTATACCGCCATGTCGTGGTTTATCTAGATGATATCCTCATCTTTGCCAATAATCTGGAGGAACATCGTTTCTGGGTAAAGGAGGTTCTGTCCCGTCTCCGTGTCAATCATCTCTTGCAAATTGGAGAAATGTGTCTTTGAAGTTAAATCCATTCCGTTTCTAGGTTACATTGTGTCCGGTTCCGGACTAGAGATGGATCCTGAGAAACTACAAGCAATCCAGAATTGGCGATACCCTTAACCCTCAAAGGGGTCCAGAGGTTCTTAGGGTTCGCCAATTATTACAGAAAGTTCATACGAGACTTTTCCACCATTGTGGCGCCTATCACTGCATTAACCAAGAAGGGTGCTAACCCGTCCAAGTGGTCTGAAGAAGCTACGCAAGCTTTTCATCTTCTAAAACAACGTTTCATTTCTGCACCAGTTCTGAAACAGCCCGACACCGACTCTCCTTTCATCTTAGAGGTGGATGCCTCCTCCGTTGGAGTAGGAGCGGTGTTATCCCAGAGGGCTAAAGATGGCCATCTACATCCTTGCAGTTTCTTCTCCCGGAAGTTCTCCCCAGCTGAGCGCAACTATGCCATTGGCAACCAGGAGTTGCTAGCCATCAAGCTCGCTCTAGAGGAGTGGATATATCTGTTGGAGGGAGCTTCTCATTCAATCACGATACTTACCGACCACAAGAATCTTTTATACCTGAAAGGTGCACAATGTCTTAACCCTCGTCAGGCCAGATGGGCACTTTTCTTTTTCAGGTTCGTCTTTAAACTCCAGTTCTGTCCGGGCTCTCAGAATCGCAAGGCCGATGCCCTTTCCCGCTCTTGGGAGCAAGAAAACGAGTCAGAGTCTTCAGACAAGCATCCTATTATTAATCCGTTGGCATTCTCCACGGTAGGGATGGACTCTACGCCCCCACCAGGGAAAAGTTTTGTGAAGCCGGTGTTGAGGAAGAAGCTCATGCATTGGGCCCATGCTTCCCGTTTTGCCGGACATACGGGCATTCAGAAAACCCTCGAGTTTATCTCTAGGTCCTACTGGTGGCCAACTCTGAAGAAGGACGTCAAGGAGTTTATTGCCTCTTGCCCAAAGTGTGCTCAACACAAAGTCTCCCGCCAGTCGCCTGCAGGGAAACTGGTTCCATTATCTGTTCCCCGTCGACCGTGGACCCATTTGTCGATGGGCTTTGTTACAGACCTGCCTATGTGCAACAAGTTTAATACCATCTGGGTGGTAGTTGACCAGTTCACCAAGATGGCACATTTCATACCCCTCACCGGTCTTCCGTCAGCTTCCAAGTTGGCTCAAGTGTTTATCCAAGAGATCTTCCGACTTCACAGTCTTACTGAAGAGATCATCTCCGATCGTGGAGTACAATTCGTAGCCAAATTTTGGCGAAGTTTGTGTCAAGCCCTCCAAGTCAAGTTAAAGTTCTCTACAGCTTACCATCCTCAGACCAATGGTCAGACCGAGAGGGTGAATCAGGACTTGGAGGCCTTCCTCCGCATTTATGTGTCTTCCTCCCAAGATGACTGGGTTCAACTCCTTCCTTGGGCCAAGTTTAGCCACAACAATCAATACCATTCCTCATCTTCTTCAACACCATTTTTCATCAACTATGGATTCCACCCTAAAGTTCCAGAATTCCAACCGCTTCCAGCAACTTCTGTTCCAGCAGTGGATGTCACCTTGCGTCAGTTTTCAAATAACTGGAAGAATGTCCGCGCGGCCCTGCTTAAAGCCTCATTCAGGTACAAGAAGTTTGCCGATAGGAAGTGTAGAGCGGTTCCTGCTCTCAAGGTGGGTGATCGTGTATGGTTGTCCACGAAGAATTTGAGGTTGAGAGTTCCCAGCATGAAATTTGCACCTCGTTTCATCGGTCCTTTTAAAATTGAACAAGTCATCAATCCCGTTGCTTACAGACTCAAGTTACCTCCCTTCTTGAAAATACCCAGGACATTCCATGTTTCCCTGTTGAAACCGCTGATACTGAATCAGTTTCATTCTGCACTTCCTCCAGCTCCTAAAGTTCAGACTCAACGGGGAGTCGAGTATGAGGTGGCCAAGATTCTGGACTCACGTTTCCGTTACGGTTAGTTGCAGTATCTTATTGACTGGAAGGGCTATGGTCCTGAAGAACGCTCTTGGACCAATGCCTCAGATGTCCATGCTCCTGTCTTGGTCCGGAATTTCCACTCGAAGTTTCCTCTAAAGCCTAAGAAGTGTCCTGGGGCCACTCCTAAAGGGGGGGGTGCTGTCACGATCCGGGTATCTGGACGCCATTACTTGCCTTTCAGATGTCTCCTGAGGCTGGCTCAGCGTTCCAAGGCCGGATCTCATCTGTGTCCACATTCTGCATATCCCTCCTGTCACGCTGAGATGCTGTCACAGCGGCGCCATGTTTGAATCCTGCATGGCGTCTCCTGTCCTCTGCGGCCGGCGCCGCCATTACTGTTATGTTCCACATGGTTTCCAAACCAGCTTTCCCTCCAAGTTCTAACATGGGCGCAGCCATGTTGGATCCAATCACATTGTCACGATCCGGGTATCTGGACGCCATTACCTGCCGTTTAGGTGTCTTCTGAGACTGGCCCAGCGTTCCAAATCCGGATCTCATCTGTGTCAACACTCTGCACATCCCTCCTGTTATTCTGAGACACTACTACAGCGGCGCCATGTTTGAATCCAACATGGCGTCTCCCGTCCTCCGCGGCCTCCGCCACCGTTACTGTGTTATTGCTGCGGGTTCTCAGAATCATGTATCATGCCTGCCGCGGCCTCTGCTGCCCTCCAAGTGTCTCAGCATATAAACTGTCATCTGGCGTCTCCTGTCCTCCGCGGCCGGCGCCGCCATTATCATTATGTTTGCACATTTCATTTCAAACCAGTTTTCCCTCCAGGTTCCAGCATGGGCGCAGCCATGTTGGATTTGATCACATGCTCCAATTCCTCCAATCCACCGTTGCTGGAATCTGCATAATTGCCCAGCCAATGCCTGCATAGCAGCAGGTATAAGTATCCTGTGTCTGGGCCAGATAGATGTCAGTGCTTTGAATGTCATACCTTGTTCCAGTCTCTCTCTCCTGTGGCTTGTTTGTCCTGGTTCCAGCTCCTGTCTCCAGCATCCACAAAGAGACCCGCACCTGCTTTCCATCCTGCGGTGCAGACTGACTTTGCAATCCTCTGTGACTGATCCAGCTTTCAGCTATTACTTTGTTTGCTTCCAGCTTCCAAGCTTTCAGCTATTAACCCATCTGTTTCCAGCAACCTGCTTCCAACAGAATTCAGCCTCCTTAAAGAGCCGGTGTTCTCCCAGCAGATTTCTACTTACCAGCAGTATCCACTACCACCGGTAACCACTCTTCATTTCATCTGTTTCCACGCACCCTAGCATCTTTCAGTTTTAACTCCGTGTCTCCACCATCTGGCTGGTTCCGTCCAGTGATTCCTACAGTGCATTCCAGTTACCAGCATCATCTCATACACCTACCTGCGTGTTCCTCGGTTGTCTCCACTACTACAGCCTGGCCTGGTAAGGTTATTCTACCCAAGGACTATAACATCCGTTCTGCAACCTACCAGTGCTCTGTTATACCTTTTATGGTTTAGTGATCCAGGAACTGTATTATCTGCCACTGCTAATTCTGACTGTGAACGCTGTTGTGATTATACGGAGTCTGTTTAATAAACTTTCATTTGACTTTTAACCTGCTTGTCATGGTCACACCTTCGGGTTTCCTTCCACACTTACATGTCCAGGGGTCTGATTAAACCATCTAAGTTTGATTTCATTTCACCCCCTACAACTGAGGCTTCCTCCCGTCAGCCTAAACCCTCAGTTGTGACACACATGTCTCAGTTCCACCAATCCACTGCCTCTGGAAATCTGCATAATTGCCCAGCCAATGCCTACATTGCTGCAGGTATAAGTATCCTGTGCCTGGGCCAGGAAATCGTCAGTGCTTTGTTTGTCATACCTTGTTCCAGTCTGTCTCTCTCCTGTGGTTGTTTTCCAGGTTCCAGTTCCTGTATCCAAGCTTCCACTAAAGAGACCCGCTCCAGTCTACCACCTGCGGTGCAGCCTGACTCTCCAGTCCTCTGGGACTCATCTGTTTCCAGCTACAGATTCACCTGCTTCCAGCATTTAGCTTCCAGCAGAGATCAGCTCTTCTTAAAGTGCCGGTACCATTTCTGCAGATTTCCATTTACCACCGGTACTAATATTTCACCGTTCTCAAGCTTCATTTATTATTTGTATTTCATCACTCTCAAGCTTCATTTATTATTTGGCTGGTTCCATCCAGTATCCACTCCATGTCTACATCTGTCTGGTTCCAACCAGTACCCACAGCAGCCACTTTATCTACAGCAGCCCAGCTTCCCATGGAACATCAGCTGGTATGATCCTGGGCTATCTCCATTACTACAGTTGGGTCTGGTAAGGACTTTCCATCTAGAGGTCAATAAGAACTGTACCCATACTACCAGAGCCCTGTGGCCATTGCCATCCTGTAGTACCCAGGAACTGTGTTATATTACTGCTGATTTTACGTTTCTCTTTTATTACTGCTGTGTTGCATGGAGTTTGTCAAATAAACATCATTGACTTTTATCTTGGTTGTCGTGGTCACGCCTTCGGGCAATCTCTCTACGTGTAACTTACATGTCCAGGGGTCTGATACAACCTCCCAGGTTTCACTACACCTCAGCCCCTACAACTGAGGCTGCCTCCCGTCAGCTCAGGCCCTCAGTTGTGACAACTATACTTTAGTACCATGAGGTATAGATCGGGTCCACTGGAGCCTGGCACTTTAAAATCTTTAGTGTGTGTATGTGTGTGCTGGCTCCTCCCCTCTATGCCCCTCCTACCAGACTCAGTCTAGGAAACTGTGGCCGAGGAGATGGACATACCATGAGAGAAGAAAACAGGTACAACAGCGGTGAGGCACGAAGCCAACACACAACCATAACCGAAAGGAGGGCGCTAACCAGAACAGAGGATAGCAACACCAACCTAACCAGTATAGCAAAGCTATCCCAACAAAATAAGGGGTCTGTAACAACATAAGGGGACCACAACTGCAGGCCAACCAAACACTAACTCGGGTAAGCAGGAATCAAAGCACTGAGGCGGGCGCCCAGTATCCACTATTGACTACAAGAAAGGAAATTACCGGTAGGTATTAAATTCCTATTTTCTCTTATGTCCTAGTGGATACTGGGGAACTGTACTTTAGTACCATGGGGAAGTCCCAAAGCTCCCAAATGGGTGGGAGAGTGCTACGACCCCTGTAAAACCACCTGACCAAACTGAAGGTCATTCTTGGCCAAGGTGTCGAACCGACAGAACTTAACAAAAGTGTTCGAATCAGACCAAGTTGCAGCTCGGCACAACTGTAAGGCTGAGATATCCCGGGCAACTGCCCAGGGAGAGCCCACAGATCTCATTGAGTGGGCCTGAATAGACATCAGCAAAGGCAGAGTCACCAAAGTATAGGTTTGTTGAATGGTCAACCTGAGCCAACGAGCAATTGATTGCTTAGAAGCCGGACGTCCAATCTTGGTGGCATCATAAAGGACAAACAGTGTATCATATTTCCGATGACGAGCAGTCCGTTTGACATAAACCTTCAGAGCCCTCACCACATCCCAGGACTCTGGACCAACGGAAGCGTCAGACAACACTGGAACCACAATGGGTTGATTCACGTGAAAAGCTGACACCACTTTTGGCAAAAACTGAGGTTGGGTCCTGAGTTCCACCCTGTCTTAATGAAAAATAAATAAGGGCTGTTAATGTCGATATTATCTTAGACCGCAAAGCTATACCTCTAAATACACTATTATCGTGGAGCCGCTATGGCCGCTAGGCGGAATACACGTGCTACGCCCTTTGTACGCTATTTGCGTACAGAGTCCTGCACAAGGTACGCACTTGGCGAACACACGCCGCGCTGAGTGTACAGAGTACACACAGCGAGCACACACACACTTGACAACCTTTAAACCTTGTTAATGATACAATGTAATGATATGCTTACACTTTAAACCCTTAACAGCAAAGTACTGCAATGATGTTATACCTTAAACCTTAAGTAGCACTGACGGTATAAAGTAACCGCAGTGCGTACACCTTATCAATACTTATACACCTTATACAGATAAATACACTCTAAAGCCCTTGCTGGAAAGTGAAAACACAACACTGATTTGTAGTTGCAACCACAGGGTTCTAAGGCCACAGTGGATTAATTCCAAAAGGTAAAACAGTACAAATCATACACTACAGGCTAACAAGTAAATCTAAACAGAATAATGGCTACAGTGAATGTACATACGTGAGAATGTTCGCAAGCGCAACCCGAGCCGGTCCTCCGCTGGTCATACAGATAGCGTTCAGAGTCTTCTGACCGGCCAGGCAACAATGGGCTTTTTATACACAACATGCATACACAATACAATGGTCACTGTAATCTCATTGTCCATTGGACACAGGGATGTGTCTTTACATTACAGAAGAGGTCATAGGTGGATTTGAATAGGTGGGCGATGTCTTTCCCCAACTGCTCTTGTGGGTGGTATCCTCTGGATTCCCGCCGCATACATAATATACAGTAAATACAGTTAATGTTCATATTCTACTTTTGCACATAACTATACGCAGGAACAAGCGATCTTTCTCTAACCAACACCGGAATGTTACCCTCAAAATACCCTACAGATGGATACTAGACATCACCTTCCAACCTTTATCTGACCCTTCCTATCATGCAAAGGTGAATCCCTTAGTCCTGGAACTGTTTAAACTGTTAATACTCGCTGAAATGGTGCAAGGGAACTATGGGTACAAAATGCACTATTTGGGTTAAATATGTAATGTTCTAATAACCCTCTATGCATTCAGGAACTCTACCGTAAATGCGCATACCACGCGCTAAGGCGCATGGCCGTAAAAAGCTCCGTTACGCAAATTGCGGATATGCGCACGCACGGCAGACTGAGTGCACGCGCAGCGGGCATGTGCCGGGGTTAGTACGTGGGGCATGCATTACAATATTTTTTTCGACTTTGACAGTCCACCCTTTGGCAGTCAACAATAACTGCCACTATCTAAACATTAAAAAGAAAAATATATATACAATACAATATCTATAAAATAATTGGATGGTAGGAGGAGAGGAGTAGGCGGGAAATGTATGACCTAGTGGGATAGTAAAAGCATGTATGTATGAAATTCATGTCTGAGGGGCATGTATCATCGTGCCGTACATGTTCTAGATAAGCTTCGAGGTATTGCGAAGTATACATTAAATCCTTCTCATCCTGTATTAAGGGTCTGTAAGTGGGCCAACAAACACTACCGAGCACTTTTCGGCTTCTTGTTCCAACAAATGGGGTGCACATTTAGTTGATGATACATGGAGGGGGAAACACATGTGAATGCTAATATATGTATCTATATCACCTGTCGACTATGTGTGTCACTAACTGAAGGTTGTAGAGATGAAGATAAGACACGTATCACAAATACAATCACATAACATTTGTGCAATCGTTCTTGGGTGTCAATCGTTCTTGGGTGTTGGTTGAAGTCTTGTCCGGATGGGTGTATCTTTGCTGAAAGTGTTAATCAAAGTCTTTTCTGCATGGATGTATTGTCCAGCAAAGTCTTTTCTGAATGGATGTATTGTTCATCAAAGTCTTTTCCGAATGGATGTATTTTTGCTTGAGGGAAAACAAAGGAGAAACGGGTGAAAGAAACGGACCGTGGAATCACGTCTTATCACAACATTGTCTCTATTGATGGGTCATAAATTAAATCAGTTGTTGTAACAATGCCCCCGCTCCTCAAACTCATTACTTTGGTACCGCGCTTGCGCCGCATTAAAATTCGAACACATCTAAATATCAAACCAATCATTATGACAACTCCCAGGATACAAAGGAGAAACTTTCCTACACTCACAATAACATTTTGAGCCCATTCTCCTAAACCTGAGAACCAATTGCGTGGGTTCAACCATGAGACCCAGCCGGTCAGTTCATTACTCACAGCAGTAAGGGTAAGGTTGTGTCTCCTTCGGAACTCCCACTTCAACTGTAAGATATCGTCCATCTTTTGATCGATGACCTCGGTTGGGTCGTCAGTGCTGTTTGTAATATACGTGCAGCACTTCACACCATACTGAGTTGCTAAGGTGACACAGTACCCGCCTGTCACCGCTGTGATATAATTTAGAACCATCCTGTGCTGGATCAGTTCCGTTTTGTAAGCTTGCAACTCCCTCCCGGTATACCTGAAGGTGTCATCATACATCTCGGTGATATTATCTATCAGGTTCGCTAGCGCATGAATATACCTATAATTTATAATTCCTCTGGCGGTATGGGTGATGTCTAACGCGAGAAGGAATTGAATCCCGGTGGATTCGTGGATCAAATCAGAGGCTGCGTGCTCTGTCCTATCTATAAGGTGTCTCTTAACGATGTGTTCATAGTGAGTGTGAGTGTAAGGAGCTTGAGCATTGCGGTGAACGTCCTTCATATTATTATGGGTTATGGTCATAACTTCTGGCAACACTCTTCCAATGTAACCCGATCCCTCTGAGTTTGGGGCGAGCCACTTATACGCCTTCCTCCCGCATATGAAATATGCATAATCGGGGAGAACATATGGGACAGAATATGACATTACCATATTGCAAACCTTCCAAGTGAAAAATCCTATCCCTAACTCTCTCATCTGCTCAGTACACGTATCAGGCTGTATGATATGCGCACAGTACCCTGGTGATACTTCTCCAACCCGCATGGTCCTACTTCCTAGAGTATACCTGTACCGAAAATACCTTCCACCGTCGGTTATTTGGCGTATAAGTTCTGAGTCTACGGGCATTCTGTCGGCTCTGTGTGAGAATGCCATGGTTTGGTTATTCCATGTCACTTCCCAATTTCCCGGCTTTCGGGAAATGGAAATGTTGAAACATACTAAGTATCTATCCACATGGTATTGGTGGAGCTTCAAACTAGGGGGCCTAGAAATATTAAATTTCTTGTCCACCGGTCTCCCACCCCTTAATTCAAGTACCTCATCTATTGTTAATGGATACGGTACTAGTCCTGACTTGCTCTGACCTTGAGGTACTTGTGAGCACACCCAGCATTCTGTTTGGTTTAAAACCTTACCCACTAATGAGTGATAATCACCCAATGGATGATGGTCCATGTTGATATTAAGGCTGGACTGGCATCTCTGGATGCACCCGTCCTCAACTATGTTTTCACAGTTTCCACAAATACAATTTTCTTCAGCCAATAACCCTTCACAGTACCTCCTAGTTTCTTGACTACCAGATCGTTTTCTGATATTCGCCTTTGCTCGGTGGATGTGTTGCTCTTGGAAGTCTACAAATCCGTCCTTGTCATCAGAACCCATTCCAGATCCTTTCTCGACCTCTCTGGTACTCTCACCGAAATAGACTGCTCTGGTCAACAACAGGGTAAACAGGAAAACCCGGAATGCAGTCTCTTGTGGTAAGTCCATCTTGCTAAGGGGAGAGAAAAAGGAGCAAGGAAGGGGGGAAAGGAGGGTAATGGGAGATGGAGAAAATAATAAAAAGGAAAAAGAAATTTTGGTGCGACAACCTCCTCTGGTCTTGTAGTTCTCTGTGCTCAGGTGCCGTGACAACAGTCCTGCCTCTCAGCCTTCCCGGAACAGGCACTCCAGTGATACGATTTCCTCTACACTCTGCTCTTTGTCATGGGCTTTCTCTGGGTCAGCGACCTTCTTACAGTGGGACGAGTGGACCCAAGTCTCTCTCTCGGCAACCTTCAATGCTGTCGTGCTGGTTAGTAAGACTTGGTACGGTCCTTCCCACCGGTCAATAAGGCAACCTGAGCGTAGAAAATTTTGAATCATTATATAATCCCCAGGTTCAATGTCATGACAATTACTGTTTGGTAGGTCAGGAATCATCAGCTTTAGATTGCTGTTTTGATTCCTCAGCTGCTGGCTCAGCTTAACCATATATTTTACAGTCACCTCATTATTGCATTTCAAATCATCCTGGGGGTCAATCATTACATGGGGTTGTCGACCAAAAAGAATCTCAAAGGGTGATAGGTTAAGGGGGGACCTGGGAGTGGTTCTGATGCTGTACAATACAAGTGGCAAAGCTTCTGGCCACAACAATCCTGTTTCAGCCATCACTTTGCTCAACTTGTTCTTAATAGTGCTGTTTACTCTTTCCACCTTCGCACTCGCCTGTGGGCGGTACGGAGTGTGCAGCTTACTATTAATTCCCATCAGTTTGCACATAACCTGAAAGACTTCACCTGTAAAATGGGTACCCCTATCACTTTCAATTATCCTAGGGATACCATATCTGCACACAAATTACTGCACAATTTTCTTTGCAGTGAACGTAGCAGTATTTGTGGCAGCGGGGAACGCTTCTACCCAATTTGAAAACACGTCAATACAAACTAACACATACTTTAAATTTCTGCAGGGTGGCAACTGTATGAAATCAATTTGTATTACCTGAAAAGGGCCGTCTGTTGGCGGGATATGGGATGGTTCTGTTGGTATTGACTTTCCAATATTCTTCCTCAAGCAGGTAAGACATGTCATTGCTCTCTTACCCGCATAAGAAGAGAATCCTGGCGCACACCAGTAGGCTCTCACCAGCTTACACATACCCTCTTTGCCCAGATGAGTCAGACCATGTGCCGCCTCAGCTAAGCTTGGAAGATATGCTCTGGGGGCTACTGGCTTACCTTGTCCATCTGTCCAGAGTCCTGAGGACTCCTGGCCATATCCTTTTGACCTCCAGACTGCCTTTTCCTGTGGAGAACACAAATTTTGCATTTCACTTAATTTTTGTGTGTTGACGGTATTGAATACCATCAGTTGTGTGATATCTGTCTGTATGGGGGTGCTGGCTGCTGATTTAGCAGCTTCGTCTGCCCGGCTGTTACCAAGTGACACTGGGTATTGACTGTAAGTGTGGGCTTTGCACTTGATAACAGCCACTCTGTCAGGTTCCTGTATCGCTGTTAGAAGCCTTTTTATATGGGATGCATACGCTACAGGTGTGCCAGCTGCCGTCATGAAATTTCTGAGGTGCCATAGGGCCACGAAATCATGCACTACTCCAAAGGCATACCTAGAATCTGTATATATATTGGCTGACTTACCCTTAGCCAATTCACACGCTCTGGTTAGGGCGACCAGCTCAGCAACTTGTGCTGAGTGCGGTGGGCCCAGGGGTTCAGTTTCTATGATACCTTTGTCATCTACGACTGCATATCCAGTACACAAGTCTCCCGAGTCCATCTGTCTGTGGCAACTACCGTCAGTGTAAAAAGTAAAATCTACGCCTTCCAGTGGGTTGTCACTAATGTCGGGTCTTGCCGTGAAAGTTTGGTTCAGATATTCCATACAATCATGTGTGTCAGTGTCTGTACTAAATCCTCCTTCACCATCACTCTCATCCTCCACCCTTTGTGCCTGTCCAGGCATACCTGGGAGGTAAGTTGCAGGATTTAGTGCGCTGCATCTCCTTATGGTGATGTTTACAGGGGCCATTAGTGCTAATTCCCACCTTGTAAACCGTGCTGATGAGACATGTCTGGTTTGGGCAGAGTTCAGTAAGGCTGATACTGCATGAGGTGTATGGATGGTCAGGTTGTGTCCCAACACTACATCTTCACTTTTACTCACTAGCAATGCTATCGCTGCAACACTTCGCAAGCATGTGGGGAGAGACCGTGCTACGGTGTCCAACTGTGCACTGTAGTAAGCTACCGGCCTGCTGGCATCACTGTGTCTCTGGGTCAGAACACCTGCTGCACACCCAGCACTTTCCGTACCATACAACTCGAAAGGTTTCCCATAATCTAGCATGCCTAATGCAGGTGCCTGTGATAGGCACTGTTTAAGTCTCTCAAATGCCAGTTCGGACTAATCTGTGTGAGAGATCCGATCTGGTTTGTTCGAGGAGACCATTTCCTGCAAAGGTAAAGCCAATATGGAGAACCCTGGGATCCAGTTTCGGCAGTACCCACACATTCCAAGGAAAGTGCGGATCTGCTGCTGGGTTTGTGGCAGAGTCATGTCGCGAATCGCCTGTATTCTATCAGCGGTGAGGTGTCTCAGTCCTTGTGCCTAGCAATGTCCCAAATATTTCACCTTGGTCTGGCACAACTGTAACTTATCCTTTGAAACCTTGTGTCCCGTATTAGAAAGGTGAAACAGAAGCTGTTTCATGTCTTTCAAGGATGCTTCGAGTGAATCTGAACACAGCAGTAGGTCATCTACATACTGTATTAATACTGATCAGCTCTCAGGTTGAAAGGATTGTAAACAGTCATGCAAAGCCTGGGAGAAAATACTTGGGCTGTCAATGAAACCTTGGGGGAGACGAGTCCAGGTGTACTGTACTCCCCTGTATGTAAATGCAGACAAATATTGACTGTCAGGGTGCAGAGGGACCGAAAAGAAAGCAGAATAGAGGTCAATGACAGTGAAAAATTTCGCAGTAGGGGGAATTTGCATGAGGATGACAGCTGGATTTGGCACTACGGGGAACTGGCTCTCAACTATCTTGTTTATCCCCCTTAGATCCTGCACTAGCCTGTAAGCCCTCCCCCCACTCTTTTTCACAGGGAAGATGGGACTATTGGCAGTGCTGGACATCCTAACTAGGATGCCCTGTTGTAGCAAGCGCTCTATGACTGGGTACACTCCTAATTCCACCTCTGGCTTCAGAGGATACTGTGGGATTTTTGGAGCTATCCTACCATCTTTTACTTGCACAACTACAGTAGCTACATTTGCCATCAATCCAGTGTCTTGTCCATCTTTGGTCCAGAGGGATTCCGGTATCTGGGAGATCATTTCCTCTACCTTGGATGGACACCTGTCTATAACAGCAGAGTGTGACATTAACCATTGTGGGGTATCTAACATTTCCTGCACTTCCTGAACGTGATTCTCGGGTATATCTAAGAAGACACCCTCAGGAGCACAATATATGACACACCTCATCTTGCACAATAAATCTCTCCCAAGTAGATTAGTCGGAGCCGATGCAGCTAGCAAAAAAAAGTGCTTGGTCTGCAAAGGCCCTATCGTAATCTCTGCTGGTCTACTTAAGGGATAGTATTGCACTACTCCTGTTACCCCCATTGCTGAAATTGTTTTACCCGTTGTTTTCATACCTACCGTTGAATTTAACACTGACCTGGCCGCCCCTGTATCTACAAGGAAAGGTAGTGATCTACCAGCTACATCAACTGTAACCTCTGGTTCATTTCCAAGGCTAGCAATCAACTTAACTGGCTGCAAACTACAGGTGTGGCCTAACCCCTATTGTATGTTGTGACCCTACCGCAGCGCGCTGGCAGCTACAATATGTGAAGGGGGTAGCTGAGAATTTCCGGAGGTCTGCCAGTCCTTCCTAGGTGGGTACCTCCTTGTTTCCCCTGCATGTGGCTCATAATTCCTCCTATGCGGTCCCTGATCCCAATTACGTGTGTTATGCTGTGAGTCATGTTCTGGTCTAGGGGGTCGATATATGTTGCTTTTATAATTACAGTTCCGTGAGTAATGTCCTTCCCTCTGGCAATTATAAAATTTTACTACATACGACTTACCATCAGGGGTCTGGGGTTTAGGCTGATGTGGCTTCGTTGTCAGGGCTTTGATACTTACTGTCATCAGCTTATCCCTCTGTGACTCCCTGTGCTTAATGATGTTCCGATCGTGCTCGATAGCGGACTCTCTTAATGCAGCCACCGAGATACCTCTCCAGTTAGGTTGAGTGGTTTGTACCCTTGTTCTCAATGTTTCTTTCAAGCCGTCCATTAATACGGACACAGCTACCTCTCTATGGTGTACATTTTCCTTAATGTCCTCGACCCCAGTGTATCTAGCCATTTCCTGTAGTGCTCGATGGAAATATTCAGAAGCAGCTTCACCTTCTTTTTGTCTAATGGAGAAGATTTTATTCCACTTGACAACAGTTGGGAAATATACTTCTAATTGCAGATTGATCTGTAGTACATTCTCCTGAGTGTATTCATCAGTGAGAGGTACCTCTGCGTCTAATTTACAATAAGCAATGAATTTCACAGGGTCAATATTGGAGGGCAAACATGCCCGTAGCACTGTCCGCCAATCTTTGTTTGTGGGTTCGGTGGCGTTACCTAGTTCTCTAATAAACCTCTGACATGCGGCTAGATCTTTTCTGGGATCGGGAAATTCAGACATAATTGTCCTCAATTCTGTCCGGGACCAGGGACAATGCATAGCAATGTTCTTGACGGGGGTGATTCCCTGAGCATCAGTCTTCCCATTGGGGACTGCGATCACCCTGACAGGATTTAGTTCAATTACTTCATTCTGGGTTGCTTCTACAATGTGAGGTGCAATTGTCTCTGCATAATGTACTGTACTGTACTTACCTGTGGACACGACCTCACCTGTCCCTCCGCTAGGGGCCTTTGCTACTGTTCTTACTGGTTGGGCCGTGCCCACTTGTGTGTCTTGTATGGTGGCTGCCAGAGAGAGTGCCGATATCGTGCTGGGCTCATCTTCTTGCTCGCAGTCCTGAGGGAAGTTTAAGATGGGATACAACTTGCATGGGTTAGCATTAATACATTTATCAAGTTCACTCTTATCATATATTAGTATGCCATTCTCTGTAGCCACTTTCTCCCCTGTAATATACGGTGGTGGTGGTGCAGTTGCAATCAGTTTCCTGCTAGGGTTAGAACCAGCTGTGTGAGCTAGTTCCCTTTGCATATCACTCTCTCGTTGCCATAAATGTAAACAGTTTGAGTGTCTGATCCTTTCTTTTCGGGATTTTATCAGACATATCCTAATCCTTAAATTCTGCAACACCTCTGGATTAAAACTGCCTACCTTAGGGAACGGTTCCCTATCTTCCGCAGTCATATGTTCCCATTCATTGCATAAAACCTCTGCGTGTGAGCCATATTTCTCACACATTATGTACCTCGCCGACCCCTTGGGCCGCGGAATATCAACCTGAACCCTGGTTGATCGTCCCTTACTTGAGCAACTGGCCCCTATCTTTTGCAGGTATTGCCTTCTCAGCAAATTCCTACAAAAAAAACAAAATACTCAGTGATAAGGCAACGGTGAAAGTTCTCAAAGCGCTCTCACCCACTCAAGCCCACGTTGGCCAATACACCTAAACACTGTCGTCAGCGCCGGTCGTACCTAACCTCGGGCCCCTGTGTAACCTCTATTTACTGGAAATGTGTGGGAGTGACTTACCCTAACCAGTAAATATTGGTCGTTGGAGATTTCCTGAGTGACCAGCGAAACTCCCTTAAAACAAAAAAATTGTTACACAAATCACGTTGCGTGTACTACACCTAGCGCCAATGGTCCCGCGATTTTTACGCACAACTCGTAAAAGGGTATCGCGGTGGGCTAAGTATTGCACTCACGAACGCGCGGTACAATCGCCCAGCATATAGGTAACTGTTACTTATCAGCCGTGCGACCAATGGAATCGTTTTTCAGGCTGCGAAACCTCAGCCGGAGCGTATCTGAACGGGCCTATATGGGTACTATGCCAACCACCTGGGCTGCGCTCTCTACACAAAACCTCGCTGACCTTTTAGGCCGCGGTATTCAGAGCTTCGCTTGACTTTGTCAGCGGTTTTCTGACTTGGCTGACCTCTTGGTCTGCTGTTATACTAATTGCTCCTTTATACATTAATCAATGTTAACTTGAGCAAGCCACTCTCATGCCACCAAGTGTCCACTCACCTGGTGTGGTCTCCGACGGGATCCCAAATTCCCTGGGTCCACAAAACCTTTATTGTTTGCACACTCACGCTCGTTCACTCATATACACTTTGGTTTTTCTGTACAGAAAATTAACTTTCATTCAGGAAAACAGCCCCAATTCCAGAGGTGATACAGTAAAAAAGGTATTTAAACTAAATATTGGACACTGATCAATTTGTGCTATTATCGCGTGGCTACCGTTTCGCGCCTAAACTAAAACAATGCTATTGTGTGATTTGTAATTAGCGGTCGTACTTTTACGCACGTTGCGTGAACACGCCACCTGTGTATGCCTTTACGTTGCGTACGCAGTCCCGTACGCTGCCCGAGACACGTGTACAAAGGCCGTACGTCCGCAGTATTACAAAACCCACACTTCTATAAATGTAAGCGATATTTAACTATAATCACTTACTTAACACACACACAGTTTCTACTGTATAAACCTTTACAACTAGGCCAGGCTGCGTGTGCGTCTTACACTTACTTCCTTAACTACTAACTCTATATTTTAACTAAATAGCAACAAATTTTCTCAGTACAGGTCAAAATGAATCTAGTAATCAATGCTTATGGCAAAAATGCGAGCAGATATGCAAAGTACAAAATGCAGGTGTATGCGTGTGTTGCGTGCGCATTTGGCGCCAAAACAGAAATTTACAGATTTTAAAAAGGAAAAATAGCTTTTGCGTTCTTACCTTACAGATCCCTCCAGCATCCCTTCAAACCATGCAGCGCAGACGCTTATCTAATCAGCACTAGTGTATCCACCGACCAAGAGAAGGCTTACAGGGGATACCTTTCCGCCCTTTGCTGATAGATAAAGTCTGCGAAAATATGCTAGGCTGTGGGTATGAGGAAGAACCGGACGATGCCCCCAATTGATAATGTCGATATTATCTTAGACCGCAAAGCTATACCTCTAAATACACTATTATCGTGGAGCCGCTATGGCCGCTAGGCGGAATACACGTGCTACGCACTTTGTACGCTATTTGCGTACAGAGTCCTGCACAAGGTACGCACTTGGCGTACACACGCCGCGCTGAGTGTACAGAGTACACACAGCGAGCGCACACACACTTGATAACCTTTAAACC
This sequence comes from Pseudophryne corroboree, assembly GCF_028390025.1. Classification (NCBI taxonomy): domain Eukaryota; kingdom Metazoa; phylum Chordata; class Amphibia; order Anura; family Myobatrachidae; genus Pseudophryne; species Pseudophryne corroboree. The sequence continues at coordinate 826,412,813 of NC_086445.1, read as the reverse complement.
TTGTTAATGATACAATGTAATGATATGCTTACACTTTAAACCCTTAACAGCAAAGTACTGCAATTATGTTATACCTTAAACCTTAAGTAGCACTGACGGTATAAAGTAACCGCAGTGCGTACACCTTATCAATAATTATACACCTTATACAGATAAATACACTCTAAAGCCCTTGCAGGAAAGTGAAAACACAACACTGATTTGTAGTTGCAACCACAGGGTTCTAAGGCCACAGTGGATTAATTCCAAAAGGTAAAACAGTACAAATCATACACTACAGGCTAACAAGTAAATCTAAACAGAATAATGGCTACAGAGAATGTACATACGTGAGAATGTTCGCAAGCGCAACCCGAGCCGGTCCTCCGCTGGTCATACAGATAGCGTTCAGAGTCTTCTGACCGGCCAGGCAACAATGGGCTTTTTATACACAACATGCATACACAATACAATGGTCACTGTAATCTCATTGTCTATTGGACACAGGGATGTGTCTTTACATTACAGAAGAGGTCATAGGTGGATTTGAATAGGTGGGCGATGTCTTTCCCCAACTGCTCTTGTGGGTGGTATCCTCTGGATTCCCGCCGCATACATAATATACAGTAAATACAGTTAATGTTCATATTCTACTTTTGCACATAACTATACGCAGGAACAAGCGATCTTTCTCTAACCAACACCGGAATGTTACCCTCAAAATACCCTACAGCTGGATACTAGACATCACCTTCCAACCTTTATCTGACCCATCCTATCATGCAAAGGTGAATCCCTTAGTCCTGGAACTGTTGAAACTGTTAATACTCGCTTACATGGTGCAAGGGAACTATGGGTACAAAATGCACTATTTGGGTTAAATATGTAATGTTCTAATAACCCTCTATGCGTTCACAAACTCTACCGTAAATGCGCATACCACGCGCTAAGGCGCATGGCCGTGAAAAGCTCCGTTACACAAATTGCGGATATGCGCACGCATGGCAGACTGAGTGCACGCGCAGCGGGCATGTGCTGGGGTTAGTACGTGGGGCATGCATTACAATATTTTTTTCGACTTTGACAGGGCTCTCTCAGGATAAGGCCCCCAATTCAGAGACACGTCTTGCAGACACCAATGCTAGTAACATCACAGTCTTCCAGGTTAGAAATTTTAATTCCACCCTATGTAAGGGTTCAAACCAGTCCGATTGAAGAAAGGACAAAACTACATTGAGATCCCACGGAGCCGTAGGAGGTACGAAGGGCGGTTGCAGATGAAGAACTCCTTTTAGTAAAGTCTGTACTTCCAGAAACATTGCAAGTTGTTTCTAGAAGAAAAGAGATAGCGCCAAAATCTGCTCTTTGATGGAGCCTAAACGTAGGCCCATATCCACTCCCGCTTGCAGGAAAAGTAGAAAGCGACCAATTCTAAATTCCACGGGAGAAACCTTTCTACTTTCACACCACAAAACATGCTTTTTCCAGATAAGATCATAATGTTTTGACATAACCATCTTCCTGGCCTGGACCATAGTGGAAATAACCCTGGAGGGAATACCTTCTCTGGCTAGAATCTCCCTCTCAACTTCCAATCCGTCAAACGTAGCCGTGGTAAGTCTGGATAGACCAGAGGTTCTCAAACTCGGTCCTCGGGGGCACACACAGTGCATGTTTTGCAGGTAACCCAGCAGGTGCACAGGTGTATTAATGACTCACTGACACATTTTAAAAGGTTCACAGGTGGAGCTAATTATTTCACTTGCGATTCTGTGAGGAGACCTGCAAAACATGCACTGTGTGTGCCCCCGAGGACCGAGTTTGAGAACCTCTGGGATAGACGAACGGACCTTGCTGAAGTGGCAGAGGCCAGGGATCTTCCAGAGCCATTGTTAGGAGGTTCGAGTACCACGCCGGTCGAGGCCAATCCGTGGCAATCAGAATTGCTTGATTGTTTTCCCTTATTAGTCTTTTTAGAAACCTTGGCATTAAGGGTAGAGGAGGGAACAGGTACACAAACTGGTACGTCCATGGTGTCATCAGTATGTCCACTGCTACAGCCTGCAGATCCCTCATTCTGGAACAGTAACTACATAGCTTCTTATTGAGACGAGAAGCCATCAGATCTATCTGCAGACAGCCCCACTGGTGAAATAAATGTTGAAACACCTGGGGAAGTAGGCTACATTCCCCCGGATGGAGGTCGTGTCTGCTGAGGAAGTCTGCTTCCAAGTTGTCCACTCCTGGAATAAATATTGCTGAGATGGCCTTTGCATTGGCCTCCTCTCAGAAGAGTATTTTTAACACTTCCTGCATCGCCGCTCTGCTTCTTGTTCCCCCTTGTCGATTTATGTACCATGGCATTGTCCGATTGAACCTGTATCGCCTGATCCTTCAGGAGGTGGTAAGCCTGCAGATGGGCATTGTAAATTGCCCTGACTTCCAGGATCTTTATCAGCAGAGCTTATTCTTGATTCGACCATGTCCCCTGGAACTTGGCCCCCTGGGTCACAGCCCCTCAACCCTGGAGGCTGGCTGTAGCCAACATAACAGAGAAATCCGGGCTTTTGGAGATAAGGCATGTGAAGGTGAGAACCTGACCATTTGTCCAGCAGATCCAGCTGAAATTGACAGGCATGAACCCTGCCGTATTGGATTGCCTCATAAGCAGCTACCATCCTGCCCAGCAAGCGTATGCAAAGATGTATGGATACCTTGCGAGGACGGTGCACTGAGCGGACCATAGCTTGGATAGCCAAGGCCTTGTCCAGTGGAAGAAACACCTTTTGAGACACTGTATCCAGTATCATTCCCAGGAACTGAAGTAGTTAGGCCGGTTCCAGGTGAGATTTCTGAAAATTTAGGATCCACCCATGATCTGTAAGTAGGTGATTCGTCAGATTGATGCCGTGTAGTAGACGCTACCTGGACATAACCTTTATCAGGAGATCGTCCAAGTAGGGAACTATGTCGACTCCCATCATGTGCAGTTGCAGCATCATCTACGCCATGACCTTAATGAATACCCTCAAAGCTGTGGATAGGCCAAAAGATAAGGCCTGAAACTGGAAATGGTCGTCCAAAATGGCGAACCTGAGGTAAGCCTGATGAGGGGGCCACATGGGAATGTGTAGGCAAGCATCTTTGACATCCTGAGACACCAGGAATTCCCTCTCCTCCAGACCGGACACCACTGCCCACAGGGATTCCATCTTGAATTTAAACACCCGCAGATACGGGTTTAGAGACTTCAGGTTCAAGATGGGTCATACCGAACCGTCTGGTTTTGGAACGACAGAAAGACTGAAGTAAAAACCCCTGCTGCGTAACGGAGGAGATACTGGAACCTTATGATGTTTAAATGATGTTCATCAAAATGAATTATAAATTCCTCCAGGAAGACCTTTACCAGCAATTGCCTCCAGAAAGTACACAGGGACCTGTGATGGTAGATTCCAGTGGGGACAAATTAATACTCTGTGAGGATGAGGATGTAAACACTGATGGGGGTGAGGAATTGGAGGATGAGGACGGCATCTTGCCTCTGTAGAGCCAGTTTGTGCAAGGAGAGATTAATTGCTTCTTTTTTGGTGGGGGCCCAAACAAACTAATAATTTCAGCCACAGTCATGTGGCATACCCTGTCGCTGAAATGATTGGTTTGGAAAGTGTGCATGTCCTGTTTATATGACATAAGGGTGGGTGGGAGGGCCCAAGGACAATTCCATCTTGCACCTCTTTTTTTCCTTTGCATTATGTGCTCTTTGAGGCCTAGTTTTTTAAGCTGCCATCTGCCACTTCAGTGCCACTCCTAGATGGGCCACATGTTTGTGCTGCTTGTTAAAGACCCTTATTGTCTTTGGATAATAATTGTCGCTCAGATTCTTTGAATTGTCTTTTATAAAAACTTTCTGATCATTGCACTAATCAGGTCTAATAAACCGACGCGTTTCGCTGTGTCAACAGCTTTGTCACCTTGACAAACCTGTTGACACAGCAAAACGCGTCGGTTTTAAGAAGCCTATCACTACAGATCTCACATTATCCAGGAATACGCCTAGAAGTCCATCAACGATCTCAAACGGGGAACCTGTTGTTATCCAAATAAGGAGTACAGGACCAAGCTTTCAATAGGACTGTATTCGTCCGGAATCAAGCGGTTAAAGGTCTGTTTAATTTACTCCCCACGGACTAAAAACATCTGAGAAGTGTTAATCCCCTTGACTGTGGCACATTTTCCATGGACTCTAAACAGGAGATCATGTTTGGCTTCCATCTATGGTAATACACCAAACAAATTGCTGTGCTGTGTTTGCCCTATTTTGCTCTATATATTTTACACCTACCATTTTAGAATTACATAAGTACTTATGTTTTATTTGTTATAACAATTTTCCTATAATAAATGTAAAAATCTATATATCCAGTTCATAGTGCTGTACATTTTCCTTTTCACAAATTGCATCACTGGACGAGACTTATACGGCAGTACCCCTGGACTTATACAGCAGTACCCCATGACTTATATGGCAGTACCCCTGGATTTATACGGCAGTACCATTGGACTTATAGAGCAGTACCTCTGGTCTTATATGGCTGCACCACTGGACTGGACTTATACGGCAGTACCCCTGACTTATATGGCTTAACCACTGTACTGAACTTATACGGCAGTACCCATGGACTTATACGGCAGTACCCATGGACTTATTCGGCAGTACCCCTGAACTTATATGGCTGCACCACTGGACTGTACTTATATGGCAGTACCACTGGACTTATACGGCTGCACCACTGGACTGGACTTATTCTGCAGTACCCCTGGACTTATACAGCAGTACCCCTGGACTTATATGGCAGTACCCCTGGACTTATAAGGCTGCACCACTGGATTGGACTTATATGGCAGTACCCCTGGACTTATACGGCAGTACCACTGGTCTTATGCGGCAGCACCACTGGACTTATGCAGCAGCACAGGACACCACCACTGGACTTATGGCAGCAGAGGACACCACCACTGGACTGGTGCAGCACAACACAGCACCACTGCACTGGGCTTATACAGCAGCACCACTTGGCTTATGGTAGCACAGGACACCAGCATTGGACTTATGGCAGCACAGGACACCACCACTGGACTGATGCAGCACAACACAGCACCACTGCACTAGACTTATACAGAAGCACCACTTGACTTATGGCAGCACTGGACACCACCACCGGACTTATGGCAGCACAGTACACCACCACTGGACTGATGCAGCACAACACAGCACCACTACACTGGACTTATACAGCAGCACCACTGGACTTATGGCAGCACAGGACACCACCACTGGACTTATGTCAGCACATGACACCACCACTGGACTTATGCAGCACAACACAGCACCATTGCACTGGACTAAACTTATACAGCAGCATCGGACTTATGGCAGCACAGGACACCACCACTGTGACTGGACTGACGCAGCACAAAACACCACCACAGGACTGATGCAGCACAAGACAGCACTGGAATAACACATAAGAGCAGGTCGCCACCCCACGCGCCACACCACTTTCTTGCATAGACACTGAAGATACACGTCCTCTTGCTACACTCTCCAGGACTGGAGATAAGATGGCGGTGACGTGTGGCTCCTTATATGGAATCCAAAACCCACGAGAATCCGACAGCGGGATGATGACGTTTTGCCTCGTTCTGGATTCTGAGTCTGGCGGGAAAACCCGAGCCGGACTTGGTTCCGGGTTTGGATTGTGATGTTCGGTAGGGTTCGGTTCTCAGGGAACCGAACCCGCTCATCCCTACTTGAAACATGTCCTGATACTTCAGATGAGTGATTCAATGCCATTAAGTGACAATGCCTGGTTCAACAACGGGTTTTCTGCTGCGGGGTACACTGGGCTCCACAAGTCTGGACAATGGGGTGTAGAGTAGGATCTTGATCCGAGGCACCAACAGGCTCAAAGCTTTAACTGTTCCCAGAATGCACAGCGCCGCCTCCTATATCACCCTGCCTCCCAGCACAGGAGCTCAGTTTGTCAGTTGGTGCTGCAGAAAGCAGGCACTTAACAGAGGGGCTGCTCCAAGCAGCCCTGAGAAAAGCTTTTTATGAGGTAAAAAGTGAAGACTTCAAGGCAGCAGTGGTGGTAAATGTCTTGTGACATTCACTGCTGCAGCTCCAACTCTCCCCAGCGGCGCTGTACACTCCCGAGCCCTGGTTGCCGGGTACCTACAGCGGAGGCTCTGGTTTTCTTCATGTTAGACACACGCGGCTGTGGCTCTCCAGGATCGCGTGGCCGCGCTTCGGGAGGTGGAGTGGGACCCAGTCTTTATCGCGATCCAGCACGGTCAGTGGGAGGCAGGCCGCGCGTGCTGGCGGTGGACACTGTGGATACAGGCGATCCCACTAGATCACCAGGGCATGGGCGCAGGTCAGGTTTTCTCTTAAAACCGATTTTAATATCGCCCACAGTACCCGGTGGTTTTGCCAGCAAGGGGGATAAGGCTTAGACCTGAAGCCCCTCCCCCAGCCCCAGGGCGCAATTTCCAGCAAGTGTTCCTGCCCTGGAGCTGCATCTCTGTCTTTTCCTCACTCCCTGTCAGTGTCTGCGACCGCCATTACTCCTCAGCTCACTGTTCCTGGGACTGCTTGGGCAAATCCTCCTATGTAAAGCCGCCTAGTTGTCAGCGCTGTGCCTTTACATGACACTTAAGTATTCTACCTGCCTTTTTAGTCAGTGTTAGCAAGAAAGAGTGCATTTAGTCAGTGGTTTATAGTACAATTACAATGTGATATACATCCAGTTTCTTACTGTGTAGTGTTATATCTACTGACTATATAGCTGTGTAAGCTAGTCCAGTGCAGTATTATTGTCTGTAATAACCTCTTAATTGTACAAACTGTGACTATTTGTGTGTGTATTGATAGCTGAGTGGTGTCCATCTCATGTCTTTCACTCAACTTGCTATCCCTATATTCTATAACTTGAGGGGGCATGGTGCGTCAGGTGTTATTTAATATAGGATTTTCACAAAGATATACTGTATTACGTATTTTTCTCTGTGATTTAGTCACCATATCTCTCCTTTATCTCTGCTGGTGCTGACTACACTGCGCAGGGGTTTGGGTTTAGGGATATAGGTGGTCATTCCGAGTTGTTCACTCGCAAGCTGCTTTTAGCAGCTTTGCACATGCTAAGCCGCCGCCTACTGGGAGTGAATCTTAGCTTATCAAAATTGCGAACGAAAGATTCGCAATATTGCGAAAAGACTTCTCTGTGCAGTTTCTGAGTAGCTCGAGACTTACTCTGCCAGTGCGATCAGTTCAGTGCTTGTCGTTCCTGGTTTGACGTCACAAACACACCCAGCGTTCGCCCAGACACACCTCCATTTCTCCAGCCACTCCCGCGTTTTTCCCAGAAACTGTAGCATTTTTTCGCACACACCCATAAAACGGCCAGTTTCCGCCCAGAAACACCCACTTTCTGTCAATCACACTCCGATCACCAGAACGAAGAAAAAACCTCGTAATGCCGTGAGTAAAATACCTAACTACATAGCAAATTTACTTGGCGCAGTCGCACTGCGGACATTGCGCATGCGCATTAGCGACTAATCGCTCCGTTGCGAGAAAAAAATAATGAGCGAACAACTCGGAATGACCCTCATAGTGCTGCTAATAATTGTACTGTGTTACCTCATACTGCAAGTTATATCATGTCTGCTTCTGAGGGTAACGGTTCTGGGGCGGAACACACTGCTGGTGTTGCTGAAGCCACAGGCACATATGGGGAGAATACAGCAGCTGTGGGCTCTGGTTCTGGGGGCTCCTTGCCCCCCCCCCATGGGACCGTGGCAACGGAGGCACATACTGACCCTCCGTGGGCAGCTTTTTCCACGCTTCTGCATACGCTAGTTCATAAACTAACACCCCCTATGGGACCCCCAATGCCGGTACAACCATATGTGGTCCCTGCAGCTAACCCGCCGTGGGCGGACGATTTATCTGCTCAATCAAAGAAGTTGAACCAGTCCCTGACTACTAAAAAGTCTGACCATCGCTCACCTAAGTCCAAGAGGTCCTCTAAGCGAGTGCTCGTCTCCTCACAATCCACTGCTGTCACTGACACCTCATCTGATGAAGACAGCACATACACTGACCCCACAGGTTCTGACTCAGATACGGCTGATGGGGAGGGTAGTTCACATGTGGATGTTCCTGATCTTTTCGAGGCTATTAAATTAATTCTGTAGATTACGGATGATCCCGAGCCATCCGTTCCTCCTAAGAAACCAGATAGGTTCAAGCGTCAGAAGGTGATTAAACAAGTTTTACCTCACTCTGACCACCTAGTGGATATACGTCAGGAACCCTGGCAAAGCTCGGGTACGAAGTTTGTGCCTCAAAAGAAGATGCTGGCTCGCTATCCCCTCGTGCCAGAGCTGTCTAAGAATTGGGAAACGCCTCCTCCAGTAGACTCACATGTGGCTAGGATGTTGGTTTCCTCAGCTCTACCTGTCACTACCGTCACGTCTCTAAAAGAGCCTATGGATAAACGTGTTGAGGGTTGTCTAAAAGCGATTTACACCCTCACGGGTGCTGCACAAAGGCCCACTATTGCAGCTACATGGGCAGCAGAGGCGATTGAAGCATGGGTCTTAGAGTTAGAAGCTGAAATCTCCTCTGACCATGCTAGACAATGCTTGTCATATATTGTCACAGCTTCTCGCTATATTAAAGAGGAGGCTTCTGATGCCGGTATCCTAGCAGCCAAGGCCTCTACTACGTCAGTCCTGGCTCGCAGGATATTGTGGCTGAGATCCTGGTCTGTGGATCTGGACTCTAGAAAAACCCTGGAGGTATTTCCTTTCAAAGGAGATATTCTGTTTGGGGAGGACTTAAATAAGATAGTGGCTGACTTGGCTACTGCCAAAACTAATACAGCTCCTTCTGTGTCGAAGGCCAAAGGCACGTCCTTTCGCCCCTTTCGTCCTTCAGGTAAAGCAAAAGGTCAGGCGTACCATAAGCAGGCCCGCACTTCCAAACCTGGTAAGCCGAAGCCCAAAAGAGCCTGGGCTGCCCGTCAGCCAGCAGCCAAGACCGATAAGCCTGCTGCATGACGGGGCGGGTCTCCCCCTGGGGTATACCCAGGAATGGTTGAAGATCACTTCAGATGCCTGGGTACGGGAAGTTGTCACTCGAGGTTACGCCATAGCCTTCAAAAACCGACCCCCTCATCAATTTTGCCAGACAGACGTCCCGTCGGACCAGACAAAGGCAAACACTCTGCATTCGGTGGTACAGACCCTCCTGGATACAGGAGTAGTAGTGCAGGTGCCTCTTGCTCAGAGGGGCCGGGGGTACTATTCTCCGCTGTTTCTAGTCCCGAAACCGAATGGGTCCTCCCGGCCCATTCTCAACCTCAAGGCACTGAACAAGTTTGTGAAGGTTTCCATGTTCCGTATGGAAACCCTTCGCTCTATAGTTCTGGCCTTGGAACCTGGGGACTACATGGTCTCCCTGGATATACAGGATGCTTACCTGCATATTCCTATAGCAGTGTCACATCAACAATACCTGAGGTTCGCTATTGGCAACCTCCATTACCAGTTTCGGGCGTTACCTTTTGGTTTAACAACGGCTCCGCAAGTCTTCACCAAAGTTATGGCGGTGATGACGGTGGTACTCCGCCGCCAAGGGGTCAGGATACTGCCGTATCTGGACGACTTGTTAATCCTGGCAAATTCCCCAGATCTGCGTCATCTGGATATGACGGTCCGGTTTCTACAAGCCCACGGGTGGCTTATCAACTGGAAGAAATCCTCCCTGGTCCCTGCTCAGAGCATGGTGCATCTGGGAGCGCTGTTGGACACTCACAACCAGAGGTTGTTCTTGTCTCAGGAGAAAGTTCTGAAACTTCAGGACAGGATTCGTTGCTTCCTTTCTCGTCCGCAAGTGTCGATACATTCGGCAATGCAGGTGCTGGGCCTCATAGTATCAGCATTCGACATGGTGGAGTATGCTCAATTCCATTCTCGCCCCCTCCAGAAGCTGATTCTAGCTAAGTGGGACGGCTTGCCTCACCGGATCAGGTCTCAAATGATCTCTTTGACTCCGGAGGTCCGTCTGTCGCTGCTCTGGTGGCTCCAGGACCGACAATTGTGCAGAGGTCGTCCCTTCTGGATATCCAACTGGGTCCTGTTGATGACAGATGCCAGTCTAAGAGGTTGGGGCACGGTGCTGGAGCAGCACTCCTTGCAGGGTCGGTGGACCAAGGAGGAATCTCTCCTCTCGATCAACATTCTGGAATTGCGGGCAGTCTTCAATGCGTTGAACCTAGCCCAGCATTTGATTCAGAACTGTCCTGTTCAAGTACAGTCGGACAACGCCACCACAGTGGCTTACATAAATCATCAAGGCGGCACTCAAAGCCATTTGGAAATTAAGGAAGCCTCACGGATTCTACGTTGAGCAGAACGCCATCTACCGGCAATATTGGCAATATTCATTCCGAGAGTTCTGAATTGGGAAGCGGACTTTCTCATTCATCAGGACGTGCATGCCGGCGAGTGGGGCCTCCATCCAGAAGTGTTTCAACTCCTCGTGGAAAGGTGGGGTCTTCCAGATGTGGATCTGATGGCGTCTCGACACAATCACAAGGTTCCGGTCTTCGGAGTAAAGACAAGGGATCCTCAAGCAGCATTCGTGGATGCGCTGGCAGTGCCGTGGAGGTTTCGGCTGCCGTACGTGTTCCCTCCGGTGTCACTCCTGCCCAGGGTAATTCGGAAGTTCAAGCAAGAAAAAGGAAATCTGATTCTCATAGCTCCGGCGTGGCCCAGACGGCACTGGTTCTCAGACCTGCAAGGCCTATTGTCAGAGCGTCCACTTCTACTTCCACAATGCCCAGACCTCCTCGTTCAGGGCCCCTGTGTCTACCAGGACCTAGCCCGGCTGTCTTTGACGGCGTGGCTCTTGAAGCTTCCGTCTTAAGAGCTAAGGGTTATTCCTGAAGAGGTCATTAAAACTATGTTGCGGGCCCGGAAACCGGCCTCTGCTCGGATTTACCATCGGGTCTGGCATTCCTACTTTGGTGCGCACGTAACCATTATGACGCTTCCAAGTTTAGTACAGCCAAACTTTTACAGCAGGGCTTAGATTTAGGCCTGCGTCTGGCCTCCCTCAAGGTTCATATTTCTGCCTTGTCGGTGTGGTTTCAGAGAAAAATTGCGACTTTACCTGATGTTCATACTTTCACTCAGGGTGTGTTGCGTATCCTTGGGACTTGTCGGTGGTTTTGGAGGCATTGCAGGAGCCTCCATTTGAACCTCTTGGTTCAGCTGACCTTAAGTGGCTTTCCCTTAAGGTGGTGTTCTTGCTGGCTATTGCCTCTGCTAGAAGAGTGTCGGATTTGGGTGCCTTGTCTTGTAGTTCCCCATATCTGATTTTTCACTGTGACCGGGCGGTTCTTAGTACTCGTCCCGGATATTTACCTAAGGTGGTTTCTTCGTTCCACCTTAATCAGGAGATTGTGGTTCCAGCTTTTGTCTCTCCTGATTTGTCTCCCAAAGAGCGGTCTTTGGATGTGGTACGGGCTCTCCGTATCTATGTGAAGAGAACTGCTTCTTTTCAAAAGTCTGATTCTCTCTTTGTTTTGTTTGGATTTCACAAACGTGGCTGGCCTGCTCACAAGCAGACCGTGGCCAGGTGGATTAGAATGGTGATTGCGCATGCTTATGTGAAGGCTGGTCTGTCAGCTCCTGTTCACATTACGGACCATTCTACTCAGTCTGTTGGACCTTCTTGGGCGGCCCAACGTGGTGCGACCCTTGATCAATTGTGCAAGGCGGCTACGTGGTCCTCCGGGAACACGTTCATAAGGTTCTATGCCTTCGATACTGCCGATTCCCAGGATGCTTCCTTTGGATGCCGGGTTCTTGTGCCCGCTACAGTGCGTCCCCTCCCATAAGGAACTGCTTTAGGACATCCCCATTGTCCAGACTTGTGGAGCCCAGTGTACCCCGCAGCAGAAAACGAGTTTTATGGTAAGAACTTACCCTTGTTAAAACTCTTTCTGCGAGGTACACTGGGCTCCACAAGGCGTCCACCCTCACGCACTTAGCTTCTTTGGGTTGATATGGCATTAGCCGCTCACACTTCTCTTGTCGTGAGAGTGTGGTGTATGTGGCTACTAACCGTTGTCGTCTCTTTTCCTGCTACTGCATTGGGCTGGTTAACTAAACTGAGCTCCTGTGCTGGGAGGCGGGGTGATATAGGAGGCGGCGCTGTGCATTCTGGGAACAGTCAAAGCTTTGAGCCTGTTGGTGCCTCGGATCAAGATCCTACTCTACACCCCATTGTCCAGACTTGTGGAGCCCAGTGTACCTCGCAGAAAGAGTTTTAACAAGGGTAAGTTCTTACCATAAAACTTGTTTTATCAATCTGGTGTATGACACCCGGTTCTCAAGTAAAACTTAGTAGTTAAACTAATAGTGTGAAAAGCTCTGTTTATCAGCAAGTGCTTTTGACATACTTTACAATAGAATATTTTTATTTCTTTTTTGTACACTCTAGCTCACTACTGGATTATCTGTGTGCTAATTTAATCCATTTATCCAACCACTAACTCTGAATCCTATGCCAAGGGACAATGGCCCTCATTCCGAGTTGTTCGCTCGCAAGCTGCTTTTAGCAGCTTTGCACACGCTAAGCCGCCGCCTACTGGGAGTGAATCTTAGCTTCTCAAAATTGCGAACAAAAGATTCGCATTATTGCGAAAAGACTTCTCTGTGCAGTTTCTGAGTAGCTCGAGACTTACTCTGCCAGTGCGATCAGTTCAGTGCTTGTCGTTCCTGGTTTGACGTCACAAACACACCCAGCGTTCGCCCAGACACTCCTCCATTTCTCCAGCCACTCCCGCGTTTTTACCAGAAACGGTAGCGTTTTTTCAAACACTCCCATAAAACGGCCAGTTTCCGCCCAGAAACACCCACTTCCTGTCAATCACATTACGATCACCAGAACGAAGAAAAAACCTTGTAATGCCGTGAGTAAAATACCTAACTGCATAGCAAATTTACTTGGCGCAGTCGCAGTGCGAACATTGCGCATGCGCAGTTAGCGGAAAATCGCTGCGATGCGAAGAAAATTACAGAGCGAACAACTCGGAATGACCACCAATATGTCACATTTAAGCCACAAATAGTTGCATCCACACTAAAATACTTAGCTGTTAAGGGATGTTGGAATTGTTATTTGGAAAGCGTAATTGAATCAATCATCAAAAAGGTCTAAATTTTGTAAAAATCTTTTCCATGTGTTTTCTATTAGCTCTGCAATTCATCTCACAAAGTCCATGATTGAGATCAGTCTACAGCCCAATTAGATTTTTTTTTTATGCTAATCCTGTATTTGCAAATGTATGCGTAAATCAGAAAAATTGTGTTTCATATTTACCATATGGTAATTTCTGTAGTCATGAAAAAGAATATCAGGAAATACTTTTCATTTATCAAAGTTGTACTGTAAGAATGCAATTTATATGTATATGATGATGTCATAACTGTATGCGTAATTGATCTGTGAGTCTGAAGTATTTTGAAGACATTTTTCTGGTAATTATGATATATGACTAAGCTAAAATAAATCCAAGTATAACTTCAAACACAAAATAAAATAATAACCACACACACACACACACACACACACACACACACACACACACACACACACACACACACACACACACACACACGTCAAACTCCACAAAGCAATAAAATTCTGACCATTAAGGTTAATGCCTTAATAGATGTATTCCTTGCGCAATACATATATGGTATGCCATCATACCCTGTGGTTAACTGGAAGTTCATCACTCTTATGATGTGAGATTGTTCACTCACAAAATGGTATATTTGCATATTCACAGATTTGTGTGCTCACTAGAATACACATGCAATCTATGCAACATATATTCACACACATTAGTAGGAAATTCAAATGTTGGTGCACACAGTTATACCATACTTGCTGATAATGTGGCTGCCCCATCCAGGAGGAGGCAGCCATCTCATCAAGGAGGGGGGGCATGGTGCAGCTCACTGGGGGTATGGCCTCCAGTGCTGCTGCTGGGTATGGGCAGGGGCATGTACACAAATCCCTGTCATCGCGGACCCGCCCTCACCACCCAATGCTGAGATTACAGGCATTGTGCAGCAAGGGGGTGGAGTCACAATGACGCAAATCACATCATTGGCCCCCTCGGCTGTGGGAGGATGTGAGTGGCAGCGGGGGAGTGCGGGCAGGTGGTGGCAGGTCGGGAGACTTGCCCACCCTACCAGGGGGCTGGGAGCGCCACCTAATTTTCAGGAGATGGGAGTGCCACCCAATTTTTGGGAGCTTCTCGGCCATTCCGAGAGAGTGAGCAAGTATGAGTTATACCTATCTCAGTAGACGCAGCAGCAGTACATTTTCTCTTTCCCACTCTGAGGGACCATGTGTATCCATCCACAAGAGCTTCTGCCACTGAGGTAAGAAAGCAATGCCAGCATGCAAGAGACCCGGAGACACCTGGAGTTCCCCACATGATAGAAGAGAAGCGTGGCTGCCACATCATGGAACCACTACTGCACTAACCCATTTTAACTTTGAAATTAGTTCAGTGCCAGGGCTGTTACCTTGGCAGTGGTCCCGCACTAGGTCCAAAATGCCACCAAGCCCTGCTGTATCACACTAATATGGGAAACTGGCTGCCAGGTTACTGAAGAATTTCAGTTAACTGGGAGAAGTCGTCCATATTGTTCCACTCAAGTGAAGCCATTTGCACAAAATCAGCTAAGGTCTGTGACAGGTACAACATTATAAAAATTAGTGATGTGCACCGGACATTTTTCGGGTTTTGTGTTTTGGTTTTGGATTCGGTTCCGCGGCCGTGTTTTGGATTCGGACGCGTTTTGGCAAAACCTCCCTGAAATTTTTTTGTCGGATTCGGGTGTGTTTTGGATTCGGGTGTTTTTTTACAAAAAACCCTCAAAAACAGCTTAAATCATAGAATTTGGGGGTTATTTTGATCCCATAGTATTATTAACCTCAATAACCATAATATCCGCTCATTTTCAGTCTATTCTGAACACCTTACAATATTATTTATAGTCCTAAAATTTGCACCGAGGTCGCTGGATGACTAAGCTAAGCGACCCAAGTGGCCGACACAAACACCTGGCCCATCTAGGAGTGGCACTGCAGTGTCAGACAGGATGGCACTTCAAAAAAATAGTCCCCAAACAGCACATGATGCAAAGAAAAAAGGTGCACCAAGGTCGCTGGATGGCTAAGCTAAGCGACACAAGTGGCCGACACAAACACCTGGCCCATCTAGTAGTGGCACTGCAGTGTCAGGCAGGATGGCACTTCAAAAAAATAGTCCCCAAACAGCACATGATGCAAAGAAAAATGAAAGAAAAAAGAGGTGCAAGATGGAATTGTCCTTGGGCCCTCCCACCCACCCTTATGTTGTATAAACAGGACATGCACACTTTAACAAACCCATCATTTCAGCGACAGGGTCTGCCACACAACTGTGACTGAAATGACTGGTTGGTTTGGCCCCCACCAAAAAAGAAGCAATCAATCTCTCCTTGCACAAACTGGCTCTACAGAGGCAAGATGTCCACCTCATCCTCATCGTCCGATTCCTCACCCCTTTCACTGTGTACATCCCCCTCCTCACAGATTATTAATTCGTCCCCACTAGAATCCACCATCTCAGGTCCCTGTGTACTTTCTGGAGGCAATTGCTGGTGAATGTCTCCACGGAGGAATTGATTATAATTCATTTTGATGAACATCATCTTCTCCACATTTTCTGGAAGTAACCTCATACGCCGATTGCTGACAAGGTGAGCGGCTGCACTAAACACTCTTTCGGAGTACACACTGGAAGGTGGGCAACTTAGGTAAAATAAAGCCAGTTTCTGCAAGGCCCTCCAAATTGCCTCTTTTTCCTGCCAGTATACGTACGGACTGTCTGACGTGCCTACTTGGATGCGGTCACTCATATAATCCTCCACCATCATATGCAGTGACAGTAGACGACATGTCAGTAATCGTTGGCAGGTCCTTCAGTCCGGCCCAGATGTCAGCACTCGCTCCAGACTGCCCTGCATCACCGCCAGCGGGTAGGCTCGGAATTCTTAGCCTTTTCCTCGCTCTCCCAGTTGCGGGAGAATGTGAAGGAGGAGCTGTTGACGGGTCACGTTCCGCTTGACTTGACAATTTTCTCACCAGCAGGTCTTTGAACCTCTGCAGACTTGTGTCTGCTGGAAAGAGAGATCCAACGTAGGTTTTAAATCTAGGATCAAGCACGGTGGCCATAATGTAGTGCTCTGATTTCAATAGATTGACCACCCGTGAATCCTGGTTAAGCGAATTAAGGGCTCCATCCACAAGTCCCACGTGCCTAGCGGAATCGCTCTGTTTTAGCTCCTCCTTCAATGTCTCCAGCTTCTTCTGAAAAAGCCTGATGAGGGGAATGACCTGACTCAGGCTGGCAGTGTCTGAACTGACTTCACGTGTGGCAAGTTCAAAGGGTTGCAGAACCTTGCACAACGTTGAAATCATTCTCCACTGCGCTTGAGTCAGGTACATTCCACCTCCTTTGCCTATATCGTAGGCAGATGTATAGGCTTGAATGGCCTTTTGCTGCTCCTCCATCCTCTGAAGCATATAGAGGGTTGAATTCCACCTCGTTACCACCTCTTGCTTCAGATGATGGCAGGGCAGGTTCAGGACTGTTTGCTGGTGCTCCAGTCTTCGGCACGCGGTGGCTGAATGCTGAAAGTGGCCCGCAATTCTTCGGGCCACCGACAGCATCTCTTGCATGCCCCTGTCGTTTTTTAAATTATTCTGCACCACCAAATTCAATGTATGTGCAAAACATGGGACGTGCTGGAATTTGCCCAGATGTAATGCACGCACAATATTGCTGCCGTTGTCCGATGTCACAAATCCCCAGGAGAGTCCATTTGGGGTAAGCCATTCTGCGATGATGTTCCTCAGTTTCCGTAAGAGGTTGTCAGCTGTGTGCCTCTTCTGGAAAGCGGTGATACAAAGCGTAGCCTACCTAGGAACGAGTTGGCGTTTGCGAGATGCTGCTACTGGTGCCGCCGCTGCTGTTCTTGCTGCGGGAGGCAATACATCTACCCAGTGGGCTGTCACAGTCATATAGTCCTGAGTCTGCCCTGCTCCACTTGTCCACATGTCCGTGGTTAAGTGGACATTGGGTACAACTGCATTTTTTAGGACACTGGTGACTCTATTTCTGTGGTCTGTGTACATTTTCGGTATCGCCTGCCTAGAGAAATGGAACCTAGATGGTATTTGGTACCGGGGACACAGTACCTCAATCAAGTCTGTAGTTGCCTGTGAATTAACGGTGGATAACGGAAACACGTTTCTCACCGCCCAGGCTGCCAAGGCCTGAGTTATCCGCTTTGCAGCAGGATGACTGCTGTGATATTTCATCTTCCTCGCAAAGGACTGTTGGACAGTCAATTGCTTACTGGAAGTAGTACAAGTGGTCTTCCGACTTCCCCTCTGGGATGACGATCGACTCCCAGCAGCAACAACAGCAGCGCCAGCAGCAGGAGGCGTTACACTCAAGGATACATCGGAGGAATCCCAGGCAGGAGAGGACTCGTCAGACTTGACAGTGACATGGCCTGCAGGACTATTGGCTTTCCTGTGTAAGGAGGAAATTGACATTGAGGGAGTTGGTGGTGTGGTTTGCAGGAGCTTGGTTACAAGAGGAAGGGATTTAGTGGTCAGTGGACTGCTTCCGCTGTCATCCAAAGTTTTTGAACTTGTCACTGACTTATGATGAATGCGCTGCAGGTGACGAATAAGGGAGGATGTTCCGAGGTGGTTAACATCCTTACCCCTACTTGTTACAGCTTGACAAAGGCAACACACGGCTTGACACCTGTTGTCCGCATTTGTGTTAAAATAATTCCACACCGAAGAGGTGATTTTTTTTTTAATTTGACCAGGCATGTCAATGGCCATATTCGTCCCACGGACAATAGGTGTCTCCCCGGGTGCCTGACTTAAACAAACCACCTCACCATCAGAATCCTCCTTGTCAATTTCCTCCTCAGCGCCAGCAACACCCATATCCTCATCCTGGTGTACTTCAACAGTGACATCTTCAATTTGACTATCAGGAACTAGACTGCGGGTGCTCCTTCCAGCACTTGCAGGGGGTGTGCAAATGGTGGAAGGCGCCACCTCTTCCCGTCCAGTGTTGGGAAGGTCAGGCATCGCACCCGACACAATTGGACTCTCCTTGGGGATTTGTGATTTAGAAGAACGCACAGTTCTTTGCTGTGCTTTTGCCAGCTTAAGTCTTTTCACTTTTCTAGCGAGAGGATGAGTGCTTCCATCCTCATGTGAAGCTGAACCACTAGCCATGAACATAGGCCAGGGCCTCAGCCATTCCTTGCCACTCCGTGTCGTAAATGGCATATTGGCAAGTTTACGCTTCTCCTCAGACGCTTTTAATTTTGATTTTTGGGTCATTTTACTGAACTTTTGTGTTTTGGATTTTACATGCTCTCTACTATGACATTGGTCATCGGCCTTGGCAGATGATGTTGATGGCATTTCATCGTCTCGGCCATGACTAGTGGCAGCAGCTTCAGCACGAGGTGGAAGTGGATCTTGATCTTTCCCTATTTTACCTTCCACATTTATGTTCTCCATTTTTTAATGTGTGGAATTATATGCCAGTATCAATAGCAATGGCCTACTTCTATATATACTGCGCACAACTGAAATGCACCACAGGTATGGATGGATAGTATACTTGATGACACAGAGGTAGGTAGAGCAGTGGCCTACTGTACCGTACTGCTATATATTATATACTGGTGGTCAGCAAACTGTGCAAAACTGAAATGCACCACAGGTATGGATGGATAGTATACTTGACGACACAGAGGTAGGTAGAGCAGTGGCCTACTGTACCGTACTGCTATATATTATATACTGGTGGTCAGCAAACTGTGCAAAACTGAAATGCACCACAGGTATGGATGGATAGTATACTTGACGACACAGAGGTAGGTAGAGCAGTGACCTACTGTACCGTACTGCTATATATTATATACTGGTGGTCAGCAAACTGTGCAAAACTGAAATGCACCACAGGTATGGATGGATAGTATACTTGACGACACAGAGGTAGGTAGAGCAGTGGCCTTCTGTACCGTACTCCTATATATTATATACTGGTGGTCAGCAAAATTATGCACTGTACTCCTACTATATACTACAATGCAGCACAGATATGGAGCGTTTTTCAGGCAGAGAACGTATAATACTGGTGGTCACTGGTCAGCAAAACTCTGCACTGTACTCCTCCTATATATTACTGCTGTTACCCAGTCCCCACAATAAAGCAGTGTGAGCACAGATATATGCAGCACACTGAGCACAGATATGGAGCGTTTTTCAGGCAGAGAACGTATAATACTGGTGGTCACTGGTCAGCAAAACTCTGCACTGTACTCCTCCTATATAATACTGCTGGTCCCCAGTCTCCACAATAAAACAGTGTGAGCACAGATATATGCAGCACACTGAGCACAGATATGGAGCGTTTTTCAGGCAGAGAACATATAATACTGGTGGTCACTGGTCAGCAAAACTCTGCACTGTACTCCTATATAATACTGCTGGTCCCCAGTCCCCACAATAAAGCAGTGTGACTGCACAGATATATGCAGCATACTGAGCACAGATATGGAGCGTTTTTCAGGCAGACAACGTATACTGGTGGTCACTGGTCAGCAAAACTCTGCACTGTACTCCTCCTATATAATACTGCTGGTCCCCAGTCCCCACAATAAAGCAGTGTGAGCACAGATATATGCAGCACACTGAGCACAGATATGGAGCGTTTTTCAGGCAGACAACGTATACTGGTGGTCACTGGTCAGCAAAACTCTGCACTGTACTCCTCCTATATAATACTGCTGGTCCCCAGTCTCCACAATAAAGCAGTGTGAGCACAGATATATGCAGCACACTGAGCACAGATATGGAACGTTTTTCAGGCAGACAGCGTATAATACTGGTGGTCACTGGTCAGCAAAACTCTGCACTGTACTCCTCCTATAATACTGCTGGTCCCCAGAATAAAGATATTTGCACTGCAGCCCCCTGAAACAAAGTGAGAGGACGCCAGCCACGTCCTCTCACTATCATTTCCAATGCACGAGTGAAAAATGGCGGTGACGCGCGGCTCCTTATATAGAATCCGAATCTCGCGAGAATCCGACAGCGGGATGATAACGTTCGGGCGCGCTCAGGTTAACCGAGCCATACGGGAGAATCCGAGTCTGCCTCGGACCCGTGTAAAATTTGTGAAGTTCGGGGGGGGTTTCGGATTCCGAGGAACCGAACCCGCTCATCACTAATAAAAATCCCTGACTTTGACATGGTATATTTTACCAAATTAAAAAAGAAATGTACTGTAGCTTTCTCAAAAATCTTAACCATAAAAGGCCTCAAACTGAAACAAGATTTATCTAACAAAACAAACCCCTAAATCACCTTAAATCATCCTCTATCCTAAATTGCTTTCCCAAAAAACCTCAAGTCAAACAGGAAGTAGAGGAATAACAGTTACATTTTTAACATTTGAAATTTCTCATTTTTAACCAAGTGATGCTTCTATGTGGACAATCCAAATTTCGGCTCAATACAGCTAGTAACATTTGTCACTTACAGTTTTTCTAGCCTCTAAACCCCCCCTCCACCTACAAAAGTATAATGCTGGAAAATATGGCCGTTCGATACAGATATATATATATATATATATATATATATATAACAATTAGCTATTCCTATGTGCTCAGATAAAAATTAATAGTGTCGGTCCTGTATGCTTCTGTTATTATGTGCAACTCTCTGTATCTGTGGCTGTTCTGATGGCCAGATCTGTGGTATTAGCAGAGGAAAGAGCAGAGGTGCACAATAGTGTAGAACGTTAAAATTCAGTCATGACTTCAAATGGTTAAACACACCCACATGAGTAAATGTGATATTTGCAGATATCACATAAAGCGTATAATGTATATCAATGGTGAATAGTCAGGTCCCCCTGTAGTGCCCAGTGCCACTGGCTTTCATATTGTACAGTGCACATTAACTTCCAGGTACCGTGACTTCAGCATCTCTCCAACTCCCGCTCAAACACTTTTTGTCATGCTGATGACTTTGTCAGTGGGCGTGTCCTCCGTTTTAATGGTGTGTGCTTTCATAGGTAGTCTGGTTGTTCAAGTAATTAATTAACTAATTAATGTGATTGGTCTTCAGCTGATCACATGTCATTCATTTTATTCAGTATCCACATACATTTATACTGCACTGCAGCGGGTCCTAACTATACACCATTGATGTACATAATGCACTTTGTGTGATATCTGTAAGTATCACATTTACTTATGTGAGTGGTTTTTTTTAACCAATTTTAATGTACTCCAGTGCATTGTGCGCCTCCGCTCTTTACTTTGCTAGTATATATATATATATATATATATATATATATAATGCAGCCACCTGCGTGTCCCTGTATGAATTTATAGACTCCGAGTGTAATAAATAAGGCTGTCTTTACTTCAACGTTCCGGGGATCTCTTTCCCTGTCTTCAGGAAGAAACAGTGACTCCCCCCCTCCCGAACAGCGGGCCGCCTTATTCAGTGTACTGTGTGATTAGAAAAAATGATGAGGCATTGTTGCAGTATTGAAACTAAGGGGGTAATTCTGAGTTGATCGCAGCAGCTAATTTGTTAGCAGTTGGGCAAAACCATGTGCACTGCAGGTGTGGCAGATATAACATTTGCAGAGAGAGAGAGATTTGGGTGGGTTATTTTGTTTCTGTGCAGGGTAAATACTGGCTGCTTTATTTTTACACTGCAATTTAGATTTCAGTTTGAACACACCCCACACAAATCTAACTCTCTCTGCAAATGTTATATCTGCCACACCTGCAGTGTAAATAGTTTTGCCCAACTGCTAACAAATTTGTTGCTGCGATCAACTCGGAATTACTCCCTAAGTGTAGCAGAGTGCAGTACTATGTAATACAATAACTTGAAACAAAGTGTCAGGGACATACTTATGGTTGACATCTACTGATTAGAGCAATAGCATGACAAGTAAAAAAAGCACACTATTACATATCTGATTGTTAATATTACCAAGATATGCAGAACCAAATTAAAGAGTTCCATATAATCCGCTCACATATTCTGATTAGTGCAATGGAGTGACAAGTCCAATTTAAAGAGCATACTATGTTAACTGACATCATTAAAATATATATGACCAAATCCCTAAATGAAAGAATTCCATGCAATCCGCTCATTTAATCTGTGCGGTGTCACTGTGTTGAGTCTATAAATCCATGACGCCTCTCATTTGATGAGCATTGACATACGGTCTCCACCACGAGCTGGTTGTGAAATGTGGTCTATTATTTTGTAACGCAATGTATTGAGTTGATGGCCCTTCAATTTAAAGTGCATCACCACAGGTTGATCCATAGGCTTTCCTTCTAGTGCCGCCTTGATGGCCAAGCGGTGAAGTGCCATCCTTTCTTTGAATGCACGTGAGGTCATTCCTACGTAGAATAGTCTACATGGACAGATGATAATATACACCACAAACCTGGTATTACAGGATACTACATGGTGAATGTCCAGTTGTTTGCCCAAATGGGAATGATGAAAGGTGGACCCTGAAGCATGTAGCTACACGTTACACAAGAGGGGCATCTGTAGCAGCCCGGTTTCTTCATAGAATAATTAGATAGGTTATAGTCCGTAACGTCTGTACGCACCAGCCAGTCTCCTATATTTCTATTCCTTTTGTAACAAGTCAGAAATTGGTAAATCTTGATCTGTTGATTTTATTGGCCATAAGGCCCTCGTGGATTTTGGAATAACTGCACTCGAAGTGTCATAAGTGGTCACCCAAGCAAAGTTACGATTCTCAGTTGTCACAGATTGAGATTTCAACAAGGCAGCCCGTTGTAATTGCATCACCTTTGTTTTAGTAGAGCACAGGTCTCCCGTTCACGAAATGTAACTATCATCTTGTCTAGTTGTTCTGACATCTCTTCTGGATTGCTTGTTATCCTGGCTACCCTAAGCATTTGCAAAAAGGGTAGACCTTTTTTAAGCGGAGGAGGATGTTGGCTACCTGCCTGCAATAACGTGTTCCGATCTGTGGGCTTTTGGAATATGGAGGTAGATATTTTACCTTCTATAAGTGATATGGAAACATCAAAAAAAAATCAAATTTGAGGCACTCCATCTGTATGTAAATGTAACAAGTGAGTCCGTATTGTTGATCTGTATCATCAGCTCTTCAAACAATTCTGGGCCACCGTTCCACAACATATATAAGTCATCTATGTATCTTGTCACTGTTTCTTCCTGAAGACAGGGAAAGAGATCCCGAAATATTGAAGTAAAGACAGCCTTATAAAAGAAAACCTGCAGTGCCATGTCTGTATGTCCGCCTATGCGTTAATTACACTTGGAGTCTATACTGTGTATATCTATCTATCTATCTATCTATCTATCTATCTATCTATCTATCTATATTAGTCCCAAATGTCTGCACTTTCCAAACTAAAGCAGATTGTGGGGTGCTCCAATAAAGACCATAGATCCATAGGTCCACAATATAGCAATATATAGACATTCTCCAATTAGGCATTCACTATTTAGAAAAAGAAAAAAAACAGGCTTTTAATATATCACAGGCATAATAAAGTGCAAAATATAGGGTTGACTTTTCAATCCCATAGGGATCTTCATCAGGACATAGAAGCAGTATGATAATTCACCATGCAGCCAAAAGAGTGAATTGCTGCTCTTTTGGCTGCTAGGTGAACTATCATACAGCTACTATGTCCTGATGAAGATCCCTACTTCATCAGTCCAGGAGATATTAAAATCCCTTTTTTTTCCTAAATGGTGAGTGCCTAATCGGAATATTTATATTGTTTTTAGATATATATCTATATATTGCTATATTGTGGACCTATGGATCTATGGTCTTTACTGGAGGACCCCTCATTCTGATTTAGGTTTAGAAAGCGCAGACATTTGGGACTAATGTGTAATTGTCTCTACTGTATTTCATTCTAATTTCCCACCATGCCAGAAAAGGTAAGTCACTGCTTCCCCTCATGGCCGTTAGACTGCACCTCATATCAATCATACTGTCCAAACATCAGTTGTAAAGAAGTAGGGCTGACAGAAACATGGTCAAACATTGAGGTTATTGGCGTTTCTATCATGGGTGCAATGTATGTAGTGCACACAGGTCCCTGGATCCAGGGGGGCCCGCACACTGCACCCATGTTGTTTTATACTTACCTTTCAGAGTCCTGCAACGGACGCTGGATCCGCAGCAGCCACAGAAAGAATCACATCTAAAATGGCTGCTGTACATGCTCAGTAGGAAATTTGTCTTTGGACCATGGCAGTTGCCATGTTTCCGGAGACCTGCGCATGCGCAGTAGACTTCGACACAATGTTAGAGCCTATGGCACAGTGGAGATGAGTGAGCCCACCAGGAATCTGCAAACGGGCCCCCTCCTCTCTTAAAACACCCCTGATTGAGGTGCTTAGTGTGATTTGATCAAATTTCTGCTTATAAAGGGCACATCAGCAGCTGAAATTCATCTCCAACTTGTCAAGGTGTGCAGTGATAACATCATGTCATGAAAACAGTTTGGTATACTACCTGTGGTGGACGTGCATGGCCAGTCAGATCGCTGCTCACATTGAACATCTGTCCTGCCATTATCAAAGGTAGTGCACCAAACTCAAAGGCACTTCAAGATGAGATGCATGAATGGCTGTTAATTTTGTGATCTTTTAGATGGGGGTCAATATATACAGTAGGATTCTGGACTTTATGGGCAGCCAGTGTAGGTATTTGCACAGTAGTGTGTAGAAAAAGGAACATTGGAGAGGAATATCAGTAGTGCTATTGCATTTAGTATGGATTAAAGAGGAAACAGATGGCTGAGGTACATCTTTACCACAAACCGTCAACATCAAAAAAGATGATGATAGAGGACATGTATGAGGAATACTAAGAGGCTTAGAGTGGGATGTACTAAGCAGTGATAAAAGTGAAGAAGTGAGACAGTGGAGAAGTTGCCCATGGCAACCAATCAGCATTGACGTAACATTTATAATTTGCATACTATAAAAGTATACAGATTAGCTGATTGGTTGCCATGCGCAACTTCTCCACTGGCTCTCTTCTCCACTTTTATAACTGCTTAGTACATGTCCCTCTAAGCCTCTTAGTATTCCCCATACATGTCCTCAATCTTCATCTTTTCTGATGTTGACAGTTTGTGACAGTTTCAATAGCAATGGATTAAGTATTAAAAAATATTTCCTAAAGCTCCATCTTGTCATGAAACAGACATGATAAATCTAAACAGATGAAATCTTGATGTGAGGTCATTCGCAAAGACACATATGGCGGTGTTCAATTCTTTCCGCCCATTTCCACACCCGTTCTGTTTCTGCTGACAGGCGTGGTATCATCAGTTCAGCTCACTACCCCGGCGTAGTGAGGTGCCCTAATCCTTTACGCAGCGAAACCTGATTACTATGGGTGCGATATGCGTGATAATGGGGATCCCTTTAGAAAGTAGATTGGGCGTGATATATCATTTGAATACCGCCCATACAGTCTAGTGTATCTTGCTTTGAGTGGTTTATTAAATGTGATAGCTACATATTCATCGATGTACCATATGTGGTAGAGTATAATAAACACAACAATGCATGTTATGCCGGTTAAACAAGCTGAAATCTCCTAGCCAGAATGAATCAAAACTGACATATTATTAAGTCATAAAGAATTTATTTGCGGCAGCCCTAACGGACACCACTTCTCGGAACCTTGTCAAAATGCAAAAGATTAAGAAATTATGGTTCTGAAAGGACAATTCGAAAACATGAAAGCAAAGAATTGAAAGTAAAAATCATACATTTATCAGATTGTTAAAGCAGTGGTTACAACAATGGCACTAGTATTTAAATATAATACTAATCAGTGTAGATTCTATTGTATCTTATTGTATCAAATTTTCCCCAAGCTTTATTTACAAAACCATTCTACAATAATGCAGGATATAATTAAATTATTTTGCACGCTAGACCATGTATGTAAGATACCTGTCAGCTAAGTTTTTAGTTCCTGTTTCTTTACCACTTGTCCTGGAAAGCTAATTGTCATCAAAGTTCTAATATTGCTGTATGTAAATGTAAAACCAGCATTAGCGTATATGTTAGGCTATATATAGAAAAGTTGGGGGAACAGAGAGCATGGAGTCCATCCACTGGTGTATGTATAATGGGTGCATTATGTGCGGTGGACACGGGGGAGGGGGGGGCACACCGCACATGCAGCACCAAGATCTGCGCATGCGCACTAGAGAAATCACTGGGAAAATGCGGTTGCACCATTTTCCCAGAGATCTGCGCAGTAGAGTCTGAGCCCTCTAGTGCAGTGCCCACATAGGGCCATGTGATTTGCCAATATGTAGTGTTAGGACTGCTGTTATCAGAGAAGCCTTGATGCGGCTCAGCAGCTAAACATGTCTTTGCAAATGCATGTGACCAATGTCTCTGAAATTCTATTACCAGATAGGTTCAGGTATGGTTACAGGTAATTTTAATGTGCTGGGGGGATACGAGGGGGGGGGGAAGCAACCCCCCTCTCTGTCTGCTGTTTGTTTGTGACACCTCTCCTTTTCTAGCACCTGATATATAATTATCTCCAGGAATGATTGAGCAGCTACCATTGTTTGTTTGCATGTGTGAGAAGGCATTGAATGGGAGCAGCATTTGGAAGGCATGCTGTTCCTTGTAGTGCTAATGGGAGATCCTGGGGGTGGCTCTCATGTAAGCTTGCCCTCTGTCTGGATGTGTTTTAGTATGAGCCTTTATTAGGAGACCTTACTGTAGACAAATCACATGGCCCTATCTGGGCCATTATGTAGTATATGCCGGAGATGTTGGCAGATGCAGAATATGCAGATATACTCAAGATGCTTGCATGTGCAGAAAATCAGGATAACTAGAGATAACTCTTATGCAGGAGACACAGATTAGCTGGAGACAGCTCTTGAAACAAGGAATATGGAAATGTTGAAGGCAGTGCTGAACAGGACACATGGTTAAGCTTGAGGCAGGGATAAAATGTCAGTGGGGGGATGGTATCAGGATTTCTGCCCTTGGGATGTCGGCAGTCAGTATACTCACAGCAGTATCCCAATGCTCAAGATCCCAACACATATTTGGTAAGTAAACTACCCCTAACCCTACTTTCCTGTAGCCTGACCCTAACTCTCCCCAACTCGCAGTCTGCCTGGTGGTCCCTAACCCTAGTCCACCAACACACACACACATACACACACACACACACACACACACACACACACACACACATACACACACACTTAACTTAAACATCCCCCCTGCAGACTAACCCTAACCCTCTCCTGAGGTGCCGAACTCTGCCTCCCCACATTTGGGATCCCGGACCAGCATTTTGATCCATGTTTGGATGCCGGCATCGTGATTTTGAGTAGTATCGGGATTCTGACTGCTGGGATCCTGATCAGATCCCTCACTGGGAAGGGACACCGATATAGCACAGGCAGTATTCTGGTAATAGAGACCTGTGATCAGGAACTATCCCAGAGGAAGGTGTTGCTCTGACATCATTTACTAGGAATCTTAGGTTTAAATAGGAACTGGGGGTAGTCCATTGGTAAATGAAGTCAAATGACTGCTACAGCACTGAGGTTGGCTGAATGAATCTCATGACAAAGTCCAAGACGGCCACAGCCAGCATGCTGGATGTTTAGTAAACAAACATGTCAGAGACCATAGTCTATAGCAACAGGATCAGGGTTAATAACAGGTCAGGATAACAGGATTACTGCTGTGGGCATAGTAGTGTATTAACTAGCAACTGGGAACACTTGCGCAATTAGTAGCTGCAGTCTGGGAATCACATGTGCACAGAGGATTACTGAAAGAACACAGAGGCAGAACAGAGCAATGATGAGATTGGAGAGTATGCTGACATGATGGTACTGGGTTTGGTAAGTAATACTAAAACCCCGATTCATAACACAAAGCCCTGTCATGCCCAATTTCAATGCAAAATGTGCATCTAATTTGCATAAATACAACAAGTAGGAGCAACAAAACTACATTGCTAGATCATACCTCCCAACATGACCCTCTCCAGGAGGGACAGAACGCTCTGCTCCTGGACTTCCCTCTTAACTTATGATTGCCATCACCTGTGGTGAAACGCCTTTCTTATCCATTAACCTGTTCAACACTGGTGCCAGCAATCATAAATTAAGAGACTAGTCCAGGAGCAGAGCATTGTGTCCCTCCTGGAGAGGGTTATGTTGGGAGGTATGGCTAGATTACACTGATCAATTTGATGTGCAACATTTCTACATCTATGCATGATGGAGTTAGAGTTGAATCTGTAGGCTCTGATGCACTTGACTGAGGCTTTTCCTCACACCAAGTTCTGTTGTGCTTAGTCTTTGACTTTGCATGTGTGTAAAACCAAGTCATGTGCGGTTAATGTCACAGCTTACTCTATGAGCAGCTTTTCGCTGATTCTTCAATAAGTATTAGACACACAATTGAAAAAAGTACATCATGCTATGCTACTCAGTTGTGCCGTTTGAAGTATAGATACCCCATATAGGGTTTATGAGGACACATCCTGGCTTGGCAAAAAAAAGAAAGAAAAAGCCACATGGCTAAACAGCTTGTCTCTTAGTCTGATGCATTCAATTGAATGGGCGTGCTCTGGTTGGTCAGAGCAGCAGAGAAGTCAGATACAGTATTTCAAGTTTCCTGGGTATTACCTGGGTAGTCTATATTTTGAAGAATACTGTAACTCCTTCCATAAAACTTTAGTAGCTATCATATAAGCCCTGATGGAAACACTTGGACCCAGTCCCTCTTTCCTTTTACTGTTAGCAACAACAGGTTGCTGTCAATTTTTTTTATTCAGTCTGTTTTCACCACAAAGGGTTACAGAAATAACTTTCTCAGTGGCATCACTATGGGAGGGCAGGGGCTGTGGGCTGCACCTGGGTGTTACCCTCGGAATGGGCAACATCAAAATGCAGGCTCTTCCCCAGTGACAGGAGCTGGGTGCTGCAGTGTGACATTCTCCTGCAGCACTTGGCTCCTTTCACAGAGGAGGGGCCTACAGTTTGGGCACTAGTCTCCGAGGGCAGTGCAGCATATCCTCGGATGCAGGGCATGCTCCATGAGTGATGCAATCAGGGTTTCTCATGATGCCATGCCCTCGTTTTCATTCACAGATGCCCGAGGGGTGCAGGGGGTTTTGGAGTCCACACCAGGTGTCACTTCTGGGCTTTCTAATTCCTGCGCCTGTAGATCAGTGACTAACTCACTGCAGTCTACTTCCATACAACAGTCTCCTGTATGTGTTTCTACTCCTCAATGCTGATTGTTTACTCAACAGCACTGGTTTCAAAAGGCTAATATCACTACTGCTCAATTTTAATATCTACATGCTCCAGATCATGCAACTCTGCCAAGTGTCGTGGTGAAACACAGTATGATAATTCCAGAGCTTTTCCAAAACAATTGATGCATGCTTGATCATCAGAGCAGGTTGTCTCCAGTACTGAACTTCTATTTTCTGTACTGAGACTTCATTCAGGTTCATCTGCTGCTTTCTGTAATTAGATTTTATCCAGTGCCTACTGTACTGATGATTACAGGTTTTTAAGATGACTGCTTGCATGGGGTTCTCACTGGTTTCTTGACCAAGGCCTCCGAAATGTCTCTTGTTGCACAAGTTTCAATGAATGCAGGGTCCAAGATTACTGACTCTACCTTGCCCAAGGTATCATAATTGACTGCCTTATCTGAGGTTTTCAAGATGACTGCCCGCATTTTTTTTTTAAAGATGACTGGTCTGCCCAAGGTTTCAGTCTCTGTCTTGCTTGAGAACTCACTTGTTGCCACCAAACAAAGATCATTGGCCAAAATAATTAATTTGTTTGAGGTCTCACAAATGAAAACCTTTCCTGTGGACATCATTACCCTATGTCTCCAAGATGCTTAGCTTCCAGGTATCCAGCCAAGGATTGCCCTGTCTTGGCTCCTGAATATCAAGCCACATAGGGGGTTATTCCGAGTTGATCACTAGCTGCATTAGTTTGCTGTGCAGCATTGAGGCAAAAAAACTGCACTTCTGCGCATGCGGCGCAATGCGCAACGTACTTTTACAATGCCGATGTAGTTTCACACAGGGTCTAGCGAAGCTTTTCAGTCGCACTGCTGAACGCAGAGTGATTGACATGAAGTGGGCCTTTCTGGGGGTCAACTGACCGTTTTGAAGGAGTGTTCCAAAAAACGCAGGCATGCCAGGAAAAACGCAGGCGTGGCTGGGCGAACGTAGGGCATATTCGTGATGTCAAAACAGGAACAGAATGGTCTGAAGTGATCGCAAGCGCGATCCCGCCGCTCTGCGATCCTTTCGTTCGCACTTCTGCTAAGCTAAAATACACTTCCAGTGGGAGGCGGCATAGCGTTTGCACGGCTGCTAAAAACTGCTAGCGAGCGAACAACTCGGAATGACCACCATAATGTCTAGTCCTAGGGTAACAACATCTGAACCTGTGCTGCTGATACCTGATCCTGAAACAGAGCCTGCTATTGTTTACTAATCTTCTTCTAGAAGACTACTCTTTAATTAAAATGCAAATTGCAACCAACTCAGTAAGAGCGTATGTATTTGTAAATTTACATTTTATGGAAATAAAATCTATGCATAGAGCTGGATTCAATTAAATCTGCTTTGTGGTGGTGTAGGACTGGGAATACTGACAGCCAAATGATGTCAGAAAAAAACATGTCCATTTTCGGTCAAATATGGATTACACACCTCCAGAGTGGTGGGCACTTTAGTACTTAGACACCTCCAGTATTCTCTACAGCGGCTGGCATGCTGAAAAACTGATCCCTAGTTGTGGGTCATCTTCCAGTATAACTAGAATCTACACACCTAAAAGCTGCTTCTTTGCAAGGGCACCTGCTGATACTGCACTAGCAATACCCTTCCTTATCACACTGGAAATACTAAAAGTGGCATTTAGCAGCAGCCACTACAGTCTGATACCTGCTACATCTACAACAACAACACAGCTCCAATCATTTGTGAGTGCAGACAAGCTGCAATATATGTATAATATAGCTCATGAACAGGGCTGTTTCTAGCCAATTTGGCTCCCAGTGCGAGATTAAAAAATGTGCCCCCCCCCGTGACATAAAAAAATGTGCCCCCCCCACACACCTAGATAAAAAAAAACTTGTGTGCGCACCCGGCAAGGGGGCATGGCCTCATCTAAATGGGTGTGGCCTTGTCTGAAAAGACTACCTCACAATCCAGTTTTTGACCCTGCTCCAACAGATCACGACCACCAGAGGAAAAAAAAATTCTACCATATTAAGCCCCACACAGTAATGCCCCCTGCACCATATTATGCCACACTCCGCAATGCCCTTGATACATTAAATCCCCACACTACGGCAGGCAAGAGTCCCCATTTCACACATTACGGCAGGTGTACCCATTTTACACATTGAGAGAGAGAGAGAGAATACTTACAGAGGCGATTACCGCTCTTCGGCCCGCCTCACCTGTCGCTCCTCGCGCCGGCCTTTCCCTCTTCCTAACTTGGATCCCCATCTGTACTCCGCTCGGGGGGGAGTTTCGCGGAGTGACGGGGTTGCGTCGGGACGTAACGACGCAACCACGTCATTCCGTGAAACTCCGCCCCCCGAGCGGGTTACTCGGGGAGAAATAGGAGGGGGAAGCAGGGAGCCACAGTTAGTGCCGCTGCGGGCGCCCAGTGCGGTTGCACTGCTCGCCTGCCCCAAGAAACGGCCCTGCTCATGAATTAACTTCTTACTAAAGGGACTACCTATTTTATGCTCGAATTCCACTTATCGGGAGATGTGTAACTAGAGGCTTGGAAGCCCCTAGCAAACTCTCAACGAAGGCCTCCTATTTGCTTTCTATTTAACCTTAAGTCTACATGTTTTATCATGTCTGAATAATTTCTGTATCATGCATATTAGAAATATGTGAGGTGGCATAGCAAGATAGTGTCAATGCACATTTTGGATCTGACTGCAGCCAGATTTCTGGGCCGAAACACAGATCAGATGCTGTTTTCCGATCTGAGCCCAGCAGGAAGATCCGAACCGGGACTCAGATCAGTTCAGATACCCTAAGATTGGGTGGGTTCAGTTTCCATGGAAACCAAACCACACATCTCTATATACAAGTGTCACATACAGTATCAAATTAATCAGCGCAGTTTCCTGGTGCATCCTAGTCACATCACATTGCGACTAAGATGCATTTTGAGCACAGCAGATGCAAAAAAAAGGTGCCTGACGCTAACAGTCTCTCACTGGACCTGGCTCGCTGAGAGGGGCAATTTGATGTAACTGAGGCAATGACATATGAGGACACATATGTATCCATGATGTACAAATACCACAAGCCCCAGTGATCAGTGTATGCTTGTAGGTAATTGTTACATCTTGCATTTTGATGTGAATAAGACCATTGGTGCAGCTGAGCTGCATGGACCTATGAGCACTGATAGGAGCTATGTAATATACAATATTAACAGCTGTGGGCTCCCTCTTAGATACGGGAAAGATTTGGAAAAATACTGTATACATTACAATGTCCAAAATGTCTCTGTTTTATATCTGAAGGACCAATTAATTAGTTCCAAATTCCTCATTTCATCCATCACGTAATGGAATCGACATCTGTATCCTGCTTTGTTTATCGACCCAATCTCTCGCCTAATGGGATAATAGCTCCGTATACACCTTGATAAAGGCTCCCAGGGGCGCAGAAATGTGTTGGTGTGCTGATCGGGGAGACTGGAGCAGACCAGGATACCGAGGGTTTGTACACTGCAGGTCCAGACACAGACACGACACCCAAGGGATTTGGCAGTTATCGGTGTGATATAACTATGCTTGTTTGGGTGGGCATTTATTGACACCCCTGTAAATCTGGTATGCTTTTCTGCCTGAGTAATGGTGGATTTCTATATGTATTTTTACCTTTTTCTGGAATAAAAATTGTATTTCACTATATATATCCTTTTCTTTTAATTTTGGGTTAAATACGGAGCTATTATCCCATTAGGTGAGAGATTGGGTCGATAAACAAAGCAGGATACGGATGTCGATTCCATTTCTTGGCGGATGAAACAAGGAATTTAGAACTAATTAATTGGCCCTTCAGATATAAAACAGAGACATTTTGGACATTGTAACTTTTTTTTCCTAATCTTTCCTGTATCTAAGATGGTGCAAACAGCTGTTAATATTGTATAATACATTGTTGAATTTTAAAGGAGGTGGGGACCATCTTAACATCTGTAGCTGCACTGTTGAGTTGGGGCGCTGGTTTAAACTTGTTGTGTTGGATTTGAACTGATAGGAGCTACTTGGCAAGACTTGAGCCACAGTGTATGATGACACAAGTGTAGATGACATCACAAGAAGTTTGCCGGTCTGCTGAAAAAGTTGGCTGGTTGGTTGTTCGCTATTCTGCTAAGCTAAAATACTCTCCCAGAGGGTGGCGGCCTAGCGTTTGCAATGCTGCTAAAAGCAGCTAGCGAGCGAACAACTCGGAATGACCCCTCATAGATTTGAGCTCACAAGTATTAGGGAATATACAAGCAACATTTTCCAAAGATTTACACAAGGCATTAAGGCCCCCATTTATCTTGGATAGTGATAAATAGCACGGTGATAAAGTACCAGCCAATCCGCACCTAACATCAATGTCATAGGCAGTGTTTGAAAAATGAAAGGAGATGGTTGGCTAGTACTTCATCACCGTGCTATTTATCACTGCTTGATAAATCTGGCCCTAAGTGCCCTAAAAACATTGTGCACACCGATCTTCCCCAGTCAGACAGAGTGGCAGGACCTAAAGGTAGCCTTCTATCGGCTTTCAGCAGGGCCGCCCGAGCTTGCATTTTTTGGGTAAACAAACTTAGATTTTGGCGCTGCTTGATGGGATCAAATACATAAGGGGACGTGCATCACAATAAGGGGTGTGGTCTCACAAGCAAGGGGCTTGGCCATACAACAGTTCCGTCAAGAGTACATGGAGACAGTTGATGACAGGAAGACAGTGTGCATATAAGGGTGACAAAGAGAGAGTGGGTGACTGGGGAGGCAGGGATGACAGGGTGATAGTGGGTGACTGGAGAGGCAGTGGTGACAGGGTGATAGTGGCTGACTGGGGAGGGAGGGGTGACATGGAGGTAGTGGGTAACTGTGGAGGCAGGGGTGCCATGAGATAGTGGTTGACTGGGGAAGCAGGGATGACAGGGAGATAGTGTCAGGGAGTTCTGTCGCAATGCATCTAGATAAATGAAGCCTGACAGTGAAGGGGTTACTGTGTGTGCGGGTCCCAGGCACAGTGCAGGTGAAGAAGTCCCCAGGCTCCAGCAGCAGTAGCACATCAGCTCAGGTGGCGCAGCGCATTATTTCCACGGCTACACTGCACATTCCCAGCAAGGTGACAGTGCCCGCACCTCTGAGGCAGATGGGGACTGCACTACGTAACCTGAACAGATACTGTCCCTTACCTGCTCTGTCAGACTCTGCTTGCATGGGCATGCTGGGAATTGTAATTCAACAGTACTTGGAGATCAACTCTAAGCAAACTCCCCCCCCCCACCTCCTCCCACGGATAAAAAGCACCTCTGCGCTGCACTACAAGCGTAACTGAAGTGGCACCTTCATGTGGTCAGTGGGGCCCGGCAGCCATCAGTGTCGTATATGAACCAGCTAGCAGTGGGAGGTGGCGTACTTTGCCTAATAGGCAGTTCTGCCCCGGATCTCATGCATATCGAATATCCGAGGAGCCATAGATAATGTTATATTGTGCTGAGAGCACCACACGTGAGGTGGACTGGGAACTAAGGCCCAGATTTGTCAAGCCTGAGAGTAATAAATTGCATGTTGATAAAGTACCAATCAATCAGCTACACTAGCTGACATGTTACAGGCTGTTTGAAAAATTACAGTTAGGAGCTGATTGGTTGGTACTTTATCACCAAACAATTTATCACTCTCAAAGGCTTAATAAATCTGGGTCTGAAAGTAGCCCTGGAAAAGTTTATGGAAGTCACCTCATGAGGGCAGCACCAACTGAACTGTAAGTGGCATTAGTACATTACTATACCCAGAGACATCGGTGACAGGCAAGGCTAATGCACTTAGGGGGTCATTCCGAGTTTATAGCTAGCTGCATTTGTTCGCAGCGCAGCGATCAGGCTAAAAAACATCAGTTCTGCGCACGTGCGACGTACGGGCACAACGACCGATGCAGTTTTACACAAGGTTTAGTGAAGCATTTCAGTCGCACTGGTTGCCGCAGAGTGTTTGACATGAAGTGGGCGTTTCTGGGTGGCAACTGACCGTTTTCAGGGAGTGTTAGGAAAAATGCAGGCGTGCCAGGGAAAACGCAGGCGTGGCTGGGCGAACGCTGGGGGGCGGGTGTGTGATGTCAAATCCGGAACTGAATAGTCTGAAGTGATTGCAAGCGCTGAGTAGGTTTTGAGCTACTCTGAAACTACACAAAAAATTTTTTGCAGGCGCTCTGCGAAACAACCGTTCGCACTTCTGCTACGCTAAAATATACTCCCAGTGGGCGGCTGCATAGCGTTTGCACGGCTGCTAAAAACTGCTAGCGAGCAATCAACTCAGAATGATCCCCTAAGTACCGTAATGGTAAGCGTATTACACCAACAAAGGGCGGAACATGTCACTGTAGCTGGACCTAACACACAAAGGCCCAGATTTATCATGCCTTGAAGCGTGATCAACTGCATGGTGATAAAGTACCAACCAACCAGCTCCTAATTGTCATGTTACAGGCTGTGTTTGAAAAATGACAGGAGCTAATTGTTTGGTACTTTATCACTCTACAAGGCTTGATAAATATGGGCCTAAGTTAGAAAGTATTGTCCTGTACCAAAATAAATTAAGAACTTAAAACTGGGATGAAATTTGATCTTCTGCAACCTTGTCTCAGTACATTGTATGGCTAAGATTTTCAATAATTAAGCTTAGTATAATCTCAAATCAATAATTTATTGATTCTTTACTAAAGCTTGCAAGCTAATTTACAAAATCACTTATACATTTCTTTGCCTCTGTTTTTTTAATCACTTTTATTGTATGCTAAATTCACTGGTTTAAGGGGGTCATTCCGAGTTGATCGCTCGCTAGCAGTTTTTAGCAGCCGCGCAAACGCATTGTCGCCGCCCACCAGGGAGTGTATTTTAGCTTTGCAGAAGTGCAAACGCCTGTGCAGCAGAGCGCCTGCAAAAACATTTTGTGCAAAACAAGACCAGCCCTGGACTTACTCTCCATGTGCGTTGATTCTAACGTTGGAGGGTTGGCTTTTGACATCACACACCCGCCCAGCGTTCGCCCAGCCACGCCTGTGTTTTTCTAAGCACTCCCTGAATACGGTCAGTTGACACCCAGAAACTCCCCTTTCTTGTCAATCTTCTTGCGGCCGCCAGTGCAAATTAAAACGTTGCTGGAACCTGTGCAAAACCACAAAAGCCTTTGTACCCGTACGTCATTCGTGCGCATTGCGGTGCATACGCATGCGCAGAAATGCTGATTTTTAGCCTGATCGCTGTGTTGCTAACAACGGCAGCTAGCGATCAACTCGGAATGACCCTCTAAGTTAACATGCAGATGTACTCAAGCCTTGGAGAGTGATAAAGTGGAGAAAGAGAAAGCACTAACCAATCAGCTACTAGTTGTCATTTTTCAAACAGCCTGTAACATGGCAGATAGGAACTGATTGGCTGGTACTTTATCTCTTTCCACTAAATCATTATCTAAGAACTAGCACACCTCCCCGTAAGTGTGTTGTAATATCAGTTAGCATACCTCCCAACTGTCCCGATTTTCGCAGGACAGTCCCGTTTTTTTGGGACTGTCCCGCTGTCCCACCCGCGGGCCGCAGTGTTCCACGCGGGGAGGGGGGGGGAGGGGAGTGCAGTTGGGAGGCTCCTGCACTCGCTGTTCTGCTTAGCAGATCATGGGGGGAATAGACGCTGAACGCATGCATTCAGTGGAGAAAGAAGGAGTGCTGGGCATGTCATCTCAGTGACGGAAATGGGGGTGTGGCTCGTGATCGCGGGCCCTCCCGCGACACCCCGTCTCCATTCCATAGGACACGCCCCTTTTAATCTGGGCATGCGCAGATGTCCCTCCTCGCCCGTACGTAAAGTTGGGAGGTATGAGTTAGTATCAGTTAGATATTTAAGCCTCGTACACACGGGGAGATATGTGCTGAGCGATCTAGCACAGACCGCACACATCTCTTCCCCACTCAGCATGCATGCAAGCCAAATCTAGCGTCAGCGACAGCAACGCGTGGGGCCGCGCATCGCTATGGCTGTGGGGCATACACACGGAGAGATCCGTGCTTAATTTCTAATCAATCTAGTCAGATTTCTTAGAATTTAAGCAGGGTTATCTCCGTGTGTACCACCCTTTATCCATTTACATAACAATAGGTGAATACCAAGATAGTGCAGAAATTTCCAAATAAGCAGCCTTTTGAGAGCACAGGGAGTTTGTGTTAGGATGTATTGCGCAGGGGCAGTGGTTCCCACAACTTGTGTCCCTGCAGAAATACGAGTATTCCTGACATATTTTCAGAGACCAGACTGTTAATAATCGCAGCACTATCATGATAATTATTACGGTATCCGGTCTCTAGGTCAACAAGACTTAGGTCGAAAGTGTCTAGGTTGACCACTACTGGTCAACAGTTTCTAGGTCGACAGGGTTTCCAGGTCGTCAGGGTCTCTAGGTCGACAGGTAAAAAGGTCGACATGATTTTTTCACATTTTCTTTTTGTGAACTTTTTCATAATTTATGATCCACGTGGACTACGATTAGGAACGGTAACCTTGCCTTCGCTCGCCATGCGAGAGGACACAGTGCACTAACGGGGGGGCCCGGTCACTGTACGGCGAAAACAACACCAATTTTTTTTTAAAAACTTACGTTGACCTTTTGACATGTCGACCTAGAGACCCTGTTGACCTATAATTCCTGTCAACCTACTTACTGCATACCAATAGTGGTCGACCTAGTAGACACTGTCGACCTAAGTGTGGTCGACATTCAATACCACACCCAACTATTATTACATAAGCACATTAATCACTTTTTTCCAAAAAACACTCAGAAATTGTTTTTTTTATGAGTGAATTAGGGGAACCTGTATTTAAACTTATCTAAAATAGGATTTTGGTTACCTACCGGTAAATCCTTTTCTCGTAGCCCATAGAGGATGCTGGGGTCCACATTAGTACCATGGGGTATAGATGGGTCCAACAGGAGCCATTGGCACTTTAAGAGTTTGAGAGTGTGGGTTGGCTCCTCCCTCTATGCCCCTCCTACCAGACTCAGTCTAAAAAGTGTGCCCGAGGAGACGGACATCTTCGAGAGAAGTATTTAACACAGATAGTGGCGAGATTCACACCAGCTCACACATACATGGCACATCAAGCTAACTAGCTTGAAAACCTCAGCAACTGCTGAAACATTACTTACGAAGTAACAATGCAGTACATAAGTAAAAACAAAGTTGTACTGAACCAGATAATGGTTGAAGGAAAACGAAGCGCTGGGTGGGCGCCCAGCATCCTCTACGGACTACGAGAAAAGGATTTACCGGTAGGTAACCAAAATCCTATTTTCTCTTACGTCCTAGAGGATGCTGGGGTCCACATTAGTTACATGGGGATGTACCAAAGCTCCCAGGACGGGAGGGAGAGCGCGGAGGCTCCTGCAGAACTGATTGACTGAACTTCAGATCATCAGAGGCCAAAGTATTGAACTTGTAGAACTTAGCAAATGTGTTTGACCCAGACCAAGTAGCCGCTCGGCAAAGGTGTAACGCCGAGACACCCCGGGCAGTCACCCAGGAAGACCCCACCTTACAAGTAGAGTGGGCCTTAACAGATTTAGAATACGGCAATCCTGCCGTAGAATATGCATGCTGGATAGTGAACCTAATCCAGCGAGATATAGTCTGGTTTGAAGCAGGACACCCAATTTTCTTGGGAACATACAGGACAAAGAGTCCAATTTCCTGTGACGAGAAGTCCTCTTCACATAGACTTTCAAATCCCTCACAACATCCAAGGACTTTGACGAAATTGAGAAGTCAGTAACCGCTGGCACCACAATAGGTTGGTTGATATAAAATGCCGACACAACCTTTGGAAGAAACTGCTGACGAGTCCGGAGCTCAGCTCTATCTTCGTTGAAGATCAAGTAAGGGCTTTTACAGAACAAAGTTCCCAATTCTTACACACGTCTAGCAGAAGCTAAGGCCAACAACGTGACAGCCTTCCACGTAAGAAATTTTACCTCAACCTACTGTAGAGGCTCAATCCAGTCTGACTGGAGAAACTGCAACACCACGTTATGGTCCCAAGGCGCCGTAGGCGATAAAAAGGGAGGTTGGATGTGCAGAACTCCCTTCAAAAAGGTCTGAACCTCAGGGAGGGCAGCCAATTGTTTCTGGAAGAAAATAGACAGGGCCAAAATTTGGACCTTCACAGATCCCAACCTCAGGCCCATATCCACACCTGCTTGCAGGAAGAGGAGAAAACATCCCAGTTGAAACTCCACTGCAGGAAACTTCTTGGACTCACACCAAGAGACATATTTCTTCCAAAAATGATGGTAATGTTTAGACGTTACCCCTTTCCTAGCCTGTTTCAGGGTAGGAATGACCTTCTTCGGAATGCCCTTCCGAGCTAGTATCAGGCATTCAACCTCCATGCCGTCAATGTAGCTGCGGTAAGTCTTGATAGGCGAACAGCCCCTGCTGCAGCAGGTCCTCCTGAAGAGGAAGAGGCCTCTTCCTCTTCCTGCAAGAGATGCAGAAGGTCCGCGTACCAAAGCCCTCCTTGGCCAGTCTGGAGCAATGAGGATCGCTTGAACTCTTGTTCACCTTACGAGCTTTAGAACTCTTGGAATGAGTGGGAGTGGTGGAAACATGTACACCGACTGAAACACCCACGGAGACACCAGGGCGTCCACTGCAACTGCTTGTGGGTCCCTCAACCTGGAACAATAGCGTTGGAGCTTCTTGTTGAGATGAGAGGCCATCATGTCTATTTGGGGTAACCCCCAAAGGTGTGTTATTACCTTGAACACCTCCAGATGGAGACCCCACTCCCCCGGATGGAGATCGTGTCTGCTGAGGAAGTTTGCTTCCCAGTTGTCCACTCCCGGAATGAAGATTGCAGAGAGCGCCAATGCATGTTTTTCTGCCCAGAGGATGATTCTTGTCACCTGTCAGTTTATGTAAGCCACTGTTGTTACATTGTCCGACTGTACTTGAATGGCCTGATTTTTTAGAAGATGGTCAGCCTGAAGAAGACCGTTGTAGACAGCCCTTAGTTCCAGGATGTTGATCGGCAGGTCGGCTTCCAGACTTGACCACCTTCCTTGGAAGGTTTCCCCTTGAGTGACTGCGCCCCAGCCCCGGAGGCTCGCATCCATGGTTCGAAGGACCCAGTCCTGAATCCCGAACCTGCAGCCCTCCAGAAGGTGAGGCAATTGGAGCTACCAGAGGAGTGAAATCCTAGCCTTTGGCGACAGACAAATTATCTGGTGCATGTGTAGATGAGATCCTGACAACTTGTCAAGGAGATTCAGTTGGAAGGCCCGAGCATGGAACCTCCCATACTGGAGAGCCTCGTAAGAGGCCACCATATTCCCCAAAAGATGAATGCATTGATGAACCGACACCCGGGCTGGCTTCAGGACATCCCGGACCATTGTTTGTATTACTGTACCAATGCCTTTTCCTGCGGAAGAAACACCCTCTGCACTTCCGTGTCAAGGATCATCCCCAGAAAAGACAACCTCCGGGTTGGTTCCAAATGAGATTTTGGAAGGTTCAGAATCCAACGGTGGACTCTGAGTAGGCTCCTCCTTGGATGATGCTTTTATTAGTAGATCGTCTAGATACGGAATGATGTTCACCCCTTGTTTTCAGAGTAGAACCATCATCTCCACCATCACCTTGGTGAACACCCTTGGTGCTGTAGAGAGGCCGAGTGGCAGGGCCTGGAACTGGAAATGACAGTCCAGTAATGCAAAATGGAGATTAGCCTGATGCGGTAGCCAAATCGGAATGTGGAGGTACGCATCCTTGATATCCAGGGATACTAGGAATTCCCCCTCTTCCAGACCTGATATCACCGCCCTGAGAGACTCCATTTTGAACTTGAACTCCTTCAGAAAAGGGTTCAGTGATTTTAGGTTCAGAATGGGTCTGACCGAACAGACTGCGATGCTGATGAAGAGAAGGATTTCTTTGGAGCAGGTGCAGCTGAGGGAAGGAACGGAGACTTACCCGCCGTACCGTGGATATCCACTCATCAAATCTTCCCCAAAGAGAGCCTGACCTGTGTAGGGTAGGGACTACACACTTTTCCTGGATTCCACGTCGGCCGAACACTGGCGCAGCCACAGTCTCCGACGAGCTGAAACAGACATGGAAGAGATCCCCGCAGCCATGGAACCCAAGTCTTTCATGGATTCTACCATAAAACCTGCTGAATCATGAATGTTACACAAAAACAATTCAACATCACCCTTATCCATTGTATCCAAATCCTCAAGTAAGGTGCCTGACCATTTTACTACAGCTTTTGCAATCCATGCACTAGCAATAGTGGAACGTAATATGGCCCCTGAAGCTGTGTACATTGATTTAAGCGTATTATCAATCTTTCGATCAGCCGGCTCCTTTAAGACGGTAGATCCTGGAACAGGCAAAACCACCTTATTTGAGAGTCTGGACACAAATGCGTCAACAATTGGTGAGCTTTACCATTTTTTCCTATCCTCCTCAGGGAAAGGAAACGCCACCTGGACCCTTTTAGGGATCTGGAATTTTTTCTCAGGGTTTTACCATGCTTACTCAAATATAGCATTCAATTCCTTTGATGCAGGGAAGGTTAGCGAGGCTTTCTTATTTTCAGTGAAAAAAGCCTCCTCAACCTGCTCAGGTGTGGTATCATTAATATTCAACACATCCCTGATAGCCTCTATCATCAATTGCACCCCCTTTGCAAGAGAGGCAGACCCCCGCAACACATCCCCATTACCGTCTGTGGTATCAGAATCTGTATCCGTGTCATCTTGCATGACATGAACAAGCGCACGTTTGTGGGGGTATATAGCGGGGCATCCTGAGGTACAAGAATCGGGCCATACTGCCATAGCGTTCTGTAATACCTGTGTTACGGATTCATTACTTGCAACCCTGTCTGAAATCTGAGAAATCCAAGATTTGATAGAGGAAAACCACTCAGGTTCCCTTGCTGGAATCTGTGCCAAAC
Source organism: Pseudophryne corroboree (assembly GCF_028390025.1). Classification (NCBI taxonomy): domain Eukaryota; kingdom Metazoa; phylum Chordata; class Amphibia; order Anura; family Myobatrachidae; genus Pseudophryne; species Pseudophryne corroboree. The sequence continues at coordinate 826,370,189 of NC_086445.1, read as the reverse complement.
CAGTGCTATCCTGATTACATGGAATGGGATCATTCTGGGAGGACATATCCTCCGCAGCATATGACACAGTGTCCCTGGACATAACTAAAGGAGACAACAAAACACTCCACACACACACACACACACACGCACGCACACACACACACACACACACACACACACACACACACACACACACACACACACACACACACACACGAGTGCAGACAGAGTTTCCCCCCAAGAATGGCAAGAGAGACACAGAGATTGGAGCCAACCCACACACAGTGCTTATAACCAAAGGGAGACCTCTTGTCAGCGCTGACTGTGCACCTTAATAGGATACACAGTCATATAGCAGCCTCCCCCTCTTTTACAACCCGCTGGTAACGTGAGAGGTAGCTGGAGTTGCTGTGTAGGGACCTGCTTTCTCCTGATCAGCACTATGCAGGCAGGAAAATGGCGCTGAACGCTGCTGGGTCCGCTCTGAGGAGAAGCTCCGCCCACAAAATGGCGCTGTCTTCCCACTCTTCATCAGATTATACTGGCCTGAGGATTGATGCTGGCTGAGATCCGCGGACTCCGACAGGCTTTGTGACCAGTGTAGGGTGTAAGCGCTGGCCCAGGGCGCCCCTCAGCACGCCGCACTATGTACCGCTGAGCCATCCCGGAGCGCAGGTAATACTGCGCTCCTACCCTGCTGCCGCCATCTTCACACCGGCCCCCTGTTTGCTAGGCGGGTCGGTGACTTACTCGCCACAATCTTCAGCTCTGTAAAGAATTGGCGGCCTGCTGCTGGGGTGAGCAATCCCCTGTGGCGGGGAACGATCTATCCCCTCAGGAGCTCAGTGTCCTGTCAGCGGAGTAAATGGCTCAGATCCCGCAGGGCGGACACTACTCCCCCCCTTAGTCCCACGCTGCAGGCAGGCTGTTGCCAACAGCCTTCCTGTAAAATAAAAACCTCTAAAATATTTTTTTTCTAGAAAAGCTCAGTAGAGCTCCCCTAGCTGTGACCGGCTCCTCCGGGCACATTTTCTAAACTGAGTCTGGTAGAAGGGGCATAGAGGAAGGAGCCAGCCCACACTCTCAAACTCTTAAAGTGCCAATGGCTCCTGGTGGACCCGTCTATACCCCATGGTACTAATGTGGACCCCAGCATCCTCTAGGATGTAAGAGAAATCAATGTTATTATAAAAAAAAGTTTATTTTACAAAATATTTGCAAAGTATTGTTTTTTCAAACATCTAACATCAGATCATCAGCACTGGAACATCTGAACATTTGAAACCATCATGACCATAGCAACTTTGATGTCTCCAGCGGCTAGTACACACTGGGGGGCTGGGGTTAATTTACATATCTCAGGCAGCTGCTCCTTTGTGCAGCCGCTGGGTGCAGGATCCAGCCGTACTGACCGATCAGCAGTGATTGACAGCATGGAAAACACTGGGGGAGGATGCAGGGAACACTGGGGGAGGATGCAGGGAACACTGGGGGAGGATGCAGCGAGGCCCCTCTGTGAGTGACAGCTGTAGAAGATGATCTTCCATGTATCTTCTGTGTATCTGACTGGTCGCATCGTTTGCGACCAGATCAGATAACACACTACCTAGTGTGGTTGCAAACAATGCGTCCATGCCAGGCAAGTGGTTAAACACGTGTTCTATTGCACAAGGGGAAGCCTGAAAGAGCTTTTTCTAGGGCAGCAGTATTAAGTAGGTAACAAAATGTAGGCAGCACATTTTAGTTTATATAATACTTAAAATGTCATTAGCCTTCCCGAAATATCTTGGAGACTTCCAGAACATTGGAAGACCTTACAAGTTCACAAGACAAGACAGTAGCAGCCAGGTGGCACAATGGCAAAGCTACAGTATAGGCTGAATACATACTGCCAAGCAGTTAATATAGTACAGTAAGTCCGGGAGAAGAATCTGCAGGAAGTAGCAGGTGGTAGTAGTGTACGGATCTGCTATTGGAGGAAGCGAGTCACAGAGCAGCTGCTGCACAGAGATGTCAGACTGTACAAGTGCTCCTTATTCCAGCTAGCAAGGATACCATACTGACCACCAAACAATGGGAGGCATCAAGAACACTCAGGTACAAAGATGGTGATTTGCACCTGTCTCCAGTGGCTGATTCACCACAAGGCAACACAGGCGCCCACTTAGGGCCCGGAGGGTAGCAGGGGGCCCCCGTGACGGAGCTGTACTAAGAAAGTCAACTGCAGCATGTGTGATTGCGCTGGGCTCGTTAAATACTGGCTGGCTGTCAGTGCATTGATTTGACAGCTGCCGTTCCTGTCGCTGAGTTCCTGACCCTAATCTGAAAGGTGAAGGTGATGCGGTGCAGCAGGTGTAGAGGGAGAGAGGGTGTGCGGGTGACAGCTGCTGCAGAAGGCCTTGGATCATCGACCTTGTCCATTCTGAGGAACTCCGAGCTGACAGTCTAACGTGGGAAGGGGCTTGGGGTCAGAGCCGTCTTAACAGCAGTGTAGGCCCCTGGGCACAGCAATTCACTGGGGCCCCTACCCATTCTCCAGCAGTAGGGGTGGGGGTGCTGTCAGTGGCAGCTTTGATGTCCCGCGGGGGGGGGGGGGGGTTCTATCTTCCGCTTAGCATGTAGGACCTGGAGAAATAATCTCTGCTAATTACTCCTTTATTGCACAGATGGTGGGAGATGGGGCTGAAGGGAAAGCACTAAACTGTAGAAGGGGACATTGGGATGAATGAAAGGGCCCCAGTACATAACTTTCAGGGTTGTAGGGGATGTTTAATACGCAAGGGAGGGGTGGATAGTGGAATGGGCTTAATATTCATCACTTTCTGGTGGGAGAGCAGCTTGCTTTACTGCAGATATCTCCAGTTCCTGCAAATAGATTTCTAGCAGTAATGGGATAAAACAAACTAGAGAATCCCACCTTTCAGGAGGTACTGGGGACTTGGGGATCAGAGTTCAGGAACCAGAGCAATCCACCAACAAAAATATAAAACTGCATACCAGGCGTGTGGAGCTTGAGCAGGGATCAGCTGCTGGAAGGCTGATATTTCTGGTTCTGGGCATAGTAGAGACAAGCTGCCAGTGTTCACCAAAAGGGGAGTGTCCCAGCTTTTGGAGTATACCCTCAGAAAAACTCTAAGTCAGACAGAACCCGAGATATCTGGCTGGGAAGAACAATTAACAGGCTTGGATGGGGGCGCTGTTTTGAAGTCGGATATCTCCGGTTCCCCAATGCCGATTTTCAAAAATCTGGTACCCCTGGAAAGGGGGGACCCTCAGATATTAGCATAGGGCCCTTTTACTTCTGGGGCCCTTGGGCAAGAGCCCATTGAGCACATACGGATAGACGGCCCTGCTTGGGGTGGGCTGTTGTACCTGTGCACGGGTATCGGAGTAGCTGTGTAGAGGCGGATTGGCACAGCGGGATGCCAGGACATTTTCCGGTTGGCCAGGCTGGTGTGAGTTGTGCCAGCCTGTCCCCATCCTGCCCTTGCAGCTCTACGGGCTCATCATTCATAGCTGCTGTGATCGGAACCAGCTACGATTAGCAGCATTCATGCGCAGAAGCTCTTTGCAGGGAGAAGCTGTGCCGTTTCTGCTAAACTGATATTACACAGCAGTGTCACTGCAGCAGCCACAGAACCTTCACAGCCACAGAACCTCCCCAGGGACCAGCAAGCCTATCACGGGGCTCAGAGTGGTCTGTATGTAACAGTCCAGCCCTCCTCTTCCTGCAGCTCCTCGTCTGCATGGAATGCCTGCTGTGCTTCCTCCTCTCTCCGCACTCTCCTAGCTCCCTGCAGCTGCTCTTTACAGTAAAAACAAGAAAGCCAGGTACCAATCGGGTGTTGTGTGTCATGGACTGTAATATGGGGATGTGGGTTGTGTATACTGGTGGGTAATATAGATTGCTGACTGTGTATGCTGGACTACAATATGGGGCAATGTTTGTACTGGGGGGTAACATGGGAGAGGGTGTGTATACTGGATAGTAATGTGGGGTGCTGTATGTACATGGGGGGTAATATGGGGGAGGAAGGCAGTGTATACTAAACTGTAATAGATGTGGCGTAATATGAGGGGGGGGGCTGTGTATACTGGACTGTAATACGGGAGCACTGTGTTTACTGAAGGTAATATGAGGGCAGAGGCCGATTTACACCTCATGGGGACCTAAGCAAGACACCAATTTGGGACCCCCTCTCTCATAAAATCCATAGCACTATATACTGTTTCCACCACCCCAGGCTGTGCCTGCTATGTTTGTTCCTCTTCCCTCGCATGTCCTTGAGGGTGCAGCAGTGCAGGTCCTGCCTGTGCTACTACAGTGGGGGCAGATTCTGGAGCCTCCACTTGGGCAGCTTGGGGACTGATTCTGCTAATCTTCAGCCTCTACAACCAGCAGCAGCTCTCCCATTAGCCAAGCTGCTGCTGGTGGCAGAGTCTGGATACTAGCACAATTGTCCCCAAACAGCAGCGCAAGCAGGGATGGATCTATACTACCTGGCTTTGGACATCCCCCACTGAGAGGTTTGTGTTGCAGTTTCAGAGAAAAAAAATTCATCCAAAAGGGGGACAGCAAGAAAGGAAAGAGGGAGACTGTGGACAGGTGCAGGAAGCAAGATGGGAACTGGCGGTAGATGTTTAATAAGAGAGAGAGAGTGCAAGAGAGACAGAGAGATAGAGAGGCAGAGAGAGGAGAGAGAGAGGGGGGGGCAGAAAGAGAAGGTGGCATAGAGAGGAGAGACAGAAAGAAGAGAGAGGCAGAGAGAGGGTGGAGGAGAGAATGAGAGGAGGGAGAGAGCAGATAGAGGCAGAGAGAGATTACAGAAGACAAAATCTGATGGTCCATACACAAAAATACTGTATATACATCCAGACTATGCTGACAGTTGGGCTGGGTCTTGCTACTGGAGGATCTCGCTAGGGTGGAGCGGACATCAGTGTCTGTAGGATCCCAAGCATGTGAAAGCATTGGGGCCAAATGTAATAGAGTGAGAGTTTCAGAAAGTGAGAAATTTGGTAATGTTTTTCAGGGGTTTTTTTTAAGTGGCAATCATTTACATGCAAAATCAGGTTGATCTTCCTTTGAAAATGATTGCCACTTTAAAAAAAATTGCAAAACCTTACCAAATCTCTCACTTTTTGAAACTCTCACTCTATTACATTTGGCCCTGGATGTCCGAAGTGCCTCAGCAAATAAAAAAATGATGGGCCCCTAGTACCTGCGGGACCCCTAGGCTTCAGCCTTATGGATAATACGGCCCTGACTATAAAAGCATTCTGGGCTCACGTCTATTAAATTGTGTTAAATGCTACTGGATGTGTTATCGACTGAAGAGGAAACATCATCTTCGTTTTCTTTTAAATGAAATTTGCCATTATACAGTACTAGTTATAAATACTGAAAACGGTATAATGAAGAGAGAATGTGAGCAGAAAGCTGTATTCTGCCTTGCACTACAAGGCAGAGGATGGGACATAGCTGAGCCGGTTGTAGATACGAGGAAAAAGGGTCCAAAACGGAAGAAAATTGGAAAGTAGACTCTTGTGTGGGAGCACTCTAATTCAGAGGAACTGATACAATATAATGTTCTATGCTGATAAAATCCAAACTTTAATTGAGTTTAGTTAAAACTGGATTATTTGAGTCACTTGAATATAAATCATTAACTTCGCGAAAATATAATAACATATTATAGTATACAATTAGTGGTATAAATGCCACAATATATATGAAAAGCCGGAAAATCATATCTATGATCAAAATGTGTTGTCAATTGATAATTATATAGTGTTCCTCATATAATATATGACCATCATTTATTCTGCAGATATCCAAAAAGGAAATTTTTATCGCAGAGAATTGAATTATAGGTCATATGGATCCAAATGCCAAATGGTATTTTTGTAAATGATAAACAATTTAGGCAGCAATTTTCTTGCAGTACCAGGATGTTTCAGGATGGTCTCCCATCCAAGTACTAACCCGGCCCTCAACTGCTTGGCTTCCAAGATCAGAGGATATTGGGCGTCTCCAGTGAGGTATGTCCGCAATTGTTAAGCTTGCCTATCTTATCACTCCAATTGTGTATACGGCAACCGCTAAATATCGGCAATAATGAGAATTGAACACACATATAATATTTAGTACCATAAATAGAAAATATTATATAATTATCTACTTAATATAGTAATATGCGTGTAACACATAGGACCATAGACAGAAACACGGGTAAAGTGGAGGCCTGTTATGTGGAAAAATTCATGGATACCACATGCCATCCGAAACAAGGTTATCCTTGATACCCAAAATTTAAGTCACCGTGTGGCCACCAAATATCATTAAATGCCATACATGTATTTGCAAGAAAAAAATTACTCAGCACATCTGGCCTTGCAATTATAGTAGGAATTTATACAGTAGTATATAGAGAGGCAGCAATTTTAGCAGTACCGAGTGTTCCAAGGTGGTCGCCCATCCAAGTACTGACCCGGCCCTCCATTGTTTTTATCTTTCCTGGTTAATCCTCCAAAGAGCGGTCTTTGGATGTGGTACGGGCATTCTATATTTATGTTAAGAGAACAGCTTCGCTTAGGAGATCTGATTCTCTCTTTGTTCTTTTTGTTTTTCATAAACGTGGCAGGCCTGCTAATAAGCAGACCTTGGCCAGATGGATTAGAATGGTGATTGCACATGCATATGTACAGGCTGGCCTTCCATGTCCTGCTACCATCAAAGCCCATTTTACTCGGTCTGTTGGACCTTCTTAGGTGGCTCGCCGTGGTGCGACCCTTGAACAATTGTGCAAGGCGGCTACGTGGTCCTCCGTGAACACGATCATAAGGTTCTATGCCTTCGATACTTCCGCCTCCTAGGATGCCTTCTTTGGATGCCGGGTTCTTGTGCCCACTACAGTGCATCCCCTCCAATGAGAAACTGCTTTAGGACATCCCCGATGTAATTCCCTATGGAATCACAGTGTACCCCGCTGCAGTAAAGGAGATTTATGGTAAGAATTTACCTTTGTTAAATCTCTTTCTGCGAGGTACACTGGATTCCACAGGGCGCCCACCCTGACACACTTAGCTTCTTTGGGTTTGTATGGCATTAGCCGCTGGTACCTTCTCCTGTCGTTAGTATGTGGCTACTAACTGTTGTTGTCTCTTACACCTGCTACTGCATTGGACTGGTTAAAAAAACTGAGCTCCAGTGCCTGGAGGCGGGGATATAGAGAAGGCGGCGCTATGCATCCTGAGAACAGTCAAAGCTTTTAGCCTGTTGGTGCCTCAGATCAAGATCCAACTCTACACCCCTATGTAATTCCCTGTGGAATCCAGTGTACCTCGCAGAAAAAGATTTAACAAAGGTAAGTTCTTACCATAAATCTCCTTTTATGGCTACCATACAATGCGAACAGCAGTTTTGTGACCACCATACAATAAAGATAGTATAGAGCAGTTGATTGCCACTCATCCCCTACCCAACAGACTTCAGTAATGCGAGTGGCGACGTTGCATGATTTTGCTCCACGTGCCTTGAAATTTTTACAGTAGTTTAGTATTGTATAGACCTTGACTTATGTCCAAAATATGTATTTTCCTATGTTGCCAACCAGAAATATTTAGTCCTAAAATGGGTAAAATTTTGGAAAAAATATTTTGTCAAAGTATCAAAATGGTTGGGCACAAATCTCAGACCTCAGCAGTTTTTTGCAACAGATTACTGATTGTCCCAAAGCTTTCCCTCCTCCCGGTCCTGAGATATTTGCATGAGAAAACATGAGAATCTGTGTCATGATTTAAAGATGCCATTTAGTGGTGATAACTGACAAAACAATGATTTTTTTTTATTAACTAGTCATGCAGCTTGTGTTGGGCCACTTCATCTGTAATCATCTTACTGATGGGCCTGTCACATGACCTATAGATTACCACAATGATGTCACAGTATGCTGTCACAATACCAGTGTTGCCACCTCACAGAGCCCTGGTAGGTGTACTTGGAGCATAACCTGCTTAGTGTGTTGGAAGCACTACGTGGATCAGCTGCCTGAACCAGAGTTGGAGGTGATCAGCCGCACAGTAAGTAATAAAGAAAGGGAACTGCTAAACCTAGCCAAAGTACTAGGAAACAATCCAGTGTTCATCAGGTGTCAGATACAAATGTAAATCTTGTGGATTCTCCCATCTAATTTATTTATATTATTGTCTTTAATGGGGGTTAATAAATAATCATTTATCAAAGACAAATTACCCTCAGCAGCTGCCTAGTTGGATCCTGAATAACGAGTGAACCTCTGGATTGTCAACTTTTAAGACTGTGGGGCAAATTTATTAGGCCTGGAGAAGTGATAAAGTGGAAGGTGATAACACACCAGCCAATCAGCTACTAACTTCCATGTTACAGATGGGTTTGAAAAATGACAGTTAGGAGCTGACTGGCTGGTGCTTTATCACCTTCCACTTTATCACTTCACCAGGCTCAATAACTCAGCCCCTATGTGAGCTGTGTATATTTTTAGTGCCGTCCTTCCCTCTATGTGTTGTTACACTGCTGGAAGGCACTGGGACAAGTTGTCCACTGGTAATAGGCTGAGTACTAGGCATCTGATCTGCTGTATATATATATATATATATATATATATATATATATATATATACACACACACACACAAACACAGTAGTTCTAGCACTCAACCTGCTTTTAATATGCTCTGGTGCCTTCCTATTTGATGGTGTAAGAAGAGAGTATAGAGACCGCACTGGTATGGTTATATGAAACAAAGTGTCACTATATTAAATGGTTATGAAGGGCTGTGTAGCCTATGTCTTACGCACATATATTGGTAAGCTGCTCAATCAGATTGTGATGTCACTCAGGTGCTAAAAGGGAGGGGTAATTCTGTGTAAGAAAAAACAATTTGTGTTCCCTAATGCACACTGAGTGAGAAATAATACTACATAATAATCAGATAATACAGAGATATTAGTTGCGTATATCTGGAGATATAGGGTTAAGCCCCCAGACCAATCGACAAGGCTTCTCCATCACTGGGGGTCCCTAATACTAGGTATGGGTCCAGGGTGCAGGACCCTATCACATCAGCACAGGTCGGCTACCCCAGGTCAGCACACAGGTGAAAATTAATAAGGGTTAATAAGAAGCACAGAAGTGCTATATAAGTGAAGTGTGATTAAAATACAAAAATACATACAAAGTGAAAGGGAAAATAATAAGTGTTAATAAAGTGTTAGGGTGTGCCAACCTGAAGCCGCCCAGCCATACCGACACAGGGGCCACCGCACCCCACCCCCACCCCATAAATAATTACATATATGTCTGGGTCTGAATGCCCAGTGTAAGGCCACATGATGATGGCTTCTACAAGATCTGAGAGCCAGTTTACCTGGAGACACCCCAATGGCACTCTGGAGTCAGCAATCCCTCCTAATGCTGACCCATCCATGCCTCTCTAAATACAATGCACATATATTGGTAAGCTGCTCAATCAGATTGTGATGTCACTCAGGTGCTAAAATGAAGGGGTAATTCTGTGTAAGAAAAAACAATTTGTGTTCCCTAATGCACACTGAGTGAGAAATAATACTACATAATAATCAGATAATATGGAGATCTTAGTTGTGTATGTCTGCAGATATAGGGTTAAGCCCCCAGGCCAATCGACACGGCTCCTCCGTCACTGAGGGTCCCTAATACTAGGTATGGGTCCGGGGTCACATTGAAGACGAGTTGTCCTCGTCAAAATGTGAACAATAAAATGTGCACATAGATATAGACATGTGTAATGTGACAAAAAGAGCCTGTTTAATCACACATTTCACAAGTGTCAATTTTACTAGTTACATACCAGTACAGATGCTTTTGTTGACGTTTTGGTCCCCTAAGGACCCTTGTCAAGACCGTGGACTTGTCAGCCCAAATGAACAAAGCCACCTGACTTTGCCGTTAGGCCTATAAATACCTTATGTATGCACCCTGATCTAAGCCATGTAAAGGCACCCCCGGGGGTGATGTCATTCAGGTGTGCCACATAATACTGGTAATGTGACTAGTGATCATGGCAATCACAAAGTCTCAAAATGGTTGGGCACAATTCTCAGACCTCAGCAGTTTTTGCAACAAAATACTTATTGTCCCAAGGCTTTCCCACCTCCCAGTCCTGAGATATTTGCATTTGTGTAAGCATACACAGACATGAGAATCTGTGTCATGAGTTAAAGATGTCATTTGGCATATAGTGGTGATAACTGACAAAACATTGATTTTTTTGTAACTAGTCATGCAGCTTGTGTTGGGCCACTTCATCTGTACTCAGCTGACTGCTGGGCCTGTCACATGACCTATAGATTACCACAATGATGTCACAGTACCAGTGATGTCACAGTACCAGTGTTGCCACCTCACAGAGCCATGGTAAGTGTACTTGGAGCATGACCTGCTCAGTGTGTTGGAAGCACTACATGGATCAGCTGCCTGGACCAGAGCTGTAGGTGATCAGCAGGACAGTAAGTAATAAAGAAAGGGAACTGCTAAACCTAGCCAAAGTGCTAGGAAACAATCCATAGTTCATCAGGTGTCAGATACAAATGTAAATCTTGTGGCTTCTCCCATCTAATTTACTTATATAATTTATAATTTATTTATATTATTGTCCTTAATGGGGGTTACTAAATAATCATTTATCAAAGACAAATGACCCTGAGCAGCTGCTTAGTTAGGTCCTGAATAAAGAGATTGTCAACCTTTAAGACTATGGGCAAAATTCTGAGTTGATCGCAGCAGCAATTTTGTTAGCAGTTGGGCAAAACCATGTGCACTGCAGGGGGGGGGGGGCAGATGTAACATGTGCAGAGAGAGTTAGATTTGGGTGGGGTGTGTTCAAACTGAAATGTAAATTGCAGTGTAAAAATAAAGCAGCCAGTATTTATCCTGCACAGAAACAAAATTATCCACTCAAATCTAACTCTCTGCACGTGTTATATCTGCCCCCCCTGCAGTGCACATGGTTTTGCCCAATTGCTAACAAACTTGCTGCTGCGCTCAACTCAGAATTACTCCCTATGGGGATAATTCAGAGTTGATTGCATCAGCAAATTTGTTAGCAATTTGGCAAAACATGGGGGTAATTCTGAGTTGATCGCAGCAGCAAGTTTGTTAGCAATTGGGCAAAACCAGGGGGGTAATTCCAAGTTGATCGCAGCAGGATTTTTTTTAGCAGTTGGGCAATACCATGTGCACTGCAGGGGAGGCAGATATAACATGTGCAGAGAGAGTTAGATTTGGGTGTGGTGTGTTCAATCTGCAATCTGATTTGCAGTGTAAAAATAAAGCAGCCAGTATTTACCCTGCACAGAAATAAAATAACCCACCCAAATCTAACTCTATCTGCACATGTTATGTCTGCCTCCCCTGCAGTGCACATGGTTTTGCCCAACTGCTAAAAAAAATCCTGCTGCGATTAGTGATGAGCGGGTTAGGTTTCTCGGAAACTGAACCCCCCCGTACTTCACCCATTTTACACGGGTCCGAGGCAGGTTCGAACCTTCCCGCCTTGCTCGGCTAACCCGAGCGCTCCCGAACGTCATTATCCCGCTGTCGGATTCTCGCGAGATTCGGATTCTATATAAGCAGCCGCGCGTCGCCTCCATTTTCACTCGTGCATTGGAGATGATAGGGAGAGAACATGGCTGGCGTCCTCTCCGTTTATTGTTGAACTTGATTGCTTTATTGCTATTTGTGGGGAGGACTGGGGAGCAGCTGTTAGGAGGAGTACAGTGCAGAGTTTTGCTGATAAGTGACCACCAGTTTTATCCGTTCTCTGCCTGAAAAAAACGCTCCATACCATATCTGTGCTCAGTGTGCAGCATAATATATCTGTGCTCACACTGCTTAATTGTGGGGACTGGGGAGCAGCTGTATTATATAGCAGGAATACAGTGCAGAGTTTTGCTGACAGTGACCACCAGTATACGTTGTCTGCCTGAAAAACACTCCATATCTGTGCTCAGTGTGCTGCTTTATTGTGGGGACTGGGGACCACCAGTATAATTAATATTATATAGGAGGAGTACAGTGCAGAGTTTTGCTGACAGAGTGACCACCAGTATACTCTATACAGCAGTACGGTAGGCCACTGCTGTACCTACCTCTGTGTCGTCATTCATTAAGTATACTATCCATCTACATTCTATACCTGTGGTGCATTTTAGTTTTGCAGTTTGCTGACACAGTGACCACCAGTATACTATATATAGCAGTACGGTAGGCCACTGCTGTACCTACCTCTGTGTCGTCATTCATTAAGTATACTATCCATCTACATTCTATACCTGTGATGCATTTTAGTTTTGCAGTTTGCTGACACAATGACCACCAGTATACTATATATAGCAGTACGGTAGGCCACTGCTGTACCTACCTCTGTGTCGTCATTCATTAAGTATACTATCCATCTAAATTCTATACCTGTGGTGCATTTTAGTTTTGCAGTTTGCTGACACAGTGACCACCAGTACACTATATATAGCAGTACGGAAGGCCACTGCTGTACCTACCTCTGTGTCGTCATTCATTAAGTATACTATCCATCTACATTCTATACCTGTGGTGCATTTTAATTTTGCAGTTTGCTGACACAGTGACCACCAGTATACTATATATAGCTAAACGGTAGGCCACTGCTGTACCTACCTCTGTGTCGTCATTCATTAAGTATACTATCCATCTACATTCTATACCTGTGGTGCATTTTAGTTTTGCAGTTTGCTGACACAGTGACCACCAGTATACTATATATAGCAGTACGGAAGGCCACTGCTGTACCTACCTCTGTGTCGTCATTCATTAAGTATACTATCCATCTACATTCTATACCTGTGGTGCATTTTAGTTTTGCAGTTTGCTGACACAATGACCACCAGTATACTATATATAGCAGTACGGTAGGCCACTGCTGTACCTACCTCTGTGTCGTCATTCATTAAGTATACTATCCATCTACATTCTATACCTGTGGTGCATTTTAGTTTTGCAGTTTGCTGACACAGTGACCACCAGTATACTATATATAGCAGTACGGAAGGCCACTGCTGTACCTACCTCTGTGTCGTCATTCATTAAGTATACTATCCATCTACATTCTATACCTGTGGTGCATTTTAATTTTGCAGTTTGCTGACACAGTGACCACCAGTATACTATATATAGCAGTACGGTAGGCCACTGCTGTACCTACCTCTGTGTCGTCATTCATTAAGTATACTATCCATCTACATTCTATACCTGTGGTGCATTTTAGTTTTGCAGTTTGCTGACACAGTGACCACCAGTATACTATATATAGCAGTACGGAAGGCCACTGCTGTACCTACCTCTGTGTCGTCATTCATTAAGTATACTATCCATCTACATTCTATACCTGTGGTGCATTTTAGTTTTGCAGTTTGCTGACACAGTGACCACCAGTATACTATATATAGCAGTACGGTAGGCCACTGCTGTACCTACCTCTGTGTCGTCATTCATTAAGTATTCTATCCATCTACATTCTATACCTGTGGTGCATTTTAGTTTTGCAGTTGCTGACACAGTGACTACCAGTATACTATATATAGCAGTACGGTAGGCCACTGCTGTACCTACCTTTGTGTCGTCATTCATTAAGTGTACTATCCATCTACATTCTATACCTGTGGTGCATTTTCGTTTTGCAGTTTGCTGACACAGTGACCACCAGTATACTATATATAGCAGTACGGAAGGCCACTGCTGTACCTACCTCTGTGTCATCATTCATTAAGTATACTATCCATCTACATTCTATACCTGTGGTGCATTTTAGTTTTGCAGTTTGCTGACACAGTGACCACCAGTATACTATATACAGCAGTACGGTAGGCCACTGCTGTACCTACCTCTGTGTCGTCATTCATTAAGTATACTATCAATCTACATTCTATACCTGTGGTGCATTTTCGTTTTGCAGTTTGCTGACACAGTGACCACCAGTATACTATATATAGCAGTACGGTAGGCCACTGATGTACCTACCTCTGTGTCATCATTCATTAAGTATACTATCCATCTACATTCTATACCTGTGGTGCATTTTAGTTTTGCAGTTTGCTGACACAGTGACCACCAGTATACTATATATAGCATTACGGTAGGCCACTGCTGTACCTACCTCTGTGTCATCATTCATTAAGTATACTATCCATCTAAATTCTATACCTGTGGTGCATTTTAGTTTTGCAGTTTGCTGACACAGTGACCACCAGTATACTATATATAGCAGTACGGTAGGCCACAGCTATACCTACCTCTGTGTCGTCATTCATTAAGTATACTATCCATCTACATTCTATACCTGTGGTGCATTTTTGTTTTGCAGTTTGCTGACACAGTGACCACCAGTATACTATATATAGCAGTACGGTAGGCCACAGCTATACCTACCTCTGTGTCGTCATTCATTAAGTATACTATCCATCTACATTCTATACCTGTGGTGCATTTTAGTTTTGCAGTTTGCTGACACAGTGACCACCAGTATACTATATATAGCAGTACGGTAGGCTACTGCTGTACCTACATCTGTGTCGTCATTCATTAAGTATACTATCCATCTACATTCTATACCTGTGGTGCATTTTAGTTTTGCAGTTTGCTGACACAGTGACCACCAGTATACTATATATAACACTACGGTAGGCCACTGCTGTACCTACCTCTGTGTCGTCATTCATTAAGTATACTATCCATCTACATTCTATACCTGTGGTGCATTTTAGTTTTGCAGTTTGCTGACACAGTGACCACCAGTATACTATATATAGCAGTACGGTAGGCCACTGCTGTACCTACCTCTGTGTCGTCATTCATTAAGTGTACTATCCATCTACATTCTATACCTGTGGTGCATTTTCGTTTTGCAGTTTGCTGACACAGTGACCACCAGTATACTATATATAGCAGTACGGAAGGTCACTGCTGTACCTACCTCTGTGTCGTCATTCATTAAGTATACTATCCATCTACATTCTATACCTGTGGTGCATTTTAGTTTTGCAGTTTGCTGACACAGTGACCACCAGTATACTATATACAGCAGTACGGTAGGCCACTGCTGTACCTACCTCTGTGTCGTCATTCATTAAGTTTACTATCAATCTACATTCTATACCTGTGGTGCATTTTCGTTTTGCAGTTTGCTGACACAGTGACCACCAGTATACTATATATAGCAGTACGGTAGGCCACTGATGTACCTACCTCTGTGTCATCATTCATTAAGTATACTATCCATCTACATTCTATACCTGTGGTGCATTTTAGTTTTGCAGTTTGCTGACACAGTGACCACCAGTATACTATATATAGCATTACGGTAGGCCACTGCTGTACCTACCTCTGTGTCATCATTCATTAAGTATACTATCCATCTAAATTCTATACCTGTGGTGCATTTTAGTTTTGCAGTTTGCTGACACTGTGACCACCAGTATACTATATATAGCAGTACGGTAGGCCACAGCTATACCTACCTCTGTGTCGTCATTCATTAAGTATACTATCCATCTACATTCTATACCTGTGGTGCATTTTTGTTTTGCAGTTTGCTGACACAGTGACCACCAGTATACTATATATAGCAGTACGGTAGGCCACAGCTATACCTACCTCTGTGTCATCATTCATTAAGTATACTATCCATCTACATTCTATACCTGTGGTGCATTTTAGTTTTGCAGTTTGCTGACACAGTGACCACCAGTATACTATATATAGCAGTACGGTAGGCTACTGCTGTACCTACATCTGTGTCGTCATTCATTAAGTATACTATCCATCTACATTCTATACCTGTGGTGCATTTTAGTTTTGCAGTTTGCTGACACAGTGACCACCAGTATACTATATATAACACTACGGTAGGCCACTGCTGTACCTACCTCTGTGTCGTCATTCATTAAGTATACTATCCATCTACATTCTATACCTGTGGTGCATTTTAGTTTTGCAGTTTGCTGACACAGTGACCACCAGTATACTATATATAGCAGTACGGTAGGCCACTGCTGTACCTACCTCTGTGTCGTCATTCATTAAATATACTATCCATCTACATTCTATACCTGTGGTGCATTTTAGTTTTGCAGTTTGCTGACACAGTGACCACCAGTATACTATATATAGCAGTACGGTAGGCCACTGCTGTACCTACCTCTGTGTCGTCATTCATTAAGTATACTATCCATCTACATTCTATACCTGTGGTGCATTTTAGTTTTGCAGTTTGCTGACACAGTGACCACCAGTATACTATATATAGCAGTACGGTAGGCCACTGCTGTACCTACCTCTGTGTCGTCATTCATTAAGTATACTATCCATCTACATTCTATACCTGTGGTGCATTTTAGTTTTGCAGTTTGCTGACACAGTGACCACCAGTATACTATATATAGCAGTACGGAAGGCCACTGCTGTACCTACCTCTGTGTCGTCATTCATTAAGTATACTATCCATCTACATTCTATACCTGTGGTGCATTTTAGTTTTGCAGTTTGCTGACACAGTGACCACCAGTAGACTATATATAGCAGTACGGAAGGCCACTGCTGTACCTACCTCTGTTTCGTCATTCATTAAGTATACTATCCATCTACATTCTATACCTGTGGTGCATTTTAGTTTTGCAGTTTGCTGACACAGTGACCACCAGTATACTATATATAGCAGTACGGTAGGCCACTGCTGTACCTACCTCTGTGTCGTCATTCATTAAGTATACTATCCATCTACATTCTATACCTGTGGTGCATTTTAGTTTTGCAGTTTGCTGACACAGTGACCACCAGTATACTATATATAACAGTACGGTAGGCCACTGCTGTACCTACCTCTGTGTCGTCATTCATTAAGTATACTATCCATCTACATTCTATACCTGTGGTGCATTGTAGTTTTGCAGTTTGCTGACACAGTGACCACCAGTATACTATATATAGCAGTACGGTAGGCCACTGCTGTACCTACCTCTGTGTCGTCATTCATTAAGTATACTATCCATCTACATTCTATACCTGAGGTGCATTTTAGTTTTGCAGTTTGCTGACACAGTGACCACCAGTATACTATATATAGCAGTACGGAAGGCCACTGCTGTACCTACCTCTGTGTCGTCATTCATTAAGTATACTATCCATCTACATTCTATACCTGTGGTGCATTTTAGTTTTGCAGTTTGCTGACACAGTGACCACCAGTAGACTATATATAGCAGTACGGAAGGCCACTGCTGTACCTACCGCTGTGTCGTCATTCATTAAGTATACTATCCATCTACATTCTATACCTGTGGTGCATTTTAGTTTTGCAGTTTGCTGACACAGTGACCACCAGTATACTATATATAGCAGTACGGTAGGCCACTGCTGTACCTACCTCTGTGTCGTCATTCATTAAGTATACTATCCATCTACATTCTATACCTGTGGTGCATTTTAGTTATGCAGTTTGCTGACACAGTGACCACCAGTATACTATATATAGCAGTACGGAAAGCCACTGCTGTACCTACCTCTGTGTCGTCATTCATTAAGTATACTATCCATCTACATTCTATACCTGTGGTGCATTTTAGTTTTGCAGTTTGCTGACACAGTGACCACTAGTATACTATATATAGCAGTACGGTAGGCCACTGCTGTACCTACCTCTGTGTCGTCATTCATTAAGTATACTATCCATCTACATTCTATACCTGTGGTGCATTTTCGTTTTGCAGTTTGCTGACACAGTGACCACCAGTATACTATATATAGCAGTACGGTAGGCCACTGCTGTACCTACCTCTGTGTCGTCATTCATTAAGTATACTATCCATCTACATTCTATACCTGTGGTGCATTTTAGTTTTGCAGTTTGCTGACACAGTGACCACCAGTATACTATATATAGCAGTACGGTAGGCCACTGCTGTACCTACCTCTGTGTCGTCATTCATTAAGTATACTATCCATCTACATTCTATACCTGTGGTGCATTTTAGTTTTGCAGTTTGCTGACACAGTGACCACCAGTATACTATATATAGCAGTACGGTAGGCCACTGCTGTACCTACCTCTGTGTCGTCATTCATTAAGTATACTATCCATCTACATTCTATACCTGTGGTGCATTTTAGTTTTGCAGTTTGCTGACACTGTGACCACCAGTATACTATATATAGCAGTACGGTAGGCCACAGCTATACCTACCTCTGTGTCGTCATTCATTAAGTATACTATCCATCTACATTCTATACCTGTGGTGCATTTTAGTTTTGCAGTTTGCTGACACAGTGACCACCAGTATACTATATATAGCAGTACGGTAGGCCACTGCTGTACCTACCTCTGTGTCGTCATTCATTAAGTATACTATCCATCTACATTCTATACCTGTGGTGCATTTTAGTTTTGCAGTTTGCTGACACAGTGACCACCAGTATACTATATATAACAGTACGGTAGGCCACTGCTGTACCTACCTCTGTGTCGTCATTCATTAAGTATACTATCCATCTACATTCTATACCTGTGGTGCATTTTAGTTTTGCAATTTGCTGACACAGTGACCACCAGTATACTATATATAGCAGTACGGTAGGCCACTGCTGTACCTACCTCTGTGTCGACATTCATTAAGTATACTATCCATCTACATTCTATACCTGTGGTGCATTTTAGTTTTGCAGTTTGCTGACACAGTGACCACCAGTATACTATATATAGCAGTACGGTAGGCCACTGCTGTACCTACCTCTGTGTCGTCATTCATTAAGTATACTATCCATCTACATTCTATACCTGTGGTGCATTTTAGTTTTGCAGTTTGCTGACACTGTGACCACCAGTATACTATATATAGCAGTACGGTAGGCCACAGCTATACCTGCCTCTGTGTCGTCATTCATTAAGTATACTATCCATCTACATTCTATACCTGTGGTGCATTTTAGTTTTGCAGTTTGCTGACACAGTGACCACCAGTATACTATATATAGCAGTACGGTAGGCCACTGCTGTACCTACCTCTGTGTCGTCATTCATTAAGTATACTATCCATCTACATTCTATACCTGTGGTGCATTTTCGTTTTGCAGTTTGCTGACACAGTGACCACCAGTATACTATATATAGCAGTACGGTAGGCCACTGCTGTACCTACCTCTGTGTCGTCATTCATTAAGTATACTATCCATCTACATTCTATACCTGTGGTGCATTTTAGTTTTGCAGTTTGCTGACACAGTGACCACCAGTATACTATATATAGCAGTACGGTAGGCCACTGCTGTACCTACCTCTGTGTCGTCATTCATTAAGTATACTATCCATCTACATTCTATACCTGTGGTGCATTTTAGTTTTGCAGTTTGCTGACACAGTGACCACCAGTATACTATATATAGCAGTACGGTAGGCCACTGCTGTACCTACCTCTGTGTCGTCATTCATTAAGTATACTATCCATCTACATTCTATACCTGTGGTGCATTTAAGTTTTGCAGTTTGCTGACACTGTGACCACCAGTATACTATATATAGCAGTACGGTAGGCCACAGCTATACCTACCTCTGTGTCATCATTCATTAAGTATACTATCCATCTACATTCTATACCTGTGGTGCATTTTAGTTTTGCAGTTTGCTGACACAGTGACCACCAGTATACTATATATAGCAGTACGGTAGGCCACTGCTGTACCTACCTCTGTGTCGTCATTCATTAAGTATACTATCCATCTACATTCTATACCTGTGGTGCATTTTAGTTTTGCAGTTTGCTGACACAGTGACCACCAGTATACTATATATAACAGTACGGTAGGCCACTGCTGTACCTACCTCTGTGTCGTCATTCATTAAGTATACTATCCATCTACATTCTATACCTGTGGTGCATTTTAGTTTTGCAATTTGCTGACACAGTGACCACCAGTATACTATATATAGCAGTACGGTAGGCCACTGCTGTACCTACCTCTGTGTCGTCATTCATTAAGTATACTATCCATCTACATTCTATACCTGTGGTGCATTTTAGTTTTGCAGTTTGCTGACACAGTGACCACCAGTATACTATATATAGCAGTACGGTAGGCCACTGCTGTACCTACCTCTGTGTCGTCATTCATTAAGTATACTATCCATCTACATTCTATACCTGTGGTGCATTTTAGTTTTGCAGTTTGCTGACACAGTGACCACCAGTATACTATATATAGCAGTACGGTAGGCTACTGCTGTACCTACATCTGTGTCGTCATTCATTAAGTATACTATCCATCTACATTCTATAACTGTGGTGCATTTTAGTTTTGCAGTTTGCTGACACAGTGACCACCAGTATACTATATATAACACTACGGTAGGCCACTGCTGTACCTACCTCTGTGTCGTCATTCATTAAGTATACTATCCATCTACATTCTATACCTGTGGTGCATTTTAGTTTTGCAGTTTGCTGACACAGTGACCACCAGTATACTATATATAGCAGTACGGTAGGCCACTGCTGTACCTACCTCTGTGTCGTCATTCATTAAGTATACTATCCATCTACATTCTATACCTGTGGTGCATTTTAGTTTTGCAGTTTGCTGACACAGTGACCACCAGTATACTATATATAGCAGTACGGTAGGCCACTGCTGTACCTACCTCTGTGTCGTCATTCATTAAGTATACTATCCATCTACATTCTATACCTGTGGTGCATTTTAGTTTTGCAGTTTGCTGACACAGTGACCACCAGTATACTATATATAACAGTACGGTAGGCCACTGCTGTACCTACCTCTGTGTCGTCATTCATTAAGTATACTATCCATCTACATTCTATACCTGTGGTGCATTTTAGTTTTGCAGTTTGCTGACACAGTGACCACCAGTATACTATATATAACACTACGGTAGGCCACTGCTGTACCTACCTCTGTGTCGTCATTCATTAAGTATACTATCCATCTACATTCTATACCTGTGGTGCATTTTAGTTTTGCAGTTTGCTGACACAGTGACCACCAGTATACTATATATAGCAGTACGGTAGGCCACTGCTGTACCTACCTCTGTGTCGTCATTCATTAAGTATACTATCCATCTACATTCTATACCTGTGGTGCATTTTAGTTTTGCAGTTTGCTGACACAGTGACCACCAGTATACTATATATAGCAGTACGGTAGGCCACTGCTGTACCTACCTCTGTGTCGTCATTCATTAAGTATACTATCCATCTACATTCTATACCTGTGGTGCATTTTAGTTTTGCAGTTTGCTGACACTGTGACCACCAGTATACTATATATAGCAGTACGGTAGGCCACAGCTATACCTGCCTCTGTGTCGTCATTCATTAAGTATACTATCCATCTACATTCTATACCTGTGGTGCATTTTAGTTTTGCAGTTTGCTGACACAGTGACCACCAGTATACTATATATAGCAGTACGGTAGGCCACTGCTGTACCTACCTCTGTGTCGTCATTCATTAAGTATACTATCCATCTACATTCTATACCTGTGGTGCATTTTAGTTTTGCAGTTTGCTGACACAGTGACCACCAGTATACTATATATAGCAGTACGGTAGGCTACTGCTGTACCTACATCTGTGTCGTCATTCATTAAGTATACTATCCATCTACATTCTATACCTGTGGTGCATTTTAGTTTTGCAGTTTGCTGACACAGTGACCACCAGTATACTATATATAACACTACGGTAGGCCACTGCTGTACCTACCTCTGTGTCGTCATTCATTAAGTATACTATCCATCTACATTCTATACCTGTGGTGCATTTTAGTTTTGCAGTTTGCTGACACAGTGACCACCAGTATACTATATATAGCAGTACGGTAGGCCACTGCTGTACCTACCTCTGTGTCGTCATTCATTAAGTATACTATCCATCTACATTCTATACCTGTGGTGCATTTTAGTTTTGCAGTTTGCTGACACAGTGACCACCAGTATACTATATATAGCAGTACGGTAGGCCACTGCTGTACCTACCTCTGTGTCGTCATTCATTAAGTATACTATCCATCTACATTCTATACCTGTGGTGCATTTTAGTTTTGCAGTTTGCTGACACTGTGACCACCAGTATACTATATATAGCAGTACGGTAGGCCACAGCTATACCTGCCTCTGTGTCGTCATTCATTAAGTATACTATCCATCTACATTCTATACCTGTGGTGCATTTTAGTTTTGCAGTTTGCTGACACAGTGACCACCAGTATACTATATATAGCAGTACGGTAGGCCACTGCTGTACCTACCTCTGTGTCGTCATTCATTAAGTATACTATCCATCTACATTCTATACCTGTGGTGCATTTTAGTTTTGCAGTTTGCTGACACAGTGACCACCAGTATACTATATATAGCAGTACGGAAGGCCACTGCTGTACCTACCTCTGTGTCGTCATTCATTAAGTATACTATCCATCTACATTCTATACCTGTGGTGCATTTTAGTTTTGCAGTTTGCTGACACAGTGACCACCAGTAGACTATATATAGCAGTACGGAAGGCCACTGCTGTACCTACCTCTGTTTCGTCATTCATTAAGTATACTATCCATCTACATTCTATACCTGTGGTGCATTTTAGTTTTGCAGTTTGCTGACACAGTGACCACCAGTATACTATATATAGCAGTACGGTAGGCCACTGCTGTACCTACCTCTGTGTCGTCATTCATTAAGTATACTATCCATCTACATTCTATACCTGTGGTGCATTTTAGTTTTGCAGTTTGCTGACACAGTGACCACCAGTATACTATATATAACAGTACGGTAGGCCACTGCTGTACCTACCTCTGTGTCGTCATTCATTAAGTATACTATCCATCTACATTCTATACCTGTGGTGCATTTTAGTTTTGCAGTTTGCTGACACAGTGACCACCAGTATACTATATATAGCAGTACGGTAGGCCACTGCTGTACCTACCTCTGTGTCGTCATTCATTAAGTATACTATCCATCTACATTCTATACCTGTGGTGCATTTTAGTTTTGCAGTTTGCTGACACAGTGACCACCAGTATACTATATATAGCAGTACGGAAGGCCACTGCTGTACCTACCTCTGTGTCGTCATTCATTAAGTATACTATCCATCTACATTCTATACCTGTGGTGCATTTTAGTTTTGCAGTTTGCTGACACAGTGACCACCAGTAGACTATATATAGCAGTACGGAAGGCCACTGCTGTACCAACCTCTGTGTCGTCATTCATTAAGTATACTATCCATCTACATTCTATACCTGTGGTGCATTTTAGTTTTGCAGTTTGCTGACACAGTGACCACCAGTATACTATATATAGCAGTACGGTAGGCCACTGCTGTACCTACCTCTGTGTCGTCATTCATTAAGTATACTATCCATCTACATTATATACCTGTGGTGCATTTTAGTTTTGCAGTTTGCTGACACAGTGACTACCAGTATACTATATATAGCAGTACGGTAGGCGACTGCTGTACCTACCTTTGTGTCGTCATTCATTAAGTATACTATCCATCTACATTCTATACCTGTGGTGCATTTTAGTTTTGCAGTTTGCTGACACAGTGACCACCAGTATACTATATATAGCAGTACGGTAGGCCACTGCTGTACCTACCTCTGTGTCGTCATTCATTAAGTATACTATCCATCTACATTCTATACCTGTGGTGCATTTTAGTTTTGCAGTTTGCTGACACAGTGACCACCAGTATACTATATATAGCAGTACGGTAGGCCACTGCTGTACCTACCTCTGTGTCGTCATTCATTAAGTATACTATCCATCTACATTCTATACCTGTGGTGCATTTTCGTTTTGCAGTTTGCTGACACAGTGACCACCAGTATACTATATATAGCAGTACGGTAGGCCACTGCTGTACCTACCTCTGTGTCGTCATTCATTAAGTATACTATCCATCTACATTCTATACCTGTGGTGCATTTTAGTTTTGCAGTTTGCTGACACAGTGACCACCAGTATACTATATATAGCAGTACGGTAGGCCACTGCTGTACCTACCTCTGTGTCGTCATTCATTAAGTATACTATCCATCTACATTCTATACCTGTGGTGCATTTTAGTTTTGCAGTTTGCTGACACAGTGACCACCAGTATACTATATATAGCAGTACGGTAGGCCACTGCTGTACCTACCTCTGTGTCGTCATTCATTAAGTATACTATCCATCTACATTCTATACCTGTGGTGCATTTTAGTTTTGCAGTTTGCTGACACAGTGACCACCAGTATACTATATATAGCATTACGGTAGGCCACTGCTGTACCTACCTCTGTGTCGTCATTCATTAAGTATACAACCTTCTACATTCTATACCTGTGGTGCATTTTAGTTTTGCAGTTTGCTGACACAGTGACCACCAGTATACTATATATAACAGTACGGTAGGCCACTGCTGTACCTACCTCTGTGTCGTCATTCATTAAGTATACTATCCATCTACATTCTATACCTGTGGTGCATTTTAGTTTAGCAGTTTGCTGACACAGTGACCACCAGTATACTATATATAGCAGTACGGTAGGCCACTGCTGTACCTACCTCTGTGTCGTCATTCATTAAGTATACTATCCATCTACATTCTATACCTGTGGTGCATTTTAGTTTTGCAGTTTGCTGACACAGTGACCACCAGTATACTATATATAGCAGTACGGAAGGCCACTGCTGTACCTACCTCTGTGTCGTCATTCATTAAGTATACTATCCATCTACATTCTATACCTGTGGTGCATTTTAGTTTTGCAGTTTGCTGACACAGTGACCACCAGTATACTATATATAGCAGTACGGTAGGCCACTGCTGTACCTACCTCTGTGTCGTCATTCATTAAGTATACTATCCATCCACATTCTATACCTGTGGTGCATTTTAGTTTTGCAGTTTGCTGACACTGTGACCACCAGTATACTATATATAGCAGTATGGTAGGCCACAGCTATACCTACCTCTGTGTCGTCATTCATTAAGTATACTATCCATCTACATTCTATACCTGTGGTGCATTTTAGTTTTGCAGTTTGCTGACACAGTGACCACCAGTATACTATATATAGCAGTACGGTAGGCCACTGCTGTACCTACCTCTGTGTCGTCATTCATTAAGTATACAACCATCTACATTCTATACCTGTGGTGCATTTTAGTTTTGCAGTTTGCTGACACAGTGACCACCAGTATACTATATATAACAGTACGGTAGGCCACTGCTGTACCTACCTCTGTGTCGTCATTCATTAAGTATACTATCCATCTACATTCTATACCTGTGGTGCATTTTAGTTTAGCAGTTTGCTGACACAGTGACCACCAGTATACTATATATAGCAGTACGGTAGGCCACTGCTGTACCTACCTCTGTGTCGTCATTCATTAAGTATACTATCCATCTACATTCTATACCTGTGGTGCATTTTAGTTTTGCAGTTTGCTGACACAGTGACCACCAGTATACTATATATAGCAGTACGGTAGGCCACTGCTGTACCTACCTCTGTGTCGTCATTCATTAAGTATACTATCCATCTACATTCTATACCTGTGGTGCATTTTAGTTTTGCAGTTTGCTGACACTGTGACCACCAGTATACTATATATAGCAGTACGGTAGGCCACAGCTATACCTGCCTCTGTGTCGTCATTCATTAAGTATACTATCCATCTACATTCTATACCTGTGGTGCATTTTAGTTTTGCAGTTTGCTTACACAGTGACCACCAGTATACTATATATAGCAGTACGGTAGGCCACTGCTGTACCTACCTCTGTGTCGTCATTCATTAAGTATACTATCCATCTACATTCTATACCTATGGTGCATTTTATTTTGCAGTTTGCTGACACAGTGACCATCAGTATACTATATATAGCAGTACGGTAGGCCACTGCTGTACCTACCTCTGTGTCGTCATTCATTAAGTATACTATCCATCTACATTCTATACCTGTGGTGCATTTTAGTTTTGCAGTTTGCTGACACAGTGACCACCAGTATACTATATATAGCAGTACGGTAGGCCACTGCTGTACCTACCTCTGTGTCGTCATTCATAAAGTATACTATCCATCTACATTCTATACCTGTGGTGCATTTTAGTTTACTATCCTCTTTTTTTCTTTGCATCATGTGCTGTTTGGGGACAATTTTTTTTAAGTGCCATCCTATCTTGATTGACACTGCAGTGCCACTCCTAGATGGGCCAGGTGTTTGTGTCGGCCACTTGTGTCGCTTAGCTTAGTCACACCGCGACCTTGGTGCGCCTCTTTTTTTCTTTGCATCATGTGCTGTTTGGGGACAATTTTTTTGAAGTGCCATCCTGCCTGACACTGCAGTGCCACTCCTAGATGGGCCAGGTGTTTGTGTCGGCCACTTGTGTCGCTTAGCTTAGCCATCCAGCGACCTCGATGCAAATTGTAGAACTAAAAATAATATTGTGAGGTGTTCAGAATAGACTGGAAATAAATGGAAATTATGGTAATTGAGGTTAATAATACTATGGGATCAAAATGACCCCCAAATTCTATGATTTAAGCTGTTTTTTAGGGTTTTTTGAAAAAAACACCCGAATCCAAAACACACCCGAATCCGACAAAAAATTTTCGGTGAGGTTTTGCCAAAACGCGTGCGAATCCAAAACACGGCCGCGGAACCGAATCCAAAACCAAAACACAAAACCCGAAAAATGTCCGGTGCACATCACTAGCTGCGATCAACTTGGAATTACCCCCCATGTGCACTGCAGGGGGAGCAGATATAACATTTGCAGAGAGAGATAGATTTGGGGGGGGTGATATGGAAGGTAGATAGTAACTAGGTCGACATTGTCTAGGTCGACCACTATTGGTCGACAGTAACTAGGTCGACAGGGTCTCTAGGTCGACAGGTCAAAAGGTCGACATGAGTTTTTTGGTGTAATTTTCTTCGTAGAGTGACTGGGAACCCCAATTAGTGCACCGTGTCCCATTTGCTCACCATGCTTCGGGATTACCTTTCCAATCGTAGTCCACGTGGATTGTTAAGTATGAAAAAGTTCAAAAAAAGAAACAAACTGTGAAAAACTCATGTTGACCTTATGACTTGTTGACCTAGAACATGTCGACCTATAGACACTGTCGACCCAGAAACCTTGGTGACCTAGTTACTGTTGACCTAGATAGTGTCGACCTAGTTACTGTCGACCTAGAGACCGGATCCTAATTTGGGTGAGTTATTTTGTTTCTGTGCAGGTTAAATACTGGCTGCTTTATTTTTATACTGCAATTTAGATTTCAGTTTGAACACATCACACCCAAATCTAACTTTCTACACCTGTTACATCTGCCCCCCCTGCAGTGCACATGGGGGGTCATTCTGACCCATTCGCTTGCTGCGTTTTAACGCAGCAGAGCAAATGGGTCCCAACTGCGCATGCACTGGCGCCGTAGTGCGCCGGCGCATGTCAGATGGCCGAAGGCCGTAGCAGGGATACGATCGCCTCTGCCTGATTGACAGGCAGAGGTAATCGCTGGGCGGGTGGGGGCGGAACGGCGGCGTTAGCCTGCCATTTTGTGGGTTTGGTCCGGCCATTGCAGGCGTGGCTGGACCGAATGAGAGGGCGGGCCGCAGAGGCTGCGTGAAGTCACATGCAGCCTCTGCGGCCCGCCCCCCCCACCCCATTCGGTCCAGCCACACTAAAGCTGTGCTGGCCGGGAGCTACTCTTGAAGTGCAAAGGCATCGCCACTGTGCGATGCCTTTGCACTTCTGCGAGGGGGGCCTTACTGACTTGCGGGGCGGGCTAGCCATGTGCTGGGCATCGCCCAGCATGTCAGGGTAGAAGATCGTAGCTGTGCTAAATTTAGCACAGCTACGATCAACTCGGAATGACCCCCATGGTTTTGCACAACTGCTAACAAATTTGCTGCTGCAATCAACTCTGAATTATGCCCTACGTGTGCTGTGTATATGTTTAGTGCTGTCCTTCCCTCTATATATTGTTACACTGCTGGAAGGGCACTGGGACAACTTGTCCACTGGTAATAGGCTGAGTACTAGGAATCTGAAATGCAGTATTCTTGCAGAAGTGTTTAATGATGCATTAGAATATAATTGCCCTTTTTTATTTTTATGCATTTTATTTTTAAAATTTTGTATTATAATGTCTATGTTTAGTAGCATGTTTTTGATATATGTAAGCGACTATTCATATCACATTATTTCTGTTTGTAGACTGCACGACCCAGTTACTAGGCAGAACACCAACATTTTACTGAAAGGCCCCTTTTAAGATGATGTCACAGAGCTGAATGATGTCACAGAGCATGTGAAGCACAGCTCCTGCATGCAGCTCCAGAATGCACTGCGATGGCTCCAGGTAAGTGCAGCTGGAAGTTAGGATTTTGTTTATGTCTATATCTATGTGCACATTTTATTGTTCACATTGAAGACGAGTGGTCCTCGTCGAAAATGTGAAATGTGTGATTATTACACAGGCTCTTTTTGTCACATTCAAGAGAGGAAAAGGAAATATGTCCTGGGAGTGGTGCATACAGAAAAAGGATATTCATTTTATTAAAATGTAACTTTATTAGGGATTATGTGAGAAAGGTAATAAAAAGAGAAAAAATATTTTTTTTAAATGTTGAGGGAACGTTTTGTTGATCCAAATGACCCAAGGGGGTGTAACATATAGAGTAAATCCTTACTAAACATCACGGGTCTTTGCATAGCAAATTGGAGTTCTTATCACCCAGATATTTTCCCTATGACCACAATACTAGATTTTTTGATTGAAAAAGCAATCTATATTTGCATAAAGAAGCAAAAAACCTACATAGACATTACACACATGAGTACTGTGTTGCAGCACAGCTAAAACACAATACAAATGCTTATGGTTGGTATAGTACATTTGAAAAACTACAGCATAAGGCCAGAATACACTATAAATCATGTAATTTACTATGCATATAAACTTTACACAAATACAACAGTTAATAAGGCTATGGGTGTGGAGGGTAAGAGGGTGAGGGAGGGGCAATCACAAGCCCAAAGTTTGGGTTTCAAACCTGCGACAGACTGGCTCTTAATGTATAATACATGCTCTCTACCAGCTGAGACACCCAGTAATCACAAACCCAAAGCTCTATTAGGTTTCATTTACATAATACAATAATGCTGTATAATGGAGCAGATATAATTTCCTCTCATGCACAGTGCGAGTGACAGTAACAGAACATTCTGAGATCCACCTACAACACTGATATAACATGAGGAAACGTCGGAGGTGATTTCACAATCAGCCAGAAATGGCTTGGTGTGTATCAGTGTGTTAAACATCCTAGTGATATTTGGTGGACCCCTTCATTCTAAGTACAACATTCGTTACCTCTAATACCAAGAAATAAAGACACGGAGACTTGAATTTGGCAGAAAAATTGCTAGCTATTTATTTGACCCTAACCATAGCAAACCTGTAAATGAAAACTTTGTTAAGATGCCGATTCAGCCGGCATATGGTGGCAGAAAAAAGAACGGCTCTATTAAACTGACGTTAACCTTAAAATGCTAAAATCAAAACCATCCTAATTTAACTACAAACTATCAAAACGGTAATAGGTGCTAGCTCAACCCCCACAGTGACTACCCACGCTGATGGGTGCCCTGCCGCTGCCTCCCGGACGGGTGGTCGAGTGGCCAATAAGTCGATGGAGGTGAGTGCACCTAAACCACATCAAACTGTAAATCACTACAGCTTACCATACAACTACAAACTGCCGTTCTTTTCCGCCAATAAATAGCCAACGATAAAACCAGCCAACAATTCACCGCCAAGGCACTCCGTGCCAGAACCTCTACCAACAGGGCGGGAGGGCGGGAAGGCAATTCACCAACAAGAGAGAACAAAATGGCCTATCCTTCCCTATATATACTAACCCTCCCCCTTTTCCAAGGGCTGTACTTTCCTTCCAGCTAGATCCACCCCTCACAAGATGTTTAACTCATTCCTTTCCTATGCTGTCAATTCTCTCTCCTTCTGGGATGCAGGTGCCCACGTGAACCAACTGCTGGTAGGCGTATAGAAACATAGAATGTGAGGGCAGATAAGAACAGCATGGCCCATCTAGTCAGCCCATGTACACTCACACACTTACACACTACCTGCCACTATAAGCAAGGACAAAGCTACAATACTAGTTGAGTTAGATATATTTTTAACATGCATTAGGAATATGCCTGGGTAGGTAAAAAAACACTATACTATTCATAAGAGTGATCAGTATTCCTAGTGTGGTCTAATTGTTATGTGGTCCCTTATAGTCATGGGACAACAATGTTAAGGGAACATTTTATTAACTCAAAATGACCAAAAAATATGTCACGTACAGTATAGAATGAATCCTTGCAAAGTATTGTGGGTCTTTGTGTAACAAGTGGGAGTCCTTATCAACCAGATATTTGTTACTGCAATCACAGGACACGTTAGTCCACAGGCTTGTGGGTAATGTGGTACATATTACAATAGCATATCACCAGAGGTATTGATTTCTAGTGTTACTCATTCATATTAATACTGAGTGGAGCACATTGTAATAGACAGACACACACCACAATGGCGTTTTGCTAAACAGCTTTGTGAGGTCAAAGCTCGTTGTATCCCAGATCTGGATTTTATACCCCTTCTAGGTGAGTATAACCAATCCGCATATAGACTGTGATAGACAGATCTGATGACAGCGCCGCATCCCTGATGGACGAGATGGTGTCCAACCATGGACCGCACAGTATCGGTCAGGAGGGGTTTGCCACCGAGGCTATAATGAGTTCATCCAAATATGGAGTAATCCAGCGCCTATGCTCAGACACCCATTCCAGTATTCGGGACACATTTGTCCCCATTCACACGTATGCTGCGGATGAATTGCTCACCTCATCCGCTAAGTCCAAGCAGGTAGGGAGGGCAGTAAAAGTTTGGTTCTCAGGCCACATGATCGGGATTACCATTCTGTGTATAGTCATGAATTCAGGATTCTACATCGATAGTTGATCTATTGCCGATAAGATGTAACCTTTATAAGTATATGGATGTATATATCGTTAGTAGGAATTCTGTGGGTCATTCCGCTTTGTTGCTGCGGTGCGAAAGGGTCCGGAATGCGCATGCGCAGCGTCCGCGACATTGCCCGGCGACAGGGGTCCCCAGGTTACGTTGCGTCCTACGAAGGAAGCAGTTGCAGAGCCGACCGCAAAGAAGATTGACAGAAAGAAGGCGTACCTGGGCGGATCAGGACCATTTGAGACCGTTTTCGGGGAGTGGAGAAGAAAACACAGGCGTGTCCAGCAGAACGGAGGGCGGATGTCTGACGTCAAAGCCGGCCCCAGTATCGCAGAGATCGTCGCACAGGGTAAGTATGTCCAGGCCCAGTCTACTTTTGCATTACATTTTTTTAGCTTAGCAGGGCTGCACACGTGATCGCAGCCCTGCTAAGCTAAAATACACTCCCCCATAGGCGTGTACTAGTTGGTCGCAGCAGCAGCAAAAAGTTTCTGGCTGTGATCAACTCGGAATGACCACCTCTGTCTCTCTCTATCCAAAATGGTACATGCATTTTTTAATATAAAAAATACCAATATTGGGTAAGCATCCAAATGTATAAATGTAAATAGATTTTTATTTAAAAATGGCAATGACAAGTAAAAAATGCTAATATGTCTCAATGTAATTCTAATATAAAATAAATGAAATGACAAACAATAAATTATTATATAGTGCAAAACATAATATCATGATAATATAGTGGTGTTAAGGTCTGACAGTAATATGGGAAGGATTTGATTTCCTGTACATAACTCAATAGTGAAAATGACCTCATCTTTGATTAAATAAAATACATGATAAATGTTAAGTGTGTTTACTAATTAATAAAAATATTCATACAATTAGAATATGTCACTATATAGGTGACATAATAAGAATGTGTATCTAGTGAGTGTGAAAATCTATTTGATCGAAAGGAAAGACAATTATTATTTATAACTTAAATGTTATGTTGATGAGCAGGATGGTTTGCCGGTGGGCTGAGCTCCATCCTCTCTGTGGTGGCCGTGCTCTCCCTCCCCCACAACGCTGGCCGATTATTCTACTGCTGCCGCTGGACTCGCTGGAGCCACGGCTATGAAGTTGGTGGATGCTACCCACTATGCAAATAAACTAGCCGCAGCCAGCGCAGTGAGACGCACCACACATATCCAGGCCGACGGCCTCTCACTGCGCTGGGTTATTTGCATAGTGGGCGGCATCCAGCAACTTCTCATAGCCGTGGCTCCAGCGAGTATCTGCTGTGGAGTGCGGAGTCTGTGGATATGATGGCGAAGAACAGCAGTTTTCTACCTGCTGCTGACCTCAGCTCTGAGCATGGACGCCAGCGCAAGGAAACAGGACCTTGGTAAATTGGAAGGGGGCTGGCCGGCTTTACTGATGGGCGGCAGCCCCTGTATTACTCACTACCCTAGTTCTCTCCAACCCCTCGCTCACACACTGACACACAGTCCCCTATACACACACACACACACACACACACACACACACACACACAGCACCTCACTGACACACAGCCCCCTGTACCCAGCCTCTCACCAGCACCTCACACACTGCCTCCTGTACCCACCACCACACACACTGCCCCCTGTACCCTGCACCTCACACACTGACACACAGCCCCCTGCACCCATCCTCTCACCAGCACCTCACACACTGCCCCCTGTACCCAGCACCACACACACTGCCCCCTGCACCCAGCACCACACACACCCACACACACTGACAGACAGCCCCCTGCACCCATCCTCTCACCAGCACCTCACACACTGCCCCCTGTACCCGGCACCACACACACTGCCCCCTGCACCCAGCACCACACACACTGACAGACAGCCCCCTGCACCCAGCCTCTCAAAAGCACCTCACACACTGCCCCCTGTACCCAGCACTACACACACTGACAGACAGCCCTCGGCACCCAGCCTCTCACCATTACCTCACACACTGACACACAACTCCCTGCATCCACCCTCTCACCAGCACCTCACACACTGCCCCCTGTACCCAGCCTCACAAACACTACCACACTGCTCCCTGCACCCAGCACCACACACACTGACAGACAGCCCCCCTGCACCCAGACTCTCACCAGCACCTCGCACACTGCCTACTGTACCCAGCACCTCACCCCGTCTTCCTGCGACTCTCCTCGTCTCTGCTCCCGCATCTCACTAAGACTTTTTTTAAACTCGAATTGAGATGGTCGAAAAGGGGGCCAAAACCTGACGCTTTTGGCCCTGTTTTCTACACAAGCAAGTGGATCAGCAGCTATTCCGCCGATCCACGGGCTTTTCGACAAGTCGAATTCCTCAACTTGTCGAATAATTTGGGGCTAGATTGAATAGTTCAGAACACTTTCTGACCTAAAAAAGTCGAAAACTGATGTCTTTTCGACAGACGGCATCTTTCGACTTCAATTGAATATACCCCATAATGTTGCTGCATATTAAAAGTTATAATGGTGATGCATAACAGTGTAATATATGTATATAATACACAGTCCTCATCTATAAGAATGTTAAATCATAAAGTAAAACTGTACAAGAGAACCATGGATAACAGTGATACGGAAAATATTAAACAGGTACAATATACTTTGGCAGATAATATGTAACTGTGTTACCAAATAATGTTATAATGTAATATAATACTGCAGATGTGAACAGTTTTTAAACCGTGATAAATAATATTTAAATCTAGGAAACTAATACTGTGCGTATAACACATTATGACCATTTTGCATATTAATTTAATAGTTGTAGAGGTGTGCAGGGATCCTGATGGTGGACTCTTTGGAACCCCGGGATCTTTAAGATAAATTTTCTGCATGAGAAACTCTATTCATAGTGTTGTAGCAGGAAGTGTCTACTTGTCGACATCTGTTAGTAGCACTTACCTGTCCAAAGAAGGATCATTCCATGAAGTTTGACAACAACGCTGGACCTTTGGCCCCTGAGAAGACACTGTTTCTCATTTTTTAAAGGCATACTAGGTATTCAATTATCCGCAAATTCGCGACAATTTTTCACCCGAAAATTTTTCGCAGCAATTGGGCAAAAATTGCCGCAAAAATACTCCGTTTTTCGACCTATTTAATTCCAAACGGGTTTCACGTGAAAATTCTTGCAGTGAAAAGTGCAGGTGAAAATGGGGAAATCAGCCTGTACACCAAAAAATGCTAAACTAACATAGGAAAACAGAAGAGAAGTGTGTTAGAGATCACATTAGAGCGTTTTTGGGGACTTAAATTGTGTGAAATGGCTGTTATATGCATTTTTTAAAAATATGCAAAAAAATGATAGAAAGCAAGTTTTTTGAGCAAAATAAATGCTCTCATTAAATTTGGGGTACATGAAAATGGGTATAAGTATATATTTGGGTCATTTTAGGGTACTTAAAAAAAAGTGGAAATAGACCGATTACTCCCATATGCAAGCCTAAAAACACCTGTCCCACTCATAAAGCACCCCAATATACCTGTCCCATACCTTGAACCCCAATTTCCATCACTTTGTACTTTTTCACCCCAAAAATGACATGTCATTATTGGCCAATTAAAAATAATTAAAAAAACCTAAACGTGCCTAATTAGTCATTAAGGGGGGTGTCCCAGGAGTTCTGTACCATATCCAAACATTTTTACCTTAAAATAGTGACTTTTCCCAACTTTTCACCTGCTTCAGAGTAGGTGAAGTGAAATTAGTGAAAAAATGATCACCGATAAATTTTCCAGGAAAATTGAATAGGCTGTAATTGCGTTTCGCGGGAAAAGTCCGGATTTTCACGCGAAAACCGGACTTTTCACGCGAAAAGTCTGTTATCGCTGCTAATTGAATATACCCCTTAATCTATAAAGATTCGTACTAAGTTGGTCAAAAAACGTGATTTTAAATTGGCATCATTTTTTGAGCCAATCCGGACTTTTTGCAATAAACAATCACAGTTTGTCAGTGAGCAAATCATGGATTGCGTGTTATTGAGCCTCGTTTTCACTCTTTCATTTCTTATCTGGTACTAGAAAAGAAAAGCTCAGTCCAACAGTGGCGGTGAAAAACAGAATATCTTTAGAATAACCGTGCCCTATAATCCAACCAATAATTATGCATAAACACAATACCTAACTATTATATACACAATGATGCCACATTTTAACAATGTATAGGTCTAATACATCATTTTAGTGCCTCAACAAATAACAGTGTATGTACCTAATACTTAAAAATGCTTTAACCTAAGGCATAACAATACTTTATACAGAGTCAACAGTATGTAAATCAACAACATATGAGTGTTAAATAACTTTTTTTTACATAATCCTGCTGATTCTTAAAACTTATAATTGTGATGCATAACAGTGTAATATATGTATATAATACACAGTCCTGTTACATTCTATAACTCATATATAAGAATGCTAAATCATGAAGTAAAGGATAACCATGCATAACAGTGATATATGAAAATTGTTAACAGGTACAAAATGCTTTGGCAGTTAATATGATGTTACTGTGTTATCAACTAATATTATAATGCAATATAATATAGCAGCTGTGTACAATTTAAGCAGTGATCATTAAATATAGGAAATTAATACTATGTCATATAACACGTTATGACCATTGTGCATACTGTATTAATGTAATACATGCAGAGGTGTGGCAGAATTCCTGATGTGGGAATCTATGGATCCCCAGGATCGTTAGGATGAATTTGCTGCATGAGAAATTATGTTTATAGTATTGTAGCAGGAAGTGTCTGCTTGTTTACATCTGTTAATAGCACTTACCTATCTGAAGAAGGATCATTCCATGAAGGTTGGGACACTGTTACTCATTTTCTGAAAGCTTTAATCAATAAATATTTATACTCAGTCAGCAAACGTTATTTTAAATTGGTACTGTTTTTGAGCCAATCAAGACTTCTTTCAATAAACAATCACAGTTTGTCACAGTGAGCATATCATGGATTGTGTATTATTGAGCCTCTTTTTCACTCTTTCATTTCTTATCTGGTACTAGTTTCAGTCATGTAACACTTTAACTATTGCGCATATTAACATAATACTTGTAGAGGTTTGGCAGGGTTCCTGATGTGAAACTCTTTGAAACTCCATGATCATTTTGATGAATTTGCTGCAGAAGATAATCTTTTCATGGTATTATAGCCGGAAGTGTCTGCTTGTCGAAGTCTGCTAGTAGCACTTTCCTGTCCGAGGAAGGATCATTCCATGAAGGTTGCCACCACTGCTGGATCTTTGGCCCCTGACAAGACACTGACACTGATTTTTTTGAACGCTTTAATCAATAAAGATTTATACTCAGTTGGTCAGCAAACCTTATTTTAAATTGGCACCATTTTTGAGCCAATCAAGTCTTCTTGCAATAAACAATCACAGTTTGTCACAGTGAGCATATCATGGATTGCGTGTTATTGAGCCTCTTTTTCACTCTTTCATTTCTTATCTGGTACTAGTTTCAGTCATGTAACACTTTAACTATTGTGCATTTTAACGTAATACTTGTAGAGGTTTGGCAGGGTTCCTGATGTGAAACTCTTTGAAACTCCATGATCATTTTGATGAATTTGCTGCATAAGATAATCTTTTCATGGTATTATAGCAGGAAGTTTCTGCTTATCGACGTCTGCTAGTAGCACTTTCCTGTCCGAGGAAGGATCATTCCATGAAGGTAGCCACCACCGCTGGAACTTTGGCCCCTGAGAAGACATTGTTACTGATTTTTTTAAAGCTTTAATCAATAAAGATTTATTCTCAGTTGGTCAGCAAACGTTATTTTTAATTGGCACCATTTTTGAGCCAATCAAGACTTCTTGCAATAAACAAGCACAGTTTGTCACAATGAGCAAATCATGGATTGCGTGTTATTGAGCCTCTTTTTCACTCTTTCATTTCTTATCTGGTACTAGTAAGAAAAGCTCAGTCCAACAGTGGCGGTGAAAAACAGAATATCTTTAGAATAACCGTGCCCTATAATCCAACCAATAATTATGCATAAACTCAAAACCTAACTATTATATACACAATGATGCCACATTTTAACAATGTATAGGTCTATTACATCATTTTAGTCCCTCAACATATAACAGTGTATGTACCTAATACTTAAAAATGCATTAACCTAAGGCATAACAATACTTTATACAGAGTCAACAGTATGTAATTCAACAACATATGAGTGTTACATAACTTTTTCTTACATAATCCTACTGATTCTTAAAATTTATAATTGTGATGCATAACAGTGTAATATATGTATATAATACACAGTCCTGTTACATTCTATAACTCATATATAAGAATGCTAAATCATGAAGTAAAGGATAACCATGCATAACAGTGATACATGAAAATTGTAAACGGGTACAAAATGCTTTGGCAGTTAATATGATGTTATTGTGTTATCAACTAATATTATAATGCAATATAATATAGCAGCTGTGTACAATTTAAGCAGTGATCATTAAATATAGGAAATTAATACTATGTCATATAACACGTTATGACCATTGTGCATACTGTATTAATGTAATACATGCAGAGGTGTGGCA
Organism: Pseudophryne corroboree; assembly: GCF_028390025.1. Lineage (NCBI taxonomy): Eukaryota > Metazoa > Chordata > Amphibia > Anura > Myobatrachidae > Pseudophryne > Pseudophryne corroboree. The sequence goes on along the minus strand of NC_086445.1, from coordinate 826,332,423 downwards.
GTGTTCCTGATGTGGGAATCTATGGATCCCCAGGATCATTAGGATGAATTTGCTGAATGAGAAATTATGTTTATAGTATTGTAGTAGGAAGTGTCTGCTTGTTTACGTCTGTTAATAGCACTTACCTATCCGAAGAAGGATCATTCCATGAAGGTTGCCACCACCGCTGGATCTTTGGCCCCTGAGAAGACACTGTTACTGATTTTTTGGATGCTTTAATCAATAAAGATTTATACTCAGTTGGTCAGCAAACCTTATTTTAAATTGGCACCATTTTTGAGCCAATTAAGTCTTCTTGCAATAAACAATCACAGTTTGTCACAGTGAGCATATCATGGATTGAGTATTATTGAGCCTCTTTTTCACTCTTTAATTTCTTATCTGGTACTAGTTTCAGTCATGTAACACTAACTATTGTGCATTTTAACGTAATACTTGTAGAGGTATGGCAGGGTTCCTGATGTGAAACACTTTGAAACTCCATGATCATTTTGATGAATTTGCTGCATAAGATAATCTTTTCATGGTATTATAGCCGGAAGTGTCTGCTTGTCAACGTGTTCTAGTAGCACTTTCATGTCCGAGGAAGGATCATTCCATGAAGGTTGCCACCACCGCTGGATCTTTGGCCCCTGAGAAGACATTGTTACTGATTTTTTTAAAGCTTTAATCAATAAAGATTTATACTCAGTTGGTCAGCAAACGTTATTTTAAATTGGCACCATTTTTGAGCCAATTAATTCTTCTTGCAATAAACAATCACAGTTTGTCAGAGAGCAAATCATGGGTTGCGTGTTATTGAACCTCTTTTTCACTCTTTCATTTCTTATCTGGTACTAGTAAGAAAAGCTCAGTCCAACAGTGGAGGTGAAAAACAGAATATCTATAGAATAACCGTGCCCTATAATCCAACCAATAATTATGCATAAACACAATACCTAACTATTATATACACAATGATGCCACATTTTAACAATGTATAGGTCTAATGGGTGGTATTCATGTGACCGCCGGTCTGCTGACCGACAGTCACATGACCTCCTCCACCATCCCGCCGGCTCAGTATCCCGATGGTGGGCATGCCGATCAACAGGGACTATTTCCACTCGTGGGTGTCCACTACACCCATATAGTGGGAATAGTACCCGTGGCGACCTCAGGTCGCCACCGAGCCCGCAGCGTGGCGAGCACAGTGAGCCCGCAAGGGGTTTGCTGCACTCGCCCCTCCCCGCTGGGATCCCAGCGTCGGTATGCTGCCGGGATCCCGGCGTCGGTAAGCTGACCGGCGGTCAGGAGACCGCCGGTCAGCCTTACTACACCCGGTCTAATACATCATTTTAGTGCCTCACCAAATAACAGTGTATTTACCTAATACTTAAAAATGCTTTAAACTAAGGCATAACAATACTTTATACAGAATCAACAGTATGTAAATCAACAACATATGAGTGTTACATAACTTTTTCTTACATAATCCTACTGAATCTTAAAACTTATAATTGTGATGCATAACAGTGATACATGAAAATTGTAAACAGGTACAAAATGCTTTGGCAGTTAATATGATGTTACTGTGTTATCAAATAATATTATTATTCAATATAATATAGTAGCTGTGTATAATTTAAGCAGTGATCATTAAAAATAGTTAATTAATACTATGTCATATAACACGTTATGACCATTGTATGTATTAATTAATGTATTAATGTAATACATGCAGAGGTGTGGCAGTGTTCCTGATGTGGGAATCTATAGATCCCCAGGATCGTTAGGATGAATTTGCTGCATGAGAAATTATGTTTATAGTATTGTAGCAGGAAGTGTCTGCTTGTTTACATCTGTTAATAGCACTTACCTATCCGAAGAAGGATCAATCCATGAAGGCTGTGACCACCGCTGGATCTTTGGCACCTGAGAAGACACTGTTTCTCATTTTTTGAAAGCTTTAATCAATAAATATTTATACTCAGCTGGTCAGCAAACGTTATTTAAAATTGTTACCGTTTTTGAGCCAATCAAGACTTCTTTCAATAAACAATCACAGTTTGTCACAGTGAGCATATCATGGATTGCGTATTATTGAGCCTCTTTTTCACTCTTTCATTTCTTATCTGGTACTAGTTTCAGTCATGTAACACTAACTATTGTGCATTTTAACGTAATACTTGTAGAGGTTTGGCAGGGTTCCTGATGTCAAACTCTTTGAAATTCAATAATCATTTCGATAAATTTGCTGCATAAGATAATCTTTTCATGGTATTATAGCCGGAAGTGTCTGCTTTTCGACGTCTGCTAGTATCACTTTCGTGTCCGAGGAAGGATCATTCCATGAAGGTTGCCACCACCGCTGGATCTTTGGCCCCTGAGAAGACATTGTTACTGATTTTTTGAAAGCTTTAATCAATAAAGATTTATACTCAGTTGCAGTGCCGTAACTAGGCATTTTAGCGCTGTGTGCAAGAAACGACATTGGCGCGCCCTCCCCCTATGAAAGATAGGGGCAATGCGCGCTGTAGGCACGTGAAAAATATATAGGAGCGTGGCTTCATGGGGAAGGGGCGTGGCCACAAAATAATAGCAATTCTTACTACGGTGCACAGTAGTCTCCATTATTCAAATTACGCTGCACAGTAGCGCCACTACACCAGGTAGAGCCCCTTTTATACATTACAGCAGACAGCGTCCCCCTTTTTACACATTACAGCAGACAGTCCCCCTTTTTACACATTGCGGCAGCCAGTCCCCCTTTTTACACATTGAGGCAGCCAGTCCCCCTTTTTACACATTGCGGCAGCCAGTCCCCCTTTTTACAGATTGCGGCAGCCAGGCCCCCTTTTTACACATTGCGGCAGCCAGGCCCCCTTTTTACACATTGCAGCAGCCATTTCCCCTTTTTACACATTGCGGCAGCCAGGCCCCCTTTTTACACATTGCGGCAGCCAGTCCCCCTTTTTACACATTGCGGCAGCCAGGCCCCCTTTTTACACATTGCGGCAGCCAGGACCCCTTTTTACACATTATGGCAGACGGTGTCCCCCAGAGAGAGAGAGAGAGAAAAAGAGAGAGAGAGAGAGAGAGAAAGAGAGAAAGGGATATACTTACCTTCTCCCCGCTGACAGGCTCCTCGTGCTTGCATCTCCCTCTGTGCAGGCATCGGACAAGGAGGAGGAGGGAGGGGGACTGGAGCCGCAGCAGCGCTATGTCATTGGTAGTAAGCGCCGCTGCAGCATCCCTCTCTCCTTCCGTATTGGTTGCCTGGCGCTGCTGTGGATGCTGGGATGGAGGAACCGCATCCCAGCATCCACAGCAGCGCCGGGCAGCCTATACGGAAGGAGAGGGGGATGCTGCAGCGGCGCTTACTACCAATGAAATAGCGCTGCTGCGGCTCCAGTCCGCCTCCCTCCTTCTCCGCTGCCTCTGGCGCTTCTCTCTCCTCCAGCGCGGCTGCGGCGCACGGCGCGGACTTCAGAGGCGGCATGTAATGAGTCAATTTGACTCATTACATGCCGCTGGCCGTGCGCCCTCAGGGCAACTGCGCTGTGTGCCAAGCCCACTTGGCACACACGTAGTTACGGCCCTGCTCAGTTGGTCAGCAAACGTTATTTTAAATTTTTACCATTTTTGAGCCAATAAAGAATTCTTGCAATAAACAATCACAGTTTGTCAGTGAGCAAATCATGGATTGCGTGTTATTGAGCCTCTTTTTCACTCTTTCATTTCTTATCTGGTACTAGTAAGAAAAGCTCAGTCCAACAGTGGCGGTGAAAAACAGAATTTCTTTTGAATAACCGTGCCCTATAATCCAACCAATAATTATGCATAAACACAAAACCTAACTATTATATACACAATGATCCCACATTTTAACAATGTATAGGCCTAATATATCATTTTAGTTCCTCAACAAATAACAGTGTATGTACATAATACTTAAAAATGCTATAACCTAAGGCATAACAATACTTTATACAAAGTCAACAGTATGTAAATCAACAACATATGAGTGTTACATAACTTTTTCTTACAGTATCCTGCTGATTCTTCAAACTTATAATTGTGATGCATAACAGTGTAATATATGTATATAATACACAGTCCTGTTACATTCTATAACTCATATATAAGAATGCTAAATCATGAAGTAAAGGATAACCATGCATAACAGTGATACATGAAAATTGTAAACAGGTACAAAATGCTTTGGCAGTTGATATGATGTTACTGTGTTATCAAGTAATGTCATAATGCAATATAATATAGCAGCTGTGTACAATTTAAGCAGTGATCATTAAATATAGGAAATTAATACTATGTCATATAACACGTTATGACAATTGTGCATATTAATGTAATACATGCAGAGGTGTGGCAGTGTTCCTGATGTGGGAATCTATGGTTTCCCAGGATGGTTAAGATGAATTGGCTGCATGAGAAATTATGTTTATAGTATTGTAGCAGGAAGTGTCTGCTTACTTACATCTGTTAATAGCACTTACCTATCCGAAGAAGGATCATTCCATGAAGGTTGTGACCACCGCTGGATCTTTGGCACCTGAGAAGACACTGTTACTCATTTTCTGAAAACTTTAATCAATAAATATTTATACTCAGCTGGTCAGCAAACGTTATTTTAAATTGGTACCGTTTTTGAGCCAATCAAGACTTCTTTCAATAAACAATCACAGTTTGTCACAGTGAGCATATCATGGATTGGGTATTATTGAGCCTCTTTTTCACACTTTCATTTCTTATCTGGTACTAGTTTCAGTCATGTAACACTTTAACTATTGCGCATATTAACATAATACTTGTAGAGGTTTGGCAGGGTTCCTGATGTGAAACTCTTTGGAACTCCATGATCATTTTGATGAATTTGCTGCAGAAGATAATCTTTTCATGGTATTATAGCCGGAAGTGTCTACTTGTCGAAGTCTGCTAGTAGCACTTTCCTGTCCGAGGAAGGATCATTCCATGAAGGTTGCCACCACTGCTGGATCTTTGGCCCCTGACAAGACACTGACACTGATTTTTTTGAACGCTTTAATCAATAAAGTTTTATACTCAGTTGGTCAGCAAACCTTATTTTAAATTGGCACCATTTTTGAGCCAATCAAGTCTTCTTGCAATAAACAATCACAGTTTGTCAGTGAGCAAATCATGGATTGCGTGTTATTGAGCCTCTTTTTCACTCTTTCATTTCTTATCTGGTACTAGTTTCAGTCATGTAACACTTTAACTATTGTGCATTTTAACGTAATACTTGTAGAGGTTTGGCAGGGTTCCTGATGTGAAACTCTTTAAAAACTCCATGATCATTTCAATAAATTTGCTGCAGAAGATAATCTTTTCATGGTATTATAGCCGGAAGTGTCTGCTTTTCGACGTCTGCTAGTAGCACTTTCCTGTCTGAGGAAGGATCATTCCATGAAGGTTGCCACCACCGTTGGATCTTTGACCTCTGAGAAGGCACTATTATTGATTTTTTGGATGCTTTAATCAATAAAGATTTATACTCAGTTGGTCAGCAAACCTTATTTTAAATTGGCACCATTTTTGAGCCAATCAAGTCTTCTTGCAATAAAAAATCACAGTTTGTCACAGTGAGCAAATCATGGGTTGCGTGTTATTGAGTCTCTTTTTCACTCTTTCATTTCTTATCTGGTACTAGTAAGAAAAGCTCAGTCCAACAGTTACGGTGAAAAACAGAATATCTTTAGAATAACCGTGCCCTATAATCCAGCCAATAATTATGCATAAACACAATACCTAAGTATTATATACACAATGATGCCGCATTTTAACAATGTATAGGTCTAATACATAATTTTAGTGCCTCAACAAATAACAGTGTATGTACCTAATACTTAAAAATGCTTTAACCTAAGGCATAACAATACTTTATACAGAGTCAACAGTATGTAAATCTACAACATGTTACATAACATTTTCTTACATAATCCTACTGATTCTTAAAACTTATAATTGTGATGCATAACAGTGTAATATATGTATATAATACACAGTCCTGTTACATTCTATAACTCATAAATAAGAATGCTAAATTATGAAGTAAAAGATAACCATGCATAACAGTGATACATGAAAATTGTAAACAGGTACAAAATGCTTTGGTAGTTAATATGATGTTACTGTGTTATCAACTAATATTATAATGCAATATAATATAGCAGCTGTGTACAATTTAAGCAGTGATCATTAAATATAGGAAATTAATACTATGTCATATAACACGTTATGACCATTGTGCATACTGTATTAATGTAATACATGCAGAGGTGTGGCAGTGTTCCTGATGTGGGAATCTATGGTTTCCCAGGATTGTTAGGATGAATTTGCAGCATGAGAAATTATGTTTATAATATTGAAGCATGAAGTGTCTGCTTGTTTACATCTGTTAAGAGCACTTATCTATCCGAAGAAGGATCATTCCATGAAGGTTGTGACCACCGCTGGATCTTTGGCACCTGAGAAGACACTGTTACTCATTTTCTGAAAGCTTTAATCAGTAAATATTTATACTCAGTTAGTCAGCAAACGTTATCTTAAATTGGTACCGTTTTTGAGCCAATCAAGACTTCTTTCAATAAACAATCACAGTTTGTCACAGTGAGCATATCATGGATTGCGTATTATTGAGCAGTGGCGTAACTAGAAATTTTTCTCCCCCAAGCCAAAAAATTCTTTGGCGCCCCCCCCCCCCACCCCCACCCGCCGCATAATTGGGAGCAAGAAAGGGATAAAAAGGCGCGCGCTGCAAAAAAAGGGGCGTGGTTTTGTTGGAATGGGCGTGGTTTCTCATAAAGGGGCGTGGTATTGCAGGAAAAGACTACCTTATACCCCAGTTTTGCAACCTGCACGCCCAGACGTTAGCCACCACAGGAAAGAAAAATAATCCTGATTCATGCCCCTTACATTATTTGTCATTTTTCCTCCTTATAGTAATGCCCAGTATACATTATGCCACATAATGCAATGGCCCTTAGACATTATTCCACACACAATAATGCACATGACACATTATGCCACACACCATAATGCCCCCGGCACATTATGCCACACACCGTAATGCCCCCGACACATTATGCCACACACCGTAATGCCTGTGACACATTATGCCACACACCGTAATGCCCCCGACACATTATGACAGGAATCGCAATGCCCGTTATACATTATGCTACACACTGCAATGCCCCTGATACATTATAGCACATACAATGCCTGTGACACATTATGACACACACCGCAATGACCTTGAGACATTATACCACAATGCCCGTGATATAGTATACCATACACCGTAATGCCTGTGACACATACCGCAATGCCCTGCCCGTTATACCCTATGCCACACACTGCAATGCCCGTTATGTATTATGCCACACTGCAATGACCCTGAGACATTATACCACATACCACAATGCCCGTGATATAGTATACCACACACCGTAATGCCTGACACATTATGACACACACCGCAATGTCCGTGATACATTATGCCACACACTGCAATGACCCTGAGACATTATACCACATATCACAATGCCCGCGATATAGTATACCACACACCGTAATGCCTGTGACACATTATGACACACACCGCAATGTCCGTGATACATTATGCCACACACCGTAATGCCCATTACACATTAAGTCCTACAGTAAGGCTTCTAATTACTTTTCAATTACCTTCTCGTTGTCAGGGGTTTCATGCACTGGGTGTCATGCTCGTTGCCAGGTGTTTCATGCACTGGGTGTCATGCTCGTTGTCAGGTGTTTCATGCACTGGGTGTCATGCTCGTTGCTAGGAGGTAGTCCTTGTTGCTAGGGCTGTGCTCCCAGTGCCACATATGACCCCAGTGCCAGATATTCCCCCACGGTGCCAGGTACTCACATGCCCCCGGTGCCAAATATAGCCCCCCCCATGTGCCAGGTACACATATTCCCCCCCCCCAGTGCCACATATGCCCCCAGTGCCAGATATTCCCCCCAGTGCCACATATGCCCCCAGTGCCAGATATTCCCCCCCAGTGCCACATATGCCCCCAGTGCCAGATATTCCCCCCATGCCAGATATGCCGCCAGTGCCATATATTCCCCCCCAGTGCCACATATGCCCCCAGTGCCAGATATTCCCCCCAGTGCCAGATATCCCCCCTAGTGCCAGACATCCCCCCCCAGTGCCAGACATCCCCCCCCAGTGCCATATATGCCCCAGTGCCAGACATCCCCCCCCAGTGCCAGATATCCCCCCTAGTGCCAGACATCTCCCCCCCAGTGCCATATATGCCCCAGTGCCAGACATCCCCCCCCCAGTGCCAGATATCCCCCCTAGTGCCAGACATCCCCCCCCAGTGCCATATATGCCCCAGTGCCAGATATCCCCCCCCAGTGCCATATATGCCCCAGTGCCAGACATCCCCCCCCCAGTGCCAGATATCCCCCCCCAGTGCCAGACATCCCCCCCCAGTGCTATATATGCCCCAGTGCCAGATATCCCCCCTAGTGCCAGACATCTCCCCCCCAGTGCCATATATGCCCCAGTGCCAGACATCCCCCCCCCAGTGCAAGATATCCCCCCCAGTGCCAGACATCCCCCCCCCAGTGCCATATATGCCCCAGTGCCAGACATCCCCCCCCAGTGCCATATATGCCCCAGTGCCAGACATCCCCCCCCAGTGCCAGATATCCCCCCCAGTGCCAGACATCCCCCCCAGTGCCAGATATCCCCCCCCAGTGCCATATATGCCCCAGTGCCAGATATCCCCCCTAGTGCCAGACATCTCCCCCCCAGTGCCATATATGCCCCAGTGCCAGACATCCCCCCCCAGTGCCAGATATCCCCCCCAGTGCCAGACATCCCCCCCCCAGTGCCATATATGCCCCAGTGCCAGACATCCCCCCCAGTGCCATATATGCCCCAGTGCCAGACATCCCCCCCCAGTGCCAGATATCCCCCCCAGTGCCAGACATCCCCCCCCAGTGCCAGATATCCCCCCCCAGTGCCATATATGCCCCAGTGCCAGATATCCCCCCTAGTGCCAGACATCTCCCCCCCAGTGCCATATATGCCCCAGTGCCAGACATCCCCCCCCAGTGCCAGATATCCCCCCCAGTGCCAGACATCCCCCCCCCAGTGCCATATATGCCCCAGTGCCAGATATCCCCCCTAGTGCCAGACATCTCCCCCCCAGTGCCATATATGCCCCAGTGCCAGACATCCCCCCCCAGTGCCAGATATCCCCCCCAGTGCCAGACATCCCCCCCAGTGCCAGATATCCCCCCCCAGTGCCATATATGCCCCAGTGCCAGATATCCCCCCTAGTGCCAGACATCTCCCCCCCAGTGCCATATATGCCCCAGTGCCAGACATCCCCCCCCAGTGCCAGATATTCCCCCCAGTGCCGCCGTCGCCACCGCTTATTGGAGGGACACGGAGGGCACAGATCGCCTCTCCTGTGTCCCTCCTGCTGCATCATCTCCGGCGGCCGCGGGTCTAATAGGGGGAAGTGCCGTCCGTGAGCCAATTAGAGATCACGGACGGCACTTCCCCCTATTAGACCCGCGGCCGCCGGAGATGATGCAGGAGGGACACAGGAGAGGCACACGCTGTGCCGTCCGTGTCCCTCCAACAAGCGGCGGCGGGAAGGAGAAAGCAGACTGACATGCGGGCGCTCGTCCGCATGTCAGTCTGCTGTAATCAGTGGCGCCCCCGCAGCCCCTCGCCCCCAAGCCACCGCGAGGACTGCGGGGGCAGTAGTTACGCCACTGTTATTGAGCCTCTTTTTCACTCTTTCATTTCTTATTTGGTACTAGTTTAAGCCATGTAACACTTTAACTATTGTGCATTTTAACGTAATACTTGTAGAGGTTTGGCAGGGTTCCTGATGTGAAACTCTTTGAAACTCCATGATCATTTTGATGAATTTGCTGCAGAAGATAATCTTTTCATGGTATTATAGCCGGAAGTGTCTGCTTGTCAACGTATGCTAGTAGCACTTTCCTGTCCGAAGAAGGATCATTCCATGAAGGTAGCCACCACCGCTGGAACTTTGGCCACTGAGAAAACACTGACACTGATTTTTTGAATGCTTTAATCAATAAAGATTTATACTCAGTTGGTCAGCAAACCTTATTTTAAATTGGCACCATTTTTGAGCCAATTAAGTCTTCTTGCAATAAACAATCACAGTTTGTCAGTGAGCAAATCATGGATTGCGTGTTATTGTGCCTCTTTTTCAGTCTTTAATTTCTTATCTGGTACTAGTAAGAAAAGCTCAGTCCAACAGTGGCGGTGAAAAACAGAATATCTTTAGAATAACCGTTCATTATAATCCAACCAATGATAATGCATTAACACAATACCTAACTATTATATACACAATGATGCCACATTTTAACAATGTATAGGTCTAATACATCATTTTAGTGCCTCAACAAATAACAGTGTATGTACCTAATACTTAAAAATGCTTTTACCTAAGGCATAACAATACTTTATACAGAGTCAACAGTATGTAAATCAACAACATATGAGTGTTACATAACTTTATAATCCTACTAATTCTTAAAACTTATAATTGTGATGCATAACAGTGTAATATATGTATATAATACACAGTCCTATTACATTCTATAACTCATATATAAGAATACTAAAACATGAAGTGAAAGGTAACCATGCATAACAGTGATACATGAAAATTGTAAACAGGTACAAAATGCTTTGGCAGTTAATATGATGTTACTGTGTTATCAACTAATATTATAATGCAATATAATATAGCAGCTGTGTACAATTTAAGCAGTGATCATTAAATATAGGAAATTAATACTATGTCATATAACACGTTATGACCATTGTGCATACTGTATTAATGTAATACATGCAGAGGTGTGGCAGAGTTCCTGATGTGGGAATCTATGGATCCCCAGGATAGTTAGGATGAATTTGCTGCATGAGAAATTATGTTTATAGTATTGTAGCAGGAAGTGTCTGCTTGTTACATCTGTTAATAGCACTTACCTATCCGAAGAAGGATCATTCCATGAAGGTTGTGACCACCGCTGGATCTTTGGCACCTGAGAAGACACTGTTACTCATTTTCTGAAAGCTTTAATCAATAAATATTTATCCTCAGTTAGTCAGCAAACGTTATTTTAAATTGGTACTGTTTTTGAGCCAATCAAGACTTCTTTCAATAAACAATCACAGTTTGTCACAGTGAGCATATCATGGATTGTGTATTATTGAGCCTCTTTTTCACACTTTCATTTCTTATCTGGTACTAGTTTCAGTCATGTAACACTTTAACTATTGCGCATATTAACATAATACTTGTAGAGGTTTGGCAGGGTTCCTGATGTGAAACTCTTTGAAACTCCATGATCATTTTGATGAATTTGCTGCAGAAGATAATCTTTTCATGGTATTATAGCCGGAAGTGTCTGCTTGTCGAAGTCTGCTAGTAGCACTTTCCTGTCCGAGGAAGGATCATTCCATGAAGGTTGCCACCACTGCTGGATCTTTGGCCCCTGACAAGACACTGACACTGATTTTTTTGAACGCTTTAATCAATAAAGATTTATACTCAGTTGGTCAGCAAACCTTATTTTAAATTGGCACCATTTTTGAGCCAATCAAGTCTTCTTGCAATAAACAATCACAGTTTGTCAGAGAGCAAATCATGGATTGCGTGTTATTGAGCCTCTTTTTCACTCTTTCATTTCTTATCTGGTACTAGTTTCAGTCATGTAACACTTTAACTATTGTGCATTTTAACGTAATACTTGTAGAGGTTTGGCAGGGTTCCTGATGTGAAACTCTTTGAAACTCCATGATCATTTTGATAAATTTGCTGCAGATGATAATCTTTTCATGGTATTATAGCCGGAAGTGTCTGCTTGTCGACGTCTGCTAGTAGCACATTCCTGTCTGAGGAAGGATCATTCCATGAAGGTTGCCACCACCGCTGGATCTTTGACCTCTGAGAAGACACTATTACTGATTTTTTGGATGCTTTAATCAATAAAGATTTATACTCAGTTGGTCAGCAAACCTTATTTTAAATTGGCACCATTTTTGAGCCAATTAAGTCTTCTTGCAATAAAAAAATCACAGTTTGTCACAGTGAGCAAATCATGGATTGCGTGTTATTGAGTCTCTTTTTCACTCTTTCATTTCTTATCTGGTACTAGTAAGAAAAGCTCAGTCCAACAGTTACGGTGAAAAACAGAATATCTTTAGAATAACCGTGCCCTATAATCCAACCAATAATTATGCATAAACACAATACCTAAGTATTATATACACAATGATGCCGCATTTTAACAATGTATAGGTCTAATACATCATTTTAGTGCCTCAACAAATAACAGTGTATGTACCTATTACTTAAAAATGCTTTAACCTAAAGCATAACAATACTTTATACAGAGTCAACAGTATGTAAATCTACAACATATGAGTGTTACATAACATTTTCTTACATAATTCTACTGATTCTTAAAACTTATAATTGTGATGCATAACAGTGTAATATATGTATATAATACACAGTCCTGTTACATTCTATAACTCATAAATAAGAATGCTAAATTATGAAGTAAAAGATAACCATGCATAACAGTGATACATGAAAATTGTAAACAGGTACAAAATGCTTTGGTAGTTAATATGATGTTACTGTGTTATCAACTAATATTATAATGCAATATAGCAGCTGTGTACAATTTAAGCAGTGATCATTAAATATAGGAAATTAATACTATGTCATATAACACGTTATGACCATTGTGCATACTGTATTAATGTAATACATGCAGAGGTGTGGCAGTGTTCCTGATGTGGGAATCTATGGTTTCCCAGGATTGTTAGGATGAATTTGCAGCATGAGAAATTATGTTTATAGTATTGTAGCATGAAGTGTCTGCTTGTTTACATCTGTTAATAGCACTTACCTATCCGAAGAAGGATCATTCCATGAAGGTTGTGACCACCGCTGGATCTTTGGCACCTGAGAGGACACTATTACTGATTTTTTGGATGCTTTAATCAATAAAGATTTATACTCAGTTGGTCAGCAACCTTATTTTAAATTGGCACCATTTTTGAGCCAATCAAGTCTTCTTGCAATAAACAATCACAGTTTGTCAGTGAGCAAATCATGGATTGCGTGTTATTGAGCCTCTTTTTCACTCTTTCATTTCTTATCTGGTACTAGTTTTAGTCATGTAACACTTTAACTATTGTGCATTTTAATGTAATACTTGTAGAGGTTTGGCAGGGTTCCTGATGTGAAACTCTTTGAAACCCAATGATCATTTTGATAAATTTGCTGCAGAAGATAATCTTTTCATGGTATTATAGCCGTAAGTGTCTGCTTGTCGACGTCTGCTAGTAGCACTTTCCTGTCTGAGGAAGGATCATTCCATGAAGGTTGCCACCACCGCTGGATCTTTGACCTCTGAGAAGACACTATTACTGATTTTTTGGATGCTTTAATCAATAAAAATTTATACTCAGTTGGTCAGCAAACCTTATTTTAAATTGGCACCATTTTTGAGCCAATCAAGTCTTCTCGCAATAATAAAATCACAGTTTGTCACAGTGAGCAAATCATGTATTGCGTGTTATTGAGTCTCTTTTTCACTCTTTCATTTCTTATCTGGTACTAGTAAGAAAAGCTCAGTCCAACAGTTACGGTGAAAAACAGAATATCTTTAGAATAACCATGCCCTATAATCCAACCAATAATTATGCATAAACACAATACCTAAGTATTATATACACAATGATGCCGCATTTTAACAATGTATAGGTCTAATACATCATTTTAGTGCCTCAACAAATAACAGTGTATGTACCTATTACTTAAAAATGCTTTAACCTAAGGCATAACAATACTTTATACAGAGTCAACAGTATGTAAATCTACAACATATTAGTGTTACATAACATTCTCTTACATAATCCTACTGATTCTTAAAACTTATAATTGTGATGCATAACAGTGTAATATATGTATATAATACACAGTCCTGTTACATTCTATAACTCATAAATAAGAATGCTAAATTATGAAGTAAAAGATAACCATGCATAACAGTGATATATGAAAATTGTAAACAGGTACAAAATGCTTTGGTAGTTAATATGATGTTACTGTGTTATCAACTAATATTATAATGCAATATAATATAGCAGCTGTGTACAATTTAAGCAGTGATCATTAAATATAGGAAATTAATACTATGTCATATAACACGTTATGACCATTGTGCATACTGTATTAATGTAATACATGCAGAGGTGTGGCAGTGTTCCTGATGTGGGAATCTATGGTTTCCCAGGATCGTTAGGATGAATTTGCTGAATGAGAAATTATGTTTATAGTATTGTAGCAGGAAGTGTCTGCTTGTTTACATCTGTTAATAGCACTTACCTATCCGAAGAAGGATCATTCCATGAAGGTTGTGACCACCGCTGGATCTTTGGCACCTGAGAAGACACTGTTACTCATTTTCTGAAAGCTTTAATCAATAAATATTTATACTCAGTTGGTCAGCAAACGCTATCTTAAATTGGTACCGTTTTTGAGCCAATCAAGACTTCTTTCAATAAACAATCACAGTTTCTCACAATGAGCATATCATGGATTACGTATTATTGAGCCTCTTTTTCACTCTTTCATTTCTTATCTGGTACTAGTTTAAGTCATGTAACACTTTAACTATTGTGCATTTTAACGTAATACTTGTAGAGGTTTGGCAGGGTTCCTGATGTGAAACTCTTTGATCATTTTGATGAATTTGCTGCAGAAGATAATCTTTTCATGGTATTATAGCCGGAAGTGTCTGCTTGTCAACGTCTGCTAGTAGCACTTTCCTGTCCGAGGAAGGATCATTCCATGAAGGTTGCCACCACCGCTAAATCTTTGGCCCCTGAGAAGACACTGTTACTGATTTTTTGAAAGCTTTAATCAATAAAGATTTTTACTCAGTTGGTCAGCAAACCTTATTTTAAAATGGCCCCATTTTTGAGCCAATTAAGTCTTCTTGCAATAAACAATCACAGTTTGTCAGTGAGCAAATCACGGATTGTGTGTTATTGAGTCTCTTTTTCACTCTTTCATTTCTTATCTGGTACTAGTAAGAAAAGCTCATTCCAACAGTTACGGTGAAAAACAGAATATCTTTTGAATAACCAAGCCCTATATTCCAACCAATAATTATGCATAAACACAATACCTAAGTATTACATACACAATTATGCCGCATTTTAACAATGTATAGGTCTAATACATCATTTTAGTGCCTCAACAAATAACAGTGTATGTACCTAATACTTAAAAATGCTTTAACCTAAGGCATAACAATACTTTATACAGAGTCAACAGTATGTAAATCAACAACATATGAGTGTTACATAACATTTTCTTACATAATCTTACTGATTCTTAAAACTTATAATTGTGATGCATAACAGTGTAATATATGTATATAATACACAGTCCTGTTACATTCTATAACTCATAAATAAGAATGCTAAATCATGAAGTAAAAGATAACCATGCATAACAGTGATACACAGTGGCGTAACTAGAAATTTTTCTCCCCCAAGCCAAAAAATTCTTCGCCCCCCCCCCTCCTTCATGCTACATAATTGGGAGAAAGAAAGGGATAAATATGCGCGCGCCTTCGGCGCGCGCGTCAAAATAAGGGGTGTGGTTTCGTTGGAATGGGCGTGGTTTCGCATAAAGGGGCGTGGCATTGCAGGAAAAGACTACCTTATACCCCAGTTCCGCAACCTGCACGCCCATACGTTGGCCACCACAGATAAGAAAAATAATCCTGATTCATGCCCCTTACATTATTTGTCATTTTTCCTCATTATAGTAATGCCCAGTATACATTATGCCACATACTGCAATGCCCTTAGACATTATTCCACACGCAATAATGCACGACACAATATGCACACACTGTAATGCCCCCGACACATTATGCCACACACCGTAATGCCCGTGACACATTATGCCACACACCGTAATGCCTGTGACACATTATGACAGGAATCGCAATGCCCGTTATACATTATGCTACACACTGCAATGCCCCTGATACATTATAGCACATACAATGTCTGTGACACATTATGACACACACCGCAATGTCCGTGATACATTATACCACAATGCCCGTGATATAGTATACCATACACCGTAATGCCTGTGACACATACCGCAATGCCCTGCCCGTTACACCCTATGCCACACACCGCAATGCCCGTTATGTATTATGCCACACTGCAATGACCCTGAGACATTATACCACATACCACAATGCCCGTGATATAGTATACCACACACCGTAATGCCTGACACATTATGACACACACCGCAATGTCCGTGATACATTATGCCACACACTGCAATGACCCTGAGACATTATACCACATATCACAATGCCCGCGATATAGTATACCATACACCGTAATGCCTGTGACACATTATGACACACACCGCAATGTCCGTGATACATTATGCCACACACCGTAATGCCCATTACTTATTAAGTCCTACAGTAAGGCTTCTAATTACTTTTCAATTACCTGCTCGTTGTCAGGGGTTTCATGCACTGGGTGTCATGCTCGTTGCCAGGGGTTTCATGCTCTTGTTTCCATGCACGGTGCCAGGGGTTTTCATGCTCAGGGTGTCATGCTCGTTGCCAGGGGTTTCATGCACTTGGTGTCATGCTCGTTGCCAGGTGTTTCATGCACTGTGTGTCATGCTCGTTGCCAGGTGTTTCATGCACTGTGTGTCATGCTCGTTGCTAGGGCTGTGCTCCCAGTGCCACATATGTCCCCAGTGCCAGATATTCCACCATGGTGCCAGGTACTCACATGCCCCAGTGCCAAATATAGCCCCCCCCCATGTGCCAGGTACACATATACCCCCCCAGTGCCACATATGCCCCCAGTGCCAGATATTCCCCCCCCAGTGCCACATATGCCCCCAGTGCCAGATATGCCCCCAGTGCCATATATTCCCCCCCAGTGCCAAATATGCCCCCAGTGCCATATATTCCCCCCCAGTGCCAAATATGCCCCCAGTGCCAGATATGCCCCCCCCCAGTGCCATATATGCCCCCAGTGCCAGATATCCCCCCCCCAGTGCCATATATGCCCCCGGTGCCAGATATTCCCCCCCTCCAGTGCCATATATGCCCCTAGTGCCAGATATTCCCCCCCAGTGCCAGATAATGCCCCAGTGCCAGATATCCCCCCCCTGCCAGATATTCCCCCCAGTGCCATATATGCCCCCAGTGCCAGATAATGCCCCAGTGCCAGATATCCCCCCCCTGCCAGTTATTCCCCCCCAGTGTCATATATGCCCCCAGTGCCAGATAATGCCCCAGTGCCAGGTATCCCCCCCCTGCCAGTTATTCCCCCCCAGTGTCATATATGCCCCCAGTGCCAGATAATGCCCCAGTGCCAGATATCCCCCCTGCCAGATATTCCCCCTCAGTGCCATATATGCCCCCAGTGCCACATAATGCCCCAGTTCCAGATATCCCCCCCTGCCAGTTATTCCCCCCCAGTGCCAGATAATGCCCCAGTGCCAGATATCCCCCCCTGCCAGTTATTCCCCCCAGTGCCAGACATCCACCCCCCCCGCCAGATATTCCCCCCCAGTGCCAGATAATGCCCCAGTGCCAGATATCCCCCCCCAGTGCCATATATGCCCCCAGTGCCAGATATCCCTCCCCTGCCAGTTATTCCCCCCAGTGCCAGATATTCCCCCCAGTGCCAGATATCACCCGCCCCCCCCCGCCGCCGCCGCCGCTTTTTGGAGGGACACGGAGGGTACAGCCTCTCCTGTGTCCCTCCTGCTGCATCATCTCCGGCGGCCGCGGGTCTAATAGGGGGAAGTGCCGGTTCGTGAGCCAATTAGAGCTCATGGACGGCACTTCTCCCTATCAGACCCGCGGCCGCCGGAGATGATGCAGCAGGAGGGACACAGGAGAGGCTGTACCCTCGGTGTCCCTCCAACAAGCGGCGGGGGGAAGGAGAAAGCAGACTGACATGCGGACGCTCGTCCGCATGTCAGTCTGCTGTAAATCAGTGGCGCCCCTGCAGCCCTCGCCCTCAAGCCACCGCGAGGACTGCGGGGGCAGTAGTTACGCCACTGGTGATACATGAAAATTGTAAACAGGTACAAAATGCTTTGGCAGTTAATATGATGTTACTGTGTTATCAACTAATATTATAATGCAATATAATATAGCAGCTGTGTACAATTTAGGCAGTGATCATTAAATATAGGAAATTAATACTATGTCATATAACACGTTATGACCATTGTGCATACTGTATTAATGTAATACATGCAGAGGTGTGGCAGTGTTCCTGATGTGGGAATCTATGGTTTCCCAGGATTGTTAGGATGAATTTGCTGCATGAGAAATTATGTTTATAGTATTGTAGCATGAAGTGTCTATTGTTTACATCTGTTAATAGCACTTACCAATCCGAAGAAGGATCATTCCATGAAGGTTGTGACCACCGCTGGTTCTTTGGCACCTGAGAAGACACTGTTACTCATTTTCTGAAAGCTTTAATCAATAAATATTTATACTCAGTTGGTCAGCAAACGTTATCTTAAATTGGTACCGTTTTTGAGCCAATCAAGACTTCTTTCAATAAACAATCACAGTTTGTCACAGTGAGCATATCATGGATTGCGTATTATTGAGCCTCTTTTTCACTCTTTCATTTCTTATCTGGTACTAGTTTCAGTCATGTAACACTTTAACTATTGTGCATTTTAACGTAATACTTGTAGAGGTTTGGCAGGGTTCCTGATTTGAAACTCTTTGAAACTCCATGATCATTTTGATGAATTTGCTGCAGAAGATAATCTTTTCATGGTATTATAGCCGGAAGTGTCTGCTTGTCAACGTCTGCTAGTAGCACTTTCCTGTCTGAAGAATGATCATTCCATGAAGGTTGCCACCACCACTGGATCTTTGGCCCCTGAGAAGACACTGTTACTGATTTTTTTTAATGCTTTAATCAATAAAGATTTATACTCAGTTGGTCAGCAAACCTTATTTTAAATTGGCACCATTTTTGAGCCAATTAAGTCTTCTTGCAATAAACAATCACAGTTTGTCAGTGAGCAAATCATGGATTGCGTGTTATTGAGCCTCTTTTTCACTCTTTCATTTCTTATCTGGTATTAGTAAGAAAAGCTCAGTCCAACAGTGGCGGTGAAAAACAGAATATCTTTAGAATAACCGTGCCCTATAATCCAACCAATAATTATACATAAACACAATACCTAACTATTATATACACAATGATGCCACATTTTAACAATGTATAGGTCTAATACATCATTTTAGTGCCTCAACAAATAACAGTGTATGTACCTAATACTTAAAAATGCTTTAACCTAAGGCATAACAATTCTTTATACAGAGTCAACAGTATGTAAATCAACAACATATGAGTGTTAAATAACTTTTTCTTACATAATCCTACTAATTCTTAAAACTTATAATTGTGATGCTTAACAGTGTAATATATGTATATAATACACAGTCCTGTTACATTCTATAACTCATATATAAGAATGCTAAATCATGAAGTAAAAGATAACCATGCATAACAGTGATACATGAAAATTGTAAACAGGTACAAAATGCTTTGGCAGTTAATATGATGTTACTGTGTTATCAACTAATATTATAATGCAATATAATATAGCAGCTGTGTACAATTTAGGCAGTGATCATTAAATATAGGAAATTAATACTATGTCATATAACACGTTATGACCATTGTGCATACTGTATTAATGTAATACATGCAGAGGTGTGGCAGTGTTCCTGATGTGGGAATCTATGGTTTCCCAGGATTGTTAGGATGAATTTGCTGCATGAGAAATTATGTTTATAGTATTGTAGCATGAAGTGTCTGCTTGTTTACATCTGTTAATAGCACTTACCTATCCGAAGAAGGATCATTCCATGAAGGTTGTGACCACCGCTGGATCTTTGGCACCTGAGAAGATACTGTTACTCATTTTCTGAAAGCTTTAATCAATAAATATTTATACTCAGTTGGTCAGCAAATGTTATCTTAAATTGGTACCGTTTTTGAGCCAATCAAGACTTCTTTCAATAAACAATCACAGTTTGTCACAGTGAGCATATCATGGATTGCGTATTATTGAGCCTCTTTTTCACTCTTTCATTTCTTATCTGGTACTAGTTTCAGTCATGTAACACTTTAACTATTGTGCATTTTTATGTAATACTTGTAGAGGTTTGGCACGGTTCCTGATGTGAAACTCTTTGAAACTCCATGATCATTTTGATGAATTTGCTGCAGAAGATAATCTTTTCATGGTATTATAGCCGAAAGTGTCTGCTTGTCAACGTCTGCTAGTAGCACTTTCCTGTCCGAGGAAGGATCATTCCATGAAGGTTGCCACCACCGCTGGATCTTTGGCCCCTGAGAAGACACTTTTACTGATTTTTTTGAATGCTTTAATCAATAAAGATTTATACTCAGTTGGTCAGCAAACCTTATTTTAAATTGGCACCATTTTTGAGCCAATTAAGTCTTCTTGCAATAAACAATCACAGTTTGTCAGTGAGCAAATCATGGATTGCGTGTTATTGAGCCTCTTTTTCACTCTTTCATTTCTTATCTGGTACTAGTAAGAAAAGCTCAGTCCAACAGTGGCGGTGAAAAACAGAATATCTTTAGAATAACCGTGCCCTATAATCCAACCAATAATTATGCATAAACACAATACCTAACTATTATATACACAATGATGCCACATTTTAACAATGTATAGGTCTAATACATCATTTTAGTGCCTCAACAAATAACAGTGTATGTACCTAATACTTAAAAATGCTTTAACCTAAGACATAACAATACTTTATACAGAGTCAACAGTATGTAAATCAACAACATATGAGTGTTAAATAACTTTTTCTAACATAATCCTACTGACTCTTAAAACTTATAATTGTGATGCATAACAGTGTAATATATGTATATAATACACAGTCCTGTTACATTCTATAACTCATATATAAGAATGCTAAATCATGAAGTAAAAGATAACCATGCATAACAGTGATACATGAAAATTGTAAACAGGTACAAAATGCTTTGGCAGTTAATATGATGTTACTGTGTTATCAACTAATATTATAATGCAATATAATATAGCAGCTGTGTACAATTTAGGCAGTGATCATTAAATATAGGAAAATAATACTATGTCATATAACACGTTATGACCATTGTGCATACTGTATTAATGTAATACATGCAGAGGTGTGGCAGTGTTCCTGATGTGGGAATCTATGGTTTCCCAGGATTGTTAGGATGAATTTGCTGCATGAGAAATTATGTTTATAGTATTGTAGCATGAAGTGTCTGCTTGTTTAAATCTGTTAATAGCACTTACCTATCCGAAGAAGGATCATTCCATGAAGGTTGTGACCACCGCTGGATCTTTGGCACCTGAGAAGACACTGTTACTCATTTTCTGAAAGCTTTAATCAATAAATATTTATACTCAGTTGGTCAGCAAACGTTATCTTAAATTGGTACCGTTTTTGAGCCAATCAAGACTTCTTTCAATAAACAATCACAGTTTGTCACAGTGAGCATATCATGGATTGCGTGTTATTGAGCCTCTTTTTCACTCTTTCATTTCTTATCTGGTACTAGTTTCAGTCATGTAACACTTTAACTATTGTGCATTTTAACGTAATACTTGTAGAGGTTTGGCAGGGTTCCTGATTTGAAACTCTTTGAAACTCCATGATCATTTTGATGAATTTGCTGCAGAAGATAATCTTTTCATGGTATTATAGCCGGAAGTGTCTGCTTGTCAACGTCTGCTAGTAGCACTTTCCTGTCTGAAATAGGATCATTCCATGAAGGTTGCCACCACCACTGGATCTTTGGCCCCTGAGAAGACACTGTTACTGATTTTTTTGAATGCTTTAATCAATAAAGATTTATACTCAGTTGGTCAGCAAACCTTATTTTAAATTGGCACCATTTTTGAGCCAATTAAGTCTTCTTGCAATAAACAATCACAGTTTGTCAGTGAGCAAATCATGGATTGCGTGTTATTGAGCCTCTTTTTCACTCTTTCATTTCTTATCTGGTACTAGTAAGAAAAGCTCAGTCCAACAGTGGCGGTGAAAAACAGAATATCTTTAGAATAACCGTGCCCTATAATCCAACCAATAATTATGCATAAACACAATACCTAACTATTATATACACAATTATGCCACATTTTAACAATGTATAGGTCTAATACATCATTTTAGTGCCTCAACAAATAACAGTGTATGTACCTAATACTTAAAAATGCTTTAACCTAAGGCATAACAATACTTTATACAGAGTCAACAGTATGTAAATCAACAACATATGAGTGTTACATAACTTTTTCTTACATAATCCTACTGATTCTTAAAACTTATAATTGTGATGCATAAGAGTGTAATATATGTATATAATACACAGTCCTGTTACATTCTATAACTCATATATAAGAATGCTAAATCATGAAGTAAAAGATAACCATGCATAACAGTGATACATGAAAATTGTAAACAGGTACAAAATGCTTTGGCAGTTAATATGATGTTACTGTGTTATCAACTAATATTATAATGCAATATAATATAGCAGCTGTGTACAATTTAGGCAGTGATCATTAAATATAGGAAATTAATACTATGTCATATAACACGTTATGACCATTGTGCATACTATATTAATGTAATACACGCAGAGGTGTGGCAGTGTTCCTGATGTGGGAATCTATTGTTTCCCAGGATTGTTAGGATGAATTTGCTGCATGAGAAATTATGTTTATAGTATTGTAGCATGAAGTGTCTGCTTGTTTACATCTGTTAATAGCACTTACCTATCCGAAGAAGGATCAATCCATGAAGGTTGTGACCACCGCTGGATCTTTGGCACCTGAGAAGACACTGTTACTCATTTTCTGAAAGCTTTAATCAATAAATATTTATACTCAGTTGGTCAGCAAACGTTATCTTTAATTGGTACCATTTTTGAGCCAATCAAGACTTCTTTCAATAAACAATCACAGTTTGTCACAGTGAGCATATCATGGATTGCGTATTATTGAGCCTCTTTTTTACTCTTTCATTTCTTATCTGGTACTAGTTTAAGTCATGTAACACTTTAACTATTGTGCATTTTTACGTAATACTTGTAGAGGTTTGGCAGGGTTCCTGATATGAAACTCTTTGAAACTCCATGATCATTTTGATGAATTTGCTGCAGAAGATAATCTTTTCATGGTATTATAGCCGGAAGTGTCTGCTTGTCAACGTCTGCTAGTAGCACTTTCCTGTCCGAGGAAGGATCATTCCATGAAGGTTGCCACCACCGCTGGATCTTTGGCCCCTGAGAAGACACTGTTACTGATTTTTTTGAATGCTTTAATCAATAAAGATTTATACTCAGTTGGTCAGCAAACCTTATTTTAAATTGGCACCATTTTTGAGCCAATTAAGTCTTCTTGCAATAAACAATCACAGTTTGTCAGTGAGCAAATCATGGATTGCGTGTTATTGAGCCTCTTTTTCACTCTTTCATTTCTTATCTGGTATTAGTAAGAAAAGCTCAGTCCAACAGTGGCGGTGAAAAACAGAATATCTTTAGAATAACCGTGCCCTATAATCCAACCAATAATTATGCATAAACACAATACCTAACTATTATATACACAATGATGCCACATTTTAACAATGTATAGGTCTAATACATCATTTTAGTGCCTCAACAAATAACAGTGTATGTATTTAATACTTAAAAATGCTTTAACCTAAGGCATAACAATACTTTATGCAGAGTCAACAGTATGTAAATCAACAACTTATGAGTGTTAAATAACTTTTTCTTACATAATCTTACTGATTCTTAAAACTTATAATTGTAATGCATAACAGTGTAATATTTGTATATAATACACAGTCCTGTTACATTCTATAACTCATATATAAGATTGCTAAATCATGCAGTTAAAGATAACCATGCATAACAGTGATACATGAAAATTGTAAACAGGTACAAAATGCTTTGGCAGTTAATATGATGTTACTGTGTTATCAACTAATATTATAATGCAATATAATATAGCAGCTGTGTACAATTTAAGCAGTGATCATTAAATATATGAAATTAATACTACAGTATGTCATATAACACGTTATGACCATTGTGCATACTGTATTAATGTAATACATGCAGAGGTGTGGCAGTGTTCCTGATGTGGGAATCTATGGTTTCCCAGGATTGTTAGAATGAATTTGCAGCATGAGAAATTATGTTTATAGTATTGTAGCATGAAGTGTCTGCTTGTTTACATCTGTTAATAGCACTTACCTATCCGAAGAAGGATCATTCCATGAAGGTTGTGACCACCGCTGGATCTTTGGCACCTGAGAAGACACTGTTACTCATTTTATGAAAGCTCTAATCAATAAATATTTATACTCAGTTGGTCAGCAAACGTTATCTTAAATTGGTACCGTTTTTGAGCCAATCAAGACTTCTTTCAATAAACAATCACAGTTTGTCACAGTGAGCATATCATGGATTGCGTATTATTGAGCCTCTTTTTCACTCTTTCATTTCTTATCTGGTACTAGTTTAAGTCATGTAACACTTTAACTATTGTGCATTTTTACGTAATACTTGTAGAGGTTTGGCAGGGTTCCTGATGTGAAACTCTTTGAAACTCCATGATCATTTTGATGAATTTGCTGCAGAAGATAATCTTTTCATGGTATTATAGCCGGAAGTGTCTGCTTGTCAACGTCTGCTAGTAGCACTTTCCTGTCCGAGGAAGGATCATTCCATGAAGGTTGCCACCACCGCTGGATCTTTGGCCCCTGAGAAGACACTGTTACTGATTTTTTTGAATGCTTTAATCAATAAAGATTTATACTCAATTGGTCAGCAATCCTTATTTTAAATTGGCACCATTTTTGAGCCAATTAAGTCTTCTTGCAATAAACAATCACAGTTTGTCAGTGAGCAAATCATGGATTGCGTGTTATTGAGCCTCTTTTTCACTCTTTCATTTCTTATCTGGTACTAGTAAGAAAAGCTCAGTCCAACAGTGGCGGTGAAAAAAAGAATATCTTTAGAATAACCGTGCCCTATAATCCAACCAATAATTATGCATAAACACAATACCTAACTATTATATACACAATGATGCCACATTTTAACAATGTATAGGTCTAATACATCATTTTAGTGCCTCAACAAATAACAGTGTATGTATTTAATACTTAAAAATGCTTTAACCTAAGGCATAACAATACTTTATGCAGATTCAACAGTATGTAAATCAACAACATATGAGTGTTAAATAACTTTTTCTTACATAATACTACTGATTCTTAAAACGTATAATTGTGATGCATAACAGTGTAATATTTGTATATAATACACAGTCCTGTTACATTCTGTAACTCATATAAAAGAATGCTAAATCATGAAGTAAAATATAACCATGCATAACAGAGATACATGAAAATTGTAAACAGGTACATAATGCTTTGGCAGTTAATATGATGTTACTGTGTTATCAACTAATATTATAATGCAATATAATATAGCAGCTGTGTACAATTTAAGCAGTGATCATTAAATATAGGAAATTAATACCATGTCATATAACACGTTATGACCATTGTGCATACTGTATTAATGTAATACATGCAGAGGTGTGGCAGTGTTCCTGATGTGGGAATCTATGGTTTCCCAGGATTGTTAGGATGAATTTGCTGCATGAGAAATTATGTTTATAGTATTGTAGCATGAAGTGTCTGCTTGTTTACATCTGTTAATAGCACTTACCTATCCGAAGAAGGATCATTCCATGAAGGTTGTGACCACCGCTGGATCTTTGGCACCTGAGAAGACACTGTTACTCATTTTATGAAAGCTTTAATCAATAAATATTTATACTCAGTTGGTCAGCAAACGTTATCTTAAATTGGTACCGTTTTTGAGCCAATCAAGACTTCTTTCAATAAACAATCAGTTTGTCACAGTGAGCATATCATGGATTGCGTATTACTGAGCCTCTTTTTCACTCTTTAATTTCTTATCTGTTACTAGTTTCAGTCATGTAACACTTTAACTATTGTGCATTTTAACGTAATACTTGTAGAGGTTTGGCAGGGTTCCTGATGTGAAACTCTTTGAAACTCCATGATCATTTTGATGAATTTGCTGCAGAAGATAATCTTTTCATGGTATTATAGCCGGAAGTGTCTGCTTGTCAACGTCTGCTAGTAGCACTTTCCTGTCCGAGGAAGGATCATTCCATGAAGGTTGCCACCACCGCTGGATCTTTGGCCCCTGAGAAGACACTGTTACTGATTTTTTTGAATGCTTTAATCAATAAAGATTTATACTCAGTTGGTCAGCAAACCTTATTTTAAATTGGCACCATTTTTGAGCCAATTAAGTCTTCTTGCAATAAACAATCACAGTTTGTCAGTGAGCAAATCATGGATTGCGTGTTATTGAGCCTCTTTTTCACTCTTTCATTTCTTATCTGGTACTAGTAAGAAAAGCTCAGTCCAACAGTGGCGGTGAAAAACAGAATATCTTTAGAATAACCGTGCCCTATAATCCAACCAATAATTATGCATAAACACAATACCTATCTATTATAAACACAATGATGCCACATTTTAACAATGTATAGGTCTAATACATCATTTTAGTGCCTCAACAAATAACAGTGTATGTATTTAATACTTAAAAATGCTTTAACCTAAGGCATAACAATACTTTATGCAGAGTCAACAGTATGTAAATCAACAACTTATGAGTGTTAAATAACTTTTTCTTACATAATCCTACTGATTCTTAAAACTTATAATTGTGATGCATAACAGTGTAATATTTGTATATAATACACAGTCCTGTTACATTCTATAACTCATATATAAGAATGCTAAATCATGAAGTAAAAGATAACCATGCATATCAGTGATACATGAAAATTGTAAACAGGTACAAAATGCTTTGGCAGTTAATATGATGTTACTGTGTTATCAACTAATATTATAATGCAATATAATATAGCAGCTGTGTACAATAAGAGCAGTGATCATTAAATATAGGAAATTAATACTACAGTATGTCATATAACACGTTATGACCATTGTGCATACTGTATTAATGTAATACATGCAGAGGTGTGGCAGTGTTCCTGATGTGGGAATCTATGGTTTCCCAGGATTGTTAGAATGAATTTGCAGCATGAGAAATTATGTTTATAGTATTGTAGCATGAAGTGTCTGCTTGTTTACATCTGTTAATAGCACTTACCTATCCGAAGAAGGATCATTCCATGAAGGTTGTGACCACCGCTGGATCTTTGGCACCTGAGAAGACACTGTTACTCATTTTCTGAAAGCTTTAATCAATAAATATTTATACTCAGTTGGTCAGCAAACGTTATCTTAAATTGGTACCGTTTTTGAGCCAATCAAGACTTCTTTCAATAAACAATCACAGTTTGTCACAGTGAGCATATCATGGATTGCGTATTATTGAGCCTCTTTTTCACTCTTTCATTTCTTATCTGGTACTAGTTTAAGTCATGTAACACTTTAACTATTGTGCAATTTTACGTAATACTTGTAGAGGTTTGGCAGGGTTCCTGATGTGAAACTCTTTGAAACTCCATGATCATTTTGATGAATTTGCTGCAGAAGATAATCTTTTCATGGTATTATAGCCGGAAGTGTCTGCTTGTCAACGTCTGCTAGTAGCACTTTCCTGTCCGAGGAAGGATCATTCCATGAAGGTTGCCACCACCGCTGGATCTTTGGCCCCTGAGAAGACACTGTTACTGATTTTTTTGAATGCTTTAATCAATAAAGATTTATACTCAATTGGTCAGCAATCCTTATTTTAAATTGGCACCATTTTTGAGCCAATTAAGTCTTCTTGCAATAAACAATCACAGTTTGTCAGTGAGCAAATCATGGATTGCGTGTTATTGAGCCTCTTTTTCACTCTTTCATTTCTTATCTGGTACTAGTAAGAAAAGCTCAGTCCAACAGTGGCGGTGAAAAAAAGAATATCTTTAGAATAACCGTGCCCTATAATCCAACCAATAATTATGCATAAACACAATACCTAACTATTATATACACAATGATGCCACATTTTAACAATGTATAGGTCTAATACATCATTTTAGTGCCTCAACAAATAACAGTGTATGTATTTAATACTTAAAAATGCTTTAACCTAAGGCATAACAATACGTTATGCAGAGTCAACAGTATGTAAATCAACAACTTATGAGTGTTAAATAACTTTTTCTTACATAATCCTACTGATTCTTAAAACTTATAATTGTGATGCATAACAGTGTAATATTTGTATATAATACACAGTCCTGTTACATTCTATAACTCATATATAAGAATGCTAAATCATGAAGTAAAAGATAACCATGCATAACAGTGATACATGAAAATTGTAAACAGGTACAAAATGCTTTGGCAGTTAATATGATGTTACTGTGTTATCAACTAATATTATAATGCAATATAATATAGCAGCTGTGTACAATAAGAGCAGTGATCATTAAATATAGGAAATTAATACTACAGTATGTCATATAACACGTTATGACCATTGTCCATACTGTATTAATGTAATACATGCAGAGGCGTGGCAGTGTTCCTGATGTGGGAATCTATGGTTTCCCAGGATTGTTAGGATGAATTTGCAGCATGAGAAATTATGTTTATATTATTGTAGCATGAAGTGTCTGCTTGTTTACATCTGTTTACTTACCTATCTGAAGAAGGATCATTCAATGAAGGTTGTGACCACCGCTGGATCTTTGGCACCTGAGAAGACACTGTTACTCATTTTCTGAAAGCTTTAATCAATAAATATTTATACTCAGTTGGTCAGCAAACGTTATCTTAAATTGGTACAGTTTTTGAGCCAATCAAGACTTCTTTCAATAAACAATCACAGTTTGTCACAGTGAGCATATCATGGATTGGGTATTATTGAGCCTCTTTTTCACTCTTTCATTTCTTATCTGGTACTAGTTTCAGTCATGTAACACTTTAATTATTGTGCATTTTAACGTAATACTTGTAGAGGTTTGGCAGGGTTCCTGATGTGAAACTCTTTGAAACTCCATGATCATTTTGATGAATTTGCTGCAGAAGATAATCTTTTCATGGTTTTATAGCCGGAAGTGTCTGCTTGTCAACGTCTGCTAGTAGCACTTTCCTGTCCGACTAAGGATCATTCCATGAAGGTTGCCACCACCGCTGGATCTTTGGCCCCTGAGAAGACACTATTACTGATTTTTTTGAATGCTTTAATCAATAAATATTTATACTCAGTTGGTCAGCAAACCTTATTTTAAATTGGCACCATTTTTGAGCCAATTAAGTCTTCTTGCAATAAACAATCACAGTTTGTCAGTGAGCAAATCATGGATTGCATGTTATTGAGCCTTTTTTTCACTCTTTCATTTCTTATCTGGTACTAGTAAGAAAAGCTCAGTCCAACAGTGGCGGTGAAAAACAGAATATCTTTAGAATAACCGTGCCCTATAATCCAACCAATAATTATACATAAACACAATACCTAACTATTATATACACAATGATGCCACATTTTAACAATGTATAGGTCTAATACATCATTTTAGTGACTCAACAAATAACAGTGTATGTACCTAATACTTAAAAATGCTTTAACCTAAGGCATAACAATACTTTATACAGAGTCAACAGTATGTAAATCAACAACATATGAGTGTTAAGTAACTTTTTCTTACATAATCCTACTGATTCTTAAAACTTATAATTGTGATGCATAACAGTGTAATATTTGTATATAATACACAGTCCTGTTACATTCTATAACTCATATATAAGAATGCTAAATCATGAAGTAAAAGATAACCATGCATAACAGTGATACATGAAAATTGTAAACAGGTACAAAATGCTTTGGCAGTTAATATGATGTTACTGTGTTATCAACTAATATTATAATGCAATATAATATAGCAGCTGTGTACAATTTAGGCAGTGATCATTAAATATAGGAAATTAATACTATGTCATATAACACGTTATGACCATTGTGCATACTATATTAATGTAATACATGCAGAGGTGTGGCAGTGTTCCTGATGTGGGAATCTATTGTTTCCCAGGATTGTTAGAATGAATTTGCTGCATGAGAAATTATGTTTATAGTATTCTAGCAGGAAGTGTCTGCTTGTTTACATCTGTTAATAGCACTTACCTATCCGAAGAAGGATCATTCCATGAAGGTTGTGACCACCGCTGGATCTTTGGCACCTGAGAAGACACTGTTACTCATTTTCTGAAAGCTTTAATCAATAAATATTTATACTCAGTTGGTCAGCAAACGTTATCTTAAATTGGCACCGTTTTTGAGCCAATCAAGACTTCTTTCAATAAACAATCACAGTTTGTCACAGTGAGCATATCATGGATTGCGTATTATTGAGCCTCTTTTTCACTCTTTCTTTTCTTATCTGGTACTAGTTTCAGTCATTTAACACTTTAACTATTGTGCATTTTAACGTAATACTTGTAGAGGTTTGGCAGGGTTCCTGATGTGAAACTCTTTGTAACTCCATGATCATTTTGATGAATTTGCTGCAAAAGATAATCTTTTCATGGTATTATAGACGGAAGAGTCTCCTTGTCAACGTATGCTAGTAGCACTTTCCTGTCCGAGGAAGGATCATTCCATGAAGGTTGCCACCTCTGCTGGATCTTTGGCCCCTGAGAAGACACTGTTACTGATTTTTTTGAATGCTTTAATCAATAAAGATTTATACTCAGTTGGTCAGCAAACCTTATTTTAAATTGGCACCATTTTTGAGCCAATTAAGTCTTCTTGCAATAAACAATCACAGTTGGTCAGTGAGCAAATCATGGATTGCGTGTTATTGAGCCTCTTTTTCACTCTTTCATTTCTTATCTGGTACTAGTAAGAAAAGCTCAGTCCAATAGTGGCGGTGAAAAATAGAATATCTTTAGAATAACCGTGCCCTATAATCCAACCAATAATTATGCATAAACACAATACCTAACTATTATATACAAAATGATGCCACATTTTAACAATGTATAGGTCTAATACATCATTTTAGTGCCTCAACAAATAACAGTGTATGTATTTAATACTTAAAAATGCTTTAAACTAAGGCATAACAATACTTTATGCAGAGTCAACAGTATGTAAATCAACAACATATGAGTGTTAAATAACTTTTTCTTACATAATCCTACTGATTCTTAAACCTTATAATTGTGATGCATAACAGTGTAATATTTGTATATAATACACAGTCCTGTTACATTCTATAACTCATATATAAGAATGCTAAATCATGAAGTAAAAGATAACCATGCATAACAGTGATACATGAAAATTGTAAACAGGTACAAAATGCTTTGGCAGTTAATATGATGTTACTGTGTTATCAACTAATATTATAATGCAATATAATATAGCAGCTGTGTACAATTTAGGCAGTGATCATTAAATATAGGAAATTAATACTATGTCATATAACACGTTATGACCATTGTGCATACTGTATTAATGTAATACATGCAGAGGCGTGGCAGTGTTCCTGATGTGGGAATCTATGGTTTCCCA
This sequence comes from Pseudophryne corroboree, assembly GCF_028390025.1. Lineage (NCBI taxonomy): Eukaryota > Metazoa > Chordata > Amphibia > Anura > Myobatrachidae > Pseudophryne > Pseudophryne corroboree. The sequence goes on along the minus strand of NC_086445.1, from coordinate 826,300,592 downwards.
GGATTGTTAGGATGAATTTGCAGCATGAGAAATTATGTTTATAGTATTGTAGCATGAAGTGTCTGCTTGTTTACATCTGTTAATAGCACTTACCTATCTGAAGAAGGATCATTCAATGAAGGTTGTGACCACCGCTGGATCTTTGGCACCTGAGAAGACACTGTTACTCATTTTCTGAAAGCTTTAATCAATAAATATTTATACTCAGTTGGTCAGCAAACGTTATCTTAAATTGGTTCAGTTTTTGAGCCAATCAAGACTTCTTTCAATAAACAATCACAGTTTGTCACAGTGAGCATATCATGGATTGGGTATTATTGAGCCTCTTTTTCACTCTTTCATTTCTTATCTGGTACTAGTTTCAGTCATGTAACACTTTAACTATTGTGCATTTTAACGTAATACTTGTAGAGGTTTGGCAGGGTTCCTGATGTGAAACTCTTTGAAACTCCATGATCATTTTGATGAATTTGCTGCAGAAGATAATCTTTTCATGGTATTATAGCCGGAAGTGTCTGCTTGTCAACGTCTGCTAGTAGCACTTTCCTGTCCGAGGAAGGATCATTCCATGAAGGTTGCCATCACCACTGGATCTTTGGCCCCTGAGAAGACACTGTTACTGATTTTTTTGAATGCTTTAATCAATAAAGATTTATACTCAGTTGGTCAGCAAACCTTATTTTAAATTGGCACCATTTTTGAGCCAATTAAGTCTTCTTGCAATAAACAATCACAGTTGGTCAGTGAGCAAATCATGGATTGCGTGTTATTGAGCCTCTTTTTCACTCTTTCATTTCTTATCTGGTATTAGTAAGAAAAGCTCAGTCCAACAGTGGCGGTGAAAAACAGAATATCTTTAGAATAACCGTGCCCTATAATCCAACCAATAATTATGCATAAACACAATACCTAACTATTATATACACAATGATGCCACATTTTAACAATGTATAGGTCTAATACATCATTTTAGTGCCTCAACAAATAACAGTGTATGTACCTAATACTTAAAAATGCTTTAACCTAAGGCATAACAATACTTTATACAGAGTCAACAGTATGTAAATCAACAACATATGAGTGTTAAATAACTTTTTCTTACATAATCCTACTGATTCTTAAAACTTATAATTGTGATGCATAACAGTGTAATATATGTATATAATACACAGTCCTGTTACATTCTATAACTCATATATAAGAATGCTAAATCATGAAGTAAAAGATCACCATGCATAACAGTGATACATGAAAATTGTAAACAGGTACAAAATGCTTTGGCAGTTAATATGATGTTACTGTGTTATCAACTAATATTATAATGCAATATAATATAGCAGCTGTGTACAATTTAGGCAGTGATCATTAAATATAGGAAATTAATACTATGTCATATAACACGTTATGACCATTGTGCATACTATATTAATGTAATACATGCAGAGGTGTGGCAGTGTTCCTGATGTGGGAGTCTATTGTTTCCCAGGATTGTTAGGATGAATTTGCTGCATGAGAAATTATGTTTATAGTATTGTAGCATGAAGTGTCTGCTTGTTTACATCTGTTAATAGCACTTACCTATCCGAAGAAGGATCATTCCATGAAGGTTGTGACCACCGCTGGATCTTTGGCACCTGAGAAGACACTGTTACTCATTTTCTGAAAGCTTTAATCAATAAATATTTATACTCAGTTGGTCAGCAAACGTTATCTTAAATTGGCACCGTTTTTGAGCCAATCAAGACTTCTTTCAATAAACAATCACAGTTTGTCACAGTGAGCATATCATGGATTGCGTATTATTGAGCCTCTTTTTCACTCTTTCATTTCTTATCTGGTACTAGTTTCAGTCATGTAACACTTTAACTATTGTGCATTTTAACGTAATACTTGTAGAGGTTTGGCAGGGTTCCTGATGTGAAACTCTTTGAAACTCCATGATCATTTTGATGAATTTGCTGCAGAAGATAATCTTTTCATGGTATTATAGCCGGAAGTGTCTGCTTGTCAATGTCTGCTAGTAGCACTTTCCTGTCCGACTAAGGATCATTCCATGAAGGTTGCCACCACCGCTGGATCTTTGGCCCCTGAGAAGACACTATTACTGATTTTTTTGAATGCTTTAATCAATAAATATTTATACTCAGTTGGTCAGCAAACCTTATTTTAAATTGGCACCATTTTTGAGCCAATTAAGTCTTCTTGCAATAAACAATCACAGTTTGTCAGTGAGCAAATCATGGATTGCATGTTATTGAGCCTTTTTTTCACTCTTTCATTTCTTATCTGGTACTAGTAAGAAAAGCTCAGTCCAACAGTGGCGGTGAAAAACAGAATATCTTTAGAATAACCGTGCCCTATAATCCAACCAATAATTATACATAAACACAATACCTAACTATTATATACACAATGATGCCACATTTTAACAATGTATAGGTCTAATACATCATTTTAGTGCCTCAACAAATAACAGTGTATGTACCTAATACTTAAAAATGCTTTAACCTAAGGCATAACAATACTTTATACAGAGTCAACAGTATGTAAATCAACAACATATGAGTGTTAAATAACTTTTTCTTACATAATCCTACTGATTCTTAAACCTTATAATTGTGATGCATAACAGTGTAATATTTGTATATAATACACAGTCCTGTTACATTCTATAACTCATATATAAGAATGCTAAATCATGAAGTAAAAGATAACCATGCATAACAGTGATACATGAAAATTGTAAACAGGTACAAAATGCTTTGGCAGTTAATATGATGTTACTGTGTTATCAACTAATATTATAATGCAATATAATATAGCAGCTGTGTACAATTTAGGCAGTGATCATTAAATATAGGAAATTAATACTATGTCATATAACACGTTATGACCATTGTGCATACTGTATTAATGTAATACATGCAGAGGCGTGGCAGTGTTCCTGATGTGGGAATCTATGGTTTCCCAGGATTGTTAGGATGAATTTGCAGCATGAGAAATTATGTTTATAGTATTGTAGCATGAAGTGTCTGCTTGTTTACATCTGTTAATAGCACTTACCTATCTGAAGAAGGATCATTCAATGAAGGTTGTGACCACCGCTGGATCTTTGGCACCTGAGAAGACACTGTTACTCATTTTCTGAAAGCTTTAATCAATAAATATTTATACTCAGTTGGTCAGCAAACGTTATCTTAAATTGGTTCAGTTTTTGAGCCAATCAAGACTTCTTTCAATAAACAATCACAGTTTGTCACAGTGAGCATATCATGGATTGGGTATTATTGAGCCTCTTTTTCACTCTTTCATTTCTTATCTGGTACTAGTTTCAGTCATGTAACACTTTAACTATTGTGCATTTTAACGTAATACTTGTAGAGGTTTGGCAGGGTTCCTGATGTGAAACTCTTTGAAACTCCATGATCATTTTGATGAATTTGCTGCAGAAGATAATCTTTTCATGGTATTATAGCCGGAAGTGTCTGCTTGTCAACGTCTGCTAGTAGCACTTTCCTGTCCGAGGAAGGATCATTCCATGAAGGTTGCCATCACCACTGGATCTTTGGCCCCTGAGAAGACACTGTTACTGATTTTTTTGAATGCTTTAATCAATAAAGATTTATACTCAGTTGGTCAGCAAACCTTATTTTAAATTGGCACCATTTTTGAGCCAATTAAGTCTTCTTGCAATAAACAATCACAGTTTGTCAGTGAGCAAATCATGGATTGCGTGTTATTGAGCCTCTTTTTCACTCTTTCATTTCTTATCTGGTATTAGTAAGAAAAGCTCAGTCCAACAGTGGCGGTGAAAAACAGAATATCTTTAGAATAACCGTGCCCTATAATCCAACCAATAATTATGCATAAACACAATACCTAACTATTATATACACAATGATGCCACATTTTAACAATGTATAGGTCTAATACATCATTTTAGTGCCTCAACAAATAACAGTGTATGTACCTAATACTTAAAAATGCTTTAACCTAAGGCATAACAATACTTTATACAGAGTCAACAGTATGTAAATCAACAACATATGAGTGTTAAATAACTTTTTCTTACATAATCCTACTGATTCTTAAAACTTATAATTGTGATGCATAACAGTGTAATATATGTATATAATACACAGTCCTGTTACATTCTATAACTCATATATAAGAATGCTAAATCATGAAGTAAAAGATCACCATGCATAACAGTGATACATGAAAATTGTAAACAGGTACAAAATGCTTTGGCAGTTAATATGATGTTACTGTGTTATCAACTAATATTATAATGCAATATAATATAGCAGCTGTGTACAATTTAGGCAGTGATCATTAAATATAGGAAATTAATACTATGTCATATAACACGTTATGACCATTGTGCATACTATATTAATGTAATACATGCAGAGGTGTGGCAGTGTTCCTGATGTGGGAGTCTATTGTTTCCCAGGATTGTTAGGATGAATTTGCTGCATGAGAAATTATGTTTATAGTATTGTAGCATGAAGTGTCTGCTTGTTTACATCTGTTAATAGCACTTACCTATCCGAAGAAGGATCATTCCATGAAGGTTGTGACCACCGCTGGATCTTTGGCACCTGAGAAGACACTGTTACTCATTTTCTGAAAGCTTTAATCAATAAATATTTATACTCAGTTGGTCAGCAAACGTTATCTTAAATTGGCACCGTTTTTGAGCCAATCAAGACTTCTTTCAATAAACAATCACAGTTTGTCACAGTGAGCATATCATGGATTGCGTATTATTGAGCCTCTTTTTCACTCTTTCATTTCTTATCTGGTACTAGTTTCAGTCATGTAACACTTTAACTATTGTGCATTTTAACGTAATACTTGTAGAGGTTTGGCAGGGTTCCTGATGTGAAACTCTTTGAAACTCCATGATCATTTTGATGAATTTGCTGCAGAAGATAATCTTTTCATGGTATTATAGCCGGAAGTGTCTGCTTGTCAATGTCTGCTAGTAGCACTTTCCTGTCCGACTAAGGATCATTCCATGAAGGTTGCCACCACCGCTGGATCTTTGGCCCCTGAGAAGACACTATTACTGATTTTTTTGAATGCTTTAATCAATAAATATTTATACTCAGTTGGTCAGCAAACCTTATTTTAAATTGGCACCATTTTTGAGCCAATTAAGTCTTCTTGCAATAAACAATCACAGTTTGTCAGTGAGCAAATCATGGATTGCATGTTATTGAGCCTTTTTTTCACTCTTTCATTTCTTATCTGGTACTAGTAAGAAAAGCTCAGTCCAACAGTGGCGGTGAAAAACAGAATATCTTTAGAATAACCGTGCCCTATAATCCAACCAATAATTATACATAAACACAATACCTAACTATTATATACACAATGATGCCACATTTTAACAATGTATAGGTCTAATACATCATTTTAGTGCCTCAACAAATAACAGTGTATGTACCTAATACTTAAAAATGCTTTAACCTAAGGCATAACAATACTTTATACAGAGTCAACAGTATGTAAATCAACAACATATGAGTGTTAAATAACTTTTTCTTACATAATCCTACTGATTCTTAAAACTTATAATTGTGATGCATAACAGTGTAATATTTGTATATAATACACAGTCCTGTTACATTCTATAACTCATATATAAGAATGCTAAATCATGAAGTAAAAGATAACCATGCATAACAGTGATACATGAAAATTGTAAACAGGTACAAAATGCTTTGGCAGTTAATATGATGTTACTGTGTTATCAACTAATATTATAATGCAATATAATATAGCAGCTGTGTACAATTTAGGCAGTGATCATTAAATATAGGAAATTAATACTATGTCATATAACACGTTATGACCATTGTGCATACTGTATTAATGTAATACATGCAGAGGCGTGGCAGTGTTCCTGATGTGGGAATCTATGGTTTCCCAGGATTGTTAGGATGAATTTGCAGCATGAGAAATTATGTTTATAGTATTGTAGCATGAAGTGTCTGCTTGTTTACATCTGTTAATAGCACTTACCTATCTGAAGAAGGATCATTCAATGAAGGTTGTGACCACCGCTGGATCTTTGGCACCTGAGAAGACACTGTTACTCATTTTCTGAAAGCTTTAATCAATAAATATTTATACTCAGTTGGTCAGCAAACGTTATCTTAAATTGGTACAGTTTTTGAGCCAATCAAGACTTCTTTCAATTTACAATCACAGTTTGTCACAGTGAGCATATCATGGATTGGGTATTATTGAGCCTCTTTTTCACTCTTTCATTTCTTATCTGGTACTAGTTTCAGTCATGTAACACTTTAACTATTGTGCATTTTAACGTAATACTTGTAGAGGTTTGGCAGGGTTCCTGATGTGAAACTCTTTGAAACTCCATGATCATTTTGATGAATTTGCTGCAGAAGATAATCTTTTCATGGTATTATAGCCGGAAGTGTCTGCTTGTCAACGTCTGCTAGTAGCACTTTCCTGTCCGAGGAAGGATCATTCCATGAAGGTTGCCATCACCACTGGATCTTTGGCCCCTGAGAAGACACTGTTACTGATTTTTTTGAATGCTTTAATCAATAAAGATTTATACTCAGTTGGTCAGCAAACCTTATTTTAAATTGGCACCATTTTTGAGCCAATTAAGTCTTCTTGCAATAAACAATCACAGTTGGTCAGTGAGCAAATCATGGATTGCGTGTTATTGAGCCTCTTTTTCACTCTTTCATTTCTTATCTGGTATTAGTAAGAAAAGCTCAGTCCAACAGTGGCGGTGAAAAACAGAATATCTTTAGAATAACCGTGCCCTATAATCCAACCAATAATTATGCATAAACACAATACCTAACTATTATATACACAATGATGCCACATTTTAACAATGTATAGGTCTAATACATCATTTTAGTGCCTCAACAAATAACAGTGTATGTACCTAATACTTAAAAATGCTTTAACCTAAGGCATAACAATACTTTATACAGAGTCAACAGTATGTAAATCAACAACATATGAGTGTTAAATAACTTTTTCTTACATAATCCTACTGATTCTTAAAACTTATAATTGTGATGCATAACAGTGTAATATATGTATATAATACACAGTCCTGTAACATTCTATAACTCATATATAAGAATGCTAAATCATGAAGTAAAAGATAACCATGCATAACAGTGATACATGAAAATTGTAAACAGGTACAAAATGCTTTGGCAGTTAATATGATGTTACTGTGTTATCAACTAATATTATAATGCAATATAATATAGCAGCTGTGTACAATTTAGGCAGTGATCATTAAATATAGGAAATTAATACTATGTCATATAACACGTTATGACCATTGTGCATACTATATTAATGTAATACATGCAGAGGTGTGGCAGTGTTCCTGATGTGGGAGTCTATTGTTTCCCAGGATTGTTAGGATGAATTTGCTGCATGAGAAATTATGTTTATAGTATTGTAGCATGAAGTGTCTGCTTGTTTACATCTGTTAATAGCACTTACCTATCCGAAGAAGGATCATTCCATGAAGGTTGTGACCACCGCTGGATCTTTGGCACCTGAGAAGACACTGTTACTCATTTTCTGAAAGCTTTAATCAATAAATATTTATACTCAGTTGGTCAGCAAACGTTATCTTAAATTGGCACCGTTTTTGAGCCAATCAAGACTTCTTTCAATAAACAATCACAGTTTGTCACAGTGAGCATATCATGGATTGCGTATTATTGAGCCTCTTTTTCACTCTTTCTTTTCTTATCTGGTACTAGTTTCAGTCATTTAACACTTTAACTATTGTGCATTTTAACATAATACTTGTAGAGGTTTGGCAGGGTTCCTGATGTGAAACTCTTTGTAACTCCATGATCATTTTGATGAATTTGCTGCAAAAGATAATCTTTTCATGGTATTATAGACGGAAGAGTCTCCTTGTCAACGTATGCTAGTAGCACTTTCCTGTCCGAGGAAGGATCATTCCATGAAGGTTGCCACCTCTGCTGGATCTTTGGCCCCTGAGAAGACACTGTTACTGATTTTTTTGAATGCTTTAATCAATAAAGATTTATACTCAGTTGGTCAGCAAACCTTATTTTAAATTGGCACCATTTTTGAGCCAATTAAGTCTTCTTGCAATAAACAATCACAGTTGGTCAGTGAGCAAATCATGGATTGCGTGTTATTGAGCCTCTTTTTCACTCTTTCATTTCTTATCTGGTACTAGTAAGAAAAGCTCAGTCCAATAGTGGCGGTGAAAAATAGAATATCTTTAGAATAACCGTGCCCTATAATCCAACCAATAATTATGCATAAACACAATACCTAACTATTATATACAAAATGATGTCACATTTTAACAATGTATAGGTCTAATACATCATTTTAGTGCCTCAACAAATAACAGTGTATGTATTTAATACTTAAAAATGCTTTAAACTAAGGCATAACAATACTTTATGCAGAGTCAACAGTATGTAAATCAACAACATATGAGTGTTAAATAACTTTTTCTTACATAATCCTACTGATTCTTAAACCTTATAATTGTGATGCATAACAGTGTAATATTTGTATATAATACACAGTCCTGTTACATTCTATAACTCATATATAAGAATGCTAAATCATGAAGTAAAAGATAACCATGCATAACAGAGATACATGAAAATTGTAAACAGGTACAAAATGCTTTGGCAGTTAATATGATGTTACTGTGTTATCAACTAATATTATAATGCAATATAATATAGCAGCTGTGTACAATTTAAGCAGTGATCATTAAATATAGGAAATTAATACTATGTCATATAACACGTTATGACCATTGTGCATACTGTATTAATGTAATACATGCAGAGGTGTGGCAGTGTTCCTGATGTGGGAATCTATGGTTTCCCAGGATTGTTAGGATGAATTTGCAGCATGAGAAATTATGTTTATAGTATTGTAGCATGAAGTGTCTGCTTGTTTACATCTGTTAATAGCACTTACCTATCCGAAGAAGGATCATTCCATGAAGGTTGTGACCACCGCTGGATCTTTGGCACCTGAGAAGACACTGTTACTCATTTTCTGAAAGCTTTAATCAATAAATATTTATACTCAGTTGGTCAGCAAACGTTATCTTAAATTGGTTCAGTTTTTGAGCCAATCAAGACTTCTTTCAATAAACAATCACAGTTTGTCACAGTGAGCATATCATGGATTGGGTATTATTGAGCCTCTTTTTCACTCTTTCATTTCTTATCTGGTACTAGTTTCAGTCATGTAACACTTTAACTATTGTGCATTTTAACGTAATACTTGTAGAGGTTTGGCAGGGTTCCTGATGTGAAACTCTTTGAAACTCCATGATCATTTTGATGAATTTGCTGCAGAAGATAATCTTTTCATGGTATTATAGCCGGAAGTGTCTGCTTGTCAACGTCTGCTAATAGCACTTTCCTGTCCGAGGAAGGATCATTCCATGAAGGTTGCCACCACCGCTGGATCTTTGGCCCCTGAGAAGACACTGTTACTGATTTTTTTGAATGCTTTAATCAATAAAGATTTATACTCAGTTGGAAAGCAAACATTATTTTAAATTGGTACCGTTTTTGAGCCAATCAAGGCTTCTTTCAATAAACAATCACAGTTTGTCACAGTGAGCAAATCATGGATTGCGTGTTATTGAGCCTCTCTTTCACTCTTTCATTTCTTATCTGGTACTATTAAGAAAAGGTCAGTCCAACAGTGGCAGTGAAAAACAGAATATCTTTCAGGGACGTGCAGTCAGGGGAGGCAGGGGAGGCAGAGCCTCCCCTGTCATATTCTGATCTGATGATTAGAATAATACAAAAGAGATGTATTTAACACAGATTCTGTGTTATAACTTCTTTGTATTATTCTACTGTTTTTTTGTAGTAAAAAATGTATCCAAACCTGGATGGGAGGCAGCAAGAGCACTGCCTCACACTGACAATTAAAAACTGTACAAAGCGTGGGGCGGAGCCACAGTTGCAGGCAGGAAAAGCCCATTGGAAAAGGCGATGGAATGAGACACCTCTAACTCTGCCTCAATGACAGGCAGATACAGGGACGGATCCAGAGGGGGCGTGACACTGCTGTCTGACCCTACCTAACTGGTTGCCATAACTGTCAGTCTGTCCGTCAGCCCTCCAGCTCCACCTCCAGCTTTCTACCTGCAGGGCTAGGCTTGAAACGGATTGGTTCTCTGCACACATGTGATGTGTGCAGTGCTGAGGAGCCCAGCAGCTAATGTGCTGGGCTCAGTGATGGCCCAGCTGTCAGTCCGGGACCTGGAGGAGTCAGCGCCACCGAGGAAAGATGCACCACCACAGTGACTGAGGGAACTAGCAAAGTCCCAGCCAGGTCAGCCACTGTGGTCACGAGGACGCCGGGTCCAGGCGCCCAGCAAGGAGGATGTTAAATGAAGCGGAAGATGGCTCCATTGCCCTGGCCCCTACTTTCACCAGTTTGGGATAGGATCAGTGGGTGAGTAGTGGTGCTGCTGGGTGTGGGGAAAAGGGGCAGGGCCAGAAATTGAAGGTTAGAAGGCTGCTGCTGAGAAGGGAAGTCTGGAGTGGGTGAGGTCGGCTGCTGGCTACTGCTGAGGCCTGGGGAGGGAGTGAACGAGGAGCAGAGTAGCGGTGCTGGGTGTACAGTAGCGCACGCAGGGGGAAGGGGGTTTCTGAGTACTCAGAAACCCCCCCTGATCTGGCAAATTCTTGTTTTTAGAGATGGAGACAGCTTGGTCTCTGTCTCAATACAAACCGCGATCGCGACTGCTACCTCGATCGTGATCACAGCTTCTGCTGCTGCAGGGAGCTCTAGTCGTCAGAGCTCTCTGCACAGAATATACGCGGGAGCTTTTGTGCATGATCACATTATATCTACAGTGACCAAGTGGCCACCAGTCTCCTCCTCTCAGCCTGGGGTATGTGTGTGTGTTTTTTGAACAGTATGTTATGTGTGTAGGTATGTGTGTGTGTTATGTATGTGTGTGTCACACTGTATATAGATTTTTTTACACACACTCACCCACACTCTTTATTGCACTCTTTATTTTAAACGCGTCATGTGTGTGCTACAGTATATATATATATATAATGTCAATGAGCCTGGCACTCATCCGCAATATAAATTGGTACCTTTCCCGTTGCCCTCCGTGAAAGAGACCTCTGCAGCTCCCTCATATATACATGTGTACGGCGGCACTCGGATGAAATAAAGACAGGACAGCAGCCTCTGTAGCCAATGTTTCAAAGCCTCTGCTTTTTCGTCAGGGCATATAGCGGAGTCTTTGAAATTTTGGCTACAGAGGATGCTGTCCTGTCTTTATTTCATCCGAGTGCCGCCGTACACGTGTGTGAGTATATATATATAATGTATTATATGCAGTTCATGAGGCAGCACTCCCATTTGTAAATAACAGCCCTGATGCCTTCCGATGGTGCCTGCCGGCCAGGAGTACATATATGGCAAGTCATGTAAGTCTTTTCACTACCTGAGTGTCACTGACACCGCTTATTATATATGTATATATATATAGAAAATACAGAATCCCCTCCAAGTAATTCCTGCATTTGCCCCTGGAGTAGGTAGATCTGAGGAGGGGAGTAAGCTAGGTTGGCTGCTTCTCAGGGGTGGGGAGGGTGTGACTTGTCTACACTGAGAGGAGACTTTCAATTTTGGACCGTGCCTCCCCAGCCATTGAACCCACTGCAAGTCACTGATATCTTTAGAATAACCGTGCCCTATAATCCAACCAATAATTATGCATAAACACAATACCTAACTATTATATACACAATGATGCCACATTTTAACAATGTATAGGTCTAATACATCATTTTAGTGCCTCAACAAATAACAGTGTATGTACCTAATACTTAAAAATGCTTTAACCTAAGGCATAACAATATTTTATACAGAGTCAATAGTCTGTAAATAAACAACATATGAGTGTTACATAACTTTTTCTTACATAATCCTACTGATTCTTAAAACTTATAATTGTGATGCATAACAGTGTAATATATGTATATAATACACAGTCCTATTACATTCTATAACTCATATATAAGAATATTAAAACATGAAGTAATAGATAACCATGCATAACAGTGATACATGAAAATTGTAAACAGGTACAAAATGCTATGGCAGTTAATATGATGTTACTGTGTTATCAAATAATGTTATAATGCAATATAATAAAGCAGCTGTGTACAATTTAAGCAGTAATAATTAAATATAGGAAATTAATACTATGTCATATAACACGTTAATTATGACCATTGTGCATATTAATGTAATACATGCAGAGGTGTGGCAGTGTTCCTGATGTGGGAATCTATGGATCCCCAGGATCGTTACGATGAATTTGCTGCATGAGAAATTATGTTTATAGTATTGTTGCAGGAAGTGTCTGCTTGTTTACATCTGTTAATAGCACTTACCTATCCGAAGAAGGATCATTCCATGAAGGTTGTGACCACCGCTGGATCTTTGGCACCTGAGAAGACACTGTTACTCATTTTCTGAAAGCTTTAATCAATAAATATTTATACTCAGTTGGTCAGCAAACGTTATCTTAAATTGGTACCGTTTTTGAGCCAATCAAGACTTCTTTCAATAAACAATCACAGTTTGTCACAGTGAGCATATAATGGATTGCGTATTATTGAGCCTCTTTTTCACTCTTTCATTTCTTATCTGGTACTAGTTTCAGTCATGTAACACTTTAACTATTGCGCATATTAACATAATACTTGTAGAGGTTTGGCAGGGTTCCTGAAGTGAAACTCTTTGAAACTCCATGATCATTTTGATGAATTTGCTGCAGAAGATAATCTTTTCATGGTATTATAGCCGGAAGTGTCTGCTTGTCAAGGTTTGGCAGGGTTACTGATGTGAAACTCTTTGAAACTCTATGATCATTTTGATGAAGGGTTCCTAATGTGAAACTTTTTGAAACTTTAAGATCAGTTTGATGAATTTGCTGCAGAAGATAATCTTTTCATGGTATTATAGCCGGAAGTGTCTGCTTGTCGACGTCTTCTAGTAGCACTTTCCTGTCCGGGGAAGGATCATTCCATGAAGGTTGCCACCACCGCTGGATCTTTGACCTCTGAGAAGACACTATTACTGAGTTTTTGGATGCTTTAATCAATAAAGATTTATATTCAGTTGGTCAGTAAACCTTATTTTAAATTGGCACCATTTTTGATCCAATCAAGTCTTCTTGCAATAAACAATCACAGTTTGTCAGTGAGCAAATCATGGATTGCGTGTTATTGAGCCTCTTTTTCACTCTTTCGTTTCTTATCTGGTACTAGTAAGAAAAGCTCAGTCCAACAGTTTCGGTGATAAACAGAATAACTTTTGAATAACCGTGCCCTATAATCCAACCAATAATTATGCATAAACACAATACCTAAGTAATATATACACAATGATGCCACATTTTAACAATGTATTGGTCTAATACATCATTTTAGTGCCTCAACAAATAACAGTGTATGTACCTAATACTTAAAAATGCTTTAACCTAAGGCATAACAATACTTTATACAGAGTCAACAGTATGTAAATCAACAACATATGAGTGTTACATAACTTTATAATCCTACTAATTCTTAAAACTTTTAATTGTGATGCATAACAGTGTAATATATGTATATAATACACAGTCCTATTACATTCTATAACTCATATATAAGAATACTAAAACATGAAGTAAAAGGTAACCATGCATAACAGTGATACATGAAAATTGTAAACGGGTACAAAATGCTTTGGCAGTTAATATGATGTTACTGTGTTATCATATAATGTTATATTGCAATATAATATAGTAGCTGTGTACAATTTAAGCAGTGATCATTAAATATAGGAAATTAATACTATGTCATATAACACGTTATGACCATTGTGCATACTGTATTAATGTAATACATGCAGAGGTGTGGCAGAGTTCCTGATGTGGGAATCTATGGATCCCCAGGATCGTTAGGATGAATTTGCTGCATGAGAAATTATGTTTATATTATTGTAGCAGGAAGTGTCTGCTTGTTTACATCTGTTAATAGCACTTACCTATCCGAAGAAGGATCATTCCATGAAGGTTGTGACCACCGCTGGATCTTTGGCACCTGAGAAGACACTGTTACTCATTTTTTGAAAGCTTTAATCAATAAATATTTATACTCAGTTAGTAAGCAAACGTTATTTTAAATTGGTACTGTTTTTGAGCCAATCAAGACTTCTTTCAATAAACAATCACAGTTTGCCACAGTGAGCATATCATGGATTGTGTGTTATTGAGCCTCTTTTTCACTCTTTCATTTCTTATCTGGTACTAGTTTCAGTCATGTAACACTTTAACTATTGCGCATATTAACATAATACTTGTAGAGGTTTGGCAGGGTTCCTGATGTGAAACTCTTTGAAACTCCATGATCATTTTGATGAATTTGCTGCAGAAGATAATCTTTTCATGGTATCATAGCCGGGAGTGTCTGCTTGTCGAAGTCTGCTAGTAGCACTTTCCTGTCCGAGGAAGGAACATTCCATGAAGGTTGCCACCACTGCTGGATCTTTGGCCCCTGACAAGACACTGTTACTGATTTTTTTGAACGCTTTAATCAATAAAGATTTATACTCAGTTGGTCAGCAAACCTTATTTTAAATTGGCACCATTTTTGAGCCAATCAAGTCTTCTTGCAATAAACAATCACAGTTTGTCAGTGAGCAAATCATGGATTGCGTGTTATTGAGCCTCTTTTTCACTCTTTCATTACTTATCTGGTATTAGTTTCAGTCATGTAACACTTTAACTATTGTGCATTTTAACGTAATACTTGTAGAGGTTTGGCAGGGTTCCTGATGTGAAACTCTTTGAAACTCCATGATCATTTTGATAAATTTGCTGCAGAAGATAATCTTTTCATGGTATTATAGCCGGAAGTGTCTGCTTGTCAAGGTTTGGCAGGGTTCCTGATGTGAAACTCATTGAAACTCTATGATCATTTTGATGAAGGGTTCCTGATGTGAAACTCTTTGAAACTCCATGATCATTTTGATGAATTTGCTGCAGAAGATAATCTTTTCATGGTATTATAGCCGGAAGTGTCTGCTTGTCAACGTCTGCTATTAGCACTTTCCTGTCTGAAGAATGATCATTCCATGAAGGTTGCCACCACCACTGGATCTTTGGCCCCTGAGAAGACACTGTTACTGATTTTTTTGAATGCTTTAATCAATAAAGATTTATACTCAGTTTGTCAGCAAACCTTATTTTAAATTGGCACCATTTTTGAGCCAATTAAGTCTTCTTGCAATAAACAATCACAGTTTGTCAGTGAGCAAATCATGGATTGCGTGTTATTGAGCCTCTTTTTCACTCTTTCATTCCTTATCTGGTACTAGTAAGAAAAGCTCAGTCCAACAGTGGCGGTGAAAAACAGAATATCTTTAGAATAACCGTGCCCTATAATCCAACCAATAATTATGCATAAACACAATACCTAACTATTATATACACAATGATGCCACATTTTAACAATGTATAGGTCTAATACATCATTTTAGTGCCTCAACAAATAACAGTGTATGTACCTAATACTTAAAAATGCTTTAACCTAAGGCATAACAATACTTTATACAGAGTCAACAGTATGTAAATCAACAACATATGAGTGTTACATAACTTTTTCTTACATAATCCTACTGATTCTTAAAACTTATAATTGTGATGCATAAGAGTGTAATATATGTATATAATACACAGTCCTGTTACATTCTATAACTCATATATAAGAATGCTAAATCATGAAGTAAAAGATAACCATGCATAACAGTGATACATGAAAATTGTAAACAGGTACAAAATGCTTTGGCAGTTAATATGATGTTACTGTGTTATCAACTAATATTATAATGCAATATAATATAGCAGCTGTGTACAATTTAGGCAGTGATCATTAAATATAGGAAATTAATACTATGTCATATAACACGTTATGACCATTGTGCATACTATATTAATGTAATACACGCAGAGGTGTGGCAGTGTTCCTGATGTGGGAATCTATTGTTTCCCAGGATTGTTAGGATGAATTTGCTGCATGAGAAATTATGTTTATAGTATTGTATCATGAAGTGTCTGCTTGTTTACATCTGTTAATAGCACTTACCTATCCGAAGAAGGATCATTCCATGAAGGTTGTGACCACCGCTGGATCTTTGGCACCTGTGAAGACACTGTTACTCATTTTCTGAAAGCTTTAATCAATAAATATTTATACTCAGTTGGTCAGCAAACGTTATCTTAAATTGGTACCATTTTTGAGCCAATCAAGACTTCTTTCAATAAACAATCAGTTTGTCACAGTGAGCATATCATGGATTGCGTATTATTGAGCCTCTTTTTCACTCTTTCATTTCTTATCTGGTACTAGTTTAAGTCATGTAACACTTTAACTATTGTGCATTTTTACGTAATACTTGTAGAGGTTTGGCAGGGTTCCTGATATGAAACTCTTTGAAACTCCATGATCATTTTGATGAATTTGCTGCAGAAGATAATCTTTTCATGGTATTATAGCCGGAAGTGTCTGCTTGTCAACGTCTGCTAGTAGCACTTTCCTGTCCGAGGAAGGATCATTCCATGAAGGTTGCCACCACCGCTGGATCTTTGGCCCCTGAGAAGACACTGTTACTGATTTTTTTGAATGCTTTAATCAATAAAGATTTATACTCAGTTGGTCAGCAAACCTTATTTTAAATTGGCACCATTTTTGAGCCAATTAAGTCTTCTTGCAATAAACAATCACAGTTTGTCAGTGAGCAAATCATGGATTGCGTGTTATTGAGCCTCTTTTTCACTCTTTCATTTCTTATCTGGTATTAGTAAGAAAAGCTCAGTCCAACCGTGGCGGTGAAAAACAGAATATCTTTAGAATAACCGTGCCCTATAATCCAACCAATAATTATGCATAAACACAATACCTAACTATTATATACACAATGATGCCACATGTTAACAATGTATAGGTCTAATACATCATTTTAGTGCCTCAACAAATAACAGTGTATGTATTTAATACTTAAAAATGCTTTAACCTAAGGCATAACAATACTTTATGCAGAGTCAACAGTATGTAAATCAACAACTTATGAGTGTTAAATAACTTTTTCTTACATAATCTTACTGATTCTTAAAACTTATAATTGTGATGCATAACAGTGTAATATTTGTATATAATACACAGTCCTGTTACATTCTATAACTCATATATAAGAATGCTAAATCATGCAGTAAAAGATAACCATGCATAACAGTGATACATGAAAATTGTAAACAGGTACAAAATGCTTTGGCAGTTAATATGATGTTACTGTGTTATCAACTAATATTATAATGCAATATAATATAGCAGCTGTGTACAATTTAAGCAGTAATCATTAAATATATGAAATTAATACTACAGTATGTCATATAACACGTTATGACCATTGTGCATACTGTATTAATGTAATACATGCAGAGGTGTGGCAGTGTTCCTGATTGTGGGAATCTAAGGTTTCCCAGGATTGTTAGAATGAATTTGCAGCATGAAAAATTATGTTTATAGTATTGTAGCATGAAGTGTCTGCTGGTTTACATCTGTTAATAGCACTTACCTATCCGAAGAAGGATCATTCCATGAAGGTTGTGACCACCGCTGGATCTTTGGCACCTGAGAAGACACTGTTACTCATTTTCTGAAAGCTTTAATCAATAAATATTTATACTCAGTTGGTCAGCAAACGTTATCTTAAATTGGTACCGTTTTTGAGCCAATCAAGACTTCTTTCAATAAACAATCACAGTTTGTCACAGTGAGCATATCATGGATTGCGTATTATTGAGCCTCTTTTTCACTCTTTCATTTCTTATCTGGTACTAGTTTAAGTCATGTAACACTTTAACTATTGTGCAATTTTACGTAATACTTGTAGAGGTTTGGCAGGGTTCCTGATGTGAAACTCTTTGAAACTCCATGATCATTTGATGAATTTGCTGCAGAAGATAATCTTTTCATGGTATTATAGCCGGAAGTGTCTGCTTGTCAACGTCTGCTAGTAGCACTTTCCTGTCCGAGGAAGGATCATTCCATGAAGGTTGCCACCACCGCTGGATCTTTGGCCCCTGAGAAGACACTGTTACTGATTTTTTTGAATGCTTTAATCAATAAAGATTTATACTCAATTGGTCAGCAATCCTTATTTTAAATTGGCACCATTTTTGAGCCAATTAAGTCTTCTTGCAATAAACAATCACAGTTTGTCAGTGAGCAAATCATGGATTGCGTGTTATTGAGCCTCTTTTTCACTCTTTCATTTCTTATCTGGTACTAGTAAGAAAAGCTCAGTCCAACAGTGGCGGTGAAAAAAAGAATATCTTTAGAATAACCGTGCCCTATAATCGAACCAATAATTATGCATAAACACAATACCTAACTATTATATACACAATGATGCCACATTTTAACAATGTATAGGTCTAATACATCATTTTAGTGCCTCAACAAATAACAGTGTATGTATTTAATACTTAAAAATGCTTTAACCTAAGGCATAACAATACTTTATGCAGAGTCAACAGTATGTAAATCAACAACATATGAGTGTTAAATAACTTTTTCTTACATAATACTACTGATTCTTAAAACGTATAATTGTGATGCATAACAGTGTAATATTTGTATATAATACACAGTCCTGTTACATTCTATAACTCATATATAAGAATGCTAAATCATGAAGTAAAATATAACCATGCATAACAGAGATACATGAAAATTGTAAACAGGTACAAAATGCTTTGGCAGTTAATATGATGTTACTGTGTTATCAACTAATATTATAATGCAATATAATATAGCAGCTGTGTACAATTTAAGCAGTGATCATTAAATATAGGAAATTAATACCATGTCATATAACACGTTATGACCATTGTGCATACTGTATTAATGTAATACATGCAGAGGTGTGGCAGTGTTCCTGATGTGGGAATCTATGGTTTCCCAGGATTGTTAGGATGAATTTGCTGCATGAGAAATTATGTTTATAGTATTGTAGCATGAAGTGTCTGCTTGTTTACATCTGTTAATAGCACTTACCTATCCGAAGAAGGATCATTCCATGAAGGTTGTGACCACCGCTGGATCTTTGGCACCTGAGAAGACACTGTTACTCATTTTATAAAAGCTTTAATCAATAAATATTTATACTCAGTTGGTCAGCAAACGTTATCTTAAATTGGTACCGTTTTTGAGCCAATCAAGACTTCTTTCAATAAACAATCAGTTTGTCACAGTGAGCATATCATGGATTGCGTATTATTGAGCCTCTTTTTCACTCTTTCATTTCTTATCTGGTACTAGTTTCAGTCATGTAACACTTTAACTATTGTGCATTTTAACGTAATACTTGTAGAGGTTTGGCAGGGTTCCTGATGTGAAACTCTTTGAAACTCCATGATCATTTTGATGAATTTGCTGCAGAAGATAATCTTTTCATGGTATTATAGCCGGAAGTGTCTGCTTGTCAACGTCTGCTAGTAGCACTTTCCTGTCCGAGGAAGGATCATTCCATGAAGGTTGCCACCACCGCTGGATCTTTGGCCCCTGAGAAGACACTGTTACTGATTTTTTTGAATGCTTTAATCAATAAAGATTTATACTCAGTTGGTCAGCAAACCTTATTTTAAATTGGCACCATTTTTGAGCCAATTAAGTCTTCTTGCAATAAACAATCACAGTTTGTCAGTGAGCAAATCATGGATTGCGTGTTATTGAGCCTCTTTTTCACTCTTTCATTTCTTATCTGGTACTAGTAAGAAAAGCTCAGTCCAACAGTGGCGGTGAAAAACAGAATATCTTTAGAATAACCGTGCCCTATAATCCAACCAATAATTATGCATAAACACAATACCTAACTATTATATACACAATGATGCCACATTTTAACAATGTATAGGTCTAATACATCATTTTAGTGCCTCAACAAATAACAGTGTATGTATTTAATACTTAAAAATGCTTTAACCTAAGGCATAACAATACTTTATGCATAGTCAACAGTATGTAAATCAACAACTTATGAGTGTTAAATAACTTTTTCTTACATAATCCTACTGATTCTTAAAACTTATAATTGTGATGCATAACAGTGTAATATTTGTATATAATACACAGTCCTGTTACATTCTATAACTCATATATAAGAATGCTAAATCATGAAGTAAAAGATAACCATGCATAACAGTGATACATGAAAATTGTAAACAGGTACAAAATGCTTTGGCAGTTAATATGATGTTACTGTGTTATCAACTAATATTATAATGCAATATAATATAGCAGCTGTGTACAATAAGAGCAGTGATCATTAAATATAGGAAATTAATACTACAGTATGTCATATAACACGTTATGACCATTGTGCATACTGTATTAATGTAATACATGCAGAGGCGTGGCAGTGTTCCTGATGTGGGAATCTATGGTTTCCCAGGATTGTTAGGATGAATTTGCAGCATGAGAAATTATGTTTATAGTATTGTAGCATGAAGTGTCTGCTTGTTTACATCTGTTAATAGCACTTACCTATCTGAAGAAGGATCATTCAATGAAGGTTGTGACCACCGCTGGATCTTTGGCACCTGAGAAGACACTGTTACTCATTTTCTGAAAGCTTTAATCAATAAATATTTATACTCAGTTGGTCAGCAAATGTTATCTTAAATTGGTACAGTTTTTGAGCCAATCAAGACTTCTTTCAATAAACAATCACAGTTTGTCACAGTGAGCATATCATGGATTGCGTATTATTGAGCCTCTTTTTCACTCTTTCATTTCTTATCTGGTACTAGTTTCAGTCATGTAACACTTTAACTATTGTGCATTTTAACGTAATACTTGTAGAGGTTTGGCAGGGTTCCTGATGTGAAACTCTTTGAAACTCCATGATCATTTTGATGAATTTGCTGCAGAAGATAATCTTTTCATGGTATTATAGCCGGAAGTGTCTGCTTGTCAACGTCTGCTAGTTGCACTTTCCTGTCCGACTAAGGATCATTCCATGAAGGTTGCCACCACTGCTGGATCTTTGGCCCCTGAGAAGACACTATTACTGATTTTTTTGAATGCTTTAATCAATAAATATTTATACTCAGTTGGTCAGCAAACCTTATTTTAAATTGGCACCATTTTTGAGCCAATTAAGTCTTCTTGCAATAAACAATCACAGTTTGTCAGTGAGCAAATCATGGATTGCATGTTATTGAGCCTTTTTTTCACTCTTTCATTTCTTATCTGGTACTAGTAAGAAAAGCTCAGTCCAACAGTGGCGGTGAAAAACAGAATATCTTTAGAATAACCGTGCCCTATAATCCAACCAATAATTATACATAAACACAATACCTAACTATTATATACACAATGATGCCACATTTTAACAATGTATAGGTCTAATACATCATTTTAGTGACTCAACAAATAACAGTGTATGTACCTAATACTTAAAAATGCTTTAACCTAAGGCATAACAATACTTTATACAGAGTCAACAGTATGTAAATCAACAACATATGAGTGTTAAATAACTTTTTCTTACATAATCCTACTGATTTTTAAAACTTATAATTGTGATGCATAACAGTGTAATATTTGTATATAATACACAGTCCTGTTACATTCTATAACTCATATATAAGAATGCTAAATCATGAAGTAAAAGATAACCATGCATAACAGTGATACACGAAAATTGTAAACAGGTACAAAATGCTTTGGCAGTTAATATGATGTTACTGTGTTATCAACTAATATTATAATGCAATATAATATAGCAGCTGTGTACAATTTAGGCAGTGATCATTAAATATAGGAAATTAATACTATGTCATATAACACGTTATGACCATTGTGCATACTATATTAATGTAATACATGCAGAGGTGTGGCAGTGTTCCTGATGTGGGAATCTATTGATTCCCAGGATTGTTAGAATGAATTTGCTGCATGAGAAATTATGTTTATAGTATTGTAGCAGGAAGTGTCTGCTTGTTTACATCTGTTATTAGCACTTACCTATCCGAAGAAGGATCATTCCATGAAGGTTGTGACCACCGCTGGATCTTTGGCACCTGAGAAGACACTGTTACTCATTTTCTGAAAGCTTTAATCAATAAATATTTATACTCAGTTGGTCAGCAAACGTTATCTTAAATTGGTACAGTTTTTGAGCCAATCAAGACTTCTTTCAATAAACAATCACAGTTTGTCACAGTGAGCATATCATGGATTGCGTATTATTGAGCCTCTTTTTCACTCTTTCATTTCTTATCTGGTACTAGTTTCAGTCATGTAACACTTTAACTATTGTGCATTTTAACGTAATACTTGTAGAGGTTTGGCAGGGTTCCTGATGTGAAACTCTTTGAAACTCCATGATCATTTTGATGAATTTGCTGCAGAAGATAATCTTTTCATGGTATTATAGCCGGAAGTGTCTGCTTGTCAACGTCTGCTAGTAGCACTTTCCTGTCCGACTAAGGATCATTCCATGAAGGTTGCCACCACCGCTGGATCTTTGGCCCCTGAGAAGACACTATTACTGATTTTTTTGAATGCTTTAATCAATAAATATTTATACTCAGTTGGTCAGCAAACCTTATTTTAAATTGGCACCATTTTTGAGCCAATTAAGTCTTCTTGCAATAAACAATCACAGTTTGTCAGTGAGCAAATCATGGATTGCATGTTATTGAGCCTTTTTTTCACTCTTTTCATTTCTTATCTGGTACTAGTAAGAAAAGCTCAGTCCAACAGTGGCGGTGAAAAACAGAATATCTTTAGAATAACCGTGCCCTATAATCCAACCAATAATTATGCATAAACACAATACCTAACTATTATATACACAATGATGTCACATTTTAACAATGTATAGGTCTAATACATCATTTTAGTGCCTCAACAAATAACAGTGTATGTATTTAATACTTAAAAATGCTTTAACCTAAGGCATAACAATACTTTATGCGGAGTCAACAGTATGTAAATCAACAATTTATGAGTGTTAAATAACTTTTTCTTACATAATCCTACTGATTCTTAAAACTTATAATTGTGATGCATAACAGTGTAATATTTGTATATAATACACAGTCCTGTTACATTCTATAACTCATATATAAGAATGCTAAATCATGAAGTAAAAGATAACCATGCATAACAGTGATACATGAAAATTGTAAACAGGTACAACATGCTTTGGCAGTTAATATGATGTTACTATGTTATCAACTAATATTATAATGCAATATAATATAGCAGCTGTGTACAATAAGAGTAGTGATCATTAAATATAGGAAATTAATACTACAGTATGTCATATAACACGTTATGACCATTGTGCATACTGTATTAATGTAATACATGCAGAGGCGTGGCAGTGTTCCTGATGTGGGAATCTATGGTTTCCCAGGATTGTTAGGATGAATTTGCAGCATGAGAAATTATGTTTATAGTATTGTAGCATGAAGTGTCTGCTTGTTTACATCTGTTAATAGCACTTACCTATCTGAAGAAGGATCATTCAATGAAGGTTGTGACCACCGCTGGATCTTTGGCACCTGAGAAGACACTGTTACTCA
Source organism: Pseudophryne corroboree (assembly GCF_028390025.1). Classification (NCBI taxonomy): domain Eukaryota; kingdom Metazoa; phylum Chordata; class Amphibia; order Anura; family Myobatrachidae; genus Pseudophryne; species Pseudophryne corroboree. The sequence continues at coordinate 826,276,867 of NC_086445.1, read as the reverse complement.
TTTTCTGAAAGCTTTAATCAATAAATATTTATACTCAGTTGGTCAGCAAACGTTATCTTAAATTGGTACAGTTTTTGAGCCAATCAAGACTTCTTTCAATAAACAATCACAGTTTGTCACAGTGAGCATATCATGGATTGGGTATTATTGAGCCTCTTTTTCACTCTTTCATTTCTTATCTGGTACTAGTTTCAGTCATGTAACACTTTAACTATTGTGCATTTTAACGTAATACTTGTAGAGGTTTGGCAGGGTTCCTGATGTGAAACTCTTTGAAACTCCATGATCATTTTGATGAATTTGCTGCAGAAGATAATCTTTTCATGGTATTATAGCCGGAAGTGTCTGCTTGTCAACGTCTGCTAGTAGCACTTTCCTGTCCGAGGAAGGATCATTCCATGAAGGTTGCCACCACCACTGGATCTTTGGCCCCTGAGAAGACACTGTTACTGATTTTTTTGAATGCTTTCATCAATAAAGATTTATACTCAGTTGGTCAGCAAACCTTATTTTAAATTGGCACCATTTTTGAGCCAATTAAGTCTTCTTGCAATAAACAATCACAGTTGGTCAGTGAGCAAATCATGGATTGCGTGTTATTGAGCCTCTTTTTCACTCTTTCATTTCTTATCTGGTATTAGTAAGAAAAGCTCAGTCCAACAGTGGCGGTGAAAAACAGAATATCTTTAGAATAACCGTGCCCTATAATCCAACCAATAATTATGCATAAACACAATACCTAACTATTATATACACAATGATGCCACATTTTAACAATGTATAGGTCTAATACATCATTTTAGTGCCTCAACAAATAACAGTGTATGTACCTAATACTTAAAAATGCTTTAACCTAAGGCATAACAATACTTTATACAGAGTCAACAGTATGTAAATCAACAACATATGAGTGTTAAATAACTTTTTCTTACATAATCCTACTGATTCTTAAAACTTATAATTGTGATGCATAACAGTGTAATATATGTATATAATACACAGTCCTGTTACATTCTATAACTCATATATAAGAATGCTAAATCATGAAGTAAAAGATCACCATGCATAACAGTGATACATGAAAATTGTAAACAGGTACAAAATGCTTTGGCAGTTAATATGATGTTACTGTGTTATCAACTAATATTATAATGCAATATAATATAGCAGCTGTGTACAATTTAGGCAGTGATCATTAAATATAGGAAATTAATACTATGTCATATAACACGTTATGACCATTGTGCATACTATATTAATGTAATACATGCAGAGGTGTGGCAGTGTTCCTGATGTGGGAGTCTATTGTTTCCCAGGATTGTTAGGATGAATTTGCTGCATGATAAATTATGTTTATAGTATTGTAGCATGAAGTGTCTGCTTGTTTACATCTGTTAATAGCACTTACCTAACCGAAGAAGGATCATTCCATGAAGGTTGTGACCACCGCTGGATCTTTGGCACCTGAGAAGACACTGTTACTCATTTTCTGAAAGCTTTATTCAATAAATATTTATACTCAGTTGGTCAGCAAACATTATCTTAAATTGGCACCGTTTTTGAGCCAATCAAGACATCTTTCAATAAACAATCACAGTTTGTCACAGTGAGCATATCATGGATTGCGTATTATTGAGCCTCTTTTTCACTCTTTCTTTTCTTATCTGGTACTAGTTTCAGTCATTTAACACTTTAACTATTGTGCATTTTAACGTAATACTTGTAGAGGTTTGGCAGGGTTCCTGATGTGAAACTCTTTGTAACTCCATGATCATTTTGATGAATTTGCTGCAAAAGATAATCTTTTCATGGTATTATAGACGGAAGAGTCTCCTTGTCAACGTATGCTAGCAGCACTTTCCTGTCCGAGGAAGGATTATTCCATGAAGGTTGCCACCTCCGCTGGATCTTTGGCCCCTGAGAAGACACTGTTACTGATTTTTTTGAATGCTTTAATCAATAAAGATTTATACTCAGTTGGTCAGCAAACCTTATTTTAAATTGGCACCATTTTTGAGCCAATTAAGTCTTCTTGCAATAAACAATCACAGTTTGTCAGTGAGCAAATCATGGATTGCGTGTTATTGAGCCTCTTTTTCACTCTTTCATTTCTTATCTGGTACTAGTAAGAAAAGCTCAGTCCAATAGTGGCGGTGAAAAATAGAATATCTTTAGAATAACCGTGCCCTATAATCCAACCAATAATTATGCATAAACACAATACCTAACTATTATATACACAATGATGCCACATTTTAACAATGTATAGGTCTAATACATCATTTTAGTGCCTCAACAAATAACAGTGTATGTATTTAATACTTAAAAATGCTTTAACCTAAGGCATAACAATACTTTATGCATAGTCAACAGTATGTAAATCAACAACTTATGAGTGTTAAATAACTTTTTCTTACATAATCCTACTGATTCTTAAAACTTATAATTGTGATGCATAACAGTGTAATATTTGTATATAATACACAGTCCTGTTACATTCTATAACTCATATATAAGAATGCTAAATCATGAAGTAAAAGATAACCATGCATAACAGAGATACATGAAAATTGTAAACAGGTACAAAATGCTTTGGCAGTTAATATGATGTTACTGTGTTATCAACTAATATTATAATGCAATATAATATAGCAGCTGTGTACAATTTAAGCAGTGATCATTAAATATAGGAAATTAATACTATGTCATATAACACGTTATGACCATTGTGCATACTGTATTAATGTAATACATGCAGAGGTGTGGCAGTGTTCCTGATGTGGGAATCTATGGTTTCCCAGGATTGTTAGGATGAATTTGCAGCATGAGAAATTATGTTTATAGTATTGTAGCATGAAGTGTCTGCTTGTTTACATCTGTTAATAGCACTTACCTATCCGAAGAAGGATCATTCCATGAAGGTTGTGACCACCGCTGGATCTTTGGCACCTGAGAAGACACTGTTACTCATTTTCTGAAAGCTTTAATCAATAAATATTTATACTCAGTTGGTCAGCAAACGTTATCTTAAATTGGTACCGTTTTTGAGCCAATCAAGACTTCTTTCAATAAACAATCACAGTTTGTCACAGTGAGCATATCATGGATTGCGTATTATTGAGCCTCTTTTTCACTCTTTCATTTCTTATCTGGTACTAGTTTCAGTCATGTAACACTTTCACTATTGTGCATTTTAACGTAATACTTGTAGAGGTTTGGCAGGGTTCCTGATGTGAAACTCTTTGAAACTCCATGATCATTTTGATGAATTTGCTGCAGAAGATAATCTTTTCATGGTATTATAGCCGGAAGTGTCTGCTTGTCAACGTCTGCTAGTAGCACTTTCCTGTCCGAGGAAGGATCATTCCATGAAGGTTGCCACCACCGCTGGATCTTTGGCCCCTGAGAAGACACTGTTACTGATTTTTTTGAATGCTTTAATCAATAAAGATTTATACTCAGTTGGAAAGCAAACATTATTTTAAATTGGTACCGTTTTTGAGCCAATCAAGGCTTCTTTCAATAAACAATCACAGTTTGTCACAGTGAGCAAATCATGGATTGCGTGTTATTGAGCCTCTCTTTCACTCTTTCATTTCTTATCTGGTACTATTAAGAAAAGGTCAGTCCAACAGTGGCAGTGAAAAACAGAATATCTTTCTGGGACGTGCAGTCAGGGGAGGCAGGGGAGGCAGAGCCTCCCCTGTCATATTCTGATCTGATGATTAGAATAATACAAAAGAGATGTATTTAACACAGATTCTGTGTTATAACTTCTTTGTATTATTCTACTGTTTTTTTGTAGTAAAAAATGTATCCAAACCTGGATGGGAGGCAGCAAGAGCACTGCCTCACACTGACAATTAAAAACTGTACAAAGCGTGGGGCGGAGCCACAGTTGCAGGCAGGAAAAGCCCATTGGAAAAGGCGATGGAATGAGACACCTCTAACTCTGCCTCAATGACAGGCAGATACAGGGACGGATCCAGAGGGGGCGTGACACTGCTGTCTGACCCTACCTAACTGGTTGCCATAACTGTCAGTCTGTCCGTCAGCCCTCCAGCTCCACCTCCAGCTTTCTACCTGCAGGGCTAGGCTTGAAACGGATTGGTTCTCTGCACACATGTGACGTGTGCAGTGCTGAGGAGCCCAGCAGCTAATGTGCTGGGCTCAGTGATGGCCCAGCTGTCAGTCCGGGACCTGGGGGAGTCAGCGCCACCGAGGAAAGATGCACCACCACAGTGACTGAGGCAACTAGCAAAGTCCGAGCCAGGTCAGCCACTGTGGTCACGAGGACGCCGGGTCCAGGCGCCCAGCAAAGAGGATGTTAAATGAAGCGGAAGATGGCTCCATTGCCCTGGCCCCTACTTTCACCAGTTTGGGATAGGATCAGTGGGTGAGTAGTGGTGCTGCTGGGTGTGGGGAAAAGGGGCAGGGCCAGAAATTGAAGGTTAGAAGGCTGCTGCTGAGGAGGGAAGTCTGGAGTGGGTGAGGTCGGCTGCTGGCTGCTGCTGAGGCCTGGGGAGGGAGTGAACGAGGAGCAGAGTAGCGGTGCTGGGTGTACAGTAGCGCACGCAGGGGGAAGGGGGTTTCTGAGTACTCAGAAACCCCCCCTGATCTGGAAAATTCTTGTTTTTAGAGATGGAGACAGCTTGGTCTCTGTCTCAATACAAACCGCGATCGCGACCGCTACCTCGATCGTGATCACAGCTTCTGCTGCTGCAGGGAGCTCTAGTCGTCAGAGCTCTCTGCACAGAATATACGCGGGAGCTTTTGTGCATGATCACATTATATCTACAGTGACCAAGTGGCCACCAGTCTCCTCCTCTCAGCCTGGGGTATGTGTGTGTGTTTTTTGAACAGTATGTTATGTGTGTAGGTATGTGTGTGTGTTATGTATGTGTGTGTCACACTGTATATAGATTTTTTTACACACACTCACCCACACTCTTTATTGCACTCTTTATTTTAAACGCGTCATGTGTGTGCTACAGTATATATATATATATAATGTCAATGAGCCTGGCACTCATCCGCAATATAAATTGGTACCTTTCCCGTTGCCCTCCGTGAAAGAGACCTCTGCAGCTCCCTCATATATACATGTGTACGGCGGCACTCGGATGAAATAAAGACAGGACAGCAGCCTCTGTAGCCAATGTTTCAAAGCCTCTGCTTTTTCGTCAGGGCATATAGCAGAGTCTTTGAAATTTTGGCTACAGAGGATGCTGTACTGTCTTTATTTCATCCGAGTGCCGCCGTACACGTGTGTGAGTATATATATATAATGTATTATATGCAGTTCATGAGGCAGCACTCCCATTTGTAAATAACAGCCCTGATGCCTTCCGATGGTGCCTGCCGGCCAGGAGTCCATATATGGCAAGTCATGTAAGTCTTTTCACTACCTGAGTGTCGCTGACACCGCTTATTATATATGTATATATATATAGAAAATACGGAATCCCCTCCAAGTAATTCCTGCATTTGCCCCTGGAGTAGGTAGATCTGAGGAGGGGAGTAAGCTAGGTTGGCTGCTTCTCAGGGGTGGGGAGGGTGTGACTTGTCTACACTGAGAGGAGACTTTCAATTTTGGACCGTGCCTCCCCAGCCATTGAACCCACTGCAAGTCACTGATATCTTTAGAATAACCGTGCACTATAATCCAACCAATAATTATACATAAACACAATACCTAACTATTATATACACAATGATGCCACATTTTAACAATGTATAGGTCTAATACATCATTTTAGTGCCTCAACAAATAACAGTGTATGTACCTAATACTTAAAAATGCTTTAACCTAAGGCATAACAATACTTTATACAGAGTCAACAGTATGTAAATCAACAACATATGAGTGTTAAATAACTTTTTCTTACATAATCCTACTGATTCTTAAAACTTATAATTGTGATGCATAACAGTGTAATATTTGTATATAATACACAGTCCTGTTACATTCTATAACTCATATATAAGAATGCTAAATCATGAAGTAAAACATAACCATGCATAACAGTGATACATGAAAATTGTAAACAGGTACAAAATGCTTTGGCAGTTAATATGATGTTACTGTGTTATCAACTAATATTATAATGCAATATAATATAGCAGCTGTGTACAATTTAGGCAGTGATCATTAAATATAGGAAATTAATACTATGTCATATAACACGTTATGACCATTGTGCATACTATATTAATGTAATACATGCAAAGGTGTGGCAGTGTTCCTGATGTGGGAATCTATTGTTTCCCAGGATTGTTAGAATGAATTTGCTGCATGAGAAATTATGTTTATAGTATTGTAGCAGGAAGTGTCTGCTTGTTTACATCTGTTAATAGCACTTACCTATCCGAAGAAGGATCATTCCATGAAGGTTGTGACCACCGCTGGATCTTTGGCACCTGAGAAGACACTGTTACTCATTTTCTGAAAGCTTTAATCAATAAATATTTATACTCAGTTGGTCAGCAAACGTTATCTTAAATTGGTACAGTTTTTGAGCCAATCAAGACTTCTTTCAATAACAATCACAGTTTGTCACAGTGAGCATATCATGGATTGCGTATTATTGAGCCTCTTTTTCACTCTTTCATTTCTTATCTGGTACTAGTTTCAGTCATGTAACACTTTAACTATTGTGCATTTTTACGTAATACTTGTAGAGGTTTGGCAGGGTTCCTGATATGAAACTCTTTGAAACTCCATGATCATTTTGATGAATTTGCTGCAGATGATAATCTTTTCATGGTATTATAGCCGGAAGTGTCTGCTTGTCAACGTCTGCTAGTAGCACTTTCCTGTCCGAGGAAGGATCATTCCATGAAGGTTGCCACCACCACTGGATCTTTGGCCCCTGAGAAGACACTGTTACTGATTTTTTTGAATGCTTTAATCAATAAAGATTTATACTCAGTTGGTCAGCAAACCTTATTTTAAATTGGCACCATTTTTGAGCCAATTAAGTCTTCTTGCAATAAACAATCACAGTTTGTCAGTGAGCAAATCATGGATTGCGTGTTATTGAGCCTCTTTTTCACTCTTTCATTTCTTATCTGGTACTAGTAAGAAAAGCTCAGTCCAACAGTGGCGGTGAAAAACAGAATATCTTTAGAATAACCGTGCCCTATAATCCAACCAATAATTATGCATAAACACAATACCTAACTATTATATACACAATGATGTCACATTTTAACAATGTATAGGTCTAATACATCATTTTAGTGCCTCAACAAATAACAGTGTATGTATTTAATACTTAAAAATGCTTTAACCTAAGGCATAACAATACTTTATGCAGAGTCAACAGTATGTAAATCAACAATTTATGAGTGTTAAATAACTTTTTCTTACATAATCCTACTGATTCTTAAAACTTATAATTGTGATGCATAACAGTGTAATATTTGTATATAATACACAGTCCTGTTACATTCTATAACTCATATATAAGAATGCTAAATCATGAAGTAAAAGATAACCATGCATAACAGTGATACATGAAAATTGTAAACAGGTACAACATGCTTTGGCAGTTAATATGATGTTACTATGTTATCAACTAATATTATAATGCAATATAATATAGCAGCTGTGTACAATAAGAGTAGTGATCATTAAATATAGGAAATTAATACTACAGTATGTCATATAACACGTTATGACCATTGTGCATACTGTATTAATGTAATACATGCAGAGGCGTGGCAGTGTTCCTGATGTGGGAATCTATGGTTTCCCAGGATTGTTAGGATGAATTTGCAGCATGAGAAATTATGTTTATAGTATTGTAGCATGAAGTGTCTGCTTGTTTACATCTGTTAATAGCACTTACCTATCTGAAGAAGGATCATTCAATGAAGGTTGTGACCACCGCTGGATCTTTGGCACCTGAGAAGACACTGTTACTCATTTTCTGAAAGCTTTAATCAATAAATATTTATACTCAGTTGGTCAGCAAACGTTATCTTAAATTGGTACAGTTTTTGAGCCAATCAAGACTTCTTTCAATAAACAATCACAGTTTGTCACAGTGAGCATATCATGGATTGGGTATTATTGAGCCTCTTTTTCACTCTTTCATTTCTTATCTGGTACTAGTTTCAGTCATGTAACACTTTAACTATTGTGCATTTTAACGTAATACTTGTAGAGGTTTGGCAGGGTTCCTGATGTGAAACTCTTTGAAACTCCATGATCATTTTGATGAATTTGCTGCAGAAGATAATCTTTTCATGGTATTATAGCCGGAAGTGTCTGCTTGTCAACGTCTGCTAGTAGCACTTTCCTGTCCGAGGAAGGATCATTCCATGAAGGTTGCCACCACCACTGGATCTTTGGCCCCTGAGAAGACACTGTTACTGATTTTTTTGAATGCTTTCATCAATAAAGATTTATACTCAGTTGGTCAGCAAACCTTATTTTAAATTGGCACCATTTTTGAGCCAATTAAGTCTTCTTGCAATAAACAATCACAGTTGGTCAGTGAGCAAATCATGGATTGCGTGTTATTGAGCCTCTTTTTCACTCTTTCATTTCTTATCTGGTATTAGTAAGAAAAGCTCAGTCCAACAGTGGCGGTGAAAAACAGAATATCTTTAGAATAACCGTGCCCTATAATCCAACCAATAATTATGCATAAACACAATACCTAACTATTATATACACAATGATGCCACATTTTAACAATGTATAGGTCTAATACATCATTTTAGTGCCTCAACAAATAACAGTGTATGTACCTAATACTTAAAAATGCTTTAACCTAAGGCATAACAATACTTTATACAGAGTCAACAGTATGTAAATCAACAACATATGAGTGTTAAATAACTTTTTCTTACATAATCCTACTGATTCTTAAAACTTATAATTGTGATGCATAACAGTGTAATATATGTATATAATACACAGTCCTGTTACATTCTATAACTCATATATAAGAATGCTAAATCATGAAGTAAAAGATCACCATGCATAACAGTGATACATGAAAATTGTAAACAGGTACAAAATGCTTTGGCAGTTAATATGATGTTACTGTGTTATCAACTAATATTATAATGCAATATAATATAGCAGCTGTGTACAATTTAGGCAGTGATCATTAAATATAGGAAATTAATACTATGTCATATAACACGTTATGACCATTGTGCATACTATATTAATGTAATACATGCAGAGGTGTGGCAGTGTTCCTGATGTGGGAGTCTATTGTTTCCCAGGATTGTTAGGATGAATTTGCTGCATGATAAATTATGTTTATAGTATTGTAGCATGAAGTGTCTGCTTGTTTACATCTGTTAATAGCACTTACCTAACCGAAGAAGGATCATTCCATGAAGGTTGTGACCACCGCTGGATCTTTGGCACCTGAGAAGACACTGTTACTCATTTTCTGAAAGCTTTATTCAATAAATATTTATACTCAGTTGGTCAGCAAACATTATCTTAAATTGGCACCGTTTTTGAGCCAATCAAGACATCTTTCAATAAACAATCACAGTTTGTCACAGTGAGCATATCATGGATTGCGTATTATTGAGCCTCTTTTTCACTCTTTCTTTTCTTATCTGGTACTAGTTTCAGTCATTTAACACTTTAACTATTGTGCATTTTAACGTAATACTTGTAGAGGTTTGGCAGGGTTCCTGATGTGAAACTCTTTGTAACTCCATGATCATTTTGATGAATTTGCTGCAAAAGATAATCTTTTCATGGTATTATAGACGGAAGAGTCTCCTTGTCAACGTATGCTAGCAGCACTTTCCTGTCCGAGGAAGGATTATTCCATGAAGGTTGCCACCTCCGCTGGATCTTTGGCCCCTGAGAAGACACTGTTACTGATTTTTTTGAATGCTTTAATCAATAAAGATTTATACTCAGTTGGTCAGCAAACCTTATTTTAAATTGGCACCATTTTTGAGCCAATTAAGTCTTCTTGCAATAAACAATCACAGTTTGTCAGTGAGCAAATCATGGATTGCGTGTTATTGAGCCTCTTTTTCACTCTTTCATTTCTTATCTGGTACTAGTAAGAAAAGCTCAGTCCAATAGTGGCGGTGAAAAATAGAATATCTTTAGAATAACCGTGCCCTATAATCCAACCAATAATTATGCATAAACACAATACCTAACTATTATATACAAAATGATGCCACATTTTAACAATGTATAGGTCTAATACATCATTTTAGTGCCTCAACAAATAACAGTGTATGTATTTAATACTTAAAAATGCTTTAAACTAAGGCATAACAATACTTTATGCAGAGTCAACAGTATGTAAATCAACAACATATGAGTGTTAAATAACTTTTTCTTACATAATCCTACTGATTCTTAAAACTTATAATTGTGATGCATAACAGTGTAATATTTGTATATAATACACAGTCCTGTTACATTCTATAACTCATATATAAGAATGCTAAATCATGAAGTAAAAGATAACCATGCATAACAGAGATACATGAAAATTGTAAACAGGTACAAAATGCTTTGGCAGTTAATATGATGTTACTGTGTTATCAACTAATATTATAATGCAATATAATATAGCAGCTGTGTACAATTTAAGCAGTGATCATTAAATATAGGAAATTAATACTATGTCATATAACACGTTATGACCATTGTGCATACTGTATTAATGTAATACATGCAGAGGTGTGGCAGTGTTCCTGATGTGGGAATCTATGGTTTCCCAGGATTGTTAGGATGAATTTGCAGCATGAGAAATTATGTTTATAGTATTGTAGCATGAAGTGTCTGCTTGTTTACATCTGTTAATAGCACTTACCTATCCGAAGAAGGATCATTCCATGAAGGTTGTGACCACCGCTGGATCTTTGGCACCTGAGAAGACACTGTTACTCATTTTCTGAAAGCTTTAATCAATAAATATTTATACTCAGTTGGTCAGCAAACGTTATCTTAAATTGGTACCGTTTTTGAGCCAATCAAGACTTCTTTCAATAAACAATCACAGTTTGTCACAGTGAGCATATCATGGATTGCGTATTATTGAGCCTCTTTTTCACTCTTTCATTTCTTATCTGGTACTAGTTTCAGTCATGTAACACTTTCACTATTGTGCATTTTAACGTAATACTTGTAGAGGTTTGGCAGGGTTCCTGATGTGAAACTCTTTGAAACTCCATGATCATTTTGATGAATTTGCTGCAGAAGATAATCTTTTCATGGTATTATAGCCGGAAGTGTCTGCTTGTCAACGTCTGCTAGTAGCACTTTCCTGTCCGAGGAAGGATCATTCCATGAAGGTTGCCACCACCGCTGGATCTTTGGCCCCTGAGAAGACACTGTTACTGATTTTTTTGAATGCTTTAATCAATAAAGATTTATACTCAGTTGGAAAGCAAACATTATTTTAAATTGGTACCGTTTTTGAGCCAATCAAGGCTTCTTTCAATAAACAATCACAGTTTGTCACAGTGAGCAAATCATGGATTGCGTGTTATTGAGCCTCTCTTTCACTCTTTCATTTCTTATCTGGTACTATTAAGAAAAGGTCAGTCCAACAGTGGCAGTGAAAAACAGAATATCTTTCTGGGACGTGCAGTCAGGGGAGGCAGGGGAGGCAGAGCCTCCCCTGTCATATTCTGATCTGATGATTAGAATAATACAAAAGAGATGTATTTAACACAGATTCTGTGTTATAACTTCTTTGTATTATTCTACTGTTTTTTTGTAGTAAAAAATGTATCCAAACCTGGATGGGAGGCAGCAAGAGCACTGCCTCACACTGACAATTAAAAACTGTACAAAGCGTGGGGCGGAGCCACAGTTGCAGGCAGGAAAAGCCCATTGGAAAAGGCGATGGAATGAGACACCTCTAACTCTGCCTCAATGACAGGCAGATACAGGGACGGATCCAGAGGGGGCGTGACACTGCTGTCTGACCCTACCTAACTGGTTGCCATAACTGTCAGTCTGTCCGTCAGCCCTCCAGCTCCACCTCCAGCTTTCTACCTGCAGGGCTAGGCTTGAAACGGATTGGTTCTCTGCACACATGTGACGTGTGCAGTGCTGAGGAGCCCAGCAGCTAATGTGCTGGGCTCAGTGATGGCCCAGCTGTCAGTCCGGGACCTGGGGGAGTCAGCGCCACCGAGGAAAGATGCACCACCACAGTGACTGAGGCAACTAGCAAAGTCCGAGCCAGGTCAGCCACTGTGGTCACGAGGACGCCGGGTCCAGGCGCCCAGCAAGGAGGATGTTAAATGAAGCGGAAGATGGCTCCATTGCCCTGGCCCCTACTTTCACCAGTTTGGGATAGGATCAGTGGGTGAGTAGTGGTGCTGCTGGGTGTGGGGAAAAGGGGCAGGGCCAGAAATTGAAGGTTAGAAGGCTGCTGCTGAGGAGGGAAGTCTGGAGTGGGTGAGGTCGGCTGCTGGCTGCTGCTGAGGCCTGGGGAGGGAGTGAACGAGGAGCAGAGTAGCGGTGCTGGGTGTACAGTAGCGCACGCAGGGGGAAGGGGGTTTCTGAGTACTCAGAAACCCCCCCTGATCTGGCAAATTCTTGTTTTTAGAGATGGAGACAGCTTGGTCTCTGTCTCAATACAAACCGCGATCGCGACCGCTACCTCGATCGTGATCACAGCTTCTGCTGCTGCAGGGAGCTCTAGTCGTCAGAGCTCTCTGCACAGAATATACGCGGGAGCTTTTGTGCATGATCACATTATATCTACAGTGACCAAGTGGCCACCAGTCTCCTCCTCTCAGCCTGGGGTATGTGTGTGTGTTTTTTGAACAGTATGTTATGTGTGTAGGTATGTGTGTGTGTTATGTATGTGTGTGTCACACTGTATATAGATTTTTTTACACACACTCACCCACACTCTTTATTGCACTCTTTATTTTAAACGCGTCATGTGTGTGCTACAGTATATATATATATATAATGTCAATGAGCCTGGCACTCATCCGCAATATAAATTGGTACCTTTCCCGTTGCCCTCCGTGAAAGAGACCTCTGCAGCTCCCTCATATATACATGTGTACGGCGGCACTCGGATGAAATAAAGACAGGACAGCAGCCTCTGTAGCCAATGTTTCAAAGCCTCTGCTTTTTCGTCAGGGCATATAGCAGAGTCTTTGAAATTTTGGCTACAGAGGATGCTGTACTGTCTTTATTTCATCCGAGTGCCGCCGTACACGTGTGTGAGTATATATATATAATGTATTATATGCAGTTCATGAGGCAGCACTCCCATTTGTAAATAACAGCCCTGATGCCTTCCGATGGTGCCTGCCGGCCAGGAGTCCATATATGGCAAGTCATGTAAGTCTTTTCACTACCTGAGTGTCGCTGACACCGCTTATTATATATGTATATATATATAGAAAATACGGAATCCCCTCCAAGTAATTCCTGCATTTGCCCCTGGAGTAGGTAGATCTGAGGAGGGGAGTAAGCTAGGTTGGCTGCTTCTCAGGGGTGGGGAGGGTGTGACTTGTCTACACTGAGAGGAGACTTTCAATTTTGGACCGTGCCTCCCCAGCCATTGAACCCACTGCAAGTCACTGATATCTTTAGAATAACCGTGCACTATAATCCAACCAATAATTATGCATAAACACAATACCTAACTATTATATACACAATGATGCCACATTTTAACAATGTATAGGTCTAATACATCATTTTAGTGCCTCAACAAATAACAGTGTATGTACCTAATACTTAAAAATGCTTTAACCTAAGGCATAACAATACTTTATACAGAGTCAACAGTATGTAAATCAACAACATATGAGTGTTAAATAACTTTTTCTTACATAATCCTACTGATTCTTAAAACTTATAATTGTGATGCATAACAGTGTAATATATGTATATAATACACAGTCCTGTTACATTCTATAACTCATATATAAGAATGCTAAATCATGAAGTAAAAGATAACCATGCATAACAGTGATACATGAAAATTGTAAACAGGTACAAAATGCTTTGGCAGTTAATATGATGTTACTGTGTTATCAACTAATATTATAATGCAATATAATATAGCAGCTGTGTACAATTTAAGCAGTGATCATTAAATATAGGAAATTAATACTATGTCATATAACACGTTATGACCATTGTGCATACTGTATTAATGTAATACATGCAGAGGTGTGGCATTGTTCCTGATGTGGGAATCTATGGTTTCCCAGGATCGTTAGGATGAATTTGCTGCATGAGAAATTATGTTTATAGTATTGTAGCATGAAGTGTCTGCTTGTTTACATCTGTTAATAGCACTTACCTATCCGAAGAAGGATCATTCCATGAAAGTTGTGACCACCGCTGGATCTTTGGCACCTGAGAAGACACTGTTACTCATTTTCTGAAAGCTTTAATCAATAAATATTTATACTCAGTTGGTCAGCAAACGTTATCTTAAATTGGTACCGTTTTTGAGCCAATCAAGACTTCTTTCAATAAACAATCACAGTTTGTCACAGTGAGCATATCATGGATTGCGTATTATTGAGCCTCTTTTACACTCTTTCATTTCTTATCTGGTACTAGTTTAAGTCATGTAACACTTTAACTATTGTGCATTTTAACGTAATACTTGTAGAGGTTTGGCAGGGTTCCTGATGTGAAACTCTTTGAAACTCCATGATCCTTTTGATGAATTTGCTGCAGAAGATAATCTTTTCATGGTATTATAGCCGGAAGTGTCTGCTTGTCAACGTCTGCTAGTAGCACTTTCCTGTCCGAGGAAGGATCATTCCATGAAGGTTGCCACCACCGCTGGATCTTTGGCCCCTGAGAAGACACTGTTACTGATTTTTTTGAATGCTTTAATCAATAAAGATTTATACTCAGTTGGTCAGCAAACCTTATTTTAAATTGGCACCATATTTGAGCCAATTAAGTCTTCTTGCAATAATCAATCACAGTTTGTCAGTGAGCAAATCATGGATTGCGTGTTATTGAGCCTCTTTTTCACTCTTTCATTTCTTATCTGGAACTAGTAAGAAAAGCTCAGTCCAACAGTGGCGGTGAAAAACAGAATATCTTTAGAATAACCATGCACTATAATCCAACCAATAATTATGCATAAACACAATACCTAACTATTATATACACAATGATGCCACATTTTAACAATGTATAGGTCTAATACATCATTTTAGTGCCTCAACAAATAACAGTGTATGTACCTAATACTTAAAAATGCTTTAACCTAAGGCATAACAATACTTTATACAGAGTCAACAGTATGTAAATCAACAACATATGAGTGTTAAATAACTTTTTCTTACATAATCCTACTGATTCTTAAAACTCATAATTGTGATGCATAACAGTGTAATATTTGTATATAATACACAGTCCTGTTACATTCTATAACTCATATATAAGAATGCTAAATCATGAAGTAAAAGATAACCATGCATAACAGTGATACATGAAAATTGTAAACAGGTACAAAATGCTTTGGCAGTTAATATGATGTTACTGTGTTATCAACTAATATTATAATGCAATATAATATAGCAGCTGTGTACAATTTAAGCAGTGATCATTAAATATAGGAAATTAATACTATGTCATATAACACGTTATGACCATTGTGCATACTGTATTAATGTAATACATGCAGAGGTGTGGCAGTGTTCCTGATGTGGGAATCTATGGTTTCCCAGGATTGTTAGGATGAATTTGCAGCATGAGAAATTATGTTTATAGTATTGTAGCATGAAGTGTCTGCTTGTTTACATCTGTAAATAGCACTTACCTATCCGAAGAAGGATCATTCCATGAAGGTTGTGACCACCGCTGGATCTTTGGCACCTGAGAAGACACTGTTACTCATTTTCTGAAAGCTTTAATCAATAAATATTTATACTCAGTTGGTCAGCAAACGTTATCTTAAATTGGTACCGTTTTTGAGCCAATCAAGACTTCTTTCAATAAACAATCACAGTTTGTCACAGTGAGCATATCATGGATTGCGTATTATTGAGCGTCTTTTACACTCTTTCATTTCTTATCTGGTACTAAGTCATGTAACACTTTAACTATTGTGCATTTTTACGTAATACTTGTAGAGGTTTGGCAGGATTCCTGATGTGAAACTCTTTGAAACTCCATGATCATTTTGATGAATTTGCTGCAGAAGATAATCTTTTCATGGTATTATAGCCGGAAGTGTCTGCTTGTCAACGTCTGCTAGTAGCACTTTCCTGTCCGAGGAAGGATCATTCCATGAAGGTTGCCACCACCGCTGGATCTTTGGCCACTGAGAAGACACTGTTACTGATTTTTTTGAATGCTTTAATCAATAAAGATTTATACTCAGTTGGTCAGCAAACCTTATTTTAAATTGGCACCATTTTTGAGCCAATTAAGTCTTCTTGCAATAATCAATCACAGTTTGTCAGTGAGCAAATCATGGATTGCGTGTTATTGAGCCTCTTTTTCACTCTTTCATTTCTTATCTGGTACTAGTAAGAAAAGCTCAGTCCAACAGTGGCGGTGAAAAACAGAATATCTTTAGAATAACCGTGTCCTATAATCCAACCAATAATTATGCATAAACACAATACCTAACTATTATATACACAATGATGCCACATTTTAACAATGTATAGGTCTAATACATCATTTTAGTGCCTCAACAAATAACAGTGTATGTACCTAATACTTAAAAATGCTTTAACCTAAGGCATAACAATACTTTATACAGAGTCAACAGTATGTAAATCAACAACATATGAGTGTTAAATAACTTTTTCTTACATAATCCTACTGATTCTTAAAACTTATAATTGTGATGCATAACAGTGTAATTTATGTATATAATACACAGTCCTGTTACATTCTATAACTCATATATAAGAATGCTAAATCATGAAGTAAAAGATAACCATGCATAACAGTGATACATGAAAATTATAAACAGGTACAAAATGCTTTGGCAGTTAATATGATGTTACTGTGTTATCAACTAATATTATAATGCAATATAATATAGCAGCTGTGTACAATTTAAGCAGTGATCATTAAATATAGGAAATTAATACTATGTCATATAACACGTTATGACCATTGTGCACACTGTATTAATGTAATACATGCAGAGGTGTGGCAGTGTTCCTGATGTGGGAATCTATGGTTTCCCAGGATCGTTAGGATGACTTTGCTGCATGAGAAATTATGTTTATAGTATTGTAGCATGAAGTGTCTGCTTGTTTACATCTGTTAATAGCACTTACCTATCCGAAGAAGGATCATTCCATGAAGGTTGTGACCACCGCTGGATCTTTGGCACCTGAGAAGACACTGTTACTCATTTTCTGAAAGCTTTAATCAATAAATATTTATACTCAGTTGGTCAGCAAACGTTATCTTAAATTGGTACCGTTTTTGAGCCAATCAAGACTTCTTTCAATAAACAATCACAGTTTGTCACAGTGAGCATATCATGGATTGCGTATTATTGAGCCTCTTTTACACTCTTTCATTTCTTATCTGGTACTAGTTTAAGTCATGTAACACTTTAACTATTGTGCATTTTTACGTAATACTTGTAGAGGTTTGGCAGGATTCCTGATGTGAAACTCTTTAAAACTCCATGATCATTTTGATGAATTTGCTGCAGAAGATAATCTTTTCATGGTATTATAGCCGGAAGTGTCTGCTTGTCAACGTCTGCTAGTAGCACTTTCCTGTCCGAGGAAGGATCATTCCATGAAGGTTGCCACCACCGCTGGATCTTTGGCCCCTGAGAAGACACTGTTACTGATTTTTTTGAATGCTTTAATCAATAAAGATTTACACTCAGTTGGTCAGCAAACCTTATTTTAAATTGGCACCATTTTTGAGCCAATTAAGTCTTCTTGCAATAATTAATCACAGTTTGTCAGTGAGCAAATCATGGATTGCGTGTTATTGAGCCTCTTTTTCACTCTTTCATTTCTTATCTGGTACTAGTAAGAAAAGCTCAGTCCAACAGTGGCGGTGAAAAACAGAATATCTTTAGAATAACCGTGTCCTATAATCCAACCAATAATTATGCATAAACACAATACCTAACTATTATATACACAATGATGCCACATTTTAACAATGTATAGGTCTAATACATCATTTTAGTGCCTCAACAAATAACAGTGTATGTACCTAATACTTAAAAATGCTTTAACCTAAGGCATAACAATACTTTATACAGAGTCAACAGTATGTAAATCAACAACATATGAGTGTTAAATAACTTTTTCTTACATAATCCTACTGATTCTTAAAACTCATAATTGTGAAGCATAACAGTGTAATTTATGTATATAATACACAGTCCTGTTACATTCTATAACTCATATATAAGAATGCTAAATCATGAAGTAAAAGATAACCATGCATAACAGTGATACATGAAAATTGTAAACAGGTACAAAATGCTTTGGCAGTTAATATGATGTTACTGTCAGATTGTGTTTTGGCTGTGTCCCCGGAGGGGGCGCTAGTGGGTCAGTGGAGGTAGCTGGGAGAAAACGAGGAGGCTGGATAACGTTCCTGCGCATGAGCGCAATGATATTTATTAGCAGATGATATAAACAGAATGGCAGCAGAAATAATAATAACAAATGGAAATGTCAATCACACAGCGTAATAGCTGAAAGTCTATGGCAACAGGATGACAGATGACTGGAGAAATAATAACCGGTAATATGATAAACAGAAGAACAGGTGCTTGCAGAGATGATTCTGGTTTGGAAACCAGTGCAGGTTTTAAACATGAAACTTGGCAGTGAGATGTTGAATGGCAAACCTGGTAGCAGAGGCAGGAGTCTGACTATCCACAGTGCAGGTGGTGAAGCACTGACAGCAGCAAGCTGTATCACAGGTGGAGGAATGGAACACACCTGGAGTCAGTCTCAACTGCAAGGCTGAAGCACACAAGGTGGTGATGAGTGTGAAGCCTGTTTGAAGATTGCAGGTATTGCTGGGCCTTGAAGTTCCACGGAGCTGTGCAGAGTAACCAGGAGTACAAGTCTTTAAGCAGAGAGCCAGGAACACGGAAGGAACAGGAACAGATCCTTTCACATGGGTCGCAGGAGTGACACAAAGTCCAGGATGCCTGCAGACTGATCCTGCAGTCTCTTATGTACCCCTTGGTGCACAGGCATTGGATGAGTGAGGGAAAGTGGGTGCGGCCAAGCACCGGATTGGCCGCTGTATGCTGGTTGTTGTGAACTGTCATGGCGGCGCCCATGCCGCGGCCTAGCGGGAACGCGGCGTGCTACACGCCTGCTGTCTCAGGAGCGCTCCCAGGCCCGTGATGGCGTCCAGAGGCAGGGACACGGACGACAGGTGACCGCAGGGAGCCAGGTCGGAGTCCGCAACGGCGGACGGATGTCAGCTTGGTGAGTCGATTCCTGACAGTACCCCCTCCTTTAAGGGTGGACACCGAACACCCACGTGGCTTGGATGGATGAGTGCTGTGGAAGACACGGACCAACCTTGGAGCATGGACATCCGATGAATTTACCCAACTTCTTTCCTCTGGGCCATAACCGGACCAATCGACCAGGTACTGGAGACGTCCATACCGGCAACGAGAGTCCAGAATTCTGCCAATCTCGAATTCCACGCCCCGCTGAGTTCGAATTTTGGGGCCAACTGGAAGAGCACTCTGAAAACGGTTCAGGACTAGAGGTCTAAGGAGAGAAACATGAAAAGCGTTAGGTATTCGAAGAGAAGGTGGTAACTTCAGTTTATAGGCCACAGGGTTGATGACTCTTTCGACAGGAAAGGACCAATGAAACGGGGTGCAAACTTCATGGACGGAACCCTAAGACGGAGGTTACGGGTTGACAGCCAAACCTTGTCCCCAGGTTTCAGGTTAGGAACCGCACGTCTCTTGCGGTCGGCAAAGTACTTGTACCGGCTGGAGGCCTTTTTGAGAGACACGTGAATCTTTCTCCAAATTAATGAGAACTGAGTCAGAGCAGTAGTGGCAGCAGGAACATCCATATGAGGGAGTTCTTGGAAGTCTGGAACACGGGGATGTTGCCCATATACTGCGAAGAATGGTGTTGTTTCAGTAGCAGTATGATAGCGGAAGTTGTGGGCAAACTCGGCCCATGGGAGCAGATCGAACCAGTCATCCTGGGAAGATGAAACATACAATCTTAAAAACGTCTCAAGTTCTTGATTAACCCTCTCTGTCTGCCCATTCGTCTGAGGATGGTACGATGATGAAAACTTCAGCTTGACTTGCATGGCAGAACAGAGGGCCCTCCAAAACCTCGCTACAAACTGTACCCCCCGGTCGGATATTATTTCCGAGGGTAGACCATGTAAGCGGAAAATCTCCCGTAGGAAGATTTGGGCAAGTTTCGGGGCAGAAGGGAGACCCTGGAGAGGAACAAAATGAGCCATCTTGGTGAATCTGTCCACTACAACCCAGATGGTATTGTATCCCTGAGAAGGAGGAAGGTCGGTGATAAAATCCATGGACAGGTGTGACCAGGGACGACTAGGAACAGACAATGGTTGTAACTGACCTGCTGGAGACTGACGAGGAGTCTTATGCTGCACACACTTAGGACAGGATGCCACGAAATCCTTGATGTCAGCCTTCATCTTAGGCCACCAGTACGTCTCAGAGAGAAACTTGAAGGTCTTCAGGACACCAGGATGACCGGTGAACTTGGATTGATGAGCCCAAGATAGCAACTTGGGACGGAGTTCTGGGGAAACAAAAGTCTTACCAGGAGGAGGAGCTGGGGAGACTTGAGATGCAGCGAACACCACTGGACTCAGGATGGAATGAGGCACTGAGTCAGGCGTTTCCTCTTCGGATTCCATAGATCGGGATAAAGCGTCAGCTTTAACATTCTGCGAACCTGGGCGGAAATGAAGCTTAAAATTAAAACGTGAGAAAAACATAGCCCACCTGGACTGGCGAGGATTAAGGCACTGAGCTGCCTTTAAGTATAGCAGGTTTTTATGATCCGTGTAGATGTTGAACGGATGTTTGGCCCCTTCTAGGAGGTATCTCCATTCCTCGAGAGCCAGCTTAATCGCCAATAGTTCTTGATCTCCAACGGAGTAGTTAGCTTCTGCAGGAAGGAATTTGCGAGAATAAAATCCACAAGGGTGGACTTTCCCATCGGTTCCCTTCTGGGAGAGAACAGCTCCAACCCCAACTGTAGAGGCGTCCACCTCCAACTCGAACGGTCTGTTTACATCTGGCTGAGACAGAACTGGGGCAGACATAAAGGCCAGTTTGATCTTCTGGAAGGCTGCTAAGGCTTCTTCTGACCAGTTGGAATGGTTTGCCCCTTTCCGAGTCAGGTTGGTAATAGGAGCGATGAGAGTGGAGAATCCCCGAATAAATTTCCTATAGTAGTTGGCAAAACCCAGGAACCGCTGGATAGACTTGAGAGAATTTGGAATGGACCAATTGGCAATAGCTTCCAATTTTGTCGGGTCCATCTGAAGATCCGATCCGGAAATTATATAACCCAGGAAGGGTATAGAGGGAACTTCAAAGGTGCATTTAGAAAGTTTACCGTAGAGCCGGTTCTCACGAAGACGTCGGAGGACTTCACGGACTTGTAGACGATGAGATGGAAGGTCTTGGGAGAAGATGAGGATATCATCCAAGTAAACAACGAGGTACTTATACAGGACATCACGAAAGATTTCGTTCACAAAGTGTTGGAATACTGCTGGAGCATTACTCAACCCAAACGGCATTACCAGGTATTCGTAATGGCCATCTCGAGTGTTAAAAGCTGTCTTCCACTCGTCACCACTCCGGATTCTGATGAGATTGTAGGCACCGCGGAGATCTAACTTGGTGAAGATGCGGGCTCCCTTAACTCTGTCAAATAATTCGGTAATGAGTGGTAATGGATAACTATTTTTAATGGTAATGTCATTGAGACCCCGGTAGTCAATGCATGGACGCAGTCCTCCATCCTTCTTTTTAACAAAGAAGAAACCTGCACCAGCGGGTGATGATGAAGGGCGGATGAATCCCTTTTGTAGATTCTCCCTGATATATTCACTCATCGCCTCGGTTTCAGGAACAGACAACGGGTAGGTGCGCCCCCTAGGTGGCTTCTTGCCAGGAAGGAGATCGATGGGACAATCCCATTCCCTATGGGGCGGTAGGACATCAGCGGCCTTCTCACTGAAGACATCTGAGAAATCTTGATAAACTGCTGGGAGACTTGACTGTGACTTAACTTCGGTAGACTTTATGGGACACACTTGGGCTAAACAGGACTGATGGCAATGTGAACCCCATGAGGTAAGCTGCAACGTTGACCAGTCAAACTGTGGATTATGTAGCTGGAGCCAGGGCATGCCCAAGACGATCTCCTGGGTGGCTTGAGGGATGACTAAGAACTTAATCAGTTCAGAGTGTAGGAATCCAACTCCCAGAACCACTGGGGCAGTTTGATGAGAAATATTCCCCTTGGAGATTCGACTACCATCCACAGCGGTAATATAAACTGGACAGGAAAGTTCACATATAGGTAAGCAAAATTTATTTACCGCAGCTTGGGTGATGAAGTTACCTGCAGCTCCACAGTCCACTAATGCTGATGCGGACTGGAGCCCAACTGAAGTCTCTAACGTCACAGGAAGGATAAGGTCTTGATTAGAAGGAGCTTGACTAAAAGATCCCAACTTGACTCCTCCTTTACAAGTCAGGATCTGGCGTTTCCCGAACGCACTGTGCAGGAGTTAATCTGATGGCCCGCAGCCGCACAGTACAGACAGAGTCTCTCACGCATTCTTCTTGCCCGCTCTTCAGGAGTTAGGCGGGACCTATTTACCTGCATAGGCTCGTCAGAAGAAGGAGACTGGAACTGTACTGAAGGTATCATCCTTGATCTGCGTGGCTCACTCCGAGCGCGTTCATTATTGCGTTCGCGGATGCGAGAGTCCAACTTAATGCACAAGGAAATCAATTCAGACAATTGTACAGGAAGGTCGCGGGTCGCCAGTTCATCTTTGATCCGGTCAGAAAGTCCATGCCAGAAAGCTGCTACCAGGGCCTGATTATTCCACTGAATCTCTGCGGCCAACGTCTGGAACTGAATGACATATTGTCCCATGCTACGGGTACCTTGACGAAGTTGAATCAGGTCAGCGGAAGCTGATGTTGCACGACCAGGCTCGTCAAAGATCCGTCTGAAGGTTGACACGAAGTCTGTGTAGTTGTTAATCAGAGGGTCAGCACGTTCCCACAGAGGAGACACCCAGCTCAGAGCAGATCCAGAAAGTAAGGAGATGATGTAGGCAACCTTGGACCTTGGCGTGGGGAAATTATGTGGCAACAACTCAAACTGGATTTCACATTGGTTGAGAAACCCGCGACATAACTTTGGACTGCCATCATACTTGCTTGGCACGGGCAGGTGCAGACGTGACACTGGAGCTGATGCAGCCGGCATAGAGGAACTCACAGCACTGGCAGGTGCTGGAGTAACAGGAACAGTAGGAGTGAGTACACTAGGCAGGGATTGCTGTAGTGTATCTATCCGGGAGGACATCCCTTGCAGGAATTGAAACATCTGCTGCTGCGCAGCCTCTTGACCATCCAGACGGGAGACCAGATTTTGCAAGGCCTCTGACCCCACACTCCGTCCACCATCCGAGTCCATGGATCCTGGACTTACTGTCAGATTGTGTTTTGGCTGTGTCCCCGGAGGGGGCGCTAGTGGGTCAGTGGAGGTAGCTGGGAGAAAACGAGGAGGCTGGATAACGTTCCTGCGCATGAGCGCAATGATATTTATTAGCAGATGATATAAACAGAATGGCAGCAGAAATAATAATAACAAATGGAAATGTCAATCACACAGCGTAATAGCTGAAAGTCTATGGCAACAGGATGACAGATGACTGGAGAAATAATAACCGGTAATATGATAAACAGAAGAACAGGTGCTTGCAGAGATGATTCTGGTTTGGAAACCAGTGCAGGTTTTAAACATGAAACTTGGCAGTGAGATGTTGAATGGCAAACCTGGTAGCAGAGGCAGGAGTCTGACTATCCACAGTGCAGGTGGTGAAGCACTGACAGCAGCAAGCTGTATCACAGGTGGAGGAATGGAACACACCTGGAGTCAGTCTCAACTGCAAGGCTGAAGCACACAAGGTGGTGATGAGTGTGAAGCCTGTTTGAAGATTGCAGGTATTGCTGGGCCTTGAAGTTCCACGGAGCTGTGCAGAGTAACCAGGAGTACAAGTCTTTAAGCAGAGAGCCAGGAACACGGAAGGAACAGGAACAGATCCTTTCACATGGGTCGCAGGAGTGACACAAAGTCCAGGATGCCTGCAGACTGATCCTGCAGTCTCTTATGTACCCCTTGGTGCACAGGCATTGGATGAGTGAGGGAAAGTGGGTGCGGCCAAGCACCGGATTGGCCGCTGTATGCTGGTTGTTGTGAACTGTCATGGCGGCGCCCATGCCGCGGCCTAGCGGGAACGCGGCGTGCTACACGCCTGCTGTCTCAGGAGCGCTCCCAGGCCCGTGATGGCGTCCAGAGGCAGGGACACGGACGACAGGTGACCGCAGGGAGCCAGGTCGGAGTCCGCAACGGCGGACGGATGTCAGCTTGGTGAGTCGATTCCTGACAGTTACTGTGTTATCAACTAATATTATAATGTAATATAATATAGCAGCTGTGTACAATTTAAGCAGTGATCATTAAATATAGGAAATTAATACTATGTCATATAATACGTTATGACCATTGTGCATACTGTATTAATGTAATACATGCAGAGGTGTGGCAGTGTTCCTGATGTGGGAATCTATGGTTTCCCAGGATTGTTAGGATGAATTTGCAGCATGAGAAATTATGTTTATAATTTTGAAGCATGAAGTTTCTGCTTGTTTACATCTGTTAATAGCACTTACCTATCCGAAGAAGGATCATTCCATGAAGGTTGTGACCACCGCTGGATCTTTGGCACCTGAGAAGACACTGTTACTCATTTTCTGAAAGCTTTAATCAATAAATATTTATACTCAGTTGGTCAGCAAACGTTATCTTAAATTGGTACCGTTTTTGAGCCAATCAAGACTTCTTTCAATAAACAATCACAGTTTGTCACAGTGAGCATATCATGGATTGTGTATTATTGAGCCTCTTTTACACTCTTTCATTTCTTATCTGGTACTAGTTTAAGTCATGTAACACTTTAACTATTGTGCATTTTAACGTAATACTTGTAGAGGTTTGGCAGGGTTCCTGATGTGAAACTCTTTGAAACTCCATGATCATTTTGATGAATTTGCTGCAGAAGATACTCTTTTCATGGTATTATAGCCGGAAGTGTCTACTTGTCAAAGTCTGCTAGTAGCACTTTCCTGTCCGAGGAAGGATCATTCCATGAAGGTTGCCACCACCGCTGGATCTTTGGCCCCTGAGAAGACACTGTTACTCATTTTCTGAAAGCTTTAATCAATAAATATTTATACTCAGTTGGTCAGCAAACGTTATCTTAAATTGGTACCGTTTTTGAGCCAATCAAGACTTCTTTCAATAAACAATCACAGTTTGTCACAGTGAGCATATCATGGATTGCGTATTATTGAGCCTCTTTTTCACTCTTTCATTTCTTCTCTGGTACTAGTTTAAGTCATGTAACACTTTAACTATTGTGCATTTTAACGTAATACTTGTAGAGGTTTGGCAGGGTTCCTGATGTGAAACTCTTTGAAACTCCATGATCATTTTGATGAATTTGCTGCAGAAGATAATCTTTTCATGGTATTATAGCCGGAAGTGTCTGCTTGTCAAAGTCTGCTAGTAGCACTTTCCTGTCCGAGGAAGGATCATTCCATGAAGGTTGCCACCACCGCTGGATCTTTGGCCCCTGAGAAGACACTGTTACTGATTTTTTTGAATGCTTTATCAATAAAGATTTATACTCAGTTGGTCAGCAAACCTTATTTTAAATTGGCACCATTTTTGAGCCAATTAAGTCTTCTTGCAATAAACAATCACAGTTTGTCAGTGAGCAAATCATGGATTGCGTGTTATTGAGCCTCTTTTTCACTCTTTCATTTCTTATCTGGTACTAGTAAGAAAAGCTCAGTCCAACAGTGGCGGTGAAAAACAGAATATCTTTAGAATAACCGTGTCCTATAATCCAACCAATAATTATGCATAAACACAATACCTAACTATTATATACACAATGATGCCACATTTTAACAATGTATAGGTCTAATACATCATTTTAGTGCCTCAACAAATAACAGTGTATGTACCTAATACTTAAAAATGCTTTAACCTAAGGCATAACAATACTTTATACAGAGTCAACAGTATGTAAATCAACAACATATGAGTGTTAAATAACTTTTTCTTACATAATCCTACTGATTCTTAAAACTTATAATTGTGATGCATAACAGTGTAATTTATGTATATAATACACAGTCCTGTTACATTCTATAACTCATATATAAGAATGCTAAATCATGAAGTAAAAGATAACCATGCATAACAGTGATACATGAAAATTGTAAACAGGTACAAAATGCTTTGGCAGTTAATATGATGTTACTGTGTTATCAACTAATATTATAATGCAATATAATATAGCAGCTGTGTACAATTTAAGCAGTGATCATTAAATATAGGAAATTAATACTATGTCATATAACACGTTATGACCATTGTGCACACTGTATTAATGTAATACATGCAGAGGTGTGGCAGTGTTCCTGATGTGGGAATCTATGGTTTCCCAGGATCGTTAGGATGACTTTGCTGCATGAGAAATTATGTTTATAGTATTGTAGCATGAAGTGTCTGCTTGTTTACATCTGTTAATAGCACTTACCTATCCGAAGAAGGATCATTCCATGAAGGTTGTGACCACCGCTGGATCTTTGGCACCTGAGAAGACACTGTTACTCATTTTCTGAAAGCTTTAATCAATAAATATTTATACTCAGTTGGTCAGCAAACGTTATCTTAAATTGGTACCGTTTTTGAGCCAATCAAGACTTCTTTCAATAAACAATCACAGTTTGTCACAGTGAGCATATCATGGATTGCGTATTATTGAGCCTCTTTTACACTCTTTCATTTCTTATCTGGTACTAGTTTAAGTCATGTAACACTTTAACTATTGTGCATTTTTACGTAATACTTGTAGAGGTTTGGCAGGATTCCTGATGTGAAACTCTTTGAAACTCCATGATCATTTTGATGAATTTGCTGCAGAAGATAATCTTTTCATGGTATTATAGCCGGAAGTGTCTGCTTGTCAACGTCTGCTAGTAGCACTTTCCTGTCCGAGGAAGGATCATTCCATGAAGGTTGCCACCACCGCTGGATCTTTGGCCCCTGAGAAGACACTGTTACTGATTTTTTTGAATGCTTTAATCAATAAAGATTTATACTCAGTTGGTCAGCAAACCTTATTTTAAATTGGCACCATTTTTGAGCCAATTAAGTCTTCTTGCAATAATCAATCACAGTTTGTCAGTGAGCAAATCATGGATTGCGTGTTATTGAGCCTCTTTTTCACTCTTTCATTTCTTATCTGGTACTAGTAAGAAAAGCTCAGTCCAACAGTGGCGGTGAAAAACAGAATATCTTTAGAATAACCGTGTCCTATAATCCAACCAATAATTATGCATAAACACAATACCTAACTATTATATACACAATGATGCCACATTTTAACAATGTATAGGTCTAATACATCATTTTAGTGCCTCAACAAATAACAGTGTATGTACCTAATACTTAAAAATGCTTTAACCTAAGGCA
The DNA here is from genome assembly GCF_028390025.1 of Pseudophryne corroboree. Classification (NCBI taxonomy): domain Eukaryota; kingdom Metazoa; phylum Chordata; class Amphibia; order Anura; family Myobatrachidae; genus Pseudophryne; species Pseudophryne corroboree. The sequence continues at coordinate 826,249,063 of NC_086445.1, read as the reverse complement.
TAACAATACTTTATACAGAGTCAACAGTATGTAAATCTACAACATATGAGTGTTAAATAACTTTTTCTTACATAATCCTACTGATTCTTAAAACTCATAATTGTGATGCATAACAGTGTAATTTATGTATATAATACACAGTCCTGTTACATTCTATAACTCATATATAAGAATGCTAAATCGTGAAGTAAAAGATAACCATGCATAACAGTGATACATGAAAATTGTAAACAGGTACAAAATGCTTTGGCAGTTAATATGATGTTACTGTGTTATCAACTAATATTATAATGTAATATAATATAGCAGCTGTGTACAATTTAAGCAGTGATCATTAAATATAGGAAATTAATACTATGTCATATAATACGTTATGACCATTGTGCATACTGTATTAATGTAATACATGCAGAGGTGTGGCAGTGTTCCTGATGTGGGAATCTATGGTTTCCCAGGATTGTTAGGATGAATTTGCAGCATGAGAAATTATGTTTATAGTTTTGAAGCATGAAGTTTCTGCTTGTTTACATCTGTTAATAGCACTTACCTATCCGAAGAAGGATCATTCCATGAAGGTTGTGACCACCGCTGGATCTTTGGCACCTGAGAAGACACTGTTACTCATTTTCTGAAAGCTTTAATCAATAAATATTTATACTCAGTTGGTCAGCAAACGTTATCTTAAATTGGTACCGTTTTTGAGCCAATCAAGACTTCTTTCAATAAACAATCACAGTTTGTCACAGTGAGCATATCATGGATTGTGTATTATTGAGCCTCTTTTACACTCTTTCATTTCTTATCTGGTACTAGTTTAAGTCATGTAACACTTTAACTATTGTGCATTTTAACGTAATACTTGTAGAGGTTTGGCAGGGTTCCTGATGTGAAACTCTTTGAAACTCCATGATCATTTTGATGAATTTGCTGCAGAAGATACTCTTTTCATGGTATTATAGCCGGAAGTGTCTACTTGTCAAAGTCTGCTAGTAGCACTTTCCTGTCCGAGGAAGGATCATTCCATGAAGGTTGCCACCACCGCTGGATCTTTGGCCCCTGAGAAGACACTGTTACTCATTTTCTGAAAGCTTTAATCAATAAATATTTATACTCAGTTGGTCAGCAAACGTTATCTTAAATTGGTACCGTTTTTGAGCCAATCAAGACTTCTTTCAATAAACAATCACAGTTTGTCACAGTGAGCATATCATGGATTGCGTATTATTGAGCCTCTTTTTCACTCTTTCATTTCTTCTCTGGTACTAGTTTAAGTCATGTAACACTTTAACTATTGTGCATTTTAACGTAATACTTGTAGAGGTTTGGCAGGGTTCCTGATGTGAAACTCTTTGAAACTCCATGATCATTTTGATGAATTTGCTGCAGAAGATAATCTTTTCATGGTATTATAGCCGGAAGTGTCTGCTTGTCAAAGTCTGCTAGTAGCACTTTCCTGTCCGAGGAAGGATCATTCCATGAAGGTTGCCACCACCGCTGGATCTTTGGCCCCTGAGAAGACACTGTTACTGATTTTTTTGAATGCTTTATCAATAAAGATTTATACTCAGTTGGTCAGCAAACCTTATTTTAAATTGGCACCATTTTTGAGCCAATTAAGTCTTCTTGCAATAAACAATCACAGTTTGTCAGTGAGCAAATCATGGATTGCGTGTTATTGAGCCTCTTTTTCACTCTTTCATTTCTTATCTGGTACTAGTAAGAAAAGCTCAGTGCAACAGTGGCGGTGAAAAACAGAATATCTTTAGAATAACTGTGCCCTATAATCCAACCAATAATTATGCATAAACACAATACCTAACTATTATATACACAATGATGCCATATTTTAACAATGTATAGGTCTAATACATCATTTTAGTGCCTCAACAAATAACAGTGTATGTACCTAATACTTAAAAATGCTTTAACCTAAGGCATAACAATACTTTATACAGAGTCAACAGTATGTAAATCAACAACATATGAGTGTTAAATAACTTTTTCTTACATAATCCTACTGATTCTTAAAACTTATAATTGTGATGCATAACAGTGTAATTTATGTATATAATACACAGTCCTGTTACATTCTATAACTCATATATAAGAATGCTAAATCATGAAGTAAAAGATAACCATGCATAACAGTGATACATGAAAATTGTAAACAGGTACAAAATGCTTTGGCAGTTAATATGATGTTACTGTGTTATCAACTAATATTATAATGTAATATAATATAGCAGCTGTGTACAATTTAAGCAGTGATCATTAAATATAGGAAATTAATACTATGTCATATAACACGTTATGACCATTGTGCATACTGTATTAATGTAATACATGCAGAGGTGTGGCAGTGTTCCTGATGTGGGAATCTATGGTTTCCCAGGATTGTTAGGATGAATTTGCAGCATGAGAAATTATGTTTATAGTTTTGAAGCATGAAGTTTCTGCTTGTTTACATCTGTTAATAGCACTTACCTATCCGAAGAAGGATCATTCCATGAAGGTTGTGACCACCGCTGGATCTTTGGCACCTGAGAAGACACTGTTACTCATTTTCTGAAAGCTTTAATCAATAAATATTTATACTCAGTTGGTCAGCAAACGTTATCTTAAATTGGTACCGTTTTTGAGCCAATCAAGACTTCTTTCAATAAACAATCACAGTTTGTCACAGTGAGCATATCATGGATTGTGTATTATTGAGCCTCTTTTTCACTCTTTCATTTCTTCTCTGGTACTAGTTTAAGTCATGTAACACTTTAACTATTGTGCATTTTAACGTAATACTTGTAGAGGTTTGGCAGGGTTCCTGATGTGAAACTCTTTGAAACTCCATGATCATTTTGATGAATTTGCTGCAGAAGATAATCTTTTCATGGTATTATAGCCGGAAGTGTCTGCTTGTCAAAGTCTGCTAGTAGCACTTTCCTGTCCGAGGAAGGATCATTCCATGAAGGTTGCCACCACCGCTGGATCTTTGGCCCCTGAGAAGACACTGTTACTGATTTTTTTGAATGCTTTATCAATAAAGATTTATACTCAGTTGGTCAGCAAACCTTATTTTAAATTGGCACCATTTTTGAGCCAATTAAGTCTTCTTGCAATAAACAATCACAGTTTGTCAGTGAGCAAATCATGGATTGCGTGTTATTGAGCCTCTTTTTCACTCTTTCATTTCTTATCTGGTACTAGTAAGAAAAGCTCAGTCCAACAGTGGCGGTGAAAAACAGAATATCTTTAGAATAACCGTGTCCTATAATCCAACCAATAATTATGCATAAACACAATACCTAACTATTATATACACAATGATGCCACATTTTAACAATGTATAGGTCTAATACATCATTTTAGTGCCTCAACAAATAACAGTGTATGTACCTAATACTTAAAAATGCTTTAACCTAAGGCATAACAATACTTTATACAGAGTCAACAGTATGTAAATCAACAACATATGAGTGTTAAATAACTTTTTCTTACATAATCCTACTGATTCTTAAAACTTATAATTGTGATGCATAACAGTGTAATTTATGTATATAATACACAGTCCTGTTACATTCTATAACTCATATATAAGAATGCTAAATCATGAAGTAAAAGATAACCATGCATAACAGTGATACATGAAAATTGTAAACAGGTACAAAATGCTTTGGCAGTTAATATGATGTTACTGTGTTATCAACTAATATTATAATGCAATATAATATAGCAGCTGTGTACAATTTAAGCAGTGATCATTAAATATAGGAAATTAATACTATGTCATATAACACGTTATGACCATTGTGCACACTGTATTAATGTAATACATGCAGAGGTGTGGCAGTGTTCCTGATGTGGGAATCTATGGTTTCCCAGGATCGTTAGGATGACTTTGCTGCATGAGAAATTATGTTTATAGTATTGTAGCATGAAGTGTCTGCTTGTTTACATCTGTTAATAGCACTTACCTATCCGAAGAAGGATCATTCCATGAAGGTTGTGACCACCGCTGGATCTTTGGCACCTGAGAAGACACTGTTACTCATTTTCTGAAAGCTTTAATCAATAAATATTTATACTCAGTTGGTCAGCAAACGTTATCTTAAATTGGTACCGTTTTTGAGCCAATCAAGACTTCTTTCAATAAACAATCACAGTTTGTCACAGTGAGCATATCATGGATTGCGTATTATTGAGCCTCTTTTACACTCTTTCATTTCTTATCTGGTACTAGTTTAAGTCATGTAACACTTTAACTATTGTGCATTTTAACGTAATACTTGTAGAGGTTTGGCAGGGTTCCTGATGTGAAACTCTTTGAAACTCCATGATCATTTTGATGAATTTGCTGCAGAAGATAATCTTTTCATGGTATTATAGCCGGAAGTGTCTGCTTGTCAAAGTCTGCTAGTAGCACTTTCCTGTCCGAGGAAGGATCATTCCATGAAGGTTGCCACCACCGCTGGATCTTTGGCCCCTGAGAAGACACTGTTACTGATTTTTTTGAATGCTTTATCAATAAAGATTTATACTCAGTTGGTCAGCAAACCTTATTTTAAATTGGCACCATTTTTGAGCCAATTAAGTCTTCTTGCAATAAACAATCACAGTTTGTCAGTGAGCAAATCATGGATTGCGTGTTATTGAGCCTCTTTTTCACTCTTTCATTTCTTATCTGGTACTAGTAAGAAAAGCTCAGTGCAACAGTGGCGGTGAAAAACAGAATATCTTTAGAATAACCGTGCCCTATAATCCAACCAATAATTATGCATAAACACAATACCTAACTATTATATACACAATGATGCCATATTTTAACAATGTATAGGTCTAATACATCATTTTAGTGCCTCAACAAATAACAGTGTATGTACCTAATACTTAAAAATGCTTTAACCTAAGGCATAACAATACTTTATACAGAGTCAACAGTATGTAAATCAACAACATATGAGTGTTAAATAACTTTTTCTTACATAATCCTACTGATTCTTAAAACTTATAATTGTGATGCATAACAGTGTAATTTATGTATATAATACACAGTCCTGTTACATTCTATAACTCATATATAAGAATGCTAAATCATGAAGTAAAAGATAACCATGCATAACAGTGATACATGAAAATTGTAAACAGGTACAAAATGCTTTGGCAGTTAATATGATGTTACTGTGTTATCAACTAATATTATAATGTAATATAATATAGCAGCTGTGTACAATTTAAGCAGTGATCATTAAATATAGGAAATTAATACTATGTCATATAACACGTTATGACCATTGTGCATACTGTATTAATGTAATACATGCAGAGGTGTGGCAGTGTTCCTGATGTGGGAATCTATGGTTTCCCAGGATTGTTAGGATGAATTTGCAGCATGAGAAATTATGTTTATAGTTTTGAAGCATGAAGTTTCTGCTTGTTTACATCTGTTAATAGCACTTACCTATCCGAAGAAGGATCATTCCATGAAGGTTGTGACCACCGCTGGATCTTTGGCACCTGAGAAGACACTGTTACTCATTTTCTGAAAGCTTTAATCAATAAATATTTATACTCAGTTGGTCAGCAAACGTTATCTTAAATTGGTACCGTTTTTGAGCCAATCAAGACTTCTTTCAATAAACAATCACAGTTTGTCACAGTGAGCATATCATGGATTGTGTATTATTGAGCCTCTTTTACACTCTTTCATTTCTTATCTGGTACTAGTTTAAGTCATGTAACACTTTAACTATTGTGCATTTTAACGTAATACTTGTAGAGGTTTGGCAGGGTTCCTGATGTGAAACTCTTTGAAACTCCATGATCATTTTGATGAATTTGCTGCAGAAGATACTCTTTTCATGGTATTATAGCCGGAAGTGTCTACTTGTCAAAGTCTGCTAGTAGCACTTTCCTGTCCGAGGAAGGATCATTCCATGAAGGTTGCCACCACCGCTGGATCTTTGGCCCCTGAGAAGACACTGTTACTGATTTTTTTTGAATGCTTTATCAATAAAGATTTATACTCAGTTGGTCAGCAAACCTTATTTTAAATTGGCACCATTTTTGAGCCAATTAAGTCTTCTTGCAATAAACAATCACAGTTTGTCAGTGAGCAAATCATAGATTGCGTGTTATTGAGCCTCTTTTTCACTCTTTCATTTCTTATCTGGTACTAGTAAGAAAAGCTCAGTGCAACAGTGGCGGTGAAAAACAGAATATCTTTAGAATAACCGTGCCCTATAATCCAACCAATAATTATGCATAAACACAATACCTAACTATTATATACACAATGATGCCATATTTTAACAATGTATAGGTCTAATACATCATTTTAGTGCCTCAACAAATAACAGTGTATGTACCTAATACTTAAAAATGCTTTAACCTAAGGCATAACAATACTTTATACAGAGTCAACAGTATGTAAAGCAACAACATATGAGTGTTACATAACTTTTTCTTACATAATCCTACTGACTCTTAAAACTTATAATTGTGATGCATAACAGTGTAATATATGTATATAGTACACAGTCTTGTTACATTCTATAACTCATATATAAGAATGCTAAATCATGAAGTAAAAGCTAACTATGCATAACAGTGATACATGAAAATTGTAAACAGGTACAAAATGCTTTGGCAGTTAATATGATGTTACTGTGTTATCAACTAATATTATAATGCAATATAATATAGCAGCTGTGTACAATTTAAGCAGTGATCATTAAATATAGGAAATTAATGCTATGTCATATAACACGTTATGACCATTGTGCATACTGTATTAATGTAATACATGCAGAGGTGTGGCAGTGTTCCTGATGTGGGAATCTATGGTTTCCCAGGATTGTTAGTATGAATTTGCTGCATGAGAAATTATGTTTATAGTATTGTAGCATGAAGTGTCTGCTTGTTTACATCTGTTAATAGCACTTACCTATCCGAAGAAGGATCATTCCATGAAGGTTGTGACCACCGCTGGATCTTTGGCACATGAGAAGACACTGTTACTCATTTCCTGAAAGTTTTAATCAATAAATATTTATACTCAGTTGGTCAGCAAACGTTATCTTAAAATGGTACCGTTTTTGAGCCAATCAAGACTTCTTTCAATAAACAATCACAGTTTGTCACAGTGAGCATATCATGGATTGGGTATTATTGAGCCTCTTTTTCACTCTTTCATTTCTTATCTGATACTAGTTTCAGTCATGTAACACTTTAACTATTGTGCATTTTAACGTAATACTTGTAGAGGTTTGGCAGGGTTCCTGATGTGAAACTCTTTGAAACTCCATGATCATTTTGATGAATTTGCTGCAGAAGATAATCTTTTCATGGTATTATAGCCGGAAGTGTCTGCTTGTCAAAGTCTGCTAGTAGCACTTTCCTGTCCGAGGAAGGATCATTCCATGAAGGTTGCCACCACCGCTGGATCTTTGGCCCCTGAGAAGACACTGTTACTGATTTTTTTTGAATGCTTTATCAATAAAGATTTATACTCAGTTGGTCAGCAAACCTTATTTTAAATTGGCACCATTTTTGAGCCAATTAAGTCTTCTTGCAATAAACAATCACAGTTTGTCAGTGAGCAAATCATGGATTGCGTGTTATTGAGCCTCTTTTTTACTCTTTCATTTCTTATCTGGTACTAGTAAGAAAAGCTCAGTGCAACAGTGGCGGTGAAAAACAGAATATCTTTAGAATAACCGTGCCCTATAATCCAACCAATAATTATGCATAAACACAATACCTAACTATTATATACACAATGATGCCACATTTTAACAATGTATAGGTCTAATACATCATTTTAGTGCCTCAACAAATAACAGTGTATGTACCTAATACTTAAAAATGCTTTAACCTAAGGCATAACAATACTTTATACAGAGTCAACAGTATGTAAATCAACAACATATGAGTGTTAAATAACTTTTTCTTACATAATCCTACTGATTCTTAAAACTTATAATTGTGATGCATAACAGTGTAATATTTGTATATAATACACAGTCCTGTTACATTCTATAACTCATATATAAGTATGCTAAATCATGAAGTAAAAGATAACCATGCATAACAGTGATACATGAAAATTGTAAACGGGTACAAAATGCTTTGGCAGTTAATATGATGTTACTGTGTTATCAACTAATATTATAATGCAATATAATATAGCAGCTGTGTACAATTTAAGCAGTGATCATTAAATATAGGAAATTAATACTATGTCATATATCACGTTATGACCATTGTGCATACTGTATTAATGTAATACATGCAGAGGTGTGGCAGTGTTCCTGATGTGGGAATCTATGGTTTCCCAGGATCGTTAGGATGAATTTGCTGCATGAGAAATTATGTTTATAGTATTGTAGCATGAAGTGTCTGCTTGTTTACATCTGTTAATAGCACTTACCTATCCGAAGAAGGATCATTCCATGAAGGTTGTGACCACCGCTGGATCTTTGGCACCTGAGAAGACACTGTTACTCATTTTCTGAAAGCTTTAATCAATAAATATTTATACTCAGTTGGTCAGCAAACGTTATCTTAAATTGGTACCGTTTTTGAGCCAATCAAGACTTCTTTCAATAAACAATAACAGTTTGTCACAGTGAGCATATCATGGATTGCGTATTATTGAGCATCTTTTACACTCTTTCATTTCTTATCTGGTACTAGTTTAAGTCATGTAACACTTTAACTATTGTTCATTTTAACGTAATACTTGTAGAGGTTTGGCAGGGTTCCTGATGTAAAACTCTTTGAAACTCCATGATCATTTTGATGAATTTGCTGCAGAAGATACTCTTTTCATGGTATTATAGCCGGAAGTGTCTACTTGTCAAAGTCTGCTAGTAGCACTTTCCTGTCCGAGGAAGGATCATTCCATGAAGGTTGCCACCACCGCTGGATCTTTGGCCCCTGAGAAGACACTGTTACTCATTTTCTGAAAGCTTTAATCAATAAATATTTATACTCAGTTGGTCAGCAAACGTTATCTTAAATTGGTACCGTTTTTGAGCCAATCAAGACTTCTTTCAATAAACAATCACAGTTTGTCACAGTGAGCATATCATGGATTGCGTATTATTGAGCCTCTTTTTCACTCTTTCATTTCTTATCTGGTACTAGTTTAAGTCATGTAACACTGTAACTATTGTGCATTTTAACGTAATACTTGTAGAGGTTTGGCAGGGTTCCTGATGTGAAACTCTTTGAAACTCCATGATCATTTTGATGAATTTGCTGCAGAAGATAATCTTTTCATGGTATTATAGCCGGAAGTGTCTGCTTGTCAAAGTCTGCTAGTAGCACTTTCCTGTCCGAGGAAGGATCATTCCATGAAGGTTGCCACCACCGCTGGATCTTTGGCCCCTGAGAAGACACTGTTACTGATTTTTTTGAATGCTTTATCAATAAAGATTTATACTCAGTTGGTCAGCAAACCTTATTTTAAATTGGCACCATTTTTGAGCCAATTAAGTCTTCTTGCAATAAACAATCACAGTTTGTCAGTGAGCAAATCATGGATTGCGTGTTATTGAGCCTCTTTTTCACTCTTTCATTTCTTATCTGGTACTAGTAAGAAAAGCTCAGTGCAACAGTGGCGGTGAAAAACAGAATATCTTTAGAATAACCGTGCCCTATAATCCAACCAATAATTATGCATAAACACAATACCTAACTATTATATACACAATGATGCCACATTTTAACAATGTATAGGTCTAATACATCATTTTAGTGCCTCAACAAATAACAGTGTGTGTACCTAATACTTAAAAATGCTTTAACCTAAGGCATAACAATATTTTATACAGAGTCAACAGTATGTAAATCAACAACATATGAGTGTTACATAACTTTTTCTTACATAATCCTACTCATTCTTAAAACTTATATTTGTGATGCATAACAGTGTAATTTATGTATATAATGCACAGTCCTATTACATTCTATAACTCATATATAAGAATGCTAAATCATGAAGTAAAAGATAACCATGCATAACAGTGATACATGAAAATTGTAAACAGGTACAAAATGCTTTGGCATTTAATATGATGTTACTGTTATTAACTAATATTATAATGCAATATAATATAGCAGCTGTGTACAATTTAAGCAGTGATTATTAAATATAGGAAATTAATACTATGTCATATAACACGTTATGGCCATTGTGCATACTGTATTAATGTAATACATGCAGAGGTTTGGCAGTGTTCCTGATGTGGGAATCTATGGTTTCCCAGGATCGTTAGGATGAATTTGCTGCATGAGAAATTATGTTTATAGTATTGTAGCATGAAGTGTCTGCTTGTTTACATCTGTTAATAGCACTTATCTTTCCTAAGAAGGATCATTCCATGAAGGTTGTGACCACCGCTGGATCTTTGGCACCTGAGAAGACACTGTTACTCATTTTCTGAAAGCTTTAATCAATAAATATTTATACTCATACATGGTGACATAGTAACATAGTATCTAAGGTTGAAAAAAGACCATTGTCCATCGGGTTCAACCTATTTGTGGTCTCCTATGCATGATTATTTTGTATAAAATTTTGAATGAAGTTGCTCACTGCCGTTCCGATTAACCCCTCTTTTTTATAAATACCATAGTGCGTGACTATGCCCCGTAGACCTGGATATCCTTATCCATTAGGAATTTATCTAACCCATTCTTAAAGGTGTTGACTGAGTTGGCCATTACAACTCCCTCAGGCAGGGAATTCCAAACACGTATCGTCCTTACCGTAAAAAAGCCTTTACGCCGTATTGTGTGGAATCTCCTCTCCTCTAACTTGAGCGAGTGTCCACGAGTTCTCTGTGTTGATCTAACCAAAAACAGGTCCTGCGCAAGATCTGTATATTGTCCCCTTATATATTTGTAAATGTTGAGCATGTCCCCTCTTAATCTCCTCTTTTCCAGTGTAAACATGCCTAGTTTGCAAGCCTTTCCTCGTATTCCAGCGTCTCCATACCCTTAATTAGTTTGGTCGCCCGCCTTTGAACCTTTTCTAGCTCCAGGATATCCTTTTTGTAGTAAGGTGCCCAGAATTGTACACAGTATTCAAGGTGTGGCCTCACAAGTGATTTATATAACGGGAGTATAATACTCTCATCCCTAGCATCAATTCCCCGTTTTATGCATACTAATATCTTATTAGCCTTCTTTGCTGCAGTCCTACTTTGGGTACTACTGCTTAGTTTGCTATCTATGAGGACACCTAAGTCCTTTTCCAGTACAAAATCCCCTAATTTTACCCCATTTAGTAGGTAGGTGTTATTTTTGTTCTTGTTACCACAGTGCATTACCTTACACTTGTCTGTATTGAAGCGCATTCTCCATTTCGCTGCCCAAGCTTCTAATTTAACTAAGTCATTCTGAAGCGACTCAGCATCCCCCTCCGCATTTATAACTTTACACAATTTGGTATCATCTGCAAAAATTGACACCATGCTCTCTAGATCTTCTGTTAGGTCTTTAATGAAAATATTGAACAATAGTGGTCCTAATACTGAGCCTTGCGGCACACCACTTAGCACTTCAGTCCAAGTTGAAAAAGATCCATTAACCACAACGCGCTGATCCCTATTATCTAACCAGTTTTTGACCCAAGTGCATATTGTGCTTCCTAGCCCTGATTCTTGTAGCTTGTAGATAAGTCTCATGTGTGGTACAGTATCGAACGCTTTGGCAAAATCTAAAAAGATTACATCCACCTCTTTACCCTGATCTAGGTTTGCGCTTACTGTTTTATAAAAGCCAAGTAAGTTGGTTTGACAGGATCTGTCCTTCATAAACCCATGTTGATTCCTTTTAATGACCTTATTGACTTCAAGGAACTTCTGAATACTATCTCTTAGAATACCTTCCAATACTTTCCCCACTACAGATGTAAGACTAACTGGTCTATAATTACCTGGTTCAGCTTTACATCCCTTTTTGAATATAGGCACTTCTTCCGCTATATACCAGTCTTTGGGAACCATACCTGATATTACTGAATCCTTAAAGATCAAAAATAGCGGCTTCGCAAGTTCAGAGTGAAGCTCCATTAGAACCCTTGGGTGAATACCATCGGGACCAGGTGACTTATTAATCTTTAAATGTTTTAATCGATCACAGACTACTTCCTCACTAAAATAAGTACCTATCAGTGAGATATTCTCATTATTGAGATTATATGTTAGTCCCTGAATTGGGTCCTCTCTAGTAAATACTGATGAAAAAAACTAATTTAGTTTGTCCGCTATGTCATTATCATTTTTGCTTAAGACTCCCAACTTGTCTTTTAAAGGGCTTATACTCTCCTTCTTTAATCTCTTGCTATTAATGTATTTAAAGAATTTTTTTGGGATTCACTTTGCTTTCCTTTGCTACTAGTTTTTCAGTTTCTACTTTAGCTGCTCTTATTTCCTTTTTGCATATTTTGTTACATTCCTTATAGTGCTGAAATGACTCTGCTTCCCCGTCAGATTTGTATTTTTTAAATGCTCGCCTTTTCTTGCCCATAAGTTCCTTAATCTTTTTGTTAAGCCACATCGGTTTATGATTTTTATTCCTTTTTTTGCTGCTTGTAGGAATAAATTTGAGTGTATTTTTAGCTAGCAGGAATTTTAGTACCTCCCATTTCTCCGTAGTATTTTTTCCTAAAAACAAACCTTCCCATTCAATATCCCTGAAAAATACCCTCATCTTATCAAAATTTGCTTTGCTAAAGTTTAGAGTCCTAGTTGAGCCAGTATAGGGCTGTTTATGGAAACTGATATTGAATGTGACCATATTGTGGTCGCTGTTTCCTATGGGTTCCCCTACTATAATACCTGATCCCCATTGTTTGTTAATACCAGGTCTAAGATTGCATTGTACCTAGTTGGTTCCTCAATTAGTTGAACTAAGTAGTTATCATTAAGTGTGTTTAAAAACATATTGCCCCTAGCAGTATTACATGAATCGTTTTTCCAGTTTATCTCTGGATAGTTAAAATCTCCCATCACTACTATGTCTCCTACTCCTGCTGCTCTTTCAATTTGCTTTAGTAACAATTCCTCATCAGATGCGTTGATACCAGGCGGCCTGTAGCATACACCCAATACTAACTTTTTTATTCCTTTTTCCCCGCATGCAATTTCTACCCATAATGTCTCGACAGTGTCTACAGTCCCCTCCTGAATATCTTCCCGTATATCAGGTTTTAAAAACGGCTTTACGTAAAGACACACCCCTCCACCCTTTTTATTTAGTCTGTCTCTCCTAAACAGTGTATAGCCCTCTAGATTGACTATCCAATCATGAGATTCGTCCCACCAAGTTTCAGTAATGCCTATAATATCATACTGTTTGCTTGCTGCAAGTATTTCTAGTTCACCCTTTTTACCAGTAATGCTTCTGGCATTTACATACATACAACTAAGATAAGTATTTTCCCTTGCGTTAGGGACATCTTTCACCTTATGTAGCAATGATGACCTGTAATCGTCATTGGTTAGTGATTTGGTAAAATCTCTTTTAGTACCCATGTTAGTAACCTTACCGCCTGCTCTTACCCTTCCCCCAACTTCTCCCCCATTTCGTTTACTACCGCCATCCCCACTATTCTCACTGCATGACCCGTAGTTTCTAGCTAAACCATCCCCCCAGGCTCCTAGTTTAAAATGTCCTCCAACCTTCTAACCATCCTTCCCCCCAGCACTGCTGCCCCCTCCTCAGTCAGGTGCAATCCATCACGACAAAAGAGATGGCGCCTGACTGAGAAGTCCGCCCAGTGTTTCAGGAACACAAATCCCTCTTTCCTGCACCAATCCCTAAGCCACACATTTACCTCCCTAATCTCCCTCTGCCTCCCTGGACTAGCGCATGGCACGGGTAATAATTCCGAGAATATTACCTTAGATGTCCTTGCCTTCAGTTTCTTTCCTAAGTCCCTATAGTCTTTCTTAAGGAAATCCCACCTTCCGCTAACTTTGTCATTGGTGCCAACGTGCACCAAGACCGCCGGGTCTTTCCCAGCCCCGCCCAACAATCTATCTACCCGGTCCGCGATGTGCCGTACCCGAGCACCCGGGAGACAACAGACTGTATGGCGATCACGGTCCCGGTAGCAGAATGCCCTATCTGCCTTCCTGATGATAGAATCCCCTACCATCACCATCTGACTAGGTACCTCACTATCTTTTAATCCAACCGCGCCAGAGGGACCGCTCCTCTGGATGCTAGAGGGAGCAGTCTCCTCTGGCACCGTCATTTCTTCACTATCATCCTCCGATTCCTCGTCCAGTCGGGCAAATTTGTTTGGGTTTGATAGTTCAGAGATGTCGAGCCTCCCCCTCTTTTTCTTCCTTCTAACTGTGACCCAGCTAGCTACCTGATCATCATCCTCTTCTACCAGTGACCCCTCCCGCAACTCAGTTGGTCAGCAAACGTTATTTTAAATTGGTACAGTTTTTGAGCCAATCAAGACTTCTTTCAATAAACAATCACAGTTTGTCACAGTGAGCATATCATGGATTGCGTATTATTGAGCATCTTTTTCACTCTTTCATTTCTTATCTGGTACTAGTTTCAGTCATGTAACACTTTAACTATTGTGCATTTTAACGTAATACTTGTAGAGGTTTGGCAGGGTTCCTGATGTGAAACTCTTTGAAACTCCATGATCATTTTGATGAATTTGCTGCAGAAGATACTCTTTTCATGGTATTATAGCCGGAAGTGTCTGCTTGTCAACGTCTGCTAGTAGCACTTTCCTGTCTGAGGAAGGATCATTCCATGAAGGTTGCCACCACCGCTGGATCTTTGGCCCCTGAGAAGACACTGTTACTGATTTTTTAAAAGCTTTAATCAATAAAGATTTATACTCAGTTGGTCAGCAAACCTTATTTTAAATTGGCACCATTTTTGAGCCAATTAAGTCTTCTTGCAATAAACAATCACAGTTTGTCAGTGAGCAAATCATGGATTGCGTGTTATTGAGCCTCTTTTTCACTCTTTCATTTCTTATCTGGTACTACTAAGAAAAGCTCAGTCCAACAGTGGTGGTGAAAAACAGAATATCTTTAGAATAACCGTGCCCTATAATCCAACCAATAATTATGCATAAACACAATACCTAACTATTATATACACAATGATGCCACATTTTAACAATGTATAGGTCTAATACATCATTTTAGTGCCTCAACAAATAACAGTGAATGTACCTAATACTTAAAAATGTTTAAACCTAAGGCATAACAATACTTTATACAGAGTCAACAGTATGTAAATCAATAACATATGAGTGTTACATAACTTTTTCTTACATAATCCTACTGATTCTTAAAACTTATAATTGTGATGCATAACAGTGTAATATATGCATATAATACACAGTCTTATTACATTCTATATCTCATATATAAGAATACTAAAACATGAAGTAAAAGATAACCATGCATAACAGTGATACATGAAAATTGTAAACAGGTACAAAATGCTTTGGCAGTTAATATGATGTTACTGTGTTATCAACTAATATTATAATGCAATATAATATAGCAGCTGTGTACAATTTAAGCAGTGATCATTAAATATAGGAAATCAATACTATGTCATATAACACGTTATGACTATTGTGCATATTAATGTAATACATGCAGAGGTGTGGCAGTGTTCCTGATGTGGGAATTTATGGATCCCCAGGATCGTTAGGATGAATTTGCTGCATGTGAAATTATGTTTATAGTATTGTAGCAGGAAGTGTCTGCTTACTTACATCTGTTAATAGCACTTACCTATCCGAAGAAGGATTATGCCATGAAGGTTGTGACCACCGCTGGTTCTTTGGCACCTGAGAAGACACTGTTACTCATTTTCTGAAGGCTTTAATCAATAAATATTTATACTCAGTTGGTCAGCAAACTTTATTTTAAATTGGTACCATTTTTGAGCCAATCAAAACTTCTTTCAATAAACAATTACAGTTTGTCACAGTGAGCATATCATGGATTGCGTATTATTGAGCCTCTTTTTCACTCTTTCATTTCTTATCTGGTACTAGTTTCAGTCATGTAAAACTTTAACTATTGTGCATTTTAACGTAATACTTGTAGAGGTTTGGCAGGGTTCCTGATGTGAAACTCTTTGAAACTCCATGATCATTTTGATGAATTTGCTGCAGAAGATAATCTTTTCATGGTATTATAGCCGGAAGTGTCTGCATGTCGACATCTGCTAGTAGCACTTTCCTGTCCGAGGAAGGATCATTCCATGAAGGTTGCCACCACCGCTGGATCTTTGGCCCCTGAGAAGACACTGTTACTGATTTTTTGAACGCTTTAATCAATAAAGATTTATACTCAGTTGGTCAGCAAACCTTATTTTAAATTGGCACCATATTTGAGCCAATCTAGTCTTCTTGCAATAAACAATCACAGTTTGTCAGTGAGCAAATCATGGATTGCGTGTTATTGAGCCTCTTTTTCACTCTTTCGTTTCTTATCTGGTACTAGTAAGAAAAGCTCAGTCCAACAGTTACGGTGAAAAACAGAATATCTTTAGAATAACCGTGCCCTATAATCCAAACAATAATTATGCATAAACACAATGCCTAAGTGTTATATACACAATGATGCCGCATCTTAACAATGTATTGGTCTAATACATCATTTTAGTGCCTCAACAAATAACAGTGTATGTACCTAATACTTAAATATGCTTTAACCTAAGGCATAACAATACTTTATACAGAGTCAACAGTATGTAAATCAACAACATATGAGTGTTACATAACTTTATAATCCTACTAATTCTTAAAACTTATAATTGTGATGCATAACAGTGTAATATATGTATATAATACACAGTCCTATTACATTCTATAACTCATATATAAGAATACTAAAACATGAAGAAAAGATAACCATGCATAACAGTGATACATGAAAATTGTAAACAGGTACAAAATGCTTTGGCAGTTAATATGATGTTACTGTGTTATCATATAATGTTATATTGCAATATAATATAGCAGCTGTGTACAATTTAAACAGTGATCATTAAAAATTGGAAACTAATACTATGTCATATAACACGTTATGACCATTGTGCATACTGTATTAATGTAATACATGCAGAGGTGTGGCAGTGTTCCTGATGTGGGAATCTATGGATCCCCAGGATAGTTAGGATGAATTTGCTTCATGAGAAATTATGTTTAAAGTATTGCAGCAGGAAGTGTCTGGTTGTTTACATCTGTTAATAGCACTTACCTATCCGAAGAAGGATCATTCCATGAAGGTTGTGACCACCGCTGGATCTTTGGCACCTGAGAAGACACTGTTACTCATTTTCTGAAAGCTTTAATCAATAAAGATTTATTTTCAGTTGGTCAGCAAACATTATTTTAAATTGGTACTGTTTTTGAGCCAATCAAGACTTCTTTCAATAAACAATCACAGTTTGTCACAGTGAGCAAATCATGGATTGCGTGTTGTTGAGCCTCTTTTTCACGCTTTCATTTCTTATCTGGTACTAGTTTCAGTCATGTAACACTTTATGCACTTTATATATAGCAGTACGGTACGGAAGGCCACTGCTCTACCTACCTCTGTGTCGTCAAGTATACTATCCATCTACATTCTATACCTGTGGTGCATTTATGTTTTGCAGTTTGCTGACACAGTGACCACCAGTATATATAGCAGTACGGTACGGAAGGCCACTGCTCTACCTACCTCTGTGTCGTCAAGTATACTATCCATCTAGATTCTATACCTGTGGTGCATTTTAGTTTTGTAGTTTGCTGACAGTGACCACCAGTATATATAGCAGTATGGTACGGAAGGCCACTGCTCTACCTACCTCTGTGTCGTCAAGTATACTATCCATCTAGATTCTATACCTGTGGTGCATTTTAGTTTTTCAGTTTGCTGACAGTGACCACCAGTATATATAGCAGTACGGTACGGAAGGCCACTGCTCTACCTACCTCTGTGTCGTCAAGTATACTATCCATCTAGATTCTATACCTGTGGTGCATTTTAGTTTTGCAGTTTGCTGACAGTGACCACCAGTATATATAGCAGTACGGTACGGAAGGACACTACTTTACCTACCTCTGTGTCGTCAAGTATACTATCCATCCATACCTGTGGTGCATTTCAGTTGTGCGCAGTATATATAGTAGTAGGCCATTGCTATTGATACTGGCATATAATTCCACACATTATAAAATGGAGAACAAAAATGTGGAGGTTAAAATAGGGAAAGATCAAGATCCACTTCCACCTCATGCTGAAGCTGTTGCCACTAGTCATGGCCGAGAAGATGAAATGCCATCAACGTCGTCTGCCAAGGCCGATGCCCAATGTCATAGTAGAGAGCATGTAAAATCAAAAAAACAAAAGTTCAGTAAAATGACCCAAAAATCAAAATTGAAAGCATCTGATGAGAAGCATAAACTTGCCAATATGCCATTAACGACACGGAGTGGCAAGGAACGGCTGAGGCCCTGGCCTATGTTCATGGCTAGTGGTTCAGATTCACATGAGGATGGAAGCACTCATCCTCTCGCTAGAAAAATGAAAAGACTTAAGCTGGCAAAAGCACAGCAAAGAACTGTGCATTCTTCTAAATCACAAATACCCAAGGAGAGTCCAATTGTGTCGGTTGCGATGCCTGACCTTCCCAACACTGGACGGGAAGAGCTTGCGCCTTCCACCATTTGCACGCCCCCTGCAAGTGCTGTAAGGAGCACCCGCAGTCCAGTTCCTGATAGTCAAATTGAAGATGTCACTGTTGAAGTACACCAGGATGAGGATATGGGTGTTGCTGGCGCTGGGGAGGAAATTGACAAGGAGGATTCTGATGGTAAGGTGGTTTGTTTAAGTCAGGCACCCGGGGAGACACCTGTTGTCCGTGGGATGAATATGGCCATTGACAGGCCTGGTCAAAATACAAAAAAAATCACCTCTTCGGTGTGGAATTATTTCAACACAAATGCGGACAACAGGTGTCAAGCCGTGTGTTGCCTTTGTCAAGCTGTAATAAGTAGGGGTAAGGACGTTAACCACCTAGGAACATCCTCCCTTATTCGTCACCTGCAGCGCATTCATCAGAAGTCAGTGACAAGTTCAAAAACTTTGGATGACAGCGGAAGCAGTCCACTGACCACTAAATTCCTTCCTCTTGTAACCAAGCTCCTGCAAACCACACCACCTCAGTGTCAATTTCCACCTTACACAGGAAAGCCAATAGTCCTGCAGGCCATGTCACTGTCAAGTCTGACGAGTCCTCTCCTGCCTGGGATTCCTCCGATGCATCCTTGAGTGTAACGCCTACTGCTGCTGGCGCTGCTGTTGTTGCTGCTGGGAGTCGATCGTCATCTCAGAGGGGAAGTCGGAAGACCACTTGTACTACTTCCAGTAAGCAATTGACTGTCCAACAGTCCTTTGCGAGGAAGATGAAATATCACAGCAGTCATCCTGCTGCAAAGCGGATAACTCAGGTCTTGTCAGCCTGGGTGGTGAGAAACGTGGTTCTGGTAATCACCGTTAATTCAGAGGCAACTAGAGACTTGTTTGAGGTACTGTGTCCCCGGTACCAAATACCATCTAGGTTCCATTTCTCTAGGCAGGCGATACCGGAAAATGTACACAGACGTCAGAAAAAGAGTCACCAGTGTCCTAAAAAATGCAGTTGTACCCAATGTCCACTTAACCACGGACATGTGGACAAGTGGAGCAGGGCAGACTCAGGACTATATGACTGTGACAGCCCACTGGGTAGATGTATTGCCTCCTGCAGCAAGAACAGCAGCGGCGGCACCAGTAGCAGCATCTCGCAAATGCCAACTCGATCCTAGGCAGGCTACGCTTTGTCTCACCGCTTTCCATAAGAGGCACACAGCTGACAACCTCTTCCGGAAACTGAGGAACATTATCGCAGAATGGCTTTCCCCAATTGGACTCTCCTGGGGATTTGTGAGATCGGACAACGCCACCAATATTGTGCGTGCATTATATCTGGGCAAATTCCAGCACGTCCCATGTTTTGCACATACATTGAATTTGGTGGTGCAGAATTATTTTAAAAACGACAGAGGCGTGCAAGAGATGCTGTCGGTGGACCGAAGAATTGCGGGCCACTTTTGACATTCATCCACCGTGTGCCGAAGACTGGAGCACCAGCAAACAGTCCTGAACCTGCCCTGCCATCATCTGAAGCAAGAGGTGGTAACGAGGTGGAATTCAACCCTCTATATGCTTCAGAGGATGGAGGAGCAGCAAAAGGCCATTCAAGCCTATACATCTGCCCACGATATAGACAAAGGAGGGGGAATGCACCTGACTCAAGCGCAGTGGAGAATGATTTCAACATTGTGCAAGGTTCTGCAACCCTTTGAACTTGCCACATGTGAAGTCAGTTCAGACACTGCCAGCCGGAGTCAGGTCATTCCCCTCATCAGGCTTTTGCAGAAGAAGCTGGAGACATTGAAGGAGGAGCTAAAACAGAGTGATTCCGCTAGGCATGTGGAACTTGTGGATGGAGCCCTTAATTCGCTTAAGCAGTATTCACGGGTGGTCAATCTGTTGAAATCAGAGCACTACATTTTGGCCACCGTGCTCGATCCTAGATTTAAAACCTACGTTGTATCTCTCTTTCCAGTAGACACAAGTCTGCAGAGGTTCAAAGACCTGCTGGTGAGAAAATTGTCAAGTCAAGCGGAACGTGACCCGTCAACAGCTCCTCCTTCACATTCTCCCGCAACTGGGGTGTGTGAGGAAAAGGCTAAGAATTCCGAGCCCACCCGCTGGCGGTGATGCAGGGCAGTCTGGAGCGAGTGCTGACAACTGGTCCGGACTGAAGGACCTGGCAACGATTACTGACATGTCGTCTACTGTCACTGCATATGATTCTGTCACCATTGAAAGAATGGTGGAGGATTATATGAGTGACCGCATCCAAGTAGGCACGTCAGACAGTCCGTACGTATACTGGCACGAAAAAGAGGCAATTTGGAGGCCCTTGCACAAACTGGCTTTATTCTACCTAAGTTGCCCCCCCCTCCAGTGTGTACTCCGAAAGAGTGTTTAGTGCAGCCGCTCACCTTGTCAGCAATCGGCGTATGAGGTTACTTCCAGAAAATGTGGAGAAGATGATGTTCATCAAAATGAATTATAATCAATTCCTCCGTGGAGACATTCACCAGCAATTGCCTCCAGAAAGTACACAGGGATCTGAGATGGTGGATTCCAGTGGGGACGAATTAATAATCTGTGAGGAGGGGGATGTACACAGTGAAAGGGGTGAGGAATCGGAGGATGATGATGAGGTGGACATCTTGCCTCTCTAGAGCCAGTTTGTGCAAGGAGAGATTGATTGCTTCTTTTTTGGTGGGGGCCCAAACCAACCAGTCATTTCAGTAACAGTCGTGTGGCAGACCCTGTCGCTGAAATGATGGGTTCGTTAAAGTGTGCATATCCTGTTTATACAACATAAGGGTGGGTGGGAGGGCCCAAGGACAATTCCATCTTGCACCTCTTTTTTCTTTCATTTTTCTTTGCATCATGTGCTGTTTGGGGACTATTTTTTTGAAGTGCCATCCTGTCTGACACTGCAGTGCCACTCCTAGATGGGCCAGGTGTTTGTGTCGGCCACTTGTGTCGCTTAGCTTAGTCACACAGCGACCTTGATGCGCCTCTTTTTTTCTTTGCATCATGTGCTGTTTGGGGACAATTTTTTTGAAGTGCCATCCTGCCTGACACTGCAGTGCCACTCCTAGATGGGCCAGGTGTTTGTGTCGGCCACTTGTGTCGCTTATCTTAGCCATTCAGCGACCTCGGTGCAAATTTTAGGACTAAAAATAATATTGTGAGGTTTGAGGCGTTCAGAATAGACTGAAAATGAGTGTAAATTATGGTTATTGAGGTTAATAATACTATGGGATCAAAATGACCCCCAAATTGTATGATTTAAGCTGTTTTTGAGGGTTTTTTGTAAAAAAACACCCGAATCCAAAACACACCCGAATCCGACAAAAAAATTTCAGGGAGGTTTTGCCAAAACGCGTCCGAATCCAAAACACGGCCGCGGAACCGAATACAAAACCAAAACACAAAACCCGAAAAATTTCCGGTGCACATCACTAGTTGTAACTGCCTTATACCTGTATATATATTTATATGTATGGTACGGTTCCATGGGCCTGTAGCTCGAGCACAGACATGGTAGTATACGTGGGGAAGTGTTATTAAAATTATATATGTATACTTCCCTCGGACCTCTTGGGTTGCAAGAATGTTATTTTGCCTGGTTACTACTCCCTGCTGTCGACGAATACTACGTTTTCTGTCGACCAAAAGATTTCCTGCTAGATGCACAACTAAGGCATTTCAGTACATGGTCATACACATTCAGAACACATTAATGTCACTAGGGACCCAACGGTTCCGGACAATCCGCTTATATGTATGATATATATATATATATATATATATATATATAGGCCCTCATTCCGAGTTGTTCGCTCGGTATTTTTCATCGCATCGCAGTGAAAATCCGCTTAGTACGCATGCGCAATGTTCGCACTGCGACTGCGCCAAGTAACTTTACTATGAAGAAAGTATTTTTACTCACGGCTTTTTCTTCGCTCCGGCGATCGTAATGTGATTGACAGGAAATGGGTGTTAGTGGGCGGAAACACGGCGTTTCAGGGGCGTGTGGCTGAAAACGCTACCGTTTCCGGAAAAAACGCAGGAGTGGCCGGAGAAACGGTGGGAGTGCCTGGGCGAACGCTGGGTGTGTTTGTGACGTCAACCAGGAACGACAAGCACTGAACTGATCGCACAGGCAGAGTAAGTCTGGAGCTACTCTGAAACTGCTAAGTAGTTAGTAATCGCAATATTGCGAATACATCGTTCGCAATTTTAAGAAGCTAAGATTCACTCCCAGTAGGCGGCGGCTTAGCGTGTGTAACTCTGCTAAATTCGCCTTGCGACCGATCAACTCGGAATGAGGGCCATAGTTAGGATATGTGTGTATATGTGTATTACAATATGTATATTCATATTACGATTTCTACTGAATGCTGAAGTAACAGTATTCCTTTTCATTTGCTGGTCGCTCTGTTGATAAAGCTCTAGGTCGGCCGTGACGAGTTGGTCTCAGATCCTCTCATGGAGTCCGAATGTTTCTTCCTTTCCCGCCGAGGATAGAATACTGTGAAAGTCAACTCCTGGTCGACACGGGGCCCTGTCACAAAGGATCGTACACAGGAAGCTAAGTGATATTTTATTTCTATGCTTTGGAGTTATTTGCATTAAATGCACGTGGGGGAGTGTTTGTATTCGGATAGAATTACCCTACAGAGAGAAGGGATGTTTCTTAGGTTGATTCTTCTCTATAACATTGTGGAAGGCTTCCGTGCATCTGCAGTAGGTGTGGCCGGAGGAATGCTGAGGCTGACTCCGAGAGAAACTGGAGTTTTTTTCTCTGGGACGGTGTACCGCTGTTTGAAGGCTATCTCTGTTAAAAAAAAAAAAAACTAAAAAAAACATGAAAGATGAAAAGGGTTTAATTGCATTTTTCTCCGCATTCAACTTACCTGGGTTGATATCCAGGATTGTCTTTGCCATTTCACAGGAGTGATGGCAGTATGATGGGTTTCTTTCAATAGTAAGAGCCTTTGTTATTCTATACTGAGACGTTCTCCTGATTAAGGCGAGGTCAAAAAACAAGTGGCGCAAATCATTGTTTTCTCTCTGACTGTTCTTCAACACAGGGAATGGCTGTTGTTCCCAACGACACAGATGTCGGAGGTGGGTATCAGAGTAGATGCTGAACGGCTGAGGTTCTGTGTTTTCCTGTGGAAAGACTGAGGATCCAGAGTCAGATCTGATTTGCAGTGACAATCCATCAATATGTTCCGTTGATGAAGAAGATAGTGCAGCCTAAGAGGCTTTTCGGTGAGCAGGTCAGATGCCAAAGTGGTTTTCACGAGGCTAGTTGGAAATGTGGTCCGGGTCTCACCTGAACATGCGCCAGATTGTAATCCTAATGGCCAGGAGATCTCTCCTGTGTTGTCTGCTCAGTTCTCACCTCATAGAGGGACGAAGGTTCGGAATCCAGGTCGAGATCGTGGTGTCCATGCATGCAGAGCTCCGAGACTGGGAAATAGTCCTTGCAAGGAAAGTATTTCCAGAGGAAAAGGTCAAGCTGGGGAGCTTGTCTGCAATGAGTTTTCTTGAATTAAGAGCTATTTTCAGTGAACATATGCTTAGTGATCTGCCCGTGTTAATTCTGTCGGACGACTTGGCAGCAGTGGTGTAAGTAAGCCGCTAGGGCGGAACAAGGAGCAAAGCGGAAATGGTGGATGCCGTAAAAGCTTTCCGCTGGGTGGAAAGACTGGTAAACGCTATATTAGCACTTTTTATTCCGGATGTGGACGATGGAGAAATAGATTCCTCTGCAGTTGCGATTTCCATCCGGGAGACATACAGTCGTCATCGAGAAGTTTCACTGAAGCGAAAAGTCTTTGAGGTGTACCTCAATTGGACATGTCGGTGTCTCGCTTCAACGAGAGATCTCAGGGATATTGTTCCAGGTCAGGGGACACTCAAGCTATAGCAGTGGACGTCCTTGGGACACCTTGGGTGTTTTCAGTCGGCCAGTGTGTCCCCTCCGTTTTCACTCTCTGAAGGTGATAAACGTAACAAAGGTTCAGGTGATCCTCGTTGTTCCGGTCTAAACATGGAAGGCTTCGTATCCAGTTCTTCAAGATTAACTCTTAGAAGATCCCTGGCCTTTTCCTCTATGTGAGGAATGGTTACAGCAAGATCCGGGCGTGTATCAAGACTTACCGCGGCTGCGTTTGACGGCGTGGCGGTTGAACGCCATATCCTAGCCAGAAAGGGTATTCCCAGTGAAGTCATTCCACTTTTCTTCAGGCTAGAACATAGGTAACGGCAAAGCCTTACCCCCGTGTTTGGAGAAAATATGTGTCTTGGTGTGAATCCAAGAAGGCTACTACGGAAGCTTCAGCTGGGTCCTTCTTCTCCATTCTTTGCAAGTAGGTGTGGTGCAGGCCTAAAGTTAGGCTCCATTCGAGTGCAGTTTTGGCCTTATAAATTTTCTTTCAAGAAAGAATTTGCGACCTTTCCGGAGGTTCGGACCTTCGTGGGAGGAGTACTACAAATCCAACCTCCATTTGTGCCCCATTGGCACTGTGGGACCTTGACGTGGTGTTGAGTTTTTCTTGTGTCACAATGATGGGAACCTTTATGAAAGGTTGTGTTAAAATTTCTCTCTTGGAGAGTAGTCATGTTTTTGGCTTTGGCGTCCGCAAGGCGGGTGTCGGAAGTAGCGGCTGGGTCTCACAAGAGCCCCTGTTTGATCTTCCAGGTGAATGAAGTGAAATTGAGAAATCGGATAATAGTTCTGCCAAAAGTGGTTTAGGGGTTTCACAGAAACCAGCCTATTTGTTGCCTGTGGTTACTTAAGTATTGGCTGATTCAAGGTCTCTCGATGTAGTCAGGGTTTTGAATATTTATGTCGCCAATTTGGCTCAGATTGGGAAAACAGAGGCCCTGTTTGTCCGTTATGCTCCAAGCGTGAT
Organism: Pseudophryne corroboree; assembly: GCF_028390025.1. NCBI lineage: Eukaryota > Metazoa > Chordata > Amphibia > Anura > Myobatrachidae > Pseudophryne > Pseudophryne corroboree. The sequence goes on along the minus strand of NC_086445.1, from coordinate 826,223,451 downwards.
TGGGGCGCCTGCGACTCTGCAGTCGGTTACACGCTAGATCTGTGATCTGTTTCGGCGTGCTCGTTCTACGGCTGGATTGCCGTTATCAAATTTGGATACTTGGCCGGGTTCAAACACTTTTGCTAAGCTCTATAAGTTTGATACCCTGGCTGATGGGGACCTCATGTTGCTCAATCGGTGCTGCAGAGTCGTCCGTACTCTCCTGCCCGGTCTGGGGCTTTGATATAAACCCCATGGTCCTTACGAAGTCCCCAGCATCCTCTAGGATGTATGAGAAAATAGGATTTTAATACCTACCGGTAAATCGTTTTCTCTTAGTCCGTAGAGGATGCTGGGCGCCCGTCCCAGTGCGTACTGTGTCTGCAGCTATTGGTTAGGGTTACAATCTTGTGGTGTTTCTTTTCTGTCAGGCTGTTGCTGACGTTGTGCATGCCATGGCAGGTGGTGTCTTATTATTGGTTGTGTTGACACATTCTCTCAGCATGTGGCTGTATATTTCATTCCGTTGGCTGGTATTCTATTGAATGCCACATTTGGCTGTATGTTCAAGGTGTGAGCTGGTATGACACTCACTGTGTTTAAACAATCAATTCTTTCCTCGAAATGTCCGTCTCCCTGGGCACAGTTTTCTAACTGAGGTCTGGAGGAGGGGCATAGAGGGAGGACCCAGTTCACACCCATTCAAAGTCTTATAGTGTGCCCATGTCTCCTGCAGATCCCGTCTGGGATCCGGTCTGAAGATCGACAGTGTCTAGGTCGACAATGTTTAGGTCGAACACTATAGGTCGACAGTCACTAGGTCGACATTAATGGAAGGTCGACAGGGTTTCTAGGTCAACATGTGCTAGGTCGACAGGTCTAAAGGTCGACATGAGTTTTTTTTTTTTTAAATCTTTTTTTGAATTTTTTCATACTTAACGATCCATGTGGACTACGATTGGAACGGTAAAGTGTGCCGAGCCAAGCGAAGGCACCATGCCCGAAGCATGGCGAGCGAAGCGAGCCATGCGAGGGGACGCAGTGCACTAATTTGGGATCCCGGTCACTCTACGAAGAAAACGACACAAAAAAATTATATCCTCATGTCGACCTTTAGACCTGTCGACCTAGCACATGTCGACCTAGAAACCCTGTCGACCTTCCATCCATGTCGACCTAGTGACTGTCGACCTATAGTGGCCGACCTAAACATTGTCGAACTAGACACTGTCGATTTGATGAACCACACCCATCCCGTCTATACCTCATGGTCCTTACGGAATCCCCAGCATCCTCTACGGACTAAGAGAAAAGGATTTACCGGTAGATATTAAAATCCTATTTTTAAATTGGCACAATTTTTAAACCAATCAAGACTTCTTTCAAAAAATAATCACAGTTTGTTACAGTGAGCAAATCATGGATTGCGTGTTATTGAGCCTCTTTTTCACTCTTTCATTTCTTATCTGGTACTAGTTTCAGTAATGTAACACTTTATGACTATTGTGCATTTTAACCTAATACTTAAAAATGCTTTAACCTAAGGCATAATAATACTTTATACAGAGTCAACAGTATGTAAATCAACAACATATGAGTGTTACATAACTTTTTCTTACATAATCCTACTGATTCTTAAAACTTATAATTGTGATGCATAACAGTGTAATATTTGTATATAATACACAGTCCTGTTACATTCTATAACTCATATATAAGAATGCTAAATCATGAAGTAAAAGATAACCATGCATAACAGTGATATATGAAAATTGTAAACAGGTACAAAATGCTTTGGCAGTTAATATGATGTTACTGTGTTATCAAATAATGTTATAATGCAATATAATATAGCAGTTGTGTACAATTTAAGCAGTGATAATTAAATATAGGAAATTAATACTATGTCATATATAACACGTTATGACCGTTGTGCATATTAATGTAATACATGCAGAGGTGTGGCAGTGTTCCTGATGTGGGACTCAATGGATCCCCAGGATCGTTAGGATAAATTTGCTGCATGAGGAATTATGTTTATAGTATTGTAGCAGGAAGTGTCTGCTTGTTTACATCTGTTAATAGCACTTACTTATCCGAAGAAGGATCATTCCATAAAGGTTGTCACCACCGCTGGATCTTTGGCACCTGAGAAGACACTGTTACTCGTTTTTTGAAAGCTTTAATCAATAAATATTTATACTCAGTTGGTCAGCAAACGTTATCTTAAATTGGTACCATTTTTGAGCCAATCAAGTCTTCTTGCAATAAACAATCACAGTTTGTCAGTGAGCAAATCATGTATTGCGTGTTATTGAGCCTCTTTTTCACTCTTTCATTTCTTATCTGGTACTAGTAAGAAAAGCTCAGTCCAACAGTTACGGTAAAAAACAGAATATCTTTAGAATAACAGTGCCCTATGATCCATCCAATAATTATGCATAAACACAATACCTAACTATTATATACACTATGATGCCACATTTTAACAATGTATAGGAGAAAATCATGGATTGCGTGTTATTGAGCCTCTTTTTCACTTTTTCATTTCTTCTCTGGTACTAGTTTCAGTCATGTAACACTTTATGACTATTGTGCATTTTAACGTAATATTTGTAGAGGTTTAGCAGGGTTCCTGATGTGAAACTCTTTGAAACTCCATGATCATTTCAATGAATTTGCTGCATAAGATAATCTTTTCATGGTATTATAGCAGGAAGTGTCTGCTTTTCGACGTCTGCTAGTAGCACTTTCCTGTCCGAGGAAGGATCATTCCATGAAGGTTGCCACCACTGCTGGATCTTTGGCAACTGAGAAGACACTGTTACTGATTTTTTTAAAGCTTTAATCAATAAAGATTTATGCTCAGTTGGTCAGCAAACGTTATTTTAAATTGGCACCATTTTTGAGCCAATCAAGTCTACTTGCAATAAACAATCACAGTTTGTCAGTGAGCAAATCATGGATTGCGTGTTATTGAGCCTCTTTTTCACTCTTTCATTTCTTATCTGGTACTAGTAAGAAAAGCTCAGTCCAACAGTTACGGTAAAAAACAGAATATCTTTAGAATAACAGTGCCCTATGATCCATCCAATAATTATGCATAAACACAATACCTAACTATTATATACACTATGATGCCACATTTTAACAATGTATAGGTCTGATACTTCATTTTAGTGCCTCATCAAATAACAGTGTACAGTATGTACTTAATACTTAAAAATGCTTTAACCTAAGTCATAACAAAGATTTATACAGAGTCAACAGTATGTAAATCAACAACATATGAGTGTTACATAACTTTAGTTACATAATTCTGCCGATTCTTAAAACTTATAATTGTGATGCATAACAGTGTAATATATGTATATAATACACAGTCCTGTTACATTCTATAACTCATATATAAGAATGCTAAATCATGAAGTAAAACTGTAAAAGATAACCATGCATAATAGTGATACATGAAAATTGTAAACAGGTACAAAATGCTTTGGCAGTTAATATGATGTTACTGTGTTATCAAATAATGTTATAATGCAATATAATATAGCAGCTGTGTACAATTTAGGTAGTGATCATTAAATATAGGAAATTAATACTATGTATGTCATATAACATGTTATGACTAGAGATGTGCACTGGAAATTTTTTCGGGTTTTGTGTTTTGGTTTTGGATTCGGTTCCGCGGCCGTGTTTTGGATACGGACGCTTTTTGACAAAACCTCCCTGAAAATATTTTTGCGGATTTGGGTGTTTTTTTTTCAAAAACCCAACAAAAACAGCTTAAATCATAGAATTTGGAGGTCCTTTTGATCCTATAGTATTATTAACCTCAATAACCATAATTTCCACTCATTTCCAGTCTATTCTGAACTCCACACACCTCACAATATTATTTTTAGTCCTTAAATTTGCCCTGATGTCGCTGGATGACTAAGCTAAGCGACCCAAGTGGGTGGCACAAACACCTGGCCCATCTAGGAGTGGCGCTGCAGTGTCAAACAGGATGGCACTTAAAAAAAATTGGCTCCAAACATCACATGATGCAAAGATAAATAAAAAAAGAGTTGCAAGATGGATTTGTCCTTGGACCCTCCCACCCACCCTGATGTTGTATAAACAGGACATGCACACTTTAACAAACCCATCATTTCAGCTGCAGGGTCTACCACACGACTGTGGCTGAAATGACTGGTTGGTTTGGGCTCCCACCAAAAAAAGAAGCAATCAATCTCTCCTTGCTCAAACTGGCTCTACAGAGGCAAGATGTCGATCTCATCCTCCGATTCCTCACCCCTATCACTGTGTACATCCCCCTCCTCACAGAGTATTACTTTGTCCCCACTGGAATCCACCATCACAGCTCCCTGTGTACTTTCTGGAGGCAATTACTGGTGAATGTCTCCACGAAGAAATTGATTATAATTCATCATCTTCTCCACATTTTGAGGAAGTAACCTTGTACACCGATCGGTGACAAGGTGACCGGCTGCACTAAACACTTTCGGAGTACACACTGGAGGGGGGGGGTCAACTTAGGTAAAATAAAGCCAATTTGTGCAAGAGCCTCCAAATTGCCTCTTTTTCCTGCCAGTATACGTACGGACTGTCTGACGTGCCTACTTGGTTGCGGTCACTCATATTCTGGTGACAGAATCATATGCAGTGACAGTAGACGACATGTCAGTAATCATTGGCAGGTCCCTCAGGCCGGACCAGATGTCAGCACTTGCTCCTGACTGCCCTGCATCTCTTTCAGAATTTTTATCCTTTTCCTCGCAGCCCCAGTTGCAGGAGAATGTGAAGGAGGAGCTGTTGACGGGTCACGTTCCGCTTGACTTGACAATTTTCTCACCAGCAGGTCTTTGAACTTCTGCAGACTTGTGTCTGCTGGAAAGAGAGATATAATGTAGGCTTTAAACCTAGGATCGAGCACTGTGGCCAAAATGTAGTGCTCTGATTTCAACAGATTGACCACCCGTGAATCCTGGTTAAGCGAATTAAGGGCTCCATCCACAAATCCCACATGCCTAGCGGAATTGCTCCATTTTAGCTCCTCCTTCAATCTCTCCAGCTGCTTCTGCAAAAGCCTGATGAGGGGAATAACCTGACTCAGGCTGGCAGTGTCTGAACTGACTTCACATGTGGCAAGTTCAAAGGGTTGCAGAACCTTGCACAACGTTGAAATCATTCTCCACTGCGCTTGAGTCCGGTGCATTCCCCCTCCTTTGCCTATATCGTAGGCAGATGTATAGGCTTGAATGGCCTTTTGCTGCTCCTCCATCCCCTGAAGCATATAGAGGGTTGAATTCCACCTCGTTACCACCTCTTGCTTCAGCTGATGGAGGGGCAGGTTCAGGAGTGTTTGCTGGTGCTCCAGTCTTCGGCACGCGGTGGCTAAATGCCAAAAGTGGCCCGCAATTCTTCGGGCCACCGACAGCATCTCTTGCACGCCCCTGTTATTTTTAAAAAAAATTCTGCACCACCAAATTAATGACGTGCTGGAATTTGCCCACATGTAACGCACGCACAATATTGGTGGCGTTGTCAGATGTCACAAATCCCCAGGTAAGCAAATCAGCGATGATGTTCCTGAGTTTCCGTAAGAGGTTGTCAGCTGTGTGCCTCTTATGAAAAGCGGTGATACAAAGTGTAGCATGCCTAGGAACGAGTTGGCGTTTGCGAGATGCTGCAATTGGTGCCGCTGTTGCTGTTGTTGCTGCGGTAGGCAATACATCTACCCAGTGGGCTTTCACAGTCATATAGTCCCGAATCTGCCCTGCTCCACTTGTCCACATGACCGTGGTTATGTGGACATTGGGTACAACTGCACTTTTTAGGACACTGGTGAGTCTTTTTCTGACATCTGTGTACATTCTCGGTATCGCCTGCCTAGAGAAGTGGAACCTAGATGGGATTTGGTACCGGGGACATACTACCTCAAGGAATTCTCTAAGTCCCTGTGAATTAACAGTGGATACCGGACACACGTCTAACACCAACACAGCTGCCAAGGCCTGAGTTATCCGCTTTGCAACAGGATGACTGCTGTGATATTTCATCTTCCTCGCAAAGGACTGTTGGACAGTCAGTTGCTTACTGGAAGTAGTACAAGTGGTCTTCCAACTTCCCCTCTGGGATGACGATCGACTCCCAGCAGCAACAACAGCAGTGCAAGCAGCAGTAGGCGTTACACTCAAGGATCCATCGGAGGAGTCCCAGTTAGGAGGGGACTCGTCAGACTTGCCAGTGACATGGTCTGCAGGACTATTGGCTTTCCTGTCTAAGGAGGAAATTGACACTGAGGGAGTTGGTGGTGTGGTTTGCAGGAGCTTGGGTACAAGAGGAAGGGATTTAGTGGTCAGTGGACTGCTTCCGCTGTCACCCAAAGTTATTGAACTTGTCACTGACTTCTGATGAATGCGCTCCAGGTGACGTATAAGGGAGGATGTTCCTAGGTGGTTAACGTACTTACCCCTACTTATTACAGCTTGACAAAGGCAACACACGGCTTGACACCTGTTGTCCACATTTCTGTTAAAATGATTCCTCACCGAAGAGGTGATTTTTTTTGTAATTTGACCAGGCATGTTAATGTCCATATTCGTCCCACGGACAACAGGTGTCTCCCCGGGTGCCTGACTTAAACAAACCACCTCACCATCAGAATCCTCCTTGTCAATTTCCTCCTCAGCGCCAGCAACACCCATATCCTCATGCTGGTGTACTTCAACAGTGACATCTTCAATTTGACTATCAGGAACTGGACTGTGGGTGCTCCTTCCAGCACTTGCAGGGGGCGTACAAATGGTGGAAGAAGCCACCTCTTCCCGTCCAGTGTTGGGAAGGTCAGGCATCGCAATCGCCAACACAATTAGACTCACCTTAGGGATTTGTGATTTAGAAGAATGCACATTTCTTTGCTGTGCTTTTGCCATCTTAATTCTTCAGTTTTTTAGCGGGAGGATTAGTGCATCCATCCTCATGTGAAGCTGAACCACTAGCCATGAACATAGGCCAGGGCCTCAGCCGTTCCTTGCCACTCCGTGTCATAAATGGCATTTTGGCAAGTTTACGCTTCTCCTCAGATGCTTTATATTTAGATTTTTGGGTCATTTTACTGAACTTTAGTTTTTTGGATTTTACATGCTCTCTACTATGACATTGGGCATCGACCTTGGCAGACGACGTTGATGGCATTGAATTGTCTCTGCCATGACTAGTGGCAGCAGCTTCAGCACTAGGTGGAAGTGGATCTTGATCTTTCCCTATTTCACCCTCCACATTTTTGTTCTCCATTTTTTAATGTGTGGAATTATATGCCAGTAATATTATATCAATAGCAATGGCCTACTGTACTGTACAACTATATACTGTTGGTCACCAAAATTCTGCACTGTACTACTATATACAGTATACTGTTCACAAAAATGCAGCACAGATATGGAATGGATACTTGCAGTGACATGGAGCTGCAAGATACAGCAATGGCTTACTGTACTGTACAACTAAGGGGGTCATTCCGAGTTGTTCGCTCATTGCAGATTTTCACTATGCTGCAATTTGTTGCTAACTGTCCACTTAGAAGTTTTGTTGTGGCTTCAGCGTCGCTTTTCAGTCGCACTGCTGATCGGTGTGTGATTGACAGAAAAGGGACCTTTCTGGGTGGCAACTCAGCGTTTTCCCGGCGTTTGCAAAAAAAAGCAGGCGTGTCAGGAAAAAATGCAGGAGTGGCTGGGGAAACAGGGGAGTGGCTGGCCAAACGCAGGGCGTGTTTGTGACGTCAAACCAGGAACTAAATGGACTGTGCTGATCGCAATCTGTGAGTAGGTCCGGAGCTACTCAGAAACTGCAAATAATTATTTAGTAGCAGTTTTGCTAATCTTTCGTTTGCAATTCTGCTATGCTTAGATACACCCCCAGAGGGCGGCGGCCTAGCGTGTGCAATGCTGCTAAAAGTAGCTAGCGAGCGAACAACTCGGAATGACCCCCTATATACTGTTGGTCACCAAAATGCTGCACTGTACTACTATATATACTGCTCACAAAAATGCAGCACAGATATGGAATGGATACTTGCAGTGACACGGAGCTGCAAGATACAGCAATGGCCTACTGTACTGTACAACTATATACTGTTGGCCACCAAAATGCTGCACTGTACTACTATATATACTGCTCACAAAAATGCAGCACAGATATGGAATGGATACTTGCAGTGACACGGAGCTGCAAGATACAGCAATGGCCTACTGTACTGTACAACTATATACTGTTGGTCACCAAAATGCTGCACTGTACTACTATACATACTGGTCACAAAAATGCAGCACAGATATGGAATGGATACTTGCAGTGACACGGAGCAGCAAGATACAGCAATGGCCTACTGTACTGTACAACTATATACTGTTGGTCACCAAAATGCTGCACTGTACTACTGTATATACTGCTCACAAAAATGCAGCACAGATATGGAATGGATGCTTGCAGTGACACGGAGCTGCAAGATACAGCAATGGCCTACTGTACTGTACAACTATATACTGTTGGTCACCAAAATGCTGCACTGTACTACTATATATATTGCTCACAAAAATGCAGCACATATATGGAATGGATACTTGCAGTGACACGGAGCTGCAAGATACAGCAGTGGCCTACTGTACTGTACACCTATATGCTGTTGGTCACCAAAATGCTGCACTGTACTACTTTATATACTGCTCACAAAAATGCAGCACAGATATGGAATGGATACTTGCAGTGACACAGAGCTGCAAGATACAGCAATGGCCTACTGTACTGTACAGCTATATACTGTTGGTCACCAAAATGCTGCACTTTACTACTATATATAATATATATAGTATATACTGGTCACACAACAATGCAGCAGATATTGAGCACTGATGATCAGTATACTGTCTAGAACTGAGTCTGACACGGAGCTGCAAGATACAGCAATGGCCTACTGTACTGTACTACTATATTTATACACTGGTGGTCCCCACAATGCAGCACACTGAGCACAGATATTTGCAGCACACTAAGCACAGATATGGAGCTTTTCAGGCAGAGAACGTAGATATTTGCAGCACACTGAGCGCAGATATTTGCAGCACGCTGAGCACAGATATGGAGCTTTTCAGGCAGAGAACATAGCCACGTCCTCTCTGTTCAATCTCCAATGCACGAGTGAAAATGGCGGCGACGCGCGGCTCTTTATATAGAATACGAATCTCGTGAGAATCTGACAGCGGGAGGATGACATTCGGCCTCATTCAGGGTTAACCGAGCAAGGCGGGAAGATCCGAGGCTGCCTCGGACCCGTGTAAAATAGGTGAAGTTCGGGGGGTTCGGATCTCGACGAACCGAACCCGCTCATCTCTAGGTATGACCATTGTTCATATTAATGTACTACAGTACATGCAGAGGTGTGGCAGTACTACTGATGTGGGACTCTATGGATCCCCAGGATCGTTAGGATATATTTGCTGCATGAGAAATTATGTTTATAGTATTGTAGCAGGAAGTGTCTGCTTGTTTACGTCTGTTAATAGCACTTACCTATGCGAAGAAGGATCATTCCATGAAGGTTGTGACTTGAGAAGACACTGTTACTCATTTTATGAAAGCTTTAATCAATAAATATTTATACTCAGTTGGTCAGCAAATGTTATTTTAAATTGGCACCATTTTTGAGCCAATCAATACTTCTTGTAATAATCAATCACAGTTTGTCACAGTGAGCAAATCATGGATTGCTTGTTATTAAGCCTCTTTTCTCTCTCTCATTTCTTATCTGGTACTAATAAGAAAAGCTCAGTTCAACAGTGGTGGTCAAAAACAGATAATCTTTAGAATAACATTACCCATTAATCCAACCAAAAATTATGCATAAACACAATACCAAACTAGTATATACACTATTGGGTATATTTACTAAAATTCGTATTAGTACCGATTTGGAGGGAGATTCATCACTAATGACATTGAATGTGTGTATTTGCAACTTTTTGAAAATTTTACGCCTCATTTACTAAGCTGTCGTATTTGTATTTTTGGTGTTTTCCGATGTCGATGTCATTCATGGTTTTGTAAGGTAGAATGCGGCCGATTTAGTGATTTCGCGGTCGTGTTATGAGGTTTTTTTACGACTGCGTCACATTTTGGTTACGGCAGTGTTTGTCCGGTCACGGATGCGTTTTTTTCCTAAGTTTCGTTTTTATTACTCGTCCGTGATTGGTTTGATTCGTGATGGAGGAGTGTCTGTGCACATTACTATAAAAACGCCCCAAACCGTCCGCACCTCATGGGTTTAGCTAGTGGAGAGGTGAGAGGAAGGTGTGTTAGGAGTTGGTGAGTTGTTTGGAGTTTTTGGCGGTTTTGAGGAGGTTCTTTGTGATTGTTGAGTGCTGTACTGTGTGTGTAAGTAGTCTTGTCATACTTGTTGTGTAGTTATTTAAAAGTCTGTCTAGTTTTTGTCATTGTTTTTTATTTCACGCCTATTGTCATTGTTTGTGAGTGAGTGAGTGAGTGTGTGTGTGTGTGTGTGTTTGGTGTGTGGTGTGTAGTGGTAGTGGAGGAGTGTGTTTACTGTTTTTTTTTTCTCAGTGTTATTTGTTGTTTGTCCTGATTATGTCCCAGTCAGAGGTGAGTGTGGTGGAGGAGGTGAGTGAGAGGGAGGAGGTGAGTGAGGTGGAGGAGGTGAGTGAGAGGGAGGAGGTGAGTGAGGTGGAGGAGGTTAGTGAGGTGGAGGAGGTTAGTGAGGAGGAGGGGGAGGTTGTTGTGTGGCCTCCAGTGATAGTGATGGTGTTGTGGCTCCGCAGCCACGCACCACTACAAAGACTGGCCACAATGTAAAATTCAGCTACGCTAAAAATATGGCTTTGGTGCGGGAGCTGATGAGGCATCATCGGCAGTTGTTTGGCCATGATGCTGCAAAGGTGTCGTCACGCAGGAAGAGTGTTCTGTGGGGGAAGGTCGTTGCGGCTGTTAATAGTGAGGGTGTGGTGAGGCGGACCGAGGACACGTGACGTAAGCGTTTCTACGACATAAAGCGCCGTGTCAAGGCGAAGATGGCCAAGGAGGCTAAATCAGCCCGCCAAACCGGGGGTGGACACCCCTTCCGTGCATCTTACCGTGATTGGGAGGAGCCTGTGCGTGCACTCATTCCGCCAGAAATGGTTGGTGCCACTTATGTCCGGGATTCGGATCGGCCAAGGCAGGATGGTGAGTAATTTTTTTTGTTTAAAAATGTAAACATCTGTGCTTTGTCCTTAGTTGTCTGAAATGTCTTGTAGCTAATTGTGGTTGTCAGTTTGTTCATTATTCTAATGTGTTGGTGATGTAGTGCAGGCCTGGCCAACCTGTGGCTCTCCAGCTGTTGTAAAACTACAAGTCCCATCATGCCTTGCCACAGTTTTGCTATTAGGGAATGCTAAAACTGTGGCAGGGCATGCTGGGATGGGTAGTTTCACTACATCTGGAGAGCCACAGGTTGGCCAGGCCTGATGTAGTGTTATTCTCAATTATGTATTTTTTTAACCTTTGTATAGTTGATTTTTTGTGGTTGCCTTGTCCTTTTTCTGGTGTTTTATGCCAAAAGTAAACGTTTGCAGGTGTATTTTAAAGAAGTGTGATGAATATTTTTTTTTTTATACATTTCATAGCATTTATGTTTATTGTGTGTTGTTCTGGGTTGTCCTTTGTGTGCTTCATGTGTTTTTTCATGCATATTTGGTTGTGATGTTTCCAAGTTTTCGCAGATATTTGTGGCTAGTGTTTTATTGTTAGCATCAAAAATTGGGACCTTAGAGTGCAATATTGTGGTTGTGTCAAGCTACGACATTTTGGTTTTAAGTAGTAAATTTTTTTAAATTACTTGCGTTTGTGTATGGATTATTTTGCAAATTTTTTTCTAATTTAAATGATACACACCCAATGAAGTCAGGCAGAAAAGCATAAGCATTGTTTAGTTTACTTCTCATCAGGTACCACATATGTTTACATCACAATAAGGAATTTGCATAAACATATCAACAAAATAGTATGTTCATAAGTACATTCTTCACATTTCTACAGTACGCAAGAGAAGCAGCACAGCCAGGCCACATCCCACACTGCCAAGAGATGCAGATGGTGCCAATGCAGGTGAGATTTTACTGTAAACACATATTCTGCAAACACATAGAAACACAAAATGTTAATGTTTATCTTATCACATAGGTTCTTCTTCGGCAAATCCCCCTCCACTAAGGCGCCCATCACAGGGCTCGGTTACTGTGGCTACGAGGCCACCCAAGAGATGCCGTCTTGAGGTAGAAGCTCCAGCACCAGCATCACCACCCCAACGGCGCATCTCCGCAGTGTCGGCCCTGCCACCACTAGCTCTATTGGCCAGCCCACAAAGTGAGGATCCACAATCCCCTCAGTTGTCTGGTGAGTAAACATAACAATTACGTGTAAATAAGTTAAAAAACAGTGGGGTAGATTTATTAACCTGGAGAAGGCATAAGGAAGTGAAAAAAACACTGATATGTGCAAGGTGATAAAGGCAGCAGTACAAAATAAACACAAATGTTAATTTACATATTGGAGCGGTTTGCCTTGTGCCTTTATCACCTTGCACATATCACTGGTTTTTCACTTCCTTATGCCTTCTCCAGGTTTATACATCTGCACCACTGTTAGTGCAGAGCAAAAAATATTACACAAATGACCAGTCATCCTTGCAATAATCAACAACAACAAGCACATGGTGTTAAGGTATTTTTAGATGGTTAATTGTCAGATGTGATGTTGGCCATATCAACACATTTGTTTGACATAACTTTTGCGAAAAAAAACGACATAAATGTAAAGTCTCATCCAATTGTTTGGCATGGCCAACATCACCAGTTCTAAACATAGGGCACCTTAATACTTTTTCACCCATTGTTAATGTGTACATTTTAGACCACTATATTTGTTAACGTTTTGAGCAGACCACTGACTGCCTTGAACAATGTATGAGTGTATTGGTCAACACATTTATTGTATTGTGTGTGTTGTTCCAAAGGAATCTTCATACCCAATATGTAAATGTAGTAATTTGTATTTGTTAGAGTTCTTCGTGTTTAAACATTAATTATGGCTCAGAATCCAACTATTCCCACAAACTTTAAACAAATGAGTAGTGAACGTTAGAAGCCACATATTTTTAAAAAAAGGTGAACAACATAGTTAAGTTGAGGCCACAATCTATTTAGCAATTACAACATTAATATTAAGAAGTAATGCATGTTGACGTAAAGCTATAGTAAGACCAATGCTACATATTTACTAAATAGTGGCTGTCTTCAACCCCATACAGACCCACCCATCATCACCGAGGATGCCCAGCAGGAACGTAACCAGGAGTCCTTCACACTCCACCTGCAGGCCATCGATCCGACCCAGCCAACCACGCCGCAGGACATACCCCAACCACCCCAAACATCACACAGCCCCCAATTGACCACAACACAAGTGGACACACAAATGGGCCCTGAGTTTTGGACCCGTTGGTCCACACAACAGGCGCAATACTGTGCAAGCCTCAATACCCACAGCCAATACCTGTCAAGTCTGCCCCATCATCTGCCTAGACTGAGTCGCAACTCAGGCAGACTTATAGTGCAGGTGGGCAGAATCGCAAACTCCATGGAGCAGATGAGGGCAGACAACAGCCAAATGCAATCAAACCTCCAACGCATCTTGGATGAACAACAGCGGCAGCAACAATCACTCATCCAGATCATCCAACATAACCAAATGATAAATGAGAACCTATCACGAATTATAGCAAACAACACTGCCGCTAATACGCAGCTCACAGCAAGCTTGAACAATTTAAGTCAAAGCCTAAATGTGTTGGCATCACACCATGTGACATTGAGCTCGGGGACAACTACACCAAGCCACACCCCAGTTCAATCCCCAGTTCGACGCTCAAGTCGAACCCGCACCAACGAGCCAGCACAATCCTCGGCACCCAGCACACAAAAAAAACCCAAATAATAATGCGTGCACAGAATATGGTGACCATTAAAATGTTGTTGTTTTTTTTTGTTCATAAATTCGTGTGTTAAAAAAAATAAATTGTTAACATGGAATATGTGTATTGTTTAATTCGCTCCACAAACCACCTCCACATTAGTGTCTTGGGCCAGATGTGTATTGGTATAAATATATTGCCTGCCCCTAGGTGTCCTCAGCTCAATGTGTGTCTAATCTATGGCACCCAGCACATTGGCCATGGCCACAAGATCACATAAAGCTACCCTGACTGCATGCCACTGCGACTCCAGGGTAGGGAAGCAGAGAGAGGCATCTATGTGGCCATCCAAGACATCCAAAACCTGAGTGGACATTCCAAAATTAAAGGTGAGTGTCATGACCTGTAATCAATACAATACTGTGTTCTATTACATTACAGAAGCACCACTTAGACATAGACGTGTATGTATGTTTTAACTCACCTGAATTACATATTTCTAAAAGGTGGCCTGTGAGATACTAATGACATCGCTAGTCACAGGCTGGAAGCTGCCAGTAGCCATAAAGTGCAACACAGGCAGGAGTTTGTGCAGGCCTGAGACAGAGTGAGAGCGTGCTGTCTCAGGGTCTAGGTTCAGTTTGACAAGGTCATACAGAGGGAAAATGTTATTTACATTTAGTCGGAGCATCTGTGTAACATGTTCATCAGCAAATTTGTTATGGTTTAAACGCCCACTAAAACAACAAGCCATGGCCAGCCTACGCGGAACATGTACAACCTGCTGACCATGTTGATTTTCCTGGCCTGGGTTTATTGTAGCCTCATGGAGCAGTGTCAGGTATCCCCCAGCAAACAAGACAGCAGTACTACACACAGTAGCAGCCATTTCAGATTGAGAGTGGTGAAAAATATGTTGGGGCCCCTTTTAAAGGTCCAAAAAGTCAGGTGTGACTAATGTAGAATTGGCAACACATGTAAACACGCTTCTCAAAAGCAGGTCTACTTTTTTTTAGGCTTTTTGTACGATTAGTATTTTTTCACGGCCGCACATGCATTTTCACGCAAGAGATTTCAAATACGAATGGTTAGTAAATGACCGTGTTCAATACCTAAACAGCCGCGTTTGACCGATGGTGTATTCATTCGTATTTTTACTACACAGCCATAATAAAAATACGAATGCCCTCATCACTGCCGTGATTTTAGTTTAGTAAATTACCGAGATGACACTTTGAAGAAAAAACACCATCTCGCCCAAAATTGGGAGCTTAGTAAATATACCCCTATGATGCCACATTTTAACAATGTATAGGTCTGATACATAATTTTCGAGCCTCAACAAATAACAGTGTATGTACCTGATACTTAAAAAAGCTTTATCGTAAGGCATAACAATACTTTATATAGAGTCAACAGTATGTAAATCAACAACATATAAGTGTTACATAACTTTAGTATCATAATCCTGCCGATTCTTAAAACTTATAATTGTGATGGATAACATTGTAATATATGTATATAATACACAGTCCTAAAACAATCCATAACTCATATATAAGAATGCTAAACCATGAAGTAAAACTGTAAAAGATAACCATGCATAAGAGTGATTCATGAAAATTGTAAATAGGTACAAAATGCTTTGGCAGTTAATATGATGTTACTGTGTTATCACATAATGTTATAATGCAATATAATGCTGCAGCTGTGTACAAGTTAAGCATTAATAATTAATTATTAGAAATTAATACTATTTCATGTAACACGTTATTACCATTGTTCATATTAACGTAATACTTGCAGAGGTGTGGGAAGGATTCTGATGTGGGGCTCTATGGAACCCCAGCATCGTTATTATGAATTTACTGCATTAAAAATTCTATTCATAGTATTTTTGCAGGAGTTATCTGCTTGTTAACATCTGTTAGTAGCACTTTCCTGTCCAAAGAAATATCATTCCATGAAGGTTTACAACAATGCTGGATCTTTTTCGCCTTAGAAGACACTGTTTCTCATTTTTTGAAAAGTTTAATCTATAAAGATTTATACTGAGTTGGTCAAAAAACATGATTTTAAATTGGCACTATTTTTGAGCCAATCAGGATTACTTGCATTAAACAGTCACAGTGAGCAAATCTTGGATTTCATGTTATTGAGCCTCTTTTTCACCTCGTTATTTCTTATCTAGTACTAGTAAGAAAAACTCAATCCAACAGTGACGGTCAAAAAATCTTTTGAAAAACAGTACCCTATAATCCAACCAATTTTTATGCATAAACACAATACGTAACTATTATATTCACTATGATGCCACATTCTAACAATGTATAGGTCTGATACATCATTTTACAGCTTCAACGAATAACAGTGTATGTACCTACTACTCAAATGTGCTTTAACCTAAGGTATAACAATACTTTATATTGTGTCAGCTGTGCATTCCAGTACTCAAAGCGTTCCTATCTCTAAGCGTTTTGAAAAGTAACAGCTAAATAAAACAGTTGAACAAACATTGAACAACATCAAGAAACATTTCATGAACATTATGTGGACTCACCAAACCTCTGCTATGAAATCACCAGGACTACGCCCACTAACCCTCTGGCAGAGAACATCAGCAGTGCCTTACAGGCTTACCCCTCAAGGTGAGCAGGGAGCACTGGTGGGGAGAGCACCAAAGCCAGGCTCAGCATGATTATTTTCCTCAGATTTGAGTGTGCTCCCCACATTCTCATACCCCCCGTACTGCTCCAATTAGACCAGGATAATTTCCCATCTTTCGTTGTTTACCTGCAAAGGTGATCTCATCATATGCTTTCTTCTTCTTAAAAAAAAACACTTTTACTGCATACTTCCACCCTACTATGTGGTATTCCTGTGAGGTGTGCTTCCACTGATTGCACACCCTGCCTGCAGCATCTAACACAGTGCACCCCAAATGGGGGCCTCTGGTGGTTCCTCTGCGGGCAGGATGTGCCTCACGTGGATTGCTCATACGGGTTATATCATACGACTACACAAGTGCCCGTTCTCCCATGTATGCATTTGGTCCATGTATGGCTTACCTCCCAGTGTAACCTCTCTAGCGCACCCAATATAGCTGCCTCATCTGGTACGCTTGTGGATGGGATGGAAATACATGGACCTGATAGTTTTGTTTGTACCCTACTCTGAATATTAGGACGCTGCAATCACCCCCATTTTGTGTCACCTCTTCTAGGGATGGACTATTCCACCCAGGGTAATCCTACACTGTGCGCCGAAGATGGCTGCTGCACCTGGTAACCCTGTGAGGGTGGAATACACAGCCCATGGAAGTTATTACCCAAAATGCCTACACCAACCCTGCATTATGATTACTCTATGCATTTTAGATTTTAATTTTTATGCCTGTGTATTGCTGTATTAATCTTCTGTATTATGCTTGTTTTGATGTAAAACGCATTGAGTCCTGTTTGGAGAAAGAGCGCTATATAAATAAAATTATTATTATTATTATTATTATTATACAGAGTCAACTGTATGTAAATCAACAACATATGAGTGTTACATATCTTTAGTTTAATAATCCTGCCGATTCTTAAAACTTATAATTGTCCTATAACTCATATAACTCATATAAAAGAATGCTAAATCATGAATTTAAACTGTAGAAGATAACCATGCATAACAGTGATACATGAAAATTGTAAACAGGTACAAAATGCTTTGGCAGTTAATATGTTGTTACAAGGGGCGGATTTGCCAACCAGGACACCATGACAGATTCCGATGGGCCGGTCCCATTTCCCCCACAGCCAGGGCATTTCACACACAGGCTGGGCTGGCTCACACTGCTTCCAGTACTTGCGGTTCATTGGAATGTAATACGGAAGTTATGCTAGAAAGGACTTCCGGGTGCTGCTAGCCATTAAAAGTGTTGAAGCTGTTTTACCAACAAGGGACCTGTAGAAAGTTAACCAGCCCAGCACCATACTCTCCCTGACCCCGACCAAATGTCTCTTCAATGAGCTTGGCCCGGGAGCAGCAGCATAGGTTTGGTCAGAGCCGGGTTCACTATACCTGCCGCAACCTTAGCTCCAGCAGTCTCGCTGAACTGGCCAGAGCGGCAACTGAGCACTGAAGGGGGCACGGCAGAGAAGTTATTTTTAATTACATTATTTGCATTATCATGTTGGTGTAAAGGTTAGGATGTCCCCAGTCACAGTATATGGTTTGAGGACTGGACAGGAGCAGGATGTACTAATCAGGCAGCACTCACAGCTAGACCTAGGACAATCTCTTATGCAAAGTCCTTCAGCCCTATAGCTGCCCAATGTCTGTCCATGATGATGGGCCTATTTATGTAATG
This sequence comes from Pseudophryne corroboree, assembly GCF_028390025.1. NCBI lineage: Eukaryota > Metazoa > Chordata > Amphibia > Anura > Myobatrachidae > Pseudophryne > Pseudophryne corroboree. The sequence continues at coordinate 826,205,092 of NC_086445.1, read as the reverse complement.
CAGTGGCTAGTATGTAATGCGGTGGCTATGTATGTAATGTGGTCGCTATGTACATGGTGCTGTTTGTATAATGAGGAGCTATATGTGTAATGTGGTGCTATGTGTAGATCGGTGCTATACATGTAATGTGGTGCTGTATGAGTTTTGTGGTGCTATTTGTGTATTGCGGTGCTATATGTATAGTGCAATGCTATACATGTAATGCAGTGCTATATGTGTGATGTGGTGCTAATCGTATAATGTGATATTCCTGTAATAATGTGGTGGCTATGTATGTAATGTGGTCGCTATGTACGTGATGCTGTTTGTATAATGAGGAGCTATATGTGTAATGTGGTGCTATATGTGTAGATCAGTGCTATACATGTAATGTGGTGCTGTATGCGTTTTGTGGTGCTATTTGTGTATTGCGGTGCTATATGTATAGTGCAATGATATACATGTAATGCAGTGCTACATGTGTGATGTGGTGCTATTCGTATAATGTGATATTCCTGTAATAATGTGGTGGCTATGTATGTAATGTTGTGGCTATGTATGTAATCAGGGGCTGCTTAGCCACTGGGACAGATTCTGCTGCGATGTTCCCCTGTGTCTGTGTTTCACTACTTGTGTGTGCTCCATTCCTGTACTGTGCTGTATGTAGTGTGTGCTCCCGCTCCTTGTACATTAAAACATAGAATGTTAAAAAAGGGGTTTGTAGAAAGAAAAATCAATAAAATCAGAAGTAGATTAAATCATAACTGTAGACACTGAAAGTGGGTATATCAGTCCTTGTATATTCAGACATATGGATGTACATCAGGGAAGGGTATTGTAGCAGCATATGCATAAAGTTGCAGGTAAACATTAACATAACGTAAAGCAAAGGAGGCCCCAACTGTGTCTATCTCAGAATCAGGACCTCTGAGGAGTGACCATGCCCTCTTGACAGGCCCCTCTCCCTCAACAGACTCTGCCCCCATTAGGGCTGCTTCCATAAATTTCCCAGGCTGGTGTTCAATCCCAATCCGCCCCTGGCTGAGGCGAACAATGATAAGAGGCAGTTACAGTAGTACAGGTGAGAGATTGCAATACAATGTGAGAGAAACTAAGGGGTAAATTTACTAAGAATCGTATCTCACCCATGTTTGTCCTAGATTAAATATGGGTGGTATCGATCGAACATGGGAACATTTTTTAAATGAAATATGGAAATTTACTATGCTTCAATGTTTTGATGGATCGTATTTTCCAATGGTTTATGCAATTGTATTTTACAGTCAAGATTCACCAGACACTCCCATAAATGGCTTGTTTTGAGTCCGGTCTGTGATTTTCAATTGCGCCCGTACAGTATTCTGGTCCAGTCCATGCAAAATGTGCATACACCATTGTCATTAAAGTGTTATGTAATTTCTTATGAAAAGTGCAATCTTTTCATTCATGTTTAAATGTTGCCAAAGAAATGTTTATACAAAAATGTTTTGTGGTTCGTGACTACAAAACCCAGTTTTAGATATTTAAATTGTTATTATCCATGGGCAAGTTATTTAATATGTGTATATATGTTAAGCTATTATATGAGTAACTCAAATTAAAAACAAAACATCACAATACCTTCACATTTAAAAATAAAGTACCTGTGTTTATTCAGTTTATTAAGATGCTGCTGGTGAGGTGGTACATTTGAAACTTCCCTTTTGGGGCGAGTTTGGACAATTCACGAGTGTGTTTGCAAACAGGAATCCTGGTAAATTTCCTTGTGCTGTTGTTTTCTATGAAAAGTACGCAGATGTGATTTCACACACGTTTGGACCTTCAATTTAGCCAACACTCCCATGTTTTCTGTGATTGAAAATTTGACCAAACACTCCACTGTTTGCAAATTTGGAAAAACACAGAGTTTAGCAAATTTATTCCTAGCTCTTTCATTTGAACTGTGATTAATGGAGTAAACAATTTATTAAAAACAGGAAAATAATTGATTTACCATACAGTACTTATCTATCTATTCAATGCTACTATGAAATACACATTTTGGGAATCTAAACTCATCATCAGATTGTGCCATACCACCATTTGGGGAGCTTCATGCACCGGATTACCTTTTTTACATGTTTGCCTCTGGCAACCACTTGTATTGGAAGTGACTGTATTTCCTGCATGATTCACTTTCATTTCCTGCCCATTTGTTAGTTACTGTACATCTATTATTTTCAAACTGAATGGGAGGATACATTTCACAATTAATTCTTCTACAGACAGACAATGAGCACTTCAGCCTTGTAATAGTTGGAGTCTTTAATAGGAGATTCCCACTGTTATTTTTGAAGATATATATAGGGAAGGTGTGACTATTGGACTTTTACGTAGTCTAAGGGGAGTCAGAATACCGATGCCAGAATCCCACCACTATTCAGAATGCAGAAATCTTGAATACAGACACCAGCCCGCTGCCAGAATCCTGACAGTCGGGAACCCGGCCATGCATACACCGGGTCACAAGACAGGTAAGCTGAGGGGGGTGTTAGACTTAGGCTGAGCATTAGGGTTGGGCTGCGCCCTGGGAGGGATTATGCTGCGGGGAGATGGGGTAGGTTTAGGCACCCCCCATGGAGTATTACGGTTAGGCTGCAGGAACAGAGGGTGAGGGTTAAGGGGCCAGGGGGAAGGTAGTTATATTTACTGTCCCCTGTCAGGATTATGTTCAACGGGATGTTGCGGTCGATATTCTGACCGCTGTCATCCCAAACACCAGCAAATCAATCCCAAACCAGTCTTTGTATATACTGTGAAATAGAACTGTCCACGATTAATTCTGAATCATGCCATAACTTTAAACAATAAGTGCTCAGTGTGTAGGGTTTGTATGCAGGAGCCACTGTTTAATTTCAAGTTTTCTTTTAAAAATATGTAGTTTGTGTTTTGCACAATGAGAAGTACAATTTTCTTCTTGTACAAAATAAATAATAATTTTATTGCTAATAGCAGCTATCTGGAATTATATTTATCTTAAGTATGTCAAGTGATACTCCATTAAATCTTGCACAGTTTGATACAATTAAATTAAGTGTTGACATTAGAATTTTGAAACATTTTCTCATCCAAAAAGTGATAAATTGTTGAGAATCACAATTACCAAAAACCTGTGTTTGAAGAGTAGACGTGAAAAGGAAGTTGAGAGGAAATGCTTTTTAAAAATTAAATTTCATACATATCTGATTACAGTATATATGAATTATAAATGCAAGGTAATATTAATATAATATATTTATTGAAAATTGACTTTGACATTTCTAACATTTAATTGTATAAAAATGTTAATTTCATAACTTTATCTTCATGGCAAATTAAATTAGCAATTTGATACTTTTTAGATTACTGAAGTACATTTTACTGATTTAACTACAAGTTTTTCTTGGAATGAAGAAATAAACAGTTTACATTTTGTTTAAATCATATATGTAATGAGTTTCAAATATAGCACTAAACTATTCTGATTATTATTTAATTCTTTAGCTAAGCCCCCTACATCTGCTCCTAACTCTCGGACCTCTACAATGCCTAACTTTGCTCCTCACTTGCCACTTTTGTCCACCTACAGCTCCTTTTGGAGGCAAAGCCCTCTCTCCCCCTTTGTCACTACCTGATTATGTAATCTTCAGATTTAATTATGTACATCTACTGTATTAGTTGTAATCTGTCTGTAGAACCATGTGCTTTTTGCACTGTGCATTGCACTGCAGAACCATTTTGTCACCTAACAAATAAAATAAAATAAGAATGATAACCTACGGTATATATAAAATATCAATAAAAAATATGGTGTAATTAGTACACCAAAATGGCTATCAGGCGCAAGGCTGCTATATGATGAATACATACATGATTACAAACCCCTGTTTACTCCATCAGATACTGTAAGTCATTTGTTGGACTATTATTGATGTTCATCCTGTCAATTTCCTCATCAAAATATTTGGAATTAGTAATAATTGTTTGCATTTAAATTTCTAATGTGCTGGTTGTCTATTCCTTTGCCTTTGTAAATACAATGCTTTTGAACTTGGCACTCCTATTATACTACAGCTTTAAGTGTGTGCTGCTTATCTAATATCTGGACTATACAAATAACAAATAGACCTTCTCTGCACACCAGGTCCTGGATGGCTCAGCCACACCGAGTGTCTTCCTTGCTCAAATTGTGCATCTTATGCACATAATTAAAACAACTGGTGCTTACAAAACTATATTAGTAGAGTACACTAATTAATTTGATGTGCAATGTTTGTATATCTGTGTGTGAGTGAGTCTAAATCTAAATACAAAGTGCTAGGATGGAGTGGCTATGGTTTTTACTCCATTGTGCTTCATCTGTAATGCATTTAAAACTATTTCCTGTGGTGTTGGAATGCGGTTATGTGACCGGCGGTCGGGAGACTGCCGGTCACAATATTGACGCCGGGATCCCGAATGCTGAATAGCCCACCGGTCGGCATGCTGACAAACAGTGACTATTCCCACTCGTGGTTGTCCACAACACCCATAGAGTAAGAATAGAACCTGTGACAAGCGCATCGACCCTGAAGCATGGCAAACACAGTGAGATAGCAAAGGGCTTTGTTGTGCTCGCCCCTGCAGCCATCTAAAAGCCGGGATCATGGTGTCAGTATGGTTACCCGCAGTCTCCCGACCGCTGGTCACACAATCCCAACCCGTTGTTAGTGCCCCAGTCAAACAGCTCTAGTATACTTTGAGCAGCTCAGCTGCACCAGTATCTCAGGCTTTATGACATGTAGATGCTCTCTATCTTGCTCTCTCTCCCTCTGTATGTATATATATATATATATATATATGTATATACAAAAACACGTATATGCAGCACTCTGGGCGTCTAATAAATCACTCTTAGCAGCACTTGTAATCTAGCAATGTTTCAGTGCCCTTTATTGTGGCACTTTCGTCAGGTATCAAGGTACCTGACGAAAGTGCCACAATAAAGGGCACTGAAACGTTGCTAGATTTCAAGTGCTGCTGAGAGTGATTTATTAGACGCCCGGAGTGCTGCATATATGTGTTTTTGTGTATCTTACCCTGCATGCGGACACCTGGCGCAGCACATCAGCATTGAGTGAGAGCCGGACATTGGAACTTGTGTATATATATATATATATATATATAGATAGATAGATAGATAGATAGATAGACATGATTTCCAAAAGACTTTACCCAATGGAGATAAGAAGAAATACAACAGTAACTTCCCAGTATTTGTTGTGCCTGTAAATAAAATAAAGAATTACAGCTACTTTGGTTGTAAGAGGTAGTTTGATTAAAATAAACATTTGAGTTTCTCTACAAAGTGTACCTGATGCTCGAAGCTTCGGGGCAATGTACTGTAATAGTGTCTGGTTTGTGAAATTTGGCACAAGTTCACCAGATATAATGGAATGCAAATTGCCTCAAAGTTGCCAGAATGAACATGCCTGCATCCCACTTTTTTAAGTGCTAAAAGTCATGGGATAGGTGTCTAGTATCATCTAAGATGCTGACCTTATAGCTCGGTACAGCAACTTGACATGGCATCAATCCAACAAGTTGATGGAAGACCTCTGGAGAGATTTATATAAACATGAGAAGTATGTCTATAACATACTGATTTGCACTTACAGTAGCTCAGTTGCACCAGACAGACATCTGTACAACAGGGGTAATACTGTCCAAAATGCATTTATTATATCAAGATGAGTGTATTTGCATATTTGTCAATTTATTAAATGCTACTATGAAATACACATTGTGGAAATTTAAAGTCATCATCAAATTGTGCCATACCACCATTTGGGGAGCTTCATGCACCAGATACCTTTTCTACATGTTCTCCTCTGGCAACCACCTGTATTGGAGGTGGCTGTATTTCCTGCATGATTCACTTCCTGACCAGTTGTTAGTTACATCTATTATTTGCCAACTGATTGGGAGGATACATTTCACAAACAATTTATTTGCAGCCCATTTGAGGTGCTATGTCCAGTGTCATAGTGTTAACAGGGGCCTTCTGCTCCCATGGGGTCTTCTGCTCCCATATCCCTTGGAAGCTAAAGAATGCTGCAATAACCTGCTGGGTGTTCATCTGGTACCTTCTGCATGTAAATTGACCTAGTACTACTTGTCTCTTAACATGGATAATTCTGGACAGATATCGCTGGTCACATGCTGTGCATGCCTTCTGCGTGCATTGTCCCTTTAAAATGTTTTTAAAAAAATGATGCATCAATTAATGACCCACCATTGTGGTAGCTCCACCCACATCACCACCCACCTCTGCCCTGACCCAGTTTCTGAGCCTATTTTCCTACAAAAATAGCACTGAGCAACACTAGATATTACCAAGCTGGCACTATGTCAGGAAGGCATATAGTATTGTGCCATCCAGCCCAAATCCTGCCAGGATGGTCCTAGTTTCCCTAAGAGGATCAGGCCTAAAATAAAAGGTTCTGCTTAGAAGAGACCATCCCAATGCTTTTAGCGCTATGGCTCTTCCCACACTACTCGAGGACAGGTGCAGGGTGATAAATGGCTAAATATTAGTAAAAAATATGTTCTTTTGTTAGTGGCACACTACAGTTCCCAGCAACCCCTGTCATGAACAATTTTAATTGCTTTCATCCAAGGCCTGCTGTAACCTATAGTGCATTTGTATCAAATTGTAAAGACAGTAGGCACACACTGAATGTTTTAATTATTTATGACTCCTTATTTTCCATTAGAGGTGGATTTGGCTGTTGGGACACTGGGTAATTTCCCACTTTGCTGATTCCCTTTACACATTCGGTGGGCTGGGCTGGCTGGAACTGGCTACAGCTCTGGCCGCCACTCTTACTGAATTTGTGTTCCAAACTGTAGCTATAAACTTTTGGATGCTGCTAGCATGCTGGTGGAACCAGGGACGGCGATTCCCCATTTACTGCTTGTGGTGGCCATGGAACTTGTAAGCTGCGGCAGCCATTCCTGCAGTCTTGCTGTTCACTTGAACTGGCTATTCAGTCTGTGGCTGTCACTGATCAATGCAGCAGGCAGAGAGATGCCCGCCCCCTTCTTTCCATAATGTCAATCATACATGAAGCTCCACCCCCCACAGTACAATACATGAGGACAAGATGCTGGTTAGGCAAGTTCATTTGTAAACAGCTTCTTTAAATGTTTGTTGTTGTTGAGATGAATTAATGAATGTGTTCTTGGGAACAGGTGCGCTGGGGAATATACTAATAGGTGTGGTTGGTTAATGTGTGATGAGAGGTTAGAATGATTAATGGCTGCTTGAATGATTAATTGATTGATGGATGGATTCTTTGAGTGGAGTGAGTGCTTTTTGTGTGTAGGGAAGAGTGCTAAGGGGGGCCATATGAGTGTGGGGTTTGATTATAGTAATGGGTGCTAGGTGTGTATGTAGTAATTGGTGCTAGCTGTGTATGTAGTAATGGGTGCTGGGTGTGAATGTGGTAATGGGCACTTGGTGTGTATGTATTAACAGTTGCTAGGTAAGTGTGTAGTAATGGGTGCTGGGTGTGTATGCAGTGATGGGTGCTGTGTATGTACAGTATGTAGTAATGGGTGCTTGGTGTGTATGCAGTGATGGGTGCTGAGTGTGTATGCAGTGATTGGTGCTGGGTTTGTATGTTGTAATGGGTGCTGGGTGTGAATGTAGTGATGGATATACACAAACAGGACTTAAGATATACTGATATAGGAACTACAGTGCTTGATATTCACACTGGATATTTGGAAGATATGTATGATCACTCCTGATCTGGTGATGCTTTAATCTCTCTCTGCTAAACTGACACTTACATTCAGTTTCTTTCTCGTGTGCACATAAAGCTATCTTTAGGAGGAGAGGTATTCACACTTTCTAAAAGGCTTAAAAAGATACACTTACAGTACATATGAATTATGTCTGTAGACAGATCTTTGATCCTCAAATGGCACTGTGTCACACGCGGATCCGTAAGCTAAGAGTGCAAAAAATACTTTTAATATAGCAATTCCATTTCAGACCCTATAACAAACAGTTGCAGTTCAAATTTAAGAAACAGAACTGGGGCAGTACCAAATACCAGAGGAAGATCAGACTCCCACACATCCCAGCTGTAGACACGGATATGGTGATGAAGATAATACAGCAGTCTGTGTCCTTCCAGGTACTGTATGTCATAAGCATGGCCCCCAGTTCCAAATAAAAAACAGCTTCAATGCGTTTCAGGGAGTCCTCTCCCCTTTGTCAAGACGGGTAAAAAGTTTTTGTGAAATGTTTTTCATCTGTGCATGCGCTTGAGTTGATTCGCACATACGAACTTCCTGAGGGTGTTCGTTCAGTCATAATACAGATCCGGGTCGCATGCATGAAGAAGTGTATTAGAAATGTGTTTGGTGTACCTGGGAGGTTACAGGGTGTTGGCCCATCAGATGCGGATTTAACATAATATGGGTGTGTTATTGACGTGACATAGGCATGTTGCTTATAATGGTTTAATACAGAGATGTTGAATAGCTCACAAATGGAGGCCATGCTCAAACACATAACCTGCACATAACATAGTGCTAGTGCAAGTTTCAACTGTTTTTATCAAAAAAATGCTGCAATATATGAATGACGCATTAACATACATCAACAATGGGCTGGTGCATGTTTCAATAGTGTCACCGGTGGTGGGGTCTAAAGACATATGAAGCATGATTGCAGTATCTGTAGATACTGACAGTGGGCATCTCAGTATTTGCACATTCGGATGCACAGATATACACAAGAGAAAGTCATTGTAGCAGCATAATCATAAAGTCACAGACATAACTACTGCAAAAGATGTAAGGAAGGACGTAACTGCATCCAACTCATAATCAGACCCTTTGATGAGGGAAGATCCCACCCCCCCATAACAAGCCCAACCCACTCAACAGGCATCTATTAGGGCTGCTTCCCAAAAAATTCTGGTCTGGTTTTCCATCCCAATCCACCTCTGTTTTCTATTGATTACTTATATAAATCTAATGTGAAAGGCCGTCTTCATTCCAAGTAGAATTTATTTCATAATAAAGTAGAAATGCATCTCCTATGCTCCAAAATCAGGTGGTGCTCAATTCCTAAAGGGGTGATCACCAACCATGTTAAAACATAAAAACTCAATTATCGAACAAGCTCTCTCTGGTTTGGTCTACTCAGTAAAAACAAAAAACAGTCTCTCTTTGTGTAAATCTTTACTGTCCCCTGTCAGGATTATGTTCATCGGGATGTTGCGGTCGATATTCTGACCGCTGTCATCCCAAACACCAGCAAATCAATCCCAAACCAGTCTTTGTATATACTGTGAAATAAAACTGACCATGATTAATTCTGAATCATGCCATAACTTTATACAATAAGTGCTCAGTGTGTAGGATTTGTATGCAGGAGCCACTGTTTAATTTCAAGTTTTCTTTTAAAAATATGTAGTTTGTGTTTTGCACAATGAGAAGTACAATTTTCTTCTTGTACAAAATAAATAATAATTTTATTGCTAATAGCAGCTATCTACAATTATATTTATCTTAAGTATGTCAAGTGATACTCCATTAAATCTTGCACAGTTTGATACAATTAAATTAAGTGTTGACATTAGAATTTTGAAACATTTTCTCATCCAAAAAGTGATAAATTGTTGAGAATCACAATTACCAAAAACCTGTGTTTGAAGGGTAGACGTGAAAAGGAAGTTGAGAGGAAATGCTCTTTAAAAATAAAATTTCATACATATCTGATTACAGTATATATGAATTATAAATGCAAGGTAATATTAATATTAGAGATGTGCACCGGAAATTTTTCGGGTTTTGTGTTTTGGTTTTGGGTTCGGTTCCGCGGCCGTGTTTTGGGTTCGAACGCGTTTTGGCAAAACCTCACCGAATTTTTTTTGTCGGATTCGGGTGTGTTTTGGATTCGGGTGTTTTTTTCAAAAAACCCTAAAAAACAGCTTAAATCATAGAATTTGGGGGTCATTTTGATCCCAAAGTATTATTAACCTCAATAACCATAATTTCCACTAATTTTCAGTCTATTCTGAACACCTCACACCTCACAATATTATTTTTAGTCATAAAATTTGCACCGAGGTCGCTGGATGACTAAGCTCAGCGACCCTAGTGGCCGACACAAACACCTGGCCCATCTAGGAGTGGCACTGCAGTGTCACGCAGGCTGGCCCTTCCAAAAAACACTCCCCAAACAGCACATGACGCAAAGAAAAAAAGAGGCGCAATGAGGTAGCTGTGTGAGTAAGCTCAGCGACCCTAGTGGCCGACACAAACACCTGGCCCATCTAGGAGTGGCACTGCAGTGTCACGCAGGCTGGCCCTTCCAAAAAACACTCCCCAAACAGCACATGACGCAAAGAAAAATGAAAGAAAAAAGAGGTGCAAGATGGAATTGTCCTTGGGCCCTCCCACCCACCCTTATGTTGTATAAACAGGACATGCACACTTTAACCAACCCATCATTTCAGTGACAGGGTCTGCCACACGACTGTGACTGAAATGACGGGTTGGTTTGGACCCCCACCAAAAAAGAAGCAATTAATCTCTCCTTGCACAAACTGGCTCTACAGAGGCAAGATGTCCACCTCATCATCATCCTCCGATTCATCACCGTGTACATCCCCCTCCTCACAGATTATCAATTCGTCCCCACTGGAATCCACCATCACACAGCTCCCTGTGTACTTTGTGGAGGCAATTGCTGCTGGTGAATGTCTCCATGGAGGAATTGATTATAATTCATTTTAATGAACATCATCTTCTCCATATTTTCTGGAAGTAACCTCGTACGCCGATTGCTGACAAGGTGAGCGGCGGCACTAAACACTCTTTCGGAGTACACACTTGTGGGAGGGCAACTTAGGTAGAATAAATCCAGTTTGTGCAAGGGCCTCCAAATTGCCTTTTTTTCCTGCCAGTATACGTACGGACTGTCTGACGTGCCTACTTGGATGCGGTCACTCATATAATCCTCCACCATTCTTTCAATGGGGAGAGAATCATATGCAGTGACAGTAGACGACATGTCCGTAATCGTTGGCAGGTCCTTCAGTCCGGACCAGATGTCAGCATCAGCAGTCGCTCCAGACTGCCCTGCATCACCGCCAGCGGGTGGGCTCGGAATTCTGAGCCTTTTCCTCGCACCCCCAGTTGCGGGAGAATGTGAAGGAGGAGATGTTGACAGGTCGCGTTCCGCTTGACTTGACAATTTTCTCACCAGCAGTTCTTTGAACCCCTGCAGACTTGTGTCTGCTGGAAAGAGAGATCCAAGGTAGCACGGTGGCCAAAATGTAGTGCTCTGATTTCAACAGATTGACCACCCGTGAATCCTTGTTAAGCGAATTAAGGGCTCCATCCACAAGTCCCACATGCCTAGCGGAATCGCTCTGTGTTAGCTCCTCCTTCAATGTCTCCAGCTTCTTCTGCAAAAGCCTGATGAGGGGATGACCTGACTCAGGCTGGCAGTGTCTGAACTGACTTCACGTGTGGCAAGTTCAAAAGGTTGCAGAACCTTGCACAACGTTGAAATCATTCTCCACTGCGCTTGAGACAGGTGCATTCCACCTCCTATATCGTGCTCAGTTGTATAGGCTTGAATGGCCTTTTGCTGCTCCTCCAACCTCTGAAGCATATAGAGGGTTGAATTCCACCTTGTTACCACTTCTTGCTTCAGATGATGGCAGGGCAGGTTCAGGCGTTTTTGGTGGTGCTCCAGTCTTCTGTACGTGGTGCCTGTACGCCGAAAGTGTCCCGCAATTCTTCTGGCCACCGACAGCATCTCTTGCATGCCCCTCTCGTTTTTTAAATAATTCTGCACCACCAAATTCAAGGTATGTGCAAAACATGGGACGTGCTGGAATTTGCCCATATTTAATGCACACACAATATTGCTGGCGTTGTCCGATGCCACAAATCCACAGGAGAGTCCAATTGGGGTAAGCCATTCTGCGATGATCTTCCTCAGTTGCCGTAAGAGGTTTTTAGCTGTGTGCGTATTCTGGAAAGCGGTGATACAAAGCGTAGCCTGCCTAGGAAAGAGTTGGCGTTTGCGAGATGCTGCTACTGGTGCCGCCGCTGCTGTTCTTGCGGCGGGAGTCCATACATCTACCCAGTGGGCTGTCACAGTCATATAGTCCTGAGTCTGCCCTGCTCCACTTGTCCACATGTCCGTGGTTAAGTGGACATTGGGTACAACTGCATTTTTTAGGACACTGGTGAGTCTTTTTCTGAGGTCTGTGTACATTTTCGGTATCGCCTGCCTAGAGAAATGGAACCTAGATGGTATTTGGTACCGGGGACACAGTACCTCAAACAAGTCTATAGTTGGCTCTGCAGTAATGATGGATACCGGAACCACGGTTCTCACCGCCCAGGATGCCAAGGCCTCAGTTATCCGCTTTGCAGCAGGATGACTGCTGTGATATTTCATCTTCCTTGCAAAGGACTGTTGGACAGTCAATTGCTTGGTGGAAGTAGTAAAAGTGGTCTTACGACTTCCCCTCTGGGATGACCATCGACTCCCAGCAGCAACAACAGCAGCGCCAGCAGCAGTAGGCGTTACACGCAAGGATGCATCGGAGGAATCCCAGGCAGGAGAGGACTCGTCAGAATTGCCAGTGACATGGCCTGCAGGACTATTGGCATTCCTGGGGAAGGAGGAAATTGACACTGAGGGAGTTGGTGGGGTGGTTTGCGTGAGCTTGGTTACAAGAGGAAGGGATTTACTGGTCAGTGGACTGCTTCCGCTGTCGCCCAAAGTTTTTGAACTTGTCACTGACTTATGATGAATGCGCTGCAGGTGACGTATAAGGGAGGATGTTCCGAGGTGGTTAACGTCCTTACCCCTACTTATTACAGCTTGACAAAGGCAACACACGGCTTGACAAATGTTGTCCGCATTTCTGTTGAAATACTTCCACACCGAAGAGCTGATTTTTTGGGTATTTTCACCAGGCATGTCAATGGCCATATTCCTCCCACGGACAACAGGTGTCTCCCCGGGTGCCTGACTTAAACAAACCACCTCACCATCAGAATCCTCCTGGTCAATTTCCTCCCCAGCGCCAGCAACACCCATATCCTCCTCATCCTGGTGTACTTCAACACTGACATCTTCAATCTGACTATCAGGAACTGGACTGCGGGTGCTACTTCCAGCACTTGCAGGGGGCGTGCAAATGGTGGAAGGCGCATGCTCTTCACGTCCAGTGTTGGGAAGGTCAGGCATCGCAACCAACACAATTGGACTCTCCTTGTGGATTTGTGATTTCGAAGAACGCACAGTTCTTTGCTGTGCTTTTGCCAGCTTAAGTCTTTTCATTTTTCTAGCGAGAGGCTGAGTGCTTCCATCCTCATGTGAAGCTGAACCACTAGCCATGAACATAGGCCAGGGCCTCAGCCGTTCCTTGCCACTCCGTGTGGTAAATGGCATATTGGCAAGTTTACGCTTCTCCTCCGACGATTTTATTTTAGATTTTTGAGTCCTTTTTTTACTGATATTTGGTGTTTTGGATTTTACATGCTCTGTACTATGACATTGGGCATCGGCCTTGGCAGACGACGTTGATGGCATTTCATCGTCTCGGCCATGACTAGTGGCAGCAGTTTCAGCACGAGGTGGAAGTCGATCTTGATCTTTCCCTATTTTTGGAACCTCAACATTTTTGTTCTCCATATTTTAATAGGCACAACTAAAAGGCACCTCAGGTAAACAATGGAGATGGATGGATACTAGTATACTTATGGATGACGAGTGACTGCCGACACAGAAGTAGCTACAGCCGTGGACTACCGTACTGCGTCTGCTAGTATAGACTGGATGATAATGATATAAAAAATATATATATATCACTACTGCAGGACAGGTATATATTATATAATGACGGACCTGCTGGACACTGTCAGCAGCAGACTCCTAAACTACTAGTATGAAGAAGATAGAAAAAAAAAACCCACCACAGGTAGGTATACAATTATGGACGAGCACTGCCGACACAGAGGTAGCTACAGCCGTGGACTATCGTACTGCGTCTGCTAGTATAGACTGGATGATAATGATATAAAATATATATATATATCACTACTGCAGGACAGGTATATATTATATAATGACGGACCTGCTGACACTGTCAGCAGCAGACTCCTAAACTACTAGTATGAAGAAGATAGAAAAAAAAAAACCACCACAGGTAGGTATACAATTATGGACGAGCACTGCCGACACAGAGGTAGCTACAGCCGTGGACTATCGTACTGCGTCTGCTAGTATAGACTGGATGATAATGATATAAAAAATATATATATATCACTACTGCAGGACAGGTATATATTATATAATGACGGACCTGCTGGACACTGTCAGCAGCAGACTCCTAAACTACTAGTATGAAGAAGATAGAAAAAAAAAAACCCACCACAGGTAGGTATACAATTATGGACGAGCACTGCCGACACAGAGGTAGCTACAGCCGTGGACTACCGTACTGCATCTGCTAGTATAGACTGGATGATAATGATATAAATATATATATATATCACTACTGCAGGACAGGTATATATTATATAATGACGGACCTGCTGGACACTGTCAGCAGCAGACTCCTAAACTACTAGTATGAAGAAGATAGAAAAAAAAAACCCACCACAGGTAGGTATACAATTATGGACGAGCACTGCCGACACAGAGGTAGCTACAGCCTTGGACTACCGTACTGCGTCTGCTAGTATAGACTGGATGATAATGATATAAAAAATATATATATTATATATCACTACTGCAGGTATATATTATAATATAATGAATGACGGACCTGCTGGACACTGTCTGTCAGCAGAATGCGTTTATAGAATAAATAAAAAAACACCACACGAGTGTTTAACTTTTTCAGGCAGACAATATACTGGTGGTCACTGGTCAGTCACGCTGGCAGCAAAAGTGTGCACTGTTATGTACTCCTGCTATAACTGCTCCCCAGTCTCCCCCACAATTAAGCTGTGTGAGCAGTGAGCACTCAGCACAGTCAGATATACATAGATGATATTATCATGCAGCACACTGAGGCTGAGCACAGATATGGTATGTGACTGTGTATCGTTTTTTTTCAGGCAGAGAACGGATTTTAAATAATAAATAAAACTGGTGGTCACTAGTATAACTATCAGCAAAACTCTGCACTCTCTGAATATTCCTAATGCTCCCCAAAATTTCTAAAATTAAATTATTAGTAAATCAAGTGTCTCACTCTCTATCTAAACGGAGAGGACGCCAGCCACGTCCTCTCCCTATCAATCTCAATGCACGTGTGAAAATGGCGGCGACGCGCGGCTCCTTATATAGAATCCGAGTCTCGCGATAGAATACGAGCCTCGCGAGAATCCGACAGCGGGATGATGACGTTCGGGCGCGCTCGGGTTAGCCGAGCAAGGCGGGAAGATCCGAGTCTGCCTCGGACCCGTGTAAAAAGGCTGAAGTTCGGGGGGGTTCGGATTCCGAGGAACCGAACCCGCTCATCTCTAATTAATATAATATATTTATTGAAAATTGACTTCGACATTTCTAAAATTTAATTGTATGAAAATGTTAATTTCATAACTTTATCTTCATGGCAAATTAAATTAGTAATTTGATACTTTTTAGATTACTGAAGTAAATTTTACTGATTTAACTACAAGTTTTTCTTGGAATGAAGAAATAAACAGTTTACATTTTGTTTAAATCATATATGTAATGAGTTTCAAATATAGCACTAAACTATTCTGATTATTATTTAATTCTTTAGCTAAACCCCCTACATCTGCTCCTAACTCTCGGACCTCTACAATGCCTAACTTTGCTCCTCACTTGCCATTTTTGTCCACCTACAGCTCCTTTTGGAGGCAAAGCCCTCTCTCCCCCTTTGTCACTACCTGATTATGTAATCTTCAGATTTACTTATGTACATCTACTGTATTAGTTGTAATCTGTCTGTAGAACCATGTGCTTTTTGCACTGTGCATTGCACTGCAGAACCATTTTGTCACCTAACAAATAAAATAAAATAAGAATGATAACCTATGGAATATATAAAATAGCAATAAAAAATATGGTGTAATTAGTACACCAAAATCGCTGCTATATGATGAATACATACATGATTACAAACCCCTGTTTACTCCATCAGATACTGTAAGTCATTTGTTGGACTATTATTGATGTTCATCCTGTCAATTTCATCATCAAAATATTTGGAATTAGTAATAATTGTTTGCATTTAAATTTCTAATGTGCTGGTTGTCTATTCCTTTGCCTTTGTAAATACAATGCTTTTGAACTTGGCACTCCTATTATACTACAGCTTTAAGTGTGTGCTGCTTATCTAATATCTGGACTATACAAATAACAAATAGACCTTCTCTGCACACCAGGTCCTGGATGGCTCAGCCACACCGAGTGTCTTCCTTGCTCAAATTGTGCATCTTATGCACATAATTAAAACAACTGGTGCTTACAAAACTATATTAGTAGAGTACACTGATTAATTTGATGTGCAATGTTTGTATATCTGTGTGTGAGTGAGTCTAAATCTAAATACAAAGTGCTAGGATGGAGTGGCTATGGTTTTTACTCCATTGTGCTTCATCTGTAATGCATTTAAAACTATTTCCTGTGGTGTTGGAATGCGGTTATGTGACCGGCGGTCGGGAAACAGTCTCTCTTTGTGTAAACTATCTATTCTGACTTCTAATGTTGTGTTCTCCTTCCAAATCCCTTGCCTCAAACAAATTGCAAAACTCCCCCTAGATATATATATTTATTTAATTAAATATTTTAATATGTTGTTAAAAATATTGTTTCAACTTTATAACATACTAAAAAATGACAATTTCTGAGTGGTTTTATGGGGACAAAATTGTCACAAGTGGTTAAAGCAGTGATGTCCCTCACTAGGGTGTAGCAGTTTTCTTTCACTTCACTGATTTACCCTTCCACTCAGTGGCGTCACAACCGGGGTGACAGGAGCCGGGTACTGCACTGTAACATTACGTGCAGTGCCCAGCTTCTGTCAGTTTTAAGAAGCCGACACTGCAGTGTCCGGGATCAGCCAGCACCTCCCGCACCCCCTTAGTCACAGAAACTGGGGTCGGGAAGCGTAGCAATGCCCATGTGCAGCGCAACCACACCCCCATCTCGCAAAACCACACCCCTTCTGACGGCACCCGCAAAGCCACGCCCATTTTTTAAGCAGGAGCCGCACCGGGTGTCAAACATGTAAGTGACGCCTCTGCTCCCACTTTCTATTTTCTGAAGGCTGTGTTCAATAGTGGCATATACATCAGATGATACATTTGTATAAAATCATTATACAAACAATAAACACAGTAAACCTTTATCATATACTTAAAATGCCATATTTTCAAGGCTAAAACACTCCTTAAAACATAAAAATATATATAAATGCAGACATGCATTCCACTTTGGAATGCATGTCACATCTGCTGGAAGTCCATCTTATTTACTTTATTCCTTTTTTTAAAATATGAGGCTGGTTCAATAAGTAAGGTAATACGATGTCTCATGTGTAATGCTCTCTATTTCATTCTACAGTACTTTCCTTCCAGGCCAGAGCAAATAGACTAATGCTTAGATAGATACTTTATTGTCTTTGTGCAAAACATTAGGAATTGATCAACACAATGAAATTTCAGTCCAGGTCATCCACATATACATAACAATTTAGGAACAGCATATCAATGAAAATTCCCCAATCAGACTAATTCTTACAATAATAGATAGAAAAAAATGTTCCTATACCACAAGGTTCTAGATTTAATACAGCAAAAACATCTTCTTCAAAGTTATCAGAGAAAACATACTGTGAAGCGGATGCTGGCAATCTTTTAAAATACTATTTTCTTTATGTAAACTGCTCCTGATATACATTTCTACTCCTCACAGCCATTAGACTGTGCCTCAGATCAGTCATACTGTCCCAACATCAGTTGTAAGATGGCGGAAACATGGTCAAACAATGAGGTGCGATAAGATTTTGACATCTAAAGGGCACATCAGCAGCTGAAATCCATCACCAACTTGTTGAGGTGTACGGTGATAACATCATGTCACGGAAACAGGTTTGGGTTTATTTCAGCATGCGCATGTGTGTGCAATTCACTGTGCATGCGTAAGGAGGAGAATTCATTTCAAGACTGCAAAAAATAAAACACTACTAGGATAAACAATTTGTCCCTATGGGGCACCGGCACAATGTATATGACTGCAATATGATTGATCAGAATGTGAGAATAGTCAATTACAGCATGGTCATGCTGAATGTCTCTCTGCTATAGGGGTAAATGTATGAAGCAGTGATAAGAGTGGAGATGTTGCCATTGCAACCAATCAGCTACTCTGTATAATTTTATAGTATGCAAATTATAAATGTTACTTCAATGCTGATTGGTTGCCATGGGCAACTTCTCCTCTGGCTCACTTCTCCACTCTTATCACTGCTTCATACATTTACCCCATAGTGTCACTATCCCTGGCTGGTAATGTCTAGTCTTGGTAATGGAAAATGTGTGGGATCTCATGCCCTTTTTCCACCTGATTGTCCACTTACCAACCTTTTAGCAACATAGGAGAGTACATAAATGTGTGGAAAAATCTTTAGTGGCACACTGTCGAAAAGTATAAAACTTCTTCCCTTTAATACTACCCAAGATGTTAATTAATTTTTCCACTTATTATTCTAAATAAATGCTATGTTTGGCCCCATAAATGTGTTACATAAGGCATGAGAGAAAGGGGACACAGTGTCAGCTTTTTTCTTATTACAATTTGAGTGTGAAACATTTTATCAAATTAAACCTGAACAAGTGTTTCTTTGTTAAAATGCAACACAGATGCGGAAAATAGGAAATATGAACTGCACTAGGTCTATCGTACAAAATTGAACTCCTGTTTCAAAATGTTAATGGTCAAATGCAAAGAACTCTTCTTATTTTATCTCAAATCTCTGTAAATGTAATACTTATTTCTACACTGCTCTCCAAAATGGGGTACACGTTCCACCTACTCCATATTACTGGCTCCATCTAAGTAAATGTTGCTCTATCGGTCTGAACTTGTATGTACCAAGGCTAAAATGTAGCTATAGAATAAATATTTTCAGAGAAGCCTATCTCTCCATTGTTTTTGTCTGGAGTGGGGCATAACAGTGAGATGGAGTTGGAACAAGTTGCCTTAAATCCTTGCTAGAGAAGGTGATTCTTACACAGTATGAAAATATCTTTGTAAAACAGATTTAAATAAGGAATCGTTTTTCTCTATTAGACATTTAGAGATAATACAGAATAACATTTAACACAATCTTTCCTAGTTGCAATAAAGGTATTTCCACAGCTGTCATGCATGAGTAAACACTTTGTGATCAGATCCTTATGGAGTTATTTACAATACTCAGAAGGGTATACTTTAAATTACATATATTCAACCACTTGTAATACAGCAATGAATTATTACTATAGTTATACCTACACTTATAAGCAATACAGTTAAATAATCCTACCCAAAAACTATTTAATAAACAATCCATAAATGGTACCGTTGGACAATTTGCATAGGTGTCATTCATCCGGAGTACTAATAAAGTTGAAAAATAGTTTCCTTTTTTTTTAATTCTCAGATAATGTTCCTTATGGAGTCTTTAGGAAATCCATTGTTAAATATTAAAAAAGTATGTGATGATTCCGACAGCCGGTATATCGAATGCTTCCCGTGACCATTGAGAGTATTATGCTTTTACCAGCTGCTTTTATTGCTCAAATAAAATGTGCCTGCTGTCCGTTTCATTACAGTACCCTGTGACTGTACTGAGGCACTACATTAAGTCTGTGCAATGCCTGTCAGTGCAACTATTATCAGGCTAAACAGCTCTCTCTTTTAGTGTAACAGATTTTTCTGGAAACTGTAGAATTACAATGGGAGAGGTATTGATGATTTAGTTTTCCTTATTATTCAGTCACTGTCTGCAGTTTGTCTAGACAATATGCTGTGGAGGTACTGAAGAACAGGCAGCTGCGTGGAAAAGCACTGCATCACTTGCAGGGGGGGAGGGGGGGATAAACCCCAATTCACTCTTTCCCACAGTGGAGCCAACCTTCTTTGATTGCCTCTATAGATCCTGGAGTCCTGGAAATCCGTACAGTCTTTCCGCTCTGGAGAACTGCTTAATCTGGGGCAGAAAAGTGGCTAAACTCTTTCTCGACAGGGCAGCAGCAGGCCAATCGGGCCAGTTGAAGACAGATCCCAGTGGTCAGATTCTGGTTGGGATAAATCAGGGGCGCCAGTCTCCTCTCTGAATAATTAGCAGTGCTACCTTAACCACTAGTGCAACTGGTCCTGTTCATCTCACAACTGCTGATACCAGCTTTTAATTGCTGATTTCCAGGTCCTGCCTTTATAACCTCTGCCTGGGGTAATTGTCCTGCCGATCAGCACGAGGGCTCAGGAGAGTGCTCTTGTGCAGAGTTCTTGGCTTGGCTCCCTTTGAGTATCATCTCTTCTCTGAATTGTGCACAATGTATAATTGTAAGAAGCTAAGAATGACCGCTTACCATCTTCAAGGGAACAGACGCTGCAAAAAAATTAATAACACACTAATTGAAATATTAATGGCGTCATCATAAACACAACCGAAAACACTAATGGGTTAAATCTGGCAGTGATTCCTAGATAGCAAGGTGTAAAATTATTTTTTTCTGGTAAAGGGAGAAGTGAGATTGTGAAAAGTGAAAAATTAGATTGTGTAGCAGCATGAATACTCAGCTTTACCAGAGCAAAAAAATATTACAGACACCGTTTCATTACATGAGGCAGACTTACTAACATCTCTAAAGAAAAAGGTGTCAATTCACTGCATTCACATTAGCTAAAACATTACTGCTGTTAACCAAGCCATCAAGGAAACCAGACCAGGAATAAAGTTAGACTTCACTCCACTGGAAGGACTTTGCTGGTAGAGAAGTGAAGATTACAGCTCTAGTTTTGCTGCAGTGTTGTGCTTTTTTACTATAGTGTACATTAACGTAAAGTTTACTTCGCAAACTATTTCCCTACATGATGTACAAACTTACAAAGCAATGGCAGACTGTGCCAGTGGACAGATTCCAGGGCCAATTCCTTGAATCTGGTAGCCCAGAGAGTTAAAAGTACTAGCTTAATCCCGCCACTCATGCATCTGGGAATATTATTAACATTTCCATGCAGGAGTCATGCTGCCTATGGCTATAGGTCATGGCCCAGCTTTACCTTACTCCACAATGCTGCTCAATAACCTTCCTCATTATCCCTATCATCTACATGGCAAGCCTTTCCCATTCGTTCTGATCAAGTTCTATCCAAGCTGCATACTGTGAGTGGCATTAACAATGTTTAATGGTGGTCTTTAAGGTTTACTGAACAACAAAGTACTGTATTTGTGAATTATCTGTGCATGATATTGCTTTACAGAACACTGATTCTGGTTATGGTCATTTGGACAACATTCACTTGTTTTTTTAGATCTTTGTTTGTACAGGGTGATTCAAAAGTCACAGTACACACTTTTGTTTCAAAAAGTGTGCAGGACATGGGAAAACTGAATTTGAAATAGCAGTTATGGTTCAAAAATTACAACACTTTTTTGTTGCAGGTAACTGAAGGTGGCTTTGACAAAATAGGAGAGATTTGAGGTCATTTAGATATCTGGAGAATAAAGTTTCTGTGTCATAGCTGCAGATTTTAACAACCGGCACCCAGAAGGACCTCCAATTTCACATATCACTGTCAGGTGCCTAATTTCCAAATTCCAAGAAACTAGGACTGTGGCTAACAAGTCACAGAGGGGTCATCCAAAAAGTGCTACTGATGAGACAACCTCATCAATAGTTTTGGCTTCCTTCATGAAGAGCCCACAATGCAGCACACAACGTTTGACATCAAAATGACCTGAAGTCTCTCCTCTTTATCAAAGCCATCTTCAGTTACCTGTAACAAAATAAGTGTTGTAACTTTTGAGCCATAACTGCTATTCAAATCTTTTTGCAGCATTAAACTTTTCAGCAAATTCTGATGTTGTTTGACATGTCACATGACCCCCTTTCCATTTGAAATAAACTGACTTAGGTTCAAGATGGACATTTTCAAGATGGCGCCTATGTTCGGTACATATCCTAAAAGATAGCATACCTCACCCATACCTTATTGGAGTATTCAGTTTTCCCATTTCCTGCACAGTTTTTGAAACAAAAGGGTGTATTGCAACTTTAGAATCACTCTGTAGTAAGAATTCCACGCTTTCATAGACAGAAAATTCTGTTTTGTTTTTGCTATTTGAAGTTCTCCACTGTCTGACTGACTTGATGCTTTATTCAGTAATTAGAGTCAGAAATTTAATGATTTGCAACAGTGGTGAAAGGGCAGCACTAAACTACATCACTACGGTACCTGTATAATTATGAATTACCTCTCTGTTTTAAATCAATCAATCAATAAAATTATTTAATAGTACTAATATTATTTTTAAAAAAGCTTTATTTCCGGTATGAAAATAATTTTTATTGCTTCTTTTATGGTAATATTATCTTAGGATATCGGTTTATTATGAGAGACTGTGCTTCACTATTTTGCCGTTTTAGGGTTGTATCTGCTTCAAAACCTGTGGGTATACCCAGGACCCACTCAATACTGAGAATTATAGTTAAGAGAAGTTTGTGCACTTGATGTCATCACAGTGATGCAGATACAGTAAGTGATATAGAGGTCTATTTACTAAACCTTGGATGGAGATAAAGTCAACAGAGATAAAGTACCAGCCTATCAGCTCCTAACTCATTTTTCAAACACAGCCTGTGACATGTCAGTTAGGAGCGGATTGGCTGGTACTTTATCTCCGTTGACTTTATCTCCATCTAAGTCTTAGTAAATAGACCCCAAAATATGTGTCAATTAACAAACTGACAAATGAAGCATAAGATACACTGTATTATAATGTTCACAAGCAATATTCTGGAAGCTGAGTAAGATACCATGAGTTTTATTACTGAAAACAATGGAGACACCGTGATCCTGGTAATAAAGAAATACATTGAATATACTGTACATATGTGTTACATAGACAATGCAATGTGGGTAGATGCACATATCATAAGCTATAGCTCAATTGTATAGCATATGACACAAATGTAGGATATTTAGAAATATTCAAATAAAAGTCAAATTGATAAAATAAAGTTTTGTTCTGGTGGGTTGGCATCCTAATCCCCCTAAGTGCATAGCCTTACTGTTTGTCCTTAATTCCTTACTTAAATTAAAAAGGCAAAGTCCCAAAAGGCCGTGATTCGATCCTTTTCCCCAGCTTGGAGTCTCCCTGCTCAAGTATAATCCCAGTGGTGAACCTGTCGCTATGTTTCCAGATGCGGTGGACTCAGGGGTGATCCTTCCATTTACACAGAACTTGTAACACCATTTTAAAGAATACCACAAGCAAAACCCAAGGGGCTTACATTTATGGACATACAAAAATTAAAGAAAAAATGGAGAGGAAGTGACTTTAGTAAAAGATTAATAGAGCAGAATTATGTTGGATATTTACATTGAAAATGTTTAAATCTCATGGAATGAACATAGACAATGAGGGGAAAACAGTCATCATGGGATAACCATCAGAAAATACAGAGATGTGTCACAACCACTGGAGCTTCTAATCACTCAGATCCATCTAGCACATATAGGCCCTCATTCCGAGTTGTTCGCTCGCAAGCTGCTTTTAGCAGCATTGCACACGTTAAGCCGCCGCCTACTGGGAGTGAATCTTAGCATAGTAGATTTGCGAACGAAAGATTAGCAGATTTGCGAATAGACAGTTCTTAGCAGTTTCTGAGTAGCTCGAGACTTACTCTGCCACTGCGATCAGTTTAAGTCAGTTTCGTTCCTGGATTGACGTCACAAACACACCCAGCGTTCACCCAGACACTCCCCCGTTTCTTCAGACACTCCCGCGTTTTTCCCAGAAACGGCAGCGTTTTTTCGCACACACCCATAAAACGTCCAGTTTCCGCCCAGAAACACCCACTTCCTGTCAATCACACTACGATCACCAGAACGAAGAAAAAAACTCATAATGACGTGAGTAAAATACTTAACTTAATAGCAAATTTACTTGGCGCAGTCGCACTGCGGACATTGCGCATGCGCATTAGCGACTAATCGCTCCATTGCGAAAAAAAATAACGAGTAATCAACTCGGAATGACCACCATAGTTAGATACATGGGATCAAACAAATTATTTATAGTGCTAAGCACAAACTATTTTCATCCAATATATACATAATCTACTTTTTATTCCTACCTAGTGTTTTAGCCCTCTTTATCCAAATTATACTATGTGGCAGTCAAATCATTTAAAGCTTCACCATAAAGGGTTACTATAACATAAAAATGTGAGACCCATGATTAAGATAGGAACCTTCATCTCATATGTCAAAGTCATTATGAGACTACACCTCAGCAAACAGCAATTTATGAGGAAACAGCCCAACAAAGTGACATCACTAAAGGCAACCCCACAACCAGCAATAAAAGGCATAACTAGAATAATGATGACTACTACACAAATACCTGAAGAAAACCGGAAGATCGATGTGCATTGGAAGTGTAAATACCAAATTGCTTTCTAACAAATATTTAAAATCTAATATATACTGCAGACGCCAGGCGCATCTTATTACCATATACGATAAAAGTGCGCTGTACATCACAAAACACAACATCCCTTAAGAGAAAACAATACACGCACACATTGTCTGAGTTCCAAAGCTCATTGATGTATATATTTGTTATTTAAAGGATATGTATTCAATATATCACAATGTACAGTATATATATATAGTTACATGGTTACAATTTATACAGTAAGCAGTTAATACAAATTAAATCAAATACATACATGGCTAGCAATACAATTACCATATTTTGCTCAATGCTTTCTACGCTCCAGTGCTTACATCTTTAGCTCTCAACTCCAGCTAACAGAAGCAAAATACTACCAACACTCCATCTCGCTCAGGACCCAGGGGAAAAAAGAACAGAGACTTCTGTGTGTCTCATCAGCAATGCACTATATAGTTTAGGTGAGTGCACAGACTAGTCTAGGGGAGGGAACTTTCTCATTCATGATGAGTCACTGGTTAATTCATATGCAAATGAGGTTCAGCCTTGATGGACAAATTACAGGAGATAGCCACTGGTCAAGCATGCTGTCTTCCACGAAATCCATTGTTCTAATAAGAGTGACTTTAGCTTTCATACATTTAATCATATCTACTTGTTTCAATGAGCTACAACTTAATAACAGGCATCAAATTGATATACACATTAATCTGGTTGCTTTAATACCAAACACGACATGTCTATCTTGCTTCGTTCCAATAATACACATACATGACGTTACTCCATTAAATACATTTAAAACATTATGATGTCTGGCGCTTGATATGTTCAAATTATGTGCTGTATGAAATGTGTCGAATCTATTTATGTGGTATGTCTGTGTAAATGCGTATGTTACCATCCATTGCTGTGCTCGCTGCGCGTATTTGCAAGCTTAGCGACTCATAATGTGTGGAGTCTGTATGTTCTCTCTATGTAATATTTTTTACTTTGGCAGTCCACCCTTTGGCAGTAAACAATAACTGCCATCAATTATTAACATAAGAAAAAATATTTCAGATAATAATCGGTGACCTAGACACACGTATGTATTCATTTCGCAAATCAGACATTTGACTATATTTGGGGAAGAGAGGGAGGAGGACGAGACATCCTTTATATGCACTTGGCGGTCAAGGGACCACTGGTTGGGTGTGGGACAACATTCAACCTATAGAGTATGCTGGGATAGTGCTTTGGCCTATAATGTCTGATTTGGACGAACATTTCACACATGCATGTACCTACGTCTTTGTACACTGATGTTTGGATTCGATTGAGGTTCTGCTGGGTAGATGAAGACACAAACAAATCATGAAAGTGACATATAAAATTTTCATGATTTACATATTCCTATCATTTTCTGAACATTGTTTCCATTTCTGGAACGTATGCTAGGTCTGTTTAATCATTGAACAAGGGTTATAAGTAGTGTCCTTCCTAAATAACATAAACTTTCGGAGTTCGGGGAGAGCCACTCATAAACCTTTCTTCCACATATATTAATGAGCTCTTTATCTGCAATGTGTGAATAGCCATTGTCTGATTTTTCCTGATTACCTCCCAATGTCCTGAAATTGGTGAGATTTAAACATACCAAGGACTTATCTATGATACTGGTGGATCTTAAGGCTAGGGGGTCTAGTTATATTATATTCTTTGTCCACCGGTCCCCTCCCCCTTCCATGTAATTCAAGTACCTCAGCTAACTCTAAAAAAAATATGGCACTAATCCTGCATCTTTTCGTCTTAGAGGTACCTGTGAGCACATCCAACATTCCATTTGGTTTAAGACCTTACCCACTAGTGAGTGGTAATCACTCAAGGGATGTCTGTCACCTTATTGCTAGACTGACATCTCTTGATGCTCTCATCTTCAAATATGGGATCACAATAACTACAAAATACAGTATTCCTCAGACAATAGCCTATCACGTTACCTCCGAACTCCGTAACTACTAGACCTTTGATTTTTCTCTGGCTTTAACAAACTGATCGGCTAATCCTGGGATCCTATAAGGAAATCACTCCTTCCTCCAGAACCAGTTCCAGTCCCACACTCGACTCCTCATGAAATACCTCGCAAAAATAGAATGACCTGAAAAAAATTTTTGTCAGTGGGAAAGAGAGAAAAGAGAAGTAGAACAAAACAATTCTTGTTCATAGCAAATCAGTTACAACAACTGGTCTTTCTGTGATCCTTTAGCATGCTCAGGTAGTGTTCAACAGTGCCACCTCTCAGTCTTCACGGAACAGACTCTCTGGTGATACTTTTGCGATCTCACTCCATTTACGAGTTCCTTCTGGACTACTGACTTTCCTGCAATGGGAATCGTGAACCCAAGTCTCTCTCTCGGCTACTTTCACTGGGATAGTGCTGTCAACAAAACTTGGTACGGCCCTTCCCACCTGTCTATTAGGCAACCTGAGTGTAAGAACAATCACACAGTCTCTTGATTCACAATCAAGACAGTATTTGGCATACCAGGAATCAACAGTTTCAAGTTCTTTTGTCAAGTTCTTAAATGCTGAATCATCTCAATAAGGTACTGTACTGTCACCTCATTGGTGTATTTCTGATCATTGTGCGGATCAATCATTACATGAGGTTGTCTTCCAAAAAACCCAAAAAGACACAAAAACCAAAACAAAAATTTCAAAGAGGGTGATTCGTTAAGTGAAGATCTGGGAGTGGTTCCGATGCTACATAATACTAGTGGCAGTGTCTATGATCACAATGGTCCAATTTCAAGCTTTGCTCCTACTTCTAGGGGTACCATTATCTACATACAAATTTCTGCACAATTTTTCTTTGCGGTAAACACAGCAGCATCCGTGGCGGCAGGAAATGCCTCTACCCAGTTTGAGAAAACATCAGTGCACACCAATACATAACAATAATTCCTAAAGGGTGTTAACTGTATGAAGTCGATTTGTATTACCTGAAAAGGTCCGTCTGCAGGAGGGATATGGGATGGCTCTGTTGGTATTGCCTTACCAATATTCTTCCTCAAGCAAGTAAGACAGGTCATTGCTTTCTCACCTGCATAAGAAGAAAACCCTGGTTAGAGTACCATGAGCATAACTAAAAAAAAAAAAGAAAAACAAATCTCTAGAGGAGAGAAAGAAGAAGAAAATTAAAAAGAAAATGTCAGGTTTGCCATTCACCAACAGGCATATAGGTGTCTATACAAAATTTCCCTTCACCAGTATTCTCATCCTTCCTCCACCCTTTGTGCATGACAAGGCACACTGTAGTAATACTAGTGTTATCGTGCTGGTGAGATATACTGGGTTTTCGCAGAACTCTGAAGGACCAAATAGGCATGTAGTGTTTGAACTGTAATCGGGTCCATGTATTGTACCACCCTGTGTGAATGCAAAAGATGAAGAGGAAACTGTGGAGAAACAGAATAGAGGTTGGTGACAGATGAATTTGTAGAGGTGGAGAAGATTTTATTAACATTTTGACAACTGGATTGGGCACTACGGGGAAGTGATTCTCTACTTGGTCTACTCCCCTTAAAAAAAAATTCTGTGTTTGTTGTATCGCTATTGGGACTATCCCCGCCATCAATCCAGTGTCCTGTCCATCCTAAGTTCATAGGGAACCCGGTATCTGTGAGATAATTTCCTCTACCTGTGATGGACATAAATCTAGAACAGTGAAATGTAACATTAGTCTTCGTGGGTGTCTAACATATTTTGTACTTCCTGAGCGGGAGCACATTATATGTATATCATATCTAACAAAGCTCCTGTTAAGTTAATCAGGGGCCATTTCTGCTAGGAAAAAGAAGCAAAAGTTTAGAGGCCCCATCTTAACCCCAGCAAGTTTTGTCAAAGGGTAATATTGCATTTATTTTGTTCTTCCCATTAGCCGAATCTGTGTTTTCTATATGGCTTGTGATTCCTTACTATATGTCCCTTGGTTCCATCTCTGTGTTTAATAATGTGGCTTGTGTTTTCTGCCTAGGGGGTCTATATTGACTATGTGTCCTACTACTCCTACAATCTCTGGCAAAATGACCTTCCTTCCTACAAGTGTAACATAGCTTTGTTCGTGCTGTACCATCAGGGGTCTGGGGTTTAGGCTGATGGGGTTTTCTTGTATGTGCCTGTATACTTACCATCCTCAACCTCTCCACCTGTTGTTCTCTGCGCCTAGCAATATTCTTGTGATGTTCAATAGCGCACTCTCTAAGATTAGCTACTGTGACCCCTTTCCAATTTGGTAAAGAAGTCTGCACCCTGAACCTCAATGCCTTATTGAGCCCATCCATTAGCACAGAGACAGCCACCTCCCATTTGCCGAATTAGTGTTTACTAGGGATCTTATCCAGACGGAGAGTTTTCTATTACTGCAAAAGACAATTTTTTTTTTTTTTTAACAAGCTTCTAGATCATGCGAAGTATTCATTCAATCCTTCTCATCCCGTATTAAGGGTCTGTACATGGTCTGTACATGGTCCAACAAACATTTCCGAGCTCATCTTGACTAGGGGCATTACTAGGAATGAATACTTCTTATATGGTAACTAAAAGAAATACCCGGTGGTTACCCTGTCTCTGTCCACTTTCAATCCTTCTCAATCCTTCTCATCCCGTATTAAGGGTCTGTACATGGTCTGTACATGGTCCAACAAACATTTCTGAGCTCATCTTGACTAGGGGCATTACTAGGAATGAATACTTCTTATATGGTAACTAAAAGAAATACCCGGGGGTTACCCTGTCTCTGTCCACTTTCCTACTGGCAAATACTAATGTGCGGACAGGTTTTTCTCCATTTCTGACGTTACTTTCTTGATTTTTATTTTATTTTTGGGTTTTACTGGTCTCAGCCACTTTCCCCACAGGCTACTGCTCTTCTTTTACCGGTTGGATACTCCTCTGAGTGCATGAGAAATGGCTGAAACCAATCAGGTCACCTTCTCCTCCTAAATAAAACTTCAACATTCATTAGTACATATATAGGTTACACTCATATTTTTCATATTATTATTATTTTCTATAGTTTGTATGCTGGCCGTAACTGCTTTCACATCTACATATGGCGGTGTATTTGCTTTCTCTTTTTCTTCCTACTTGTTTATTGTTGCTACAAGTTCAAACAGTTCTTATATTTCCATTCTTGTCTTATACGACTTTGGTTAGACATACCACCTGCAATACCTTAGGATCAAACTCACCAACCCCAGAGAATGATGCCCTATCTTCAGCAGTCCTACGTACCCATTCATTGCAAAAAGTCTCCGTGTGTGAACCATATTTCTCACACATAATCACTTTGAACACCTAGTTCACTTTGAACACCTAGTTCTTATCTTCTGCCTGAACCCTGGCTAAACGTCTCTCGCTTGTGCAACTGGCTCCCATATTTATGGGTCTCTTTAATTAATAAAAATTCCCACAAACACCAAAATACACAACGCAAGCAGACGGTGAAAGTTTCTCCGAGCGCTTTTCACTCGCTCTCGCCCACGCTGGCCAATACAACGATACACTGTTAATAGTGGATCGCAATGTACCCAACTTAAGGCTCCTATAAGACCTTACAGCACCGTAACTTCTTTCGGTGGAGGTTCTGTTGGAATATTTTCCTGAGAGAATCAGCGAAAAATTCCTTTTCGGTATCTTTCCACTGGAATTTTTTGTAGGGTGAAAAACAGAGAAATTAGATAACTATTGTTCACCCTTTCCAGTGGATGCCCACCAGGGACATTTCCCGACGTTATCAAAGAAAAACCCCTTTGTTTACACAATCACATCTGCGTATGCTTTTCCATAGCGCATATGACACAATGGTATCAAGTTGTGCTGTGTAGATCACACGGACGTGCGGTTCAATCGCACAGCGTATAGATACTAGTTATCTATCCGCCCTACGATCGCTGTCACCTGGAACACTTAGTTCACCTGGAACATTTAGTTCACTTTGGGACACACAGTTTACTTTGAACACTTAGTTCACTTTGAACACCAAGTTCACTTTCACGTAAGGTTGCGAACCCTACGCCACTGGGCCTCTACTAACCCAGTGTTCACCGACGGGATCCCGAATTCCGGGGTTCAGCTCCACTCACCCCACTTTCACTCACTCAAAAACACCTTGTTTTTCTTTTCTGTACAGAAAATTTTTATTCCCTTAGGTCAGCCGCTTTGGTACTTACAGTTTTGAAACTAAATTATTTTTTTTAAGGTAACCTATTTTTGAAATTGGATAGTCATGTGCTATTGTATTAAATGTATACTATCCCGCCTTTAATTGAACAACTATCATGTGATTTGTACTTAGCGTCCGCACTCTTACACAACCTTGTGTAAACACATGACTATGCGTGCCTTTTACGCCACGTGCGAGACCCTGTACTTTGTCCATACCACATGTACAAAAAGTGCATCCGCAATTCAACAAACCACACAGTCTCTATAAATGTGAGCAATACTAACTATAATCGCTCATAAACACAACACCCAGTTTTTTCTGTATAAACCTTTAACGACTAGGCCAGAACTGCGTTTCATGTCTTTATAATTACACCCTTAAATATATTTATTTCAAATTTATCTATATAGCAAACAAATGTATCCGATTTCACACAGCTCTATAATGACTAATAACCTATAATTTAAATGCTATGATTCAGATTGGATAGCTATCTTTGAGAACATACACTGATATAAATACACACATAATTATTATAATAATAATATTATATATATATATATATATATGTGTATCATTTACTGGCCACCTATGAGACAACTTACCTCTTCACTGCCTTTAATTTGCATATCAAAGATATTTGCTGTTCACTACTAAAAAAAAAGTAGTTACACAAGTTAATTTACATTTCAATGGCTATACTCCACAAGTCTTGGAAGAAAAGAAAGAAGAAAAAAAAAACTCTTTTTTTTTTCTTTTTCACAGACAAGAAGGAAAAAAGAACATTCAATTATCTCACCATTTACTCTCACTAGGCCCAATTGAAACTATTTGTAATTGACTATGGCATGGGTAAAATAAATTCATTGGTAACTCATAAATGGTGCTGGATGTGACAAAGGAAACTGATTGTTCTGAGCACACTGAAAATCAGCTATTTAGAAAGTGACCTTCCTAAAATGGCCACTGCTCCTTCCCCTTCCACATCCATGAGGTTTACACAAGATGGTGGACACACCATGTGGCTCCTTTGTCGCAAAGAAATCATACTCAACACAGGCACCAATGTTACTTTAGGCCTGAGTTTTTTTTTAAATATACAAAATTTCTCAGCATGCTAACACAGCTATATCATGGCTATGTAGCAACTTTTAAATGTACTTTTAAATCTACTTAACAGATAAACAATCCAATTTGAATCAAACACTATATTACTTATTTGAACTTTGTTTTGCAACAATAAAAATACGCTGTAGCATCTTAAATATTATGAGAAACACATTGTCCCTTGAATTTCATATCAGTGGCTTACTGGTAACACAACAACACATGTGGATGTAATTCGTCAGCATGTCGCGATGCGTCCATCGTTAGCCGGTCGATCACAGCCACGTTTGTAATGTACAGTGCATCATTAAGACCGTGATATCGCAGATGCAGCCCCCAACTGTTGATACCAAATTGCTTTCTAACAAATATTTAAAATGCACGTTCTAATATATACTGCGGACGCCAGGCACATCTTATTACCATATACAATAAAAGTGCGCTGTACGTCGCAAAACACAACATCCCTTAAGAGAAAATAATACACACACACATTGTCTGAGTTCCAAAGCTCATTGATGTATATATTTGTTATTAAAAGGATATGTATTCAATATATCACAATGTACAGTATATATATAGTTACATGGTTACAATTTATACAGTAA
Organism: Pseudophryne corroboree; assembly: GCF_028390025.1. Classification (NCBI taxonomy): domain Eukaryota; kingdom Metazoa; phylum Chordata; class Amphibia; order Anura; family Myobatrachidae; genus Pseudophryne; species Pseudophryne corroboree. The sequence goes on along the minus strand of NC_086445.1, from coordinate 826,172,432 downwards.
GCAGTTAATACAAACTAAATCAAATACATACATGGCCAGCAATACAATTACCATATTTTGCTCAATGCTTTCTACGCTCCAGTTCCTCCATCTTTAGCTTTCAACTCCAGCTAACAGAAGCAAAATATTACAAACACTCCATCTCGCTCAGGATCCAGGGGAAAAAAGAAAAGAGACTTCTGTGTGTCTCATCAGCAATGTACTATATAGTTTGGGGGAGTGCACAGACTAGTCTAGGGGAGGGAACTTTCTCATTCATGATGAGTCACTGGTCAATTCATATGCAAACAAGGTACAGCCTTGATGGACAAATTACAGGAGATAGCCACTAGTCAAGCATGCTGTCTTCCAGGAAATCCATTGTACTAATAAAAGTGACTTTAGCTTTCATACATTTAATCATATCTACTTGTTGCAATGAGCTATAACTTAATAACAGGAATCAAATTGATATACACATTAATCTGGTTGCTTTAATACCAAACACGACATGTCTATCTTGCTTCGTTCCAATAATACACATACATGACGTTACTCCATTAAATACATTTAAAACATTATGATGTCTTGCACTTGATGTGTTCAAATTATGTGCTGTATGAAATATGTGTCGAAACTATTTCTGTGTCATGTCTATGTAAATACATATGTTACCATATATTGTGCGTATTTGCAAGCTTAGTGACTCATAATGTGTGGAGTCTGTATGTTCTCTCTATGTAACATTTTTGATTTCGACAGAAACATCCACACACAAAAATACATCATCTAGCTGTGACCCTAATCAATATCCATGATCCATCCTGAAGTCTCCTTGCCAGCTGGTAAATTGAGTGACCAGACAGCAGCACCGCTAAGATCATGGCTGCGGATTGATCTTTGGAGATCGCCACAACCGGAAGTCTAACTGAACCTGGCCTCTGTGATGCACCACGTTGGTTTGCAGGCTTGCACACCAGAATTCACAGGTGAGAGTAAATGGAAAGATCGCCTCTAGTCCACTACATCTAGGAACAAAGTGAAAGACTCACCACTGGAATTTGATAATGTCGATATTATCTTAAACCATAAAGCTATACCTTTAAACACACTTTTATAATGGAGCCGCTGCGGCCGCTTCACTTGATACCCATGCAACGTACTTTGTACGCTATTTGCGTACAGAGTCCCGTACCGCGTACGGACTTAGCGTACAAATGCCGCGCTGGGGGTACAAAGTACACACAGCGCGCGCACACACTTTTGATAACTTTAAACCTTATTCGTAATGCAATGCAATGATAATATTATACTCTAAACCTTGTGCCGCAAAGCACTGCAATGATGTTACACCTTAAACCTTACGCAGCGCTGACGGTATAATGTACTCGCAGTGCGTACACACCTTATCAATACACTTAAACCTTATACAGTTAGGTAATGTAATACGCTTTAAACCCTAGCAGGGAAAAGAGGACACAACACCAATTTGTAGTTAAACACTGGGCTCCGAAACCTCAGCGTATATGTCTGAAAGGGGATAACAATACAATTTATACACTACAAAATACAACAGAGTAAAATGGCTACAGTCAATTGTACATACGTGAGAATATTCGCTTGCGCAACCTGGACCAGTCCTCCGCTCATCAGGTAGATAGCGTTCAGAGTCTTCTGACCGGCCAGGCAGCAACAGGCTTTTTATACACTACTTCCATAAACAATACAATGGTTACTGTAATCTCTTTGTCCATTGGACACAGAGATGCATCTTTACATTACAGGAGAGGTCATAGGTTGATTTGAAAAGGTGGGCGATGTCTTTCCCAACTGCTCTTGTGGGTGGTCTTCTCTGGATTCCCGCCGCATACATAATATACAGTAAATACAGTTTATATCTATATTCTACTTCTGCACATAACTATACGCAGGAACATGCGATCTTCCTCTAACCAACACCGGAATGTTACCCTTAAAATACCCTACAGCTGGATACTAGACATCACCCTATAACCTTAGTCTGTCCCTTCCTATCATGCAAAGGTGAATCCCTTAGTCCTGGAATCATTTAAACTGTTGATACTTGCTGATGTGGTGCAGGGGAGCTATGTGTACAAAGTGCACTATTTGGGTAAAATATGTAATGTTTTGATAACCCTCTATGCGCTCACAAACTCCACCGTAAATACCCATACCACGCGCAGGATCGCGGGAGCGATCATACGCAAATTGCGGATATGTGCACGCACGGCGGAACAAGTGCACGCGTAGCGGGCATGTGTGTGTGGTTAGTACGTGTGTGTGTATTACAATATTTTTCGACTTTGACAAATTATACTTGATCAGTGAGACCCACAAACTGGGAAAAGTTTCTAAATCATAGCTACTGTATTTGGAACTTTGCCTTTTTCCATTTAAGGAAGGAACTAAGGACAAGCAGTAAGGTAATGAAACTGGGGGTATCCGGACTCCAACCCACCAGAACATAACTTCATTTTATCAATTTGACTTAATTTGACTATTCTTTTATACCCTACAGTTGAGTCATAGACTACACAATTGTGCTAAAGCTAATGAGATAAGCATCTACCAGCACTGCATTGTTTATGTAACATAACACATATGTATATCCAATTTAGTTCTTTATTACTAGGAGCACCATGAGTAATTTCATTGTTTCAGTAATATAGCTCATTGTATCTTACTCAACTATCCAGAATATCACTTGCGAACGTTATGATATATATTTATGCCTCATTTGACAGTTGGTTAATTGACCTATTTAGAGACTATATAATTTATCAGCTTCGCTATGCTTACAGCAAACACACAACCCCCTCTCCCCCTTTTAACTACTGTTTTAGGATAACAACACCAGAAGAGGGCGTAAAATCTTGAGGTTTGATAAATACGCTCTTCCAATGTAGATTATTACTAATAAATGTAAATGTAACCAGCGCTCTATCTATATGGATATTATGAGGGTGGCAGCAATACATTATTGGGGCTAAACCCAAAGCCTCCAGAATTTAAATAGCGTTTACCAAAGTTTCACAACTGCGCCTGTGTAAGGATGTTTATAGATGTTGTGTAAAAGGACCAGAAGTGAAAAACAAACAATCTAAATAATACTGTTTATTAACTATCATAAATGTTGTAAGTTCATAGTTTGCAACAATACAAACCCTAGTGACCAAAAAAGAGTTTGGTATTACGTAGGAAAAAATGAAAAAAATAAATAAATAAATAGAAAAATGAAAAAATAAAAAGAAAAATGCCTGGAAAGTCTGTATTGTTTGAGATTAAGGATAAAGAAATTGTTACCAGTCCAAAAGAGAAATTAATTAATTCTTTTCACCACATAATTTATTTATCTTTTGGACAGGTAACAATTTCTTTATTCTTAATCTCAAACAATACAGACTTTCCAGGCATTTTTCTTTTTCTTTTTTCATTTTTCTATTTTTTTATTTATTTATTTTTTTATTTTTATTTTCATTTTTTCCTACGTAATACCAAACTCTTTTTTGGTCACTAGGGTTTGTATTGTTGCAAACTATGCACTTACAACATTTATGATAGTTAAAAAACAGTATTATTTAGATTGTTTGTTTTTCACTTCTAGATTATTACTAAAGGTTTCCAATAGGGATTATCATTAGTGATAACTTCATTATTACAGTAAATAGGGTAATGCAAAAACATTTTTTTTGCCAGGAATAACACCCATGTTATCAAGTAAAAGGCTACAGTATTTGATAAGACAGTATCTGTTCTATACCTAAAACCACTTCTTAAGTATTGGGTTCTAGTCATGGGCCAGTGTTGCGTGCTTGATGCCCAGACTAAAATTTGTTAGCTGTCCCCTTTAGCCAAGTGTGCCAGACCATTATATATGACTACCTTTGGGCAAGTGTTAAAATAAAAACATGGTATCATCATACCCTATTTCATTACTGCAGTACAAGTGTAATTCCTAGCGATACGTTTTTGGACAAATTCCAGCTTTATATATGAGTTGAGCCATGGATTCACTCAAAATAACCCATGCATCTTAAGATTTGAAAATAATGCAAATCATAGTTTTCAAATTATAAATACTTGTAAGAATTTGCCTCCCAGGCTTCAGACTGGAATTTGTAATACAGACCAACATTCTGAGGATATTAATATTAGAAGCATAACTACAGTACAACTCCAAAAAGCCCATGCATAGGTTACATTGCATTATTGAACCAGTGAGCAGTAAATGTGAGTATCTTGAGGAGGCTGCTGTGGTCACAGGCATTCAAAGATATGGAGGAAACCTTGCCAGCAAAAGACCCAGCCATAGAGTAAAATACAGTATGCTGCCGCAGACCCTACATCTAGGTTTATGCTGATTAATTGGATCCAGTATTTGGGTTGATAATGGGGATGCCATTTGTTTTGAAATAATTTACTATGTAATACTAAATATAGGAATGTTTGTGATTGTGATTATGTAATTTGATATACAGTATTTGAGTGTATACTGTATCATTGCAAATACTGGGGTATGATGTAACACAGATTATTGTAATAGGTCAGATGATGATAAAAGAGAACACAAAGCCTCAAATGCATACAATGTATGCTAAGACTGAAATTAATTGCTGCTTCCATCAATCAACAAAATAGAATTTAATGTGAAAACAGTATTATTAAAAACAGAAAATCTCACAAATAGTAGACTATTATCTATAAAAAGACTGTAATGTATAAATAATGTATAAATACATGTAAATTATATAAAAGCTAATGCAGAAATGGAAAAAAAGCTTAAAAGTACACAATTTAGTGTTTTGTATTTTCTCAAATGCAATTTTTTGGGTGAATTCCAACCCCCCCCCCCCAAAAAAAAAAAAACAACAACAACAAAAAAAAAAAAAAGACCATTAGCCTATTTTTGTTTTGTTTGATTTTCAAAACAGGAGGATGATATTTGAGACAAAACCAATACATGAACATATTAGTCAATTGATGATGTCTTGAATGGTACCCGTTTAAAAAAATATGCAAAATAATGTGCTTTTATATGTTAATGAAAACCTATCCAGAAATGAAAACATCCATAGAAACTGTGTCTATTAACCATTGAAAGAAAATAATATACAGTATACACTTATCTCATTATTACACACTGAAATAATATCTAATATGAGTTTTCAGAATATACAATGCAACATATCAACATGAATTAATGTCAATGTTTTAAATTATTTTAAACTATCTTCCCAATTGTGCAATCTATTCTTTAAACTAGTCTTACAGCATATCACTGACAGATGAAATATGTGACCTTAATAATTTTTGCAAAACAGATTTAATATTTATAATGTTGTTTAGCATTTTTTCCCTTCACTTGCTATTGCCACATCTGTCATGGATCATGAGAAACTGGGTTGTTTGATTTTATTTTTTAAATATAATGCAGTACTGATTCTTAAATCTCTTTTATAACATGAAAGAAATATGGACTTAAATCATTGGAATTCACAATTTAATTTGTGGGATAGAATAATGTATTTGTACACTTCTGTGTTTTATTTAAAAAGACAGGTAAATCAAAGCAATCACATATTAAAGTGTAAATATGCAGCAACATGATCCTATCATTCTGTCAGCTCAGTTATAGGCAGCCATTAAGGAAAGGTTATATGTATTTTGGTTGGGTCTTTTCTTGACTAGAAGGATAATTCTTTCCTCTATAGCCATTATTATTCAAACGTGTGTAAGTGTGTGCATTCTCTCTCCCTCTGTATTTAAGCCAATTTGTCTTTGTCAGCTACACAGTGGTAAGTCTGATACTCTGTGTGAGGGAAAATTGTTTTCTGATGACCCCAGTTAAGCAGTATCGTTACTAGTGCTTAAAAGCTCACAGTCAGACTAGCTGCACTTTTAATGTCTTTATGACATATAAGATCTCATGTTGACATTCACACCATGACATTAAGTTGTTTGCAACCAGGAAATACATTTTGTATCAAACATTGTACATAAAAAAACTCTCGTTTTATATTAGCAGCACTGCTTGTATTTTATGACCCTTATTACTTTGTCACTCGTGGCAATGTAACGCTACTTGAGTTGTGCCTACCATTTTTGTACTATATTTCAGTGCTGCTTTGCAGAATTTTGTGGCACCCTAAATATAATAATAATACTATGAAGAAGAAGAGGAAGAAGAACTACTACTACTACTACTACTACTACTACTACTACTACTACTACTACTAATAATAATAATAATAATTTTAATACTATGAATTATAAAAATAATAACAACAATGATAATGATAAGAAGAGGAAAAAGCAGCAGAAGAATCACACACATTCTATAAATGTACCCAGGACTTTATCTTTAACAATGCCCATTCTAATGTGAAGATAGCAAATGGAAGGACCTATACTAATTGAATCACCTAATTGCAGGTGTTAGTCCAAGTAAAAGGAGTCTCTATCTTCAAGTTTTTTTTATATATATATATATATATATATATATATATATATATTTATTAATGCCATTGTTGCTGCACTATGACACTGGGTACTGCTACTAACTCTATTTTCAATGAACACCCCCAAATAAGTTTTCAACTACCATTTCCCCTACATTTTACCCAATTTATAGGTAGTATGTTTATTTTTAGTCCAGAAGTGCATGACTTTTCATTTTTCTATGTTGAACTTCATTCTCCATTTATTTGCCCAAATTTCCAGTTTAAATAAGTCATTCTGTAGAGACTAGACATCCTTGTCTGAATTAATTACCTGACAGTTTAGTATCATCTGCAAAAATGGACACTGTGCTTTCCAGACATACTCCTAGGTCATTAATAAATATGTTGAATAGTATTGTCCTGAGTATGGACCCTTGTGGTATTCCACTGTATACTGAGGCCCAGTTGGAAAACATCCCATTAACCACCACTAATTGTTCCCTGTTTTCCAGTGAATTACTTACCTATGTACAAATAGTTTTTCCTAAACCCTGGTTTCTTATTGTGAAAATCAATCTCATGTGTGACACTGTGTCGAAGGTTTTAGCAAAATTTAAATATACCACATCTACTGCTTTTCCCTGGTCAAGATTATCACTCACTGTATAATAGAAGCTAATTAAGTTTGACATGATCTATCCCTCATAAAACCATGCAGGTTCATGTTAACAACCTTGGTGGTTTCCAAGTACTCCTGTATGCTATCTCTTATAATACCTTCCAATATTTTCTTCATTATGGATGACAAGCTTACCGGTCTATAGTTACCAGGATGAGTTTTACTTACCTTTCTAAATAATGGGACCACCTCTGCAATACGCCAGTCTTTTGGCACCATGCCTGATATAACTGAAGCATAGGAAATCAAATATAAAGGCATTGCTAGTTCTGAGTTAACTGCCATAAAAACCCTTGGGTGAAGTCCATCCGGTCCAGGAGACTTATTTATCTTAATTTTGCTTAGTCACTCCTAGACTACTTTCTCACTTAAACAAGTACTCAGCAAGGTGCTTAACACATTTTGTGGTAAAGTAAATGTATACAATGCATGTTACCCTTAGCTACAGTATAATTCCAATAGCACAATACAGAAATCACTAGGTTTTATCACACTATGAATAGATTTTATGTGATATGTGGGACAAATAAACATCAGATTTGAAATCAAGATGCCTGTACTGTATGCTCCAGAAACAAACACACAGTGCCTGTTTGCTGATGGTGTAAATTATACAAAGTCATTAAATAATATAATCTCTGACAGAAAAAAATATATATTCAGGGCTATAAGCAAGGTAATACAAATGAAGTAGGGAAATTAATAGCATCTTGTGGAAGTACTATTTCAAATGAATAGAATATACAGTACTTATAAGTAAGAAACATAGATAGCAAATTAACCTTGTATAAATTGCTGCATGGACTTTGTTACAGATTAATTACTAGACAGAATTAATTTTTAGAAATATTAACTTGTAGGGAAAAATTACATTGGAAGTGAAATTAATTCACACTGATTATTTTAATTTACTTTGTTGCTTTTATCAGTTGAATTTTGCTAACTGAAGGAGTAGCTGACACCAGTTGCAAACATATCCTTCTAAGTCTGTACTTTTAGGTTATTAAGCAAGAAAAAACACTCCACATTATTAATACAACAATGCAGGATATTTCATTGATAGTAGCAAGTACTGGCCCTATTATATATGTCTTTTCACAATTTATCAAAGGCAACTGCAGTTTCTAGCATTCATTTAGATTGCAACGTTAAAAAAACACCAAAATGGTCTGGATGTAATGCCGCTCTAGTTTAGGGGCTGTGCAGGATTCCGGCCAAACTCAGACTTTTTTTTACAGTGGCAATCACTTACAAGGCAAAACCATGCCTTGTAAGTGATTGCCCATTTAAAAAAATGTTCAAGTTCGGCTGGAATCCCACACAGATGCCGATCGAGGGCGACATTAAATCCAACCCTATGTGTTTGTAGGTGAGACAGGAATTACCTCAAAAGGACACTCGGTACTTAAGTGAAAAACAACTATAAGACATGAAATCTCAACATAACATACTTTGTTGCTTTTATCAGTTGAATTTTGCTAACTGAAGGAGTAGCTGACACCAGTTGCAAACATATCCACGGACCATTCTTCTAAGTCTGTACTTTTAGGTTATTAAGCATGAAAAAACACTCCACATTATTAATACAACAATGCAGGATATTTCATTGATAGTAGCAAGTACTGGCCCTATTATATATGTCTTTTCACAATTTATCAAAGGCAACTGCAGTTTCTAGCATTCATTTAGATTGCAACGTTAAAAAAACACCAAAATGGTCTGGATGTAATGCCGCTCTAGTTTAGGGGCTGTGCAGGATTCCGGCCAAACTCAGACTTTTTTTTACAGTGGCAATCACTTACAAGGCAAAACCATGCCTTGTAAGTGATTTCCCATTTAAAAAAATGTCCAAGTTCGGCTGGAATCCCACACAGATGCCGATCGAGGGCGACATTAAATCCAGCCCTATGTGTTTGTAGGTGAGACAGGAATTACCTCAAAAGGACACTCGGTACTTAAGTGAAAAACAACTATAAGACATGAAATCTCAACATAACATCAAGCACATTTTAACATTTCATCCATGTATTTTCCCAGAAGCAGGGAAAGCGGACAATTTCTAACCTATTCGATGATGTCAAACATTTGCACGCACAATCAACTACAGACCCTAATTCAGTTTTGTTATTAAAAATATGAGGTTTGTGTTCACCATTTACAATTCATATTTACCATTTATGTTCAGTTTCTGAAGTTTACAGATTACATTGGAGAATCATATGCAAGTCATTTTTGGTTCACGTTTGTAATTCAGTTCATCACTTTAAAATGTATATAAAAATAAATGATTGCACACACAAAATTTAAATCCCCAAAAATCACAAATAATTAAACTTTACTTGAATATGCAAGATTGGCTCAAATGTGTGCAACATGGATTGCAAATGTGCAAACTAACTAGAACCCTGTAGAGCAATCTTCAACATGGCAAAATATTTTAGGCCAATTTGCCAAATTGGTTGAAGAACAATTCTGCCATCTTTAATGATACTGCTGCACATGTATTCTTGTTCAGGAAGACTTAAAGTAAACTCAAAATTCTCATACTTCAAAATGGAAACAGTGTTTCTATTGGTATGATATGTCAACAGTCATAATGTCAATATGGGAATATCAATATCATAATAATGTCAACATTGACCATGTTGACATTCATCATCTAGACACTAATGAAATGTCAACATGTTAGAATGTCAACATATCTTACCTGGTGGCCCAGCGGTGACTTACCTGCCCTTGGTGGATACAGCAGCTCCAGTGTGGCTTCTGGGTACTGCCAGTCAGTTCCAGGTCAAACCTCTATTCTGCCAGTGTTCCTATAAGTAATCCCTAACTCTAGTCCCAGTGCCGGACTACCAAATAGGCAGAGTAGGCACTGGCCTCTGGGTCCCACGACAACAGATCAAAATAATATTGATTTGATCTTGAAAGAAAATTACAATCAAGCTTTCTTAAATTGTTTCCAAAAAATAGAATAAATTAATCAATTTAAAGAATTGAAAATCTTATATTAAAGACTATATAGATAAAATACTGTAGTAATGTAATCTACCCATTAACAACATAAAGTACATAAGACATTATATTCACATTACAGTTTCCAGATCATAGACTGTTGGCTGGTTAAATTAAAAATGTATTATGAGATCATTTGTGACGGTGCCTCCTGAGATTTCAACTACCTTGTGGCCTCCACATGGATTAATCCAGCACTGCCTAATCCCTTCCCCTAACCCTTTCTCTATTGCCTAACCCTCTTCTTCCAGCCTAATCTTAACTCTCTTGTACAGTCTAGCATTACTGTCGAAATTTTGTCAATGTTGACTTTGTTGAAATGGAAAATATGTGAACATCATAGATGTCGACATTGTGATGTTAACATTATGAATGTTTACATTGTACATGTCAACCGAAATTCCCTACTAAATGCAGAACATATAGAAACTAAACAGAAGCTTTTGTCCCAAAAGAAGATCTACAGTATTTCAAGGTAGTTTACTAACTATTTTTCAAGCTTTGTCTCTGCATAGCCTACTGTATGTAGAGCATGTAAAAACAACTAGTTTGCTTTTTGAGTCACCAGTACTTTCTTAGTTTGGTGTAGAACATTATTACAAGTACATTATATATTACTGATGTTTATCAAATAAGAATTTATGTAATACAAAAAGTTGTTTAGTGGAGAAAAACAAACATCTAAGTAACACAATCTGAAGTCAGCACTTACTGCTTCCAGAATAATGGTTGGCCCAATATAACACTAAAAGTGTATATTTAGTGAGAACTGCTCCTAATTCCTAATCCTGTTCCATTTTCCTTGTTTATGAGTTGTTTTACAGCTACAGTATGAAGTGTTTAACCAACACACACAATCACACACATACATACACATAAGCACTAAGGGCTCAAATGTTCCCAGTAATAGCAAATAATAGATAATAGCCAAATGATTTTGGCATGAATGTTGCTAATCTAAAACAATCAGTTAGATATAATAATAAAGATAGAAGTATTTGTGTTTATATTGGTAGGTGATTCAGTATAATGGATTTAAGGGCAATGATGGATTTAAAACCAGTTTTATGAAGAGTTATTATATTGTTTAAAGCTATAAGTGATTAAATAGTGAGTAAAGTGGCCAATTCTAATAAAAATGTATTATAATAATAATTGTATTTATATAGCATTTTTTTCTGCAATAGGATTCAGGGGATTTAACAAATAGAATGAACATAATACAGTACAGAAACAAAGAAGTACAGAAAATCTTTTCATAAAATACAAAGAGAATGAACATTAAGGAAATGCTTGAGTAAACAGGAAAGTTTTGAGTCTGTTTTTGAAGGATTCTGGAGTGGGCGCTTCTTGAACTGTGGGGTAGCAAGTTCTATAGAGTTGGAGCCACATGCTAAAAGCTTAACCACAGCAATAATTCTAGGAGATTCCAGGTACTGCTAAAAGTCCTTAATTTACAGATTGTATCAATTGCGTGGGGCAGTATGGAATGAGAAGCTGCTTCAAGTACTTTGGGCCTGGTTATATAGGACTTTTTAGGTCAACCCAATCTTGAAACAGATTCACCATTTTACAGGAAGCCAGTGAAGGGAAAAGAGAATGTGTGTGTGGCTGGAATGGAGTTTATTGGTTAACAGCCTGGCAGCTGCATTTATACTGTATCAGCCGTAAGCAGTGCAATTCTTTTTATGGGATACCAAAGGTACAGTAGAGGGCATTGCAGTAGTCTAATAAAGATAATACAAAGGCATGTATGGCTTTTGCCAGATCTACAGATGGAATTAAGTGCTTGATGCTGGCTAAAATTCTCAGATGAAAGAATGAGAATCTGATTGTGGCTGATACTTGATATTTAGGTGTAGCAATAAATAAATATGAACAGAATCATTTCTAATCCACAGGAGTCAGTTTCGATGTTGTCAACTAAATGTTTCTACTGTATAAAAGTACCATGACAGAAATATGAATAGAGCAGCCAGTAATTCACAGTGGTTTAAATATAAACTGCTATCATATAGAATATACCATAACAGGTTGCCATGTATAATCTGATGGGGATTAACAGCAGATTATGTTTAGATATTAACATTGATCTTTAGTTAATGCTAGCAATTTGAAATGTTGAAAGTGCTGTCAATTTGTGCCTGTTTCCAGAGGCCACAAGAGATTTGGGCAGAACAGCTGGTGCCCTATTTGTCCAGGGAGGCACAATGTGTGTACTGTTCATGAACCTGAAGGAGGACTAGGTGGCTAAATATCAACAGCTGAAGAGGATGATACTAGCACAAATCAGAAACAACAGGCCACATATGTTACCATGACTGGCAGCTGTCCAGGAATGAGTGCAATCACAGCTGACTGACTTGACCATAGTTTTCAGAAAACAGTTGCAGTTGAAAAAATATATACCTGCCCAGATGATAGAGATCCTGGCAATAGACTATTGCATGTGGGCTATGGTGCACTAAAGCAAGAGACTAAAGATTGAGAGTATAGGCCCTTTAAAGGAATAGAGGGGAGTCTTAATCAAAAATGATAATGACATAGCAAACAAACTTAACAAGTTTTTTTCAACGGTATTTACCAGAGTGGACCAAATGCTGGGTCTAACACAAAATCTCAACAAAGATAATGTCCCACTGCTAAATGCTTATTTATGTGAGAAGTTAGTCTGTGACCAATTAAAAAAGTTAAAGATTAATAAGTCACCTGGTCCAGATGTAATTCACCCGAGAGTTCTTGTGGAGCTGCACGCTGAACTAGTAAGACCTTTATTTTTGATCTTCATGAATTCAGTTAAATCGGGTATGGTTTCCAAAGACTGGCGTAGTGCCAATATTCATAAAGGGGAGCAAAGCCAAACCAGCTAATTATAGACCAGTTAGTCTTACATCTATAATGGGGAAAGTATTGGAAGGTATTCTAAGGGACAGTATTCAAAAGTTCCTTGAAGCAAATAAGGTCATTAAAAAGAACCAACATGGATTTGTGAAGGACAGATCATGTCAAACCAACTTACTTGGCTTTTATGAAACAGTAAGTGCGAACCTTGATCAGAGTAAGGAGGTGGATGTAATATTTTTAGACTTTGCCAAAGCTTTCGATTCTGTACCACACATGCATCTTATCTATAAGCTACAAGAAATAGGTCTAGGGAGCACAATATGCACTTGGGTTAGTAATTGGTTAGATAATAGGGAGCAGCGCGTTGTGGTCAATGGATCATTTTCAAATTGGACTAAAGTACTAAGTGGTGTGCCACAAGGGTCTGTACTTGGACCACTTTTGTTCAACATTTTCATCAATGACCTAATAGTAGGTCTAGAGAGCATGGTGTCAATTTTCGCAGATGACACCAAATTGTGTAAGGTTATAAATACGGAGGGGGATGCTGAGTCTCTTCAGAATGACTTAACTAAACTGGAAGCATGGGCGGCAAAATGGAGAATGAAATTCAACACAGACAAGTGTAAGGTAATGCACTGTGGGGGCAAGACCAAAAATAACACCTACATACTAAATGGGGTAATATTAGGGGATTCTGTACTGGAAAAAGACTTAGGGGTTCACATAGATAACAAATTAAGCAGCAGTACCCAAAGTAGGAGTGCAACAAAGAAGGCAAATAAGATATTAGCATGCATAAAACGGGGAATTGATGCAAGGGACGAGAGTATTATACTCCCATTATATAAATCACTAGTGAGGCCACATCTTGAATACTGTGTGCAATTTTGGGCAGCATATTACAAAAAGGATATCCTGGAGCTAGAAAAGGTTCAGAGGCGGGTGACCAAACTAATCAAGGGCATTGAGACACTGGAATACGCGGAAAGGCATGCAAGGCTAGGCATGTTTACATTGGAAAAGAGGAGACTAAGAGGGGACATGATCAGCCTCTACAAATATATAAGTGGTCAATACACAGAGTTTGGGAGGGACCTGTTTTCTATAAGATCAGCACAGAGGACACATGGTCACTCACTTAGGTTAGATTAGAGGAGTTTCCGCACGTTGAGGCAAAAAGGTTTTTTGACAGTAAGGACAATACGTGTTTGGAATTCCCTGCCTGAGAGAGTAGTAACAGTGGACTCAGTCAACACCTTTAAGAATGGGTTAGATAAATTCCTATTGGATAAAGATATTCAGGGTTATGGTGCGTAGTCACGCAATATAGTTAATATAACTAGTCCTAACATAAAATAACTAGTCCTATAACAGGACTGCACAGGAGACTACAAATAGGTTGAACTCGATGGACAATTGTCTTTTTTCAACCTTAGTTACTATGTTACTATACACCATTAAAATTATTTCAACCATAATATAATATAATATTTGAGGTTCTTGGCATATATTGGCCAGTATATGAGCCTGCTCACTTACTTCACAGTGACCTCATTGGACAGGTCCCTAACACTATAGGGGTTCACCTCTGGGGTGAAGAGCACCCCCAGACTACCCCAGCCACACCACAAAATGGTTTAAATGATATAAATAGATCAGCAAGTGAATACACCAGGATGGATGTATTCATTAAAAATTATTAAGGTTTGAATGGATGTTATTGGTATCTTATATAAAGATCCCATAATTGATGTATTCATTGAGACTGTGGGGTGTGAGACTGTTGAGGTTGTAGGTCCACTCTGATTCTCTTTTCAGGAGTTCCTGGGTTAGATCTCCTCCTCGTATCCCTAGTTTGATTTGTTCTAAACCAAAAGCTGTCATTTCTCTGGGGTTACTCTTGTGATGGTGATGGAAGTGTCTAGCCACCGACGTTAATTTCCTCATTTTGGCTAGATCCGTGGCACTATTCCTTATGGTGCCAGCATGTTCTAGGATACGAAGTTTCAGTTTTCTAGTTGTCATCCCTACGTAGCGAAGTCCACATGTACAGACAAGGCAATAAACCACCCCTGTTGAGTTACAGTTAAGGAACTGATTGATATTTCTTATGTTCCCATATCTGTCTGTGACACTGGTGGTCTTAATCATAAGAGTGCATGCTTTGCATTCTCCGCATGGATAAGATCCATTGACAGTCGGTGGTCGTGTTGGATGACTGACAAAATGACTTGAAACGAGATGATCTTTTAGATTACTTGAACGTCTCCAACTCATGGAGGGTTTAGTCTCGAGATTTTTTGACAAATCTTCATCTAGAAGAAGTACTGGCCAATGTTTTTCAATGGAGTCTCTGATTTCCTTCCATTCTCTGCAGAAACTTCCCACAAATCTCAATTTATTGTCCGATGTTGCTTTGTCTCCATCTTTCTGTTTGCTGGAGAAAATTAAGGAATTCCTTGCAGTTGATAGGGTTTGTTGTTTGGCTTTTTTGATGGATCTCCCGCTGTATCCTCTTCCTTTGAGTCTGGATGAGAGGTCAACACATTTTTCCTTGAAGATGGTGGTGTCTGAGCAGTTTCTCCTCAGGCGCAAGAATTCCCCTTTAGGGATGTTTTCAACTGTCGGTGGAAAATGAGCGCTAGTTTGATGGAGTACACTGTTGGAGGCTGTGGGTTTGCGAAATAATTTTGTGTGCACCTGTCCAGTCATATCTTTGTACACCGTGAGATCCAAGAAGGGGATAGATGATTCACTTATGTGGTGGTTTAATTTCAAGTTCAAGTTGTTATGATTTAGTATATCAATGAATTTTAGGAGAGATGTTCTGTCTCCTTCCCATATCATAAAGATATCGTCGATGTATCTCCACCACACCGTAATGAATTGTGTATATATCTCATTTTCTGGGTTGTGCACTATCTCCCTCTCCCACCAGCCTAGATATAAATTGGCATAAGTGGGGGCGCAAGCTGCCCCCATGGCGGTGCCTCTTGTTTGGAGGAAAAACCGGTCATGGAATGTAAAATAGTTTCTTGTAAGGACAAATGTTAAGAGTTGGATTAGAAAGTCGTTGAATTCGTTCTGTCCCTCCATATCCAGGAAATATTTCACAGCCCGTAGTCCTGCTTCATGATCTATGCTGGTATATAAGGATTCAACGTCCAATGTTACCAAGAGATGTTTTTCTTCTAATTTGACATCGTGAAGTCTCTTTAGTACGTCCATCATGTCCTTTAGATAAGATGGAAGCGTTAGGACATATTTCCTCAGATGAAGATCTAAGAAAGTACTAGGTTTCTCCAAAAGGCCATCCTGACCTGATACGATCGGTCTACCAGGTGGTGTGATAATGTTCTTATGGACTTTGGGCAAGAGGTAAAGTGTAGGAGTCTTAGGGTTGGTAGGTAGCAGATATTTGAATTCTTGGTTCGTAATTGTGCCTGTTAATTGCGCACTATTAAGAATTCTCTTTAATTCTGCTGTATATTTTTCTGTTGGATTAAAAATTACAGACTTATAACAATCTCGATCTCCTAATTGCCTCATTGCTTCTTTGATGTACATATGTACTGGCCATAGTACAATATTCCCCCCTTTGTCCGAGGGTTTTATCACAATATCTTGCCATGACCCGATCTCTTTGAGTGCTTGTCTTTGTTGTTTGTTGAGATTATCTGTCCTATTCATCTTGATTTTGGATTTCTTGTGTATATGGTCAAGATCTTTGGAAATAAGTTCCTGGAAGACCCTTATTTCTGGGCAGATATTCTCTGTTGGAAAGAAAGTAGATTTCAACTTGCACTTAGGTCTGGTTGTTTGGTCTTGGTTCTCTAATTGAAGTTCTTCCAGTATGGCTATGGCTTCCCGATCTTCCGCCGTGATGGTTTGATCTTCTGTGGTGTTATCTTCTGAAGCTAAGTTTTCTCTTTTTTTGGCGAAGAATTTCTTTAGTAAGAGTTTACGGCCAAAAAGCTTAAGGTCCTTTTCCCATTGGAATCTGTTAAGTGATTTCATTGGTGAAAAGGACAGGCCCTTGATATGATATGATCTTCTGTGAGCTGTTTTGTTGAAAGATTAATGACCTTTAGATTGGAGTTCTCCTGTCTGTTTTCTGGTAATATCGAGTGGGATATCGGGGTGACCAGTCTGGCTCGTCCCTGGGGTCTCTTCTTGCTCCTGCGCGTCTTTCTCCTGGTCGTAATTTTGATCTGCCTCTTCTCCTGGTAACCCCTAAAAAAGAAGACGTAGATCCCATATTCTTGCCAGTGTCTGCGTTTGCATAGCGGTAAGGTTCCCGAGCAGTGTTGTTGGAATCCGAGAAATATTCACCTCCAGAGGAATCTGCCTCCGAAGATGAGTTCTCCTCATAGGCATGTTCATAGTTTCTTCTTTGACTTGGTTCCCGTTCTCTTCTTATCGTGGATTTTTTCCAATTGAAAATGTTTCCTTCTTGGAAATCTCTGATGTCCCTCGCAAATTTATTCCGTTTGCGGTCAATAATCCTTAGCTCGTATGGTTCCAATTCCTTTTTGATTTTTTCAAAGGTCTGTTGGAAGTTTGTCTCTTTTTCCCATTTCTCAAGGTTTTTTCCTAGGTCGTCAATTTCTTTTTCGACAGCATTTAGTGTAAGATGACTATGTTTGACTAACACTGCCATTAAATCCTGTGCGCATTTCATGAGTGCCCCTTCCCATTCAGCTGTGAGATTCTCCGTTATTAAGGGGAAAGCCGGGAAGATTTTTGGTCGAAGGCCTCTGGGAGTGATTTTGTTCTTAGCATAACTCTCCAGAGTTTTGATATCCCAGGTTGCTCGTGTTCTTTTCTGGAGACATGATCTCAATTTATTGAGTTCTTGTAGCCAATCTTTATTTTCTGGGTTGGAAATACCCGTATTGGAGAAGATGTCTTCACTATCGTTAAGTGCAGAGGTTTTACGACTTAGTTCATTCCGTAGATTGAAAGCGGCCATTGCAATGAGTGAAATATTTAGTAGGTCACTTAGAATAAAGGATAACTGTAGGATTAATGGAAAATTGATTGGTGTCTAAACCGTGCTGGAACAAGAATCTGAATTTAATCAGAAAAGAGCTAAGATAAATCTTATAGGGATAGTTCCGCAACTGGTTATTGATACAGACATGGACCAATATAGGTTCTTGGTCTGTGACCGACTTTAAACTAATAATGTACACAAAGTGTACTAATTGCTAGTCGGTGGTGCTCCCAGAGTCAGTAAGTTTGAAGCACTAACACAGGAGAGGAGAAAGACTCTATGTTGGGGCACTCTTCATCAAATATTAGACATTTAAAACATAACTTTTAATAATTATATTAAAAATAAAGTGACACAGTTTGTAACAATATGTTTACAAATAATCATACATATAGGTTTACTTAACAATTTATTTTAACAAATGTAGTGAGAATAAACGCATTGGTGAAAATTATTTGCAATTAATATATCAACTGGGAAAAAAAAGTCTGTCTATAATATATGACAGGTTATTAATTTTATTCCCAGGGATAGAATACCTTGGTTTAGTTATCTCTATATTAATAAATGCTTCTAATGAAGGGGAGGGTATATGTGATATGAAAAATGAAAAAATTAAATGTGAAAATAATTATTAAATAAAAAATGAAGAATGAAGAATGAAGAATTTGGATGTTGCCTGTGTGGGTTCTTATACACCTTCTGCTCTATGTTTAGGCAGCCGTGTACCCGGGAAGGCTTTTGCTTAGAGAATATTGTATTATTCGACTTTCTGTTACAGACAGAAGTCTGGAAGTGCGAATAAAAGCTGATAAGGTATGAGTATATACTAATAGGCAATTTTTATAATGAAAAAAACATTAAATAAAGACAAAGAGAATTTTTTATAAACAGCGTGTTAGATGATAACTGCTCGAGTTATAAGATACTACAGAGGCAATTAAAGAAAAAAAAAAAAAAGAAGGAAGTAATTGAAGGGGGTGTCTTACTTCTGCTGTTCAGCTGGGTTGTTTACTGCACCTGGTGTTCACTGTTGGTCCCCCACACAGTTACTGGCCAGGCCTGCCACAGATTTGCTTCCAAGATCGAACGGGATCAGGCGTATCCTGTGGAGTATGGCCGTAATCTGCTGAATGAGAGAGTATGACTACCAAGATGCTTCTGCTGTCCAGATTGGTGGATGAGAGAGCATGAAAATTATAGGCTATCTATCAGAGAGAAGCTATAAAGATAATTTTTTGGCTGATATTGCTGATAAGGGGCAGACGAGGCCCTTATTTCTCGTCAATGTACTTAGGCTATACAAATATCTTGACATCTTGAATTACAATCAGTATAGTCGAGAATACAAATTCAGAGCACTCTGCTGTTCTCTTTGTAGGGTAAAGACTGATATAATGCATGGATTTGTTAATTAGGTTAATATTATATTAAAATCACATAAATATGTTCATGATAATTTAAAGTCCACATGCTGAGATTAGTAGTGTGCAAAAGGAGACATATTCAGCTTTGAAAAAAAATGAAAAATCAGAAGAAAGCCTTTGATAGACCTTGCAACAATGGTATTTTGCTGAAAATTATGTTTTTTTATATCCCTAGTACAGAGCAAATATCAGTGCACCGCTGTTAATGATTGAAATAACAGATTAAATCACACAAGAACAATAGCAAAAATGCAGAACACCCTCACATGGATATGTTCATAACTGGTAAGTATCAGCAGGCTAGGATAATTAGTGTTCAGAAAAAGACATCTTAAACTAATTAAAGATAGAAAAAGATATATTTTTGAATGAAAAATAGAGATAACCTCCCTCTTCCTTTCAGAAGAATTTTTTTCCAAAGGTAACGTATTTACACTCCTTAGTGCAGAACACCCATAAATACACTTCTTGTTATAAGATTGTTATACTCCTATTTCATATGAATGCATATGAAAAAAATGGAGTGTAATGAAGGAAGCATTCTGATGAGTATATAGCAGTTAAAAGGAGATCACTACATGAATACAAAGTACAGAGAGATGATATATTAAATCTTCTTGCCCTAAAAGGGCGCTTACTGAACCCTTGTATTCCTTATCTGGGAGTGGGCTGCGCAGTCCCACTGGATCCCGCTAAACCAAACGGACCGTTTCACCGCAATGTCGGCTTGCTCACTGGTAATTGGTATAGCTCAGAATGAGGATATATATAATACAGGTTTAATTACCTTAGTGGCCGCAGGTGATTGGAATGATCACGCCGTGTTTGACCGGCGGTTCCGGAAATGACGTTGGGGCTACGTCGGGCGGTAGTCATGGGAACGCTTTGCGTTCCACAACCATAGGAACGCATTGCGTTCCACAGCCATTACTTTCGGCTGTTTCTGAGAGAGATCTCAGTAGCGTCTAACGTATGACGCATGTTAAGGGAAGGGATGACTAAATCTGGCGGTCGTCATGGAGACGCAAATGCTACTGACGGCTGCTAGGGTTGGGAGGCAAAGTGGCTCGTTAGTACCATAGTAGTGGAGACATGATCATCAGGATAGAGAAAGACTGATAAAGTTAGCAGTTTGTCGTTATATTTAAGCCTGGCCTGATGATAGTTAAGGACAAAATTGATCACAAAAATTGGGAATTGAGAGAGATTGTTTATTGGAAATTATATATATAAGGAATAATAATAATAAAAATAGAAAAATAAAATAAAAATAATAATAATAATAGTAATAAAAAATAATAATAATAAAAAATAATAATAATGCTATATATTGTGACTGAAGCGATAATAGTTTGTTTGGCCACTGGTAGTGTGCCATATGATAAAAAATAATAGTAATAAATAATAAAAAATAAAAATAATAATAATAATAATAAATAATAATAAATGAAAAAAGTAAATAATTATTAATAGAATATACTATATATTGTGACAGAAACGATAATAGTTTATTTGGCCACTAAAAGTGTGCCATGTGATGAGCTAGGGATAAAAGATGAGGAGGAGCTAATACATGAAAGAAAGACTTAACCAGAAAATAGTTGCTGATTGATACTTAAGAACAAATATCCTAATATATATGTGTATAGAGCTATAATCTGTGTCTATTTGGAAATGATTGAGAGGTAAAGTAAAAAAGGTGAACATTGTGGATAGAGTGAAAAAGTGGACACAATATAAGTGAAAAGGAGTGACAAATAGTGAAAATTATGTGTGTCTGTTATGTGCTGGTATCCTGCAAAAAAAGAGAGGAAATTATTGATAATTAGACTGGGAGTGTGACCCATAGTGATAACTAATTGTGTTAATTATGTTTCGGCTAGTAATTGGGAAACAAGGGGAGAAAAAGAGAGAAATTAATAATGTGTGTGCTAGAAGTGTGTGTTAGACCTAAATGTCATGGTCATCTGACCGTGCTTGGTGCCTGCAGGTCCTAAAATGGGGGGCCAAAGGTTGTGATTGATGTAACGTAAGAGAAAGATAAGCATTAATAAAAGAGGGCTGATGACAAGTTTGAGGGAAGGTACTAATGAAAACATGTGCGAATGCGCTGAGCAGTGAAGCCTGTTAGTAGGATAGGTAATTAGGCAAAAAAACACCTGAATGATAATAGAAAAGTGCGTATCATACTAAATATTTGTTGATTATAATTGTTAAAAGTTATGTTTTAAATGTCTAATATTTGATGAAGAGTGCCCCAATATAGAGTCTTTCTCCTCTCCTGTGATAGTTCATATGGGCTATGGATAAGGGACTTTAAAGTGAGGTACTACAGTTCACAGTTGATTGAAGACCTAACCACTATGGTTGAGAGATAGTACAGAATGCAGCATATGTCTAACCCACCATTGTTTGGCCTCAACAAATTCCCAGACTATATAAGATTGGGACTGGGTCTGGTGAAAAAAATTCTAGGTACATAAAAGTAATAAAAACTTTGTCAGCTCCAGATACTATGAATGTGGGGATCCCAGTTATTTGCAGGCAGTGTCCTACACTACAGAAGCCCATAGTCGGCTCACTGAATAGGAAGGGACCAAGCTTCCCAGGCTGTTTTACAATGCGTCCATCTGCATGGAAGCCTTGTCTGTTTTGGATCAGTGCCCTTGTACAAAACCAACTAGTCCTTGGTCTGATGGATTCTGGAAGCCAGCTATCCATGGTCTCAAGGTCAGTTGTGCCAAAAGCTATTTTCACTGGGTTCCCCAAAATATAGGTTCTTTCTGTTCATGGAGTTACTGGGGACTATGAAAAACTCTTCAAGAGGCAACAGGGGGCATAGGGTCACCATGGGGGTGGCAATTGCTTCCAACTTCCATATCTTTATTTCTTGGCAAAGCTTTTCCCACATTTAAAGAGGTCCTCTAAGAGCAAGTATTATAAGACAGGTCATTAATTGAAACACAGGCCAAAAGTCCCATTATAAAATACCTGTTTGATGGCCATGGGAAAGTGGAACACCAACTGACAAAGACACTCTTCATGAATGTGGTCAAATGGGTTTGCATCAATGTGTCCTGAGAGTTTTGGACTACTAAATATTGTCAACAGCTCCGTGGTATGAACCAACTCCCAGCATCTTTGGCAGGTGAAACCATGGGCAAAGATTCTCCAGGCCATGGTGAGGACACTGATTGGCTAGTACTACTATTGAGATTTTCATTAAGCTGTTAACCCGCATCTGCTTAACACTTGGCATGAAGCAAACAGAGGGTGTTCAGCAGAGCCAAAATAAGAGGGGAACATAGCATGCAAGCTTCCTGGGTCCCCTTGGACCTTTAAATTATAGTTGTGGAGCTTCAAGCAGTTGAGAGAAAGTAGAGACCTAGTAAGGTACAAGGCACTATGAAGTATTGCAGGCATCATGTGTTAGGAGGGAAGTTGTCTCTGTAGTCCTCAAACAAGTGTAACTGATCCTGTAATGTAAGATTATTTTGTGTGGCTCAGTCTGTATCTGTGACCATGGAAATGCGTCTGACCCTCCTGTATATGTGTCACCATGTGTATGTCTGTGTGACTCTCTGCATATGTGTGTGTCTTAAGTGCATGCCTGCTGTCTTAAGTGCTCTGTACCACCAAACCCACAATCCAGCTCTGGGGTCTGGGACGATGGAGTAGTGGACATGGGGGGATGAAATATTTGGTGATGCATGCTTTACCACACACTTTACAATAGACAGACATGAAGATGGTGTGTCTTGACTCTATCACTAGTAAAACAGATGTTGAAAACATAATACTGATAATTATGCCAGTTACATTTTTTGTGGGGGAAAAAAGATGAAACATGGCAAAAGGAGAGTGTATTTTTGTATAGTGAGTTTATAATGCATATACAGTTCATGAGGGTACATTTACAATTTAATTTAGAAAATCCTGTTTTTTTGAAAGGGTCTATACTGTGACCCTATGCATAATTTGATATGAATTATGATACATTTCTGATATGCTTATTACTATCAGACTATATGTGATTACTACTTCTAGACTATGTGATTAGAAGTAGTGCATTATAGTTACAGATGAGCATGTCTGGTTCTTTGAGAACCGGACCCACCCAAAGATCCCGATCCCATCAGGGATCCGTGTCTGGCTCAGTTTTCCTGCCTACCTTGGATTCCAAAATAAGGCAAAATGTCATCCACCTACTGTCTGATTCTCACAGGTTTTGGATTCTATAAAGGTCACTGGTGATCTGTACCATTTCACTCTGGCTGTGGAGCTTGTACAGTGCAGACTTCCCTGTGCTGTGCCTCAGTATACATACAGGAGCTGCTGCGACTGTACAGGGGTGCTCTGTCCATCCATCCAGGGGGTCTGCCCCAGTGTAAAATTAAAATAATAAAAACTAAAGAGCCTAAAATATAATTACAATTTGTGGTTTGTTTGTGCTGTACCCCAGTTTACTATACAAATTTTATTTCATTTTCATAAGTACTGTGACACTGCCGGTCAGACCGCAGTATATTATTATTTCGTACTCATACACATATTGGGGGTCATTCCGAGTTGATCGCTAGCTGCATTTGTTCGCAGCGCAGCGATCAGGCTAAAAAATGGCAGTTCTGCGCATGCGTATGCTGCGCAATGCTCACGCGCGACGTACGGGTACAACAAACTATGTATTTTCACACAGGGTCTACCGAAGCATTCAATCGCACTGGCTGCCGCAGAGTGATTTACATGAAGTGGGCATTTCTGGGTGTCAACTGACCGTTTTCAGGGAGTGTTCGAAAAAATGCAGCCATGCCAGGGAAAACGCAAGCATGGCTGGGCGAATGCAGGGCGGGTTTGTGATGTCAAATCTGGAACTGAATGGTCTGAAGTGATCGCAAGTGCTGAGTAGGTTTTGAGCTACTCTGAAACTGCACAAAGATTTTTTGCTGGTGCTCTGCGATCCATTTGTTCGCACTTCTGCTAAGCTAAAATACACTCCCAGTGGGCGGCGGCATAGCGTTTGCACGTCTGCTAAAAACTGCTAGCGAGCGATCAACTCGGAATGACCCCCACTGTGCGACACTATTGATGAAATTAAACCACAGTGTTAGATTACTATTTCTGACTTATACATGTATTGTGTGACACTGGGTGAAGATACCAAAGTAAAATATTTTATTTAGTACTCATTCATGTATTGCGTGACACTGTTGATGAAAGTAAACCACAGTGTTTGATTACTATTTCTGACTCATCCATGTATTGTGTGACACTAGATGAAAGTAAACTTTAGTGTTAGATTATTATCTCTGACTCATACATGTATTGTGACACTGTAGGTGGTACATCTTTTGTACAAATTGTGGAGTGTGCTGTACCCCACTTGGTTAATGTTTGTTGAAAGATATGGCGGACGAACAATTGAGGGGAAAGCTGAAAGCACATACTAGTGCTGCAGGTGCTGCCAGCGGTCATGATGATACAAGTCCATCAATGTCATCTACTAAGGTCAATGTCCAAGGGCATAGACAGCTTAAGTCAGGTCATGTAAAATCAAAGAAAAAAGTAAAAGTCGGATTAGTAAATGTCAGATTAGTGCAATAACCAATAAAAATTGTTGTCTATGCAATAAAGACCATCACCAATGTCCCCAATAATTATTTAAAATGTTTAAAATCAAACAAATTAAATTACTAATCAATCCTTCCTTCCAGTACATACATACCTCCCATCTGTTACTTTCTTATATGAAATCCAAAACCTGCAAGATTCAGTGCTGGATGAAAACAATATTGTGAGGTTAATAATAATGTAGGAACAAAAACAGGCCAAAATTCTGTAGTTTTAGCTCTTTTTATGATTTAAAAAAAAATACAGATCCAAAGCCAAAACCCAACAAGGGCAGTTTTGGCAAAACCAATACAGATCCAAAACACAAAGGACAAAACCCAAGATTTGGGCTTGTGCACATCCCTAATTATAGTATGGTGGTAGTAATATAGAAGCTGATTCGTAGGTGAGTGCTATTGTTGCTGCTTCTGCATATTTGTACACTGCAGCTATGTAGCAGTAATGAAATGTCACTGGAGGTGTCTTGTGTAAATAGACACCTCCTGCTGGCTTCTCTGATCTGCTGCATCCGAAGATGCAGCATTGGATCATCTGCTTGAACATAGGACATCTGAAAAACATGCAAGTGACCCAGGATATCTAGGAAAATCATGGTGTGGGGGCCAGTGGAGCTGCATCTAAGGATGGGACCCCTAGCTGCAACAGACCCAAAAAGCAGGGCCCGTCGCTGGCTCCAAAATCCAGCCGCATGCCAATCATGCTGCAGTTTTTAGGGCACAGCATGCAATATTGCAGACCCATGATGTGCATGTGCAGATCCTAAAACATTGGGGGTAATTCAGAGTTGATCGCAGCAGCAAATTTGTTAGCAGTTGGGCAAAACCATGTGCACTGCAGGGAGGGCAGATATAACATGTGCAGAGAGAGTTAGATTTGGGTGGGGTGTGTTCAAACTGAAATCTAAAGTGCAGTGTAAAAATAAAGCAGCCAGTATTTACCCTGCACAGAATCAATATAACCCACCCAATTCTAACTCTCTCTGCACATGTTATATCTGCCCCACCTGCAGTGCACATGGTTTTGCCCAACTGCTAACAAAGTTGCTGCTGTGATAAATTCTGAATTAGGCCTATTGATGCCTACTGTAAACATTGAAATACAGTAGCATCCATCTCTGACTGAGCCCCATAATTTTGATTTCTTTTTAAAATTTTATATTATATTTTTGTGATAATTAAATCAACATCCAAATGCATGGATTTTTAACAACCATTTCCTATATACAATGCTAAAATTTCTCATTGATGTCTTATTCTGACTAAATATAAATGCAAAGTACATTGCACAATTAATTAATACATCTTTGCAGTAAGTGCAATAAAAAGTATCATGCCATTTCATCAAACATGTGAAAGCTCTTACAGAAGAGTCCATTAGCTATATTACATTTATACCTTCCTCCTCTCTAAAGGACCATTTAGTTTAGCTGATCTGATATCTAAAGCCAAAAGACTCAAGACTCAATATAAGCACTCAGGAAGCTCTAAAAATATTTTTCCATTAAATAAAAAGTAATACTGTGTTTTTAGTTAGAGAGTAAAGACGTCTTTCTGTGAAGACCAAGCTTGCCTATTTTATCTTGCTGTGAAAATCAATCTAAACACATTAAAGCAGCTCTAAAGCCATGCAAAGTTATCAATATAGTTATAGTTTGGGAAAGAATGCATTTAATTATGTAAAATGTATAACAAGAACAAAATAACATTTATGTGGAATACTATAGTAATGGAAATTGTGCTCTCCCTCTCTCTCTGTATATATATATATATATATATATATAATGGCTATTTCCAATCACTAATGAGAAAGTTTAGTGATAAAAGTGTTAATTACAATTTATTATATAATCCTGTAAATAAATATATATATATATGTAAAAAAGAAGAAAAAACAGCGCCACTTGTGGTAATTTACCCAGCAAAGCAAGTATATAATAAATGTATGTCCAAAATTACACTCCCTTGGTACAAAGGGTGTCAGCAGGCCCCTAAATAAAACAGCGGTGGTAAGCAGCTATAAAATGATATACAAAACAGGAATATGGGCATCAGCGACCAATGGTGTCTATTGTAAAGGAACATATAAGATTTTTTTATATAAAAAATATATATTTATTTACAAAAAACAATCTGATTTTGTTAAAAATACTTGAGCATAAAAGTTCATAAAAAAATGTAGAAAATAAGGCTAATAGAATAAAAGTACAAGGTACACATCAAATTGTAATATATGTGTATAAAGTGCTTATCTTAGGTAAAGGAGGTCAGTCTGGGAAAGATCATGAAATGACCAACGCGTTTCGTCCGTCAGGACTTCATCAAGGGCAGTGTAGCATTGGGACAGGTCTTGTATTTATACCTCTATCAATTAGAAGACTATGTGTGACATCACTTCCTCCCAAAGTGATGCTTAGGGAGCACATGTTAGTAATATATGACATATTTAGATGAATTCAATATATGTGATGCAAGTATCTATAACAAAGCTAATTATTATAACTAAATTTCAAAACGAATCGTTTGGTGAGTATAAAGAATTAATGTAATCGGAGTGTGCTGGCAAAAGTTACTTCCGCCCCACTTCCGCGTCAAACACCGGGTACCGGAAGCCACGTCACATTTGCCGGAAATCGCGTTCGCGTCACCTCCCGCATGCCTCATCACATGTTTGAAACAGGAAGCCGTATAGCCCGTGGAACGCACTCCAAAGTTGGAAATATCTTCTTTCATGCCGCGCGTCACTTCCGGCCAGTGGAACCACATTCAACAGATAGTGTCCAGAGATTCATTCAATGTTGGAACGCATTTGGACCGCAAATAGCGTTTCTAAAAACAGTCTTTCAATAGTGAACCCCAGTAATAGATCACTGTTCTTTAAAGTTTTGACAGTTATTGGTGGATATAGATTCTTCGTTTAAATGGCATATAAGTATACAGTCTATTGTTACGCCAGTCTCTGCCCAGGAAGACATAGGAAGAGAATAAAATGTATGAATTACCGGGGAATCGTGAACATATTTGTGAATACGTATTTAAAACAACATGTATATTAATTAATTTATCCCAGGTTGATAATAATAATTGCCATGGATAACAATAAAATTATTAAAGTGCCTGTGCTAAATATCTTGTGTCTCTTATTATTATTAAAAACTTATGAGGAAGGGTGTGAGTTCTATGAATAGTGCAATAGATTATATCCATTAGAGGTGTATTCTTTCTATGAATAGTATAATCGATTATATCCATTGAAGGAAGAGGTAAAAAGGAGAACACCAAGGTGTTTGGAAGAATATGTGAGCGATGAGTAATGTTACATTAGGTGATTTACAGCTGTTTTGCAGAATTGGGAACTCCAATGTGTATGCACTGTTTCTACAGCACCTAGTCTTCTCCGGAGGTCACCCTCCTTGATACTGGCCAGGCCCATAAAATGCTTAGCTTCCACGATTGGACAAGAACAAAATAACATTTATGTGGAATACTATAGTAATGGAAATTGTGCTCTCCCTCTCTCTCTGTATATATATATATATATATATATATATATATAAAATGGCTATTTCCAATCACTAATGAGAAAGTTTAGTGATAAAAGTGTTAATTACAAATTATTATATAATCCTGTAAATAAATATATATATATATATATATATATACATACAGATGGAGCCACGCTGATGGAGACACACCCCATTCACTAGAATGGGAGAGCGTCTCCGCCTGGGGTGCGTGCACGGCCGTGATGGAGATGCTGAAGGAGACTCGCCCCATTTACTAGAATGGGAGAGCATCTCTGCACACTCCTGGCAGGGCGAGGAGGACAGATCGCCTAGTCACGCCGGGAGTGCACGCCTGTGATGAGTGCAGCTTCATCTGTATATGTGTATATATATATATAACGATACAACCCGGCACTCAAAGGGACAGCGTCACCTATAAATAACTTGCTGGGGTGCCCTCCATGAGAAAATGAATCCCAATGTACACAAAGAAAAGAGGCGGCACTCCCAGCGTTTTTTAAAGTGCAAAAAAATCTTTAGTCATGAACGACGTTTCGGGGGGTCTCACCCCGTCATCAGGATAACATGTGCATGTTGCAAGAACAAACATTTATACTTACATGCCGCCCGTACCTCACCCGCCGCCGGCCGCAGTCCACGGACGCCCGCATCTCCTTCCGGGATCAGGACCCTGACGTCACCGGAAACAGTGAAGTCACGTGAATCTGCGCCGGGAGGTCTGGGGAAAACGAGCAGCATGCATTTACACATCACCATAGTAACAATATGTAAAAACATGTGAACACAAAAATAAGATGTGAGGAAAAAGCCCCACAATAAAAATCAGTGTAAAACAATATTATAGTGACAGTAAACATTAAAAAGCACAAAACGTGGACTAAACAACATGTATAAAAAAATCAATGATGCAGATACTTGATAATAACAGGTCCGGAACATAACAAACCTGTCTGTGTTTAGCCTATACTTTTACTAAACTTGAGTGTAATATCTCATGGTTAACCGATTACAATACATTATGTGTGCTGACTCTACTGCCATACTAGCCTTAGAGTCAGTAAATTTAAAAAATGACGAACTGGACTATGATGTTCCTATTCAAATACACTAGACAATTAACAAACTACAGCATGGAATCTGCCCATAGTTAAAGATATAAATTATAAGAATAATTAGAATAATTTAAATGAACGCAGACAAGCTTAAAGATTCATTCAGCCCCTTGGGGTTCATGGTGTCAAGGGTAAAAATCCACCATGCCTCCAATTGTAACAGCTTCTTACCCCGGTCACCTCCTCGCAATGACTTGGGCACCTGTGCAATCATTCTATATCTCAATGCCGCTAAGCTATGTCTGGCCTGCGCAAAATGCCTGGCCACAGCTTGATCGCTGGTGCCAGATAACAATGCTGCCCTAGTGGCCGTCCTGTGTTGGGCAATCCTTTCTTTGAATTGCCTTTCTGTCTTGCCCACGTAATGTAAACCACAGGGGCAAGACAGCAGGTAAACCACAAACTTTGAAGTACAGGACAAAGCTGGTTTAATGAAAAATACCTTCCCAGAAAATGGATGATTGAACCTATTGCCTGTAATCAATGCACTACAGGTCGTGCACCCCGTGCATTTGAAGCAACCTCCTTTTCTGGACAAAAAATGCTGTTTAGGTGGCCCCATCCCAGTGATGTCTGTACGGACTACCCGATCTTTGATGTTGGGGCCCCTAGTAAAGCTAGGCAAGAGACGTGAATTATGCAAGGATGGTAATTCAGGCTCTGAGTTAATGATGGGCCAAAGCTGTTTGGCCCTTTTGCATGTGTGTTTACTTTTACTGGTATAGCGATTAACCCAAGGGACTGACTGTGTTACTGCTGTTCTTGGTTCTTTTTGCTTCAGTAATGTGGGTCGATCAAATGACAAAGCCCTCGTTTTCGCCTGTGTAAGCAACTTCTGCGGATATCCTCGTTCAAGGAATTTAGAGGTCATTTTATCAATTTGAACCTCTATATCCTTAGCATCACTGGAAATCCGACAGGCTCTAATAAATTGGGAAAAAGGCAAACTGTCAATGGTCGCAGCAGGATGAAAACTGTTATGTTGTAAAAGAGTGTTCCGGTCTGTGGGCTTTACATACAGACTGGTCCGTAAATGTCCCTCACTGATGCTAATGTCCACATCTAAAAACTGTACCCTCTCAGTGCTGATATTAGCTGTCAACTTGGCTGGACAGGAAGACGCATTATGTGCTGATATAATTTCCTGTAACGACTCAATGCTGCCTGTCCAGAACAACAAAATATCATCTATATATCTAAAATATTTAAATACATAGCTATGAGTGTTAGGCACTGAAAAAAACAATTTATCTTCCACCACATGCATGAATGAATTAGCATATGAGGGGGCCACCCGGCTCCCCATCGCACATCCTGCTTGTTGCAGGAAAAAACTACCATCATATAAGAAAAAGTTGTGCCTTAATGTGAACTCCAGTAGCTTCATAAAGAAGCCTACTTCTGGTCCCTCATATAATGAATTGTCACAAATCAATTCATATACAGCCGCCAAACCCAAATCGTGAGGAATACAAGTATATAAACTTGTGACATCAATGCTTGCCATTATCATATCTGGAGGTAATTGGCCAATTTCCTCAAACTCTCTTAAAAGTGACGACGTATCTTTAAGGTGCGTTCTAGTGCCCTGGATAACTGGTTGCAGAAAAAAATCCAAAAAACTAGCTACAGGTTCACACAGCGACCCCCTGGCTGATATAATCGGTCTACCAGGAGGGCGCTGTGGATCCTTATGTAGCTTAGGGATAATATAAAAAAGCGGAACAACAGGAAATGCTATACATAAAAATGCCTTAGTATCAGAGTCTATAACACCATCCTGAAAACCATTCTGTACTATACCCAACAACTCTTTCTTAAATCTCTCCGTGGGATCTGCAGTCAGTTTACAGTACGTATTAACGTCATCCAACAGCCTAAGACATTCCTGCTTATAAAAGCTGAGGTCCATGACCACCACGGCTCCCCCCTTATCGGCTCCCCTTATGATAATGTCTTGATGTTTACTTAAATCATTCAAGGCAGACCTCTCATCCCTTGACAGATTATGATGAATATATGGGGCATTCGCAGGAGGTTCCTGGCTACAGGTGTCCAACAATCTGTGGAATGTCCGGACTGAAGGATTAAATGACTGTGGGTCAAACGTTGATGCAGGTTTAAATTTCTTGACAACCTGCATACCATCTATGCCATCTTCTTCACTCACATCAGTCGTTCCACTGAGACATTTATTTTTGTTTTTACTTTTGTCAAAGAACTCTCTGATTTTAAGTTTTCTATGAAACCTAAAATTGTCCACTTTCCACTGGAAGTCTTGATGAACATGTGTGGGAACAAAACTGAGACCCTTCGCCAACACCTGTGTCTCAGCTTCAGTCAGAGGGTGGCTAGATAAATTAAAAATTAGGTCCTTCGACCCCTCGGTGGCTTGCTTGCGCCTCTGCCTCTCCGCCTGCCTCCCCCTTCTCGTGCGTTTGTTCTGGACCCGGCCTTGTAGGCTCGGGTATCCACGCCTAAAGGGACATTTTTCGTAGCTTGTGCTTGGTCACTGTCGCTGGCTGAAGTGCTAGAGTAGGTGGTGGCTCTCTGGCCTCTGATTTTAGTAAAGTGCGTCGTGCCTCTTGGTGGTCTGTTGGTGGTGTTCAACCAATTGTAGACTCTGTGTTCTGCATAGTCCTGTTGGACTTTGATGAGTTTTTCTTTTTTGAATTTAAGGAGATCCTTCTGGTATGTGTCCAGCTGTTTTTGTAACTGATCGATCCAGTTCGTCTTATCATCTTGCCGCAGAGAGGTCAGATGCTCTTGCTCAAAACTTGTGATTTTCTCCTTCACAGTGTTTAGTTCCTTAGTGGATTCCTCAATAACAAGAAGTATGAGATCCATAGAACACTTGTTGAGGATCGCAATCCACTTGGAACAGAACAGAATGCTGTACCGTCCAATCGTCGGGATGTTGTGTAGTCTAAAACCCCTTGGGATCTGTTTATTCCTGTAGTATTCCGAGAGGGTCAGACCATGATATCTAAAGTCCATTTCCCGTTTTTTCAACTTGAACCACTCTCTATACAGGTCTTCATTTGAACCACTGGCCTGTAGATCAAACTGGGGTTCTGTCCGCAAGATGTCATTCGCTTCAGCATCTGAGAAGCTGAACGTGTCCGTGGTATCACATACGAGCATCTGGTTGATAAGTTCCGTTGCTGTAATGTCAGACCCAGTCATGCTGTCCACAAAAGTGCTCTAATGTGCCGTGCAGCAAAAAAGTGCAAGTGCTGTATAACGAGACCAGTGCTGGTTTAAAGTGCTAAGTGCAAAACACAGTGCTGCAGGTCCTGAAAAGTATAAATGCTGCTGATTTGCGGTGCCTTGGTAGCTAATCAGGTTCCGAGCACGGGCCACCTGTAGACATAAATAACGATACAACCCGGCACTCAAAGGGACAGCGTCACCTATAAATAACTTGCTGGGGTGCCCTCCATGAGAAAATGAATCCCAATGTACACAAAGAAAAGAGGCGGCACTCCCAGCGTTTTTTAAAGTGCAAAAAAATCTTTAGTCATGAACGACGTTTCGGGGGGTCTCACCCCGTTCACATGTGTTCACATGTTTTTACATATTGTTACTATGGTGATGTGTAAATGCATGCCGCTCGTTTTCCCCAGACCTCCCGGCGCAGATTCACTTGACTTCACTGTTTCCGGTGACGTCAGGGTCCTGAACCCGGAAGGAGATGCGGGCGTCCGTGGACTGCGGCCGGCGGCGGGTGAGGTACGGGCGGCATGTAAGTATAAATGTTTGTTCTTGCAACATGCACATGTTATCCTGATGACGGGGTGAGACCCCCCGAAACGTCGTTCATGACTAAAGATTTTTTTGCACTTTAAAAAACGCTGGGAGTGCCGCCTCTTTTCTTTGTGTACATTGGGATTCATTTTCTCATGGAGGGCACCCCAGCAAGTTATTTATAGGTGACGCTGTCCCTTTGAGTGCCGGGTTGTATCGTTATTTATGGCTACAGGTGGCCCGTGCTCGGAACCTGATTAGCTACCAAGGCACCGCAAATCAGCAGCATTTATACTTTTCAGGACCTGCAGCACTGTGTTTTGCACTTAGCACTTTAAACCAGCACTGGTCTCGTTATACAGCACTTGCACTTTTTTTCTGCACGGCACATTGAAGCACTTTTGTGGACAGCATGACTGGGTCTGACATTACAGCAACGGAACTTATCAACCAGATGCTCGTATGTGATACCACGGACACGTTCAGCTTCTCAGATGCTGAAGCGAATGACATCTTGCGGACAGAACCCCAGTTTGATCTACAGGCCAGTGGTTCAAATGAAGACCTGTATAGAGAGTGGTTCAAGTTGAAAAAACGGGAAATGGATTTTAGATATCATGGTCTGACCCTCTCGGAATACTACAGTAATAAACAGATCCCAAGGGGTTTTAGACTACACAACATCCCGACGATTGGACGGTACAGCATTCCGTTCTGTTCCAAGTGGATTGCGATCCTCAACAAGTGTTCTATGGATCTCATACTTCTTGTTATTGAGGAATCCACTAAGGAACTAAACACTGTGAAGGAGAAAATCACAAGTTTTGAGCAAGAGCATCTGACCTCTCTGCGGCAAGATGATAAGACGAACTGGATCGATCAGTTACAAAAACAGCTGGACACATACCAGAAGGATCTCCTTAAATTCAAAAAAGAAAAACTCATCAAAGTCCAACAGGACTATGCAGAACACAGAGTCTACAATTGGTTGAACACCACCAACAGACCACCAAGAGGCACGACGCACTTTACTAAAATCAGAGGCCAGAGAGCCACCACCTACTCTAGCACTTCAGCCAGCGACAGTGACCAAGCACAATCTCCGAAAAATGTCCCTTTAGGCGTGGATACCCGAGCCTACAAGGCCGGGTCCAGAACAAACGCACGAGAAGGGGGAGGCAGGCGGAGAGGCAGAGGCGCAAGCAAGCCACCGAGGGGTCGAAGGACCTAATTTTTAATTTATCTAGCCACCCTCTGACTGAAGCTAAGACACAGGTGTTGGCGAAGGGTCTCAGTTTTGTTCCCACACATGTTCATCAAGACTTCCAGTGGAAAGTGGACAATTTTAGGTTTCATAGAAAACTTAAAATCAGAGAGTTCTTTGACAAAAGTAAAAACAAAAATAAATGTCTCAGTGGAACGACTGATGTGAGTGAAGAAGATGGCATAGATGGTATGCAGGTTGTCAAGAAATTTAAACCTGCATCAACGTTTGACCCACAGTCATTCAATCCTTCTGTCCGGACATTCCACAGATTGTTGGACACCTGTAGCCAGGAACCCCCTGCGAATGCCCCATATATTCATCATAATCTGTCAAGGGATGAGAGGTCCGCCTTGAATGATTTAAGTAAACGTCAAGACATTATCATAAGGGGAGCTGATAAGGGGGGAGCCTTGGTGGTCATGGACCTCAGCTTTTATAAGCAGGAATGTCTTAGGCTGTTGGATGACGTTAATACGTACTGTAAACTGACTGCAGATCCCACGGAGAGATTTAAGAAAGAGTTGTTGGGTATAGTACAGAATGGTTTTCAGGATGGTGTTATAGACTCTGATACTAAGGCATTTTTATGTATAGCATTTCCTGTTGTTCCGCTTTTTTATATTATCCCTAAGCTACATAAGGATCCACAGCGCCCTCCTGGTAGACCGATTATATCAGCCAGGGGGTCGCTGTGTGAACCTGTAGCTAGTTTTTTGGATTTTTTTCTGCAACCAGTTATCCAGGGCACTAGAACGCACCTTAAAGATACGTCGTCACTTTTAAGAGAGTTTGAGGAAATTGGCCAATTACCTCCAGATATGATAATGGCAAGCATTGATGTCACAAGTTTATATACTTGTATTCCTCACGATTTGGGTTTGGCGGCTGTATATGAATTGATTTGTGACAATCCATTATATGAGGGACCAGAAGTAGGCTTCTTTATGAAGCTACTGGAGTTCACATTAAGGCACAACTTTTTCTTATATGATGGTAGTTTTTTCCTGCAACAAGCAGGATGTGCGATGGGGAGCCGGGTGGCCCCCTCATATGCTAATTCATTCATGCATGTGGTGGAAGATAAATTGTTTTTTTCAGTGCCTAACACTCATAGCTATGTATTTAAATATTTTAGATATATAGATGATATTTTGTTGTTCTGGACAGGCAGCATTGAGTCGTTACAGGAAATTATATCAGCACATAATGCGTCTTCCTGTCCAGCCAAGTTGACAGCTAATATCAGCACTGAGAGGGTACAGTTTTTAGATGTGGACATTAGCATCAGTGAGGGACATTTACGGACCAGTCTGTATGTAAAGCCCACAGACCGGAACACTCTTTTACAACATAACAGTTTTCATCCTGCTGCGACCATTGACAGTTTGCCTTTTTCCCAATTTATTAGAGCCTGTCGGATTTCCAGTGATGCTAAGGATAGAGAGGTTCAAATTGATAAAATGACCACTAAATTCCTTGAACGAGGATATCCGCAGAAGTTGCTTACACAGGCGAAAACGAGGGCTTTGTCATTTGATCGACCCACATTACTGAAGCAAAAAGAACCAAGAACAGCAGTAACACAGTCAGTCCCTTGGTTTAATCGCTATACCAGTAAAAGTAAACACACATGCAAAAGGGCCAAACAGCTTTGGCCCATCATTAACTCAGAGCCTGAATTACCATCCTTGCATAATTCACGTCTCTTGCCTAGCTTTACTAGGGGCCCCAACATCAAAGATCGGGTAGTCCGTACAGACATCACTGGGATGGGGCCACCTAAACAGCATTTTTTGTCCAGAAAAGGAGGTTGCTTCAAATGCACGGGGTGCACGACCTGTAGTGCATTGATTACAGGCAATAGGTTCAAGCATCCATTTTCTGGGAAGGTATTTTTCATTAAACCAGCTTTGTCCTGTACTTCAAAGTTTGTGGTTTACCTGCTGTCTTGCCCCTGTGGTTTACATTACGTGGGCAAGACAGAAAGGCAATTCAAAGAAAGGATTGCCCAACACAGGACGGCCATTAGGGCAGCATTGTTATCAGGCACCAGCGATCAAGCTGTGGCCAGGCATTTTGCGCAGGCCAGACATAGCTTAGCGGCATTGAGATATAGAATGATTGCACAGGTGCCCAAGTCATTGCGAGGAGGTGACCGGGGTAAGAAGCTGTTACAATTGGAGGCATGGTGGATTTTTACCCTTGACACCGTGAACCCCAAGGGGCTGAATGAATCTTTAAGCTTGTCTGCGTTAATTTAAATTATTCTAATTATTCTTATAATTTATATCTTTAACTATGGGCAGATTCCATGCTGTAGTTTGTTAATTGTCTAGTGTATTTGAATAGGAACATCCTAGTCCAGTTCGTCATTTTTTCAATTTACTGACTCTAAGGCTGGTATGGCAGTAGAGTCAGCACACATAATGTATTGTAATCGGTTAACCATGAGATATTACACTCAAGTTTAGTAAAAGTATAGGCTAAACACAGACAGGTTTGTTATGTTCCGGACCTGTTATTATCAAGTATCTGCATCATTGATTTTTTTATATATGTTGTTTAGTCCACGTTTTGTGCTTTTTAATGTTTACTGTCACTATAATATTGTTTTACACTGATTTTTATTGTGGGGCTTTTTCCTCACATCTTATTTTTGTGTTCACATGTTTTACATATTGTTACTATGGTGATGTGTAAATGCATGCTGCTCGTTTTCCCCAGACCTCCCGGCGCAGATTCACGTGACTTCACTGTTTCCGGTGACGTCAGGGTCCTGAACCCGGAAGGAGATGCGGGCGTCCGTGGACTGCGGCCGGCGGCGGGTGAGGTACGGGCAGCATGTAAGTATAAATGTTTGTTCTTGCAACATGCACATGTTATCCTGATGACGGGGTGAGACCCCCTGAAACGTCGTTCATGACTAATGATTTTTTTGCACTTTAAAAAACGCTGGGAGTTCCGCCTCTTTTCTTTGAGTATATATATATATATATATATATATATATACACTGCTCAAAAAAATAAAGAGAACACTAAAATAACACATCCTAGATCTGAATGAATGAAATATTCTTATTAAATACTTTGTTCTTTACATAGTTGAATGTGCTGACAACAAAATCACACAAAAATTATCAATGGAAATCAAATTTATTAACCCATGGAGGTCTGGATTTGGAGTCACACTCAAAATTAAAGTGGAAAAACACACTACAGGCTGATCCAACTTTGATGTAATGTCCTTTAAACAAGTCAAAATGATGCTCAGTAGTGTGTGTGGCCTCCACGTGCCTGTATGACCTCCCTACAACACCTGGGCATGCTCCTGATGAGATGGCGGATGGTCTCCTGAGGGATCTCCTCCCAGACCTGGACTAAAGCATCCGCCAACTCCTGGACAGTCTTTGGTGCAACGTGGTGTTGGTGGATGGAGCGAGACATGATGTCCCAGATGTGCTCAATTGGATTCAGGTCTGGGGAACGGGCGGGCTAGTCCATAGCATCAATGCCTTCGTCTTGCAGGAACTGCTGACACACTCCATCTACATGAGGTCTAGCATTGTCTTGCATTAGGAGGAACCCAGGGCCAACCGCACCAGCATATGGTCTCACAAGGGGTCTGAGGAACTCATCTCGGTACCTATTGGCAGTCAGGCTACCTCTGGCGAGCACATGGAGGGCTGTGTGGCCCCCCAAAGAAATGCCACCCCACACCATTACTGACCCACTGCCAAGCCGGTCATGCTGGAGGATGTTGCAGGCAGCAGAACGTTCTCCTTGGCATCTCCAGACTTTGTCATGTCTGTCACATGTGCTCAGTGAGAACCTGCTTTAATCTTTGAAGAGCACAGGGCACCAGTGGCGAATTTGCCAATCTTGGAATGCCAAACGTCCTGCACGGTGTTGGGCTGTAAGCACAACCCCCACCTGTGGACGTCGGGCCCTCATACCACCCTCATGGAGTCTGTTTCTGATCGTTTGAGTAGACACATGCACATTTGTGGCTTGCTGGAGGTCATTTTGCAGGGCTCTGGCAGTGCTCTTCCTGTTCCTCCTTGCACAAAGGCGGAGGTAGCGGTCCTGCTGCTGGGTTGTTGCCCTCCTACGGCCTCCTCCACGTCTCCTGATGTACTGGCCTGTCTCCTGGTAGCGCCTTCATGCTCTGGACACTACGCTGACAGATACAGCAAACCTTCTTTCCACAGCTCGCATTGATGTGCCATAGTGGATGAGCTGCACTACCTGAGCCACTTGTGTGGGTTGTAGGGAGGTCATACAGGCATGTGGAGGCCACACACACTACTGAGCCTCATTTTGACTTGTTTTAAGGACATTACATCAAAGTTGGATCAGCCTGTAGTGTGTTTTTCCACTTTAATTTTGAGGGTGACTCCAAATCCAGACCTCCATGGGTTAATAAATTTGATTTTCATTGATAATTTTAGTGTGATTTTGTTGTCAGCACATTCAACTATGTAAAGAACAAAGTATTTAATAAGAATATTTCATTCATTCAGATCTAGGATGTGTTATTTTAGTGTTCCCTTTATTTTTTTGAGCAGTGTATATATATATACATATATATATATATATATATATATATACACATATATATATCAGAGTGAGGACTGTGCAGAGGACACAAGCTCCAGTATTGCAGCTAATAAAAATAAAGGCTGTTCACACCAAGTCCGAACGGTTCTGTACGTTAGCTACAAGAGATCTGGAAATATTCTACACTGTTCATACTAATTATAGGATTTTAATACTGGGATAAGCTATATGGGTTTGTCCCATTTATTTTCACAATTAAGACATCGCTCTTACATATAAAAAAACACCCCTGAGGAAGTCTGTTAGACGAACCGCGTTGGGTGATTTAACCTTTGTGGGTTGGACGGGCTGTCATAGGAGCTCCTCCCTGGCTGGGGTAGACAGCAGTGCCATTAAGACATTATCCCACGAATGTTAATATTGATGTAAGAGTCATTCATTTTAAAAAGAAGAAGAGATTTTATTAATAATAAATTTCATGGAAGTTTTAATTAACGAGTCATGCTGTTATCTGGGTGAATCTGGTGAGAGGGTATTTTGCAGAATTATCCATCTTCTCGTGATCATATCCCAAATTGAAGGACTATCCTAAAGAGAAAAAAGTTAAAGAGACATTACTGCCTGTTGTGAGCGCTCTCCATACAACCATCTACATTGTTAACCGCCTGGTTCTCGACTGGCAGGAGGACCTATTTGGAGAATAGCAGCTGACCTTCCCCAAGGACATTTTGGGTCTAAGGCGAATCATTATAGCGCAATTTGGTTATATATATAATTCTTTGTTGATATATATATATATATATATATATATATATACACTGCTCAAAAAAATAAAGGGAACACTAAAATAACACATCCTAGATCTGAATGAATGAAATATTCTTATTAAATGCTTTGTTCTTTACATAGTTGAATGTGCTGACAACAAAATCACACAAAAAATTATCAATGGAAATCAAATGTATTAACCCATGGAGGTCTGGATTTGGAGTCACACTCAAAATTAAAGTGGAAAAACACACTACAAG
Source organism: Pseudophryne corroboree (assembly GCF_028390025.1). Taxonomy (NCBI): domain Eukaryota; kingdom Metazoa; phylum Chordata; class Amphibia; order Anura; family Myobatrachidae; genus Pseudophryne; species Pseudophryne corroboree. The sequence continues at coordinate 826,132,166 of NC_086445.1, read as the reverse complement.
CTGATCCAACTTTGATGTAATGTCCTTAAAACAAGTCAAAATGATGCTCAGTAGTGTGTGTGGCCTCCACGTGCCTGTATGACCTCCCTACAACACCTGGGCATGCTCCTGATGAGCTGGCTGATGGTCTCCTGAGGGATCTCCTCCCAGACCTGGACTAAAGCATCCGCCAACTCCTGGACAGTCTTTGGTGCAACGTGGCGTTGGTGGATGGAGCGAGACATGATGTCCCAGATGTGCTCAATTGGATTCAGGTCTGGGGAACGGGCGGGCCAGTCCATAGCATCAATGACTTCATCTTGCAGGAACTGCTGACACACTCCAGCCACATGAGGTCTAGCATTGTCTTGCATTAGGAGGAACCCAGGGCCAACCGCACCAGCATATGGTCTCACAAGGGGTCTGAGGATCTCGGTACCTAATGACAGTCAGGCTACCTCTGGCAAGCACATGGAGGGCTGTGCAGCTCCCAAAAGAAATGCCACCCCACACCATTACTGACCCACTGCCAAACCGGTCATGCTGGAGGATGTTGCAGGCAGCAGAACATTCTCCTTGGCGTCTCCAGACTTTGTCACGTCTGTCACATGTGCTCAGTAAGAACCTGCTTTCATCTGTGAAGAGCACAGGGCGCCAGTGGCGAATTTGCCAATCTTGGTGTTCTCTGGCAAATGCCAAATGTCCTGCATGGTGTTGGGCTGTAAGCACAACCCCCACCTGTGGATGTCGGGCCCTCATACCACCCTCATGGAGTCTGTTTCTGATCATTTGAGTAGACACATGCACATTTGTGGCTTGATGGAGGTCATTTTTCAGGGCTCTGGCAGTGCTCCTCCTGTTCCTCCTTGCACAAAGGCTGAGGTAGCGGTCCTGCTGCTGGGTAGTTGCCCTCCTACAATCTCCTCCACATCTCCTGATGTACTGGCCTGTCTCCTGGTAGCGCCTCCATGCTCTGGACACTACGCTGACAGACACAGCAAACCTTCTTGCCACAGCTCGCATTGATGTGCCATCCTGGATGATACCTGAGCCATTTGTGTGGGTTGTAGACTCCGTCTCATGCTACCACTAGAGTGAAAGCACTGCCAGCTTTCAAAAGTGACCAAAACATCAGCCAGAAAGCATAGGAGCTGAGAAGTGGTCTGTGGTCACCACCTGCAGAACAACTCCTTTATTGGGGGTGTATTGCTAATTGCCTGTAATTTCCACCTGTTGTCTATTCCATTTGCACAACAGCATGTGAAATTGATTGTCAATCAGTGTTGCTTCCTAAGTGGACAGTTTGATTTCACAGAAGTGTGATTGACTTGGAGTTACATTGTGTTGTTTTTAAGTGTTCCCTTTATTTTTTTGAGCAGTGTATATATATAAAAGAAATTTGTGTTAACCCCTGTGTTTTGGATTTTGATTCTAATTCAATGTCGTTGTTTCATTTTTCCAAAACTGCTCTCATGTGTTTTGGTTTTAGACATGTTATTTTTTTCATGAGTCCGAAATACTGCAAAAAAAATCAGGCAATATGGACCTGAATTTGTTCAAACAGTATTATTAAACTCAGTAACATTCATTTCTAGTCAATTCCAGACCAAATCACAGTTCACAATATTGTTTTTACTAATATTGGCCAAAGGCTTACTAAGCGACAGAGTAGTTGCCCAAACACATGGCAATGTATAGCACATCTATGAAACATTGCCACACATCAGTGGCAAAAAAGAAAAGTGGTGCAAGATGAAATTGTCAATGGGCATCATCCTTGTGTTTGATATTAAAAATCATATGTGCAATTTAAAAAAAAAAAAGCTCTTCAGTGACAGAGACTGCCACTTTCGTGGCTAAAGTATTTGGTTTGTGTGCCCACAAAACAATTTTTTGGGAGGGCTTTTTCCATCCATTAATGAGAATGTTTAGTGATAAAGGTGTTAATTATAAATTATTATAATCGTGTAAAATAAATATTGTGAACTTGCAGCAAAGGACATTACATGGAGGAGGTGGCTAGATGGTAAACGTCCCTACCTCTACTTACTGTGGTCTCACCAATTGAGCAGATGCCTTCACAAATGTCAAGATTTGCGTAAAAATAATCCCACACCCTAGAGGATGCTTTTTGGTGTTATGCCCAGGCATCACAATGGCTTTCTTTTTTTAAATGCAGCCACTAGTTTGTGTAAGTGGTTCACTTAAACAAACTACATTATCAGCATTCTGATCATCCTCATTAGCATCAGATAGTACACAAATATCTCCTCATTCTTTCCCACTCCACATTAGCATCCTCAATTTCTATTATTTCATCATCACCATCTTTACTTGTACTGCTCATCTGTACATGTGCAGATGGAGCAGAAATGGTGGAAGGAGGCAAATGAGACTTCCCTATGAGTACACTATAAGAAATTTCAGACTCACACATGGCTAATGTGGACATCCCTAGATTCTCCTCAGGGATTTGTGAACACTAAGTTTGTTCGTCAGCCTTACATATAAATTTACTAAAGCTTCTAAAAATAAAAAGTGCCCTGAGCTACCAATCAGATTCTTTCTATCATTTCTCTATTTCATCATAGAAAATGATAGACAGAATCTGATTGGTCACTATGGGCAATATCACCACTGTTTAATTTTAGAAGTTAGAGTAAATATACTTAGGGTTCTTTTTTTTAGAAACTAATTTGTTTGTTTTTAATATGACACATCTACCACTTTTTAACATTGTGAAAGATTTTTATTTCAGGTGCCCTTTCCTAAACTTTCTGCCTCAAAAGAAAGAATGGATTCTAATGTGGAACTAGTGATTTTTACCTCAGATGATTCACGATAAATAGTTCACAATGAGAAGATAACCAGTCTCTTACATTCTGAAAAAGAGCATCTCCAATTAGTCCCAAGATCTACTAGAGAGTTTATATCCCTTTTTGTCCATACAAGCTTAAAAATGCAGGTCTTTCTGGAGATACTGTTTGTCAGCTCTACACTACTCCTTGTTACCTTATGACTTAAAATAAAGGGAAGATCATAGTGCAACACCGTATAACAAAGGAAAAATTCACACAGAACACTCACATTTAGGATGTTGATAAATGCATATAACATCCATACAGAGTGTATATCCCATTTTTGTCCATTCAAGCTTCAAAATTCTGGTCTTTTTAGAGATACTTTTTGGCAGCTCCACACTACTCCTTTTTGCTCAAACATTAATAAATAAAGAGTGGTGCAACACCGTATTACATAATGAAGAAAAAAAATTTATTCACACAGAACACTCATATTTAGGATATTAATAAAAAACATAAAATAACCACATAGAGTGGTATCTTCAAGGACACAGCTTCAAAGTACAATAGTGTCTACTCATCCAAACCATAAGACTCACAGTGGTCCCATACATTGACAGTGATGTAAGGTAAACAGAAGTACTGGTCCAGAAGTTAGTCCATCAGAGGGTCTCTTATCTAACAATTGACATGTTTCGGACTCACAGGCCCATTCTCAAAAGTAAATGATGAGTGTCCATAATCATATATAAATACCCCTAGCAGTAAACTAAACACTACCCCCAAGGTCAGCCACCTCCTCCTCTGTTTTCCCACATTTTTACCAGCCGGAAGAGCATCAGGGCAAATCCGGAAGTGGACTTCCTCAATGTGCATTCCACCATGCATTCCAACGCAATATATGCATTCCAGCCATAGATTTCAATGAAAAACTATTAGTACTAATAATATAACATCCAACTTGTCTGCTGTAATTGATTAATATTTACAACCAGTCATAAGTAACACCAAAGCATTTTTTGAAAGATAAAAAACCCACTTTTAAAATTACAGGATGTAAAATGGGATAATGAATGCTTTTTGGTAAATGTTGATGTCCGCACCCTTTACACCATAATAGAGTCTGAGAGAGTACTACAAGCCAGCTCCTTCTTTTAAGCTCAAATAGATTATTTGGCAGACTTGAAAGATTTTATTCTGGATGTAATTAAATTCATCCTTTAAAAAATTATTTCTTTATTAATGGGATTTTTTGCTTACAACAAGTAGGAACGTGCTATGGGTACCAGATTTGCCCCCAGTTATGCCAATCTTTTTATGGCTTATTGGGAGTTGCAGGAGATTTGGCATGATGAAAATTTTGGGGTGGGTCTGGTGTCCTGGCATAGGTATATACACAATGTTCTTTTTATTTGGAAGGGTAAATGAAGATGTTCTTTTTTTTTGTCAGGAACTTAATTGTAATGATTTTAATATATCTTTATCTTTCATTTTTAGTAAATCTTGTTAAAATTTCTTCTGCATTGTACTGTATATTGTTTTACTAAACTTGCTGCAACCTGTACCACCTTTAATAGATGTTGTAGTGCTATCATGACTTTCAGCAGCCACAACACTAGTACTTGGCTGCTGCTCCTGGTCTTCTATAAACATATCATAATCCATATCGACTCCTTTATTTATTTACACAATGGCACAGCAACTGCTGAGCTCTATTGAACACACACATTGTACAAAATAAACAGCTTTTTTATTTTTCACAAATAACTCACACTGCAATATATGCTTTACACTGTGCTTATATTTATGATTGTAGTGCGGCACAACACTTAATGAGCTTTATTGAACAACTGAGTTGTACACAAAATTAATGTTTATTTTCACAAATGACAGCTCACACTGTAGAGGCACAGTGCTTATATTTATGAATGCAGTACAGCACCTATAGTATTGAGCTTTAGTAAACACACATGTTGTACAAAAAAATAATGATACAGCAATGGTGTGCACCAATAATGGGTTACAACTGTACTGCAGGCAGCAAAAATATAACACCAATTTGCACTGTGCACTAATGGTTAATGATAACCGTCTATGTATTGGGACCTCTGGGCTGTGCACCAAAGTTCTGCAGTTAAGTTACAGCACCAGTGTGATACACTAAGCCAAAAAGCAGTTATTATTAAGTAATAGTAGATGAGATGTTCTTTACTGGACTATTTAAAAAAAATGTGTTTTGCTATCTGCCTATATCATTTACCTAGCTTGGCCAGTACTATTAACTAGGGACATGTTGGTGCCTGTTAAAAAGTGTCCTGACTTTCCCTAGTAGTAATAACTAGGGACATATGGGTACCTATCAAACAGTGTCCTGACTCCCCAGTAATAATATCCAGGGACATGAGTGTGCCCATCAAATAGTGTCTTGAGTCTCATGTAGGTGACCAGTAAAGAGTGCCTGACTCTCTCCTCCAGTGGTCCTGTGACAAATGGTGTTTGAATCACACAGGTGGGACTTGTATCAAATCCAAAACTAGCAAGATCCGATGTCGTGATAATAACATACTAACATAGTATCTGAGGTTGAAAAAAGACATTTGTCCATCAAGTTCTACCTATTTTTGTTCTCCTATGCATGATGATTAGTTTAAAAATTTTGACTGATGCTGCATTTTATCCCTTTTTGTAGTAACTATAATGCGTGACTATGCCCCATAACCCTGTATATCCTTATCCACTAGGAATTTATCTAACCCATTCTTAAAGGTGTTGACAGATTCCGCCATTACAACTTCCTCAGGCAGGGAATTCCAAACACGTATTTTCGTTACAGTGAAAAAGCCTTTACGACGTATTGTGCGGAATCTCCTCTCCTTTAACCTGAGCGAGTGTCCACGAGTCCTGTGTGTTGATCTGGCCAAAAACAGGTCCTGCACAAGCTCTGTGTATTGTCCCCTTATATATTTGTTAGTGTTGATCATATCCCCTCTTAGTCTCCTCTTTTCCAATGTAAACATGCCTAGTCTTTCAAGCCTTTCCTTGATTTGGAATCCAAGCCAGGCAGGAAAACCTGAGCAGGGGCTTGGTTTTTCTTGGATCTCGGAATGTCTAGGTAGGCTTAGTTCTCTGAGTACCAAGCCTGCTCATCATATATATATATATATATATATATATATATACAGTATATTTCAACCTATTGCCCCAGCACTCCTGGTCTCTATGGAGAGTAACTGGCTCCGGTGCTCTCCTTGTAGGTGCAGGCCTACAATAACATAAAGTACAGAATGCATGGGGGCACTCAGAGACTGCAGAAACTGTGAAAAAAGACCCCTCAGGGTGTGTTCATTAAGTGACATCTGAGGAAAGGGATACGTCCCCAAAACGTGACTTAATAAACACACCCTGTGGGGTCTTTTTTTACAGTTTCTCCAATCTCTGAGTGCCGCCTGCATTCTGGACTATATATATATATATATATATATATATATATATATAGTGTAATTGTTAGAAGTGCACTCACCAGTCCAATATAGAGTCAACAAGATTTATTATATCAATGTGGACATAATCATCATTCTGATGTTTCGGTCCCCCTTTTGTAAAGGTTCAGGTGCTATACACAAACTGCCTCCATATATACCCCCTCACCACATAAAACATGCAGCAATCTCAAAAACATGGTATATATAAAGCCACACTGACATCAGACAGACATAGACAAACATTAACTCATATACCAGGCACATTTCCAGTTCTTACCTAAAGCTCCACAATCTTACTACATTCAAGAGCACCTGTTGTGTCATACTCTAGTGTGTGCGTGCGTCCCGCTGATGGAACGCACGTGACAGGATGTGGTCCGGGCGGCCAGGGGAATGGAATGCACACATGTTTCCTCCCGGTTACCCACAGCTCCCACACACAGACTGAGCCAATGGAGAAGGCAGACACTGTGTTCCCACAGTAAACGCCTCCCACTGCAACAAAGCACCATAAGTTAATAGCCCACATACATACAAGATGTATTACTAATCCATCTCTACCATGTTGCCAGGCAACATCGCTCCACAAATATACTGTATATAGAGATAAAAATAAGTGTTATTAAACACTGCATTTAATAATTGGAGTATTCTGTCAATCAGCATATATCGTAATGATGATAATTGATGCTGGTGTTGGACAAAATGTCTTGACACAGGTTTTTCGGAACTACCAGATTTCAATGCCAGACATATATTGGACCGGTGGTTAGATATCCTCTCTGGGAATGATGTTGTTGTTTTGCCCACATACACCAGTGAGCAAGGGCATAATAGAATATATACCACAAAGTATATATTCTACAGCCGGTGTCAGATTTGTATCCTTTTACCACCATGTGGATGGGGGAAGGTGTTACCTGTCATCATACTTCTGCAGGTAATACAATTCAGACATCTATAGCATCCCAACTTTGCAGAGGGTAACCAACTCTCCTTCTCTTTATCTACAGACATATCAGGGCGCATAAGTATATCACGAAGGTTCAAACCCCTTCTATAAGCAATAAGCATTTTTTTTAGGGAGCGACTTCTTAAGGACATTGTCAGTTGCCACAATATCCCAATTTTTATTAATAGCGGATCTTGTTGCATGGCGTCCCGTATCAAATGTAGTGAGGAAAACAAACCGCTCGCTATCTTTCACACCACCAATTCGTCTATCCAGACTATCATTATACCGACTCTTAGCTTTCTGAAAGCAATGCTCAATAATATCAGGGTGATATCCTCGTTCAAAAAATCTGTGTTGCATTTCCAACAGTTGAGCTTTCATTATTTCGTCATCTGAATTGTTCCTCATCACTAGGACGTTTTTGGATGATAACTGTTATATTGTAGGAGTGTATTTCGATCAGTGGACTTCCTATACAGCTAATGCCCCTACCCCCCATTGGTGGCGAACACAGTCAAATCAAGAAAATTAATTTGTTTACAGTCACATTCCATCGTGAAGCGAATGGGTGTATCCAATATGTTCAAACTTGCTACCATATTCTCTACTGAGGCCCTGTCTCCTGACCACAGAAGGAATACATCTATGTAGCATTTATGACCGATACTACCCCCAAACCTCGGGAATATGTAATTCTGTTCATATTTGTCCATATATAGATTAGCGTATGCCGGGGCTATATTACTCCACATAGTGGTCCCAGAGGTCTGTTGGTAGTATCGGTCATTACATACAAGAGTCATCTCCAATAGTTCCAGCAAAAAATCTATGGGTGGTCGTTGTTGATGGTTTATCAGGAGAGCTTTCCTAATGGCTGCAATGCCAGCCTCATTCGGTATCACCGTATACAGTGAAGACACATCCATAGTTACAAGTAGATGTGTCTCCACATCAATATCAAGAGACCTAAGGTCCTTAATTAATTCACCTGTATCTTTAATGTAACTTTGTATAGTTTTTACACATGGTTGTAGATAAGTATCCAAATAGCGTGCTACCGGCTGAAACAACGACCCCCTGGCCGATATAATCGGCCAGCCAGGTGGGTTTTTCACACATTTATGCACTTTAGGCAATGTGTATAATATTGGACATATTGGAAAATCCGTATGCATAGAGGAGGAAATTGTTTCAGAAATTAAACCCCCGGTATACGCTATATCTACAACATTATCCAATCCCTTAAAGAGAGGAGTTGGATCCATATCAAGCTTCCTATAGGTCTGGGTATCGGCTAGTTGGCGTAATATCTCATTATTGTAGGCAATAGTATCCTGTATCATCACTGCACCTCCCTTATGCGCTGGTCGGATAGTAATCGATGAATTCTCTTTAAGCTGTTTCAAAACAGCTTTCTCTGCATTACTTAAATTAGATCTACCTGTCCCTCTTCCATGTGTGGAATCAATAACTGTATGATCCATCATCTGTGTGAATGTCTTAATATTGATATTGTTAGAGAAAGGGTCATATGTGCTTTTCTTTTTAAATGCAAAATCAGTAGTATCAGCATTAACACGTGTACCATCAGAAAATTTCTCTTTTAATCTTAATTTGCGTGAAAGATTGTAAATGTCAATCTTCCACCGCAAAGAGTCAAATTTAACAGTGGGCACAAAAGACAATCCACGTGCCAATACTTTCTCCTGATCTGCACTAAGTATCACTGATTAAATATTTATTATTTTGTCCGCGGGTTCTTCTGTGGTTTCTTTGTATTTTTTGTGGGAGCGCCTCCTCGGGCGGGGCCTCCTCCGTCTCTCTGTGGTGGGTCTAACTGGGATCGCGTAGTAACGCGAGAAAAAGGCTGACGTTGGCCTATCTGTGAATCAGAGTATTCTCTATCAGAAGATGAGGCTGTTGAATACTGCTCAAACTGGTATGGACCACATCTAGATTCTCTTATTCTACGTGTGGGTATATCATTCCCCACCAGCCAACCAGAAACTCTGTGGTCACGGTAATCTCTTTCAACTTTAGCCTTTTGTTTCTTTTGAAATTCACAAGGTCAGTTTTATATTTAACAATCTGAGCATTTAATTTCAAGAGCCAATCCTCAGTTTTATCAGCCATCAGTATCTGTTCCAAATTATCACGGACCGAGCCTAGATAATTTCTCACATTTTTATACTCAGTACCCACCTCTTCTATCACCAGTAATAGCAGATTGAGTGAGCATTTGTTAAGAATCCCACACCATTGGCTGCAAAACACTGGGTTATTGCAGCCGATGGTGGGGATATTCCTCACACGAAATCCCCTTGGGATCTGTTTCTTTTGGAAATAATCCGAGAGAAACTGCCCATGTAATAACAAATCAATTTCTCTTTTGTTTAAATTCAATATCTTATGGTAGACATCAATTGCCTTCTCTCCTGGAATAGTGTTAAAGTCAGTTAATCCAAAGAGTAAACGTCCTGCCTCATCATCGGTGTATGATACCTGTCCATACTCCGCATTAGATAGCAGCTCTGGGGTAACTAAGCTTTCCATTTCTATAACACCAAGCCAATAATCTCATATAACACTGTGCAAACTCCCTATTAATCACTATGACTGTGTTGGCCACCAATATATAGGGAACATTTTTATTCTTTATTTTTTAGTCTTATATTTTTTGATTTGTTTTATACTTTTAAGGATTGTAGGGCGATCAGTGGCGCTGTACAGCAATGTGTCCATAAATATTCTGTAGATTGGCTATGGGTATTGATGGAGCTGGGCTCATTAGCTCCGTCTGGTCACTAAAGAAATATCCTTCAAGTATCAAGTCACCTCTTTGCAGCAAAGGCCAACGCGTTGGGAGAACACTTAAATGAAACAACCACACAGAATATGTCTCACAAGTCTTCTGGATTTATTTTGGTCTGTTAGCATTTTTATACACACATTTCACATTCAGCCATAGTTGGCCAGCCCACATCTCTTCCCCAAAAGGAGGGGTTACAGTCTAAACATTGGTTCAACGTAAGCTACGTCCCTTCCATTTTGTAACATTCAATACATAATTTCCAGTAAATGTATAGCATAATAACGTTATACATTCTTAGCTCCTCTATGCCCTGCCAACATCCTTTCACATCCGCCTATCTATTGTTCTCAATTTCCTCTGAGAACTACATTTAGATGCATTTCTGTTTCTCATGAGAGAACAGGACGCTAGCTACTTCCCTTTCAAACAATGGTGTGCGTGACTAACTTATAGTTCCAATATTCTATATATCAGTCTGAAATATGTCCAAACCTTGCTTAAACACAGCTTTTTATATATAAAGCATTTGATTATTATAACCAAATATAATGGCTAATTATCAACTCTATCATTTTCCCTCCTTTTTTATAATAAACAAATATTACAACCTTATCTGGCATTTTCCTAACAAGTCTATGCAATAACAGTCTACTCTAATGATACAGTGGCTACCCATCTCCCTATAGGTAGGAAGCTACACCCTATCTGTAACAGGGTTGATGTCTTTCTCTTGGTCTTGGTTGGTAGACCGTTGGCTCATATCCATTAGAGCAGACTGTTGTTGGACTTTCTTTGCCAGACTCTTCTGCAATGTCTTATATCTGGAGGATTCAAAGGCTTTCCTTATTCGTTTCTGACAGACTGAAAAACAACAAAGCAGTATCTTAAAACACAGATATAATATCATTGCAATTCCAATAGCTTTTAGAAGGAACATTAGTATTCCTACAATCCATCCTTTAATTCCACTAAACCATGAAACTAGATTTAGCCATGATAACCAACCCCATTCACCCTCTAGAGTGTCAGGGATGTTATGTTTACTGGCATATGTCAGTTTTGCATCTTCTATCTCTTGTACATGTTTTTCCACTATTTCTTGAGCATTGTCTGTTTCATTGGTAATAAAAGTACAACACAACTTTCCTGTCTGTGTATACAAGGTCATACAATAGCCTCCTGTCTGTGCTGTTAAGTAATCGATCAGAAACCTGTGTTGTAACTGTATCATGGGCCTCCTTTATATACTTGGCAATACGCGTACCAGGATCTGTAATGTCTTTGGTCAAATAAGCACAGCAGTGAACTCAAAGTGCTATTTCCGGAAATCAACAATATCCTCCAATTTGTGGTATTAGAGAATGTAGAACAATGTGGTAGTATAATAGTTCATGTCCAATGTCCTGGAATCATCATAAATATCCACTGTCCTGGAATATCCTATCATAAAGTTCAATCATGTTATCAATAACTTTTAAATGAAATAAAACGTCAACTCCCAGTTGATTAATCATACGACTTCATTAGCCATAGGAGAACTTATTATCCACCTTTACCAATTCGAGGTTTTATTGATGCTCTGGTGGCAGGAACATGTTTCCTGATTACTGAGTCAATTACTCTTTTTAGGAATAGTTCATCCTGCAAGAAAACTTTTCTTAAGTTATTATGTGTTTTTGTATAAAATTGCTAAATTAATCTTCTTAAATAACAAACATCTTCAGAATTAATAGGTAACCAATTGTATATCATATCCTAAGGACATAGTGACAACTAACATTCTCTGTTATGTATGATATCTCTTTTAACCTTTAAATCTACTCCTGGTAAAATACATTTACTAAATCATAAACTTTAATGAACATCCTATGTGACCATTACTTTTTATATACCTAGCTCATTATATCTAGCACATCTAGAAACATTAGGTTTGTGTATTGTAACAATCCTTTCACATTCCCTTTAAATCAACCTTTTCTATCTACATAAGTTCATTTTTCCTGTATTATTGACCTATTTTATTTCCATTAACTGAAATACACCCGATATGTGTAGCTGATATTATCACCAGTGGTTCTTTCTTGAGATACTGTTGTATCTTATACACATGTAGCTGTTTCACTATTATCACAACTCTATAAAGTCTTGGTAATCACATCAAATGTAACTTACATAGAGAACTTTGGTCTGTTACTATACAATGCTGATGTCTTTGTATACATATCTAACAATTATAATAATAATTAGCAATACAATTTATATAGCAGCAGCACCCAAAATCTTTCCAATAATTAATGGTATTGCTGGACTGGATACTCCTTGGAATAATATAAATTATTAAATTATCCATGCATTAATCTATACATCTATCTTCAAGTGGAGTATAATACTCACAACCACGGTTTTCAAAGGGTGTTCGTTACACCAGTTATAAATCCCTCTGGATTTCCTGTTTAGAAAAGAGGAAGGAATGGTCTTATTGAAATAATTCCCATCCACAATAATGGATGAGTACTTATACCTACACCACACGTCTGCTTGCTCTCTCTTCAAATAAAAAGAAAACAAGTCCTAATGCTGTTATAGATAACATTGCTCCTGTATACTTTCAGAAATGTTAAAAGTTCTGTAGGATATTAGCTTATAAGCACATAGTCTATTATCAATGATCATAATCATCTCCATCTTGATTGAAGGGTTCATTCAAATACAACTCTGTGGTAGTAACAGTAGTAACGGTCTCTGTATCTCCATACAATTGTTTTATTTATTTATTTTAGTCTTAGGTTCCTTTAAGCTCTGGTCTCTGACCTTCTCATTTCATTGCAAGCTCATGGATCTAGATGTCCTTCTTCTGCAGCCTTTGCAACGGCTGTATCAGCAGTCAGCGGTACTTGCCAAGGACCATCCTATGCAATCTGTAATGGAACCGAAACATAAGCAACTTCTCACCATAACTCTCAGTGATTTGTCCTGTGCCGGACTGTGTGTTTTAGTGTTGGTTAAATATCTTTCCAAGGTTCTTGCAGCTTTTGATATTCTTGTAACTGTTTAAATAATTTGTGTGACACATTTGAATCGTCAAATCATTTTGTAGTTTTGAATCAGTCTCTGGATAATATATCTTTGCTGGATTCCAAAAAACAAACAAAAAAAAAACAACAACAACAAAATAGATTTATATAGAAGAGAGGCTGAGCAGAGGCTTGGGTGTAATTCTACCACTATTGAACCAATGATTGGACCATGCCATGATTCAAATTCTGCCTTTCCTGTCTCTTTTGTAGATTAATAATGCTTAATTCTTTAAACCTTCCCTGTCAAATTATGACCCTTTTTTTTTTATTCTCAACATTACACATATTAATTGAAAAATATTTTCCACACTCCAATAAACTCTATCAGTAAAGAAACTTTACTTTCTTTGAAACAATAGATCACACATCTGGCCTTATTATTCATTTCTCAAATAACCCCTTAACACTTGTTACACATACTATAGTTCCTTTTTAGCATTAAACTATGTTGTATTAAAACAATGTTGTTTTTAATCAACCCAAACATCTGCGGTAAACATGCTATAGCTTTCTTTATCACCATCACGATCCCTCTCATTATCACATAATTTGTTATTTTGGTCCCATGCCAAAACACAATGTATACTTCTCCATTAAACTTCATCCTACCATAGAAAGCTTGTGAATCTATTTCATGCTAGTTACCCTTAGATTTGCATAACTCATGACATTTCCCCTTAATAAAAGTTGGCGGCAGCACTTTATTATTACTACTACTAATTCACTAATTAACACACTAATTTCAGTTAACACACTGTAATTCACCATCCCATTATTCCCTATGGATGTTAGAGAAATAATTTTCCTGTTACTGTCAGTTTTTTTTTTCTAAATGCAATTTATAAATGCAATGTAATAATTGTAATTGTCTTACTCATCCACATTATATTCCGTATACTCCCCACTTTTGGGGGTGAGGAAGACAAGTATGCAGCTGTATCAAAGTTGTATACTGTCAGAGGTAAGATGTACACATCATACAAAATCTACTGCTTAACCACAGTTCTAAATGTATATATATATATATATATATATATATATATATATTTTTTTTTTATACATAAGTTGATGGTTTGGCTCTGACTGTGTATCCATAATGTCCTATTTATGATAAAGTGTAATATTTGTATTACCTTCTATACTTTCTTTGGATATGAACTTGAATGCATGCACATATCATTTACCCCCAAAAAATTACTGTATTCAGAGATTTATCATCTAATCATACATGTGTATCTCTTAATAAATGTATACCAAGGCTCCACCCTCTGAGGGTTTTAACTGTCTTTGGCCTACTGCCAAATAATGACCTAGGTAGTTAACTATGTCAGCACACCGTCGAATTTTGTCTTGCGACACCTTGTGTCCTGTTCTGCAAGAAAACACAACTGTTTAGTATCTGACACCAACACCTCAAATAATTTATAGCACAAAGGTATATCATCCACATACTGGTTACACCATCTCTAAGGACCAGTGTACCTTCTGGGTTCTCTACAAAACTTAAAGCATTTAAATAACGTTTTTCAGGTGCAATTTGTTCTGCATGCATTGGTATTAGTGAGGGATATAAGGCTCCTGTAACAGCAGGTGTCTTTTGTTCTGCTTGTACTGGTACTAGTGAGGGATATAAGGCTCCTGTAACAGCAGGTGTCTCTTGTTCTGCTTGTACTGGTACTACTGAGGGAGCTGACCTCCCTGCTACACCTTCAGTGGGTATACCACTGTTAACTGTATTATGTATTATTGGAGCATAGGGTGGTGGCATTACATTAGACAGATAATCTTCCCTTCTCATTGTTTTTTCATCTTCAACTTCCTGTGAAACAGTTTGCCATATATTTACAGTGTCCAGATAACCCTTTCTCTGTAACCAGTGACCATCTGTGACTTGAAATCTTTTCCAAGCCTGTGGGTCTAATATTCCGTCTTTTGGAAAATTGGCCCTTTTAAGAATGGCATCAATGTGTTTGATGCTTTTCTCCCCTTCTTTCATCACAACAATCCTATAGGTGAACGCGTTTCCATCTTTCTCCCTTTCCCTCCCATTGGGGTAATTAAGCCCTATGGGTGTGGCCGTATCCACTTGCGGCGAAGAGGGATATGTCTAGTTGTGCGAGAAGTTAACTATGTATCACTGGCTTAGGCTTTGTCTGGACACACTTTTATCTCCTTTTTTCTGTTTCTTCTGAAGATTAATTTAACTTGTCTGACGGTAATATATCATATTTACAATACATGCAATCTAAACACCATATTCAATCTTCTAACATTTCTGAAAACTTGTTGGACACACTGCTGGTATTTTTAAAATGATCAGTAGGTTAATCAGCTAAGCATAAAGGATATGGTTCATTTCTATGCACTGATAACAATTGAGCATTTAAATTACATCCCACAATAATCACAATTCTGTAAAAACACCTTTCTCATGCTGAGATACTTATCTATGTTGCAAAAAATTCACTGGTTAGTTTTGCATAAAGTTTCAACCAAGGTATTCCTTTGTACCATAACACAGCACTGGTTGCTCTGCGGTCGCATGCGCTAATAAAGCATTTGACAAACAAATTTGAAACAAACTTTCAACCACAATATACTTATACAACATATAACACTGAGTTGATCAATTGTAAAGGCCAGGTTTGGGGTTTTTTTTATACTTAAAACAGACAGTTTAACAGACAGATACGTGACACAGACAAGACAGTAAGCTGTTCATTGAGGCGGCAACCGTTGGTCGGCGATACCCCAAATTCCAGCTAAAACAAACAGTACCCGTAAAGGCTGAACCAACATTCATACACATATACAACACATAAACATATAAACAACAACAAGCAATACGCCTTATCTGCTTTTAAGCTGCAACAAGCAATACGCCTTATCTGCTTTAAGCTGCAACAAGCAATACAATATAATTCAGTTAGTCTAGGGGATGTGTGACAAGATAATCGGGTTCTATGATGACGGTCAAAAAGGACATAAATGATTTTTCTCTATAATGTACTTAGAACGACACTCAGAGAATCTGATTTTGAGTAACAATTATCACTCACCCGGGTATTATCAGAGTCTGTGAGAGCCGGTCAATTCCAAAATAGAAAGTGTTCATTAGATGTCTCTTCTTGAATCAGTCATTCCGGCAACGATGCCCCCATGTATGATGGAGCTGGGCTCATTAGCTCCGTCTGGTCACTAAAGAAATATCCTTCAAGTATCAAGTCACCTCTTTGCAGCAAAGGCCAACGCGTTGGGAGAACACTTAAATGAAACAACCACACAGGATATGTCTCACAAGTCTTCTGAATTTATTTTGGTCTGTTAGCATTTTTATATACACATTTCACATTCAGCCATAGTTGGCCAGCCCACATCTCTTCCCCAAAAGGAGGGGTTACAGTCTAAACATTGGTTCAACGTAAGCTACGTCCCTTCCATTTTGTAACATTCAATACATAATTTCCAGTAAATGTATAGCATAATAACGTTATACATTCCTAGCTCCTCTACGCCCTGCCAACATCCTTTCACATCCGCCTATCTATTGTTCTCAATTTCCTCTGAGAACTACATTTAGATGCATTTCTGTTTCTCATGAGAGAACAGGACGCTAGCTACTTCCCTTTCAAACAATGGTGTGCGTGACTAACTTATAGTTCCAATATTCTGTATATCAGTCTGAAATATGTCCAAACCTTGCTTAAACACAGCTTTTTATATATAAAGCATTTGATTATTATAACCAAATATAATGGCTAATTATCAACTCTATCAGTATTTTATATGGTATATGCCAAATTGTGTTTCTGTAGTTTTTTTCAGTCCTGTTCCCCCCCCCCCCCACCTCTTTTTTTAACCAGGGCACATCTCTAGCTCATAATAACTGTCCACTAATTTGTATATAAGGATGTGGTATTCATATTCACATGTGCTTAAATGCAGTGTTTATTTACACTTATTTTTATCTCTATATATATTTGTGGAGCGATGTTGCCTGGCAACACGGTAGCAATGATTAGTAATACATCTTGTATGTATGTGGGCTATTAACTTATGGTGCTTTGTTGCAGGGGGAGGCATTTACTGTGGGAACACAGTGTCTGCCTTCTCCATTGCCTCAGTCTGTGTGTGGTAGCTGCGGGTAGCCGGGAGGAAACATGTGTGCGTTCCACTCTCCTGGCCACCTGGACCACTTCTGCTTGCATGCATTCCATCAGCGGGACGCACGCACACACTAGAGTATGACACAACAGATGCTCTTGAATGTAGTAAGATTGTGGAGCTTTAGGTAAGAGCTCGAAATGTGCCTGGCATATGAGTTAATGTTTGTCTAAGTCTGTCTGATGTCAGTGTGGCTTTATATATACCATGTATTTGAGATTGCTGCATGTTTTATGTGGTGAGGGGGTATATATGGAGGCAGTTTGTGTATAGCACCTGAACCTTTACAAAGGTCCCAGGGGGGACCGAAACGTTGGAATGATGATTATGTCCACATTGTGCTATATATATATATATATATATATATATATATATCTTGTTGAATTTATATTGGACTGGTGAGTGCACTTCTAGCAATTACTATAAGTATTCATGCCAGAGGATGTCTCCTTAATCATGAAGATTTAGTGACACCCCAGCAAGTTGTTTTATGGATTGAGTGTGCAGGCATCTTCTATAATATATATATATATATATATAAATGCACTCACTTAATGGAAAAAGCACAAAGACCAGCACTCACGTTTAGCAGGGTGTTTATTCCAAAAACATCAGTTCACATTTCTTACAGTATCCATGTAGCAGTGGCAGCGCCTGACAGCCATTTTATATAGAAATGTGCACAAACACTTCCCATGCTGTCAGTTTGCAGCTGGGCTACTCGCAAGCGCATTGTCTGTTTCAGTGCAGCTGTGTGGGTGGGGTTAGTAATGAAAACAGAGCTTCCCCTGGATGCAGTGCTGAGAGTGAATAAGTGCTTTCAGCTAGTTAGGGTACAAGGTGATTATGGAGCCTACTGAGCTTTGAATCAAATACGGAGTGCAGTAGACAGAAAGCAATGTGAGTGAGAGAAATAATTGGTAGTGATGAATATGAAAGTAAAACACATAAAAAACCCACATAATAAACGAAGCTCCAAGAGAAAGCAGCCAGTGTATAATAGCTTAAACCACAGAAGGAGCGCAGTGCACTGAGACACTGTGTCTGATATGTCCAGAAAGTCAATTGACATAAAGCAATGAGAGAACACCACCAAAGCATAACATAGCAATGTATAACACTCTTGTCGCTGAATAAGTTTAGCAGTATCAGGTCACATCACTCATGATAAAAACGAGCATTACAGCACCTGGTATTCCCAGGTGGTCTCCCATCCAGGTACTGGCCAGGCCCAACACTGCTTATCTTCCAAAATCAGATGAAAGTTTGGGCATTTCCAGTGTGTTATAACTGTATTGAAGTAACATTCAAAGGGGAGCCAAATGACCATAATCCTAAATATTACAGCAGCAATAAGCATACAGAGGTGTCCAAATCAACAAGTATGTAAGCCCATCATGGGCCCAAAGTGCATTACAGCACCTGGTATTCCCAGGTGGTCTCCCATTCTGGTACTGGCAAGGCCCAACACTGCTTAGCTCCCAGGAGCGTCCCTGTGCATTTCAAGTGTGGTATCGCTATATTGCTGTCATATCCATTGGACAGTCAGATGCATGAGAGTGAAACAATCGCAACAATAGTAAGCACACAGCAGTGCCTGTTCAGTCAAAAGGACACACGGCAGTGTCAGAGTCAACACATATAGTCCATCAACCACAGTGTAAATAAAGATGTAAACTTATTCCTCACAGAGCGGAGGTGACACACAGCAGTGTCAACATAATCTTAGAGAATGCAGAAGTTGATATACATGATCCAATGACTATGGTTGTACAAAGTCAGCAGAATTAAGATCAAGCAAACATTGGTATGATACATAAAAGTGTGTATTACAAGCAACAACCCAGTCTGAAGTCCTCATTGAGTCCATCAGGGGCCAGACATTTGAGTCTGTAGATTCACTGAAGTTCTCTTTGGATCAGCAATTTATTCCTGTCTACTCCCCTTTGGAGTGGTGGGATATTGTCAATGATACAACATTTCAGTTGGTTAATTGTATGTTTGGCTGTTTTGAAATGTCTCACTACTGGTAAATTTGTTAGGTCTCTCAGTTCTGTGGAGATGTTGAGACTCTTTTTAATGGATGAATGGTGTTGGCCTGGTTTTCCTTTGAGCTTCCTACTTGTCTTTCAAATGTACAGTAAATTGCACGGACAAATCAATACATACACCACAAGTTTGCAATTACAGTCAAGACGATGTTTAATGGTATAGTTTCTCTGATCCTTCGGGTTGATGAAATGGTTTCCTTCCAATAAGAATTGGCAGTTGGAGCATCCGGTACATTAAAACACTCTTGGGATCTTATCCAATAATCCAATAATGAGTAAGAAGGAAATCTTGTACAAATACTATCATACTAGAAAAAAATCACCCAAAAAAGCCAACTGACCAATCATTAAAAGATACCAAATATTTATTCTCAATTAAAAGAAAAATTCAGTATTTTAAAAACAGTAATTGTTTACATACGTAAATTAAATAAGGCCACAACCACAGCTGGCAGAAGCGGAGCAGGATACGACTGCTGGCGGAAGCGGAGCAGTATACGACTGCTGGCGGAAGTGGGATACTGCTGGCAGAAGCAGAAGTGACGAGCGGGTGCACACATGTGCACATGCGGGTGGAGGCCGGGTACCGGGAAGTGAGCTGAGTACAGCGGAGCAGGCAGCTTGGTTGATCTCTGTTGTCGCTGCTGCTGTGTATGTGTGAGGCCGCTGATGTTTGTGTGCTGTGTGTGTGCTGACACTGCTGATGTTGCTGTGTATGTGGGAGTGAGGGAGAGTGTAAGTGTGAGAGCCCTACCACTGCCAGGCCATTGCTGCTAGTGCAGCTAGTGGAGTGTGTGAGTGAGTGTGTGAGTGAGCAAGTAAGTGTGTGAGGGCCATGTTCAGTGTGTTAATAAGTGTGTGAAAGAAAGAAGGAAGGAAGAAAGTGGGCGCTGCTGGGGGGTGAGAAAGAGTGTGAGTGCTGTTGCAGGGTGAGAGTGAGTGAGAGTGTATTGCTAGGGGATAGAAAGGGTGTGAGGGCTGCTGCTGGGTGAGCAAGTGTGTGCTGCAGCAGCCACAGCCTGTGTGAGTGAGGACTGTGAACTGTGGACGAAGCAGGTGCTGGAATCCGGGTGCACGACAGCAAGTGAGAAGGAGGTGCGGAGAGCTGGAGCAACTGCAAGGAAGACTATCGGTGATGCAGGAGAGGACCCACTCAGATAAGTATTGATTATCTACTATATTGTGTATGTGATTGAATTGACTGTTTCTGCTGTGCTGTGAATATTGATTCTCTTCACAGCTAAGTCATAGTAAATATCATATTGCATAGTTTTGTATTGTTTTGCATTGTTCTTCTGAAGGTAGTAGGGAGTTGAGTTTTCAAACAATGGGAGGGGCTGTGATTAAGAATATCACTCAGTGCGTGTCGAGCAAGATGTATGCGCACCTGGAGCAGCCGACCCAGTGCGAATACATATGCGTGAGATGTGTGTGAATGGTTGCCCTGGATTTCCAGGTAAATGATCTAGAGCAGACCATTATGCGACTGGGAGATATTCATAATCTCAAGCAAGGTTTACATAGAATGGTGGAGGAGTTGCGGGAGGGGTCACCGGTAGACAAGGAAAATCAGGTAGCCAGCTGGGTCACTGTTAGAAGGAAGAATAAGAGGGGAAGGCATGACATCTCTGAACTATGAGACCCGAACAAATTTGCCCGATTGAATGAAGATTCGGTGGATGATAGCGAGGAAATAACGGAGCTGGAGGAGACTGTTCCCTCTAGCAACTGGAGGACTGGTTCCTCTGGCTCAGATGGGATGAAAGTTAGAGAGGCACCTAGGCAGATGGTGGTGGTAGGGGACTCTATCATCAGGAAGGCAGATAGGGCAATCTGCTACTGGGATCGTGATCACCGTATGGTCTGTTGTTTTCCGGGTGCTCGAGTATGGCACATCGCGGACCGGGCTGGAAAATACCCGGCGTTCTTGGTGCACGTTGGCACCAATGACAAAGTTAGCGGTAGGTGGGATGTCCTTAAGAAAGTTTATAGGGACTTAGGCCAGAAACTAAAAGAAAGGACATCTAAGGTAATATTCTTTGAAATATTACCATTGCCACGCGCTAGCCCAGGGAGGCAGATGGAGATTTGGGAGGTAAATGTATGGCTTCGAGACTGGTGTAGGAAAGAGGGGTTTGTGTTCCTGGAACACTGGGTGGACTTCTCAGTCAGGCGCTATCTTTTTTGTCACGATGGATTGCACCTGAATGAGGAGGGGGCTGCAGTGCTGGGGGTAGGATGGTTAGTAGGTTGGAGGAGCTTTTAAACTAGGAGCCTGGGGAGAGGGTTTAGTTAGAAACTATGGGTCATGCAGCGAGAATAGTAAAGATGGTGGTAGTGAGCTAAATGGGGGCAGAGAAGGAGGGAGGGAAAGAGCAGCTGGCAAGGGCAAGGGTTTTTGTATGGGTTCTAAAAAGGGTATTAACAAAGGTTTTGCCAAAACATTAAATAACAACATTTATGTGTCATCATTACATTACAGCATAAAGAAAAGGATATATGTAGCATAAGGGAAAATAGTTATGTCAGGGTGGAGAATTTAGGTCGAAACACTGGGTTGATCAAAGAGAAGAGTAAGGTGGGCAGTATTAAGTATGGTGGGGGTGGAAAGGGAGCGAGAAGGACAGTCAGTAAGAGTAACTCTAGGGAGGCTCTAGTAAACCATGATAGGATACCTTTAAATAAACAAGCGGATAAGGGAACCACTAAACTAAAATGTATGCTTGCAAATGCAAGAAGTCTAGCAGGTAAAATGGGGGAATTGGAATTATTAGCATCAAAGGCTGAGTATGATATTATGGTATCCGGACTCCAGGTCGACAGCAAAAAGGTCGACACACCTTAGGTCGATGCCGATTGGTCGACATGGACAAAAGGTCGACATGGACAAAAGGTCGACAGGAACAAGGTCGACATGTAAAAAGGTCGACATGAGTTTTTCACGATTTTTTTCTTTTTTGGAACCTTTTCATACTTAACGATCCACGTGGACTACGATTGGAACGGTAATCTGTGCCGAGCGAAGCGAAGGCACCATGCCCGAAGCATGGCGAGTGAAGCGAGCCATGCGAGGGGACGCAGTGCACTAATTGGGGTTCCCGGTCACTCTACGAAGAAAACGACACCCAAAAAAAACATAAAAAACTCATGTCAACCTTTTTCCATGTCGACCTTGTTCCTGTCGACCTTTTGTCCATGTCGACCTAAGATGTGTCGACCAATTGACATCGACCTAAGGTGTGTCGACCTTTTTGCTGTCGACCCTGAGTCCCAGACCCGATATTATAGGTATTACGTAAACATGGTGGGACGACTCTCATGACTGGGTTGCAAACTTAGATGGGTTTTCTCTTATCAGGAGGGACAGGCCAAGCAAAAGCGGAGGAGGTGTGTGTATTTATGTTAAACCATCTCTTAAACCATACTTAAAGGAGGTTATTTATGAGGAAACTGGCGATAATGTGGAGTCACTATGGATTGAAATCTCAAGTGGGGGTATTGATGCAAAAAAACTAGTTATAGGCACATGCTACAAACAGCCAGATATTAGCATACATGAGGAATAAGAACTCTTGCAGCAAATTGAAAGGGCTGCAGGATTGGGGGACATCCTAGTGATTGGGGATTTTAACTATTCTTATATTAATTGGAGTAATGATTCATGTGTTAAAGGTAGGGGCAACAGGTTCTTAAATATGTTAAAGATCACTACTTGTCTCAATTAGTCGAGGCCCCAACTAGGGGTAAAACTACACTAGATCTAGTAACTACTAATAATGTGGACATCATATCAAATGCTAAAGTTGGGGAGACTTTGGGTAACAGTGATCACAATATGATCACATTCAACATCAGATTCAGGAAACATAGCTATAAGGGTTCAACAAAAACATTTAACTTTAGGTAGGCTAACTTCAGTATGCTGAGATGTGCATTAAATGACATTGAGTGGGAAGTTTTGTTTCATGGTAAGAAAACTTCGGAAATGTGGGATGTTTAAAAAAGGTAGCTAAGTAGCAATATTCACAAATTTATTCCCATAGGCAGTAAGCGCAGGAGTACCAAACTCAAACCGATGTGGCTTAACAAGACGATCAAGGCCTAAATCGATAAAAAGAAGCTTGCTTTGAAAGCATTTAAATCTAATGGAAAGGAGGATTCCTTCTAGTACAACAAGGAATGCAATAATAGATGCAAAAATGCAATAAGAGCAGCTACAATTGAAAACGAAAAGCCAATTGCTGTAGAGAGTAAAACCAATCCTAAAATGTTTTTAAATGCATAAACAGTAAAAGGTTAAAAAAGGAGAACATAGGGCCAATAAAAGATGAATTTGGAGTATTGTTAAATGATGACGAATGAAAATCAGAAATACTGATCACATTTTTTTCATCAGTGTTCACCAGAGAACAACTGATGGTGGGAGTAGTGCATAGCGATAGTGACAGTAAGGATTCACGGTTAGATACTTGTTTAAGTGAAGAAGTAGTCAGGGAGAGATTACACAAAGTAAAGAATAATAAATCACCTGGCCCAGACGGACTTCATCCGAGGGTTCTTATGGAGCTTAGGTCACAACTAGCAAGACCCCTATACTTGATTTTCAATAGTTCTATTAGATCTGGCATG
Source organism: Pseudophryne corroboree (assembly GCF_028390025.1). NCBI lineage: Eukaryota > Metazoa > Chordata > Amphibia > Anura > Myobatrachidae > Pseudophryne > Pseudophryne corroboree. Next base: position 826,108,216 of record NC_086445.1, on the reverse strand, counting down.
GTACTGAAGGATTGGTGTATAGCAGAGGTAGTGCCATTATTTAAAAAGGGATCCAAAAATTATCCAGGTAACTACAGACCGGTTAGTTTGACATCTAAAGTGGAGTATCTGCAGACCACTAAGATTATTAGCAAGAACCAGCATGGGTTTGTGAGGGAGAGATCATGTCAAACTAACTTAGTTAACTTCTACGAGGAAGTGAGCACAATCTTGACCAAGGAAAAGCAGTGGATGTGGTCTACTTAGATTTTGCAAAAGCCTTCGATACAGTGCCTCACAGGAGACTAACCATCAAATTAAAAGAGCTTGGCCCAGGAAAAACTGTTTGTACATGGATAAGTAACATGGATAAATAACTGCCTGGACAACAGGGTACAGCGAGTAGTGGTCAACAGGAAGTCCTCAAGCTGGACACCAGTAGTCAGCAGAATACCACAGGGGTCCGTACTCGGGCCACTACAGTTCAACATATTTTATCAATGACCTAGAAATAGGCCCAGAAAAGCACAGTGTCAATCTTTACAGATGATACTAAACTGTGTAGGGTAATTAATTCAGGAATAGATGTGGAGTCTCTCAGAATTACTTATCTAAACTTAGAATCTGGGCGTCTAAATGGAGAATGAGGTTCAATATAGAAAAATGCAAGGTTATGCATTTCGGGACTAAAAACACGGGGAAAGTCTAGGGGTAACAGTTTTGGAAAAAGATTTGGGGGGACTCATTGATAATAAGCTTAATTACCGTATATAATGTCAAAGCGCAGTAAAGAAGACAAGTAAGGTGCTAGCGTGCATAAAACGGGGAATTGAGACAAGGGACGTAAGGTGCTAGCGTGCATAAAACGGGTAATTGAGACAAGGGACAAGGATGTAATCCTGCCGCTGTACAAATCATTGGTACGTCTGCACCTGGAATATTGTGTTCTTTTTTGGGTACCACTGTATAAAAAAAAGATATTGGTGAACTCCAAAGTGTTCAAAGGTGAGCTACTAAATTGATTAAAGGGCTAGAGGGACTGGATTATGAGGAAAGGCTTACTAGCTTGAATATCAATACACTGGAAAAGAGGCGTCTTAGAGGAGACATTATTAATGTCTTCAAATATGTAAAGTGGAACTACAAAGAGTTGTCAGAGGAATTATTTATTAAAAAAACTCTGTTTAGGATAGAGATGAGCGGGTTCGGTTCCTCGGAATCCGAACCCGCCCGAACTTCATGTTTTTTTTCACGGGTCCGAGCGACTCGGATCTTCCCGCCTTGCTCGGTTAACCCGAGCGCGCCCGAACGTCATCATGACGCTGTCGGATTCTCGCGAGGCTCGGATTCTATCGCGAGACTCGGATTCTATATAAGGAGCCGCGCGTCGCCGCCATTTTCACACGTGCATTGAGATTGATAGGGAGAGGACGTGGCTGGCGTCCTCTCCATTTAGATTAGAAGAGAGAGAGTGAGATTGATTTTAAACAGAGACACTTGATTTACTGGAGCTTAGGAGTACTGTAGAGAGTGCAGAGTTTAGTAGTGACTGACCACAGTGACCACCAGACAGTGCAGTTTTATTTAATATAATCCGTTCTCTGCCTGAAAAAACGATACACAGTGACTCAGTCACATACCATATCTGTGTGCACTGCTCAGCCCAGTGTGCTGCATCATCTATGTATATATCTGACTGTGCTCACACAGCTTATAATTGTGGGGGAGACTGGGGAGCAGTGCCAGTTATAGGTTATAGCAGGAGCCAGGAGTACATATTATTAAAATTAAACAGTGCACACTTTTGCTGCAGGAGTGCCACTGCCAGTGTGACTGACCAGTGACCTGACCACACTGACCACCAGTATAGTTAGTAGTATACTATATTGTGATTGCCTGAAAAAGTTAAACACTCGTCGTGTGACTTGTGTGGTGTTTTTTTTTTTATTCTATAAAAAACTCATTCTGCTGACAGACAGTGTCCAGCATGTCCGTCATTATATAATATATACCTGTCCGGCTGCAGTAGTGATATATATATATATATTTTTTATATCATTATTTATCATCCAGTCGCAGCAGACACAGTACGGTAGTTCACGGCTGTAGCTACCTCTGTGTCGGCACTCGGCAGTCCATCCATAATTGTATACCACCTACCCGTGGTTTTTTTTCTTTCTTCTTTATACATACATACTACATCTCATTATCAACCAGTCTATATTAGCAGCAGACACAGTACAGTAGTCCACGGCTGTAGCTACCTCTGTGTCGGCACTCGGCAGTCCGTCCATAATTGTATACCACCTACCCGTGGTTTTTTTTTCTTTCTTCTTTATACATACATACTACATCTCTTTATAAACCAGTCTATATTAGCAGCAGACACAGTACAGTAGTCCACGGCTGTAGCTACCTCTGTGTCGGCACTCGGCAGTCCATCCATAATTGTATACCACCTACCCGTGGTTTTTTTTTTTCTTCTTTATACATACATACTACATCTCTTTATCAACCAGTCTATATTAGCAGCAGACACAGTACAGTAGTCCACGGCTGTAGCTACCTCTGTGTCGGCACTCGGCAGTCCATCCATAATTGTATACCACCTACCCGTGTTTTTTTTTCTTTCTTCTTTATACATACATACTACATCTCATTATCAACCAGTCTATATTAGCAGCAGACACAGTACAGTACGGTAGTCCACGGCTGTAGCTACCTCTGTGTCGGCACTCGGCAGTCCGTCCATAATTGTATACCACCTACCCGTGGTTTTTTTTTCTTTCTTCTTTATACATACATACTACATCTCTTTATCAACCAGTCTATATTAGCAGCAGACACAGTACAGTAGTCCACGGCTGTAGCTACCTCTGTGTCGGCACTCGGCAGTCCATCCATAATTGTATACCACCTACCCGTGGTTTTTTTTTCTTTCTTCTTTATACATACATACTACATCTCTTTATCAACCAGTCTATATTAGCAGCAGACACAGTACAGTAGTCCACAGCTGTAGCTACCTCTGTGTCGGCACTCGGCAGTCCATCCATAATTGTATACCACCTACCCGTGGTTTTTTTTTCTTTCTTCTTTATACATACATACTACATCTCTTTATCAACCAGTCTATATTAGCAGCAGACACAGTACAGTACGGTAGTCCACGGCTGTAGCTACCTCTGTGTCGGCACTCGGCAGTCCGTCCATAATTGTATACCACCTACCCGTGGTTTTTTTTTCTTTCTTCTTTATACATACATACTACATCTCTTTATCAACCAGTCTATATTAGCAGCAGACACAGTACAGTACGGTAGTCCACGGCTGTAGCTACCTCTGTGTCGGCACTCGGCAGTCCGTCCATAATTGTATACCACCTACCCGTGGTTTTTTTTTCTTTCTTCTTTATACATACATACTACATCTCTTTATTAACCAGTCTATATTAGCAGCAGACACAGTACAGTACGGTAGTCCACGGCTGTAGCTACCTCTGTGTCGGCACTCGGCAGTCCGTCCATAATTGTATACCACCTACCCGTGTTTTTTTTTTCTTTCTTCTTTATACATACATACTACATCTCTTTATCAACCAGTCTATATTAGCAGCAGACACAGTACAGTAGTCCACGGCTGTAGCTACCTCTGTGTCGGCACTCGGCAGTCCATCCATAATTGTATACTAGTATCCATCCATCTCCATTGTTTACCTGAGGTGCCTTTTAGTTGTGCCTATTAAAATATGGAGACCAAAAATGTTGAGGTTCCAAAATTAGGGAAAGATCAAGATCCACTTCCACCTCGTGCTGAAGCTGCTGCCACTAGTCATGGCCGAGACGATGAAATGCCAGCAACGTCGTCTGCCAAGGCCGATGCCCAATGTCATAGTACAGAGCATGTCAAATCCAAAACACCAAATATCAGTAAAAAAAGGACTCCAAAACCTAAAATAAAATTGTCGGAGGAGAAGCGTAAACTTGCCAATATGCCATTTACCACACGGAGTGGCAAGGAACGGCTGAGGCCCTGGCCTATGTTCATGGCTAGTGGTTCAGCTTCACATGAGGATGGAAGCACTCAGCCTCTCGCTAGAAAAATGAAAAGACTCAAGCTGGCAAAAGCAGTAGCACCGCAAAGAACTGTGCGTTCTTCGAAATCCCAAATCCACAATGAGAGTCCGACTCCAATTGTGTCGGTTGCGATGCCTGACCTTCCCAACACTGGACGTGAAGAGCATGCGCCTTCCACCATTTGCACGCCCCCTGCAAGTGCTGGAAGGAGCACCCGCAGTCCAGTTCCTGATAGTCAGATTGAAGATGTCAGTGTTGAAGTACACCAGGATGAGGAGGATATGGGTGTTGCTGGCGCTGGGGAGGAAATTGACCAGGAGGATTCTGATGATGAGGTGGTTTGTTTAAGTCAGGCACTCGGGGAGACACCTGTTGTCCGTGGGAGGAATATGGCCGTTGACATGCCTGGTGAAAATACCAAAAAAATCAGCTCTTCGGTGTGGAAGTATTTCACCAGAAATGCGGACAACAGGTGTCAAGCCGTGTGTTCCCTTTGTCAAGCTGTAATAAGTAGGGGTAAGGACGTTAACCACCTCGGAACATCCTCCCTTATACGTCACCTGCAGCGCATTCATAATAAGTCAGTGACAAGTTCAAAAACTTGGGCCGACAGCGGAAGCAGTCCACTGACCAGTAAATCCCTTCCTCTTGTAACCAAGCTCACGCAAACCACCCCACCAACTCCCTCAGTGTCAATTTCCTCCTTCCCCAGGAATGCCAATAGTCCTGCAGGCCATGTCACTGGCAATTCTGATGATTCCTCTCCTGCCTGGGATTCCTCCGATGCATCCTTGCGTGTAACGCCTACTGCTGCTGGCGCTGCTGTTGTTGCTGCTGGGAGTCGATGGTCATCCCAGAGGGGAAGTCGTAAGACCACTTGTACTACTTCCACCAAGCAATTGACTGTCCAACAGTCCTTTGCGAGGAAGATGAAATATCACAGCAGTCATCCTACTGCAAAGCGGATAACTGAGGCCTTGACATCCTGGGTGGTGAGAAACGTGGTTCCGGTATCCATCATTACTGCAGAGCCAACTAGAGACTTGTTGGAGGTACTGTGCCCCCGTTACCAAATACCATCTAGGTTCCATTTCTCTAGGCAGGCGATACCGAAAATGTACACAGACCTCAGAAAAAGAGTCACCAGTGTCCTAAAAAATGCAGCTGTACCCAATGTCCACTTAACCACGGACATGTGGACAAGTGGAGCAGGGCAGGGTCAGGACTATATGACTGTGACAGCCCACTGGGTAGATGTATGGACTCCCGCCGCAACAACAGCAGCGGCGGCACCAGTAGCAGCATCTCGCAAACGCCAACTCTTTCCTAGGCAGGCTACGCTTTGTATCACCGGTTTCCAGAATACGCACACAGCTGAAAACCTCTTACGGCAACTGAGGAAGATCATCGCGGAATGGCTTACCCCAATTGGACTCTCCTGTGGATTTGTGGCATCGGACAACGCCAGCAATATTGTGTGTGCATTAAATCTGGGCAAATTCCAGCACGTCCCATGTTTTGCACATACCTTGAATTTGGTGGTGCAGAATTTTTTAAAAAACGACAGGGGCGTGCAAGAGATGCTGTCGGTGGCCAGAAGAATTGCGGGACACTTTCGGCGTACAGGCACCACGTACAGAAAACTGGAGCACCACCAAAAACTACTGAACCTGCCCTGCCATCATCTGAAGCAAGAAGTGGTAACGAGGTGGAATTCAACCCTCTATATGCTTCAGAGGTTGGAGGAGCAGCAAAAGGCCATTCAAGCCTATACAATTGAGCACGATATAGGAGGTGGAATGCACCTGTCTCAAGCGCAGTGGAGAATGATTTCAACGTTGTGCAAGGTTCTGATGCCCTTTGAACTTGCCACACGTGAAGTCAGTTCAGACACTGCCAGCCTGAGTCAGGTCATTCCCATCTCCTCCTTCACATTCTCCCGCAACTGGGGGTGCGAGGAAAAGGCTCAGAATTCCGAGCCCACCCGCTGGCGGTGATGCAGGGCAGTCTGGAGCGACTGCTGATGCTGACATCTGGTCCGGACTGAAGGACCTGACAACGATTACGGACATGTCGTCTACTGTCACTGCATATGATTCTCTCACCATTGAAAGAATGGTGGAGGATTATATGAGTGACCGCATCCAAGTAGGCACGTCACACAGTCCGTACTTATACTGGCAGGAAAAAGAGGAAATTTGGAGGCCCTTGCACAAACTGGCTTTATTCTACCTAAGTTGCCCTCCCACAAGTGTGTACTCCGAAAGAGTGTTTAGTGCCGCCGCTCACCTTGTCAGCAATCGGCGTACGAGGTTACATCCAGAAAATGTGGAGAAGATGATGTTCATTAAAATGAATTATAATCAATTCCTCCGTGGAGACATTCACCAGCAGCAATTGCCTCCACAAAGTACACAGGGTGCTGAGATGGTGGATTCCAGTGGGGACGAATTGATAATCTGTGAGGAGGGGGATGTACACGGTGATATATCGGAGGATGATGATGAGGTGGACATCTTGCCTCTGTAGAGCCAGTTTGTGCAAGGAGAGATTAATTGCTTCTTTTTTGGGGGGGGTCCAAACCAACCCGTCATATCAGTCACAGTCGTGTGGCAGACCCTGTCACTGAAATGATGGGTTGGTTAAAGTGTGCATGTCCTGTTTATACAACATAAGGGTGGGTGGTGTCAAAGTCAAAAATATTACATAGAGAGACCATATAAACTGCACACATATAAGCCGCTATACTTGCAAATATGCGCAGCGAGCACAGCAAACACCAGACATCATGGAGATATAGAATTGGCTGATGAATTAATGTCATGGATGTGTATCATTCGAACCGAACCAGATAAACACATCATGTTTGGTATTGAAGCAAGCAGAATGAGGTGTGGGTTAGTTTGAGGCCTGTTGTGTTGTTGTGGGACATTGCAGCGGATAGATATGATTATATGTATAAAAGCTAAGATCATATTGTTAGAACAATGGATGCTCAAGACAACCTTTTACTAAGTTTTCAAGGCTGAACCTGATTAGCATATACAAAGAGAATAGTGACTCAATACAAAGGAGAAAGAAAGACCCCTCCCCCAGGTACTGGTCAAACAGGAAGGTAGTGGTCAGGTGTGGCCTCAGAGAACAGATGTAATGTAGCTACACTCACACACGCACACACAGCTACCTGGCACCCAGCAGCATGGCGGCTAAATCCCCAGGACATCCTCCAAACTAAAGGCTAAGTATTGAACTTCACATGGCTAGATAAGGAAACAGACAGATTGCTTTCTGGTTTAAATAGGATATTGTAACTTGGTTGTGTGATTGTTGGGTGTTTGTGGATACTCTGTGAAGTCTGTGATAAATTGGAACAGTATACAATCTGTAGCATAGTATTTGTGGTATTTGTTTGCCTATGGAGATTTAAAATAGATTGTGCTGGTTAGTTATAATATATATATCCTGTTAATCATAAATACCACCATGCAGTTACGTTTGTGTTAATTACATTGTGATCTGGTCTTGTGATGAATATGCTCTAGTTATTGAGATACTGAAGTTGTTTGGGATGTGAAATTATGAGATGGTTCTAGGAAGTTGGATTACATTGTGAAAGGTGATTTAGATGGTTTGGAATTGTAAAATCAGAACATATGCATTGTTTTGAGGCTTGGACATTTTGGAATAACATGGAGTCTTGTGTCTTCTGCTATGTGATTGTGGTGTAGTAAAGAGTGCCATGTGTTTGGACCTGCAAATCTAAAATGGCTGCTGCTGGATGTCTTCCCCTCCCCCTTTCAGCCATGTGGTGCAGTCTTTGGAATTATGGGAGTTTTCTCAAAATGGAGTCTAGCTTCCATCCCATGCTGTATTCAGCATTGACTAATTGCGCAGCGATTGTCTCTCACATGTGTAGTTTTATCTGAAATCATGTTGTCTTACTGTGAGCCATTTCTCTCATCTCTCTCTCTCTCTCTCTCTCTCTCTCTCTCTCTCTCTCTCTCTCCCTTCTCTTTTCTCCCATATCTCCCCTTGACTAGTATTGTATTGTATTGTATTAGATTGGTATTGTATTGTATTTCTAGTGTAGCTATTTTGGTTAGGAAGTCTCTGTTATATTGTAGTGTATCATTTGTACTGTGATTCTCTTTTACAAGTATATTAGATATAATACAGATAATAGGCTTTGGACCCTAAACCAGTATCTGTGTATTTCCTATAGTGTTAAGTGTTCACTTGAGCGTCGGTGACGCACAAGCAGCTTTGTAGTTAGTCAGGTTACACAAGGTTGCACTTACACCCTGTATTCACATTAAGGTATTCTGTGTATTTCATTGTTAAAAGGTTTAGACATAAAGGTATAGCGTTGTGAGCGTCTGCGCCGCTGGTGATCTCCTCGTGGTCTCGAGCGTCTGCTACGCCATAGCGAATCATTACGTTAGTCAACAGCCAATAGCGTGCCTGCCTGTGATCTCTGGGCCGTGAGCGAACGTGACGCTTGAGCGTCTCGCCTACGGCTGAGCGATCGTTACGCAACTAGTGTACCCTTACGGTACTTCTTAAGTAAACAGCGTACAGTGTTCTTAGACCTCATAAAGGGTTGTTTATACGACAAAAGAATTTAGCACTGTCAATTGGGGGCCGTCCAGTCCTTCACATATCTCTGCTAGGTAATATCAGCAGACATTATCCATCAGCAAAGGGCGGGATCATATTCCTTGCAGTGCTGATTGGATAAGCGTCTGTTTCGCTTAGTAAAGGGTGCTGAGGGAATCCGGGACCGGAGGTAAGAACAGTACGCTATTGTCTTTGAAAATCTGGTTTTTATTTCAATTTGGTGCCAACTACACACTCAGGCCTAGAATAACTTTAGGAGTTTTGAATGATGACTTTCTTTGTGACAAGAGGCCGCATGGTCTGTCCACCATTTTGTGTGACCCTCATGGAGGTGGAAGGGGGAGGAGCAGCGGCCATTTTGGGAAGGTCAAAAAAATTTTTTTTTTCTGAGCGGCTGGTTTTCAGTTGACTCAGGAAACAATCAGCCATCCACTGTCAAAAAGAAATCATCATTTAATGAGTTTTTTTTTATGCATTTATTTAATCTATATCATAGTCAATCATAAGTAATAGTGATTGGTACTTATATGTAATATCTATATGCGTGTGCTTACATCAATGTATGTTATTAGATTAAATTTAGAATTGCATTTTCATCTGTGTAAGTTTCACATCTCACCTTCCTGTTTGCCATTTGCATTGATAACGTGCTGAGAAAATTTGCTGCTATAAAAAAAAAAAAAAGGTAAGGGAGTAACTGAAAAAAAAAAAAAAAACAAGCACACAGCATAGAAGATACTGTGTGGTGTTTGGTAAGCGTTTATATAGTGAAATATCGCTTATAGTAAGGCGATACAGAAGCCACAAGGCAATAGCACACATTTGCTCAGTTTCCAAAATTTAGTTTAAATACCTTACTTTACTGTAACGCCTCTGGGGAGAGCTATCAGACTACGGGAAATGATTTTTCTGATCAGAAAACTATAAGAATGATAGTGGGTTGAAAACGGTATGAGTGTATTGAATCCCGCTTTGTGGACTTTGTGATCTATGTGATAAAACGGTATTGAATTCCGCTTTGTGGACTTTGTGATCTGTGTGATCTATGTGGAACGTGATGAGCACGATCTGAGTGAAAACGTGCAACAGAGTGTGATAAAGTTTTCGTTGTATTACGCTCTGGCTGTTTTGGAGCACAGTAGGGAGACTCCAATGATCCTACCATTTATGGGCAACAAGTGTCTATAAGTGGTACGATTGGACCGCACGGTTGTATGTGTGACCAATAACGCAACGTGATATGAGGTCGTATATCCATGCGTAAATCTTGCCCTCATACGTGTTGTAGGGAGCACATGCAAGCGTGATTTGTGTAAAAGAAAAAGGAAGGGAATTTTCTCAGGAAAATCTCTAGAGATAGGGCCTGCAACGGCTACACGTGTCTGCTAGAAGGCGGAACGGGGATACCCGGAGCAGAAGAAGTTCAGTGGAAGAGCTTTAAGGATTTCCAACGAAGTTCTGTGTTTGGTGCATTTTAGGAAGTTTTTCTGTGTTAAAAAGGTCCACAATGGCAGCCAAGTGCACAACACAGAGACGGTCGGAGGTCAGGATTCAGACTCCAGAGGCTTGCAGACCCCGAGGGTCTGCTCGGTTAGTAATGTGGGGGAAATATGGTCCCCACACTGAGACCTTTTGTGATGAATGGACACGAATGACTGCGGGGGATAAGGCACCATTTCCCGGGATAGGTAGTTTTGACTCAGAGGTGTTGCATAATTTAAGGCAAAGGATCAGTCTCATAAAATCCTGGAAACAACGAGTTAAACATGATGATTGTTTGCAGTTATGGCAACAGGAAAGTGAAATGCAAAGAAATGTAACTTACATATCTAACTTTCATCTTGAGAGGAGAGACATGGCATTGAAGAGGATTATGGTTGCAGAGAAATGGCACAATGTTGTACGATAAAAATGCACTTAGTAACTGTATTAAGAATGAAAGTGTTAAATGTAATAATGTTTATGAAAATGAAAGTGTAAAAATTACAAATGTTAACCTGTGCAAGTCGCACCCCATGTTAAACTTCCCTCAGGATTACCAACAAGAAAGTGAGCCCAGAACGATGTCGGCACCTCTTCCGGAAGCCATCCTACAAGACATCCAGGTGGACGCGACCAAATTGGTAAAGGCAATAATCAAACCCCCTAACGGAGGGTCAGGTGAGGTCGTGTCCACAGGTACGTACAATGTTTTATATCACGCACAAACAAATGTACCCCATATTGTAAGACCAAAACAAGGTGATGTGATTGAGTTTAGTCCTGTCAGGGTGATCACAGTCCCCAATGGGAAGACTGATGATCAGGGAACCATTCCCGTCAAGGACAGTGCAATGCGCCATCCCTGGTCCCGGACAGAATTGAGATCAATCAGATCTGATTACCCAGATCCTAGGAAAGATCTAACTGTATGATCAAAGATTCACAGAAGGTATATCAACTCCCTAGACAACGACATAATCATGGTATCCAAGGAATCAGGTAGGTACAGGGAAAGCGGTTGATGGTGATGAGCATCCAAGCGTTTGAGGAGGCATCAAATCAGCCAAGACCCCAGTTCACTGACACTTGGAGAAAGCCAAGGATCTGTTACCATTGTAGAAGAGAAGGGCATTATGCCAACAACTGTAATAACCCACATAAAGTTAGACCCCCTAGACCAAGAAATGAGCAAAATTACAACACACACCATTATAATCAGAGATCAGATAGGAAGAATTTTGGGCCACACCCATAATATATAGTCAGGAAAGGTGATCATTAGGACTGATGGTAAGCCTGAGGTAACGGTTAATAAATTGGGAGGTCATTCACTGAAAGACACAGGAATGACCAGGTGAAACGTTGTAAATGTATCAGTGAAATGTTTTTTTTTTTCTCTCTCTCTCTCTATCCCCATCTCTGACGAGTATTGGTAAGAATTCACACATTGCATACCCACTTGGTCCTTGCAGAAGTCTACCAAACCCCAGCATGACCTCCGCCACAATGTATTTCTGGCCAGATACAGACAGTGGAGTAATGCAGGTGCTGGTGGGGAGGGACTGCTCAAGGAGACCAGTAGACACATAGATATGACAGCCTAATAAGTCTGACAATGTTTTTCTAATGCTAACAATGTTTTCTTAATGTTGACAATGTTTAAAAATGTTTTGTTTCTCTTTTCTCATTGGTGGTTATTGTCGAGTTATGTAATGTATATATGCACATGAATTGTTCTCTATCTCTTTTGTTTTTTTGTTGTCTCTCTCTTCCCACTCATGTTTCCATGGTTTAAAGATGGTATGTCACCCCTCAGTTGGACCAATGGTAATGCCAGATTTTTTTCTCCTTACAGAAAGATCGCCGGTTAGGAAGGAATATTGCATCACCAGAATGTTCGTTTGGAAGACTGAGAGACAGCACCTTTGAGAGGACAGCAGAACAAGAAGAACAACAAGACGAGATAACTTATTATCGTAACAAGTTCTCTCCCCCTCAAACTGATTTCTTATACCCCCTTTACAAATTTCTTCTTTTCTCCTCCTGTAAGATGGACTTGCCCCAAGAGACTGTGATATGGATTTTCCTGTTGACCATGATGTTGACCAGAGCAGTCTGTTTCGGTGAGAGTACCAGCGAGGTCGAGAAAGGATCCAGAAAGGTCCTGATGACTGAGACGGAGGTGTAAATTTCCAATAGCAACCCAATCACCAAGCAAAGGCGAGTACCGGGCACGATCTAACAACCATGTTATTTGTAAACAATTGTGAAGGATTGTTAGTTCAAAAAGAAAATTGTATCTGTAGGCTCTGTGACAATCTGGTAGAGGATGGATGCATAAAGAAATGCCAATCCAGTTTTAATATCCATATGGACCGGCATCCATTGAGTGACTATCACTCTTTAGTGGGTAATGTGTTAAACAAAACAGATTGTTGGGTATGCTCTCAAGTACCTCAGGGTCATAGCAAATCAGGGCTAGTACCATTTCCTTTAACGTTAGGGGAGGTACTTGAGCTAAGTGGTGGGAGACCGGTGGACCGGAGGTTTAACATCTCCAGCCCTCCTAGTTTGAAGCTCCACCAATACCATGTGGATAGGTCCCTCTTATGTTTTAATATCTCCAATCCCCGTAAGCCGGGAAATTGGGAAGTGACATGGAGCAACCTTACCATGACCTTTTCACACAGAGCAGATAGAATGCCTACAGATACAGAGCTTGTACGCCACATAGCCAGTAGAGGAAAATCTTTCCGGTATCGATATACCTTAGGAAATAGGATTACTAGAGTTGGAGAAGTATCACCAGGATAGTGTGCACATATCGTACAAACTGATACGTGCCTTAAGCAGATGGAAGAATTAGGGTCAGGAGATTTCACCTGGAAGGTTTGTAACATGGTCATGTCCTTCTCCGTCCCATATGTTCTCCCCGATGACGCATATTTCATATGCGGGAGAAAGGCGTACAAGTGGCTTGCCCCAAACTCTGAAGGATTGTGTTATATTGGAAAAGTATTGCCTGAAGTGATGACTGTTACACATGACAAAGTGAAGGACATATACCGTGGTGCCCAAGCTCCTTATACTCACACTCATTACGAGCACCGAGTTAAAAGACAACTGTCAGAAAGGTTAGAGCATCCGGCCTCTGATCTTATCCATGAATCCACCGGGATTCAGGTTCTGGTAGCGTTAGATTTCACTCGCACCGCTCGAGGAGTGATGAATTATAGATACATTTCCGCACTCGCCAATTTGTTAGATAATATCACTGAAATGTATGATGACACGTTTAGATACACTGGAAGAGAACTTCAAGCGTACAAAACAGAACTAGTTCAGCATAGGATGGTTCTTAATTATCTTACAGCAGTAACAGGCGGATATTGTGTTACATTGGCAACACAGTACGGCATAAAGTGTTGCACGTATATCACAAATAGCACCGAGGATCCGGTAGAGGTCATAGACCAAAAGATGGACGATATTCTCCAATTGAAGTGGGAATTTCGTCGAAAACACAATCTCACCCTTGCTGCTGTAGGTAATGAGCTGACTGGTTGGGTGTCATGGTTGAACCCGCGAAATTGGTTCTCCGGTTTAGGAGACTGGGCTCAAGGAGTCATAATGGATGTTGGAAAGTTTCTACTATGTATCTTGGGTGTCGTTATATCGATTGGATTGATATTTAGATGCGGGCAGGCTTTAATGAGGTGCAAACAAAGTACAAAAGTGATGAGCCTGAGGAGTGAGGAAACTGTAATTAACCTGGATTTGATTTATGACCCAATGATAGAAACCATGATGTGATGAAAATGCGATTATAAGGTCCGTTTCTTTCACCTGTTTTTCTGCTTTTCCCCAAGATACAAAGACCCCCTTGGACGAGGAAGTTGACGAGACGCTATATAGACAACAGACAAGCACCAAAGATGAAGTTTTGACCACTTGAGAAATGGACATTTGATGAACTTTGCCATGGATCCCCAGTTTCCCTAGTATTTTTAAACTCACGCTAGCCCAACATTTTTTGTAAATCTGATGGCACTGACAAAGCTTGTTGCTCATGCCTAAGGAGCAATACAGCGCAAAGAAGACGACTCTCAACAGATACCGAACAAAAACTTCAACAACAGATGTACATTTCCCCTGACATAGAATACCACCGCATTTACCGTAATTATGTCTTTTCTTCATTTCTACAACCCTCAGGTAATGACACACATAGTCGATAGGGAATACAGGCTCAGATATCAGCAACCACATACTTCCCCCATTCATGTATCATCAACTAAAATGTGCTCCCCATTTTGTTCAAAATCCGAAAAGAGCTCGGTAAAGTTTGACAGCCCATCCACAGACCTGTACCACAGGATAAGAAGGAATTCAAATGTATACTTCGCAATACCTCGAAGCTTGATGTACAACACGTACGGCACGATGATACATGACCCCCCAAACATGGATTCATACACACATGCTTCTGCTATCTCACTAGGTCATACCCTCTTCACACCTTCTCCTCTCTCCTCCCTTACCCAACCATGGAAATGTATTAACCCCTGACATATATTTTTCTCTTTTTGAAATGTTTTAGGAAGTGGCAGTTATTGGTGACTGCCAAAGGGTGGACTGTCAAAGTCAAAAATATTACATAGAGAGACCATATAAACTGCACACATATAAGCCGCTATACTTGCAAATATGCGCAGCGAGCACAGCAAACACCAGACATCATGGAGATATAGAATTGGCTGATGAATTAATGTCATGGATGTGTATCATTCGAACCGAACCAGATAAACACATCATGTTTGGTATTGAAGCAAGCAGAATGAGGTGTGGGTTAGTTTGAGGCCTGTTGTGTTGTTGTGGGACATTGCAGCGGATAGATATGATTATATGTATAAAAGCTAAGATCATATTGTTAGAACAATGGATGCTCAAGACAACCTTTTACTAAGTTTTCAAGGCTGAACCTGATTAGCATATACAAAGAGAATAGTGACTCAATACAAAGGAGAAAGAAAGACCCCTCCCCCAGGTACTGGTCAAACAGGAAGGTAGTGGTCAGGTGTGGCCTCAGAGAACAGATGTAATGTAGCTACACTCACACACGCACACACAGCTACCTGGCACCCAGCAGCATGGCGGCTAAATCCCCAGGACATCCTCCAAACTAAAGGCTAAGTATTGAACTTCACATGGCTAGATAAGGAAACAGACAGATTGCTTTCTGGTTTAAATAGGATATTGTAACTTGGTTGTGTGATTGTTGGGTGTTTGTGGATACTCTGTGAAGTCTGTGATAAATTGGAACAGTATACAATCTGTAGCATAGTATTTGTGGTATTTGTTTGCCTATGGAGATTTAAAATAGATTGTGCTGGTTAGTTATAATATATATATCCTGTTAATCATAAATACCACCATGCAGTTACGTTTGTGTTAATTACATTGTGATCTGGTCTTGTGATGAATATGCTCTAGTTATTGAGATACTGAAGTTGTTTGGGATGTGAAATTATGAGATGGTTCTAGGAAGTTGGATTACATTGTGAAAGGTGATTTAGATGGTTTGGAATTGTAAAATCAGAACATATGCATTGTTTTGAGGCTTGGACATTTTGGAATAACATGGAGTCTTGTGTCTCCTGCTATGTGATTGTGGTGTAGTAAAGAGTGCCATGTGTTTGGACCTGCAAATCTAAAATGGCTGCTGCTGGATGTCTTCCCCTCCCCCTTTCAGCCATGTGGTGCAGTCTTTGGAATTATGGGAGTTTTCTCAAAATGGAGTCTAGCTTCCATCCCATGCTGTATTCAGCATTGACTAATTGCGCAGCGATTGTCTCTCACATGTGTAGTTTTATCTGAAATCATGTTGTCTTACTGTGAGCCATTTCTCTCATATCTCTCTCTCTCTCTCTCTCTCTCTCTCTCTCTCTCTCTCTCTCTCTCTCTCTCTCTCTCTCTCTCCTTCTCTTTTCTCCCATATCTCCCCTTGACTAGTATTGTATTGTATTGTATTAGATTGGTATTGTATTGTATTTCTAGTGTAGCTATTTTGGTTAGGAAGTCTCTGTTATATTGTAGTGTATCATTTGTACTGTGATTCTCTTTTACAAGTATATTAGATATAATACAGATAATAGGCTTTGGACCCTAAACCAGTATCTGTGTATTTCCTATAGTGTTAAGTGTTCACTTGAGCGTCGGTGACGCACAAGCAGCTTTGTAGTTAGTCAGGTTACACAAGGTTGCACTTACACCCTGTATTCACATTAAGGTATTCTGTGTATTTCATTGTTAAAAGGTTTAGACATAAAGGTATAGCGTTGTGAGCGTCTGCGCCGCTGGTGATCTCCTCGTGGTCTCGAGCGTCTGCTACGCCATAGCGAATCATTACGTTAGTCAACAGCCAATAGCGTGCCTGCCTGTGATCTCTGGGCCGTGAGCGAACGTGACGCTTGAGCGTCTCGCCTACGGCTGAGCGATCGTTACGCAACTAGTGTACCCTTACGGTACTTCTTAAGTAAACAGCGTACAGTGTTCTTAGACCTCATAAAGGGTTGTTTATACGACAAAAGAATTTAGCACTGTCAGTGGGAGGGCCCAAGGACAATTCCATCTTGCACCTCTTTTTTCTTTTCTTTTTCTTTGCGTCATGTGCTGTTTGGGGAGGGTTTTTTGGAAGGGCCATCCTGCGTGACACTGCAGTGCCACTCCTAGATGGGCCCGGTGTTTGTGTCGGCCACTAGGGTCGCTTATCTTACTCACACAGTCAGCTACCTCATTGCGCCTCTTTTTTTCTTTGCGTCATGTGCTGTTTGGGGAGGGTTTTTTGGAAGGGACATCCTGCGTGACACTGCAGTGCCACTCCTAGATGGGCCCGGTGTTTGTGTCGGCCACTAGGGTCGCTTATCTTACTCACACAGTCAGCTACCTCATTGCGCCTCTTTTTTTCTTTGCGTCATGTGCTGTTTGGGGAGGGTTTTTTGGAAGGGACATCCTGCGTGACACTGCAGTGCCACTCCTAGATGGGCCCGGTGTTTGTGTCGGCCACTAGGGTCGCTTATCTTACTCACACAGTCAGCTACCTCATTGCGCCTCTTTTTTTCTTTGCGTCATGTGCTGTTTGGGGAGGGTTTTTTGGAAGGGACATCCTGCGTGACACTGCAGTGCCACTCCTAGATGGGCCCGGTGTTTGTGTCGGCCACTAGGGTCGCTTATCTTACTCACACAGTCAGCTACCTCATTGCGCCTCTTTTTTTCTTTGCGTCATGTGCTGTTTGGGGAGGGTTTTTTGGAAGGGACATCCTGCGTGACACTGCAGTGCCACTCCTAGATGGGCCCGGTGTTTGTGTCGGCCACTAGGGTCGCTTATCTTACTCACACAGTCAGCTACCTCATTGCGCCTCTTTTTTTCTTTGCATCATGTGCTGTTTGGGGAGGATTTTTTGGAAGGGACATCCTGCGTGACACTGCAGTGCCACTCCTAGATGGGCCCGGTGTTTGTGTCGGCCACTAGGGTCGCTTATCTTACTCACACAGTCAGCTACCTCATTGCGCCTCTTTTTTTCTTTGCGTCATGTGCTGTTTGGGGAGGGTTTTTTGGAAGGGACATCCTGCGTGACACTGCAGTGCCACTCCTAGATGGGCCCGGTGTTTGTGTCGGCCACTAGGGTCGCTTATCTTACTCACACAGCGACCTCGGTGCAAATTTTAGGACTAAAAATAATATTGTGAGGTGTGAGGTATTCAGAATAGACTGAAAATGAGTGTAAATTATGGTTTTTGAGGTTAATAATACTTTGGGATCAAAATGACCCCCAAATTCTATGATTTAAGCTGTTTTTTAGGGTTTTTTGAAAAAAAACACCCGAATCCAAAACACACCCGAATCCGACAAAAAAAATTCGGTGAGGTTTTGCCAAAACGCGGTCGAACCCAAAACACGGCCGCGGAACCGAACCCAAAACCAAAACACAAAACCCGAAAAATTTCAGGCGCTCATCTCTAGTTTAGGACACGTGGGCACTCACTGAGGCTTGAGGAGAGAAAATTCCATACACAATGGAGGAAAGGGTTCTTCACTGTTAGGGCAATAAGGATTTGGAATTCCATGCCAGGGAAGGTGGTAATGATGGACTCTGTAAATGCATTTAACAGGGGATAGGATGAATTTCTGATTGAAAAGGATATCCAAGGTTACAACATTTAAAATATTGACATTGTTAATCCAGGTGTAACATGATTTGTAGTTGTTAACTAGTCATAAAACATTCTTCAGCAGGTACAGTAAAATCAACTAAATTTAATACAAAATACAGGTTGAACGCGATGGGCATTTTGCCCCTTTTTAACCTCAATTACTCTGTTACTATGTTACCATGTAACCAATACAGGAGAGATGCTACAGATGCCACCACTTTATTCAGGTATGAGCTTGAGGAAGGATCCTCAATGAATTGGACAATGGACTTTGAACTGATAAAACCCTACACATTTTGTTCTCATGACTTCTTCAGGGGTAGATATCAGAGTACAAGATAGGTACATGATAATCTCTGTCCAGAACAATGGAATTTTATCCCCCAAATTATAAATGGAATAGGGCCTCCAATTGGACACAGTTGTGATAGATGGACTGTGTAATTAGACACATACACAGTAGCAAAAACAATCACTCCAGTACGTCAGACATCAGTAGGTGTACTCCTTTAAATCAGGGCCACAGTGGGAACATATATAATCTAGATAGAGTATTTCAGACTGAGGGGTAAATTCAGGATTTCTGCAGAGGGTTTCTGGAAACTCCATTTAGGAATAAAGTAGTGAGAAACTTCTGCAATTATCCTAAAAACACTTCTGTAGTTAAATTGTTTCATAAATATGGTTGTGTCCATGGGTAAAGCTTGGCTATCTGTCACCTGGGGCAATGACTGAACTTATTGTCCTCCCCACTCCTACTTTAATAGATAGTAGTCACCCTTGACTTGCTTGGATACAGCTGTTAGCACTGTAAAGACTGAAATGTATGAGCAGTGAGGATAAAAATAAATGTTTTAGTCCTGTTACATTAAGGTGTTGTAGTACCCTGATTATAGTAGATGTTAAAGTGTGTTGGATTATCACAGGTCTGCTGTTACTAGATTGTGGTGTGTTGACAGGAATCCAATGTTCTTATAGCATTCTGTCCTCTGCAGTATGGTTGCTTCTTCCCTCTTTCACACCACAATAGAGGCAGCCATTTTGTCTATCCCAAATAGAGAAAATGGCAAACTGAATGGTGCAAAAGGATTTCTTCTTTTTTTACTACGACCTACTGTAAATAAAGGTTTAAATGGGTCACTACAATTAAAGGAATAGATACCACGCATTTATTGAATTATATCACATACAGAATTAATTTATGCCTACTTAATGGTACAAAATAATTTCTACTTAGGAGTTCACAAACATAACTACTATATATACATTCATATCTATTTTCTATGCAAGTTTCACAAAGAATGCTTGCACACTAGGGGGTATATTCAATTGAAGTCGAAACTGCCGTCTTGTTGGAAAGACAGAAGTTTCCAACTATTTTAGATCAAATGGGGTTCCGACCTATTCAATAGACCCCTAATTTTTCCGACAAGTTGGGAATTTTGACTTGTCGGAAAGCATATGGATCGAAGGGATAGCGGCCAATCCGCGTGCTTCTGTCAGAAACGGGGCCAAATCAGACAGGTTTTGTCCCCATTTCCGACAATCTCATGCCAACTTTAAAAAAGTCGGATTGAGTAGATGAGATTGGGGAGTGGGGTGGCAGGCTATAGGGGCAGCAGGGCACATAGGCAGGCACCTTACGGGCGTCCCCCCAGCCAGGCTCCTCTCTCTCCCAGCAGTGTCTCCCAGCTGGCACTGGGCTGTGTGGCTAGCGGGGATCTAAGGCTCCCTCCAGCCCCTCCCTGTGATATTACACACAGGAAGGGCTGACTGCTGACAGCGGCAGCACAGACGGGACACCGGGAATGGCCAAATCCGACAGTTGGATTTGGCTCAAATCTGATAGTCGGATTTGGCTGCTCATTAAATAGGACTTGTTGGATCCATTCCGACAAATGCATGTTGGAATGGATCTGAGAGCAATTGAATATACCCCTAAGGCTGCTGCTGGGGGTGGTTCTTCGTCACATAAGGGGACCATGAAGAATACTAGCACTAGTTTTAGACAATTGTCTGTGAAAAATTATTTGCAAGGGTAACCAAGTATTACAGCCACCATCCTATTGCACAGCAGATCACAGAAACCATGATGGCTACTGTATGTTATCATGAGTTCAGAATCTAATATCTGCCATCAAATTACCTGGTCATTGATGGTCATGTGTCCACACTACCAAATTCCATCTTGATTCCATTTTACCAGAACAG
The DNA here is from genome assembly GCF_028390025.1 of Pseudophryne corroboree. Taxonomy (NCBI): domain Eukaryota; kingdom Metazoa; phylum Chordata; class Amphibia; order Anura; family Myobatrachidae; genus Pseudophryne; species Pseudophryne corroboree. The sequence continues at coordinate 826,087,637 of NC_086445.1, read as the reverse complement.
CAATTTCTCACCTGTACTGGGAGGTTAAGCATAATGTTATATTTTGCCTACAAAATGGCATGAGCCCTCATTCCAAGTTGATCGCTAGCTGCCATTGTTTGCTGCATAGCGATCATTTAAAAAAATGGCAAAACTATGCATGCGTATGGACTGCAATGCGCACGTGCGGCGTACGGGTACAAAGAGCATCGTTGTTTTACACTGCTTCTAGTGACGATTCCATTCGCAAAGCTGATCGCAAGGAGATTGACAGGAAGTGGGAGTTTATGGGTGTCAACTGACCGTTTTCTGGGAGTGTTTGGAAAAATGCAGGCGTGTCCTGGCGTTTGCAGGGTGGGTATCTGACGTCAATTCCGGGACCTTCGTCGCAGCAATCATCACACAGAATAAGTAACTACAGGGCTGGTCTTGTTTTGCACAAAATGTTTTTGTACCACTCAGCTGCACAGGCGTTTACACTCTTGCAAAGCAAAAATACACTCCCCCATGGGTGGCGACTATGCGTTTGCACTGCTGCTAAAAGTAGCTAGCGAGCGATCAACTCGGAATGAGGGCCATTGTACCAACTATCAACTTACATGACTGTGACAGCCCAATGGTGGGTATATTGCCTTCAGCAGAAGTAGTATCTAACACAAGTTTCACAATGCCAGCTTATTCACAGGCAGGCTACTCTATGTATCACTGGCATATCTAAGAGGCATATCAGTGTCAATTTGTTAAGAATACCCGGGGATGTGATAGCATAATGGCCTACCCCACTAAGAGTCTCCTCAATATTTGTAATTTCCAATAATGTTTTACAAGCAATATGATTTTCAACACGTAGAATGTTTTGCACACACAATAAACTTGGTGGTTCAGAATTTCTTTCAAAAAAGACATGTCCATGCAAGAGATGTTGGCTGGGGCCCATAACATTTTTGAGAGCTTTCGAAATTCTGCAACTGCATGTATAACATTGCAGCAGTTATAAGAAAAGATAAATTTGCTATCACATCAACTGGAGCAAGAGGTAGTAACCAGGTGGAATTCCACCATTTATATGCTTCAGTAACAAGAGGAATAGCAATAAGTCAATAATATATATACATCAAGCCATCTGATAGGAATGAGGTATACATGTTACCTTAGTCCAACACACTGTAGAATACTCTCAGTTTTATGCAAGCTACTGAAACCATTTGAAATGTTAACCAATGAGATTTGTTCAGACACTGTCAGCTTAAGTCAGGTCTTACCGTTAATTATACTACTGGAAAAGCAGCTAGGGAAGCTGAAGAAAAAGATGAAACCATGCAAATCCATTAAGTATGTAGGACTTGTACATCAAGTTATTTTTTTGCTTTACCAGTACCCAGGGGTTTTTACTACATCATGCAATTGGATCAGTATATTTTGTCAACCATTCTAGATCCTACGTTTAAGTTGTACATAATATCTTTTTTTGCAACTGACACAGATATTAAGAGTTGCTAGCAAATTGTTAGCTCAAATGGCACGTGACATGATTACATCTCCTGCTTCAACTTCTCCTGCAAATATGCTGCCAGAAAAAACTGTTCTTTTCCTAAAGACCCACTGGTGGTGATGATGATGATGATGATGATGATGATGAGGCAACTCAGCACACCAGAAATAAACAACATTATGACTTCTGGTCATGCTTCCTTCCCAGCCACAGCATGTAATAGTGCATGCAGATGGGTCCTGGAATCTCCCCCTGCTCATACTACAACAGCCTGAAGCTCCTTCCCTCCACACAGGCTTCTGGTATCAGGGATAGCAAAAACTGAAAGTAACTGTGTTTTTGAGCCCTCCCCCTCTATAGGATGCTGCACAGAAGCTAACCTGTGTTCAGGGCAGCCCATCACTCTCAGTGGTGAGTAAACTGTTTTAACCCCATGTTGTTTTTATAGCAATTGTTATGAATAGCTTCCAATTGTCCTACCAATGAATGTTTTCAGTGTGTAAGCAACTATCTATGTCAGTGTCCATATGTCAACGTATGTATGTCAGTGTGCCAGCATCTGTCTGTGTGTCAATATCCCTGTGTCAGTGTGCCAGTATCTGTGTGCCAGCATCTGTGTGTCTGACCACACAGAGATGCTGACACAGACACAGTGATACACAGATGCTGACACAGAGACAGCCACTGACACACAGATGCTGACAAACTGACACTGACACACAGAGATGCTGACACAGTTTGTCAGTATGTGTGTCAGTGGCTTTCTCTGTGTCAGCATCTGTGTGTCACTGTGTCTGTGTGTAAGCATCTGTTTGTCTGTATCACTGACCTGGTCAGAGGGTGTTGTGGACTCGGGGCTTCTTCCGGTGACCGGGAAGAGGAACCGCTGCTGGGTCGCAGTAGAGATGGCCGGATGTAGGTCTTCCTCATACAGGATGAAGACGGTAAGCAGGAAGCACGGAGGAATGCTTGAAGGTCTCCAGGAAAACAAGACTTGTAAAAGTGCTGAGTGCTGAGTGCTGAGGTACAGAGGTGCTGGTGATATTGAGGTGCTGAAGGCACAGAGACGCTGAGGTACTGAGGTGCTGAGGCACTGAGGTGCTGGAGGCACAGAGGTGCGTAGAGGCGCTCGGGCGCTTGGAGGCACGGAGGTGCTGGGAGGCACAGAGTTGCGTAGAGGCGCTCGGGCGCTTGGAGGCACGGAGGTGCGTGATGGCGCTCGGGCGCTTGGAGGCACGGAGGTGCTGGGAGGCACAGAGGTGCGTAGAGGCGCTCGGGCGCTTGGAGGCACGGAGGTGCGTGATGGCGCTCGGGCGCTTGGAGGCACGGAGGTGCGTGATGGCGCTCGGGCGCTTGGAGGCACGGAGGTGCTGGGAGGCACAGAGTTGCGTAGAGGCGCTCGGGCGCTTGGAGGCACGGAGGTGCGTGATGGCGCTCGGGCGCTTGGAGGCACGGAGGTGCTGGGAGGCACAGAGGTGCGTAGAGGCGCTCGGGCGCTTGGAGGCACGGAGGTGCGTGATGGCGCTCGGGCGCTTGGAGGCACGGAGGTGCTGGGAGGCACAGAGGTGCATAGAGGCGCTCGGGTGCTTGGAGGCACGGAGGTGCGTGATGGCGCTCGGGCGCTTGGAGGCACGGAGGTGCAGGGAACGCTGAGATGCTGGAAACACAGATATGCTTGGAAGCACAGCGGTAACAGGGAAAAGGGAGCTCTGGAGATCACGGTTTCTGACAGGCAGATTTGATGATACACAGGCGCCGGATCTCTGCTCGGCGTCTGGCTTTAAACCTCCCGCCTTTGCCTGATTGGCGGAGCGGGCAGATGACGTCAGCCCCGCTCCGCCTACCTAGTCCCAGTCAACATGGCGGTGCCCTCGCTCCGGGAAGCCGCCGGAGAGACCCGCCGACCCGACGCCGGACACCCGAGACCGCCGGAGGAGAGAGGCGCCAGGCCATCCAGGACACCCGCAGAGGCAAAAGCGGCCGCAGCTGCCCGCAAGGTGTGACAGTACCCCATCCTCCAGGAGTGGCCCCTGGACACTTTCCGGGCTTAGTTGGATGTCTGGAATGGAAGATCCGAACCAGTCGGGGAGCCATTACCTCAGTAGCATTGATCCAACTTCTCTCTTCAGGACCATAACCTTTCCACTCTACCAAGTACTGTAGTTTTTTATGAAGATAACGAGAGTCAAGAATAGCTTTGATTTCAAATTCTGTCCCAGCTTCAGACACTATAGTAGTTGGCCTTGGAGACGCTGAGTGTAACCGATTCAGAATGAGTGGGCGGAGGAGAGAGACGTGGAAGGAGTTTGGAATTCGAAGGTGGGAAGGCAACTCCAATTTGCAAACGACCGGGTTTAAGACTTGCAGCACTGAGAAAGGACCAATGAACCTTGGGGCAAATTTCATAGTAGGTACTTTCAAACGAAGATTGCGGGTAGAGAGCCATACCTTGTCACCAACCTTATATTGAGGAGCTGCTCGTCGCTTCCTATCTGCAAAGAATTTATAGCGATCGGAAACTCTCTTAAGATTGGCATGAACTCGACTCCAGATTTGGGTGAAATGTCGGAGAGTTGAAGCTGCAGCAGGAACTTCTTCTGGAGGACAAATGGGCAACTCTGGAACTTGGGGATGAAATCCATAATTAATAAAGAATGGAGACTCACCAGTTGAAGAATGATATAGATGGTTGTGGGCAAACTCAGCCCAAGGCAACAACTCCACCCAGTTATCTTGAGAAGGGGAAAGGTAAACACGGAGAAAAGTCTCTAGATCCTGATTGACGCGTTCAGTTTGCCCATTAGTCTGTGGATGGTAAGCAGAAGAGAACTTGAGTTTAATTTGTAGAGTAGAACAGAGGGCTCTCCAGAATCTTGCTGTAAACTGTACTCCCCGATCTGAGACTATTTCCAGAGGTAACCCGTGCAGGCGGAAATGCTCCTGGATAAATAACAGGGCCAACTTGGAAGCGGATGGTAACCCGGTCAACGGAACAAAATGTGCCATCTTAGAGAATCGGTCAATGATCACCCAAATGGTGTTATGACCCTTAGAGAGAGGTAATTCAGTAACAAAGTCCATCGAGATATGAGTCCAAGGCCTTTTAGGAATGGATAAAGGATGCAACAAACCCGCAGGCGGCAGACGTGGAGTTTTGTGCTGAGCACATTGAGGACACGAATTGACATACTCTTGAACATCTTTTTTCATAGTGTCCCACCAGTATGATCTTCGCAGAAATTCCCACATTTTCTGAACTCCCGGATGACCAGAAAACTTAGAAGTGTGAGCCCACTGCAACAGTTTCGGTCGAAATTTAACTGGTACCGACATTCTTCCAGGAGGAGGGCCCAACCTAGTGGGAGCTGCAGAAATAGAGATGGGACTAAGGATTAATGCCTTCTCCATTGTATTCTCCTCATCCGAAGCCATCACTGAACGGGATAGGGCATCCGCCTTGGTATTAAGAGTTCCAGCCCGATACTTGATAACAAAGGAAAATCTGGCAAAGAAGAGCGCCCATCTTGCCTGACGGGGATTCAAACATTGGGCCGTCTTTAGATACAGTAAATTCTTGTGATCCGTAAAAATTGTAATTAAGTGTTTAGCACCCTCCAGAAGATATCTCCATTCTTCTAATGCAGATTTAATTGCCAGTAGCTCTTTGTCTCCAATGGTGTAATTTAATTCAGCAGGGGAGAACTTGCGAGAATGAAACCCACACGGATGCAACTTCCCATCTGAGGCGTACTGCAAAAGTACAGCACCTATGCCTACCGTGGAAGCATCAACCTCCAGAAAGAATGGTTTTAGGAAATCTGGCTGCTGAAGTACGGGAGCGGATATAAAGGCTGTCTTCAGCTGTTTGAACGCTGCTACTGCTTCAGAAGGCCAATTGCTTGGGTCAGCCCCTTTCTTAGTCAGAGCCGTAATAGGTGCCACGATAGTAGAGAAACCTCTTATAAATTTCCGATAATAATTTGCGAATCCTAGAAATCGTTGCACTGCTTTCAAGGAAAGAGGTTGAGTCCAATCTCGGATGACCGAGAGTTTCTCCGGATCCATACGCAATTCAGTTCCAGAAATAATGTAGCCCAAAAATGAAATAGAAGGAACCTCAAAGGTGCACTTGGAGATTTTGCCATAAAGATGATTCTCGCGCAACCGAAGGAGTACTTCCTTAACTTGTAGTCGGTGCTCAGAAAGATTCTTTGAAAAAATCAGAATGTCATCCAAATAGACTACTACATTCAGATACAACATGTCCCGAAAGACTTCATTAATGAATCCCTGAAAGACGGCGGGGGCGTTGCTGAGGCCAAATGGCATTACCAGGTACTCGTAATGCCCATCTCTAGTATTGAAAGCCGTCTTCCACTCATCTCCTTGTCGAATACGTATCAGATTGTATGCTCCCCTTAAGTCAAGCTTAGTAAATACTCGAGCTCCACGCACTCTATCGAAAAGCTCTGTGATGAGCGGCAGAGGATACTTGTTCTTAATGGTGACTTCATTTAAACCACGATAGTCAATACATGGTCTCAGGCCTCCATCTTTTTTTTTTACAAAGAAGAAGCCAGCTCCCGCTGGGGAAGTGGAGGGACGGATGAACCCCTTCTGCAAATTCGACTTAATGTACTCTGACATAGCTTGTGTCTCTGGAACCGACAAAGGATAAGTGCGACCTCGGGGCGGCATTTTCCCAGGAATGAGCTCAATAGGACAGTCCCAGGCCCTATGCGGAGGTAATTTATCAGCCGCCTGTTCCGAGAAGACATCTAAAATTTCTCGATAAGCCTCAGGAACTGACTCCACGTCCAACTTGGCCGATGCACGGAGTGGAACGACAGGAGTAAGACAATTCAATCGACAGAAAGGACTCCAAGAAATTATTTGTGTCGACCCCCAGTCGACATGAGGGTTGTGAAGCCTGAGCCAGGGAAGACCCAAAACGAGATCATGAGACATCTCCTGAATAACCAGAAACTTCAGTTGTTCTCGATGCAAAGCTCCCACTTGTAGCTGAATTGACTCAGACTGACTCGTAATCAAGGCATTAGGAATTTGAACACCGTTAATAGCTGTTATCGTAATAGGTCGTTCGACCAACTGTAACTTCAAGCCCAAACTCTGGGCGCAGAGGAGAGAAATAAAATTCCCCGCAGCTCCTGAATCCAAAAGAGCCATAACAGTTTTGACTTCTGTTTCAGTAGACAAAGATACTGAGAGTAAACAGTCCACTTCTGGAGAAGATTGAGAAACCACACCCAGCTTGACTTCCCCGGAACAGGCTAGGACTGCCCGTTTCCCGGGCGAACCTTGCAAGACTTGAGAAAGTGATCCGCGGCTCCACAGTAGAGGCAAAGTCTCTTCTCACACCGACGCTGTCGCTCCTCTGGAGACAGTCGAGACCGATTAATCTGCATGGGTTCGTCTGGAGCTGTCTTAACCGATTGTTTAGACGGAGGAGCCCGGAATCTGCATCGATCAGACCGAGAACGTTCGCCAACTCGTTCCTGCATGCGGAGATCCACTTTCACACAGAGCGAGATCAACTGTTCCAAAGAATCTGGCAAATCTCTTGTAATCAATTCGTCTTTAAGACGGTCGGACAGCCCGTTCCAGAAAGCGGCCCGTAAGGCATCATTATCCCAGCGCAATTCGGAGGCTATGGTCTGAAAATGAATCACATACTGACCCACTGAACGGGAGCCTTGTCGAACTCGGAGAAGATCTGAAGAGGCAGCGGTCGTTCTGCCAGGCTCATCAAAGATCCTGCGGAAAGATGAGATGAAATTGGTGTAGCTGGAAACCAAAGGATCAGATCGCTCCCATAACGGAGACACCCATTCCAGCGCTGAGCCCTCAAGCAAGGAAATAATGTATGCTACTTTGGATCGATCCGTGGGAAAGTTGTACGCGAGGAGTTCAAACTGTACCTCGCACTGTTTAAGAAAACCACGGCAATTCTTTGGGTTGCCGTTGTAGCGAGAGGGAGTGGGAAGCTGAAGGCGTGACCTGGTTCCGGACACTGCGTGAGCATTGACGGGGGCGACTACCGGAGTGGGTACCGGAGCTGAAACCGGAACTACTGAAGCCAGGGAAACCTGAATTTGATCCAGCCTGCCGGATAGTTCTTGGAGATACCGCATCACCTGGTTTTGCGCCGCTTCCTGACTCTGAACACGGGAAACCAGATCTTGGATGGCACTCGCTTCTGGGTTCCGATTCCCCGGGTCCATGTGGCCTGTGTATACTATCACTGACCTGGTCGGAGGGTGTTGTGGACTCGGGGCTTCTTCCGGTGACCGGGAAGAGGAACCGCTGCTGGGTCGCAGTAGAGATGGCCGGATGTAGGTCTTCCTCATACAGGATGAAGACGGTAAGCAGGAAGCACGGAGGGATGCTTGAAGGTCTCCTGGAAAACAAGACTTGTAAAAGTGCTGAGTGCTGAGTGCTGAGGTACAGAGGTGCTGGTGATATTGAGGTGCTGAAGGCACAGAGACGCTGAGGTACTGAGGTGCTGAGGCACTGAGGTGCTGGAGGCACAGAGGTGCGTAGAGGCGCTCGGGCGCTTGGAGGCACGGAGGTGCTGGGAGGCACAGAGTTGCGTAGAGGCGCTCGGGCGCTTGGAGGCACGGAGGTGCGTGATGGCGCTCGGGCGCTTGGAGGCACGGAGGTGCTGGGAGGCACAGAGGTGCGTAGAGGCGCTCGGGCGCTTGGAGGCACGGAGGTGCGTGATGGCGCTCGGGCGCTTGGAGGCACGGAGGTGCGTGATGGCGCTCGGGCGCTTGGAGGCACGGAGGTGCTGGGAGGCACAGAGTTGCGTAGAGGCGCTCGGGCGCTTGGAGGCACGGAGGTGCGTGATGGCGCTCGGGCGCTTGGAGGCACGGAGGTGCTGGGAGGCACAGAGGTGCGTAGAGGCGCTCGGGCGCTTGGAGGCACGGAGGTGCGTGATGGCGCTCGGGCGCTTGGAGGCACGGAGGTGCTGGGAGGCACAGAGGTGCATAGAGGCGCTCGGGTGCTTGGAGGCACGGAGGTGCGTGATGGCGCTCGGGCGCTTGGAGGCACGGAGGTGCAGGGAACGCTGAGATGCTGGAAACACAGATATGCTTGGAAGCACAGCGGTAACAGGGAAAAGGGAGCTCTGGAGATCACGGTTTCTGACAGGCAGATTTGATGATACACAGGCGCCGGATCTCTGCTCGGCGTCTGGCTTTAAACCTCCCGCCTTTGCCTGATTGGCGGAGCGGGCAGATGACGTCAGCCCCGCTCCGCCTACCTAGTCCCAGTCAACATGGCGGTGCCCTCGCTCCGGGAAGCCGCCGGAGAGACCCGCCGACCCGACGCCGGACACCCGAGACCGCCGGAGGAGAGAGGCGCCAGGCCATCCAGGACACCCGCAGAGGCAAAAGCGGCCGCAGCTGCCCGCAAGGTGTGACAGTACCCCATCCTCCAGGAGTGGCCCCTGGACACTTTCCGGGCTTAGTTGGATGTCTGGAATGGAAGATCCGAACCAGTCGGGGAGCCATTACCTCAGTAGCATTGATCCAACTTCTCTCTTCAGGACCATAACCTTTCCACTCTACCAAGTACTGTAGTTTTTTATGAAGATAACGAGAGTCAAGAATAGCTTTGATTTCAAATTCTGTCCCAGCTTCAGACACTATAGTAGTTGGCCTTGGAGACGCTGAGTGTAACCGATTCAGAATGAGTGGGCGGAGGAGAGAGACGTGGAAGGAGTTTGGAATTCGAAGGTGGGAAGGCAACTCCAATTTGCAAACGACCGGGTTTAAGACTTGCAGCACTGAGAAAGGACCAATGAACCTTGGGGCAAATTTCATAGTAGGTACTTTCAAACGAAGATTGCGGGTAGAGAGCCATACCTTGTCACCAACCTTATATTGAGGAGCTGCTCGTCGCTTCCTATCTGCAAAGAATTTATAGCGATCGGAAACTCTCTTAAGATTGGCATGAACTCGACTCCAGATTTGGGTGAAATGTCGGAGAGTTGAAGCTGCAGCAGGAACTTCTTCTGGAGGACAAATGGGCAACTCTGGAACTTGGGGATGAAATCCATAATTAATAAAGAATGGAGACTCACCAGTTGAAGAATGATATAGATGGTTGTGGGCAAACTCAGCCCAAGGCAACAACTCCACCCAGTTATCTTGAGAAGGGGAAAGGTAAACACGGAGAAAAGTCTCTAGATCCTGATTGACGCGTTCAGTTTGCCCATTAGTCTGTGGATGGTAAGCAGAAGAGAACTTGAGTTTAATTTGTAGAGTAGAACAGAGGGCTCTCCAGAATCTTGCTGTAAACTGTACTCCCCGATCTGAGACTATTTCCAGAGGTAACCCGTGCAGGCGGAAATGCTCCTGGATAAATAACAGGGCCAACTTGGAAGCGGATGGTAACCCGGTCAACGGAACAAAATGTGCCATCTTAGAGAATCGGTCAATGATCACCCAAATGGTGTTATGACCCTTAGAGAGAGGTAATTCAGTAACAAAGTCCATCGAGATATGAGTCCAAGGCCTTTTAGGAATGGATAAAGGATGCAACAAACCCGCAGGCGGCAGACGTGGAGTTTTGTGCTGAGCACATTGAGGACACGAATTGACATACTCTTGAACATCTTTTTTCATAGTGTCCCACCAGTATGATCTTCGCAGAAATTCCCACATTTTCTGAACTCCCGGATGACCAGAAAACTTAGAAGTGTGAGCCCACTGCAACAGTTTCGGTCGAAATTTAACTGGTACCGACATTCTTCCAGGAGGAGGGCCCAACCTAGTGGGAGCTGCAGAAATAGAGATGGGACTAAGGATTAATGCCTTCTCCATTGTATTCTCCTCATCCGAAGCCATCACTGAACGGGATAGGGCATCCGCCTTGGTATTAAGAGTTCCAGCCCGATACTTGATAACAAAGGAAAATCTGGCAAAGAAGAGCGCCCATCTTGCCTGACGGGGATTCAAACATTGGGCCGTCTTTAGATACAGTAAATTCTTGTGATCCGTAAAAATTGTAATTAAGTGTTTAGCACCCTCCAGAAGATATCTCCATTCTTCTAATGCAGATTTAATTGCCAGTAGCTCTTTGTCTCCAATGGTGTAATTTAATTCAGCAGGGGAGAACTTGCGAGAATGAAACCCACACGGATGCAACTTCCCATCTGAGGCGTACTGCAAAAGTACAGCACCTATGCCTACCGTGGAAGCATCAACCTCCAGAAAGAATGGTTTTAGGAAATCTGGCTGCTGAAGTACGGGAGCGGATATAAAGGCTGTCTTCAGCTGTTTGAACGCTGCTACTGCTTCAGAAGGCCAATTGCTTGGGTCAGCCCCTTTCTTAGTCAGAGCCGTAATAGGTGCCACGATAGTAGAGAAACCTCTTATAAATTTCCGATAATAATTTGCGAATCCTAGAAATCGTTGCACTGCTTTCAAGGAAAGAGGTTGAGTCCAATCTCGGATGACCGAGAGTTTCTCCGGATCCATACGCAATTCAGTTCCAGAAATAATGTAGCCCAAAAATGAAATAGAAGGAACCTCAAAGGTGCACTTGGAGATTTTGCCATAAAGATGATTCTCGCGCAACCGAAGGAGTACTTCCTTAACTTGTAGTCGGTGCTCAGAAAGATTCTTTGAAAAAATCAGAATGTCATCCAAATAGACTACTACATTCAGATACAACATGTCCCGAAAGACTTCATTAATGAATCCCTGAAAGACGGCGGGGGCGTTGCTGAGGCCAAATGGCATTACCAGGTACTCGTAATGCCCATCTCTAGTATTGAAAGCCGTCTTCCACTCATCTCCTTGTCGAATACGTATCAGATTGTATGCTCCCCTTAAGTCAAGCTTAGTAAATACTCGAGCTCCACGCACTCTATCGAAAAGCTCTGTGATGAGCGGCAGAGGATACTTGTTCTTAATGGTGACTTCATTTAAACCACGATAGTCAATACATGGTCTCAGGCCTCCATCTTTTTTTTTTACAAAGAAGAAGCCAGCTCCCGCTGGGGAAGTGGAGGGACGGATGAACCCCTTCTGCAAATTCGACTTAATGTACTCTGACATAGCTTGTGTCTCTGGAACCGACAAAGGATAAGTGCGACCTCGGGGCGGCATTTTCCCAGGAATGAGCTCAATAGGACAGTCCCAGGCCCTATGCGGAGGTAATTTATCAGCCGCCTGTTCCGAGAAGACATCTAAAATTTCTCGATAAGCCTCAGGAACTGACTCCACGTCCAACTTGGCCGATGCACGGAGTGGAACGACAGGAGTAAGACAATTCAATCGACAGAAAGGACTCCAAGAAATTATTTGTGTCGACCCCCAGTCGACATGAGGGTTGTGAAGCCTGAGCCAGGGAAGACCCAAAACGAGATCATGAGACATCTCCTGAATAACCAGAAACTTCAGTTGTTCTCGATGCAAAGCTCCCACTTGTAGCTGAATTGACTCAGACTGACTCGTAATCAAGGCATTAGGAATTTGAACACCGTTAATAGCTGTTATCGTAATAGGTCGTTCGACCAACTGTAACTTCAAGCCCAAACTCTGGGCGCAGAGGAGAGAAATAAAATTCCCCGCAGCTCCTGAATCCAAAAGAGCCATAACAGTTTTGACTTCTGTTTCAGTAGACAAAGATACTGAGAGTAAACAGTCCACTTCTGGAGAAGATTGAGAAACCACACCCAGCTTGACTTCCCCGGAACAGGCTAGGACTGCCCGTTTCCCGGGCGAACCTTGCAAGACTTGAGAAAGTGATCCGCGGCTCCACAGTAGAGGCAAAGTCTCTTCTCACACCGACGCTGTCGCTCCTCTGGAGACAGTCGAGACCGATTAATCTGCATGGGTTCGTCTGGAGCTGTCTTAACCGATTGTTTAGACGGAGGAGCCCGGAATCTGCATCGATCAGACCGAGAACGTTCGCCAACTCGTTCCTGCATGCGGAGATCCACTTTCACACAGAGCGAGATCAACTGTTCCAAAGAATCTGGCAAATCTCTTGTAATCAATTCGTCTTTAAGACGGTCGGACAGCCCGTTCCAGAAAGCGGCCCGTAAGGCATCATTATCCCAGCGCAATTCGGAGGCTATGGTCTGAAAATGAATCACATACTGACCCACTGAACGGGAGCCTTGTCGAACTCGGAGAAGATCTGAAGAGGCAGCGGTCGTTCTGCCAGGCTCATCAAAGATCCTGCGGAAAGATGAGATGAAATTGGTGTAGCTGGAAACCAAAGGATCAGATCGCTCCCATAACGGAGACACCCATTCCAGCGCTGAGCCCTCAAGCAAGGAAATAATGTATGCTACTTTGGATCGATCCGTGGGAAAGTTGTACGCGAGGAGTTCAAACTGTACCTCGCACTGTTTAAGAAAACCACGGCAATTCTTTGGGTTGCCGTTGTAGCGAGAGGGAGTGGGAAGCTGAAGGCGTGACCTGGTTCCGGACACTGCGTGAGCATTGACGGGGGCGACTACCGGAGTGGGTACCGGAGCTGAAACCGGAACTACTGAAGCCAGGGAAACCTGAATTTGATCCAGCCTGCCGGATAGTTCTTGGAGATACCGCATCACCTGGTTTTGCGCCGCTTCCTGACTCTGAACACGGGAAACCAGATCTTGGATGGCACTCGCTTCTGGGTTCCGATTCCCCGGGTCCATGTGGCCTGTGTATACTATCACTGACCTGGTCGGAGGGTGTTGTGGACTCGGGGCTTCTTCCGGTGACCGGGAAGAGGAACCGCTGCTGGGTCGCAGTAGAGATGGCCGGATGTAGGTCTTCCTCATACAGGATGAAGACGGTAAGCAGGAAGCACGGAGGGATGCTTGAAGGTCTCCTGGAAAACAAGACTTGTAAAAGTGCTGAGTGCTGAGTGCTGAGGTACAGAGGTGCTGGTGATATTGAGGTGCTGAAGGCACAGAGACGCTGAGGTACTGAGGTGCTGAGGCACTGAGGTGCTGGAGGCACAGAGGTGCGTAGAGGCGCTCGGGCGCTTGGAGGCACGGAGGTGCTGGGAGGCACAGAGTTGCATAGAGGCGCTCGGGCGCTTGGAGGCACGGAGGTGCGTGATGGCGCTTGGGCGCTCGGGCGCTTGGAGGCACGGAGGTGCTGGGAGGCACAGAGGTGCGTAGAGGCGCTCGGGCGCTTGGAGGCACGGAGGTGCGTGATGGCGCTCGGGCGCTTGGAGGCACGGAGGTGCGTGATGGCGCTCGGGCGCTTGGAGGCACGGAGGTGCTGGGAACGCTGAGATGCTGGAAACACAGATATGCTTGGAAGCACAGCGGTAACAGGGACAAGGGAGCTCTGGAGATCACGGTTTCTGACAGGCAGATTTGATGATACACAGGCGCCGGATCTCTGCTCGGCGTCTGGCTTTAAACCTCCCGCCTTTGCCTGATTGGCGGAGCGGGCAGATGACGTCAGCCCCGCTCCGCCTACCTAGTCCCAGTCAACATGGCGGCACCCTCGCTCCGGGAAGCCGCCGGTGAGACCCGCCGACCCGGCGCCGGACACCCGAGACCGCCGGAGGAGAGAGGCGCCAGGCCATCCAGGACACCCGCAGAGGCAAGCGCGGCCGCCGCTGCCCGCGAGGTGTGACAGTCTGTGTGTCAGCATGTCAGTGTTTGTGTATCAGCATCTGCGTATCAGTGTCTGTGTGTCAGCAACTGTCTGTGTATTAATGTCTACAGCAAAAAGATGCAAGGAAATCCGTGACTGTGTCTGAATCAAAACCAGGCTCTATGCAGAGGTTGTATTCCACCCTTTCTACAAACCCCACTCCTCCACAGACACCACATCCATTAGGGATGCTTCCTGAAATTTCCTGGACTGGTTATCCATACCAGAGGCAGAACTCTGGGAGGCAACTGAGTCATCTGCTGCCGGGCTCCTGCTCTGAAGGGGGGCACCTCTCCTCCCATTCTGTGACACCATTGAATTAAGTTAATTGATAGCTGTCGCTGTCTTTTCAGTGGCCGACTTCCTCACTGGTCCCTGCACCATACAAATCACACCCTCTTTAAAATACTGAATATACACATTTTACAAGGGTCACACCCAGGATTAGAAACCACGACCTATTATACTGGAAGCAGACACCTTACTGATGAAGCTATTTGCTCCTGTATAGGAAATATGAGAATTTTAATTATATGAAGATACTTCTCTGACAATTACACGTAATTTTATATAGGCCCTCATTCCGAGTTGTTCGCTCGCAAGCTGCTTTTAGCAGCTTTACACACGCTAAGCCGCCGCCTACTGGGAGTGAATCTTAGCATAGTAAAATTGCGAACGAAAGATTCTCAAAATTGCGAATACACACCTCTTAGCAGTTTCTGAGTAACTTCAACCTTACTCGGCATCTGCGATCAGTTCAGTGCTTGTCGTTCCTGGTTTGACGTCATAAACACACCCAGCGTTCGCCCAGCCACTCCTCCGTTTCTCCAGCCACTCCCACGTTTTTCCCAGAAACTGTAGCGTTTTTTCCCACACGCCCATAAAACGGCCTGTTTCCGCCCAGAAACACCCACTTCCTGTCAATCACACTCCGATCGCCTGAACGAAGAAAAAGCCGTGAGTAAAATACCTAACTGCATAGCAAATTTACTTGGCGCAGTCGCAGTGCGAACATTGCGCATGCGCACTAAGCAGAAAATCGCTGCGATGCGAAAAAAATTTACAGAGCGAACAACTCGGAATGACCCCCATAGTTAGAATTCTCATGCTTCCCATACAGGAGCAAATAGCTCCATCAGTAAAGTGTCTGCTGTCAGTGTAACAGGTCATGGGTTCTAATCCTGGGTATGACTGTTAAGAATTGTGTGATTTAAAGTAAAAGACAATTAAATGTATAAATACAAGTATATACATTTTTTTCAGAACACTCCACACACACACAAACACACACACACACACACACACACACACACACACACACACGCACACATGCATACATTTATTTATCTTAATATAGGAAATAGGGGGGGGCACCAATATTTATCTTGCCTCCGGGCAACTGGGATGAATTTACGCCACTGATCCATACCAATCTGTCCCTGACACATACTGTATGTGTGAAAAATTGGATCAGCAAAAAACTGAATGACAGATCACCAAGCAATAAGATGACAGATGAGGTTGGTGTTGGCTAATTTGAAGTCATTTCTTAATGACTGCAACTGTACTTGCTGCAGTTGTGGAAAATTGTGAGTGCATGGTGAATTTCACAGGGCCCCCTGGGCTTGAGCGCTCATGTGCAGTGCACACCCTGCTCCCAATATTAATATACCTCTCTGAGGGTGTTTGCAGCATTATTTGCTGTGAATAGAAGCTTGTACTATAGTGAACAATAAATGTAAATTGTAAATTCACCTGAGTGTCTGAGTATTTACAACTGATGCTTTCCTATAGTTCCTAATTTTTTTCTTTTACTAAATATATAAATTAAAAGTATTCTAGTGGATGTTTTCTTGGGTACAGAGAGACCATTTGTTCTAATAATACACAAAAGAACAGAAAAGCTGCTGAACTAATTTTATCCTTAATTGCATTCTTTTGCTTGTAGAGTGCTTTCTATGGGAATAATTTTTCTCGTGCAATGCAATTATTCAAAAATATAAATGCCTAAACAAGTGCTTGTAAAAAAAAGTAGCAGTATTCTGCTTTACTATACATTACAGGGGGGAAAAATCACTAAAGATCAAGTTTCAGTAAAATATGTATGTCAAAATCTGTATTTCAATGCTTAGGTTCGTCGGTTTAAACTCTCATTCTTCTTCCTCTTATGAAACTACCCTAGCAGTGATGAGAAACTGCCACAAACTAATAGTTTGAAAATACAGTTACTGACAGCTGGCCATGTTTTCTAGTGGTGAATATAAAAAAAGCACAGAGTAAATGCTTAAAAGTTTACAGAATATACATATATATACATATACCTATACATGACTATATACATGTAATTCCCTCTACCTTGGTCTCCCAGCAAAAGAATTGCACTGCTTACATCTGGTGCAAAACACAGCTGCCAGGCTGTTAACCGACCAGCCCCGTTCTAGCCACATAACACCCATTCTCTACACACTCCACTGGCTACCTGTAAGATGGCGAATCATCTTCAAAATTGGTTTACTGAGTTTCAAAGCACTACATGACCAGGGCCCAAGGTACCTGAAGCAGCTACTGACCCCATACTGCCCCACTCGATTACTGCGATCTGTAGATGAAGGACTTTTAGCAGTACCTAGAATCTCCCGTAATTCCTCTGGGGGTCGAGCTTTTAGTCATGCGGCTCCGACTCTATGGAACTCACTTCCCCGCACAGTGCGAGAGGCCCCAAATATAGAATCCTTCAAAAGTAGACTCAAGACTTTGCTTTTTACTCAAACATTCCCATAATTGTCCCTTTAGTATCTTCATGCTTCTGTATTTTATGAAAAGCTGTTCTGTACTTCATTATTTTCTGTATTATATTATGCTATGTATCTGTTAAGCGCCTTGAGTCCTATTGGAGAAAGAGCGCTATATAAATAAAATTATTATTATTATTAATAATATATAAATATATATATATATATATATATATAGAGAGAGAGAGAGAGAAAGAGATTCAGAGGGGGCACTCTCCAGACTTATTTCATAAATAACTGTTAATTTATTGATTATATACTTTACATGATCAGCATTTCCTCAAGCGCTTTCGGCCCAAAGCAAGGGCCTTCCTCAGGAGGTACTGTACAAAATCCACAACTTCCACCAACCGTGAGTAAAAGATCCAAACATCCAGCAATAACACTGGTCCTGCCTGACTGGCCCTAAATACCCTAGCCACTTGAAAAACGGCGCCAAAAGCAATGTGATGTCATCAAGGAGAGACAAAAGCTTCTCCGCAATAAATAACCTCTTATTGTAAAGAAACGGGATAATAACATGGCCAACTCACCACCGCCTGGGAGTACAAGTAGTGAAACTCATAACCAACGAGCCGGAGACAACGGAGCCACATCAACAGCCCACTGAGAACCGCCGAGTACCGGAGCGGGGCACTTCCGGTCCGTGGAACGCAAACGTCACACGGCCGGAAGTGCCCATCCGGAGCGCAAACAGGAAGTCAGGGACCTTTATTTTAAACGCATTCAAGCTATATCATAGATGGGTAAGCTGTCATTCCGGATTTAGCCAATGTACACAATTCCACCCATGTTGGGACATATTAAAATAACTACAAGTGGTCAAATGCATATAACATGCATAGACAAGGGTACTAGAGCCAGGCAGAGCAGTATTGGGATTTCCCCACAACAAAAATGAAAATACACCCCCCACAAACAAAAATATATATATATATATGTTAGAGATGAGCGCCGGAAATTTTTCGGGTTTTGTGTTTTGGTTTTGGGTTCGGTTCCGCGGCCGTGTTTTGGGTTCGACCGCGTTTTGGCAAAACCTCACCGAATTTTTTTTGTCGGATTCGGGTGTGTTTTGGATTCGGGTGTTTTTTTAAAAAAACCCTAAAAAACAGCTTAAATCATAGAATTTGGGGGTCATTTTGATCCCAAAGTATTATTAACCTCAAAAAACATAATTTACACTCATTTTCAGCCTATTCTGAACACATCACACCTCACAATATTATTTTTAGTCCTAAAATTTGCACCGAGGTCGCTGTGTGAGTAAGATAAGCGACCCTAGTGGCCGACACAAACACCGGGCCCATCTAGGAGTGGCACTGCAGTGTCACGCAGGATGGCCCTTCCAAAAAACCCTCTCCAAACAGCACATGACGCAAAGAAAAAAAGAGGCGCAATGAGGTAGCTGACTGTGTGAGTAAGATTAGCGACCCTAGTGGCCGACACAAACACCGGGCACATCTAGGAGTGGCACTGCAGTGTCACGCAGGATGTCCCTTCCAAAAAACCCTCCCCAAACAGCACATGACGCAAAGAAAAAAAGAGGCGCAATGAGGTAGCTGTGTGAGTAAGATTAGCGACCCTAGTGGCCGACACAAACACCGGGCCCATCTAGGAGTGGCACTGCAGTGTCACGCAGGATGTCCCTTCCAAAAAACCCTCCCCAATCAGCACATGATGCAAAGAAAAAGAAAAGAAAAAAGAGGTGCAAGATGGAATTATCCTTGGGCCCTCCCACCCACCCTTATGTTGTATAAACAAAACAGGACATGCACACTTTAACCAACCCATCATTTCAGTGACAGGGTCTGCCACACGACTGTGACTGATATGACGGGTTGGTTTGGACCCCCCCCAAAAAAGAAGCAATTAATCTCTCCTTGCACAAACTGGCTCTACAGAGGCAAGATGTCCACCTCATCTTCACCCTCCGATATATCACCGTGTACATCCCCCTCCTCACAGATTATCAATTCGTCCCCACTGGAATCCACCATCTCAGCTCCCTGTGTACTTTGTGGAGGCAATTGCTGCTGGTCAATGTCTCCGCGGAGGAATTGATTATAATTCATTTTAATGAACATCATCTTCTCCACATTTTCTGGATGTAACCTCGTACGCCGATTGCTGACAAGGTGAGCGGCGGCACTAAACACTCTTTCGGAGTACACACTTGTGGGAGGGCAACTTAGGTAGAATAAAGCCAGTTTGTGCAAGGGCCTCCAAATTGCCTCTTTTTCCTGCCAGTATAAGTACGGACTGTGTGACGTGCCTACTTGGATGCGGTCACTCATATAATCCTCCACCATTCTATCAATGTTGAGAGAATCATATGCAGTGACAGTAGACGACATGTCCGTAATCGTTGTCAGGTCCTTCAGTCCGGACCAGATGTCAGCATCAGCAGTCGCTCCAGACTGCCCTGCATCACCGCCAGCGGGTGGGCTCGGAATTCTGAGCCTTTTCCTCGCACCCCCAGTTGCGGGAGAATGTGAAGGAGGAGATGTTGACAGGTCGCGTTCCGCTTGACTTGACAATTTTGTCACCAGCAGGTCTTTCAACCCCAGCAGACCTGTGTCTGCCGGAAAGAGAGATCCAAGGTAGGCTTTAAATCTAGGATCGAGCACGGTGGCCAAAATGTAGTGCTCTGATTTCAACAGATTGACCACCCGTGAATCCTTGTTAAGCGAATTAAGGGCTGCATCCACAAGTCCCACATGCCTAGCGGAATCGCTCCGTGTTAGCTCCTTCTTCAATGCCTCCAGCTTCTTCTGCAAAAGCCTGATGAGGGGAATGACCTGACTCAGGCTGGCAGTGTCTGAACTGACTTCACGTGTGGCAAGTTCAAAGGGCATCAGAACCTTGCACAACGTTGAAATCATTCTCCACTGCACTTGAGACAGGTGCATTCCATCTCCTATATCGTGCTCAATTGTATAGGCTTGAATGGCCTTTTGCTGCTCCTCCAACCTCTGAAGCATATAGAGGGTTGAATTCCACCTCGTTACCACTTCTTGCTTCAGATGATGGCAGGGCAGGTTCAGTAGTTTTTGGTGGTGCTCCAGTCTTCTGTACGTGGTGCCTGTACGCCGAAAGTGTCCCGCAATTTTTCTGGCCACCGACAGCATCTCTTGCACGCCCCTGTCGTTTTTTAAAAAATTCTGCACCACCAAATTCAAGGTATGTGCAAAACATGGGACGTGCTGGAATTTGCCCATATTTAATGCACACACAATATTGCTGGCGTTGTCCGATGCCACAAATCCACAGGAGAGTCCAATTGGGGTAAGCCATTCCGCGATGATCTTCCTCAGTTGCCGTAAGAGGTTTTCAGCTGTGTGCGTATTCTGGAAAGCGGTGATACAAAGCGTAGCCTGCCTAGGAAAGAGTTGGCGTTTGCGAGATGCTGCTACTGGTGCCGCCGCTGCTGTTCTTGCGGCGGGAGTCCATACATCTACCCAGTGGGCTGTCACAGTCATATAGTCCTGACCCTGCCCTGCTCCACTTGTCCACATGTCCGTGGTTAAGTGGACATTGGGTACAACTGCATTTTTTAGGACACTGGTGAGTCTTTTTCTGACGTCCGTGTACATTCTCGGTATCGCCTGCCTAGAGAAGTGGAACCTAGATGGTATTTGGTAACGGGGGCACACTGCCTCAATAAATTGTCTAGTTCCCTGTGAACTAACGGCGGATACCGGACGCACGTCTAACACCAACATAGTTGTCAAGGACTCAGTTATCCGCTTTGCAGTAGGATGACTGCTGTGATATTTCATCTTCCTCGCAAAGGACTGTTGAACAGTCAATTGCTTACTGGAAGTAGTACAAGTGGGCTTACGACTTCCCCTCTGGGATGACCATCGACTCCCAGCGGCAACAACAGCAGCGCCAGCAGCAGTAGGCGTTACACGCAAGGATGCATCGGAGGAATCCCAGGCAGGAGAGGACTCGTCAGACTTGCCAGTGACATGGCCTGCAGGACTATTGGCATTCCTGGGGAAGGAGGAAATTGACACTGAGGGAGTTGGTGGGGTGGTTTGCGTGAGCTTGGTTACAAGAGGAAGGGATTTACTGGTCAGTGGACTGCTTCCGCTGTCACCCAAAGTTTTTGAACTTGTCACTGACTTATTATGAATGCGCTGCAGGTGACGTATAAGGGAGGATGTTCCGAGGTGGTTAACGTCCTTACCCCTACTTATTACAGCTTGACAAAGGGAACACACGGCTTGACACCTGTTGTCCGCATTTCTGGTGAAATACCTCCACACCGAAGAGCTGATTTTTTTGGTATTTTCACCTGGCATGTCAACGGCCATATTCCTCCCACGGACAACAGGTGTCTCCCCGGGTGCCTGACTTAAACAAACCACCTCACCATCAGAATCCTCCTGGTCAATTTCCTCCCAAGCGCCAGCAACACCCATATCCTCCTCATCCTGGTGTACTTCAACACTGACATCTTCAATCTGACTATCAGGAACTGGACTGCGGGTGCTCCTTCCAGCACTTGCAGGGGGCATGCAAATAGTGGAAGGCGCATGCTCTTCACGTCCAGTGTTGGGAAGGTCAGGCATCGCAAACGACACAATTGGACTCTCCTTGTGGATTTGGGATTTCAAAGAACGCACAGTTCTTTGCGGTGCTTTTGCCAGCTTGAGTCTTTTCAGTTTTCTAGCGAGAGGCTGAGTGCTTCCATCCTCATGTGAAGCTGAACCACTAGCCATGAACATAGGCCAGGGCCTCAGCCGTTCCTTGCCACTCCGTGTGGTAAATGGCATATTGGCAAGTTTACGCTTCTCCTCCGACAATTTTATTTTAGGTTTTGGAGTCCTTTTTTTTCTGATATTTGGTGTTTTGGATTTGACATGCTCTGTACTATGACATTGGGCATCGGCCTTGGCAGACGACGTTGCTGGCATTTCATCGTCTCGGCCATGACTAGTGGCAGCAGCTTCAGCACGAGGTGGAAGTGGATCTTGATCTTTCCCTAATTTTGGAACCTCAACTTTTTTGTTCTCCATATTTTATAGGCAGAACTAAAAGGCACCTCAGGTAAACAATGGAGATGGATGGATTGGATACTAGTATACAATTATGGACGGACTGCCACGGTTAGGTGGTATAAAAAAACCACGGTTAGGTGGTATATATTATAATAATAATACAATTATGGATGGACGGACTGCCTGCCGACTGCCGACACAGAGGTAGCCACAGCCGTGAACTACCGCACTGTACACTGGTTGATAAAGAGATAGTAGTATACTCGTAACAACTAGTATGACACTATGACGACGGTATAAAGAATGCAAAAAAAACCACAGTTAGGTGGTATATATTATAATAATAATACAATTATGGATGGACGGACTGCCTGCCGACTGCCGACACAGAGGTAGCCACAGCCGTGAACTACCGCACTGTACACTGGTTGATAAAGAGATAGTAGTATACTCGTAACAACTAGTATGACACTATGACGGTATAAAGAATGAAAAAAAAACCACGGTTAGGTGGTATATATTATAATAATAATACAATTATGGATGGACGGACTGCCTGCCGACTGCCGACACAGAGGTAGCCACAGCCGTGAACTACCGCACTGTACACTGGTTGATAAAGAGATAGTAGTATACTCGTAACAATTAGGATGACACTATGACGGTATAAAGAATGAAAAAAAAACCACGGTTAGGTGGTAGGTATATAATAATAAATAATACAATTCTGGTCGGACGGACTGCCTGCCGTGTGCCGACACAGAGGTAGCCACAGCCGTGAACTACCGCACTGTACACTGGTTGATAAAGAGATAGTAGTATACTCGTAACAATTAGGATGACACTATGACGGTATAAAGAATGAAAAAAAAACCACGGTTAGGTGGTAGGTATATAATAATAAATAATACAATTCTGGTCGGACGGACTGCCTGCCGTGTGCCGACACAGAGGTAGCCACAGCCGTGAACTACCGCACTGTACACTGGTTGATAAAGAGATAGTAGTATACTCGTAACAATTAGGATGACACTATGACGGTATAAAGAATGAAAAAAAAACCACGGTTAGGTGGTAGGTATATAATAATAAATAATACAATTCTGGTCGGACGGACTGCCTGCCGTGTGCCGACACAGAGGTAGCCACAGCCGTGAACTACCGCACTGTACACTGGTTGATAAAGAGATAGTAGTATACTCGTAACAATTAGGATGACACTATGACGGTATAAAGAATGAAAAAAAAACCACGGTTAGGTGGTAGGTATATAATAATAAATAATACAATTCTGGTCGGACGGACTGCCTGCCGTGTGCCGACACAGAGGTAGCCACAGCCGTGAACTACCGCACTGTACACTGGTTGATAAAGAGATAGTAGTATACTCGTAACAATTAGGATGACACTATGACGGTATAAAGAATGAAAAAAAAACCACGGTTAGGTGGTAGGTATATAATAATAAATAATACAATTCTGGTCGGACGGACTGCCTGCCGTGTGCCGACACAGAGGTAGCCACAGCCGTGAACTACCGCACTGTACACTGGTTGATAAAGAGATAGTAGTATACTCGTAACAATTAGGATGACACTATGACGGTATAAAGAATGAAAAAAAAACCACGGTTAGGTGGTAGGTATATAATAATAAATAATACAATTCTGGTCGGACGGACTGCCTGCCGTGTGCCGACACAGAGGTAGCCACAGCCGTGAACTACCGCACTGTACACTGGTTGATAAAGAGATAGTAGTATACTCGTAACAATTAGGATGACACTATGACGGTATAAAGAATGAAAAAAAAACCACGGTTAGGTGGTAGGTATATAATAATAAATAATACAATTCTGGTCGGACGGACTGCCTGCCGTGTGCCGACACAGAGGTAGCCACAGCCGTGAACTACCGCACTGTACACTGGTTGATAAAGAGATAGTAGTATACTCGTAACAATTAGGATGACACTATGACGGTATAAAGAATGAAAAAAAAACCACGGTTAGGTGGTAGGTATATAATAATAAATAATACAATTCTGGTCGGACGGACTGCCTGCCGTGTGCCGACACAGAGGTAGCCACAGCCGTGAACTACCGCACTGTACTGTGTCTGCTGCTAATATAGACTGGTTGATATTTAAAGAGATATTAGTAGTATACAACAATACTATACTGGTGGTCAGGCACTGGTCACCACTCCTGCAGCAAAAGTGTGCACTGTTAATTAATATAATTGTACTCCTGGCTCCTGCTAACAACCTGCAGTGCTCCCCAGTCTCCCCCACAATTAATTATAAGCTTTTAATTTATACATTGATGACTGTGCAGCACACTGGGCTGAGCTGAGTGCACACAGACTGAGTCACACTGTGTGACTGACTGTGCTGTGTATCGTTTTTTTTTTCAGGCAGAGAACGGATATAGCAGAGAGAAGTGAACGGATATATTATATTAAATAAAAGTTAACTAGCAACTGCACTGGTCACTGACTGTGGTAAACTAACTCTGTCTGCGACTCTGCACAATCTCTCTCTATCTAATCTATCTATCTCTATTCTAATGGAGAGGACGCCAGACACGTCCTCTCCCTATCAATCTCAATGCACGAGTGAAAATGGCGGCGACGCGCGGCTCCTTATATAGAATCCGAGTCTCGCGATAGAATCCGAGCCTCGCGAGAATCCGACAGCGTCATGATGACGTTCGGGCGCGCTCGGGTTAACCGAGCAAGGCGGGAAGATCCGAGTCGCTCGGACCCGTGGAAAAAAAAGTGAAGTTCGTGCGGGTTCGGATTCAAAGAAACCGAACCCGCTCATCTCTAATATATGTACACACATTGGCTAGATCCCTACGGTGCAGCGGTCAGGCAGAAGCCAACTATTGTTAATCATTACATATCACCCAATTCTAAAGTAATTTACCATTATCTATTTGGGTCAATTAAACGCATCCCACTGCACCCTGTGGATCAAGGCCAAACACACATTGTTTGAATCAAAAAATATATATAATACTACCTAGTGCAAGAGCATTAATTATAGAAAAAGTGTGTATAGAACACTTAAAAAACATTAAAAAACGTGCATCGGGCAAGGAAAAAACTCATATGTAGGTTTAACGTAGAAATACGTTAAGCGGGTTCGACTCATTCAGGCCATTAGGCGTCACAGAGCCTAATCTATATATCCATCTTGCTTCTAATTTTTTCAAAAGAAGAGACCGATCACCTCCTCTGTTAGGAACAGGGACCCAGTCAATGATTCTGCACTTCAAAGATGCCACTTGGTGTCCTTCCTTCAAAAAGTGTTGGGCCACCGGTTTGTCGGTACGGCCTGTTTGTAGCGCTTGATGAATTGAGCTGCGATGGTTTGCCATTCGCTCTCTGAACGAACAGGTGGTCATCCCCACATATGGAAGTCCACAAGGGCATAATTAGCATATAGATGACATGATCCATCCGGCAGTGTAATCGATATCGAATGGTGATTGGTTTCCCACTCAGTGGATGTGGAAACTTCTCCCCGACCAACATAGAGCGGCATGTCACACAGCCCAGGCATTTGACACAGCCTTTTCTTGTTTTATGCAACCAATTGTTTTCTGAGCCACCCATTTGTCTCGTAGGGTGCATCAACAATTGTTTCAAATTTCGCCCACGTCTAAAGGCTAACATGGGTGGATGTTCCAAAGATTTTTTGAATTTCGGATCTGAACTCAAGATAGGCCAGTGTCTCCTTATTGATGTTCTGATGGTGGGCGATTTGGCATCAAATTGTGTGACATATATCATCCGCGATTCTTTGGTCGGTTTCACTTCACCTATTCGTGATCGTGCTTTTTCCAAACATTTGTTGATGGTATCTTTGCTGTACCCCCTCTGAGAAAAACGGGCCTTCATCTCCACGATCTGATCTTCGGCAATCACTGGATTTGTATTGTTTCTCAGGACTCGCATAAATTGTGAGATCGGCAGGCTAGATCTCAAAGCTGGCGGATGGTTACTTGTGGCGTGCAAAATCGTATTGCGATCCGTTTCTTTTCTGAACAGAGTAGTCCCCAATTTAGTACCGGCCCGTAGAATGGTCAAGTCCAGAAAGTTAATAGACTTCTTATCTGAGTGTCCCGTGAACCGTACAGTAGAGTCCAAGTTGTTCAAATAGTCTAACATCTCATTAAACTCTAGTTCGGTACCGTCCCATAACAAAAAAACATCATCTATGAAACGCCTATAATATATTATCTTATTACTATATTTAGGCATAATATTCAACGTTTCATACTCATGCATAAATATGCCTGCGTAGATAGGAGCCACATTGGAACCCATGGCTGTCCCTGAGCACTGCATATAATACTCTCCTTGATACATAAAGTGATTGTTGGTCAGAATCATCTCTAAAAATTCCAAAATGCAATCAATAGGAATCGTGCAAAAGTCTGTTGAGATAAGTAAATTCCTCACCGCCTCCAAACCTAACCTATGCGGAATAATTGTATATAAGGACGATACATCTAGTGTTGCAAGCAACACATCCTCCTTGATCTCCCCAAGGTCCATAATCCTATCCAAAAAGTCACCAGTGTCCCTAAGATAACTCGGTATGTGTGGTATTAGTTCCTGTAGAAAACCATCCACAAATATGGCTAACGGTTGTAAAAGAGACCCCCTGGCAGAGATAATAGGTCTGCCCGGAGGGTTAACCATAGACTTATGGACCTTAGGGAGTGTATAGAGCATGGGGCAAATTGGAAAATCCACCTTTAGGTAGGTAGACATCTGCTCAGTCAACCAACCCAGGTTTACTGATCTATCAATCAATGCATCAACCTTTCTTTTCACAAGGGGCATGGGATTGTGCATACATTTAGAGTATGTCACAGGATCCGCGAGTTGGCGCCTGACCTCAGCATCATAGTTAACAAAATTCTGAACCACCACGGCTCCGCCTTTATCGGCGGGCCGGATCAGAATTTTATCGTTATTTCTTAAAGATCTCAACGCTGTGCGTTGGTCAGGTGTCAAGTTTGCAAATCCCTTAGAGGTATTGTTTCTAAAGTCATTTTCAGTCATCCTTAAAAAAGTACGAATACTGGGACTAGATGAGGGGGGATCAAACAAGCTAGGTTTTTTAAGTATTTTGGGATCAATCAAATCCCCACCATCCTTCATAATTTTATCCCCAAAAAATTCACGTAGTCTCAATTTTCGTCCGAATTTATAATGATCAACTGCTAGGTTAAAATCATCATGTCTGGAGGTGGGTACAAAAGATAGACCTAATGACAGGAGTGAAATCTCCCCTTTAGTGAGAACGTGGTCCGATAGGTTGAATATACTATCTAATCCTTTTTCCTCCTCGCTCTTCTTTTTGAAGCTACCTCTTCTTGGGTGGGGTCTTCTAGACCTACTGGGTCTCTTATAGGGGGTGTCCGCGTACCCCTCCCTAAAAAAACACTCGGTGGTCGGGCACCTCTAGCTTCAGAATCTGAGGCTGACTGTGATGTTGAAGAGTCACTGTTTTGTTGAGATCTATTGTAGTAGGGCCTATTTTGTCTAAAGCGTCTGGTCGCACCTGCTCCACCTGTTAACCACCTATACACTTGATGGGTGGTATAGTCCTGGTTGACAGTTTGCAATTTCTTCCTCTTAAAGGTCACCAATTGATCCTTAAAGGCATCTAATTGGGATTGCAATTTGTCACACCAGGAATCCGATTTATCAGATTTCAGGGTTTGTAGGTAGTTTTTTTCAAAGCTCTCAATTTCTTCCCTGATTTTGACCAATTCTATCCCCACCTCCTCAATAACCAACAGGATTAAATCGAGTGGGCATTTATTTAGAACGCCACACCATTTGCTGCAAAATGCTGCATTGGTTCTACCGATGGTGGGAGTATTGCTCACTCGAAATCCACGTGGTATACGTTTTGTTCGGTGGTATTCGGATAGAAATTGGCCGTGAAGTGTTAGTTCAACCTCTCTACGCTTTAAACGTAGTACCTTGTGAAATAAATCAATTGGTTTTTCTGCTGGTAAACTAGTAAACTCAAAGTGATGGAAATATACTTTCTCAGCATCATCATCTGTCAATGATACCAGCTGATTTTCTGCCGCAAACAACAACCCCTCATCAAAACCTACTGAACCAGACTGGGACATTTCACAAAGTGATCATTACAATCCAAAGATTGGTAATTATTCAATGTATCATAAGAAAAATAATGTTATCATATAAGACACACAGAAAAGGCTAATAAGAAGGTTACCAGCCCTAATATGCCCGATGCACGAAAATTCTATTTATTAAAAATTATATATATGTGATATGATAAAAAGGTATTCAGGAGGGAATACCAACTGCATGGGACCAGCAGTTACTGTCCCCAGATGTCCAGAGAATCTTATTGACCAAAATACAGTTCCAAATGCAATGAGCGATGGGTGACTAACCAGGAGACGGTTCCTATTCAAAAACCAGTTCCTTGAATATATCCAACAGGTGGTTGCACTCACATCTTCAAATTTATGTAACCGCTGGGGTGTCCACTCGAATACCGTGGTATCCAAATGTAGAGAAAGAGATTCAGAGGGGGCACTCTCCAGACTTATTTCATAAATAACTGTTCATTTATTGATTATATACTTTACATGATCAGCATTTCCTCAAGCGCTTTCGGCCCAAAGCAAGGGCCTTCCTCAGGAGGTACTGTACAAAATCCACAACTTCCACCAACCGTGAGTAAAAGATCCAAACATCCAGCAATAACACTGGTCCTGCCTGACTGGCCCTAAATACCCTAGCCACTTGAAAAACGGCGCCAAAAGCAATGTGATGTCATCAAGGAGAGACAAAAGCTTCTCCGCAATAAATAACCTCTTATTGTAAAGAAACGGGATAATAACATGGCCAACTCACCCCCGCCTGGGAGTACAAGTAGTGAAACTCATAACCAACGAGCCGGAGACAACGGAGCCACATCAACAGCCCACTGAGAACCGCCGAGTACTGGAGCGGGGCACTTCCGGTCCGTGGAACGCAAACGTCACATGGCCGGAAGTGCCCATCCGGAGCGCAAACAGGAAGTCAGGGACCTTTATTTTAAACGCATTCAAGCTATATCATAGATGGGTAAGCTGTCATTCCGGATTTAGCCAATGTACACAATTCCACCCATGTTGGGACATATTAAAATAACTACAAGTGGTCAAATGCATATAACATGCATAGACAAGGGTACTAGAGCCAGGCAGAGCAGTATTGGGATTTCCCCACAACAAAAATGAAAATACACCCCCCACAAACAAAAATATATATATATATGTACACACATTGGCTAGATCCCTACGGTGCAGCGGTCAGGCAGAAGCCAACTATTGTTAATCATTACATATCACCCAATTCTAAAGTAATTTACCATTATCTATTTGGGTCAATTAAACGCATCCCACTGCACCCTGTGGATCAAGGCCAAACACACATTGTTTGAATTAAAAAATATATATAATACTACCTAGTGCAAGAGCATTAATTATAGAAAAAGTGTGTATAGAACACTTAAAAAACATTAAAAAACGTGCATCGGGCAAGGAAAAAACTCATATGTAGGTTTAACGTAGAAATACGTTAAGCGGGTTCGACTCATTCAGGCCATTAGGCGTCACAGAGCCTAATCTATATATCCATCTTGCTTCTAATTTTTTCAAAAGAAGAGACCGATCACCTCCTCTGTTAGGAACAGGGACCCAGTCAATGATTCTGCACTTCAAAGATGCCACTTGGTGTCCTTCCTTCAAAAAGTGTTGGGCCACCGGTTTGTCGGTACGGCCTGTTTGTAGCGCTTGATGAATTGAGCTGCGATGGTTTGCCATTCGCTCTCTGAACGAACAGGTGGTCATCCCCACATATGGAAGTCCACAAGGGCATAATTAGCATATAGATGACATGATCCATCCGGCAGTGTAATCGATATCGAATGGTGATTGGTTTCCCACTCAGTGGATGTGGAAACTTCTCCCCGACCAACATAGAGCGACATGTCACACAGCCCAGGCATTTGACACAGCCTTTTCTTGTTTTATGCAACCAATTGTTTTCTGAGCCACCCATTTGTCTCGTAGGGTGCATCAACAATTGTTTCAAATTTCGCCCACGTCTAAAGGCTAACATGGGTGGATGTTCCAAAGATTTTTTGAATTTCGGATCTGAACTCAAGATAGGCCAGTGTCTCCTTATTGATGTTCTGATGGTGGGCGATTTGGCATCAAATTGTGTGACATATATCATCCGCGATTCTTTGGTCGGTTTCACTTCACCTATTCGTGATCGTGCTTTTTCCAAACATTTGTTGATGGTATCTTTGCTGTACCCCCTCTGAGAAAAACGGGCCTTCATCTCCACGATCTGATCTTCGGCAATCACTGGATTTGTATTGTTTCTCAGGACTCGCATAAATTGTGAGATCGGCAGGCTAGATCTCAAAGCTGGCGGATGGTTACTTGTGGCGTGCAAAATCGTATTGCGATCCGTTTCTTTTCTGAACAGAGTAGTCCCCAATTTAGTACCGGCCCGTAGAATGGTCAAGTCCAGAAAGTTAATAGACTTCTTATCTGAGTGTCCCGTGAACCGTACAGTAGAGTCCAAGTTGTTCAAATAGTCTAACATCTCATTAAACTCTAGTTCGGTACCGTCCCATAACAAAAAAACATCATCTATGAAACGCCTATAATATATTATCTTATTACTATATTTAGGCATAATATTCAACGTTTCATACTCATGCATAAATATGCCTGCGTAGATAGGAGCCACATTGGAACCCATGGCTGTCCCTGAGCACTGCATATAATACTCTCCTTGATACATAAAGTGATTGTTGGTCAGAATCATCTCTAAAAATTCCAAAATGCAATCAATAGGAATCGTGCAAAAGTCTGTTGAGATAAGTAAATTCCTCACCGCCTCCAAACCTAACCTATGCGGAATAATTGTATATAAGGACGATACATCTAGTGTTGCAAGCAACACATCCTCCTTGATCTCCCCAAGGTCCATAATCCTATCCAAAAAGTCACCAGTGTCCCTAAGATAACTCGGTATGTGTGGTATTAGTTCCTGTAGAAAACCATCCACAAATATGGCTAACGGTTGTAAAAGAGACCCCCTGGCAGAGATAATAGGTCTGCCCGGAGGGTTAACCATAGACTTATGGACCTTAGGGAGTGTATAGAGCATGGGGCAAATTGGAAAATCCACCTTTAGGTAGGTCGACATCTGCTCAGTCAACCAACCCAGGTTTACTGATCTATCAATCAATGCATCAACCTTTCTTTTCACAAGGGGCATGGGATTGTGCATACATTTAGAGTATGTCACAGGATCCGCGAGTTGGCGCCTGACCTCAGCATCATAGTTAACAAAATTCTGAACCACCACGGCTCCGCCTTTATCGGCGGGCCGGATCAGAATTTTATCGTTATTTCTTAAAGATCTCAACGCTGTGCGTTGGTCAGGTGTCAAGTTTGCAAATCCCTTAGAGGTATTGTTTCTAAAGTCATTTTCAGTCATCCTTAAAAAAGTACGAATACTGGGACTAGATGAGGGGGGATCAAACAAGCTAGGTTTTTTAAGTATTTTGGGATCAATCAAATCCCCACCATCCTTCATAATTTTATCCCCAAAAAATTCACGTAGTCTCAATTTTCGTCCGAATTTATAATGATCAACTGCTAGGTTAAAATCATCATGTCTGGAGGTGGGTACAAAAGATAGACCTAATGACAGGAGTGAAATCTCCCCTTTAGTGAGAACGTGGTCCGATAGGTTGAATATACTATCTAATCCTTTTTCCTCCTCGCTCTTCTTTTTGAAGCTACCTCTTCTTGGGTGGGGTCTTCTAGACCTACTGGGTCTCTTATAGGGGGTGTCCGCGTACCCCTCCCTAAAAAAACACTCGGTGGTCGGGCACCTCTAGCTTCAGAATCTGAGGCTGACTGTGATGTTGAAGAGTCACTGTTTTGTTGAGATCTATTGTAGTAGGGCCTATTTTGTCTAAAGCGTCTGGTCGCACCTGCTCCACCTGTTAACCACCTATACACTTGATGGGTGGTATAGTCCTGGTTGACAGTTTGCAATTTCTTCCTCTTAAAGGTCACCAATTGATCCTTAAAGGCATCTAATTGGGATTGCAATTTGTCACACCAGGAATCCGATTTATCAGATTTCAGGGTTTGTAGGTAGTTTTTTTCAAAGCTCTCAATTTCTTCCCTGATTTTGACCAATTCTATCCCCACCTCCTCAATAACCAACAGGATTAAATCGAGTGGGCATTTATTTAGAACGCCACACCATTTGCTGCAAAATGCTGCATTGGTTCTACCGATGGTGGGAGTATTGCTCACTCGAAATCCACGTGGTATACGTTTTGTTCGGTGGTATTCGGATAGAAATTGGCCGTGAAGTGTTAGTTCAACCTCTCTACGCTTTAAACGTAGTACCTTGTGAAATAAATCAATTGGTTTTTCTGCTGGTAAACTAGTAAACTCAAAGTGATGGAAATATACTTTCTCAGCATCATCATCTGTCAATGATACCAGCTGATTTTCTGCCGCAAACAACAACCCCTCATCAAAACCTACTGAACCAGACTGGGACATTTCACAAAGTGATCATTACAATCCAAAGATTGGTAATTATTCAATGTATCATAAGAAAAATAATGTTATCATATAAGACACACAGAAAAGGCTAATAAGAAGGTTACCAGCCCTAATATGCCCGATGCACGAAAATTCTATTTATTAAAAATTATATATATGTGATATGATAAAAAGGTATTCAGGAGGGAATACCAACTGCATGGGACCAGCAGTTACTGTCCCCAGATGTCCAGAGAATCTTATTGACCAAAATACAGTTCCAAATGCAATGAGCGATGGGTGACTAACCAGGAGACGGTTCCTATTCAAAAACCAGTTCCTTGAATATATCCAACAGGTGGTTGCACTCACATCTTCAAATTTATGTAACCGCTGGGGTGTCCACTCGAATACCGTGGTATCCAAATGTAGAGAAAGAGATTCAGAGGGGGCACTCTCCAGACTTATTTCATAAATAACTGTTCATTTATTGATTATATACTTTACATGATCAGCATTTCCTCAAGCGCTTTCGGCCCAAAGCAAGGGCCTTCCTCAGGAGGTACTGTACAAAATCCACAACTTCCACCAACCGTGAGTAAAAGATCCAAACATCCAGCAATAACACTGGTCCTGCCTGACTGGCCCTAAATACCCTAGCCACTTGAAAAACGGCGCCAAAAGCAATGTGATGTCATCAAGGAGAGACAAAAGCTTCTCCGCAATAAATAACCTCTTATTGTAAAGAAACGGGATAATAACATGGCCAACTCACCCCCGCCTGGGAGTACAAGTAGTGAAACTCATAACCAACGAGCCGGAGACAACGGAGCCACATCAACAGCCCACTGAGAACCGCCGAGTACCGGAGCGGGGCACTTCCGGTCCGTGGAACGCAAACGTCACATGGCCGGAAGTGCCTATCCGGAGCGCAAACAGGAAGTCAGGGACCTTTATTTTAAACGCATTCAAGCTATATCATAGATGGGTAAGCTGTCATTCCGGATTTAGCCAATGTACACAATTCCACCCATGTTGGGACATATTAAAATAACTACAAGTGGTCAAATGCATATAACATGCATAGACAAGGGTACTAGAGCCAGGCAGAGCAGTATTGGGATTTCCCCACAACAAAAATGAAAATACACCCCCCACAAACAAAAATATATATATATATGTACACACATTGGCTAGATCCCTACGGTGCAGCGGTCAGGCAGAAGCCAACTATTGTTAATCATTACATATCACCCAATTCTAAAGTAATTTACCATTATCTATTTGGGTCAATTAAACGCATCCCACTGCACCCTGTGGATCAAGGCCAAACACACATTGTTTGAATTAAAAAATATATATAATACTACCTAGTGCAAGAGCATTAATTATAGAAAAAGTGTGTATAGAACACTTAAAAAACATTAAAAAACGTGCATCGGGCAAGGAAAAAACTCATATGTAGGTTTAACGTAGAAATACGTTAAGCGGGTTCGACTCATTCAGGCCATTAGGCGTCACAGAGCCTAATCTATATATCCATCTTGCTTCTAATTTTTTCAAAAGAAGAGACCGATCACCTCCTCTGTTAGGAACAGGGACCCAGTCAATGATTCTGCACTTCAAAGATGCCACTTGGTGTCCTTCCTTCAAAAAGTGTTGGGCCACCGGTTTGTCGGTACGGCCTGTTTGTAGCGCTTGATGAATTGAGCTGCGATGGTTTGCCATTCGCTCTCTGAACGAACAGGTGGTCATCCCCACATATGGAAGTCCACAAGGGCATAATAGCATATAGATGACATGATCCATCCGGCAGTGTAATCGATATCGAATGGTGATTGGTTTCCCACTCAGTGGATGTGGAAACTTCTCCCCGACCAACATAGAGCGACATGTCACACAGCCCAGGCATTTGACACAGCCTTTTCTTGTTTTATGCAACCAATTGTTTTCTGAGCCACCCATTTGTCTCGTAGGGTGCATCAACAATTGTTTCAAATTTCGCCCACG
This sequence comes from Pseudophryne corroboree, assembly GCF_028390025.1. Classification (NCBI taxonomy): domain Eukaryota; kingdom Metazoa; phylum Chordata; class Amphibia; order Anura; family Myobatrachidae; genus Pseudophryne; species Pseudophryne corroboree. The sequence continues at coordinate 826,053,078 of NC_086445.1, read as the reverse complement.
TCTAAAGGCTAACATGGGTGGATGTTCCAAAGATTTTTTGAATTTCGGATCTGAACTCAAGATAGGCCAGTGTCTCCTTATTGATGTTCTGATGGTGGGCGATTTGGCATCAAATTGTGTGACATATATTATCCGCGATTCTTTGGTCGGTTTCACTTCACCTATTCATGATCGTGCTTTTTCCAAACATTTGTTGATGGTATCTTTGCTGTACCCCCTCTGAGAAAAACGGGCCTTCATCTCCACGATCTGATCTTCGGCAATCACTGGATTTGTATTGTTTCTCAGGACTCGCATAAATTGTGAGATCGGCAGGCTAGATCTCAAAGCTGGCGGATGGTTACTTGTGGCGTGCAAAATCGTATTGCGATCCGTTTCTTTTCTGAACAGAGTAGTCCCCAATTTAGTACCGGCCCGTAGAATGGTCAAGTCCAGAAAGTTAATAGACTTCTTATCTGAGTGTCCCGTGAACCGTACAGTAGAGTCCAAGTTGTTCAAATAGTCTAACATCTCATTAAACTCTAGTTCGGTACCGTCCCATAACAAAAAAACATCATCTATGAAACGCCTATAATATATTATCTTATTACTATATTTAGGCATAATATTCAACGTTTCATACTCATGCATAAATATGCCTGCGTAGATAGGAGCCACATTGGAACCCATGGCTGTCCCTGAGCACTGCATATAATACTCTCCTTGATACATAAAGTCATTGTTGGTCAGAATCATCTCTAAAAATTCCAAAATGCAATCAATAGGAATCGTGCAAAAGTCTGTTGAGATAAGTAAATTCCTCACCGCCTCCAAACCTAACCTATGCGGAATAATTGTATATAAGGACGATACATCTAGTGTTGCAAGCAACACATCCTCCTTGATCTCCCCAAGGTCCATAATCCTATCCAAAAAGTCACCAGTGTCCCTAAGATAACTCGGTATGTGTGGTATTAGTTCCTGTAGAAAACCATCCACAAATATGGCTAACGGTTGTAAAAGAGACCCCCTGGCAGAGATAATAGGTCTGCCCGGAGGGTTAACCATAGACTTATGGACCTTAGGGAGTGTATAGAGCATGGGGCAAATTGGAAAATCCACCTTTAGGTAGGTAGACATCTGCTCAGTCAACCAACCCAGGTTTACTGATCTATCAATCAATGCATCAACCTTTCTTTTCACAAGGGGCATGGGATTGTGCATACATTTAGAGTATGTCACAGGATCCGCGAGTTGGCGCCTGACCTCAGCATCATAGTTAACAAAATTCTGAACCACCATTGCTCCGCCTTTATCGGCGGGCCGGATCAGAATTTTATCGTTATTTCTTAAAGATCTCAACGCTGTGCGTTGGTCAGGTGTCAAGTTTGCAAATCCCTTAGAGGTATTGTTTCTAAAGTCATTTTCAGTCATCCTTAAAAAAGTACGAATACTGGGACTAGATGAGGGGGGATCAAACAAGCTAGGTTTTTTAAGTATTTTGGGATCAATCAAATCCCCACCATCCTTCATAATTTTATCCCCAAAAAATTCACGTAGTCTCAATTTTCGTCCGAATTTATAATGATCAACTGCTAGGTTAAAATCATCATGTCTGGAGGTGGGTACAAAAGATAGACCTAATGACAGGAGTGAAATCTCCCCTTTAGTGAGAACGTGGTCCGATAGGTTGAATATACTATCTAATCCTTTTTCCTCCTCGCTCTTCTTTTTGAAGCTACCTCTTCTTGGGTGGGGTCTTCTAGACCTACTGGGTCTCTTATAGGGGGTGTCCGCGTACCCCTCCCTAAAAAACCACTCGGTGGTCGGGCACCTCTAGCTTCAGAATCTGAGGCTGACTGTGATGTTGAAGAGTCACTGTTTTGTTGAGATCTATTGTAGTAGGGCCTATTTTGTCTAAAGCGTCTGGTCGCACCTGCTCCACCTGTTAACCACCTATACACTTGATGGGTGGTATAGTCCTGGTTGACAGTTTGCAATTTCTTCCTCTTAAAGGTCACCAATTGATCCTTAAAGGCATCTAATTGGGATTGCAATTTGTCACACCAGGAATCCGATTTATCAGATTTCAGGGTTTGTAGGTAGTTTTTTTCAAAGCTCTCAATTTCTTCCCTGATTTTGACCAATTCTATCCCCACCTCCTCAATAACCAACAGGATTAAATCGAGTGGGCATTTATTTAGAACGCCACACCATTTGCTGTAAAATGCTGCATTGGTTCTACCGATGGTGGGAGTATTGCTCACTCGAAATCCACGTGGTATACGTTTTGTTCGGTGGTATTCGGATAGAAATTGGCCGTGAAGTGTTAGTTCAACCTCTCTACGCTTTAAACGTAGTACCTTGTGAAATAAATCAATTGGTTTTTCTGCTGGTAAACTAGTAAACTCAAAGTGATGGAAATATACTTTCTCAGCATCATCATCTGTCAATGATACCAGCTGATTTTCTGCCGCAAACAACAACCCCTCATCAAAACCTACTGAACCAGACTGGGACATTTCACAAAGTGATCATTACAATCCAAAGATTGGTAATTATTCAATGTATCATAAGAAAAATAATGTTATCATATAAGACACACAGAAAAGGCTAATAAGAAGGTTACCAGCCCTAATATGCCCGATGCACGAAAATTCTATTTATTAAAAATTATATATATGTGATATGATAAAAAGGTATTCAGGAGGGAATACCAACTGCATGGGACCAGCAGTTACTGTCCCCAGATGTCCAGAGAATCTTATTGACCAAAATACAGTTCCAAATGCAATGAGCGATGGGTGACTAACCAGGAGACGGTTCCTATTCAAAAACCAGTTCCTTGAATATATCCAACAGGTGGTTGCACTCACATCTTCAAATTTATGTAACCGCTGGGGTGTCCACTCGAATACCGTGGTATCCAAATGTAGAGAAAGAGATTCAGAGGGGGCACTCCCCAGACTTATTTCATAAATAACTGTTCATTTATTGATTATATACTTTACATGATCAGCATTTCCTCAAGCGCTTTCGGCCCAAAGCAAGGGCCTTCCTCAGGAGGTACTGTACAAAATCCACAACTTCCACCAACCGTGAGTAAAAGATCCAAACATCCAGCAATAACACTGGTCCTGCCTGACTGGCCCTAAATACCCTAGCCACTTGAAAAACGGCGCCAAAAGCAATGTGATGTCATCAAGGAGAGACAAAAGCTTCTCCGCAATAAATAACCTCTTATTGTAAAGAAACGGGATAATAACATGGCCAACTCACCCCCGCCTGGGAGTACAAGTAGTGAAACTCATAACCAACGAGCCGGAGACAACGGAGCCACATCAACAGCCCACTGAGAACCGCCGAGTACCGGAGCGGGGCACTTCCGGTCCGTGGAACGCAAACGTCACACGGCCGGAAGTGCCCATCCGGAGCGCAAACAGGAAGTCAGGGACCTTTATTTTAAACGCATTCAAGCTATATCATAGATGGGTAAGCTGTCATTCCGGATTTAGCCAATGTACACAATTCCACCCATGTTGGGACATATTAAAATAACTACAAGTGGTCAAATGCATATAACATGCATAGACAAGGGTACTAGAGCCAGGCAAGAGCAGTATTGGGATTTCCCCACAACAAAAATGAAAATACACCCCCCACAAACAAAAATATATATATATATGTACACACATTGGCTAGATCCCTACGGTGCAGCGGTCAGGCAGAAGCCAACTATTGTTAATCATTACATATCACCCAATTCTAAAGTAATTTACCATTATCTATTTGGGTCAATTAAACGCATCCCACTGCACCCTGTGGATCAAGGCCAAACACACATTGTTTGAATTAAAAAATATATATAATACTACCTAGTGCAAGAGCATTAATTATAGAAAAAGTGTGTATAGAACACTTAAAAAACATTAAAAAACGTGCATCGGGCAAGGAAAAAACTCATATGTAGGTTTAACGTAGAAATACGTTAAGCGGGTTCGACTCATTCAGGCCATTAGGCGTCACAGAGCCTAATCTATATATCCATCTTGCTTCTAATTTTTATCAAAAGAAGAGACCGATCACCTCCTCTGTTAGGAACAGGGACCCAGTCAATGATTCTGCACTTCAAAGATGCCACTTGGTGTCCTTCCTTCAAAAAGTGTTGGGCCACCGGTTTGTCGGTACGGCCTGTTTGTAGCGCTTGATGAATTGAGCTGCGATGGTTTGCCATTCGCTCTCTGAACGAACAGGTGGTCATCCCCACATATGGAAGTCCACAAGGGCATAATAGCATATAGATGACATGATCCATCCGGCAGTGTAATCGATATCGAATGGTGATTGGTTTCCCACTCAGTGGATGTGGAAACTTCTCCCCGACCAACATAGAGCGACATGTCACACAGCCCAGGCATTTGACACAGCCTTTTCTTGTTTTATGCAACCAATTGTTTTCTGAGCCACCCATTTGTCTCGTAGGGTGCATCAACAATTGTTTCAAATTTCGCCCACGTCTAAAGGCTAACATGGGTGGATGTTCCAAAGATTTTTTGAATTTCGGATCTGAACTCAAGATAGGCCAGTGTCTCCTTATTGATGTTCTGATGGTGGGCGATTTGGCATCAAATTGTGTGACATATATCATCCGCGATTCTTTGGTCGGTTTCACTTCACCTATTCGTGATCGTGCTTTTTCCAAACATTTGTTGATGGTATCTTTGCTGTACCCCCTCTGAGAAAAACGGGCCTTCATCTCCACGATCTGATCTTCGGCAATCACTGGATTTGTATTGTTTCTCAGGACTCGCATAAATTGTGAGATCGGCAGGCTAGATCTCAAAGCTGGCGGATGGTTACTTGTGGCGTGCAAAATCGTATTGCGATCCGTTTCTTTTCTGAACAGAGTAGTCCCCAATTTAGTACCGGCCCGTAGAATGGTCAAGTCCAGAAAGTTAATAGACTTCTTATCTGAGTGTCCCGTGAACCGTACAGTAGAGTCCAAGTTGTTCAAATAGTCTAACATCTCATTAAACTCTAGTTCGGTACCGTCCCATAACAAAAAAACATCATCTATGAAACGCCTATAATATATTATCTTATTACTATATTTAGGCATAATATTCAACGTTTCATACTCATGCATAAATATGCCTGCGTAGATAGGAGCCACATTGGAACCCATGGCTGTCCCTGAGCACTGCATATAATACTCTCCTTGATACATAAAGTGATTGTTGGTCAGAATCATCTCTAAAAATTCCAAAATGCAATCAATAGGAATCGTGCAAAAGTCTGTTGAGATAAGTAAATTCCTCACCGCCTCCAAACCTAACCTATGCGGAATAATTGTATATAAGGACGATACATCTAGTGTTGCAAGCAACACATCCTCCTTGATCTCCCCAAGGTCCATAATCCTATCCAAAAAGTCACCAGTGTCCCTAAGATAACTCGGTATGTGTGGTATTAGTTCCTGTAGAAAACCATCCACAAATATGGCTAACGGTTGTAAAAGAGACCCCCTGGCAGAGATAATAGGTCTGCCCGGAGGGTTAACCATAGACTTATGGACCTTAGGGAGTGTATAGAGCATGGGGCAAATTGGAAAATCCACCTTTAGGTAGGTCGACATCTGCTCAGTCAACCAACCCAGGTTTACTGATCTATCAATCAATGCATCAACCTTTCTTTTCACAAGGGGCATGGGATTGTGCATACATTTAGAGTATGTCACAGGATCCGCGAGTTGGCGCCTGACCTCAGCATCATAGTTAACAAAATTCTGAACCACCACGGCTCCGCCTTTATCGGCGGGCCGGATCAGAATTTTATCGTTATTTCTTAAAGATCTCAACGCTGTGCGTTGGTCAGGTGTCAAGTTTGCAAATCCCTTAGAGGTATTGTTTCTAAAGTCATTTTCAGTCATCCTTAAAAAAGTACGAATACTGGGACTAGATGAGGGGGGATCAAACAAGCTAGGTTTTTTAAGTATTTTGGGATCAATCAAATCCCCACCATCCTTCATAATTTTATCCCCAAAAAATTCACGTAGTCTCAATTTTCGTCCAAATTTATAATGATCAACTGCTAGGTTAAAATCATCATGTCTGGAGGTGGGTACAAAAGATAGACCTAATGACAGGAGTGAAATCTCCCCTTTAGTGAGAACGTGGTCCGATAGGTTGAATATACTATCTAATCCTTTTTCCTCCTCGCTCTTCTTTTTGAAGCTACCTCTTCTTGGGTGGGGTCTTCTAGACCTACTGGGTCTCTTATAGGGGGTGTCCGCGTACCCCTCCCTAAAAAACCACTCGGTGGTCGGGCACCTCTAGCTTCAGAATCTGAGGCTGACTGTGATGTTGAAGAGTCACTGTTTTGTTGAGATCTATTGTAGTAGGGCCTATTTTGTCTAAAGCGTCTGGTCGCACCTGCTCCACCTGTTAACCACCTATACACTTGATGGGTGGTATAGTCCTGGTTGACAGTTTGCAATTTCTTCCTCTTAAAGGTCACCAATTGATCCTTAAAGGCATCTAATTGGGATTGCAATTTGTCACACCAGGAATCCGATTTATCAGATTTCAGGGTTTGTAGGTAGTTTTTTTCAAAGCTCTCAATTTCTTCCCTGATTTTGACCAATTCTATCCCCACCTCCTCAATAACCAACAGGATTAAATCGAGTGGGCATTTATTTAGAACGCCACACCATTTGCTGCAAAATGCTGCATTGGTTCTACCGATGGTGGGAGTATTGCTCACTCGAAATCCACGTGGTATACGTTTTGTTCGGTGGTATTCGGATAGAAATTGGCCGTGAAGTGTTAGTTCAACCTCTCTACGCTTTAAACGTAGTACCTTGTGAAATAAATCAATTGGTTTTTCTGCTGGTAAACTAGTAAACTCAAAGTGATGGAAATATACTTTCTCAGCATCATCATCTGTCAATGATACCAGCTGATTTTCTGCCGCAAACAACAACCCCTCATCAAAACCTACTGAACCAGACTGGGACATTTCACAAAGTGATCATTACAATCCAAAGATTGGTAATTATTCAATGTATCATAAGAAAAATAATGTTATCATATAAGACACACAGAAAAGGCTAATAAGAAGGTTACCAGCCCTAATATGCCCGATGCACGAAAATTCTATTTATTAAAAATTATATATATGTGATATGATAAAAAGGTATTCAGGAGGGAATACCAACTGCATGGGACCAGCAGTTACTGTCCCCAGATGTCCAGAGAATCTTATTGACCAAAATGCAGTTCCAAATGCAATGAGCGATGGGTGACTAACCAGGAGACGGTTCCTATTCAAAAACCAGTTCCTTGAATATATCCAACAGGTGGTTGCACTCACATCTTCAAATTTATGTAACCGCTGGGGTGTCCACTCGAATACCGTGGTATCCAAATGTAGAGAAAGAGATTCAGAGGGGGCACTCTCCAGACTTATTTCATAAATAACTGTTCATTTATTGATTATATACTTTACATGATCAGCATTTCCTCAAGCGCTTTCGGCCCAAAGCAAGGGCCTTCCTCAGGAGGTACTGTACAAAATCCACAACTTCCACCAACCGTGAGTAAAAGATCCAAACATCCAGCAATAACACTGGTCCTGCCTGACTGGCCCTAAATACCCTAGCCACTTGAAAAACGGCGCCAAAAGCAATGTGATGTCATCAAGGAGAGACAAAAGCTTCTCCGCAATAAATAACCTCTTATTGTAAAGAAACGGGATAATAACATGGCCAACTCACCCCCGCCTGGGAGTACAAGTAGTGAAACTCATAACCAACGAGCCGGAGACAACGGAGCCACATCAACAGCCCACTGAGAACCGCCGAGTACCGGAGCGGGGCACTTCCGGTCCGTGGAACGCAAACGTCACATGGCCGGAAGTGCCCATCCGGAGCGCAAACAGGAAGTCAGGGACCTTTATTTTAAACGCATTCAAGCTATATCATAGATGGGTAAGCTGTCATTCCGGATTTAGCCAATGTACACAATTCCACCCATGTTGGGACATATTAAAATAACTACAAGTGGTCAAATGCATATAACATGCATAGACAAGGGTACTAGAGCCAGGCAGAGCAGTATTGGGATTTCCCCACAACAAAAATGAAAATACACCCCCCACAAACAAAAATATATATATATATATATGTACACACATTGGCTAGATCCCTACGGTGCAGCGGTCAGGCAGAAGCCAACTATTGTTAATCATTACATATCACCCAATTCTAAAGTAATTTACCATTATCTATTTGGGTCAATTAAACGCATCCCACTGCACCCTGTGGATCAAGGCCAAACACACATTGTTTGAATTAAAAAATATATATAATACTACCTAGTGCAAGAGCATTAATTATAGAAAAAGTGTGTATAGAACACTTAAAAAACATTAAAAAACGTGCATCGGGCAAGGAAAAAACTCATATGTAGGTTTAACGTAGAAATACGTTAAGCGGGTTCGACTCATTCAGGCCATTAGGCGTCACAGAGCCTAATCTATATATCCATCTTGCTTCTAATTTTTTCAAAAGAAGAGACCGATCACCTCCTCTGTTAGGAACAGGGACCCAGTCAATGATTCTGCACTTCAAAGATGCCACTTGGTGTCCTTCCTTCAAAAAGTGTTGGGCCACCGGTTTGTCGGTACGGCCTGTTTGTAGCGCTTGATGAATTGAGCTGCGATGGTTTGCCATTCGCTCTCTGAACGAACAGGTGGTCATCCCCACATATGGAAGTCCACAAGGGCATAATAGCATATAGATGACATGATCCATCCGGCAGTGTAATCGATATCGAATGGTGATTGGTTTCCCACTCAGTGGATGTGGAAACTTCTCCCCGACCAACATAGAGCGACATGTCACACAGCCCAGGCATTTGACACAGCCTTTTCTTGTTTTATGCAACCAATTGTTTTCTGAGCCACCCATTTGTCTCGTAGGGTGCATCAACAATTGTTTCAAATTTCGCCCACGTCTAAAGGCTAACATGGGTGGATGTTCCAAAGATTTTTTGAATTTCGGATCTGAACTCAAGATAGGCCAGTGTCTCCTTATTGATGTTCTGATGGTGGGCGATTTGGCATCAAATTGTGTGACATATATCATCCGCGATTCTTTGGTCGGTTTCACTTCACCTATTCGTGATCGTGCTTTTTCCAAACATTTGTTGATGGAATCTTTGCTGTACCCCCTCTGAGAAAAACGGGCCTTCATCTCCACGATCTGATCTTCGGCAATCACTGGATTTGTATTGTTTCTCAGGACTCGCATAAATTGTGAGATCGGCAGGCTAGATCTCAAAGCTGGCGGATGGTTACTTGTGGCGTGCAAAATCGTATTGCGATCCGTTTCTTTTCTGAACAGAGTAGTCCCCAATTTAGTACCGGCCCGTAGAATGGTCAAGTCCAGAAAGTTACTTTCTGGACTTGACCATTCTACGGGCCGGTACTAAATTGGGGACTACTCTGTTCAGAAAAGAAACGGATCGCAATACGATTTTGCACGCCACAAGTAACCATCCGCCAGCTTTGAGATCTAGCCTGCCGATCTCACAATTTATGCGAGTCCTGAGAAACAATACAAATCCAGTGATTGCCGAAGATCAGATCGTGGAGATGAAGGCCCGTTTTTCTCAGAGGGGGTACAGCAAAGATACCATCAACAAATGTTTGGAAAAAGCACGATCACGAATAGGTGAAGTGAAACCGACCAAAGAATCGCGGATGATATATGTCACACAATTTGATGCCAAATCGCCCACCATCAGAACATCAATAAGGAGACACTGGCCTATCTTGAGTTCAGATCCGAAATTCAAAAAATCTTTGGAACATCCACCCATGTTAGCCTTTAGACGTGGGCGAAATTTGAAACAATTGTTGATGCACCCTACGAGACAAATGGGTGGCTCAGAAAACAATTGGTTGCATAAAACAAGAAAAGGCTGTGTCAAATGCCTGGGCTGTGTGACATGTCGCTCTATGTTGGTCGGGGAGAAGTTTCCACATCCACTGAGTGGGAAACCAATCACCATTCGATATCGATTACACTGCCGGATGGATCATGTCATCTATATGCTATTATGCCCTTGTGGACTTCCATATGTGGGGATGACCACCTGTTCGTTCAGAGAGCGAATGGCAAACCATCGCAGCTCAATTCATCAAGCGCTACAAACAGGCCGTACCGACAAACCGGTGGCCCAACACTTTTTGAAGGAAGGACACCAAGTGGCATCTTTGAAGTGCAGAATCATTGACTGGGTCCCTGTTCCTAACAGAGGAGGTGATCGGTCTCTTCTTTTGAAAAAATTAGAAGCAAGATGGATATATAGATTAGGCTCTGTGACGCCTAATGGCCTGAATGAGTCGAACCCGCTTAACGTATTTCTACGTTAAACCTACATATGAGTTTTTTCCTTGCCCGATGCACGTTTTTTAATGTTTTTTAAGTGTTCTATACACACTTTTTCTATAATTAATGCTCTTGCACTAGGTAGTATTATACAGATGTAGCCAACTTTATCTTGACTGTTTCTCCGCCGAGACGGGTGTTTAGCCACGCTAAGGCGATAGCTGAGTTTAATCACAGGCAGGCGCGTTGAGACGATCTAGATACTCATCATGCATTACACATCTCCACCACTGTGTGGCTAATGCTCCACTAATCCAGTACTTTCGATCGTACAGTATAGCGGCGGATTGATCTACAGCTCTGGCAATACTGTAGGTGTAACGGGAAGCGGTGGAAAAAGTATGGAGTACAGTACTGTATGTGTATGGAGACGCAACTACAGTAATTGTAATTGTGTAAAAGGAATAATGTACAGTACAATGTATAAACACCGTGCTTTTTAAAATATGAAATATACTGTATGAGCGTCTGAGTTCGCTAATGCATAATGGGAATGGAGGACTAGCAGGAGGCGGAGGAAAACACCGTGCTTTACAAATGCGAGCGTCCGAGTCCTCTAAGGCATAAACCAACAGCAATGGGGCGAGGGCCGGGCGCTGTTTGCAGTACTTTCACACATGAAATTAGAAATCTCTCATGAGGCGTCGTGGGCTAGGGGTGAAGGCTCCCACCTCCCTCGCTGGGGGTCCAGGGTTCGAGACATGATGTGCTTTCTTTCTTTTTTTTTTTTTTTTTTCTGTAATAATGCACTGTATTATTTTATTTCCATTGTAAGACAGTCAATGGAAGGATGCACACAGGTTTCACATAAATCAAAGTACATCTGCAGGAGCGATTCTTTACGCTAAATGCACCCAAACAGCGTGAATGAAATGAGTGTATTCTGGCGCTACCAACTAAGCAAAACAGTACTGTAGATCTTCAGCGTTTGTGCATTGCACAGGACCTGAATTTCCTCCCTGTGCAGGCCCCCAGGGGGGAAGGGCGATGGGGGTAGGGGGGAGACGATGGAAAATACTGTGCCTTTGAAATGCAATTACATGAGCGTCCGAGTACACTACGGCATACTGTAAACCAACACCAATGGGAAGGAAGTGCCAACCTTATTTTTAATGTGTTCCCGTGACATTCACTTTAACATTTTTTTTTTCTCTCCAATACAGTACATCCAATGGAAGGATGCACACAGGTTTCACATAAATCAAAGTACATCTGCAGGAGCGATTCTTTACGCTAAATGCAACCTACAGTACAGTACGGTACTGTAAGTGAGCAAAATAGTACTACAGTGGGCGTTTGTGTATTGCACATGACCTGCATTCCCTCCCTGTCTACTGCATGATCTGTGCAGGCTCCCATGGGGGAAGGGCAACAGGCTAGCAGGAGGCGGAGGAAAACACCGTGCTTTACAAATGCGAGCGTCCGAGTCCTCTAAGGCATAAACCAACAGCAATGGGGCGAGGGCCGGGCGCTGTTTGCAGTACTTTCACACATGAAATTAGAAATCTCTCATGAGGCGTCGTGGGCTAGGGGTGAAGGCTCCCACCTCCCTCGCTGGGGGTCCAGGGTTCGAGACATGATGTGCTTTCTTTCTTTTTTTTTTTTTTTTTTTCTGTAATAATGCACTGTATTATTTTATTTCCATTGTAAGACAGTCAATGGAAGGATGCACACAGGTTTCACATAAATCAAAGTACATCTGCAGGAGCGATTCTTTACGCTAAATGCACCCAAACAGCGTGAATGAAATGAGTGTATTCTGGCGCTACCAACTAAGCAAAACAGTACTGTAGATCTTCAGCGTTTGTGCATTGCACAGGACCTGAATTTCCTCCCTGTGCAGGCCCCCAGGGGGGAAGGGCGATGGGGGTAGGGGGGAGACGATGGAAAATACTGTGCCTTTGAAATGCAATTACATGAGCGTCCGAGTACACTACGGCATACTGTAAACCAACACCAATGGGAAGGAAGTGCCAACCTTATTTTTAATGTGTTCCCGTGACATTCACTTTAACATTTTTTTTTTTCTCTCCAATACAGTACATCCAATGGAAGGATGCACACAGGTTTCACATAAATCAAAGTACATCTGCAGGAGCGATTCTTTACGCTAAATGCAACCTACAGTACAGTACGGTACTGTAAGTGAGCAAAATAGTACTACAGTGGGCGTTTGTGTATTGCACATGACCTGCATTCCCTCCCTGTCTACTGCATGATCTGTGCAGGCTCCCATGGGGGAAGGGCAACAGGCTAGCAGGAGGCGGAGGAAAACACCGTGCTTTACAAATGCGAGCGTCCGAGTCCTCTAAGGCATAAACCAACAGCAATGGGGCGAGGGCCGGGCGCTGTTTGCAGTACTTTCACACATGAAATTAGAAATCTCTCATGAGGCGTCGTGGGCTAGGGGTGAAGGCTCCCACCTCCCTCGCTGGGGGTCCAGGGTTCGAGACATGATGTGCTTTCTTTCTTTTTTTTTTTTTTTTTTTCTGTAATAATGCACTGTATTATTTTATTTCCATTGTAAGACAGTCAATGGAAGGATGCACACAGGTTTCACATAAATCAAAGTACATCTGCAGGAGCGATTCTTTACGCTAAATGCACCCAAACAGCGTGAATGAAATGAGTGTATTCTGGCGCTACCAACTAAGCAAAACAGTACTGTAGATCTTCAGCGTTTGTGCATTGCACAGGACCTGAATTTCCTCCCTGTGCAGGCCCCCAGGGGGGAAGGGCGATGGGGGTAGGGGGGAGACGATGGAAAATACTGTGCCTTTGAAATGCAATTACATGAGCGTCCGAGTACACTACGGCATACTGTAAACCAACACCAATGGGAAGGAAGTGCCAACCTTATTTTTAATGTGTTCCCGTGACATTCACTTTAACATTTTTTTTTTCTCTCCAATACAGTACATCCAATGGAAGGATGCACACAGGTTTCACATAAATCAAAGTACATCTGCAGGAGCGATTCTTTACGCTAAATGCAACCTACAGTACAGTACGGTACTGTAAGTGAGCAAAATAGTACTACAGTGGGCGTTTGTGTATTGCACATGACCTGCATTCCCTCCCTGTCTACTGCATGATCTGTGCAGGCTCCCATGGGGGAAGGGCAACAGGCTAGCAGGAGGCGGAGGAAAACACCGTGCTTTACAAATGCGAGCGTCCGAGTCCTCTAAGGCATAAACCAACAGCAATGGGGCGAGGGCCGGGCGCTGTTTGCAGTACTTTCACACATGAAATTAGAAATCTCTCATGAGGCGTCGTGGGCTAGGGGTGAAGGCTCCCACCTCCCTCGCTGGGGGTCCAGGGTTCGAGACATGATGTGCTTTCTTTCTTTTTTTTTTTTTTTTTTTCTGTAATAATGCACTGTATTATTTTATTTCCATTGTAAGACAGTCAATGGAAGGATGCACACAGGTTTCACATAAATCAAAGTACATCTGCAGGAGCGATTCTTTACGCTAAATGCACCCAAACAGCGTGAATGAAATGAGTGTATTCAGCTAAGCGATCCAGCTCGGTATACCGTAATGTGCATACAGTAGACCTCGCTTATCCCAATGTAATTGAGCTAGGGGATTGTGACGCTCCTTCAGCATTGCCCCCTGAACTGTGAAATGTATGCCATACTGTATCTCACTACATATCCGAGCGCTGCCACGTGCTGGGGGTTCACGGTCGGTGGCCATTTTTTGTGTGCATAGAACTCGCTTATCCACATAGGCCCCTGTGTTTTTAACTACTATATTGAGATGCACATTTCTAGGCCTACAGTATTTAATATACAGTAAGCAGCATTGTTGTTAGGCAATAATTGAAGAATTTACATACAGTACTGACATGTACTGTATGTAATGCTTGTACATCATGTCAGTCGACCCTTATGCTGTACACTACTGTAAGTCTCACAGGGCCCATGCACTTCCAAGGAGGGTTAGTTACTGTACTGTATCTGTTTCATACAGGAAACTAATTGCAGTCCATAACACTGAAGTTGTATTTTCAGTACTGTACAGTATACAATACTTAAATTTGAACATCAGGTACTGGATAGTAAACATGTACAGTATTAACTTCTATCATAAAACTCTTATGCATTTTCAGATGTGTAAATTTTAGACTACAGTATTCACAAATGTTTTCTCTCCATACAGGAATTATAGTTGGACAACATGCCAGTAACTATCAACAAAACGATGAGCAAGATAATCGCCAACATGAAAAAAGAAAATAAAACCATCAAAGAGATCCATGCATGGCTCAAGGAAAGTGGCATTATAGTCACTTTAGAAACGGTGCGCTATCATGCATTCGAGAGAACAACGCCCAGATTTGTATTTCCTACAAAATGCACATGGTACGTACTGTACACTACTGTAATGTTTAAATGACTTGCTTTATACCATAAACAATTTTTTTGAAATAAAATAAAAACTTCATCAATTGTAACTGTGATTGTGCTGTTCATGAATTCATATTTTTCATACTGTATTGTACTGTAGGAGAGTGCAACAAATTGTGGAGGAACTAACTCGTGAGGATGATGAGCGTACTGCTCTGCAAATAAAACGAATTCTCCATTCCAAGTATGACCTGGACATATCGGCCACCAGCATCAGAAGGATGCGACGGAAAATGGGATGGACCTTTGGCGCAACAAGGTAAAATACTGAAAGCAGTATAAACCATACAGTAAATGCACTGTTAATAATCCCTTGATACGTGATATAATAATGCCATAAATCATTATACAGAGTGTGTACTTTATACTATATACAGTATGTGTGTGTGTATATACTGTATATACAGTATTCTATCCCAAAAGAGATACCTACTGTATAGGCACTCAGAGACAGCAATGAAGCATTGCCGGCTTATTGTGATGATTACATACTGTATACTGTGTGTGTGTGTTTGTGTGTATGTACAGTATGTATATATATATTACTCTGTATGTAACTTAATGTACTGTATGTACAGTTTAATGTATACAGTAGGTATATAATACAGTATACTGCACATACAGTCTACTGTATATACAGTAATCTGTAAATCTGTAATTTCATAACTGTATCTGATTTCATTATTTTTGGCTCTTCACAGGATATCTCCAATGATAAGAGATGTGAATAAAGAAAAGAGAGTGGAACAGGCACGGCGATGGATTGAGAGTGGTGAAACATTTGATGATGTCATTTTCACAGATGAATCGTCTGTTGCCCTTGAGCGGTTCTCCAGAATGTCATTCAGGAAACGTAACCATATCTCTTTAAAACCACGCCCAAAGCATCCATTGAAAATCCATGTATGGGGAGGCATATCACGATTAGGAGCTGGTCCCCTATTATTTTTCGAAGGTACAGTACTATACTTTATTCTGTGCCTGTGTTCTGTAAAAATACATGTTGTACTGTAGAGTACGTGTAACTGCACAATAAAAGGAGTTGCTTATTAATGAACAACATTTTTTGATTTCTGTAGGAATCATGGATAAGAAATATTTCCAAGAAACAATAGTAGAGAAATGTATGGTGCCATTTGTGAATAAATATTACCCAACTCACCATAGGATATTCCAAGACAATGATCCTAAACACTCCGCCTCAGCCAAATTTATGGAAGAGAAAGGTATGAATTGGGAACGCACACCACCAGAGTGAGTATTCTTTCAACAGTGTACAAGTAAAATTTTGGATAGCACTCTAGTACTGTAAAAAAATTTTTTGTTTAATAAACAGTACAATATTGTATGTTTAATTTTCTCTATTTACTGTAATGTACTGTAATTAATTTTTTCTATACGCTTTTTTTTTTTTTTAATTAGATCACCAGACATGAACCCAATCGAATTAGTGTGGGCTCAATTGAAGAGGTACGTTAGGAGTGTTGCAAAGCCAACAACAAAACAGCAACTGGTGGATGGGATAAAGAAATTTTGGCTAGAAGTACTCACACCTGAACATTGTAATAATTATATAAATCACCTGTATAAAGTATTACCTGTTGTAGTTGAAAGAAATGGTCAAGCCACAAATATGTAGTTCTGTATTTTCTGTTTAAAATTTTAAATTGGTGCATTATTAAAAAAAATGATAAAATTGCCTTTGTCTGATTATTGCATAAACTAATGTAGAATATTATACAGTAGTAATGTTATTGATGTGTACTGTATGAACAGTTATTTTCAGTTTTATAAGTCCTGAATAAGAGTACTGTACATTTTGATCAGTGCAGTACATGGAATCGGATGTTGTAATACTTTATTTTTACATTAATATTGATGTTTTTCCAATAAATATTCAATTTTACAGTATGGTACGGTACAGTACATGAGGGTACCTGTACAGTATGATACGTCATTATGGGGGAGAAATACTGTATCCACTAAATGTACAGTAAAATGTTTTTTTCTTATTACAAACACACAAATGCATCTCAGATGGAAATATGCTATACACAGCAGACAGCTTATGGTGACAGAACTTCCCTACTGTATCCCCACCCATAGTCGTGGTATATTTTAGATTGCCTAATGAGACACTCCTGCAGCATTGCCAATGATTCATGTAAAACCTGTGTGCAAACAGTATCTGTATTGAATGCAAAGTACAGTAAGAGTACAGTATACAGTATTATCAGAGCCAAACCTGACCAACATGATGCCCTAGGCTAGATTTTGGCTGATGCCCTCTTGCACAGATGCTACGTAGTTCCGCCTCTAACCCTGCACCCCTTTCCCAGCACCATCACCCATTTTGGCGCTCCTACCCCCTATAATCTAAATAAGAACAATGTGCACATTTAGTGCCAGCCCAAAACAGTGTACAGTATGTTCTTGCTGGGAAGGGGCATGGTAACACAATAATACCCGAAGATGAAATGACACAACACAGTACTGCAACTTTATTCACATTATATCATGCAGTGGTGTCTCTTATTCTCATGACATCATATCATAGTACCACATTACTCCTAACAGTAATGCCCCTTATTCACATTACACCCCACCACATTCATCTTTATTTACATTAGACCACAGGTTCTCAAACTCAGTCCTCAGGACCCCACACAGTGCAGGTTTTGCAGGTCTCACAGAATCACAAGTGAAAAAATTAGCTCCACCTACTGTATGGACCTTCTAAAATGTGTCAGTTAGTAATGAATACATCTGTGCACTTGCTGGTTTACCTGCAAAACATGCACTGTGTGGGGTCCTGAGGACCAAGTTTGAGAACCACTGCATTAGACCATGCAGTAGTGCCCTTTCCTTATGTTACACCAGAAAATATTGTAGTACACCTTATACACATACAGTACAGTAATGCCACACATTAGTAATGCATTTCATATTTAAATTTTCTGATTTAATTTCATAGAGCCGCAGTCACTCACAGAATATAGGCATGTACTGTAGCATCTCATTTTATTCTGCAGAAGCTGATTATTCCCGTTTGGCTAGTTTGCCGCCTCTGTACAGTATATCACAATAGAAAAAAGTTATAGTGTCAGTGAAAAAAGCACCTCATGACAGATACTGTACACAAGCTCATGTCTAAATACTGTATACTGTAAGCAGTGACATTAAGGGGTACAGTACTGTATATGCAATTGCAGTCGAATTCCGGAAGGAATACGGAAAAAATGGACACGGGATCCCCCATCTTTTTAGAACCAGCACCGGGCTCTGCGCCTGGTCCTGGTGCAAAAAATAAGGGGGACAAAAAAAGCGTAGGGGTTCCCCATATTTTTTGAATCAGCACTGGGCTCCACTAGCTGGACAGATAATGCACAGCCGGGGGAGACTTTTATACAGGTCCCTGCGGCCATGGAATTAAATACCCAACTAGTCACACCTGGCCGGAGTACCCTGGAGGAGTGGGGGCCCCTTAAATCAAGGGGACCCCCCTCCAGCCACTCGATTATCTCTATCACCCCTGTGTATTGTAGCTAGGGGATTGTGACGCTCCTTCAGCATTGCCCCGTAGCCTGCAAAATCTGTGCTGTTATTTGCTCCATAGCTGAGTGCCTCCTAGGAGCTACTGTAGGAGTCACAGGCGGTAGCCATTTCAATTGAGTCTGCCCTGCTATAGAATTGTACAGGTATGTGTACATTACCGTACGGTGCATAGAACCTTTACAGTAGAAACTCTCCTGCAGCTTTGGCCTGCTTTACTGTATGTACTGTAAAACTTGTGTTTTGTCAGTTTGCTATGCGACCGAGCCCGGTGTAACGTACTGTACAGTACTGTAATGTGCATAGACCTCGCTTACAGTATCTCTGTGTATTTTGGCTAGGGGATTGTGACGCTCCTTCAGCATCGCCCCGTAGCCTGCACAGCTTATGCCATTTCTCATTCCATACCCAACTGCTGCCTGCCACGAGGTGGGGGTTCAGGAGGTGGGGGTTCATGGGTAGTGGTCGTTTTGACAGTGTGCTATGCAATTGAGTCCGGTGTACCGTAATACTGTATGCAATCCTACAGTAGCTTATCCCTCCCCTGTGTATTTTGTCTAGGGGATTGTGACGCTCCTTCAGCATTGCCCCATAACCTGCACAAGGGTTCAGGGGCGGCGGCCATTTTGCCAGTGTGCTACAGTATGTCATCGAGTCCGGTGTACCATAATATGCATACTGTGTATTTTAGCTAGGGGATTGTGACGCTCATTCAGCATTGCCCCATAGTCTGTACAATCTGGACTATTACTTGCTCCGTAGCCTAGGGCCTCTGTGGGGCAAGGAGTCATAGGTGGTAGCCATTTCTATTCAGTCTGCCCAGCTACAGAATTGTATGTGTACTGTGTAAGGAGCATAGTACCTTAACCTGCATAGAACCTGCAGATTATGGTACACCGGACTCGATCGCATAGAACCGCTCATGCAGCTACTGTATGCCCTGGTTTGCAGTATGTGAATAAAAAAAATAATAAAGTGTCTGAAAAAAACTACAGTAACATGCATTCGTACAGTACTTAAGGAATCGAACCCTGGACTCTGAGTATAGGAAGCGAAACACTTCACCACTTCGCCGCAGACAAATGTATAAATCCGTTGGTTTTGATTATGCTGTAATGGCTACGGGATTAGGACGATAACACTGTAGAAAATTCCTAATCTTGAGAGGCAATAGTGAACTTGTAACACACATCCATTTGCGACAGTGTACACTACTGGTTTTACAGTACTGTGTTTTGTCTGCGGGACTTGCACGCTCACATACAGTATTCATAAAGTATTGTAGATGGATCATATACTGTATGCTGTACTACTGTATTTGCGTCGGTGTCGTACTGTATATACTGTACAGTACTGTATTAAATAATGCAGCGTAATGAGTACAGTATTTGCTGTATGCAGCGTAATGAGACGCCTTAGTAAAGTAGTCCTTATTATGTATGTCAGTATTGTATTTTACGGGAGACCACACGCATGCGCAGTGGTGATTGTAAAAAGCGACATCTGGTGGCTGATCGCAGGTATTACACGTAAAGGTAACGCCAAACGTCAAATGTCTGTCTCCGTGCGATTAGATAGCCTCTCTGTGGCTAGGCGCGCCTCGCTACGCCACAGTACGCTGCGTATGGTCGAACGGGACAACCGCCGCGGCCACTCAAGATAAAGGTGGCTACATCTGTATATATTTTTTAATTCAAACAATGTGTGTTTGGCCTTGATCCACAGGGTGCAGTGGGATGCGTTTAATTGACCCAAATAGATAATGGTAAATTACTTTAGAATTGGGTGATATGTAATGATTAACAATAGTTGGCTTCTGCCTGACCGCTGCACCGTAGGGATCTAGCCAATGTGTGTACATATATATATATATTTTTGTTTGTGGGGGGTGTATTTTCATTTTTGTTGTGGGGAAATCCCAATACTGCTCTGCCTGGCTCTAGTACCCTTGTCTATGCATGTTATATGCATTTGACCACTTGTAGTTATTTTAATATGTCCCAACATGGGTGGAATTGTGTACATTGGCTAAATCCGGAATGACAGCTTACCCATCTATGATATAGCTTGAATGCGTTTAAAATAAAGGTCCCTGACTTCCTGTTTGCGCTCCGGATGGGCACTTCCGGCCATGTGACGTTTGCGTTCCACGGACCGGAAGTGCCCCGCTCCGGTACTCGGCGGTTCTCAGTGGGCTGTTGATGTGGCTCCGTTGTCTCCGGCTCGTTGGTTATGAGTTTCACTACTTGTACTCCCAGGCGGGGGTGAGTTGGCCATGTTATTATCCCGTTTCTTTACAATAAGAGGTTATTTATTGCGGAGAAGCTTTTGTCTTTCCTTGATGACATCACATTGCTTTTGGCGCCGTTTTTCAAGTGGCTAGGGTATTTAGGGCCAGTCAGGCAGGACCAGTGTTATTGCTGGATGTTTGGATCTTTTACTCACGGTTGGTGGAAGTTGTGGATTTTGTACAGTACCTCCTGAGGAAGGCCCTTGCTTTGGGCCGAAAGCGCTTGAGGAAATGCTGATCATGTAAAGTATATAATCAATAAATGAACAGTTATTTATGAAATAAGTCTGGAGAGTGCCCCCTCTGAATCTCTTTCTCTACATTTGGATACCACGGTATTCGAGTGGACACCCCAGCGGTTACATAAATTTGAAGATGTGAGTGCAACCACCTGTTGGATATATATATATATATATATATATATATAAACGGGCAAAAAAGACTGCGGCACTCAGGGGCTTGATGCAAAAATTATGATGTATTAAAAATATTTTTAATACATTTTAATACATCATAATTTTTGCATCAAGCCTCTGAGTGCCGCAGTCTTTTTTGCCCGTTTACATTAAACGTGTTCTGGAGGCACCGGAGCGACTGAGTCCAGCAGGAGGAGTGCCGGTCCGCACACTGTTCTTCTATATATATATATATATATATTGTGACAAGAACACTGGGATAGTGTTTGAGGGCAGGTATGTTTGTCCCAGGTTCTTGTCTTACATGTATTAGAAAAATGAAAACTTCTAGGAATATGTTTTGTTTTGTTAGAACCTTTTCAGTTTGTTGGAAAAGCTGGGTAAGGGCCATGAAAGAAAGATGGGGCAAGTTCCAGACATTGGGCCCAGTTCGGGTCTTTGGCCTCACAGAAGGCTAATCAGGCTTTCAGCTGTGTAAGAGTGTTATAGAGCTGCTGGCCTGATTAGGGTGTGCAGACTGCCTGGGAAGACTGCAGGATCTCTGTGAGAGAAACACGCTTCCTGATACAAGTGAGCTATACGGTGTTTACTGGAGAACTCTGTGTTTTTGTTTAGTGATAGTTAGGAACATCTTGTGTTTAGTTAGTGCGGGAAAGGCAAGGTATTTTCTTTTGCTGTTTGTTTTATTTTCTGTATAATAAAACTGTCTGGGGCCAGTTGTACCGGAAACTGGACTTGTGTGGTTCCTCAGCTGCTGCAGGCTGCCATTTTGTCCCAGGAAACAGCACCTTGTACCCTTAAAGTGTTACTACACACACACACACACACACACACACACACACACGTTGAGTATCCCTTAGCCAAAATTCAAAATCACACATTTTTGGTTCCCCTACTGAGATAATGACACATATACATATATATTATATGATTCACAGTCACACTGAATGGACGTCCACCTTTAGCCTCCAATGAGGGCTTATTGACTGATGTGTTCCTGTATGGATTACTTTCCTGGAATTATGTGTGAATGCTATACTGTTGAGTTATATCATCCTAGTTATGACTATTTTGCAATATGAAAATATGTAAGGCTTGTCTTGATAAAGGCTTTGCATGTTGAGCCGAAACGTCGACCCAATAAAGCCGACTATGATCTAAGAAAATACGATTGGACTTGATTTTTGAAGGAGAGTGCCCCCCAGGAAACTGGAACTACGACTACATTTGTGGACCCACCGTGATTGTGTGGATTCTACTGGGTGCACCCCACAGTTGATTGCACACGGATGTGAGTGCAGGACTCCCTTGCATATATATTATTATATCTCTATATAGTATATCTATAATATGTCATTATCTCAGTAGGGGACCCAAAAATGTGGGACTTTGAATTTTGGATAAGGGATACTCAATCTGTATATATAAATACTCTCTCTCTCTCTCTCTATCTCTCTCTCTCTCTATATATATATATATATATATATATATAGTTTTTTATAGATCAGTGCGCTTATCCAGCAATCGGAAATTCCCTCTAGGGGTCAGTCACTAGCGGTTTATAAAGTCTCAAAAGCCGTCACTGCCCTCAGTGAATTGGTCGGATCATCAAAATCCTATGGGCCCACTCCAGACTTCCTGGCGGCAGCTCAGTTCTTCAGTAAATGACCCGGGTATATTCAGTCATGGAATTTAAATGGTACTAAGAAAGAAGAACAAGCGCCTTATGGTGCAGTAATTTTGTTAATAGTGTATTTACAAACACAAGTCTGCCTGGGAAGACTGCAGGATCTCTGTGAGAGAAACACGCTTCCTGATACAAATGACCGGACTTTCCAGCCATGGAGCAATGTTCACTGAGCGGTCCTGAGCACTATTTGGAGAGACTCTTTCTGATGCTGTGATAACGCGGGGAGGACACGTTGCTCTACAGAAAGGTGTATGGGATAGCGCTGTGGGAGTTTCCAGCCATTCTGCTTCCTGGTCAGCGTGCTGAAATTACAAAAGGGAGTCTTCCATTGCTTTATACAGATTGGATAAAGGTTTATCTGACACGTGCAGGTTAAAGATTTGATTTGGTACGCGTGATTTATAGGGGTGGGACCCCTGGTTGATACATTAAGATACTACACTATATGGCGATGTTCTATGTCTCCTGATATATAGGTGGAGAACAGCCACTGGATAAGGAATTGATAGGCCTTGACACAAGTTGCTATCTGGTACGGATCTCTCCATTATTTGTGTTTGTAAATACACTATTAACAAAATTACTGCACCATAAGGCGCTTGTTCTTCTTTCCTAGTACCATATATATATATATATATATATATATATAAAAGACAAAAAATGAGAATAGGCGCCTCCTAGTGCATTATCTCACATAAATCGTGACCTCCACCTGTAGTAACACCCCAGTGAATTCAAGGTGTACCTTGGATGGTGGAATTCCAACCACCTAATTGAATCGCATGATACCACGTATCTCAATGTGTAATGGGGATACTTCTCATCACAATAATCCTGGTGGTACTGCTCCCCGGTTTAAACCTATGTGATGTCTGAATCATCAAGGGAAGAACAGAGTAATGAACTTCTTTGGCAGAGATTTCCTGGGCCGCACAGGTGAGACTATTGTGATGAGAAGTATCCCCATTACACATTGAGATACGTGGTGTCATGCGATTCAATTAGGTGGTTGGAATTCCACCATCCAAGGTACACCTTGAATTTACTGGGGTGTTACTACAGGTGGAGGTCACGATTTATGTGAGATAATGCACTAGGAGGCGCCTATTCTCATTTTTTCATCAAGTGGTCTGATGGACGAAACACGTTGCATGTACCTCAAATTGACCTCAATTTTTAAGATAAGCACTATTCTCTTATCTGACTAGCCTATTGCTTCTAGCTTCTTATTGTGTATTTTTATGTAATTTTAGTAACATCCTATGCCTTTGAGATTTTAGCACACTTTTATAAGATATTTTATATAAATAAATGTATTTTTTCCTTTTATCCAAACATATCCTGCCAAATTCTTCATACTTATTTTAAATCCTTTTAGACACTGTTGGTCACTGGTGCCCCCATCCCCCCTTTCTTCAAATATATATATATATATATATATATATATATATATAAACAAGGTTTCTTAGTGACTAACAATCTTTATTTAAAGTAGAGATGTGCGGCGGGCACTTTTTGTGTTTTGGATTTGGTTCTGGTTCCATGCTTGTGTTTTGGATCTGGATTGGTTTTGCCAAAACCACTTTTTCATGTTTTGGTTTTGGATCTGGATGATTTTTGAAAAAAACATAAAAACAGCTAAAATCACATAATTTGGGGGTCATTTTGATCCTACAGTATTATTAAACTCAATAACATTCATTTCCACTCATTTCCAGTCTATACTGAACACGTCACAATATTGTTTTTAGGCCAAAAGGTTGCTGTGTAACTAAGCTAAGCGACACAAATGTGCGGCACAAACACCTTGCCCATCTAGGAGTGGCACTGCAGTGGCAGACAGGGTGGTAGATTTAAAAAAATAGGCCCCAAACAGCACATGATGCAAAGAAGAAAAAGGTGCAATTAGGTAGCTGGATGGCTAAGCTAAGGGACACAAGTATGTGGCACAAACACCTGGCCTATCTAGGAGTGGCACAGCAATGGCAGACAGGATGGCACTTAAAAAAACTAGGCCCCAAACAGCACATCATGAAAAGAAGAAAAAGAGGTGCAATGAGGTAGCTGTATGACTAAGCTAAGCGACACAAGTGTGTGGCACAAACAACTGGCCTATCTAGGAGTGGCACAGCAATGGCAGACAGGATGGCACTTAAAAAAGTAGTCCCCAAACAGCACATCATGCAAAGAAGAAAAAGAGGTGCAATGAGGTAGCTGTATGACAAAGCTAAGTGATACAAGTGTGCGGCACAAACAACATGGGACGTGGTGGAATTTGCCCAGATGTAATACATGCACAATATTGGTGGCACAGGAGAGCACACCCCTAACACCACACACACACACACACACACACACACACACACACACGGCAAAGCCTGTAAAATTAATTTGGATAATAATAACCCTTTTATTTGGAGCTATTATAATAATATGTAGCACAGGTGAGCGTACCCCTACACCACACAGGCAAACTCTTTAAAAATTATTTGGATAATAAAATAAGTAATGTATATACTTATACTTTTATTTGGAGTAAATAATATACAGCACAGGACACCACCACTGGACTTATGGCAGCACAAGACACCACCACTGGACTGACACAGCACAAGACAGTACCACTGGACTGGACTTATACAGCAGTACTCCTGGATTTTTATGGCAGTACCCCTGGAGTTGTATGGCAGTGTCAGACAGGATAGTTTTTTATAAAAACTAGTTCCCAAACAGCACATGATGCAAAGAAGAAAAAGAGGTGCAAGATGGAATTGTCCTTGGGCCCTTCCACCCACCCTTATGTTGTATAAACAGGACATGCACACTTTAACAAACCAATAATTTCAGCGACAGGGTCTGGTTTGTTTGTGCCCCCATCAAAAAAGAAGCAATCACTCTTCTTGCACAAACTGGCTCTACAGAGGCAAGCTGTTGACCTCATCCTCCAGTACGGATGGTGTAATGGTTAGCATTACTGCCTCACATCACTGAGGTCATGGGTTCGATTCCCACCATGGCCCTAACTGTGTGGAGTTTGTATATTCTCCCCGTACTTGTGTGGGTTTCCTCCGGGTACTCCGGTTTCCTCCCACAATCCAAAAATATACTGGTAGGTTAATTGGCTCCCAACAAAATTAACACTAGTATGAATGTGTCTGTGTATATGTGGTAGGGAATATAGAATGTAAGCTCCACTGGGGCAGGGACTGATGTGAATGGGCAAATATTCTCTGTACAGCGCTGCGGAATATGTGTGCGCTATATAAATAACTGGTAATAAATAAATAATAAATAAATAATAATCCTCCGATTCTTCACCCCTTTCAGTGTGTACATCCTCCTCCTCGCAGAGTATTAATTTGTCCCCACTGGAATCCACCATCACAGGTCCCTGTGTACTTTCTGGAGGTAATTGCTGGTAAAGGTCTTCCGGGAAAAATTTATAATTTATTTTGATGAACATCATCTTCTCCACAATTTGTGAAAGTGACCCCATACGCCAATCGCTGCCAAGGTTACCGGTTGCACTAAACACTCTTTCGGAGTACACACTGGGGGAGTGGGGGGGGGGGGGCAACTTAGGTAAAATAAAGCCAGCTTGTGAAAGAGCATCCAAATTGCTTCTTTTTCCTGCCAGTATACATACGGACTGTCTGACATGCCTACTTGGATGCTGTCACTCATATAATCCTCCACCATTCTTTCAATGGTGACAGAATAATATGCGGTGACAGTAGACATGTCAGTAATTGTTGGCAGGTCCTGCAGTCCAGACCAAATGTCAGCACTCGCTCCTGACTGCCCTGCATCACTGCCAGCTGGTGGGCTAGGAAATCTTATCCTTTTCCTCGCAGCCCCATTTGTGGGAGAAAATGAAGGAGGAACTGTTGACAGGTCACGTTCCATTTGAGTTTAATATTTTCTCACCAGCAGGTCTTTGAACCTCTGCAGACTTGTGTCTGCTGGAAAGAGAGATACAACGTAGGCTTTAAACCTAGGATCGAGCACGGTGGCCAAAATGTAGTGCTCTGATTTCAACAGATTGACCACCCTTGAATCCTGGGAAAGCAAATATAGGGCTCCATCCACAAGTCCCACATACTTTGCAGAATACCTCCATCTTAGCTCCTCCTTCAATTTCTCCAGCTGCTTCTGCAAAAGCCTGATGAAGGGAATGACCTGACTCAAGCTGGCAGTGTCTAAACTGACTTCACGTGTGGCAAGTTCAAAGTGTTGGAGACCTTACACAAGACAGAAATCATTCTCCACTGCGCTTGAGTCAGGTGCATTCCCCCTCCTTTGCCTATATCATAGATGGATGTATAGACTTGAATGGCCTTTTGCTGCTTCTCCATCATCTGAAGCATATACAGTGTTGAATTCCACCTAATTACCACCTCTTGCTTCAGGTGATGGCAGGGCAGGTTCAGGAGAGTTTGCTGGCGCTCGTCTTCGGATCACAGTGGCTGAATGTCGAAAGTCGCATATAATTCTTCGGGCCACCAACAGCATCTCCTGCATGCCACTGTCATTTTCAAAAAATTCAGCAACACCAAATTAATTGCTGGAATTTGCTCAGATGTAATGCACGCACAATAACGGTGGTGTCTGATATCACAAATCCCCAGGACAGTCTAATTGGGGTAAGCTAAAGTACGATGATGTCCCTCAGTTACCGTAAGAGGTTGTCAGTAGTGTGTCTCTTACGGAAAGTGGTGATACATACCGTAGCCTGCCTAGGAACAAGTTGGCATTTGCATGATGCTGCTACTGGTGCCGCTGCTGTTGTTGCATTGGGAGGCAATACATCTACCCAGTGGGCTGTCACAGTCATATAGTCCTTAGTCTGCCCTGTTCCACTTGTCCACATGTCCGTGGTTAAGTGGACAGTGGGTACAACCGCATTTTTTAGGACACTGTGGACACTTTTTCTGACATCTCTACATTCTTGGTAACGCCTGCCTAATGAAGTGGAACCTAGATGGGATTTGGAGCCGGGGGAACACTACCTCCATCAATTCTTTATATCCCACTGAACTAATGGTGGATACCGGAAGCACATCTAACACTAACATAGCTGTCAAGGCCTCAGTTATCCGCTTTGCAACAGGATGACTGCTGTCAAATTTCATCTTCCTCACAAAGGACTGTTGGACAGTCAATTGCTTACTGGAAGTAGTACAAGTGGTCTTCCGACTTCCCCTCTGGGATGACAATCGACTTCCAGCAGCAAAAGCAGCAGTAGGCGTACAACTCAAGGATCCTCCGGAGGATTACCGTGTCACGTCTGGCAGGGTTTGCGGATCCGGCAGCTGAGATTTGCCCGAGGAGGTAGCAGGCTGTGAATGAACCAGATGAGGGGGCAGGATATAGTTCCTTCGCATGGGACACGGAGCAATGAAGAACGTAGGCGGGGTTTGAGAGTCAATGGAAAGTATTTATTATGTACAGGGCTGAGGTAGGGAACTGAGGCTGAAGCACAATGGTTAAAGACGTGGCTGGAGGTGAAGAACTGCGGACTGTGATTTGAAAGACGAAACTGTAGATGATGAACTGTGGAACTGTGGATGGTAGTTGAAAACGTGGCTGGAGACAAGGACTGTGGACTGTGGTTTGGAAAACGAGGCTTGAAGATAATAATCTGCAGGCTGTGGTCAGTGGTACAAAGGCGTGGCTGGAGAAGGAGATCTGTGGAGTGTGGCTTGAAAGACGAGGCATAAGACCCGGGGCCGACTGTGCCCAAAGAGTCTTACTGGACCGGGTTTTCCAGGAGCGCTTCCACAGGCAGTAGCAGGCAAGAAACGGCAGGGCTGCAGCAGCAACAGAGAACCGACCAAGCAGGATCAGGAGGAACCAAGATACAGCAGGAATCCTGGGAGCACAGGCTAAAGCACCTACAACAGGGTTGTAACTTGAAGCACTGGCATCCCTGTCCTAAACCAGCCCTCTTTTATAGGGAGAGCTTCCCCTGGATTGGCTGGAAGAAACAGGAAACAGGAACTATGCTTAAAACTTGGTCTCCAACATGGCGGCGCCCAATAATGCAGACCTTTTTGCAAAGCCACATTGCTCACTGCCCCTGGTCTCCAAGCAACGGTTCAGCAAGAGCGACCCACTGTAGCGGCATCCCGCCGCCACGAGCGGACCCCCTCACCTCCGCTACTGCTGCCCACGGATCCGGCGCAGCAGCCCACCTCCGCCGCTGCCCGCACAACGCCAAGGAAGCCAGCCCCGCTGCCCCAGCGTACCGGTAAGACTCCGGACGCTGACAGTACCCCCCCTTTTGCGGGTGGACTCCGGACACCTATGTGGTTTAGTTGGAAACTTGGCATGAAATGTCCGAAGAAGTCTTGGAGCATGGACATCCTCTGCATCTACCCAAGATCTCTCCTCTGGCCCATACCCTTTCCAATCAACAAGGTACTGGATGCGACCATAACGTCTGCGAGAATCGAGGATCTTGTGAATCTCAAATTCATCTCCATGTGCTGATTGGATCTTGGGTGATTTAGGCAGAGCGGCTCTGAACCGATTAAGTACCAGTGGTTTTAAGAGAGAAATATGAAATGCATTAGGAATTCTTAACTGCGGAGGTAATTTCACTTTATAAGCCACAGGATTCAACACTCTTTCGATTGGGTAAGGCCCAATAAATCTGGGAGCAAACTTTTTTGTAGGAACCTTTAATCTTAGGTTACGTGTGGAAACCCAAACCCGATCTCCTACCTTAAGGCTTGGTACAGCTTTTCGTTTCAGATCTGCATAGGTCTTATATCTCTTGGATGTCTTGAGCAAAGTCTTGTGAACTTGTTTCCAGGCTTCAGTAAATTGACGAAGTGTTGACTCTGCGGCTGGAACCTCGAGCGTAGGCATAAGTTGGAAGTCAGGAACTCTTGGATGGTAACCATAATTAATGAAGAATGGAGAAGATTTTGTGGCAGAGTGATAGAGATTGTTATGGGAAAATTCTGTGAACGGGAGGAAGTCCAGCCAGTCGTCCTGTGAGGAGGACATGAATAAACGCAGAAAAGTCTCCAGATCCTGGTTCACTCTCTCTGTTTGACCATCCGTTTGAGGATGATATCCTGAGGAGAAGTTTAATTTCACGCCAAGAGCAGAACATAGGGATCTCCAAAACCTGGCCACAAATTGAGGACCTCTATCAGACACGATCTCCTGGGGTAGACCATGGAGTCGAAAGATCTCTGCTATAAACAATTTTGCCAACTGGGATGCAGATGGAAGATTAGCCAGAGGAACAAAGTGTGCCATTTTAGAGAATCGGTCAACTATGACCCATACGGTGTTCCGCCCACCAGACATAGGTAAATCTGTAATAAAGTCCATAGAAATATGCGTCCATGGTCTTAGTGGTACCGGCAAAGGATGGAGTATCCCGGCTGGTGGACCTTTGGGACTTTTATGCTGGGCACATTTTGGACAGGCAGCTACGAATTCCTGAACGTCAGTCCTGAGATGAGGCCACCAGTAGGAGCGTTGAATGAATTTAAGTGTCTTATGACCGCCTGCATGGCCCATGAAGGAGGAGGAGTGAGCCCATGTAAGAAGTTTTTTGCGAAGATTTGGTGCAACGAAGATCTTCCCTGGAGGAGGAAGTGGAGAGGTATTAGTTGCAGAAAAAGAGGTGGATTCCAGGATAAATTGCTCTTTTGAACGGTCAGAGGGTTCTTCTGAACTTAGGGAGCGAGATAATGCATCTGCCTTTTTGTTGAGGGAACCTGGTCTGTAACTGAGTTTAAAATTAAAACAGGTAAAGAAGAGTGCCCATCTTGCTTGGCGTGGGTTCAGACATCGGGCTGACTGTAGATACAGGAGGTTCTTGTGATCCGTGGTCACCGAAATTGGATGCTGAGTTCCCTCCAACAAATACCTCCACTCCTCGAAGGCCAACTTAATTGCCAGTAATTCCTGTTCTCCAATAGCGTAATTCTGTTAAGCGGGGTAGAATCTTCGCGAGAAGAATGCACAAGGATGGACCTTCTTGTCCTCGAAAAGCTGGGAAATTACTGCTCCTACTCCTACAGTAGAGGCATCAACCTCCACCAAGAACGGACGGCTGAGATCGGGTTGTCGAAGAACTGGAGCAGTCGTGAAGGCCTCCTTTAAAGATGAAAAAGCTTCCAAAGCCTCCGGAGACCACTTGGCAGGATCAGCTCCCTTCCTAGTTAATGCGGTTATAGGAGCTATGACAGAAGAATAATTTTGAATGAATCTTCGGTAGAAGTTAGCAAACCCCAGGAAACGTTGAATTCCTTTAAGGGTAGCTGGAAGTGCCCAATCCTGAATCGCCTGGACTTTAGCGGGGTCCATCTGTAACCTCTGCCCTGAAAGAATGTAACCGAGGAATGGAATCGTGGGTACTTCAAAGGTGCACTTCTCTAACTTACAGAATAACTGATTCCTTCGTAAAAGAGTTAACACTTCTTTGACTTGGTCCCAGTGGGTCTTCAGATCCCTAGAAAAAATGAGGATGTCATCCAGATACACTATTAAGCAGTCATAGAGGAGATCTCTGAAGATTTCGTTAACAAACTCTTGAAAGACGGCTGGGGCATTGCATAGGCCAAAAGGCATTACCAGGTATTCGTAATGGCCGTCGCGGGTATTTAAATGCCGTCTTCCATTCATCCCCTGGGCGAATACGTATAAGATTGTAGGCCCCCCGTAAGTCCAACTTAGTAAATACAGTAGCTCCTTTAACACGGTCGAACAGTTCTGGAATCAGAGGTAACGGATATCTGTCCTTAATTGTTATGTCATTGAGACCTCTATAGTCAATACAGGGCCGCAACCCCCCATCCTTCTTTTTGACGAAGAAAAACCCTGCTCCGGCCGGAGATGTAGAAGACCTGATGAACCCTTTCTCCAAGTTCTCCCGTATATACTCCGACATGGCCTGTGTCTCGGGAAGTGAGAGAGGGTAAATTCGACCTCGGGGAGGAGTCTTACCGGGTACTAGCTCAATGGGACAATCCCACGTACGATGCGGGGGCAAGGTGTCCGCCCCATGCTTACTGAAAACATCTTGAAAAGATTGGTACTCCACAGGAAGGCTGGAAGGGTTGGAAGAACAGAGAGGTCTAACTGAAGGTAAACAGTTCTGAAAGCAGTCTTGTCCCCAAGAGAGAACATCCATAGTTTGCCAATCTATGTGGGGATTGTGTCTGATTAA
The DNA here is from genome assembly GCF_028390025.1 of Pseudophryne corroboree. Lineage (NCBI taxonomy): Eukaryota > Metazoa > Chordata > Amphibia > Anura > Myobatrachidae > Pseudophryne > Pseudophryne corroboree. Next base: position 826,021,091 of record NC_086445.1, on the reverse strand, counting down.
CCATGGAAACCCTAGGATTAGTTCATGAGAGGCTTTAGGAATTACAAGGAAAGAGATTTTTTCTGAATGGAGAACTCCGACCTACAGCTTGAGAGGAATAGTACGAAAGGATATAATACCCTCTGGGATATAACTTCCATCCACTGTGGTAACAGAAATGGTACGATCCAAAGGAACCATTTGTATTCCAGATCGTTTGACCAGAGCTGACGTAATGAAGCTTTCGGCGGCTCCGGAGTCGAGTAGTGCAGGGATGAGAAGAGAAGAAGAAGGGAGCTCCAATTGGGTTAACAGGACAGACTCTTTCTTGGTATGTAATTCTGAGAATTCTCCTAGCTTGACCTCTCCAGCACAAACTAGGAGCGGGCGTTTCCCGGACGTAGACTGCAAGTTTTAACAAAGTGATCAGATGCACCACAATACAGGCAGAGGTTCCCTTGTCGCCGTCTCTGACGTTCTTCATTGGAGAGGTGGGAGCGATTAATCTGCATGGGTTCTTCCACAGTTGGTGATGATGGTGTTGGTGGAAGAACAACTCTAGGCTTAGGGCGATCTGACCGCAACCTCTCCATACAGCGTTCTCCGTACCTCAGATCTAACTTATTGCATATAGAAATTAGTTTATCCGACGTATCAGGTACATCCTGAGTTGCGAGGTCATCTTTGATCTTTTCGGAGAGACCGCTCCTGAAAGCTGCAATGAGAGCCTCCTCGTTCCAGTTCAGTTCTGAGGAAAGGGTGCGAAACTGGATCACGTACTGACTGACCGTCCGCGTGCCCTGACGCAGGCGCAGGATCTCCAATGAGGCGGCAGAAGTCCTGCCCGGTTCGTCGAAGATTCTTCGAAAGGTGGCCATGAATTCTGGATAGTTAGATAAGATGGGATCCATCCTCTCCCACAAAGGTGAAGCCCATTCCAACGCTTGCCCGGTAAGTAAAGAAATTATATAGGCTACATTGGTTCGTGCTGATGGGAAATTGGCCGACTGTAGTTCGAACTGGATTTCGCACTGGTTAAGAATCCCGCGGCATTGTTTTGGATTCCGATCAAATTTACTGGGAGGTGGCAAATGCAAACGTGGGAGTGGTACTGGTACAGGAGGGAGCAGGACCGGAGGCGCCAATGTGGGAGCAGCTGTAGATACTTGAGGTGCCGTCATGGCAACACAGAGAGAATCGAGACGTTCGGACATACTCTGCATGAACTGCACAATTTGAGATTGTGTGGCCTCCTGCTCATGAGGCCTGATCACCCATCGAATCTATTGGGCCATTGCTTACTGTCACGTCTGGCAGGGTTTGAGGATCCGGCAGCTGAGATTTGCCCGAGGAGGTAGCAGGCTGTGAATGAACCAGATGAGGGGGCTGGATAAAGTACCTTCGCATGGGACACGAAGCAATGAAGAACGTAGGCGGGGTTTGATAGTCAATGGAAAGTATTTATTATGTACAGGGCTGAGGTAGGGAACTGAGGCTGAAGCACAATGGTTAAAGACGTGGCTGGAGGTGAAGAACTGCGGACTGTGATTTGAAAGACGAAACTGTAGATGATGAACTGTGGATGGTAGTTGAAAACGTGGCTGGAGACAAGGACTGTGGACTGTGGTTTGGAAAACGAGGCTTGAAGATAATAATCTGCAGGCTGTGGTCAGTGGTACAAAGGCGTGGCTGGAGAAGGAGATCTGTGGAGTGTGGCTTGAAAGACGAGGCAGAAGACCCGGGGCCGACTGTGCCCAAAGAGTCTTACTGGACCGGGTTTTCCAGGAGCACTTCCACAGGCAGTAGCAGGCAAGAAACGGCAGGGCTGCAGCAGCAACAGAGAACCGACCAAGCAGGATCAGGAGGAACCAAGATACAGCAGGAATCCTGGGAGCACAGGCTAAAGCACCTACAACAGGGTTGTAACTTGAAGCACTGGCATCCCTGTCCTAAACCAGCCCCCTTTTATAGGGAGAGCTTCCCCTGGATTGGCTGGAAGAAACAGGAAACAGGAACTATGCTTAAAACTTGGTCTCCAACATGGCGGCGCCCAGTAATGCAGACCTTTTTGCAAAGCCACATTGCTCACTGCCCCTGGTCTCCAAGCAACGGTTCAGCAAGAGCGACCCGCTGTAGCGGCGTCCCGCCGCCACGAGTGGACCCCCTCACCTCCGCTACTGCTGCCCACGGATCCGGCGCAGCAGCCCACCTCCGCCGCTGCCCGCACAACGCCAAGGAAGCCAGCCCCGCGGCCCCAGCGTACCGGTAAGACTCCGGACGCTTACATACCGGTTAGGAGAGGACTCCTCAGTCTTGCCAGTGACATGGCCTGCAGGACTACTGACGTTCCTGACTGAGGAGGAAGTTGACGTTGAGGGAGTTGGTGGTGTGGCTTGCAGGAACTTGGGTACAAGAGGAAGAAGGGATTTAGGTGTCAATGGACTGCTTACGCTCTTACCCAAAGTTTCATAACTTGACACTGACTTCTGATGAATGCACTGCAGGTAACATATAAAGGAGGATGTTCCTAGGTGGTTAACATTCTTACCCCTACTTATTACAGATTGACAGAGGCAACACGGCTTGACACCTGTTGTCCAGATTTGTGGAGAAATAATTGCACACCAAAGAGGTTACTTTTTTGGTATTTTGCCCAGGCATCACAATGGGTTTATTCATCCCACGGACAACAGGTGTCTTTCCCGGTGCCTGACTTAAACAAACCATATCACCATCAGATTCCTCATTGTCAACTTTCTCCTCAGTGCCAACAACACCTATATCCTCATCCTGGTGTACTTCAACAGTTACATCTTTATTTTGAATATCAGAAACTGGACTGTGGGTGCTACTTTCAGCACTTGCCGAGGGCGTGCAAATGGTGGAAGGAGCCACCTCTTCCCATCCAATGTTGGGAAGGTCAGGCATCGCAACCGCTGACACACTTGGACTCTCTTTGGGGATTTGTGATACCATCTTAGAATGCACAGTTCTTTGCTGTGCTTTTGCCAGCTTAACTATTTTCATTTTTCTAGTGGGAAGATGAGGGCTTCCATTGTCATGGAAGCTGAACCACTAGTCATGAACATAGGCCAGGGCCTTAGCCGTTCCTTGCCACTCCATGTCGTAAATGTCATTGACAAATTTACGTCTCTCCTCAGAATATTTAATTTCTTTTTTTGGGTCTTTTTACTGAACTTTGGCTTTTTGGATTTTGCATGCCCTCTACTATCACATTGGGCATTGTCCTTTGCAGACAATGTTTATGGCATTTCATTATCTATGTCATGACTAGTGGCAGCAGCTTCAGCACTAGGAGGAAGTGGTTCTTGATTTTTCCCTATTTTATCCTCCAAATTTTTGTTCTCTATTATTTTTCTGGCGTTATATAACAATATGCAGTACTGGAGAGCGTACCTCTACACCACACAGGGCAAACCCTGTAAAAATTATTATTATATTATTTGGATTTAATATTAATAACCCCTTTATTTGAAGTAAATAATATACAGCACAGGACAGCACCACTGAACTTATATGGCAGCACCACTGGACTAGACTTATACGGCAGTAGCACTGTAATTATACTGCAGTATCATGGGAATTATACGGCAGTATCACTGGAATTATACGGCAGTATCACGGGAATCATATGGCAGTATCACTGGAATAATATGGCAGTACCACTTTACTTATACAGCAGTACCCCTGGACTGGATTTATACGACAGTATCACTGGACTTATACACCAGTATCACTGGAATTATACAGCAGTATCACTGGAATTATACGTCAGTACCACTGGACTTATATGGCAGTACCACTAGACTGGATTTATATGGCAGTATCACTGGACTTATACACCAGTACCACTGGAATTATACACCAGTATCACTGGATTTATATGCCAGTACCACTGGAATTATATGGCAGTACCACTGGATTTATGTGGCAGTACCACTGGACTGGATTTATTTGGCAGTATCACTGTATTTATACACCAGTACCACCGGAATTTTATGGCAGTATCACTTGAATTATACAGCATTATCACTGGAATTATACAGCAGTACCACTGGACTTATACAGCAGTACCACTGGACTGTACTTATACACCAGTACCCCTGGTACAGCAGTACCAATGGACTTATACGGTAGTACCACTGGACTGGATTTATACAGCATTATCACTGGATTTATATGCCAGTACCACTGGAATTATACGGCAATATCACTGGAATTATACGGCAGTACCACTGGACATATTCGGCAGTATTACTGGACTGGATTTATATACCAGTACCACTGGATTTATACGGCAGTACCACTGGACATATACGGCAGTAACACCGGACTAAATTTACACGCCACTAACACTGGATTTATACGGCAGTACCACAGGACATATTCGGCATTATCACTGGATATACAGTATATGGCAGTATCACTGGACATACATGGCAGTATTGCTGGATTTGTACTGCAGTACCGCTGGACATATAAGGCAGTATCACTGGACATATATGGCAGTATCACTGGAATGGATTTATGCACCAGTACCACTGGACATATACGGCAGTACCACTGGACATATACTGCAGTATCACTGGAATTATACAGCAGTACCACTGGAGATATACAGCAGTATCACTGGACTGGAGTTATACGCCAGTACCACTGGATTTATATGTCAATACCACTGGAATTATACGGCAGTATCAGTGGAATTATACGGCAGTATCACTGGAAATATATGGCAGTACCACTGGACAGATACAGCAGTATCACTGGATTTATATGACCGTACCACTTGATTTATACGGCAGTAGCACTGGACATATACAGCAGTATCACTGGATTTACTGTATATGGCATTATCACTTGACATATACGGCAGTATCACTGGACTGGATTTATACGCCAGTACCAATGGATTTATACAGCATGACCGCTGGGCATATACGGCAGTATCACTGGAATTATACAGCAGTACCACTGGACATATACTGCAGTATCACTGGACTGGAGTTATACTCCAGTACCACTGGATTTATATGCCAATACCACTGGAATTATACGGCAGTATCACTGGAATTATATGGCAGTACCACTGAACATATACGGCAGTATCACTGGATTTATATGACAGTACCACTGGATTTATACGGCAGTAGCACTGGACATATACAGCAGTATCACTGGATTAATATGGCAGTACCACTGGACATATATACGGCAGTATCACTGGACTGGATTTATACGTCAGTACCGTTGGAATTATACGCCAGTACCACTGGAATTATATGGAAGTATCACTGGAATTATACGGCAGTACTACTGGTATTATAGGCAGTATTACTGGACTGGATTTATAAGCCAGTACTGCTGGAATTATATACCAGTACCACTGGAATTATATAGCAGTGTCACTGCAATTATGCAGCAGTACCACTGGAATTATATGGCAGTACCACTGGACATATACGGTAGTATCACTGGACATATACGGCAGTATCACTGGACTGAATTTATATGCCAGTACCACTGGAATTATATGGCAGTACCACTAGACATATACGACAGTATCACTGGATTTATATGGCATTACTCCTGGACATATACGGCAGTATCACTGGACATATATACGGCAGTATCACTGGACATATACGGCAGTACCACTGGACATATACAGCAGCACAGGGACACCATCACTGGACTGATGCAGGATAACACAGCACCACTGCAATGGACTAGACTTATACAGCAGCACTGGGCATATGGCAGCAGAGGACGCCACCACTGTGACTGGACTGAAGCAGCACAAGATACTACCACTGTATTGATGCAGGACAACACAGCACCACTGCAATGGACTGGACTTATGCAGCAGCACTGGACATATGGCAGTAGAGGACACCACCACTGTGACTTTACAGATGCAGCACAATACACCACCACTGAACTGATGCAGCACAACACAGCACCACTGGACTGGACTTATACAGCAGCACTGGACATATGGCAGTAGAGGACACCACCACTGTGACTTTACAGATGCAGCACAATACACCACCACTGAACTGATGCAGCACAACACAGCACCACTGGACTGGACTTATACAGCAGCACTGGACATATGGCAGCAGAGGACACCACCACTGTGACTGGACTGATGCTGTACAAGACCCTACCACTGAACTGATGCAGGACACTGAGGATGGAGACACGTCCTCTCTCTACACTCTCCAATGCCGGAGTGAAAATGTTGTCGATGCGCGGCTCCTTATATGTAATCCAAACCCCACGAGAATCCGACAGAGGAATGATGACGTTTTGCCTCGTTATGGTTTCCGAGTCAGGTGGGAAAACCCGAGCCTGACTCGGATCTTGGATCGGGTAGTGAAGTTCAGGAGGGGTTCAGTTCTCAGGGAACCGAATCTGCTCATCTCTAATTTAAAGTAATACGCCCCTCATGTGTTGGCATTCCTTGTGTTTAAATCAAGTACTGGAGATTATTCCAAGCTTTGCATGCACACCCAGGGTCAATAAGAGTGACAAAGTAAATCTGTTGTCACTGTGCCTTTGCTCTTTTTTAATCATATATTTTTTAATTGATGCTACCTTTTTTCTTTGACTCTGAGATAAACTACAGTATATTTAAAAAAAAAAGAAAAGTCTAAAATAAATGATCTGAAGTTAAAGTTATTTTTTTTAAAAATGGGTAGGCAATTGTCTTTACCAGGCACCCCTCAAACAATATATTAACGATTCAATGAAAAAGAACGATACATTCCTTCAATTGGAGGTTGATCCTCAAAAACTCTTCCGGCTGATACGTGTTTTGTTCTCAGCACATAGAAAAGAATAAGAGTATATCATGTGTAGTACAATCTTAATTTTTAATAACATACACACAATGAACAAATACAGGATATTGTAAAAAGTTCCAATTCCACACGTCGAGTTACAGATGCTGCAAATAGAACAATTACCAAAGTGATTCGAGAACTGGTTTGAAACAGTCTTCAAAAAGCATGTTATTTGAATAATCACCACAACGGTCCTCCCGAGCAGACAACCAGGTGTATTCCTCCGGTAAATGGGTAGCAGTCCACCTTTCACTGGAACAGGGGGACCACAAAACATCAAACGCGTTTCAACCCAGAATGCTGTGGGTCTTTCTCAAGGCAATATGTGAAGGCTTCCCCTCCTGAGCTTCCTTTTAAACCATAATTCACCAATCCCGGATAGCTACTTGACATCCTAAATCTTTCACCCAATGATAGCCTTCCTCAATAATTAACTATGGTCAGCCTAGCTGTCAATCAAGTCCCAAAACGCAAATCCCTCCTCCAGCTCAATCACCTATTGGGGCTCCCACTGTCCATCATCATAAGGTGCCGCCACATCCCCCTGGAAGTGCGTGCATCCACTTCCGCCCATCCGGCCGATCCCCCACATGCACACTCCCTCGTAGCCTCCTCGGTACGTCACCACCGGAAGTTCGGACCTCCGTCACTTCCACCCGGCCATCCGATATCCTGCGTGTGTGCCCTCAAAGTCTCCTTGGTGCGTCCTCGCCGGAAGTTCGGACCCGCGGGTTAGAATGGCGTCACGTCACTTCCGGTCATGCGTCCCCCACCTCATGTGTGGCTCAAACGATTTTCCTAGATTGTATATACTGATTGAAGTCCTCAATTTTGTGCATAATGTCCATTTGTCCTCAAATATGAAAAGGCATTCATCTATGAAATATAAACATAATTGGGGATCCACAGCATCATAATAAACATATTAAAATCCACATAAATACATATATAAATAAGGAAAAAGTATATATATGTAAAAAAAAAGGTGTTTCACTAAAAAACCATCAAAGAAAGCTCCTGACCTTCTCATAAAAGTCCTCCCCGTTTCTCATATCGCACCCCATAACAGCAGTAACATCCTCTAAAGGACAGTATATGCCCAATAAACACAATCTATAAAAACTATAAAAACCATTTCAATTCAAAGTCGCTGTTAATACCATGTGGATGTAATGTATTAAAATTATAGATACACTGCATCTCACATTTGGCTAAAAGAGAGGCAATATCTCTTTTTCGCTGGTTGCATCTAATGAATTTGATGCCTACAAATCTTACTATTTCCTGTGTTGAACAGTTATGGTATCTTTTAAAATGATTGGAGAGGGCCTGAGACTCCAATCCCTTCTTAATATTTCGACAGTGCTCTCCTATTCGTACTTTCAACGGACGCGAAGTTCGTCCTATGTAGAAGAGATGACAAGTACACTCTACAAAATACACAACATTTTTCATGTTGCATGTAATAAAATCTTTCAATTTCCACAAATGCCCATTTATGTTTATAGCATCTAATTTCTTTGTACCGTCACTTTTGATGTCTCTGCATCCTATGCATTCCCCACAACGGTGGAAGCCCTTAGTACTAAATAACATAACATGCTTTTTGAGGACTGTTGCAAACCAGTTCTCGAATCACTCTGGTAATTGTTCTATTTGCAGCATCTGTAACTGGACGTGTGGAATTGGAACTTTTTACAATATCCTGTATTTGTTCATTGTGTGTATGTTATTAAAAATTAAGATTGTACTACACATGATATACTCTTATTCTTTTCTATGTGCTGAGAACAAAACACGTATCAGCCGGAAGAGTTTTTGAGGATCAACCTCCAATTGAAGGAATGTATCGTTCTTTTTCATTGAATCGTTAATATATTGTTTGAGGGGTGCCTGGTAAAGACAATTGGCTACCCATTTTTTTACAATTGTATTTGAAGCGTTTTTGGGGAGACGCTTAAATTGGGAGTTGTAACAATCAGGCAGCCCATTGCGCAGTTTAGTGTACAGCGGAATACCCTGGTATAAAATGTATTTTTAAGTATACAGGTTGAGTATCCCATATCCAAATATTCCGAAATACGGAATATTCCGAAATACGGACTTTTTTGAGTGAGAGTGAGATAGTGAAACCTTTGTTTTTTGATGGCTCAATGTACACAAACTTTGTTTAATACACAAAGTTATTAATAATATTGTATTAAATGACCTTCAGGCTGTGTATATAAGGTGTATATGAAATATAAATGAATTGTGTGAATGTAGACACACTTTGTTTAATGCACAAAGTTATAAAAAATATTGGCTAAAATTACTTTCAGGCTGTGTGTATAAGGTGTATATGTAACATAAATGCATTCTGTGCTTATATTTAGTTCCCATCACCATGATATCTCATTATGGTATCTAATTATTCCAAAATACGGAAAAATCCGATATCCAAAATACCTCTAGTCCCAAGCATTTTGGATAAGGGATACTCAACCTGTATTATAAAAGAGCATTCCCTATTATTTTATTTTATTTATTGAGTCATATTTATTTAATGAGTCATGTTAAAGAAATACTGTACTATACACAAGACACATTTTCATTTGTATAAACAGGTTAAGGGTATATGTCAGTAATTCAATATTTTGCAATGCCCTTTTTCATATTATGCTATCATATGTTTTTCTCCTGATCAACTGACTCCTATTTGCACATGACATTTATATTTTACATTTTCTCTGCAGCAAGTTAAGAAGGATAATAAATCATGGGGAAAATGTTAGTTCATTAAAACCATAACATTTCCTCTCCTCTTCATTTAACCTCCTTTTTACTTTGCTCAGACCCCGCAACAACACAAAGGTCATGCAAAAGATTAAACACTCCAATTGGTAGCATTATCACAGCCTCTGACTCTGCATGAGTAACACATTTAATACATAACTCTTTACATTTGCAGCTAAAGCCTCATCTAGCGCCTTACAATAAACAATAAATTATAACAGATTATGGTTTACAAATAAAAATGAGGAATAGCAGGTAAAGCGTTCTAGAAATTGTGCTCCATTGTAAGTTTAAGTTATGATCCATTCAGATAAATTTAATGTAAGTCAATGGTTTGTCAAGTTCTCAATGTCTTCAGTTGAATTGATAAATAATCTTACCAGTAAATACACACGCATGAACAAAGATACATTCCACAGAGAGGCTAATGAATTGTACATGAAATGCCCGAACATAATTCAAAAGATACATGTATGGATAAATGCATTTACCTTTCACGAGACCCATCCATCTCTGTGTTGGTAGCATTTCAACCTGGTTTACTACAAGTCATCATCACCAGTGTATGTTATGCACACCAGTGCCTGCAGGAATGTACTGGTGTCTGAACTATTATGCACACCAGTGCCTGCAGGAATGTACTGGTGTTTGAACTGTTATGCACACCAGTGCCTGCAGGAATGTACTGGTGTCTGAACGGATAGGGATACAAAACAAATGAACTCACAGACAGACTGGGGAATATGACATTACGTACACAGAAGGTGGTAGGGTAACAAAATAAACACAAAGTGAACAGAGAAGCCCAGAGGCTAAGAAACTGGGTGTCTCCCTAGTATTAGTAATGCTCAGATGGAAAAAGCAAGATGTTGTGTTTTAATACGTAGAGAACCCGAAATGCTGTTGCTAAGGGCAACTGCAAAACCCTAAAGGGTTACCAACGGGTGTGGCAATAAACTCCTTGGTCAGAGATGGAATGATAGACACAAGGAGAGTCTCCACAATCCTAATCCTCACTTGCAGTGCACAGGTTCAGTTTACTGCCACTAAACTGACACCTGAACACCTTGCACAGTGAGACAGGATTTAGGCAGGCAAGTCTGAGAATACAGCCGCAAACTTGCTAAGTTCACAGAGTAGCAAAAGAAACCCAGCAAGTTAAACAACTGACTCCAGTCTTACTGCTAGGTCTGGATTGGCAGAGTGTAGTACCAAATCCCCAGGCCTATTTGCAGTAAGCAACAACAAATACAAAGCTACACAGTACTGGCTAACTTTCAGGAACTGACTAACCAACAAAGATTCAGCAGCATCTGCTTAACCTGGGAAGAGGCCTTATATAGCAGGTGCTGTCCACGCCCCACTCAGACCTCACAGACTGTGAGCACAAAAACCAGCACCGGATCCCCTACCGTGCACAGAGCCTGTAACCACTGCACAGCAAAAGACCCGAACCGGAGTATCAGCTGCGCTCAGGTTACTCCGCTAGCACTTGTCTCCCGGTTGCCATGACGACGTGGCAGCACAGGGCAGGAGACCCTAACAGTGTACTTGCAACTTCCCTATCCTAGGCACAAAAGATCTACCTCATTACAGGTGTGTATTTACATAAATCAGAATCAGCATCAGCTTTATTGGCCAGGTATACTTGCATATACTAGGAATTTATTTCGGTTTGCTATACAACAGTCAAGTAGGTAACAGATAAGCAGGTGGGGGCAAGTAAAGTCATACAGATAGGAATACCGTAGGGACACAAGTAAACATGTGTCTTCATTTGCCAAAACATGTCCTTCCTCAAATTTGACTATTTAAGAATGCCTCTACCTACTTCTGCTTCTTAAATCATAAGGGTTGATGTGTCCAAACTGCACGTGTTAAAAGAAAAGGAAAACAGAGGAACATTCTATCAATAATCATGAATACTTTAGGACTACTTTAAAACAACTGTGAGTCCACTTACTGTTCACAAGACTCAGCACTGAACTCACTATTTTGACCACTTCAAAAAATTTCCACTTCACCTGCAATTACTTGTATTTGTATTTTCAGTTTTTTTTTTAATATTTCTGTACCCATATTATCTACACTTTTATTTTGCTTGCAACTAAATAACTAACGTTGGGTTGGACTTGCTTTTCTGCAAATCTACTGCTGTTTCTCTTTTACAGCCTTCACTCTTATTTCTAATTCCTCCCCCAAGTCCATGTTAATTCATCTCCCCCATTCCTCAGTGGCTGCATAATCCTGAATGTTTCCCCTTGTTTCCACCTCTATCCTCCTGTGTCTCCAGTCCACCCCTCTGCTTCCCTTACCCTCTTCTCTTATTAACCCACTTTTATTCATCTCTCACCATCATGGTCTTACTACCTCACCACTTACCCTTGCTACCTCCCTTCTCTCTATGTAATCTCACCTCCATCTGCATCACACTGAACGTCCTCCCTGCCTACCTCCTGCAGTTTTCCTTCCTAGCTCATGAGCTGCACTATCAATACACCCTCTTTATCCTAATCCATCTAATTAATCTTACCTCAGTGCTACAAAACCCTGATATCCTGATTCACAGATCTCCCACAAACTCTATGCTTCCCTCCTGTGCCCTCTGAAATGCCAGATATTCTTTATCAAACTGGTCCCTACCTATGACCTTTGCATCTCCAACTCCCTGAATCTCCTAACCATCACAGAAACCTGGGTATCCCCCTCTGACATCACTTTTCCTGCAGCTCTCTCTGCTGAGGGCCTCACATTCTCACATACACCTGGGACTTGGGATCACCATGGTCGTGTTGGGGTTCTGATAACCTCCTTTCCAACTCATACACCCGAAACCATCCATTACATTCTCTACATCCATGTTCCATGCAGTATGCCTCTTACAATCTATTCACTTTTGGGTAGCTGTAATTTACTGACCCCTGGAACTCTACAAAGTCCTCAACCAATTTGCTTCCTGGTTCCCTCACTTCCTCTTTGCAGACATTCCATCTATTATTTTAGGTAATTTCAACTACCCAATAAATTTCTCCACAGAATCCTCTGCCTCTACTCTCCTTAATCTCACATCAATACTTTACTCTCAGTAGACCTCCACACCATCCCATGAGTGGGCACTCATTTGATCTGGTCTTCACTCACCATCATGATATTTATACTATTCCAACTCCCCATTCCCCCTTTCTGACCATAACTTATTCTCTTTTAACTTATCCCTCTCTGCTTCTCCACCTCTTCCTCCTAAGGCTACCATCACTAACATTGAGGCCACCAACCATTGTGCTTGACTCACTTCTCTCCTATTCTCTCTTGCCCTGAGCAAGCCTCTTCCCTTTACATTACCTTCCTTACTTCTGCACTTAACGCTGTTGCTCCAGCAACCAATATTCACCCTCACAGATCAAGACCTCAACTTGGCATTCCAAATTCACCAGATATCCACACAAATGTTCACATACCACCGAGCGACAGTGAAGGAAATCATGCTCTAAGGCAGACTTCCTCCTTTTCAAATGTATACTCCCATCCTATAGTGCTGCCCTTTCCATCTCTAGATAATCATACTTGAAGATCCTCATCTCCTCCTGGTCATCAAACACCTGGTGTCATTTTGCCACTGTAAAATACCTTGTCTGCCCACCCCCACCTTGACTCTCCTCTTCACTCTTTGCACTTGACTTTGCCATCTACTTCACATCCAAAATGAATTCCATGGGGTATATTTACTAAGCTCCCGATTTTGACCGATTTGGTGTTTTTTCTTCAAAGTGTCATCTCGGGAATTTACTAAACTCAAATCTCGGCAGTGATGAGGGCATTCGTTTTTTTTTGGAAGTCAAAGTTAAAAAATACAAATGAATACACCATCGGTCAAACGCGGCTGTTTAGGTATACAACTCGGTAATTTACTATGCATTCATATTTTAAATCTCTACCGTGAAAGTGCATTGGCGGCCGTGAAAAAAAGCGAATCGTAAAAAAAGGCTGGAAAAAAATAGACCTGCTTTTGAGAAGCGTGCTTTCATGTGTTTACAATTCTACATTAATCACACCTTCATTTTTGGTCCTTTAAAAGGGAAACAAGCACATTTTTAACATCTCTCACTCTGAAAATGGCTGCTGCCGTGTGTAGTACTGTTGTTTTTTTTTGGCCTGTGGGATACCTGAGAGTGCTCCAGCAGGCTACAATAAACCAGGGCCACGAAACTGACCATGGTCAGCAGGTTGTCCAGGTTCCGCGGAGGCTGCGCAGGGCTTGTTTTTTTCAGGGAGTGTTTAAAGTTTAACGCATTGGCCGATGACCAGCTCATACAGATGTTCTGGCTACATACAAACATCGTTTCCCATCTGTATGACCTTGTCAAACTGGACCTAGACCCTGAGACAGCACGCTCTCGCTCTGTCTCAGGGCTGGACAAACTCCTGGCTGTGTTGCACTTTATGGCTACTGTCAGCTTTCACGCTGTGACTGGCGATGTAATTTCTATCTCACAGGCCACCTTTTCTAAATTTTCAAATCAGGTAAGTTAACACATACATACTCCTCTATGTCTAAGTTGTGCTTCTGTTATGTAATATAACACAGTATTGTATTTTAAACATGTCATGACACTCACCTTATATTTTGAAATGTCTACTCAGGTTTGGGATGCTTTGTATCCACACATAGATGCCTCTATCTGCTTCCCTACCCAGGAGTCGTAGTGGCATGCAGTCAGGGAATCTTTCTATGAGCTTGCAGGCATGCCCAATGTGCTGGTTGCCATAGATTGCACACATGAAGTAAACAGTCAGCAAGTAGAGGAGATAGAAACATCTTGCCACAGTGTGAGTACAGATGTAGGGAGGCAGGTAAGCCAGTAACTGATTATGCATCAATATACAGGTAAGTCTGAATTAATCTAACTGAACAATGGCTAACCCCAAACATAAAATATATGTATTTATGAATTATGTTTGTGAAGCGTTTTTGTTTGATATTAGGCATGTTGTTTACAATTACTCAATAACATTTTCAGATTACACTGTCAGTCAATAACAAATTTAACATTACACATATAGCATTTGAGTTATTTATTATCTTAAACACTATAATTGTGTTGGGCACAAATCTAGAATCGTGAGTTTTATATGACAAAACTTTATTTATTTTTTTGGTTGGTTGCTCATTTTTTTGTTGTTTTTTTGGTGGCTGCAGAGGATTCTGTTGGCACATTGGGCTGTGTTCTGCTTGATCGCCTAACTGGGGAGGAAATTGGAGTCTGGCTAGGTGTGGTTGTCCCCGAGCTTGAGCCTTGTTGCTGGGCTGCCAACAAATTGATGTTTTGGCTCAGGTTGTTGATGCTTGCTGTCAGTTGTGTTGTTGCGGCTGTGTTGTTGGCGACTATTCTGGACATACTTTCTGTAATGAGCTGATTGCTCTGGATTAGTTGTATGAGGGCTTGTTGCTGGCGGTTTTGTTCATCCATGATGCGTTGAAAGCTTCCTATCATTTGGCTGTTGTCTGCTCTCATTTGTTCCATGCTATTGGCCACTCTGCCAAGTTGTACAATCAGTCTGCCTGAGTTTCTACTCAGTCTCGGTAGATGATGTGGCAGACTGGCAAGGTATTGGCTGTGGTTTTGCAGACAGGCATAGTGTTGGGCCTGTTGTGTGGACGAACTGGACCAAAAGTCTTGTCCCATTTGTGGCTGGGGTGGTGTTGGGCTCAATTGTTGGGTGGGGGTTGTTTGGGGTGGGGGAGTAATGTCAGCCGGCGTGGTTGGCTGGTTCGGATCAACTGCTTGCAGGTGTAGCGTGGCTGCGGAGCAACAGCACCATCACTGTCACTCTCACTCAAGACCGCAGCAGCAACCTCCCCCTCCTCCTCACTAACCTCCTCCACCTCACTCACCTCCTCCCCCTCACTAACCTCCTCCACCTCACTCACCTCCGCCACCTCACTCACCTCCTCCACCTCACTCACCTCTGACTGGGACATATTCAGGACAAACAACAAATAACAATTATTAAAAAAAACACAACACACTCCTCCACTAGCACTACACACCACACACCAAACACACACACACACACACACACACACACACACACACACACACACACACACACTCACAAACAATGACAATAGACTGATTTTTTTTTTACAAAGACAAAAAAGTAAACAGACTTTTAAATAACTATACAAGTATGACAAGACTACTTACACACACAGTACAGCACTCAGCAATCGCAAAAAACCACCTCCAAACCACAAAATACTCCAAACTACTCACCAACACCAAACACCATTTCCTCTCACCTCTCTACTAGCTAAACCCACGAGGTTCGGATGGTTTGGGGCGGTTTTAGAGTAATGAGCACAGACACTCCTCCATCAGGAAACAAACCAATCACGGACGAGTGACAAAAACGAAAGTTAGAAAAAAATCGCGGCCGGGAACGGAGAAACACTGCCGTAACATACAAATTATGCATTTGTTAAAAAAAAAACCAACACGGCTGCAAAAACACAATATCAGCCGCATTCTACCTTTAAAAAACACGAATGACATCGACATCGAAAAATGAGAACAAGCAAAATACGACAGCTTAGTAAATGAGGCGTAAAAAAACAAAAAATTGCAAATTCACACATTCGATGTCATTCGTGTTTAATTACACTCCAAATCGACACAGATACGAATTTTAGTTAATATACCCCCATATGTCAAAATATCATATTACACCAAACTCTCAACAACCCACCCCCTTTTTTCCCTGACCACCCCTTAACATCCATCTTAACAACTATGACTTATTTTCTCCCTTTAACTGGAGATGAAGTCATTGCCCTCATCTATTCCTCTACCTAACCACTAGACCCTATTTTCTCCTCTGCCTCTCTCCTACTGCCTGTTCCCATCTTGCCACCTCCTAAATCTCTCCTTCTTATTAGCCACTGTGCCCTCTGCCTTCAAGCATGCACTTGTCTCCCCTATTCTTAAAAAAAAAATACCCGTGATCCTAACACTATCTCTAACTACTGACCCATCTCTCTCCTCTCTTTTGCCTCCAAACTCATTTAACATATTGTCTACAATGACTTTACTGTATGTTCTTCCTCCTACTACCTGCTTGACGCATTTCAGTCTGGCTTCATTATTTTCCACTGTACTGAAACTGCCCTCACAAAAGTCTGCAATGAACTCAATGCTGCCAAATCAAAGGGCCACTACTCTCTGCTTATTCTCACCTCTCTGCTGCTTTTGACACTGTGTTTTAACCATTTATTTTAATGAATGAAAATAGAGAAAAACATCAAATATACAATGAAAACACATGCACACATTTCATGCTTTCAATACATTGAATACTGAACCACCAAAGCTAAAAATCAGACCGCCTATTATATTGATTAACCTTAAGGCATTCAATCATTTTTTTCTATATGGGAAAAGAAAAGGGGTGGAGAAAAAAATGGGGAGGGGGGCCACCATGAAAGACCAGATTACCTGGCCAACCTCCTATAATCTCAACGAGCATTTGACATTTACATGTACCAGCAATAAACCCATAAACCCACCAAAACATAAACCCTATAAGGGAGTCTCCTTAGAAATATCCAGGGCCATGGTAAGTACTCTAGTGCATCAGATTTTAGGAACAGAAGAGTTATACAAAAAACAAGGTTCCCAGATTATATCAAACCTAACCAAACTGTCTTGCAATGATGCGGTGATCTTCTCCATGGTAGAAATATACCAAATTATAGCCATTACCATACTTAATGGGGGAGGTTCAAGGTTTTTCCAACATTTAGCCACTATACATCTAGCTGCATTAAGAATATGGTGGATAAGCTTATTAGCATTTTCATAAAGACCCTCAATAGAAAAGCTCAAAAGTGCAGACCAGGGGCTTAGTAATATTGGAATATTAAAAATATTTCCTAAGAGTATCTCAACTTGAATCCAAAATATACTTATTTTGGGGCATTTCCACTATATATATATATATATATATATATATATATATAAAAGTCCCTAATTTGGCCACAAACCCTCCAGCACATAGATGAGGATGTGTGGGAGAACTTATTTAACCTTAAAGGAACCAGATACCATCTGGTATATATATAGTTTAGATACATTCTCCTTAATTGCAGAGGAAATAGATGATTGTGCTACATTTTGCCTAATAAGCCTCCATGCATCCTCCTGTGGAGGGGGTCCCAGGTCAGTCTCCCACTTACTTTCATGAGAAAGAATACCTTTGAAGTCCACAGACCCTAATAAACCATAAAGTACCTAAATAATACCCTGTCTCATTGGTGTGTAGAGACATAGTTTTTCAAATGGATTTAACTGCCGGAAGACCATTTTCCTTAGAAAGACAATATAAATAGGATCGGAGTTGTAAATATTCAAAAAACATAGGGCTCTATATTCCATTTTTATTAACTAAGGAATCTAGTGAGCGCCATGTATTACCCTCAATAAAATAAAAAACAAATCTAGGGCATAATGATAAATGTAACCATGAGTGTGATTTCAAAATGGATCCCAGAGGGAAATCAAGGTTTTCCCAAATTAACTTAATGGGAGATGGACATGCCATACGTCGGGTACAAAGAGACCACACAGAGCAATTTAGTTTAGTTGTGGGAGTACATATTCTCAGTGCCGGATGTAAATTGGCAACAGTTACAAGGGAAGCTAATGTAGAGACTTTTGTTTCTGCCAATTCAATTTGTATCCAGGGTAAATTAACAGATTGTGAGAACCAAATAAGAGCTTGACTTAAATGGGTCGCTTGATAGTATTTTCATATATCCAGCAACCCTCTACCACCACTGAGTGGGTTTTAGTTAAAATAGAGATTTTATCACCCGGTTTGTCTAACCATATACATTTAAGTATGTCTCTTTGCAACCGACTCAAAGCCTCCTTTGGAATGCACCAGTATTGTTTGTATTAAATGTAACAGTCTAGGCAATACGTTCATCTTTATTGTGACTATACGGCCAAACCAAAAAATTATCTGTGACCTCCAAACTTGTAAATCAGCTGCAATAGAATTAAAAAGAGCTGGAAATTTTTCTTTATAAAGAGAACCATAAGAATGCGTAATATATATTCCTAAATATTTTAATTTCTTGGTTCGCCATGTAAAGTTAAAATTACTAGCTAATAAGATCCTAATATCCTCAACATATAGGGTAAGAGCTTCAGATTTAAGAAAATTAATGCGATAGCCCGATATATCAGAATATTTGGGTAAGAACTGAAACAGATTAGAGATTGGTATGTGTGGAAAAGCTAATATAAGTAAAACATAATCTGCAAATAATGAAAACTTATTGTCAAGGTTCCCTACCCTAATACCTTTAATATCGGCATAAGCTCTTATCAGACAGACCAAAGGTTCAATTGTCATTGCAAATATTAGGAGGGAAAGGGGGCAAACCTGTTGGGTCTCATTACTAATCATAAACAGACTGGAGTCTTTTTCATTCATCCTTATTCTCTCAGTTGGTTTAGAATATAGAGCATGAATACCTGATAGTATGCTTCCTCACAGGCCGAATCTACGCAAAGTAGCAAACATAAAGGGCCATAGGATCTAATCAAAGACTTTTTCTGTGTCTAATGATAAAAAAATAATTGATATCTTATATTTATTGATCACATGAACAAGGTCAATTGTTCTCCTTGTATTATCTTTTGCATGTCGGCCTGTGATGAAGCCTACCTGGTTCACATGGATCAATTGTGGTAAAATCGTGTTTAATCTTAGAGCAAGGATTTTAGAAAAAAGTTTAATGTCATTATTAATCAGCGAGATAGGATGATAGCTGGAGCAAACATTTGGATCTTTCCCAGGTTTATGAATCAAAATAATACGTGCTTCCAACATTCTTGAAGATAAAGATTTCACCCTGGAGGAGACCAGGGTTTTTGACACTGTGGACCACCACTCCTCCTGCAAATTCTGCCCTCTCCTGCCTGTCCTCCTACCTCTGACCACTCCTTCTCTGTCTCCTCTTGTCTCCTCTCATGACTCCACCTCCCTTGCACTTCCTCTAATAATAGGTGTCCCCCAAGGTGATATTCTTGGATCTCTCCATTTCTATCTATATATGTTCTCTTTAGGTGAGCTAATTAGCTCTTTTGACTTCTAATATCATCTCTATGCTGAGGATACTCAAATCTACCTTTCCTCCTTTGACCTCTCCCCCTCACTCCTCACTCATATCTCCAAGTTTGTTTCAGCTATCTCACTTGGATGTCCCAGCACTATCTTAAACTTAACTTGTCTAAGACTGAACTGATCATCTTCCTACCCTCCCGCAAAACCTCACTTCCCACAGTTTCATCATCTATTGAAAGCACAACTAACTACTCTAGCCCCCCAAGTATGCTGTCTTGGAGTTATCCTTGATTCCTCCCTCTCCTTCAAAACACACATAGAATAGCTTTCGCAATCCTGCCATTTCCATCTTAAAAAGATTTCCAGGACCAGACCCTTTCTCACTCTCACTAGTTATCTCCAGATTGGAGTACTGTACCTCTTCCTTTTTGGCCTCCCTGACTACCTCTGACTACCTCTACTTCTCTCCTCTCCAATCTATCTTCTATACTGCTGACAGGCTCATCTTCCTTTAAAAATGTACAAAACTTCATGTGTTTTCATGATTTTATGTATGGTTTATAAACTGTGAGATTATTGCACTCAATCTGTTTTTCACCAGTGTTTAGTGACATTTTAAGGCACTTTTCTCACATTTTAGATGCAATAAAAATGCTAATGTTTTGAGAACTATCGATTGCATACAGTATATATTTATCTGAGGCAATCTCACCAAGCTGAGATATACATCAATCATTAGCAGTTCTGAATGTCCAAGTGTTCTGTGATGCATACATGGGCATCATTTTTCTATATTAGCAGTCTGTCCTTTTTCATGTCATAACGCCTTTATCCTACCAAAGTTAGGGTCATAAATATCTGTAATTTTTTCAAACACGGCCTGTAACATATAGAAGAGAAAAAAACTAAGCGCTTGGGTGAGAAGCACTGCACTTTGATTGTCAGCAGCCTCCTGATAAAGGGAATTGCCAGTCCCTTGAAACAGAAACTAACCAACAGATAACAAGTGGCGCTTGACAATCAGATAATTTAAAAAAACATTTATTTGTATACAATGTGTAAAAGTTACAACAAACTCCCGGGAGAATATAATAATGTGACAAATTTCACAGCAATAAAATTGTGCACTGTTTTAAAGCTTCATGATCAATTCCTCAGAATACCATTTGTAATAGGGGAATTTATATGCACATGCTTAATAAGTAACTGCACCTGGGAGATTTTCAACCGTATTGAATTCACTTAATACACACAAAATTTTGATGAAAAAATGTATGTTACTGATAAATATGATATCTAAACATGAGTCACTCACGGCTTAGTATGCCCGAAGGTACTGCATACGTCACAAATCCATTGTAGTGGATGACTGATTTAAAGGTGAATGAAAGAGTTACCTCCGCTGGGCAGGAGCCTGTGATATCCTTGCTCCCTGGTGTCGTCTCACTGTCGGTCAGAGACACACACCAGAGCCTCAGCGGGTACAATTGATGCTGCGCCGTGCAGGGAGCCCCAACGAGCCGTTCCAGATGGTTCACGCTACCTCCGGTGCCTCCGCACTTGCAGACAGGAGGCTGTTATGCTGGTATTCCGGAGTTTGCCGGTCTGCGCCGGGCTGAGAAGGAGCGGCACCCGCTGTTTACACTTCCCCAGATTGCGCTGTCGGCTGTGGCCACGGGTACTGGAGCTGCAATGCAAGTGCTCCCGATGGCAGTGCTGAATAAACGGGCTCCTTTGCACGGATTTATAGTTGAAGCAGCAGCTGATGACAGTGTGGATCCTTGCAGGGAGAAAGCCTGTGTCCTTAACGCGTTTCAACGCCAGCAGGGCGTCTTTTTCGAAAGGCAGGTATCATGTAACATGGCAGTTTGGAGCTAATTGTCTAGTACTTCATCTTTCTCCACTTATCTCTCTCCAAGTCTTAGTAAATAAACCCCTTATTCCTATAACACATGAATGAGAGTCTAGAAATGGCATGCATAGTGGTTATGTACTTGGTTGGCCAATCCCGGGATCAGGATCAGCTGGATCCCGGGATTTTGGCCTAAAATTGGCCAGTATTGAACCCCGGGATTGGAGCTTCCAATCCTGGGATACAGGACAATGCATTTTTTTGAAATGCCCGGCAGAGTCTGAGCCAGTTTAGCATACAGCTCAGATGCTATCCAGCCACCCTTGCCCCCAGCTGCTTGCACAGTGCCGCGTGACATATTGTTAGAGGTCACATTGTGCAGCACAGCACAAGCCGCACCATCAGCTGGAATACCCTCAACCACCACCTGCTGCCCAGGACTCACTACCACCTGGACCCAATGACAGCACCGCCGCCTGTCATCCGGACCTGCTGAAAGCACTGCCTCATCTGGACCTGAGGAGGGTGAGTATTTTTTTCCCCCCTAGCCAATCGCAGGCCCAGGATTGGCTTACCTAATATATACATATTTTTTATATGTTTCATATAGGCAAACTACAGATGTGTCCTCATGCATTATTGCCTTATATATTTCATATAGACAAACTACAGATGTGTCCTCATGCACTATTGCTTCAGTCACCCTACATAGTCCCTCTTGGCAGTCCAGGTCCTGTGAGACTCTATTAGTGTTGGGCATCTCATTTGCAATGTGATGTAACTAGGATGCACCAGTAGACTTCGCTGATTAATTTTTTATGCAAAACTTGTATATCTGTGTGCAACTAAGTCTCCGAATCTGTACAGTATAGAAATTGGTACTGTATGATGCAGCAGCCACTAGGGAGGCCATTCCCAGGCCGTTCTTTCAATTCCAGGACTCTGGATTGAAAAATGGTCAATCCCGGGATTCCAGGGATACCCGGGATTGACTAGAAAAACAAAAATAAAAAATACTCACCCTCCTCAGGTCCAGCTGTTGGTGGGTCCAGGCGGCAAGTGGCAGTGCTTTTGGTAGGTCCAGGCAACAGATGGCAGTTACAGTTGGTGGCAAGTCTGGGTAGCAGGCAGTGGTGCAGACATTCCGGCCAGTAGCACAGCTTGTGCTGTGCTGAGCAGCATATCCTCTAACACCATGTCACACTGCGCAGTGCACACAGCCAGGGTCAGGGGAAGACAGACAGCATCTGAGCCATATCCTGAACTTTCTCAGAAGTTGCCCAGCATTGGAAACTCCAATCTCGGGCTTCAATCCTGGCTAATATTAGGCCAAAATCCCAGTGTCCTGCAGAGCCTGATCAAGTGAATTGGACACCCTAGCAGCCACATCTTTTTTCCATGCCAAGTTCCATTTTGCATCATATACAGACTCAGTCACACAGAGATATACAAGTCACATTGTGACTAAGATGCATTTTTGCCAGAGTCTCATGGGACCTGTCAGCTAATTTGCACTAGGCAACTCACAATGCATGGTGTATTGATGCTAGATGCAGGGCTGTTTCTAGCCAATTTGGATCCCAGTGCAACATTTAAAAATATGCCCCCCCGCCCATAGATATGAAAAATACAAATGTGCGCACGTGCTCCCTGCAAGGCGGCGTGACCTTGCTAAAATGGGCATGGTCTCACTAAAATGGGTGTGGTCTCATCTGAAAAGAATACCTTACACCCCAGTTTTTGACCCTGCACCAACAGATCATGGCCACCACAAGGAAAAAAAATAATTCCACCATATTAAGCTCCACACAGTAATGTCCCCTGCACCATATTATGTCACACACTGCAATGCCCCTGATACATTATGCACTACAGTAAAGCTTCTAATTACTTTTAAATGAACTGTTTGTTGCCAAGGGTTTCACGCACTGGGTGTCATGCTGGTTGCCAGGGGTTTCATGCTCTAGGATCCATGCTGGTTGCCAGGGGATTCATGCTTTGGGATGGACATCATAATCGTTGCCATGGCTATGTAATGCCAGTTGCCAAGGCTGTGTTATGCCAGTTGCCAGGGCTGTGTAGTGCTACATGAATAAAAAACAATCACTTGGTGATATAGAAATTAAAAATAAATGTAAGGTGCTGATGCCACAAAGTAGTCCAGCCAGAGGAATCCAGGGAGACCCATGCCCCTGGATTGAACTTTTGGGGTGTGGTGCTCCCTGGATTGCTGTTGATGGACAATTTTGGGGCATAACCATCGTACATTCATTTTTAACATCTATATCACCATGTGTTTGTTTTTTTATTTCTTTAGCATTTTCACACTTTTTTTACATTTGTAACACTGATCACCTAACCTAACTTTCTAACACTCTGACACCTCTTTTTAACACTCAGCAGCCTCTTTCATTTGCCTAACACTGATTTCTCATGTCTATTCCCTATCTGCGTGATGCCCTGGGGTTATATGGCTGGGGCAGTATGGGGGTGCTCTGTGCCCCAGAGGTGAACCCCAATAATGTTAGAGACCTGTCTGACAAGGTCATCATGAAGTAGGTGGGCAGGCTCATATACTGGCCAATATATGCCAAGAATCTCAGATATTATGATTGTTATCATTTTAATGGTGTATGGTGCACCTGCACCCTTGCTCCTATATTGTAGTACTAAGTCCCAGCAAGGTAGCACATCCCATTATAAAAAGCTAGGGTGTGCAGTACAGGACAACTCTCCACAATGTATTCTATATTATGTGTGTGTATACATACCTGAGGGTTTGGGACTCCCTTATTCTAGACTGCACTCAGTGGCGTAACTACAAATGTTTCTCCCCCAAGCAAAAAAATTCTTCGGCGCCCCCCCCCCCCTTCATGCTCCATAATTGGGAGCAAGAAAGGGATAAATATACGCGCGCCGAAGGTGGGCGCGACAAAAAAAGGGTCGTGGTTTCGTTGGAATGGGCGTGGTTTCGCATACAGGGGCGTGGCATTGCAGGAAAAGACTTCCTTATACCCCAGTTTTGCAACCTGCACGCCCATACGTTGGCCACCACAGGAAAGAAAAATAATCCTGATTCATGCCCCTAACATTATTTGTAATTTTTCCTCCTTATAGTAATGCCCAGTATACATTATGCCACATACTGCAATGGCCCTTAGACATTATGCCGCACACAATAATGCACATGACACAATATGCACACACTGTAATGCCCCCGACACATTATGCCACACACCGTAATGCCTGTGACACATTATGCCACACACCGTAATGCCTGTGACACATTATGACAGGAATCGCAATGCCCGTTATACATTATGCTACACACTGCAATGCCCCTGATACATTATAGCACATACAATGTCTGTGACACATTATGACACACACCGCAATGTCCGTGATACATTATGCCACACACTGCAATGCCCGATACATTATAGCACATACAATGCCTGTGACACATTATGCCACACACTGCAATGACCTTGAGACATTATACCACAATGCCCATGATATAGTATACCATACACCGTAATGCCTGTGACATATACCGCAATGCCCTGCCCGTTATACCCTATGCCACACACCGCAATGCCCGTTATGCATTATGCCACACTGCAATGACCCTGAGACATTATACCACATACCACAATGCCTGTGATATAGTATACCACACACCGTAATGCCTGACACATTATGACACACACCGCAATATCCGTGATACATTATGCCACACACTGCAATGACCCTGAGACATTATACCACATATCACAATGCCCGCGATATAGTATACCATAGACCGTAATGCCTGTGACACATTATGACACACCGCAATGTCCGTGATACATTATGCCACACACCGTAATGCCCATTACACATTAAGTCCTACAGTAAGGCTTCTATTTACTTTTAAATTACCTGCTCGTTGTCAGGGGTTTCATGCACTGGGTGTCATGCTCGTTGCCAGGGGTTTCATGCTCTTGGTTCCATGCACGGTGCCAGGGGTTTTCATGCTCAGGGTGTCATGCTCGTTGCCAGGGATTTCATGCACTGGGTGTCATGCTCGTTGCCAGGTGTTTCATGCACTGGGTGTCATGCTCGTTGCCAGGTGTTTCATGCACTGGGTGTCATGCTCGTTGCTAGGAGGTAGTCCTTGTTGCTAGGGCTGTGCTCTTAGTGCCACATATGTCCCCAGTGCCAGATATTCCCCCACGGTGCCAGGTACTCACATGCCCCAGTGCCAAATATAGCCCCCCCCATGTGCCAGGTACACATATACCCCCCAGTGCCACATATGCCCCCAGTGCCAGATATTCCACCCCAGTGCCACATATGCCCCCAGTGCCAGATATGCCCCCAGTGCCATATATTCCCCCCCAGTGCCAAATATGCCCCCAGTGCCATATATGCCCCCAGTGCCAGATATTCCCCCCCAGTGCCATATATGCCCCCAGTGCCAGATATTCCCCCCGTGCCATATATGCCCCCAGTGCCAGATATTCCCCCCAGTGCCATATATGCCCCCAGTGCCAGATATTCCCCCCCAGTGCCATATATGCCCCAGTGCCAGATATTCCCCCCAGTGCCAGATATCCCCCCCCAGTGCCATATATGCCCCCAGTGCCAGATATTTCTTCCCCCACCTCCCGCCCCCCCCCCGCCGCCGCCGCTTTTTGGAGGGACACGGAGGGCACAGCTCGCCTCTCCTGTGTCCCTCCTGCTGCATCATCTTCGGCGGCCACGGGTCTAATAGGGGGAAGTGCCGGTTCGTGAGCCAATTAGAGCTCACGGACGGCACTTCCCCCTATTAGACCCGCGGCCGCCGGAGATGATGCAGGCTTAGACCTTCCTCATAGTATATATACCCCCCACACCTGAGGGTGCATTGGTAAAATTAGGCACATTATGCGTCTAAAGGATTAAGGTGTCGTTTTCTTTTTTCTATTCTGGGTGATGAGTGGCACCTGTGTTGGTGGTGTGTAATATTTTTAAACATTATCTGACACTAAGTACATTCTTTTTTAAAAACTATACAGTCACTATATGAATGGGGCATTGATTCCCAGTCTATAGAGATTTTCTGCCATCGCATATGGGGCCTGGGAGGCTGAGTCTTTTCTCATTTTGTATTTTTATAGGCATTTTCTAATGATTGTATAAACTGAGAACAAATGATTTCGTATTGCCTTTCTTGAAAAAGATCCTGTGGAAGGATCGAAACGTCGATTGTCTGAGGCTACAATAAAGAATATTATCATTGAAGAAGCGTTGTATCAGTGAGAGTGCGCCCGCCACTTATGTGGACTTCGATATATTCAGCGGACTTCGTTCTGTTGGGATAGCACCCACCTTTGAATAATTGATGCGAGTACAGGACCCTTTTGTTATATTACATTACTGGAGAATTTTCTCTGGCTTCCTGATACCCATCTATGCCAATTCGGATACATGTGAGATGTGACTATATATGGGCTATGTATAATTGTTGTATGTTATAGTGTTGTATGTTGTTTTAACGGTGAAATACCTACTAGCTTGATCATTTACAGTAACCTCTGAGCATTGATTGAAGATCTTACTATGACGCAAGAAGGAGCATATCTATTAGATGATGGGTTATTGTCTCTAGCAGAACAGGGAACCGTTTCATTCACCGATGAAGAGGTTGAAAAATTTCTCTTTGACAAGATAGATTTCGAGTCTCTGCCTGCAGACACTCCAGTCGATGTTTTTTATAAACTCATTAAACAGCGCCAAAAAGAGATTGACCTAAAATTACACGGTCAATTTCTTTCCGAGTACCATCGACGACGGCAGATTCCCAGAGGATTCCGCATCACCAACACACCTACATTAGGCAGGAGCAATCCTAAATTTTGTAGTCGGTGGTGCGGAATCCTCAACAAATGTTCATTTGACCTTATGGCTTTGGTTATTGAGGAAGTTGGTATTGAGCTCAAGACGATTAAGATCGAAATTGAAGCTGCGAACATCACAGCAATACCACTCCTGACGGAGGACAAGTCACAAAAATGGCTAGATAAACTGCAATCACAGATTGACACTTATAATAGAGAGCTTATCTCTTTCAAACGGAAGAAATTAGCTGTTGTAACCAGTGATTACAAAAACCATATGGTATATAGATGGCTTTTGGGTAATACCCAAAACCCTAATATCCAGACAGGAAGGTTCCAGAGGAGAAGACGTGCCCCTAGGTATATGCAGGAGCTTGCCTCCTCCATCTCCACATCTGACACTGATCCTAATGAAGGTCCACAACAGAGACGTTTTTTAGATCAGGGTCCCGAGTCCAGCTCACTGGCAGGAAACAACAAAAAAAACAGTGTAGACCACATCCAAGACGAAGCTGGCACTCGAAGAAGAGGGAGACCAAAAAAGACTTAAATGTAGTCTTTAATTTATCGAGTACACAACTCGACCAGGCAGATTTGTCGCTCTTAGCACATGGGTTGTCTTTCGTCCCTACCTGTCACCATAATAGCTTCGAGAGTAGCATTGACCAATTTAAATTTGGTCGACAACTAAGATTAAAAGAATTCTTCTCCGATAAGTCGAGCAAACTTACGCCCACACCTTTTAAAAAGAGTTCCACATTTGATCCACAAACTCAGAATGCAAGCCTAAAAACATTTTTGAGGGTGGTCCAAAGAGACACTAGCAATTTCTCTCCACCCCGACATTTCGATAATTTATCCCAGTCAGAAAGAAAATCATTAACCAAATTGAGAGCAGACCCAAACATCGTTATTCGCCCTGCTGATAAGGGCGGGCGGTGGTGGTTCAAGACTGGCAAGATTATGACCGAGAGATCACACGCCAGCTATCGGATCGGGAGACGTATAAGGAAGTTGAGTCTAACCCTGTACCAGGCATCAAACGTACCATAGACGAGTGTCTTAGGAGAGGTAAAAACAATGGATGGTTTGATGATGATTTATTTTCATATCTAACGGTTGAACATCCCCGGTGTCCAATTCTATACACTCTACCGAAGGTTCATAAAACCTTGGTACAACCGCCTGGACGCCCAATCATTGCAGCAGAAGGCTTCTTGTTGCAGCCCTTAGCCAAATATGTTGATAGCATTCTACAACCTATTGTTGTTGGCAGTAGGAGTTATATAAGGGACACAGGTGATTTTCTACTGCAATTAAAAAGCATCGACTGTAAATCCATACCATGCCTCTTAGCCACTATGGACGTAAATTCTTTGTATACTGTCATTCCACATGACGGTGGACTTGAAACAGTGCGAACCGCATTGGTAACTCATGCTACACGTACAGTACCCACAGAATGTATCATAGAGTTAACTGAATTAGTTCTACGGTTCAACCACTTTATGTACAAAGATAAGTACTTTATACAACTAGCGGGCACGGCGATGGGGTCTAACTTGGCCCCGTCATATGCCAATTTGTATATGACTGACTATGAAACCACTCTAATCTTTCCACAATATGGTCACCAAATTCTTTTCTACCGTCGATTCATCGACGATGTCTTTCTACTTTGGCTAGATACCGAGTCAGCTTTCCATACCATGGTTAATAACTTGAATATGTTGGATCATCCTATAAAATTTACCTCGAGTATCTCGAGCTCTGAAATCAACTTCCTAGATGTCCACATTAGTAAGATTGGGGATACTTTCACGACTTCAGTTTACAGAAAGCCAACTGATAGAAATCTGACACTCCATTCAACTAGCCACCACCCCCCTGCATTAAAGGAGAATTTGCCAGTGTCCCAATTTTTGAGAGTACTCAGAATCAACTCTGATAAAACCAATACTGAAATCCAACTCAAAGAGGTTCAAGCTCGTTTCCTGGAACGTGAGTATACCCATAAAACACTTTCCCACTGTATGTCTAGGGCACAAAACATTTTTGCAGGGACACACCCCAGGAATAAGGATAGACTAGACAATCGTTTAGTCTTCGCGACCCGTTATGATAACCATTCTGGGCATCTTAAAAAGGTACTCAAGAAACATTGGCCAATTGTGAATACTGATCTAACATTACCTTTCACACGCATGGATCCACCTATGTTGGCTTACCGTCGAGGCCCTAATCTCAAACAAATGCTTATGAGACCTGTACTATACCCTAATGCACCTATGTCTACTGCCCAGTTGTTACAACAAAAACCAGGTTGTTTCTCCTGTGGGAGCTGCACAACGTGTCGTTCTATGATGGTAGGACCAACGTTCACTCACCCACATACTGGCTCCACCATTAAACTCAAATATCATCTACATTGTAGATTAGATTTTGTCATCTATATCTTAAAATGTCCATGTGGACTATTTTACGTTGGGTTAACCAGTCGTAACTTCAGGGATAGAATGGCGAACCATCGCTCATCTATACATGTCGCATTGAGTAGTGGTAAATCTGATAAACCGGTGGCTCGTCATTTCATTGAAGCTCGCCACCAAGTGGCGAGTCTCAAATGTAAAATTATAGACTGGGTACCCCCGATGACCACGGGTGGAGATAGAACCAAGAGGTTGAAACAAAGGGAGTGTTTTTGGATCAATCACCTTGACACGGTATCCCCGCGAGGACTTAACGAATGTAACCCCTATGGGGTATTCCTATAGAGAGTTGCTGGAATACTTACCCTTTTGTGTGATTTGTGTATACCAGTGATCAGGAGATGTTTTTGTGAATCCATGCTGTGATCTTCCTGCATGTAGGTCTTTATATATTCATCTATATATACACCTTTGTTTGTAGGTCTTTATTATATTATTTTTATTTTTTATTTATTTTCATTTATATTCATGTATGTATATATATTTATATATGTATTGTTAAAAACTTTTTTATAAGTAGGTTTTTCGAATATGAATCTGTTTTTCTGTTTTTTGTTTTTGATGTCCCACGTGTGTGTTTCTATGTATTAGCCCATCCTCTCAGGTCCCTGATGGCTAGAAATTAAACCATTTAATTCAATAAAAATAAAAATAAAAATAAAAATATTTAAGATTTACATATTACACATACACCCAGTTGTTACACATTAGAGACACGTATGCCACTCTTTGAACATTTGATTAAGCAGGCTCTAATCCCTGATTGCTGTGATGCATCTGGGAAATGCCAATCTGGTTTGGTTTGGAGTTTAGAACAGAACATGTGGGGTTAACACAGAGAATTCAGGTGATTTAGACCAGCCCTAACTTCACTCCCTCCGTTGACTAGTGAATATGTGAGCTTTTGCGGCCGCAGCGTCAGTCTGTGACATGACGCGCGTCTACTTCCGGTATGTGGAACGCACCACTTCCGGGAGTTGGAACGCAAGACGCGGCGAGTAATTTTCACACCTGAGTCTTAGCATCTTGAGCACCACGCGTGCAAGCACTAGTTGTGAATGAACGGCCTGATATGGGAGCCAGTGTACATTTAATTACATCAATTATTAAACTTGAAAAGTGCCCTTTTGTGTGAGGCGTTTTTTCAGGCCTTGCGGATCTACTTCCGGTCTGGGAGTATATAAACCCCCGGGGCATGGATGTCCACAGCATGTCTCCTGGGAACACATGGCTGATAGTGACTCCTGGTAAGCACCATTTTTTTGAGCAACTTGTGCCTTGTTACTTGCTTTATATAGTAAGCACTGTATTGATATATATCATTCTGAACAGGCTGGACTAATTAGCACATAGGAACAACTGAGAACCCAGGATACGGCACACTGGGATTGTGATCTCAATAGGTAAAAGCCTGTTCAGAGAGCTAATGTTCATTTATGACAATAGAAAACCAATGGGAGGACTAACAGTTTTTTTTTTTTTGTTGTTCCCAGTTGCTATGGGATCATTGATGTTGTTGATAGTCTGCTGGATGTACACACGGCTGCTGCTGAGCTCATGAGTAAGTGATGAGGCTTAGACCTTCCTCATAGTATATATACCCCCCACACCTGAGGGTGCATTGGTAAAATTAGGCACATTATGCGTCTAAAGGATTAAGGTGTCGTTTTCTTTTTTCTATTCTGGGTGATGAGTGGCACCTGTGTTGGTGGTGTGTAATATTTTTAAACATTATCTGACACTAAGTACATTCTTTTTTAAAAACTATACAGTCACTATATGAATGGGGCATTGATTCCCAGTCTATAGAGATTTTCTGCCATCGCATATGGGGCCTGGGAGGCTGAGTCTTTTCTCATTTTGTATTTTTATAGGCATTTTCTAATGATTGTATAAACTGAGAACAAATGATTTCGTATTGCCTTTCTTGAAAAAGATCCTGTGGAAGGATCGAAACGTCGATTGTCTGAGGCTACAATAAAGAATATTATCATTGAAGAAGCGTTGTATCAGTGAGAGTGCGCCCGCCACTTATGTGGACTTCGATATATTCAGCGGACTTCGTTCTGTTGGGATAGCACCCACCTTTGAATAATTGATGCGAGTACAGGACCCTTTTGTTATATTATATATATATATATATATATATATACATAAAACCTTTCATATTACAAATAAATCACAATGTGTCACTTGAAGACAGATACTATAGGAGAAACATTGTATCAGTAAATACTCCACGCTGGAAAATGCTGTTATTCTTCCACAATACCCTCTGGATAACACACGCACACACACACACATATATATATATAAATATAACATTATTAAAGCCCCCCACCCAATTAAAAAATAAATAGAGTGCACACCCAAGTACCCCAGACAACATTTTATATATTCCCACTGCTGATAGCTTTAATACATCTCCATACCACAGTACCTCATCTAGAGAACATTAATACTTCCCCACACAACACACTATTCCCTTTTAGCACACATTAATACACCCTCACAACACAATACCCCCTCCCAGAGACATTTCAGCACACCCTCATAGCACACTACCCCCTCCAAAAGACACTTCAGCACACCCCCACAGCACAGTACCCTCTCCAAGAGACATTTCAGCATACCCCCACAGCACAATACCCCCTCCCAGACACATGTCAGTACACTCCCATAGAACAATACTCTCTCCCAGAGACACTTCAGCACACCCCCAAAGCACAATACCTTCTCCCAGAGACATTTCAGTACACCCCCATAGCTCAATACCCTCTCCCAGAGACATTTCAGTATACCCCAACACAATATACCCCCTCCTAGAGACACTTCAGTACACCCCCACAGCACAATACCCCTCCCAGAGACACTGCAGTACACTCCCATACAGTACCCCCTCCCAGGGACAGTTCATTACCCTCCCACAGCACAATACCCCTTCCCAGAGACAGTTCATTACCCTCCAACAGCACAATACCCCCTCCCAGAGACAGTTCATTACACTCCCACAGCACAATACCACCTTCCAGAGACAGTTCAGTACACCCCTACAGCCCAATATCCCCCTCCCAGAAACAGTTCATTACGCTCCCACAGCACAATACCCCCTCCCAGAGACAGTTCATTATGCTCCTACAGTACAATACCACCTCCCAGAGACAGTTCATTACACTCCCACAGCACAATACCCCCTCCCAGAGACAGTTCATTACACTGCCATAGCACAATACCCCCTCCCAGAGACAGTTCATTACACTCCCACAGCACAATACCCCCTCCAAGAGACAGTTCATTACACTCCCACAGCCCAATACCCTCTCCTCTGAGACAGTTAATTACACTCCCACAGCACAATACCCCCCTCCCCAGAGACAGTTCATTACACTCCCACAGCACAATACCACCTTCCAGAGACAGTTCAGTACACCCCTACAGCCCAATATCCCCCTCCCAGAAACAGTTCATTACGCTCCCACAGCACAATTCCCCCTCCCAGAGACAGTTCATTATGCTCCTACAGTACAATACCCCCTCCCAGAGACAGTTCATTACACTCCCACAGCACAATACCCCCTCCCAGAGACAGTTCATTACACTCCCATAGCACAATACCCCCTCCCAGAGACAGTTCATTACACTACCACAGCACAATACCCCCTCCAAGAGACAGTTCATTACACTCCCACAGCCCAATACCCTCTCCCCTGAGACAGTTAATTACACTCCCACAGCACAATACCCCCCTCCCCAGAGACAGTTCAATACACTTCCACAGCACAATACCCCCTCCCCAGAGACAGTTCATTACCCTCCCACAGCCCAATACCCTCTCCCCTGAGACAGTTCATTACACTCCCACAGCACAATACCCCCCTCCCCAGAGACAGTTCATTACACTTCCACAGCACAATACCCCCTCCCCAGAGACAGTTCATTACCCTCCCACAGCCCAATACCCTCTCCCCTGAGACAGTTCATTACACTCCCACAGCACAATACCCCCCTCCCCAGAGACAGTTCATTACACTTCCACAGCACAATACCCCCTCCCAGAGACAGTTCATTACACTCCCACAGCACAATACCCCCTCCCAGAGACACTTCAGTATACCCCTACAGCACAATACCCCCTTCCCAGAGACAGTTCATTACACTCCCACAGCACAATACCCCCTCCCAGAGACACTTCAGTATACCCCTACAGCACAATACTGCCTCTTAGACAACATTAATATTCTCCCATACCACCCCCCTTCTAGTTTATATTAATGCACTTCCTCCACGAATACTAAACCTAGAAACATGATCTCAGTATACCGCATGACTGCAGAACTGCAGAGGAGAGGATCATCAAACTGCAGGCTGCAGAGTGAAAACAGGAAATAGGCAGAGGTAGGTAATAGAGGAGAAGGAAGGGGCAAGGTTTTGGGAACAGGAGGGAGCCACAGTTGGGACAGCTTCACCTTAGTGTAGCCAACTGAGAGGAGAGAAAATACAGCAATCACCAATTACAAATGCATCAATGTGCCGGCAGGTTCCAGCCGACCACAAGTATTAGCATGACAGTGACACATACACATTACCTGGCAGTCAAAAATCCCCAGCCATCCCCTGTATGTTGCTAACACATTACGGTGAGCCGGGAGCCAGATGCACAGCTGCCTGGACTGCAGAGAACATTGCAGGAAGGTCATCCGCGCAATTTTAGAAGGAAGAGCACAGGGCACTGGTAGGCGCTTCACAGAATTATACTAGGCAGTGTGTCTGGAGCCACGCTGAATGTAAGCCCTGTGTTGGCGCCCATCTACACTGTGGCCAACAATACTTTCTTGCTTGCCCCACCCTCCTTACAGCACTGCGGGGTGGCACCTGTGTGACATCAAATGGAGTGGAGGAACCACCATAACCAAACACTATGGAGTGCAGGGAGGGATAGTGAAGCTTCCCCCTGCGCGACACATGTCACGTGTGTGAGTCAGTGCACCTGCTGTTTGAAGGAAGTTAGCGGAACTTAGTCAGCTCTCTGATGGCTGGCTATAACAGGAAAATTAATCCTGTCTACTTTAGCACAACCACTTCCAGATCCTGTGGGCCTATTTTGATGGAGGCCTGGAGCTTGAATTTCCGGCCCTGCTGCAGGAAATAATGCATAGTTAGCAGAAAATTAGCAAACATTACCCAACAAGGTACACACAAAGGGCCTAATTCATGTTTGTATGCTACTGCAATTGCAATTTTCAAGGCAATGGAACTGCTGTTAGCAAGTGATGCTGCCACCCAGAAATGAAAAGAGACGCCAACAGAAGCAATCATAAACTCATTCACAATTGCCTAGTAATTAGTAGCCTATATGCAAAAACTAGGAACACCGAGGTTAAGGTTAGACCAATGGCTACGCAGACTAGACACAGCAGTAGCCACACAGACAGCCCATTTTTGCATGTACAAGCTCACAGCTGATAATAGATATATGCCCCGTAAAATGGGCAAGACACTCATGCATTTTTCCAACAACTCCATGTTAACACCTCCAAATGGTCACTTCCTGTCAATCACTTCTCCATAAAAGCCCCATGGCAAGTGAAATCGCAGTGGCACCATGATGCATGTGCAGTGTGATCTTAGCACATGCAAATTCTGCTGATAATTGCTCCATTGCATGAATATCAGCCTTTGCATACAAACGTAAATTAAGCCCAATTGGCAGAATTAGGAGCAAATAAGAAATAGCATTAAAAATATATTGCAGGGCAGCACACATTTTGAAATGTAATGTACAGTATATGTCTCTGCATCATCAGTATACCTACCTTGTACCTTGTACCTAGTGTACAAGTCATCATTTTTAGTTTGTAGTTACACCTATCCTATAATATAGATGTAGGTGTGCCAAACTGATCACAAAACCTGTATCCTTGAGCAGGTGCATGAATGCTTACACGCGCGCTAATAGAAAATGTATTATGAGATTGCTGGGTGCCTATAGTTACAGATGCATATGCCTGTGTGGCCGCATCGAGGGCTACACCAGCATGGCTACATGATGCAAAATATATGCCTCCTAGTCCTAACAAACATATATGTGTGTGGAACACTACTGGTGCTGTGGTACTCTTACTTGAGGTACCCTGATGTCATGTGGAAAGCCCCTCACAGCCACTTTTCACCACTCCTGCTACAGTATGACATGGGAATGCCACTGTGAGGATCCTTTCTGTCTGTATCCATAGAAACCTGTATTTGTCTATGGATACAGGAATTGGGGCTGCTGGGTTACATAGATAAAGCTGTAATGAGATATTCTAAATTCTTTAATGAAGCTACTTGCTGGAGTAAATTATGGGCTAACAGACTAGACAAATAATCAGGCTGGAACTAGTAATGTTGGAAATAAGTATACTGAACACTAGAGATGAGCGGGTTCGGTTCTCAGAGAACCGCACAGTACCGAACTTCACTCTCTGAGACCGGTTCCGAGTCAGGCTTGGGTTTTCCCGCCTGACTCGGAAACCCGAGCGATGCAAAACGTCATCATCCTGCTGTCGGATTCTCGCGGGATTTGGATTCCATATAAGGAGCCGCACATCACAGCCATTTTCACTCCAGTCTCAGAGAGTGTAGTGAGAGGACGTGTCTCTGTCCTCAGTGTCTGTGTGCGGGCGGGAAAGTGGGGTGGCGAGTTTTGTGCTGTGTTGCTCAGTCCAGTCCAGTGTAGTCAATATCTTATGCTGCATCAGTCCAGCCAGTCACAGTGTTGGTGTCCTCTGCTGCTATATGTCCCCAGTGCTGCTGGCTGCTGTATAAGTCCCTTGCATTGGTGCTGTGTTTTCCTGCATTAGACCAGGGGTAGTGTCTTGTGCAGCATCAGTCCAGTGACCAGTCACAGTGGTGGTGTCCTCTGCTGCCATATATCCAGTGTAGCTGTATAAATCCCTTTCAGTGGTGCTGTATTGTCCTGCATTAGACCAGGGGAAGTGTCTTGTGCAGAATCAGTCCAGTGACCAGTCACAGTGTTGGAGTCCTCTGCTGCCATAAATCCAGTGTTACTGCTGTTTAATTCCCGTGATATCGCCGTATAATTCCTGTGATACTGGCGTATAATTCCTGTGACATTGCCGTATAATTCTCGGAATACTGGCGTATAATTCCTGTGACATTGCCGTATAATTATCGGAATACTGGCATATAATTCCTATGATATTGCCGTATAATTCCTGTGATATTGCCGTGTAATTCTCGGAATACTGGCGTATAACTCCTGTAACATTGCCGTATAATTATCGCAATACTGGCGTATAATTCCTATGATATTGCCATATAATTCCTGATATATTGCTGTATAATTCTCGTAATACTGGCGTATAATTCCTGTGATACTGCCATATAATTCCCGTGATACTGGCGTATAATTCCTGTGACATTGCCGTATAATTCCTGTGATATTGGCGTATAATTCTCAGAATACTGGCGTATAATTCCTTTGATACTGCCATATAATTCCCGTGATACTGGCGTATAATTCTTGTGACATTGCCGTATAATTCTCGGAATACTGGCATATAATTCCTGTGATACTGCCACATAATTCCCGTGACACTGCCATATAATTCCTGTGACACTGCCAAATAATTCTCGGAATACTTGCGTATAATTCCAGTTATCCTGCCATATAATTCCATATAAATCCATATAATTCTGTATAAATCCAGTCCAGTGGTGCTGCCATATAAATTCAGTAGTGCTGTCCTGTGCTGTATATTATTTATGCCAAATAAAGGGGTTATTAATATTTAATCCAAATAATTTTTACAGGGTTTGCCCTGTGAGGTGTAGGGGTATGCTCTCTTGTGCCGCATATTGTGTTATATAACTCCAGAAAACTAATGGAGAACAAACATTTGGAGAATAAAATAGGGAAAGATCAAGAACCACTTCCTCCTAGTGCTGAAGCTGCTGCCACTAGCCATGACATAGATGATGAAATGCTATAAACGTCGTCTGCCAAGGCCGATGCCCATTGTGATAGTAGAGGGCATGTAAAATCCAAAAAGCCAAAGTTCAGTAAAAAGACCAAAAAAAGATATTTAAATGGTTTGAGGAGAAACGTAAACTTGCCAATATGCTATTTATGACATGGAGTGGCAAGGAATGGCTGAGGCCCTGGCCTATGTTCAAAACTACTGGTTCAGCTTTAATAGATGATGGAAGCCCTCATAACTGAGACCTTGACACTTATGTTGGTGTTAGACGTGCATCCAGTATCTGCCATTAGTGCAGTGGGATTTAGACAATTGATGGAGGTATTGTGTCCCCGGTACAAAATCCCATCTAGATTTCACTTCACTAGGCAGGTGATAGCGAGATTTTGCCATTCAATTCCAGTAATTTGGACGTATAATTACAGTTATTTTGACAACTAATTCCAGTGATTTGGACATATAATTATTAATTACAGTGATCTTGCCAATTAATTCCAGTGATTTGGACATATAATTATTAATTACAGTGATCTTGCCAATTAATTCCAGTGATTTTGACGTATAATTACAGTGATTTTGCCAATTAATTCCAGCGATTTGGACGTATAATTACAGTGATTTTGCCAATTAATTCCAGTGATTTTGACATATAATTACAGTGATTTTGCCAATTAATTCCAGTGATTTGGACGTATAATTATTAATTATAGTTATCTTGACAATTAATTCCAGTGATCTTGACAATTAATTCCTGTGATTTGGACTTATAATTACAGTGATCTTGCCAATTAATTCCAGTGATTTGGACGTATAATTCCAGTTAACGTATAATTACAGCGATTTTGCCAATAAATTCCAGTGATTTTGACGTATAATTACAGTGATTTTGCCAATTATTTCCAGTGATTTGGACGTATAATTCCAGTGGACGTATAATTACAGTGATTTTGCCAATTAATTGCAGTGATTTGGACGTATAATTATTAATTACAGTTATCTTGACAATTAATTCCAGTGATTTTGACGTATAATTACAGTGATTTTGCCAATTAATTCCAGCGATTTGGACGTATAATTACAGTGATTTTGCCAATTAATTCCAGTGATTTGGACGTATAATTACAGTGATTTTGCCAATTAATTCCAGTGATTTGGACGTATAATTATTAATTACAGTTATCTTGACAATTAATTCCAGTGATCTTGACAATTAATTCCTGTGATTTGGACTTATAATTACAGTGATCTTGCCAATTAATTCCAGTGATTTGGACGTATAATTCCAGTGGACGTATAATTACAGCGATTTTGCCAATAAATTCCAGTGATTTTGACGTATAATTACAGTGATTTTGCCAATTATTTCCAGTGATTTGGACGTATAATTCCAGTGGACGTATAATTACAGTGATTTTGCAAATTAATTCCAGTGATTTGGACGTATAATTATTAATTACAGTTATCTTGACAATTAATTCCAGTGATCTTGCCAATTAATTCCTGGGATTTGGACTTATAATTACAGTGATCTTGCCAATTAATTCCAGTGATTTGGATGTATAATTACAGTGATCTTTCCAATTAATTCCTGTGATTTGGACTTATAATTACAGTGATTTTGCCAATAAATTCCAGTGATTTGGACGTATAGTACAGTGATTTGGACGTATAATTCCAATTGGAATTGTTTGTGTCACTTGGCTTAGTCATACAGCTACCTTATTGCACCTCTTCGACATCTTTGCATGAGGTGCTGTTTGGGGCCTAGTTTTTGAAAAGTGCCATCCTGTGTGACACTGCCGTATGAGTCCAGGGGTACTGCCGTATAAGTCCACCTATTTGCAGATTTTTTTTAAAGTGACTGGAGCGTGCTGGAGATGCTGTCAGTGGACCGAACAATTATGGCCCACTCTCGACATTCAGCCACTGCGTGACACTACTAGATGGGCCAGATGGTTGTGTCATTTGGCTTAGTCATTCTACTACCTCATTGCAATTCTTTTTCTTCTTTTCTTGATGTGCTGTTTGGGGACTTTTTGTTATATCTGCCCTCCTGTCTGCCACTGCAGTGCCACGCCTAGATGGGCCAATTGTTTGTGTCACTTGGCTTAGTCATACAACTACCTCATTGCTATTATTTTTCTTCTTTGCATGATGTGCTGTTTGGGGACTTTTTTTTATATCTGCCCTCCTGTCTGCCACTGCAGTGCCACTCCTAGATGGGCCAGGTGTTTGTGTTGTCCACTTGGGTCGCTTAGCTTAGTCATCCAGCAACCTTGGTGCAACCTTTTGGCCTAAAAACAATATTGTGAGGTGTGAGGTGTTCAGAATAGACTGGAAATGAGTGCAAATGATTGTTATTGAGGTTAATAATACAGTAGGAGCAAAATTACCCCCAAATTCTGTGATTTTAGCTGTTTCTATGTTTTTTATAAAAATCGTCAAGATCCAAAACCAAAACCAAAACACAAAAGGGTGGTTTTGTCAAAACCAAACCAAAACACAAAAGTAGAATTAGAACCAAAACCAAAATACAAAACACGAAAAGTGCCAGCCGCACATCTCTATTGAACATCAGGCTGCAGCACTACTGGTGGAACTGTTGCTGGGTTTGTATGTCCATCAAATGCACATACAGGGAACACCAGATCTGAAATTCATCAATCATCATCTCTGTTGATATGTGTGCACTATTATGCGGTATACAAGAGAACAGATGGAGCACACCAGCTGCATAAACTTAAACAGGAGTTTTGGTTTATTTGTAGTGCACATATATTATACGGGCATACTCACAGATACACGTATGGTTAGCGGAGATGGAACAGAGCTTTCTGCAGACCAGCCAGTCATGTACAGTATAAGCTTGGCAGGGTTGGGCATCACACTGGACTATTCATTTGCAGAGGTTGTATTTTTTATATAAATACTTCTGTGTGGACCAACATTGTGTATAGCTAAAAAGAGAATCACTTATGTGAGAGAGCGCAAAAAGATTTTAAACAATTTTATTTCATATTAAAAACTATAAAATATTATTACACCATGAACATATGCATAATGTCGCTATAGGCTTTTGAAACATATAATTATTATTGCTGCCCAATGAAGACTAACGTGAATGGAAGCACAAGTCAGTCCACAGTGGAATGTTTACCACCAGCTGCCACTAATTTGCAGAAGTATCCTCACAATTCCTTTTATTTCCAATTTGTGGCCTTCTGATGAAACCGTTAAAATTCCATAACGGAGAAACGCGTTAAGGGCACTCTGCTAAGTGCTTTTGAACATCCCCCACTTGAACTGTGTGACAGACATCCCTGCCGTGCACCTGGAGGATCAGCTATATACTACAAAGCCTATAACTGTCAAAATTAGGCTCTGGTGAGGAAAAGTCGGACGGCTCTAGCAGGGGAAATCCAGCGGCGTGCTGCCGCAGCTGAGCACCGCAGGACATCAGTACACCACGCACTAGGATCCACAGGTTCCGGCAGGAGGAAGCCAGGCGGCTTTAACAGAGAGTACCTCCGTGGCATACCGCCGCAGCTGGGCACCTCATAGACGGACACGACACGCTTCATGTGCTCAACAGTGGCAGGGAAGATACAGTGGTGACTGGCCACGGCTGTCCGCTGAGGAAAGACATCAACACCCAGGCTGCGGTGAGGTGAGACATTTTTCTAAACTGACAATCATCCCTCTGTTGCTAGACACACGATCATCTGAGTGTCAGGGGATAAGAGCAATAATAATTATATGTTTCAAAAGCCTATAGCGACATTATGCATATGTTCATGGTGTAATAATATTTTATAGTTTTTAATATGAAATAAAATTGTTTAAAATCTTTTTGCGCTCTCTCACATAAGTGATTCTCTTTTTTGTTTAGAATTTAGTATATACTTCAGAATACTGAGTGGGAGCTGCATTTAGATTTTAAGATGTGGTGAATAGCAAAAGTTGATAGGATATTCCATTTAAACTTATATCTGCGCCTGAATCTATATCCACACACAGACGCGGGTGGGCCTTTAAATAAGGTTGGTCCTGGGCGCCTGTGTGTCTATATAATTGTATTGTGTATAGCTCTGAGATTCCCTATTCCTGGGGGTTATCTATTATATTGTAGGTTGGCGGTGCTCCCAGAGTCAATAACACTGATTGTAGATTGGAAGAGAAAACAAAGACTCTGTGTTGGGGCACTCTTGGTATCAATGAAATATATTAAAATATAACTTTTAATGTTTTTTGTTTAAAATAAATCAACATAGACTTTAGGACATACTTAATCACCTATTAAAGGAGTTCACTGGTGTATCTTGGTTTTAATACCTGGTTTTGCCACCAGTATTACTCCTTATTATGTTACACATTTGTAGATTAGGGGAAAATATTTAAACAAAGAAATACATAATATCTATGTGTATCAAGGGTACATATATCAAGCATCAATAAGAACACCAAATTAAGTAATAAATAATGTGTCCCTCGATAATAGTAAAAGTTGCTCTCTTGGTTAGAATTTCGGCTATACTTCTTCTGGTGCATATAGGCATTGGATTCTGGTTTAAGTAAAGTTGCTTCTAGGATAGTGATAGGATGCTAAAGGATCTTTATTTTGATCTTTATTTATTTAAATCACAACACTCTTCACCTTAATTAGCCACACTTTAGTAGATTTGTAGGTTTACCTAGTTAATTAGCCACATTGTTTTTTTAGAATTAACCCCTATTTATAGAAAATATATTTTTTTCCCTTATTCAGTCCCTTATAGATTAAAGTGAGTGTTTGTGTTTGTTTTCTGGTAGCGTGACATTATGGTAAGGAATGTACACTGTAATCCTTTTGGAAGTTTATAGTTAAACGCTGGAGCGCATTACATCAGCTATTCCCCAGGCTTGGGGGGTAATTCCAAGTTGATCGCAGCAGGAATTTTGTTAGCAGTTGGGCAAAACCATGTGCACTGCAGGGGAGGCAGATTTAACATGTGCAGAGAGAGTTAGATTTGGGTGTGGTGTGTTCAATCTGCAATCTAATTTGCAGTGTAAAAATAAAGCAGCCAGTATTTACCCAGCACAGAAGTAAAATAACCCACCCAAATCTAACTCTTTCTGCACATGTTATATCTGCCTCCCCTGCAGTGCACATGGTTTTGCCCAACTGCTAACAAAATTCCTGCTGCGATCAACTTGGAATTACCCCCCTGGTCCCTTCCCCCTGATAGCATGTCATCACGTGTGGTACACATACTGGCCCTCCCCGGTAGATTGTCACTCAGTGTTGTTATATACTTTGCATACTTATCCGGGATCCGCCCCCCGGAAGTACGTTATCGGGTGGGGGAACGCACATACATGCTGCTGACTCCACTTCCTTTGGAAAGGATGTTGTTTGCTTCCAGTGGATGCGGTTAAGAAGCCCTTGGTAGTGGAACGCAGACAGGAAATATTGCTGTCCGTGGGTAGAGCGCATATAGATGGAACACAAACAGGAAGTAGTGCTGTCCACGGGTGGAATGCATAATGTTAATATGCTCCCCCACGAGCTGCGATATTTATATTCATTTAAATTATATGTTTATTCACTTGGTTTTAGTTTATAGTGACTATGGTGAGATTTGTTAAAAGGATATAGGTCCCTTTAATGTTACAAGTTCTCTAATTGGCATATCCTGATCCCTGTTAACTAAATGATAGGAAGTGATGCCATCCACTCATGGTATATATACTTCTCACAGGTTCACCCCTTTCATTCCACATTTGAATCTTGACAGATACACAGCAGGTCTCTGTAAGTATTGCACCTCTATCTGTTCATTGCTCCCATATGTGATATATGATCTGCATACTTTGTCACCTGTAAACTTTCTATCACTATATTGGTGGTTCATGCTTGGGGCTTTATGTCCTGTATATTTTTGTATGGATTTGTCTATTTCTGTATAGACATATATATATATTTGTATAATTTTACTACTATATTGATGGCCCATGCCTGGGGTATTATGACGTTTATAAACATATAGAGAGCTTACCCCTTGGACACTAGTGTTAGAATTGATGATGTCAATTATTATCTTTAAACATAAAGCTATACATTATTACCATGGAGCCGCTATGGCCGCTAAACCACGTGCACGTGCTACGCACTCTGTACGCTATTTGCGTACAGAGTCCCGCACGTGGTACGCACTTGGCGTACACACGCTGCGCTGAGTGTACGGAATACACACAGCGGGCGCACACACAGTTGATAACCTTTAAACCTTGTTAATAAAACACAGTAAGAATATGCTTATACTCTAAACCTTAGTAGTCAAATACTGTAATGATGTAACGCTTAAAAACCTTAACAATGTGTATGCTGTTTGAGCGATTGAGACGCTAAGAGAGCCCTTTGCAGGAAAGTGAAAACACAACACCGGGTTTGGTTAAAACCACAGCAGCTCTAACACTGCCGTGGATTATTCTAATAAAAGGTAAAACAATACAAGTCATACACTACAAACTAACAAGTAAATCTAAACAGAATAATGGAGAATAATGGCTACAGAGAATATACATACGTGAGAATGTTTCTCAGGCGCAACCTGAATTCAGTCCTCAGCTATCAGGGAGAAAGCCTTCAGAGTCTTGTGTGACCAAGCCTGCTGCAAGCTCTATTTATTCACTTCATCCAAAACAATACAATGGTCACTGTAATCCCTTTGTTCATTGGACACAGGGATATGTCTCTACATTACAGCAAAGGTCCTAGGTGGATTTGAAAAGGTGGGCTGTGTCTTTCCCCAACTGCTCTAGTGGGTGGTATCCTCTGGAATCCCCCCCGCATACACAATACACAGTAAACACAGTCAATGTTCATATACTACTTTTGCACATAACTATACGC
This sequence comes from Pseudophryne corroboree, assembly GCF_028390025.1. Taxonomy (NCBI): domain Eukaryota; kingdom Metazoa; phylum Chordata; class Amphibia; order Anura; family Myobatrachidae; genus Pseudophryne; species Pseudophryne corroboree. The sequence continues at coordinate 825,976,261 of NC_086445.1, read as the reverse complement.
AGGAACATGCAATCTTCTCCTAACTAACACCGGAATGTTACTCTCAAAATACCCTACAGCTGGATACTAGACACCACCTTTCAACCATTATCTGACCCTTCCTATCATGCAAAGAGGAATCTCTCTGTCCAGGAACTGTTTAAACTAACATTACTCGCTGACATGGTCTAGGGGAATATTAACTACAAAATGCACTATTTGGGTTAAATCTGCTATGATCGAGTCGCACGCTACACACTCACAAACTCCGCCGTAAATACACATCTCATGCGCACGAGACGCTAGAGCGTCCCCTACGCAACTTGCGGGTATGTGTACGCACGGGGGACCAGGTGCCCGAGCAGCGCGCATGTGCATTAGGGGTTAGTACAAAAGGATATGCATCATGATATTTTTCGACTTTGACAGAATGCATTTCCTTTAAAGCACTAGGGGCATGGATCATGGCGATATGTTGTATTTTTATGGAGAGTGTGGCCCCTTTAAGCCCCATTATTTTTCTATATTGGATTTTTTCTATATTGGATCTTATTATCTAACAACAGAGCCCTAAAATTGATGTATGAATTTCTAGAGATCATTGCTTTATTGCATTGGTGAATGCCTGATGTATGAATTTCTACAGATCATTGCTTTATTGCATTGGTGAATGCCACTATACCATCCAGCAGGACTATCACAAGTCCAGTAGTGTTCCTTGTGATCTTTTGCACTTTGGTATGTATAACCACCCCTATGGGTGCCTATCAACTTGATACGACAGTATGACCGTTATAATGGTCCATTTTTCTTTTCCTCTTTAGGTCCGACACAATTGTTGGCTAGCACATCTGAATATACCCTATAAAGGATCATTTTTACGAATGAAATGTGTATTCTTTTATTTGTTTATATGGAAAAACAAATATGTTATGTATACCTGCTCTCTTCTCTTTTGTATATTAAATAGATTTCTGAAAATGAACTCTATGATAAATCATTAACTGGCTGTTAGTGAATGTTATTGTGTATAGCAGCTTCACAAACATCGTTGTGTAGGATTTTGGACTATTGTTAAATGACTGGTATTTTATACATGTTTATTGTTTTATTTATCATCTAGATACTTACCCCTGAGGATGTCCTTTGGAACAAAACGTGTTGGGTTCTGTGTCTTCTTGATACATACATCACCCTGTTTAAACAACAATTTGGCAAGAAAATTCTGTTTGTTTAATTTAGAACCATTCCCTGAGTGGATAGTTTTGATTATGTCTGTTATGTGGAAATTGTGATAAAATTTTACATATTTTATATTGTTCTTTAATATTTCTGATTCCAACTAATATTAGTGCCCTCAGAAATTGTGTTCCATATATATATATATATATATATATATACATACATACATACATACACACACACATATATATATATATATGTATATATATATATTGTGACAAGGATCACACACACAGGAACTCAGATGAACATTTTCGGTGTTTATTTGGAACAGCAGGTCAGCACACAGCAAGTTACATCCACATGCAGTCAGTGTTACAGGCAGTAGCATACAGGCACTTTCAGCATAGCAGACTCTTGATAGACTACAGTGGTCCCTAGTTTAACCCACACACCCCAGGCTATCACCTGGACACTAACTGCCATGAGGAGCAAGGTGACTCTGCCCTGGAAACCCTTATATCAGGAAATCCCAGGTGCTGCTGATCACACACCTGGGATTCTGCTACTGCTTCCAAAACCTGGTCTGGATCCTCCAAATTACATTCACATGGAAACATGCTGTCTCTGCCACACTCATCCCCCCTTAACTTTAACCACCCTGGTGAAGCTACACTATTTTCAGGCAAGCTCTCTGCCTCGCCCACCCCCACCTGTTTCATCCACCCAGGTACACAGCCTTCCACCACCTACCAGAGGTCACCCACCTCACCTTCTTCCTCTTCCCCTAGCTTCACCATAGGCTTGCTTGGAGGAACAGGACCTACAAACCTCCTGGAAAGGATATCAGCACTGAGGTGCTGTTTCCCTGGACGATGCCTCACCTCAAACTTAAATGGCTGCAAATCCAAAAACCAACGGGTCACACAAGCATTCACCTCTTTGTTTGTATGCATCCACTGTAAAGGTGCATGGTCTGTGACCAACAAAAACTCTCATCTTAATAAATAATACCTTAATGACTCAACTGCCCATGTAATAGTCAAGCACTTCTGCTCTACGTTTGAGTACCTGCGCTCTCTGGGCAATAATTTACGGCTCAGGTAGAGGATGGGCTTTTCCTCTATATCTACCTCTTGGGACAGGACTGCTCCTAATCCTGTCCCAGAGGAATCCGTTTGTAACACAAATTGCTTTTTAAAGTCAGGAGCTTGCAAGACTGGCTCAGTACACAAAGCTCATCTTAAATATTGCCAAGCAGTTTCCACTGGTCTAGACCACGTTATTTTGTCTGGGAACTGTTTTTTAAGACATTCAGTTAGTGGAGCTGCTCTAGAGGTGAAATCTCGAATGAACCTGCGATAATATCTGACCAAACCGAGAAATGTCCTAAGTTGTGATTTACATTTAGGTCTAGACCAGGTGAAGACTGCTTCTACCTTACTAGGCTGAGGTTTAGCCTGTCCTCTGCCCACAATGTACCCCAAATACTTGACCTCAATCATACCAATGGCACATTTCTCAGGGTTGGCGGTAAACCCGTGTGCCCGTAGAGATTGTAAAACGGCTTCTACCTTTGGTAGGTGGGACTCCCAGTCAGAGCTGAAAACAATTTCATCTAAATAAGCAGTCACATATTCCCTGTGGGGCCGCAGCAACTTATTCATAGCTCTCTGGAAGGTTGCTGGGGCACCATATAAACAAAATGGGAGCATTTTATTTTGGAATAAGCCTTCTGGGGTAGAGAAGGCTGTTTTCTCCTTAGCAGCTTCTGTTAACGGAATGTCCCAATAACCTTTTGTCAAATCAAGTGTAGTGAGATATTGACTATTGGCAAAATTTTCTACCAACTCATCAACCATAGGGCATAGGGTAAGAATCAAACCAGGACACTTGATTTAATTTACGGAAGTCATTGCAGAACCGTAAGGCACCTGAAGGCTTCAGTACCAGGACAATCGGATTATTCCACTCACTGGTGGATTCCTCTATAACCCCTAGGCATAACATCTCTTCTACCTCCTGCTTTACCGCTGCCCGCTTCGCTTCGGGTATGCGATATGGCCTCTGTTTAATGACCACCCTTGGTGGAGTCACAACATCATGTTGGATGATCTGTGTCTTTCCTGGAATGTCAGAAAACACATCTTGGTAGCGTTTCATCAAGTTCACCACTTCCTGTTTCTGTTCAGGAGTAAGTGAGACTTCCATGGGTACCTGGCATTCTGAAATCTTCTTCGCTACCAAAGTGGGCCAATTGGCAGTTTCCTTCCAGGGTTTTAACAGGATTATGTGGTAGACTTGTACCTCCCTCCTTCTACCCTCCTTTCGGACCCTGTAATTGACCAGTCCACTGCCTCGATGATCTCACAGGGGCCAGCCATTGTGCCTACATCTTGCTTTCTGTGCTGGACACCAGCACTAAAACTTTATCTCCCAGATTAAAGGACTGGTTAACTGAGGTGATGTCATACCTCTGTTTCTGACGTTGTTAGGCCCTTACCATGTGTTTGTTCAGTAGTGGTGCAATCTGCCTTAGACGGCCGTATAACTGGGCCACAAACTAAACGACATTAGGGTACTGGCATGGTTGTTCTTCCCACCCTTCTTTTAAGAGATCTATAATTCCTCTGGGTTGTCTCCCATAGAGGAGCTCAAAGGGACTAAACCCTGTAGAGGATTGGGGTACCTCTCTGACAGCAAACATCAAGTAAGGTAGGAGCAGATCCCAATCTTGTTTTTCTTGTGACACTTCCCTCTTTATCATTTGCTTAAGGGTATTATAAAATCTTTCTACCAGGCCATCTGTCTGCGGGTGGTACACCGAGGTGGTAATCCTGTTTACGTTTAGCAACCGACATAAATCTTTCATGAGTTTAGACACAAAAGGTGTACCTTGATCCATTAGGACCTCTTTTGGTATTCCTAACCTGGTATACATGGTTAGTAGTTCTCTGGCAATAGTGCTAGATTTCATATTGCACAGGGGTATAGCCTCTGGGTACCTGGTGGCATAATCAACTACCACCAATATGTACTGGTGCACTAGAGCAGATTTTTCCACTGGCCCTATCAGATCCATACCAATCCTCTCGAAAGGTACGGAAATGATAGGGAGGGGTACCAATGGAGCTCTAAACTCTGGCCGTGGGGCTGTTCTCTGGCAGACTGGGCATTCCTGACAATACCATTTAACGGAAGTATAGATGCTGGGCCAAAAGAACCTTAACTGGATGTGTTGGAGTGTTTTCTCCTCCCCTAGATGGCCACCCCACAAATGTGTATGGGCAGCTTGTAACACCAACCGCTCAGTTTTCGGCGAACCAAGAGCTGATCTACCCTTTTCCATTGTAAAGTAGCGACCCAATATAGCAAGTCATTTTCAAAACAAAATATGGTACACCCTCTGATGGTAAAGCATCAACTACCCTGCCATTAACTACTTTAACAGTCTCAAAGGCATGTACCAAATTGCTGTCATCGCGTTGATCTCTCCCGAAGTCCTGTAGTGATATCTTGTCATCAACTGGGTTCCAGTGGGCCTCAGACTCAGTCGCTTGGGGTGGTTTGGGACCGGCAGCCTCTCTCCCGGATGCTAAACTTTGATAGTCTCTGGTCTCTGGCTCCTGAGTTGTTTCGGTGGTTGACGGTTTGTTGGAAGCATGCCAGGTAACCAGCTCCTGTAGCAACGGAAAGTCCCGGTCCAGGATCAGCAGATACGGGAGTCTGAAGGTCACTGCCGCTACCACCTTTAACGACCGACCTTGAACGGTCAGGGGTAAGTAGACACGTGGGCACTCTTCCACATCACCATGGACGCACAACACCCTGACAGGAGGCTGGACCTTGTCAGCTCCCAGAAAAACCACATTGGCCGCGATAATGGTGAGCTCACTGCCGGTATCTACCAGGGCCCAAATCTCCCGGTTTTCCACCTGTACCTGCACCCGGAACAGGGAGAACTCTGCTTGGGATACCCCCGCGGCCGTCATGCTGACCAACGGCCCAGCCGTTTTTCCCTCGCTGAAATCCATTGGCTCGCCCTGTTTCGGGCAGTCCCGCCGCACATGACCAGGCTGGCCGCACTCAAAACACACCGAGGGTGGCGGAGCCTTTGGTTTAACTACTGGGACCTGAGTTCTGGGTTTGGGTGTTGGCCCGTATCCTGACCTGGCTTTATTCAGCTTTCCCATTGTCAGGTGCCACTCAATCACCACTGCCAACTCCTCAAATGTCTGGGGGTCAGCTTGAAGGGCCCACTGCTGCACCGAGCGGTCTAACACCCGCATAGCCTAGTCCAGTGCGACTACTTTCACAATCTGTACTGCAGAGTTCTTATCCGGCTGCAACCAGGCCCATGCCAGTTAGGCTAGTTTGGCCAGCTGAATCCTGGAAGGCTCAGAGCCCTCGAGCCACCAGTCATGGAATTCTTGAGCTTTGCTGGGCCCCGTCACTCCAATCCTATCCAGTATAGCCTTTTTCAGGCCAGGATAAGGGCGTGCCTCAGTCACAGTCATGTCCACATATGCCCGCTATGCCTCCCCTGTTAAACAGGGAGTAAGCCTGTCAGAAAATTCCTCCACAGGCCATCCCAACCACGTGGACGTGCGCTCAAATGTGCAAAGGAATGCCTCTATATCATCTCCTGGAGTGAGCTTTAGTAGCCTTTCCCGCTCTGACTCAGATTTTTTTGGTTCTTTTAACTCATCACACAACATTTGAATTTGAGTTTGCTGTCTTTCAGCCTGGGTTCTTTGGGCCTCATGTAATATTTGAATCTGGGTTTGTTGCCCAGCTATCTGGGTTTGTTGCCCCTCATGTAACATTTGAATCTGGGTTTGTTGCCCAGCTGCAAGTTCAGCAAATTGTTTTAGCAATTCCTTCATATTACCCTACGTGCCCCCTTTAAGGACAAATCTAGGAGGTTTAATATAATGTACCATGCCTATCAAACAGTCCAAGCCAATACCCGCCTGCTTTGCTGGCTATTTAACACATAACAGCAAACAGTCTGCCTATAATGCTATGGCCATTTAAGGCTGACACTTGCACTGCATAACCAGAGAAGAAGAAAATAAAAGGAAAAAACTTGCAGTTTTAACACCGGTATGCTTACTCACAGTTTCTGCTGTACACCGTGTCCTTGCTCACATTCTCCGCCACTTGTGACAAGGATCAAACACAAGGGAACTCAGATGAACATTTGGGTGATTATTTGGAACAGCAGGTCAGTACACAGCAAGTTACATCCATATGCAGTCGGTGTTACAGGCAGTAGCATACAGGCACTTTCAGCATAGCAGACTCTTGATAGGCTCCAGTGGTCAATAGTCTAACCCACACACCACGGCCTATCACCTGGACACTAACTGCCATCAGGAGCAAGGTGACTCCTTATATCAGGAAATCCCAGGTGCTGCTGATCACACACCTGCCACATGGAAACATGCTGTCTCTGCCACAATATATACTGTATATATATATATATATATATATATATACACACATATATTTACACTCACTTCTTCAGCAATTTAGAAAAATTATTTACCAGCATGGTTAGATGAAAGTGAAAGGAGTTTTATTCTTCAAGAAAAATCCACATGAAGCACAATCTCACAGGAAAATACAATATAATTCACAGGGAAAGTATAGTTTGTCAACCCTCCGTTATAAGATGTTGGATCATATTAAGAAGAACAAAAGGGTTGGCGATAGAGCCAAAATTTTACTACAATGTGATGCTAAGTGGATTCATCTCTTAAACACCATTTCTCCTTATGAGTTAAATGAGATGCTTTTCCTGAATTGTTTCTTGTAAGGTACATTTTCTTGATACTATGTATGTATATTATGATAATGCTGTGAGTGCTGTTGAAATTAAGCATTTTTGCCTGTGTTGTATACAGTTTCCCTGGTGATGGATATTCACACACTGTCCCTGCTGCTGCTCTGGCACTGTCTGTTAGTAATGATCAGCTGAAGTGCGGGAGTTGCCGTACACTGATCACTTTTACACTTGGTGTCTCTATCTGGTATAAAGTTTTATTAAAACTGAAACGCTGATGTAACTCCAGGAGTGTCCATCTGTTTGTAGAGAAGTCTGTGAGGGCCTACTATTGCATAGATAATATATATATATATATATATATATATATAAAACAAAACAATAACTAGTTGCGCTAAATGTGTAGCCTTTTGGCATAAAAGTCCTTGGAGAAATTTTGGCAGCCAATCCCCAATAGCAGGTCCTCTTGCCAGTCGAGAACCAGAAATTTAAAGATGAACTAGCAGATGTATAGGGGGCGCTCAAATAACAGTCTCAAACTTTCTTCGGATTGAATATCCACAGTCAACAAAGGTTTCTAGAATAAACCCTCTCACCAGAATACACCCAGACAACAAATTCACTGATTAGTCCATTTCCTTTAAAACAGCAGAATTTATTAAAAATGTATATATTAAAAATGTATATATTAACAGCTCTTACATTTGTCTTGACATTCGTGGGATAAGATCTTAATTGGACTTGCTGCCTACCCCAGCCGGGGGGAGCTCCTAAATGCAGCTTGTCCACCCACTATGTCTAAGACCTTTAACCAACGCGTTTCATCTATACAGACTTCCTCAGGGGTGTCTTTAACAGAAAATAAAACCTTATTAACAGCATAATTTACAGAAATCCTTATAATACATATAAAAATATAATAAAGTTTTTATAATAACATAATCTGGGTGTTGGTGTGTACGTGTGTACTTATATAGGAAAGACATTTATTGACTTATATGGCTTTTTATAGGTATCCTGAATATCTCACTTCAACCATAGTCTCTAATCTAATCCAAAAAACTCCACATTAGAAATATTAGTAGTATTAGATGAATCAGAGAAGAGACATTTTCTTCTCTCTACAAATTAAGCAATTAAACTAGAAATTAAGCAATTTAAACCAGAAAGCTTTCATACTGGATTTCATATATAGTCACATGGCCACAATACCATCCTATAGCAGGAGGTCTTAACAATTACATTTTCAACAAATATATTTTCAACACTAATCAGCTGTATCATCTATAGAGGATTTAATTTAAGCAAATTTGAAACACTTACTTTCTACAGGTAAGAGCAATATGTCCTAGCAGATAATTTGTATAAAATGGGGGACTCCCATGACGACACAATTCTATGGGCATAAGATATTATATCAATTTCCCAGTCCCAATCATGAAATCAATTAAGGAATTGTTAATATCAAATAATACTTACATTAAAATTAATATATATCCTAATATGGACAGGTGATCCCAGAATCTTAAATAGCCAACGTTTTAGGAACCTCCAAATGTCTCTATAACATTCGTTATTCAAAAGGTAGAGGAAAATTAATTTACTAAATAAACTATTTGAACCATACGCAGGCCCACCGGTATTTAAACCAACACTTACTATTGCTTGTAATCTGGAGCTTGTGTCCTCTGTGCTGGCTTGGCTCTGAATGAACTACAGAGACTCTATTTGGGCTTTTATTCTCTCCAGTTATTACCTCACTTCCTATCATTATGGTTAATTGAATTTATCTAGTGCCTTCTTTTTATTAATATTAACTATGCTTTTTAAATAATAACTCTAATTTGCAAAGTATATTAATAACAATGACTACAAATTTACCCAACAATTTAAAATGTACCCATAAAAGTCACAAGAATGCAATAGAGTATCTGGATTTTAAATTAGAAGGTTATAATAATGATAAAGTAGTAACATCAACATACTTTAAAGAAACAGATGCTAACAGTTTCATTCCTGCAGATAGTTGTCATTTAAAAAGTTGGAAAACCAATGTGCCCTTTGCGCAATTTTTGAGAATTCGAAGAAATTGCAATAATTCTGAGAAATTTTGGGAACAGTCGGAAAAAATGTATGAAAGGTTTATAGAAAGAGGTTATACCCCTATAGATCTAAGGGAAGCACAAACACGGGCACATAATGCCGATCGATCAGACCTATTGTCAATCAGTACGAAAAAAAGAACTTAAGAACAAAACGAGTAATCCATTTATTACGCAGTTCAATAAAGAAAACAGGGAAATCAAGAAGTGTTTGGAAAAACACTGGGGAATTCTCTTAAAGGATCCCATTTTGGGACCAAAGCTTTCGGAAAAACCCACAGTAGGGTATAGGAAAGCAAAAAATCTGAAAAGTATTATAGCACCCAGTGAACTTCGACCTGAAAGTGGGATTTCTGATAGATTAGAAATAAATGGAAATTACTTTCTACCTTTGAAAAAGTCAGGATGTTTTATTTGTAGAAAATGCATTTGCTGTAAACATTTTGATATATGTCCCAAATTGAATTATAATGGAAAATCAGAAAAGGTGAAATATAAAGAGGTGTTAGATTGCAACTCTCAGTATGTAATTTACCGCATAACCTGTGGATGTAATCTCCAATATATAGGGAAAACAAAAAGAATGCTAAAACTTCGCATCCAAGAGCACCTTAGAAATATAAAAAATAAAATTCAAACTCATAGTCTGCCTAAACATTTTGAAAATTTTCATAATTCAGAAGTTAGCAGTTTGAAATTTTCGATTCTAGAACAAGTTAAAGAAAATTCTAGAGGAGGCAGAAGAGATTTACAATTGTCTAAACGAGAATCCTTTTGGATTTTTGAGCTTGATACATTGGCCCCAAATGAGTTGAATGAGGGAATTGATATTGTCTCATTCTTACAGTTATACACTCAATGTTCTAATAATTCTGTTAATTATGAATTATGTAACTGCATATGGTTATGTGTATGTATATGTGTTCGTTGTACGTGCACATGTGTGTATATGTATGTATGTATATATATGTATGTATGTGTATATGTGTGTATGTGTGTATATATATATATATATATATATATATATGTATATATTTACTTTGGGATTGTAGGAATTTATATTGTGAAACACTGGTTAGTTGTATCTATATCTATAATAAAAGGATTACTATGTGTATAGCATGGAATGCTATTACTATAAGTATACATACCATAAAGAAAAAATAATATGGTTAATTTGTTATGCCCATACAAAAAGATTAATATAGGCATTAGGATTACATTTATGCACAGGAATTATGGGATTGTTCACATTGAAAAGGGCATTTAATTGAATCACAATGGTATTTAAATGAATATACGCAATTTAATTTTATAAGTATATTAAATAACACTGAAATAGAATCATCACATCGTTTGACTATTAATTATAAGAACACGCACAGTGTAGCCAAGCCCGGGGGTAGGCGTCGGGTTGCCAGGAGACGGTGTCATGACGTCCATGAGTGGAATGTCATGACGCATTGTGAAGATGGGCGCTGGCCAGAGCGGGACTGGAGAGTGGAGCGCAGAGCGTTCCACGACCAGGAAGTGACGCTACGGAAGCCAGACGGACTATGTAACGGAGCGATGGTTAGAGCGGAACAAGAGGGTGAAACGCAGTGCGTTCCACGATTAGGAAGCAATGCTTTGGGAGTCAGATGGGTATATGAGGGAGCGTGGGTCTAAAGTGAGTGTAACGCAATGCGTTCCACAGCCAGGAAGTGATGACACGGGATTTTTGAAATAAGACACACTAAAGAAGTAAAGTGGACCTTCACTCTATGGGAGCTTAAGGGGATTCAGAACGAGGCTTGACACACACATATAGGAGAATTGGTCCATGTGTACTAGATTAATTAGAGCAATTAATTAATTTCTGCCATAAGGGGAGCGGTTTAAAAATAGAAATTTAAGTTAAGTATAGATTAAAAGTTTAAAAGAAGGGACCTTTGATTTATTATTTAAAAATCATAGTTAATATTAATAAAAAGAAGGCACTAGATAAATTCAATTAACCATAATGATAGGAAGTGAGGTAATAACTGGAGAAATAAAAGCCCAAATAGAGTCTCTGTAGTTCATTCAGAGCCAAGCCAGCACAGAGGACACAAGCTCCAGATTACAAGCAATAGTAAGTGTTGGTTTAAATACAGGTGGGCCTGCGTATGGTTCAAATAGTTTATTTAGTGAATTAATTTTCCTCTACCTTTAGAATAACAAATGTTATAGAGACATTTGGAGGTTCCTAAAATGTTGGCTATTTAAGATTCTGGGATCACCTGTCCATATTAGGATATATATTAATTTTAATGTAAGTATTATTTGATATTAACAATTCCTTAATTGATTTCATGATTGGGACTGGGAAATTGATATAATATCTTATGCCCACAGAATTGTGTCGTCATGGGAGTCCCCCATTTTATACAAATTATCTGCTAGGACATATTGCTCTTACCTGTAGAAAGTAAGTGTTTCAAATTTGCTTAAATTAAATCCTCTATAGATGATACAGCTGATTAGTGTTGAAAATATATTTGTTGAAAATGTAATTGTTAAGACCTCCTGCTATAGGATGGTATCGTGGCCATGTGACTATATATGAAATCCAGTATGAAAGCTTTCTGGTTTAAATTGCTTAATTTGTAGATAGAAGAAAATTTCTCTTCTCTGATTCATCTAATACTACTAATATTTCTATTGTGGAGTTTTTTGGATTAGATTAGAGACTATGGTTGAAGTGAGATATTCAGGATACCTATAAAAAGCCATATAAGTCAATAAATGTCTTTCCTATATAAGTACACACCAACACCCAGATTATGTTATTATAAAAACTTTATTATATTTTTATATGTATTATAAGGATTTCTGTAAGTTATGCTGTTAATAAGGTTTTATTTTCTGTTAAAGACACCCCTGAGGAAGTCTGTATAGACGAAACGCGTTGGGTGAAGGTCTTAGACATAGTAGGTGGACAAGCTGCGTTTAGGAGCTTCCCCCGGCTGGGGTAGGCAGCAAGTCCAATTAAGATCTTATCCCACCAATGTCAAGACAAATGTAAGAGCTGTTAATATATAAATTTTTAATAAATTCTGCCATTTTAAAGGAAATGGACTAATCAGTGAATTTGTTGTCTGGGTGTATTCTGGTGAGAGGGATTATTCTAGAAACCTTTGTCGACTGTGGATATTCAATCCGAAGAAAGTTTGAGACTGTTATTTGAGCGCCCCCTATACATCTGCTAGTTCATCTTTTAATTTCTTGTTCTCGACTGGCAAGAGGACCTGCTATTGGGGATTGGCTGCCAACATTTCTCCAAGGACTTTTATGCCAAAAGGCTATACATTTAGCGCAACTGGTTATTGTTTTGTTATTGTTGTCATTTTTTGCCAGAAACTGTGTTTGCTGCTTGCTACCATGCCTATGTTTCGAGATAGGTCCAAAAGGACCCAAAACTGTAGAATGATTTTTGTGGATGAGGAAACTGATATATGTCTTGATGGAGAAGATGATGATCAATATATGTTACTAAATAGTTTAGAAAAGTTATCAGTTAAAGATTTAAAATGTTGGTCCATATTGTAACCCTTGAAAAATATATAGAAGTTGGGAGGATCCCAAGAGGTTTAAGGCTGCAAAAAACTCCAACCATTGGAATAGGTAGTGATGAGTTCATGGCCAATTGGAACCAAATTGGAAGATAGTTCAATTAAACTCGTAAGGCTATTAATTAATGAACAAAAAAAAGAACATAAGAAAATTGAGGAAGATTTAAGTAGATTAGAAACAAGTCTAACTAAATATGAAAAAGAAAAAGATAAGGATTTTTTAAATGAAGTGGAGGCTGCCCGTAAAAGAATTGATAATCTTGAAAATGATATTATTACACGAAAACAGAAAAAAATTCTTAGAGACAAATTGGACTATCAGAATAACAAAGTTCACACATGGGCTAATAATATCAATGGACAGGATCAACAATACGGAAGGCAAAGAATGAGAAGTGAAAGAGAGGGTTCATAGGATAGATCTAGATCTAGAAATTGGAGAAAATTAGAGAGGCCACAATATAGAAATGAACCCTATAGAGGCATCCAGCTAAGTCAAATAAGGAACCCACCTAAATGGGGCCCTATAATAGATCCGAAGGTAGTAATAGAAATCAATATTCTAGAGTAGAAACCAGATACGAAACATTAGGAGCACCACCCCAAGCCTCATTTTATCCTCCAAAACATTGTTTTTAGGAGAAAAGAGAGTTCTCCCTTATACACAACGAAGGGAAGAATTATTCAGAAAATTGGACTCCCCTCAGGGTACAAAAAGGAGAATGCGAGAAGAAGACGAGGAAAGAGGGGCAGTGGGAGGTGTTTCCCCAAAAAAACTAAAAGGCCAACAGAGCAGTTTAGAACCCAACAGAGTGGAATATTCAACCTCACAGAGAGCAAGTTATCCAGCCCGCAGAGTGAATTACTAGAACGTGGCTTAAAATTTGCACCAGACGCACATGTAAACAAATTTGACTTATTTATAGATTTGAACAAGTTCATTAGAACATTAACTCTACAACGTCACTTTTTGAAGAATCCTCCAAATCAAAATTTGGAATTTCAAAAGAAATCTCCTGTGGTATCTCTTCCATCTAAGTACTACCCCATAGAATCAAGAGGTAGTCATATTGAAATATTTTATGAATCTGTTAAAGAAGAGTTTAGGGCAATAAAAATTAATTCGGATAAATATAACTCTAATTTGAGACCAGTGGAAAATCAAGCTATTAAACAATTAAAAACATATACCAGTGTGGTCATTAGACAGGCAGATAAGGGAGGGGGGGTAGTCATTCAGAAAAGAGAGAATTATTTGGCTTAAGCATATAAAATCCTTGATGATGAACAAACATACGAATGGCTAAAAGAGGATCCATCAGGAATATTTCAAGAAAGGTTATATTTATTACTAAATAGGGCCAGGAATATGAAAATTATAGTGGATAAAGAATTTGACTATCTCTATTTGAAACATCCTAGATTGGCATTGTTTTATCATATCCCTAAAATACATAAAGACAGAAAATCCCCACCCGGTAGACCCATCATTTTTGGAATAGATTCCCTGACATCCAATTTATCTCACTATGTAGATCTAAAACTACAAATCTATAGTAAAGAACTAAAATCGTACTTGAAGGATTCTACTTATTTATTAAGGGAACTACAGGACATGAATTGGAATCCAGGTTATGTTTGGTTGACAATAGACGTTCAAGCGTTGTATTCTTCGATTCCTCATTCTAAGGGGTTGGAAGCAGTTAGAGAAACACTTAGTGGAGATAAAAAATGTCTCAGAAGAAATGCAAACATTATTGTTGTAAAGTATTACATTTATTTTGACTCATAATTTTTTCAAATTTGAAAATAAGTTTTTGTGCAAAAACAGGGTACCGCAATGGGTACAAAATTTGCGCCCTCCTACGAGAATATCCTGATGGGAGATTGGGAAGAGAAGTACATATATGGGTCACAGTTTGAAATTTCACATATCAAATATTACCGCCGGTACATTGATGATCTCATCATAATTTGGGAGAGAGACGAAGACAGTATTGAACAATTTGCAAAGTATATTAATAACAATATAATAAAAGAAAGATAACCCAGCGCAAGCTGATAATATTAAAATATCTGCAGCCTCTAAAGTGGGTATGCTCTTCCCACGATATAGCAAAAAGACTAGAAAATTTATTTCCACAAGTGGAAAGAGGGTAGAGGCGCTGATATGAAAATATTATTGATACACACGTACTATAACAATGTATATAATTAATATTTTTTTATTTTAAGCAATAAAAATGATTGTTTATATTAATACCGGCCGGTAAATATGATCAAATACATTACATGATTTGTGCAATCCTTAAAAATAAACAATTTAAAACAAATTCATTCCTGTATCAAAAGAGCTACAATACAGAGTGTCCTTTATACTAGACAGATATCCAGGTACTGGGGATCTGTTGCACCGATGTGTATGCCCAGCTCCATAGTGATAATCCCTCTTCCCGTCCGCTGGTAGCAGTTCCTTTAAATGTGGACCTATCTGGAAATGAGGTATATTTGATAATGAGCTGTTTTTTGTGCAATACTCAAACTGAATATTAATTTGCCCAGTATGGTTCACTATAAGGCAGTCTCTTAATTGCTAAAGCACAAGAGGGGCACAATTTTCCTTTTGTGCAGATGATGATTTACTTGGTAATGGGAGAGCTAGATGGCAGTATTTCCATTTATGCGAGGTGTATAATGAAGTGCTCACTTCGTCCTCTCCGCCGGACCACACACCGCTTCCAAGCCACGGTGCCGGCGCTGCCTCCAGCGCTAGTCTCTCCTGCAACCGCTTCTCAGTCTGCTCCCTCTGTGCTGAAGTGTCAGACTCCACACTGCACGGCACTTGCTGTTCCTAGTGTCGCCCACTTCCGGACCAGGCTACCGATGCTGCCTAGAGTGCTTGTCTCTCCTGCAGCCATCTCCTGATTGTCTCCCTCTGTGTCTGCAGTGTCGGGCTCCACACTGCCCGTGAACTGCGCGGTAGTATGCTGTACCCAGCGCCGCTTCTCCTCAGATATCGATTAGCTTTCAGGCCATAAAAGGCAATAGATGAAATGCCGGCTTTTGGTAGAAAGTGTAGAAAGGTTTACGCGTTTCTCTGCCTTTAGATCAACTCGGCAGCTTCCTCAGAACATAGTGAGGTTGTCTGCATAGGGGTATGTTTTTAAACATTCACAATTCAATACACCTGTGTGAGGTTTAATTTGACCCCTCCTATTTTAACTCTTTCAAATATATTATTACCAATACAGACAGCCTCTCATTGCTTAAAACAATATGCATAGTAAAATCACAAAAAGATTCATAGTGTGTTTATGGCTTCATTAGAATATGTTCCCGCTTGCTAAATAATTTATATAAACAGCGTGTATTATAATCTAAGCAGAGGTGAAGTGACAGATTATTATAATACCACCTATCGCTAGAGTTAAAAACCCTTCCTAATTCAAACATGTATAGTAGATTTCATAGAGAGAAAAAGAGAGAAAGACTTTTTTGAAAGTTAATACGATCATCTCCGTATGTTACCATAATAGTATAATCATCTTATAAATCTATGTAATAGATATATAGTATATACACCTGGGGACCTCCTATATATATAAACTCATTATCAATATAGGTATGCATATATATATTATTGTGACTATGTGTATGTTAACATAGGGAGAAACCCAGTTAAAGGAGAATTGATGCCGACATATATATACATATCCACATATACATGCATAACGCATGTACATGTATACAGCTACCCCCAATGATTATATTGACACCAAAGCAAATATCAGATATTGTTAAGCTCTACTGTATCATTAAGTCCGTAGGGTACTAGCGTTTCAAGTCTGTAGATCCAAAATGCTTCTCTTCTACAGAGCAAGTTGAATCTATCGCCACCCCTTTTTGTATTTTTGATGGTTTCAATAGCCCTAACATTAATGCTACCAAAAGTGTCTGATTTCATGCATTGTGAAATGTGGCTTGAAAGGGGATGAGTCTTAATTCCCTTATTTATATTCCGCCAGTGTTCCATGAATCTGGTGTGCAGCATACGTGTAGTTCTTCCCACGTATTGCTTGCCACAACCACATTGAATTATGTAAATAATATATGTAGATCTACAATTCATAAAATTTTTAATAGTAAATATTTTTCCATTACTATTTGAAATAAACTCTGTAGTTTTTCTCAGAGCATGTTTACAAGTAGTACAAGTGGATTTCCCACAGACAGGGAACCCCTTGGGGCGTTCTGGTATCCATGTTTTATTAATAACCTGTTCTTGTGGAAAGAAATTTTCTAGTCTTTTTATTAATAACAATGACTACAATTTAAAATTTACCCATAAAAGTCACAAGAATTCAAGAGAGTATATGGATTTGAAATTAGAAGGTTATAATAATGATAAAGTTGTAACATCAACATACTTTAAAGAAACAGATGCTAACAGTTTCATTCCTGCAGATAGTTGTCATTTAAAAAGTTGGAAAACCAATGTGCCCTTTGCACAATTTTTGAGAATTCGAAGAAATTGCAATAATTCTGAGAAATTTTGGGAACAGTCGGAAAAACTGTATGAAAGGTTTATAGAAAGAGGTTATACCCCTATAGATCTAAGGGAAGCACAAACACGGGCACATAATGCCGATCGATCAGACCTATTGTCAACCAATACGAAAAAAGAACTTAAGAACAAAACGAGTCGTCCATTTATTACGCAGTTCAATAAAGAAAACAGGGAAATCAAGAAGTGTTTGGAAAAACACTGGGGAATTCTCTTAAAGGATCCCATTTTGGGACCAAAGCTTTCGGAAAAACCCACAGTAGTGTATAGGAAAGCAAAAAATCTGAAGAGTATTATAGCACCCAGTGAACTTCGACCCGAAAGTGGGATTTCTGATAGATTAGAAATAAATGGAAATAACTTTCTACCTTTGAAAAAGTCAGGATGTTTTATTTGTAGAAAATGCATTTGCTGTAAACATTTTGATATATGTCCCAAATTGAATTATAATGGAAAATCAGAAAAGGTGAAATATAAAGAGGTGTTAGATTGCAACTCTCAGTATGTAATTTACCGCATAACCTGTGGATGTAATCTCCAATATATAGGGAAAACAAAAAGAATGCTAAAACTTCACATCCAAGAGCACCTTAGAAATATAAAAAATAAAATTCAAACTCATAGTCTGCCTAAACATTTTGAAAATTTTCATAATTCAGAAGTTAGCAGTTTGAAATTTTCGATTCTAGAACAAGTTAAAGAAAATTCTAGAGGAGGCAGTAGAGATTTACAATTGTCTAAACGAGAATCCTTTTGGATTTTTGAGCTTGATACATTGGCCCCAAATGGGTTGAATGAGGGAATTGATATTGTCTCATTCTTATAGTTATACACTCAATGTTCTAATATTTCTGTTAATTATGAATTATGTAACTGCATATGGTTATGTGTATGTATATGTGTTCGTTGTACGTGCACATGTGTGTATATGTATGTATGTATGTATATATATATATATATATATGTATGTGTATATGTGTGTATGTTCCATAGACAAAAAACCTTACGGTTTCACATATCCCATTAAGGCTTCTTAGACATGATCGAAATTTCAGAAACCTGTTGTAACTCTTCCACTCAAACTCCAAAAAGCAATGAAATTCCGATCATTAAGGCTGACGCCTTAATGGACGTGTTCCTTGCGCAATACAGATATGGTATGCCATCACAGCCTGTGGGTAAGTGCAGATTCAGCACTCTCACAGAGTGACATTGCTGTCACTCACACAATGGTGGAGCTGCTAATTCACAGATTTGTGTGCTCATTGGAATACACACATGCAGTCTATGCAACTGAAGGTCTGAGCAGTTATGTGGTGCTCCCATCCCACACAGTCCTCACAACCATCCCATTCAGTCACCACAACAATCCCACCTTGTTACAACATCCTTCTAACTCCATACATCCATCTCATTTAGAATACACATTTAGCTCCCTCAAACATCTTGGTTAATTGCTAAAACTATAATACCCCATCTACGGTCTATGCATCTACACTTACTTCCCCTATACACCCCCATGCTGCTCTGTCTTCCCCAATCCCTACTGCTGTGTTCTCCCATCTGTGCTAGTCTGTACTAATTTATCTGTACCATCTGTCTTTCCCCACCTGTGCCTTGTCTGTACCACCGTTTCCTTCTCTCTGTGCTGCTCAGTGTTTCCCTCTTCGACGTCACTCTGCCTCCTCCAATACATAGCACACTGTCTTCTCTCCCATCTGCACCAGCTTTCTACCCATCCGTGCCAGTGTTTTCAACTCATCTGCACAGATGTCTCCCTTCCCATACTTGCTGCTTGATCTACCCCCTGTCCACACCACTCTTACCCTATAGCTGTCATCCTGAAGGTAAGTTTCGTGGGTCACTATTGGGGTGGGAGGGGGGTTGCCCTATACAACCCACCCAAGGATTAGGCCTAGCTGCCACCCCCCAGGGGAAGGTAAAAATACTTATCTCCTCCAATGTTGGGACTGTATTCCCCTCATCCATGCTGCTCTGCCTTCCTCATCCATGCCGTTTCTTTCCATCTATACTGCTCTTTCCCCTCCCACATCTGTGCTGCTTTTCCCCCCTCATCCACACGGCACTGTCCACCCATCCATGCAGCTGTCTCCCCACCATCTGTGCCACTGTCTTTCCCCCATCTGTCTTACCTCCCCCCCATCTGTGGTGGTAATTCAGAGTTGATTGTAGATGTGCCAAATTTAGCACATCTACAATCATTTACTCTGACATGCGGCGGGATGCCCAGCACAGGGATATTCCGCCCCGCATGTCAGGCCCTCCCCCCACTGGGCTCCCGGGTACGCACGCACAGTGCAGCCATTGCGCATTCGCACCCCACAAACTAATTCAGACTGCGATCGCTGCAGTCTGAATTATCCCATGTTTCTTTGTCACCACCCATCAATGCTGCTTAGTCTTCCCTCTAGCCACACACTTTTGTTCCCCCATCCACAATGCTGTCTCCTCCCTCCAACCAACAACACTCTTACCTCATCCGAGCAGCTTTGTCTTCCGCTCAGACCTTCAGTTGCATAGACTGCATGTGTGTATTCCAATGAGCACACAAATCTGTGAATTAGCAGCTCCACCATTGTGTGAGTGACAGCAATGTCACTCTGTGAGAGTGCTGAATCTGCACTTACCCACAGGCTGTGATGGCATACCATATCTGTATTGCGCAAGGAACACGTCCATTAAGGCGTCAGCCTTAATGATCGGAATTTCATTGCTTTTTGGAGTTTGAGTGGAAGAGTTACAACAGGTTTCTGAAATTTCGATCATGTCTAAGAAGCCTTAATGGGACATGTGAAACCGTAAGGTTTTTTGTCTATGGAATTTCATCGCTTTTTTTAAATTTATTTTTTTTATTCAGAAATGTAAAATTTCACTGTAAGAATAAACATTTGATTTTTTAAACGTTTAATGAAAATGTTCGTATAACATCACTGTTCTGTGCAAAATAATTTTATTTACCAAACCGAATTGTTTAAGGTCCGTACACACTTAACGATTTAATGAGTGACGTCGCTCATTCTCCCCCTCTTCGAGCGACGTCGCTCGTTTTATCATTAAGTGTGTATGCCGCCAGCGACGAACGATGCGCGGCCCCGCAACAATCGTCGCTGTCGGTAGGGCATGCATGAAGGATGTGGACTGTCGTCCACGACCTTCATGCAGGGCTGGCGGGGGCGTGACGTCACTGAGCGATTTGAGCGGTCATATCGCTCAGTGTGTACAGTCGGCCGCCGGCCGACCGGCCCGGGGAAACAGTAGACGATGTCGCTCACAGAGCGACATCGTTTAATGTGTATGGGCCTTTAGACTTTGGTCAAAATATTTTGCTGCCTTTGCAGCTGATGCAGGGAGGGGGTTAGGCGGCAGCAGCCTGTGACTGAGGCTGGAGGTAGGCGTGAAATGCATTGCTTGTACGTGTGAGTGCGTGGTGTCAGGTGCTGTGCGTGTATATGTGTGTGTGTCAGGTGCTGCCTGTGTATGTGTGTGTCAGGTGCTGCGTGTATATATGAGTGTGTCTGATGGTGCGTGTGTATGCGTCAGCTGCCGCACGTGTGTGTGCGTCAGGTGTTGCGGGTGTATATGTGTGTGAGTATCAGGTGCTCCGCGTGTGTACAAGTGTATGTCTGGTGCTGTGCATGAATACGTATGTCTGTGTCAGGTACTGCGCGTGTACATGAGTGTGCGTCAGGTGCTGCGCGTGTACATGAGTGTGCATTAGGTGCTGCGTGTGTACTTGAGTGTGCATTAGGTGCTGCGCGTGTACATGAGTGTGCGTCAGGTGCTGCGCGTGTACATGAGTGTGCGTCAGGTGCTGCGCGTGTACATGAGTGTGCGTCAGGTGCTGCGCGTGTACATGAGTGTGTAAGGTGCTGCATGTGTCAGGTGCTGCGTGTGTATATTATTGTGTCTGATGGTGTGCGTGTATATGTATGTGTCAGGTGCTGCGTGTATATGTATGTGTCAGGTGCTGCGTGTATATGTATGTGTCAGGTGCTGCATGTTTATTTTATTGTGTCTGATGCTACGTGTGTGTGTGTCAGGTGCCGCATGTGTATATGTGTGTCAGGTGTTGCGCGTGTATGTGTGTGTCAGGTGCCGTTCCCCTTCTTCCCATCCCAGCTCTCTCTGTAGAATACAGCTCTGCACCCAGAGAGAGGGAAAGACCAAGGGGCTGATCACTGCACTGCTCACTTTTTGGTCATGAGTTCGGCCTCCTGTTTCTTCCAGTGCTGTGTTCCTGCAGCCCAGCCCTCCCTGTTGTGCCAGAGAATCAGCCCTTCCTTCCCCAGCCAGAGAGAGAGCCCGAGGCAGAGACACTCTTCCAGTAGCTGGCCTACCTCCAGTACTTCAGCACTGGCCATGCGGCAGTCAACAAAGGAGACCAGCAGGGGGTTCTGGCAGCATCAGCTGTGGCCGCAGCTTGATCGGGGAGGCCTGCAGTGTCTGAGGTGGGCACCGCTTTCTCCGCCGCGGTCACCTTCCCCTGCCGGAGAGAAAGCCAGAGACATACCCTTCCCGCAGCTGGGCTACCCCTAGTACCTCAGTGCTGGCCAGGCAGAAGTCTATGGAGGGGACCGGCAGGGGTTTCGGGCCGCAGCAGCAGCGGCCGCAGCCAGATCAGCGAGGCCTGCAGGGTCAGAGCCGGGCAGCACTTCCACCAACACTGTCACCTCTGTGCTGGGCATGTACACCAGTCCGTACGGACGGAGGTGTCCACAACAGGCAGCAGTATAATGAGTCAGACAAACTCATTACATGCTGCCCACTGCTGCGCCGCGTGCCCTCGATGGAGGAAGCCTAGATGCGGTCCCCAGCGGCAGCGAGGGAGAAGGGTGATCACATCACCCTTCAACCCGGCACCTCACAATCAGCTGGGGATCTGCAGTAGCTTCATCTCTCTCTTCCTCTCCCTCTCTGACAGCACAGCAGCCCCTCTGGGTCCCATGTAGCTCTGCCCCCCTGCTCACTGTTCACTCGGCCTCTACTGATTAAAAAGAAAATAAGAGCCTGACCTGCTGCTCAGATGCGAGGAGGGGACGGGCGGTAGGTCCTCTGTGAGTGCACTACACAGTCAAAATTAACTCGGACTTCTCACAACAGTGTGGACTGCGGGCGACGTAAGACGCCAATTTGGGTGTGCTTGCCGCACTACCTGCCCATCAAGCCCAACGTGGTGCCATGGTGCCAGCCCCGCCCACTATACGGATTCCATTTTGTATTAGGAGTCCTATAACAGCATTCCGACATCCCTCCCTATGACGCTGCCATCCATACATCCGCACACTGCCGCTCTCATACATCCGTACACCGCCGCTCTCATACATCCGCACACTGCCGCTCTCATACATCCGTACAACCCCGCTCTCATACATCCGCACACTGCCGCTCTCATACATCCGCACACTGCCGCACTCATACATCCACACACCGCCGCACTCATACATCCACACACCGCCGCACTCATACATCCACACACCACCGCACTCATACATCCACACACCACCGCACTCATACATCCACACACCGACGCAGTTATACAGCCGTACACTGCCGCTCTTATATAGCTGCACACTGCCGCTCTCATACATCCGCACACTGCCGCACTCATACATCCACACACTGCCGCACTCATACATCCACACACCGCCGCACTCATACATCCACACACCGCCGCACTCATACATCCACACACCGCCGCACTCATACATCCACACACCGCCGCACTCATACATCCACACACCGCTGCACTCATACATCCACACACCGCCGCACTCATACATCCACACACCGCCGCACTCATACATCCACACACCACCGCACTCATACATCCACACACCACCGCACTCATACATCCACACACCACCGCACTCATACATCCACACACCGACGCAGTTATACAGCCGTACACTGCCGCTCTTATATAGCCGTACACTGCCGCTCTCATACATCCGCACACTGCCGCTCTCATACAGCCGTACAACCCCGCTCTCATACATCCGCACACTGCTGCACTCATACAGCCGCACACTGCCGCACTCTTACAGCCGCACACTGCCGCACTCTTACAGCCGCACACTGCCGCTCTCATACATCCACACACTGCCGCTCTCATACATCCCACACTGCCGCTCTCATACATCCGCACACCACCGCACTCATACATCCACACACCGATGCAGTTATACAGCCGTACACTGACGCTCTCATACATCCGTACAACCCCGCTCTCAAACATCCGCACACTGCCGCTCTCATACATCCCACACTGCCGCTCTCATACATCCACACACCGACGCAGTTATACAGCCGCACACTGCCGCTCTCATACATCCGTACAACCCCGCTCTCAAACATCCGCACACTGCCGCTCTCATACATCCCACACTGCCGCTCTCATACATCCGCACACTGCCGCTCTCATACATCCGCACACTGCCGCTCTCATACATCCGCACACTGCCGCTCTCATACATCCGCACACCACCGCACTCATACATCCACACACCGACGCAGTTATACAGCTGTACACTGCTGCTCTCATACAGTCGTACACTGCCGCTCTCATACATCCGCACACTGCCGCTCTCATACATCCGCACACTGCCGCTCTCATACATCCGCACACTGCCGCTCTCATAAAGCCGCTCTCATACAACCGTACTACCCCGCTCTCATACATCCGCACACCGACACGGTTATACAGCCGCACACCATCACAGTTATACATCCGCACACTGCCGCTCTCATACATCCGCACACTGCCGCACTCATACAGCCGCACTCTTACAGCCGCACACTGCCGCTCTCATACAGCCGCACTCTTACAGCCGCACACTGCCGCACTCTTACAGCCGCACACTGCCGCACTCTTACAACCGCACTCTTACAGCCGCACTCTTACAGCCACACACTGCCGCACTCTTACAGCCGCACACTGCCGCACTCTTATAGCCGCACACTGCCGCACTCTTACAGCCGCACACTGCTGCACTCTTACAGCCGCACACTTCCGCTCTCATACATCCACACACCGCCGCACGCATACAGCCGCACACCATCGCACTCATACAGCCGCACACCGATGCAGTTATACAGCCGTACATTGCCGCTCTCATACATCCGCACACTGCCGCTCTCATACATCCGCACACTGCCGCTCTCATACATCCGTACACTGCCGCTCTCATACATCCGTACACTGCCGCTCTCATACATCCGCACACCGCCGCTCTCATACATCCGCACACTAACGCTCACATCTATACATACATAGCCTCCATAAATCTACACATCCAATCCCCGCGCAAGGGAACACTGAAATCACTATCACTTTTCCCCGGGGTGTGACCACAGCCAGCCACTACTCCGGCCACCTTCTTGTGACACCAAAATGCATCTTACCTATCATCAGGGTGGTGCTGCTGCTGGGGGCAGGTTGCTGCCTCAGTCTCCTGGTTGGTGCTGCGATTGGAGGGGGTACTGCTTCCCTGTGCTGCCACTGTCTCCCGGATCATCGTGCCGCTGGCTGAATTGCAGCTTGACGCTACTGCTGCCGGGAGTAACAGCTTCCTGACTGTTGTTGCTGGTGGCTGCCTACTGCTCATTGCCGCTGGAACACTGACCGGCTCTGCAGTGATGCTGGCGGAGTAGTGGCGGTGGGGTGGGGGGGGTGCCTGCTCCCTTCCCTCGAGCATGCAGCAGTGTAAAAAAATAAATAATAAATAGAGAGCATACCAGGGTGAGAGTCTGTATTGATTACAGTGATTACACGCTGCCCTCTCGTTCTCTGGGCGGCCAGTTCCAGTGTGAGGTAGGAGAGGAAGAGAACACACAGGAGAGCAGCCCTGATATATAACAGAGGTAGAAGTTCTATAGGCAGCAGAGACGGAGACCAGCCAGCCAGTCTTCCAGTGCCCTGATCACTACACGCCGCCAGCACAGCATTACAGGAGGGTCCTATAGTGCTGCCCTGAGCTAACAGGTGTGTGTACCAAGTGTACCCCGTACAGTGTGCTGTGCCCTGGTGTCTCTGAGAGGGGTGAGGTCACCGTGCCACTTTAGTATATGGCTTTTCCTTAGTACTGTACGTTACAGCCCTGCACTAGTAGTGGCAACTCTGCCCTATGTGAACCTGTGAGGTTATTTTCCTATTTACAGAATAACCGGGGAGAAGGCGGCCATATTGCGGCTCTCAAGTGAAGGCATTCTAGTACACCCCCTGCTGGCGGCCACTGCGCAGGCGCAACAAATTGAAATACCCTATCTCTATAATGGGGCATATTTCTCTTAATTAAAAAAAACCTGTAACTTTCTGAAAAACCACAACCCCAAAAGGCACGTCACTGGGACATGCTCTATCTAATAAAACAAACCCCAAGTCTTATTATATATATATATGCACACACACTCATGTATATACATGCATATACATGTATACACAAATACACGTATGTACATGTTTATGCATGTATAATACACTGATAGAGTACATTATATTTATGAATTAATTGCTTCCCGATTCTGCAGCAGCATCATCAGCACCACCAGTGTTACTCACAGTCACTTCACACTGACTGCTGCACAACACATCACTTAATTTCCGGGCAGCCCGCCACCTGGTGAAGAGACATGGGAGATGAAGGACCAGCAGTGCCACGTTGAGCGGAAGTATTGTGAATTAGTTACCCACACACTCCTTGTGACACTTGCTCCCCGTCTGCCCTCCCACCTGCCGTCCGGAACCCGCACTGACAAGTAAGTCTCAGCAAAATGTGTCTGCCGGCGGCTCCCAGTCCCCACTAGAGGAACACTGCCAGTGGTGTGGCGGCCGCGGCACACTAGGACTGAGAGACCGCAGCGGGAGGAAAGCACAGGTGGGTGGGAGGAGAGCATGGGCGGACATCACCACGTTACATTGCAAGGTGACACCAGTCCCCCCAGTGAGGCCGCCGACGAATGCACTCAGCATAGTATTAGCAGCAGGCAGAGGGGGGGCAGGCGCAGCGGTGGTGGGAGGTACGGAAATGAGCTGCAGGCTAGGCTCCACCGATCACACACTCAGCGATCACTGTGCTACAGCAAGCGTGGCGTGCAGCGGTGCTGGACATTAGGGAGTGCCTGTGCGCACCAGGCACCCCCTGTACGCACGCCTATGCGCTACCACCCCCCATATGCCACACTACATCACTATGCTATAGCCCTCCCATATGCTGCACTTCATAATTACACTATACCCCCCATACAACATACTACATCACCACACTACACTACACTACTCACAATAAAATTAAAACATCCCAGTTCCTCATTCTTAATGAGCTCACGTGAGTTCTCTCCCCAACGGAGCTCCAGACCAAGTAACAATGAAGACACCAGCAGCGTGTAGGGGGCAGGCCTGGTCCACTTGTAAGGAGAGAGCAGTCACTGGAGGGTAAGAAGGGGGCGGGGCCTAGTCCTACAGACGGGAGAGAGCAAGGTACAGGGGTAGAAGGGGACGGCTGATGTGACGAAGGGGGCGGGGCCTATTCTTACAGGCTTTCAAAATTCTACTTTTTTAAATTCGACATTTGACAAATTCGACTTTTCTGCAATGGTACAAATGCGGCAATTCGACAAAAGTATATTCAATTGAAGTTTGTAAATTCGACAACAGTGCTTTTAAACAGTAAATTCGTCATTTTCAATCCGCCACACTTTGCTGGCGGAATCTAATAAAAATTTTTAAAAAACAGTTTTTTTTTTTGGTAATAGCATATCTATTTATATTAGAAGGGATTAGGTACTTGGTTTGTCTTTTTTGGAGGCACAAGTATTATTTATATATTTTTTAAAAGATTATTTTTTAATTTTTTAAATGGAATGTGAAAAACCCGGAAAAAAAATTGCGTGGGGTCCTCCCTCTAAAGCATAACCAGCCTCGGGCTCTTCGAGCCGGTCCTGGTTCTAAAAATCCGGGGGAAAAACGGACAGGGGATCCCCGTATTTTTAAAACCAGCACCGGGCTCTGCACCTGGTGCTGGTGCAAAAAATACGGGGGACAAAAAGAGTAGGGGTCCCCCGTATTTTTTACACCAGCATCGGGCTCCACTAGCTGGACAGATAATGCCACAGCCGGGGGTCACTTTTATACAGTGCCCTGCGGCCGTGGCATTAAATATCCAACTAGTCACCCCTGGCTGGGGTACCCTGGGGGAGTGGGGGAGTGGGGGTGAAGCCCGAGGCTGTCCCCCCCATCCAAGGGCTGCGGATGGGTGGCTGATAGACTTGAGAAAATTGAAAGAATATTGTTTTTTCCAGTAGTACTACAAGTCCCAGCAAGCCTCCCCCGCAAGCTGGTACTTGGAGAACCACAAGTACCAGCATGCGGGAGAAAAACGGGCCCGCTGGTACCTGTAGTTCTACTGGAAAAAAAATACCCAAATAAAAACAGGACACAGACACTGTGAAAGTATAACTTTATTTCACACCTGCCGACACACACATACTTACCTATGTTGACACGAAGCAGTCGGTCCTCTTCTCCAAGTAGAATCCACGGGTACCTGAAAATAAAAGATAATTATACTCACCTGATCCAGGTTCCAGATTAAATCCACGTACTTGGCAAAACAACAAACCGAACACCCGGACCAGACGGACTGAAAGGGGTCCCATGTTTACACATAGGACCCCTTTCCACGAATGCAGACATCCGAATCTCGCGAGAATCCAGACAGCGGGATGATGACGTTCAGGCGCGCTCGGGTTAGCCGAGCAAGGCGGGAAGGTTCGAACCTGCCTCGGACCCGTGTAAAATGGGTGAAGTTCAGGGGGGTTCGGATTCCGACAAACCAAACCCACTCATCACTAGTATGTACGTGTGTGTCAGGTGCCGTGAGCGTACGTACACGTCAGTGCCGTGCGTGCACGTACGTGTGATTCAGGTGCCGTGCGTGTACGTACGTACGTGTGTGTCAGGTGTCGTACGTGTGTGTGTGTGTGTCAGGTGGCGCGTACCTACATGTGTGTATGTCAGGTGCTGTGCATGTGTGTACGTACACGCGTGTATGTGTCAGGTGGCGCACGTGTGTGTGTGTGTGCCAGGAGCCGCGCGTGTACATGCGTGTGGGTGTCAGGAGCCGCGCGTATACGTACATACGTGTAGGTGTCAGGTGCCGCGCGTATACGTACATACGTGTGTGTGTCAGGAGCCGCGTGTGTACGTACATGTGTGTGTGTCAGGAGCCACGCGTGTGTGTGTGTGTGTGTCAGGAGCCACGCGTGTGCATACGTGTGTGTGTGTGTCAGGTGCCGCACGTGTACGTGTGTCAAGTGCCGCGTGTGTACGTACGTATGTGCCTGGAGCCGCGCGTGTACATACATGTGTGTGTGTCAGGTGCTGTACGTGTATGTGTGTATCTCAGGTGCTGCATTTGTATGCGTCAGCTGCCACGTGGGTGTCAGGTGTTGAGCGTGTATGTGTTTGTGTCAGGTGTCGCATCTGTATGTGTGTGACTGTCAGGTGCTGCGTGTGTATGTGTGTGTCAGGTGCTGCATGTATATATGTGTCTGTTAGGTGTTGTTCATGTATGTGGGAGTGGCAGGTGCTGCATGTGTATATATGTGTGAGTGGCAGGTGCTGAGTGTGTATATGAGTGTGTGTGAGGTGCTGCGAGTGTATGTGTGTGTTAGGTGCTCTGAGTGTATATGATTGTGTGTCAGGTGCTGTGCGTGTGTGCATTAAATGCCACATGTATATGTGTGTGTCAGGTGCTGCATGTCTGTGTGTCTGTCAGGTGCTACATGTGTGTGTCAGGTGCTGCATGTCTGCGTGTGTGTGTGTCAGGCGCTGCATGTCTGTGTGTCAGGTGCTGCGTGTGTGTGTGTGTGTGTGTCAGGTGCTGCGTGTGTGTGTGTGTGTCAGGTGCTGCGTGTGTGTGTGTGTGTCAGGTGCTGTGTGTGTGTGTGTGTGTGTGTGTCTGTCAGGTGCTGCATGTGTGTGTCAGGTGCTGCATGTCTGCGTGTGTGTGTGTGTCAGGCGCTGCATGTCTGTGTGTCAGGTGCTGCGTGTGTGTGTGTCAGGTGCTGTGTGTGTGTGTGTGTGTGTGTCAGGTGCTGTGTGTGTGTGTGTGTGTGTGTGTGTGTGTCAGGTGCTGTGTGTGTGTCAGGTGCTGCGTGTCTGCGTGTGTGTGTCAGGTGCTGCGTGTCTGCGTGTTTGTGTCAGGTGCTGCGTGTCTGTGTCAGGTGCTGCGTGTGTGTGTGTCAGGTGCTGCGTGTGTGTGTCAGGTGCTGCGTGTGTGTGTGTGTGTCAGGTGCTGCGTGTGTGTGTGTGTGTCAGGTGCTGCGTGTGTGTGTGTGTCAGGTGCTGCGAGTCTGCGTGTGTGTCAGGTGCTGCGAGTCTGCGTGTGTGTCAGGTGCTGCGAGTCTGTGTGTGTGTGTCAGGTGCTGCGTGTCTGCGTGTGTGTGTCAGGTGCTGCGTGTGTGTGTCAGGTGCTGCGAGTCTGCGTGTGTGTCAGGTGCTGCGAGTCTGCGTGTGTCAGGTGCTGCGAGTCTGCGTGTGTGTCAGGTGCTGCGAGTCTGCGTGTGTGTCAGGTGCTGCGAGTCTGCGTGTGTGTCAGGTGCTGCGAGTCTGCATGTGTGTCAGGTGCTGCGAGTCTGCATGTGTGTCAGGTGCTGCGAGTCTGCGTGTGTGTCAGGTGCTGCGAGTCTTCGTGTGTGTCAGGTGCTGCGAGTCTGCGTGTGTGTGTCAGGTGCTGCGAGTCTGCGTGTGTGTGTCAGGTGCTGCGAGTCTGCGTGTGTGTGTCAGGTGCTGCGAGTCTGCGTGTTTGTGTCAGGTGCTGCGTGTGTGTGTCAGGTGCTGCGTGTGTGTGTGTGTGTCAGGTGCTGCGTGTGTGTGTGTGTGTCAGGTGCTGCGTGTGTGTGTGTGTCAGGTGCTGCGTGTCTGTGTGTCAGGTGCTGCGTGTCAGGTGCTGCGTGTCTGTGTGTCAGGTGCTGCGTGTCTGTGTGTCAGGTGCTGCGTGTCTGTGTGTCAGGTGCTGCGTGTCAGGCGCTGCGTGTCTGTGTGTCAGGCGCTGCGTGTCTGTGTGTGTCAGGCGCTGCGTGTCTGTGTGTGTCAGGCGCTGCGTGTCTGTGTGTGTCAGGCGCTGCGTGTCTGTGTGTGTGTGTGTCAGGTGCTGCGTGTGTGTGTCAGGTGCTGCGTGGGAGGGGGGGTGGGGGTGGCCGGACACACAGCAGGGAGAGGAGGGGGTGGCCGGACACATCGGGAGGAGTGGGGGTGGGCGAATACACAGCAGGGGAGGGTGACCGGACACACAGCAAGGAGGGGTGGCTGAACACACAGCAGGGAGGAGGGGGGTAGGCCGGACACACAGCAGGGGAGGGGAGGGTGGCCGGACACACAGCAGGGGGGGGGCTGGACACACGGCAGGGAGGGGAGGGTGGCCGGACACACGGCAGGGAGGGGAGGGTGGCTGGACACACGGCAGGGAGGGGGGGGTGGCCGGACACACGGCAAGGAGGGGGGGGGTGGCCGGACACACGGCAGGGAGGGGGGGTGGTGGCCGGACACACAGCAGGGGAGGGGAGGGTGGCCGGACACACAGCAGGGGAGGGGAGGGTGGCCAGACACACAGCAGGGGAGGGGAGGGGGGGTGGCCGGACACACAGCAGGGGAGGGGAGGGTGACTGGACACACGGCAGGGAGGGGAGGGGGGAAGGGGTGGCCGGACACAGCGGGAGGAGGGGGGGTGGCCGAACACACAGCACGGGAGGGGAGGGTGGCTGGACACACAGCAGGGGGGGGGGTGGCCGGACACACAGCAGGGAGGGGGGATGGCCAGAAATCCCAGCAGGGAGGAGGGGGGGTGGCCGGACACAGCGGGAGGAGGGGGGGTGGCCGGACACACAGCAGGGAGGAGGGGGGGTGACCGAACACACAGCAGGGAGGGGAGGGGGGTGGCCGGACACACAGTAGGGAGGGGGGGTGGCCGGACACACAGCAGTAAGGGGGGGGGTGGCCGGACACACAGCAGGGAGGGGGGGTGGCCGGACACACAGCAGGGAGGGCGACGGTGGCCGGACACACAGCAGGGAGGGGGGTGGTGGCCGGACACACAGCAGGGAGGGGAGGGGGTGGCCGGACACATCGGCAGGAGTGGGGGTGGGCGAATACACAGCAGGGGAGGGGAGGGTGACCGGAAACACAGCAGGGAGGGGTGGCTGAACACACAGCAGGGAGGAGGGGGGTAGGCCGGACACACAGCAGGGGAGGGGAGGGTGGCCGGACACACAGCAGGGGGGGGTGGCTGGACACACGGCAGGGAGGGGAGGGTGGTCGGACACACGGCAGGGAGGGGAGGGTGGCTGGACACACGGCAGGGAGGGGGGGGTGGTCGGACACACGGCAGGGAGGGGGGGGGGGTGGCCGGACACACGGCAGGGAGGGGGGGGGCTGGACACACAGCAGGGGAGGGGAGGGTGGCCGGACACACAGCAGGGGAGGGGAGGGTGGCCGGACACACAGCAGGGGAGGGGAGGGGGGGTGGCCGGACACACAGCAGGGGAGGGTGACTGGACACACGGCAGGGAGGGGAGGGGGGAAGGGGTGGCCGGACACAGCGGGAGGAGGGGGGGTGGCCGAACACACAGCACGGGAGGGGAGGGTGGCTGGACACACAGCAGGGGGGGATGGCCGGACACACAGCAGGGAGGGGGGATGGCCAGAAATCCCAGCAGGGAGGAGGGGGGTGGCCGGACACAGCGGGAGGAGGGGGTGGCCGGACACACAGCAGGGAGGAGGGGGGGTGACCGAACACACAGCAGGGAGGGGAGGGGGGTGGCCGGACACACAGTAGGGAGGGGGGGTGGCCGGACACACAGCAGGGAGGGGGGGGTGGCCGGACACACAGCAGGGAGGGGGGGTGGCCGGACACACAGCAGGGAGGGCGGCGGTGGCCGGACACACAGCAGGGAGGGGGCGTGGCCGGACACACAGCAGGGAGGGGGCGCGGCCGGACACACAGCAGGGAGGGGGCGTGGCCGGACACACAGCAGGGAGGGGGCGCGGCCGGACACACAGCTGGGAGGGAGGGGGGCGGGGCCGGCCAGGACACACAGCAGGGAGGGAGGGGAGGGGGGGGGGGGGCGGACACACAGCAGGGAGGAGGGGGGGGCGGCCGGACACACAGCAGGGAGGGCAGGGAGGGGAGGGGGGGCCGGACACACAGCAGGGAGGGAGGGGGGGGGCGGCCGGACACACAGCAGGGAGGGCAGGGGGGCTGGACGGACACACAGCAGGGAAGGAGGGAGGGGGGGTTGGACGGACACAGCAGGGAGGGCGGGGGGGGTTGGACGGACACACAGCAGGGAGGGAGGGCGGGGGGGGTTGGACAGACACACAGCAGGGAGGGCGGGGGGGGGGGTTGGACGAACACACAGCAGGGAGGGCGGGGGGGGGGGGTTGGACGGACACACAGCAGGGAGGGAGGGCGGGTTGGACGGACACACAGCAGGGAGGGAGGGTGGGCGGGGGGGGGTTGGACGGACACACAGCAGGGAGGGCGGGGGGGGGGTTGGACGGACATACAGCAGGGAGGGCGGGGGGGGTTGGACGGACACACAGCAGGGAGGGAGGGAGGGGTTGGACGGACACACAGCAGGGAGGGAGGGCGGGGGGGGTTGGACGGACACACAGCAGGGAGGGCGGGCAGGAGGGAGGGGGGGGGCGGCCGGACACACAGCAGGGAGGGCAGGGGGGGCTGGACGGACACACAGCAGGGAAGGAGGGAGGGGGGGATGGACGGACACACAGCAGGGAGGGCGGGGGGGGGTTGGACGGACACACAGCAGGGAGGGGGGGGTTGGACGGACACAGCAGGGAGGGCGGGGGGGTTGGACGGACACACAGCAGGGAGGGAGGGCGGGGGGGGGGTTTGACGGACACACAGCAGGGAGGGCGGGGTTGGACGGACACACAGCAGGGTGGGCGGGGGGGGGTTGGACGGACACACAGCAGGGAAGGCGGGGGGGGTTGGACGGACACACAGCAGGGAGGGCGGGGGGGGGGTTGGACGGACACACAGCAGGGAGGGCGGGAGGGGGTTGGACGGACACACAGCAGGGAGGGCGGGGGGGGGGGTTGGACGGACACACAGCAGGGAGGGAGGGCGGGTTGGACGGACACACAGCAGGGAGGGAGGGCGGGTTGGACGGACACACAGCAGGGAGGGAGGGCGGGTTGGACGGACACACAGCAGGGAGGGAGGGCGGGCGGGGGGGGTTGGACGGACACACAGCAGGGAGGGCGGGGGGGGGTTGGACGGACACACAGCAGGGAGGGCGGGGGGGGTTGGTCGGACACACAGCAGGGAGGGCGGGGGGGGGTTGGACGGACACACAGCAGGGAGGACGGGGGGGGGTTGGACGGACACAAAGCAGGGAGGGCGGGGGGGGTTGGACGGACACACAGCAGGGAGGGCGGGGGGGGGTTGGACGGACACACAGCAGGGAGGGCGGGGGGGGGTTGGACGGACACACAGCAGGGAGGGCGGGGGGGGGTTGGACGGACACACAGGAGGGAGGGCGGGGGGGTTGGACGGACACACAGCAGGGAGGGCGGGGGGGGGTTGGACGGACACACAGCAGGGAGGGAGGGGTTGGACGGACACACAGCAGGGAGGGCGGGGGGGGGGTTGGACGGACACAAAGCAGGGAGGGGGGGGGGTTGGACGGACACACAGCAGGGAGGGCGGGGGGGGGGTTGGACGGACACACAGCAGGGAGGGCGGGGGGGGGGGTTGGACGGACACACAGCAGGGAGGGAGGGAGGGGTTGGACGGACACACAGCAAGGAGGGAGGGGTTGGACGGACACACGGCAGGGAGGGAGGGGTTGGACGGACACACAGCAGGGAGGGAGGGAGGGGTTGGACGGACACACAGCAGGGAGGGAGGGAGGGGTTGGACGGACACACAGCAGGGAGGGAGGGAGGGGTTGGACGGACACAGCAGTGGGCGGGGGGGCACACACACAGCAGTGGGCGTGGGCGGACACACACACAGCAGTGGGCGGGGGGGACACACACACACAGCAGTGGGCGGGGGACACACAGCAGTGGGCGGGGGGGGGGGACACTCACAGCAGTGGGTGGGGGGGGACACACAGCAGTGGGGGGGGAGACACACAGCAGTGGGTGGGGGGCACACAGCAGGGGGGGACACACAGCAGGGGGGGGGACACACAGCAGGGGGGGGACACACAGCAGGGGGGGGACACACAGCAGGGGGGTACACACAGCAGCGGGGGGGGGGGACACAGCAGGGGGGGGACACAGCATCGGGGGGGGCACAGCAGCGGGGGGGAGGGTACACAGCAGCAGGGGGGACACAGCAGCGGGGGGGGGGCACAGCAGCGGGGGGGGGGAACACACACAGCGGAGGAGGTGGACGGCAGGAGACATACAGTACTACGGGAGACGCCTCCTACTGCCAGCAGCACCCCGTCTGGAGCGACAGCAGCGGGCAGCCCACGGCACCACAGGCAGAGGAGGCGCAGGCAGCCACCAGGGGCGGTCCGGCTGGCGGCCGCGCACACAGCGGGAGGGAGGGCACGGCCGGGAGGGGAGGGTGGCCGGACACGCGGGGGGGGGAGCGGGGAAAAGAAGCAGGGTACACAGTGGGGGCTGCCTGACAATACTCACCCAGCGGTGTGCAGCTCCTGCGATCTCCTCCCGCTTCATGGACCTCAGTGACAGCCTCACACGCCGGGAACCGCTGGCTGTCCTCGTGCAGCTCCACGCGACTCCTTCCCTCTCTGTCTCCTCGTGCCCAACGGCCAGTGTATAGGCTACTAGAGCTACTCTCTGTACACCCCCTGCTGGCGGCCACTGCGCAGGCGCAACAAATTGAAATGCCCTATCTCTATAATGGGGCATATTTCTCTTAATTAAAAAAAACTATAACTTTCTGAAAAACCACAACCCCAAAAGGCACTACACTGGGACATACTCTATCTAATAAAACAAACCCCAAGTCTTAATTCGTCCTCTATCCTGAGTTATGCCTTCCCAAAAAAATTCTGATTCACTCTATTGGAAAACCATGTCAAAAAGCCATACAGGAAGTCGCAGAAAAAAACTGACAGTTGAAACTTTAGGTTACTCCCAATTCCTCATTTTTTATTATTTTACCCTGAAATTTGGCATGCTGCACCGGATGACGATTCTACGCGTCCATGCCAAGTTTCAGCTCAGTACGTCTAATCACTTTTGAGGTGTAGCCCCTCAAACACCATGCCCCCATCTCAGAAGTTCCCTATGGGAGAATTCCGTTTGTTCGATTCAGCCTTAATATAAGGGCACGACCGTGCCCTTATAATAAATATATATATATATATATATATATATATATATGTATATCTTTACTTTGGGATTGTAGGAATTTATATTGTGAAACACTGGTTAGTTGTATCTATATCTATAATAAAAGGATCACTATGTGTATAGCATGGAATGCTATTACTATAAGTATACATACCATAAAGAAAAAATAATATGGTTAATTTGTTATGCCCATACAAAAAGATTAATATAGGCATTAGGATTACATTTATGCACAGGAATTATGGGATTGTTCACATTGAAAAGTGCATTTAATTGAATCACAATGGTATTTAAATGAATATATACAAATTTAATTTTATAAGTATATTAAATAACATTGAAATAGAATCATCACATCATGTGACTATTAATTATAAGAACGCGCACAGAGTAGCCAAGCCCGGGGGTAGGCGTCGGGTTGCCAGGAGATGGTGTCATGACGTCCACGAGTGGAGTGTCATGACGCATTGTGAAGACGGGCGCTGGCCGGAGCAGGACTGGAGAGTGGAGCGCAGAGCGTTCCACGACCAGGAAGTGACGCTACGGAAGCCAGACGGACTATGTAAAGGAGCGCTGGTTAGAGCAGAACAAGAGGGTGAAACACAGTGCGTTCCACGATTAGGAAGCGATGCTTTGGGAGTCAGATGGATATATGAGGGAGCGCGGGTCTAAAGTGAGTGGAACGCAATGCGTTCCAC
Organism: Pseudophryne corroboree; assembly: GCF_028390025.1. Taxonomy (NCBI): domain Eukaryota; kingdom Metazoa; phylum Chordata; class Amphibia; order Anura; family Myobatrachidae; genus Pseudophryne; species Pseudophryne corroboree. The sequence continues at coordinate 825,939,979 of NC_086445.1, read as the reverse complement.
AGCCAGGAAGTGATGACACGGGATTTTTTAAATAAGACACACTAAAGAAGTAAAGTGGACCTTCACTCTATGGGAACTTAAGGGGATTCAGAACGAGGCTTGACACACACATATAGGAGAATTGGTCCATGTGTACTAGATTAATCAGAGCAATTAATGAATTTCTGCCATAAGGGGAGCGGTTTAAAAATAGAAATTTAAGTTAAGTATAGATTAAAAGTTTAAAAGAAGGGACCTTCGATTTATTATTTAAAAAGCATAGTTAATATTAATAAAAAGAAGGCACTAGATAAATTCAATTAACCATAATGATAGGAAGTGAGGTAATAACTGGAGAGAATAAAAGCCCAAATAGAGTCTCTGTAGTTCATTCAGAGCCAAGCCAGCACAGAGGACACAAGCTCCAGATTACAAGCAATAGTAAGTGTTGGTTTAAATACAGGTGGGCCTGCGTATGGTTCAAATAGTTTATTTAGTGAATTAATTTTCCTCTACCTTTAGAATAACAAATGTTATAGAGACATTTGAAGGTTCCTAAAACGTTGGCTATTTAAGATTCTGGGATCACCTGTCCATATTAGGATATATATTAATTTTAATGTAAGTATTATTTGATATTAACAATTCCTTAATTGATTTCATGATTGGGACTGGGAAATTGATATAATATCTTATGCCCACAGAATTGTGTCATCATGGGAGTCCTCCATTTTATACAAATTATCTGCTAGGACATATTGCTCTTACCTGTAGAAAGTAAGTGTTTCAAATTTGCTTAAATTAAATCCTCTATAGATGATACAGCTGATTAGTGTTGAAAATATATTTGTTGAAAATGTAATTGTTAAGACCTCCTGCTATAGGATGGTATTGTGGCCATGTGACTATATATGAAATCCAGTATGAAAGCTTTCTGGTTTAAATTGCTTAATTTCTGGTTTAAATTGCTTAATTTGTAGAGAGAAGAAAATTTCTCTTCTCTGATTCATCTAATACTACTAATATTTCTAATGTGGAGTTTTTTGGATTAGATTAGAGACTATGGTTGAAGTGAGATATTCAGGATACCTATAAAAAGCCATGGCCCTCATTCCGAGTTGATCGGTCGCAAGGCGAATTTAGCAGAGTTACACACGCTAAGCCGCCGCCTACTGGGAGTGAATCTTAGCTTCTTAAAATTGCGACCGATGTATTCGCAATATTGCGATTACTAACTACTTAGCAGTTTCAGAGTAGCTCCAGACTTACTCTGCCTGTGCGATCAGTTCAGTGCTTGTCGTTCCTGGTTGACGTCACAAACACACCCAGCGTTCGCCCAGGCACTCCCACCGTTTCTCCGGCCACTCCTGCGTTTTTTCCGGAAACGGTAGCGTTTTCAGCCACACGCCCCTGAAACGCCGTGTTTCCGCCCAGTAACACCCATTTCCTGTCAATCACATTACGATCGCCGGAGCGAAGAAAAAGCCGTGAGTAAAAATACTTTCTTCATAGTAAAGTTACTTGGCGCAGTCGCAGTGCGAACATTGCGCATGCGTACTAAGCGGATTTTCACTGCGATGCGATGAAAAAGAACGAGCGAACAACTCGGAATGAGGGCCCATATATGTCAATAAATGTCTTTCCTATATAAGTACACACCAACACCCAGATTATGTTATTATAAAAACTTTATTATATTTTTACATGTATTATAAGGATTTCTGTAAGTTATGCTGTTAATAAGGTTTTATTTTCTGTTAAAGACACCCCTGAGGAAGTCTGTATAGACGAAACGCGTTGGGTGAAGGTCTTAGACATAGTGGGTGGATAAGCTGCGTTTAGGAGCTCCCCCTGGCTGGGGTAGGCAGCAAGTCCAATTAAGATCTTATCCCACAAATGTCAAGACAAATGTAAGAGTTGTTAATATATACATTTTTAATATAGAAATTTTTAATAAATTCAGCCGTTTTAAAGGAAATGGACTAATCAGTGAATTTGTTGTCTGGGTGTATTCTGGTGAGAGGGTTTATTCTAGAAACCTTTGTCGACTGTGGATATTCAATCCGAAGAAAGTTTGAGACTGTTATTTGAGCGCCCCCTATACATCTGCTAGTTCATATATATATATATATATATATATATATATATATATATTGTGTGGTATAGCTGGCACTCAATGATAGCAACTAAGTACCGGGGTGCCCTCCTTCAGATGTACACAGTGGAAGGTTGGCGAAGCTGGGAGACAGATGTCCACTGCCCCCGTGTCACAAAACCAGGCGGCACTCCACGGATTTAGGTAAAAGAGAAAAATCTTTATGTGAAAAACAACATGAGGTTCCAACGTTTCAACACCGCGGCGGGTGTTTTTTTCAAGGACACATGGTGAAGCAAACAGTGTTAAAACAATTCTCACCTTAAATACTTACACATGCCACTGCTGTCAAACGAGGGCGGAGGGCGGGAGCGGCTCCGGCGGTCCCGGCGGCCGGCCACGGGTGATGACGTGACCGTCGCCAGTCAACCAGGCAAAACCCAGTCCGACACATCCCGCGAGAGATGTCATGGCCATCGCCTGGCAACCAGACGCGCTCAGCCCAGCGCCGCTCACAGAGGCAGATGGGGAGTGTAATAACAAAGTGCAATGTGCATGTAAACTGTGACAAATACAAAAGTGACACGTACATCTGTAAGGGAAACAAAGTAACGTTTCCAACGTGATATGGTGCATTAAAAACAAACTGTATATTGCATACAAAGGGAACATACTCAAAAGGCATATGTTTTACTCAGGTCACTACAGTCCTACGTTCTGCTCAAAGCCATATTGAACAATGTAAATTGGCTACAAAGTGCTGCACTAAATGCAGTCAAAAACTGAAAGCAAACGTAGGCTAATGTTGGAAAATAAATGGACACAACAAGCAGCCCTAGGCTAGGCTAAACTCTACGTGTGTAAGAATACAGTATACACTGCACTCAAAAGGTTAAATCACTGCAAGAAAACATTACAAGATAATGCTCCATACTACTTTTTCATTAAGTCCGTGCGGAGCGATGGTGTTAAGCCGGACAATCCATCGTGTTTCACACTGCGATAACAGCTTCTGTCTGTCGCCACCTCTGATGGGAATAGGGATATGATCCACTATTTGATATTTCAAACTAGATAAAGGATGTTGGCAAAGTTTGAAATGCCTTGCGACTGACTGATCATTGTCCTTGCCTTCAATGGACCCTCATGTTGTTTTTCACATAAAGATTTTTCTCTTTTACCTAAATCCGTGGAGTGCCGCCTGGTTTTGTGACACGGGGGCAGTGGACATCTGTCTCCCAGCTTCGCCAACATTCCACTGTATATATATATATATATATATATATATATATATATATAACATTACGTAGGCGGCACTCGGAATAAAATCACAGTATACACAGGATAGCAATGACGTTTTGAAGTTTAATCACCTTGAACTCAGGTTACAGACAATAAAGCAAACAAACATACCTTATAAAGTCTCCCCACCATGTGCACTGAGCTCAGTAGCGGGTCCGGCCTGAAGACGCCCACTGACGTCACCATGCCACGCCGCATCACCCGAGCAACAGACTAAACAAAAAAACAAAACACCATATGAAAATACTGATTAAAACATATACAAAGCATCATACAGAGTATATGACACCTAAAACCCACAGAATAAAAGCAACATATGTGGCAGCAAAATGCAACACTATGATCACATGTACTGTACATAGATCATTAATATTACAAAAAATTCATCATTGAAAACATAGGCAATATACATTGCTAGATTAATACTGTAAATGTAGAAATTTACAAAAAAACAATGAAGACCTAATGTTTCATTAAGACCTTTAGGGGCCAACGTCTGAAGTTCAAAGATCCATTAGGATTCTTTCATTAATAGGCGAGAAGACCTATCAACCCCACGTAATCTCTCCGGTTCAGAATCAATAATCATATATTTAAGACTAGCTATATTATGTTGCCCTTGCACAAAGTGCCGCGCCACGGGCTGATCACTTTTAGCAGAGGTAAGTGCATACCTAATAGCCAATTTATGATTGGCCGTACGTTCCCTTAAAGTACGGTCGGTTTTACTGACATAGCTAAGTCCACAGGGACAGGTGATCAGGTAGATTATAAACTTAGAAGTACAAGTCATCCTATGTTCAATAGTATACTTGCGTCCACTACGAGGATGATAGAAACAGTTACCCATGGTTAGGGAACGACAGGTGGTACAAGGTGGCACTCAGATAATAAATTAGTAGACAGCAGTTCTTTGCATAATTTGACCTCCATAGGTATGCCCATATGGGTGTCAATTATTACACCCATCCCGTGCAAGGGTATGGGTGTAATAACCTGCACCTATTAACATGTAAGTGATGTATGTAATACCTATAAGGGGAGCTCTTGTCAGTAAAAAATATCGGAATGAATCCTATATCTACAGTAGTGCATCAAAAGAGAAAAGAATTACAAATAATTTACTCTCACCCAATATTTACAGAAAACGCAAACCTTTATGAGAGCCTTGGTATTCGCCATATACAGTATTGTGGTATTCTTTTATTTTCATGTATCCATGAGGGGGTCATTCCGACCTGATTGTAGCTGTGCTAAATTTAGCACAGCTATGATCACTGACACAGACATACGGGGGGACGTCCAGCACAGGGCTAGTCCGCCCCGCATGGTTGGCCTGGCCCCATCACAATAATGGAGTTTTGAGGAAAAAAAAGATATCAAGAACCCTCTCTGTCCTCTTCTAGATAAGTATAGTTCATTTTCTTTGTCTCAGAAACTATGAACTCCCACCAAACCATAACGCCATCTTCTTCTTATCCACCAATCTCACATTTCTTTTTAGCATTTAGATCTTTTCTGGGATAGTGCCTCTGGTGATGTCAAGAGGCAGCCATAGTTCAAAGTGAAGCACCAGAAAAAAAAAGTTTAGTTTTTAGGCATTTAGGCATTTACCAATCCCACAAGGGAATTTTTAGTCTGCATCATGTTCAACCATCATGAACAAAGAGCTTCAAGAATGGGAAGTGATTACAGTACTGCTAGTCGGGATCCCGGAGGTTGCAATGCGACACCAGAATCCCGACTAGCGATGAAATACTGCCACCGGTATATGGGCATCACAGGCTTTTTTCCCTGTGTTTGTGTCCACAACACCCATTGAGAGTGAATATAACCTGTGGCGAGGACTGCGAGCCACCATGCCCACAGTGTGGTGGGGGGCGCAGGAAGCATGGAAGGGGCTTTCTAGCACTCGCCCCACTGCCAGCATACTGGTGGCCGGGATCCTGCTGTCTGTATATTGACAGCCGGTATTACATACTGATCCCGCAAGAACAGAAAAAGCAATTAAAATTAACTTTAATGATGAAGAAATTGAGATGACAGATTAAAACTTGGAATCATCCATGAACCATCTAGGAGAGTGGCTTTTAAAAGATAATTGTCTCTGGTGGGAAATAGCCACCCAAGAAATGTACAGTGCAGAACAAATCATACCAAAAAGGTGTAAGGATGACTAGACCTCCCACATTTCAAAATGGATCTAAAAATTTGCAGTTAGAATGGAATACCATCTTGGGAACATGCTCCTTCTCACAGATTAAATGAACACTAAAAGAAAGGAAGGACAAACTAAAATAGGCCAATGAAAGAATGTAAATATGTATACATGTAACACATATAATATTTTTAATTTGTCAAGTCTATCATACAGTTGCAATGTTTGTAATGTATGCTACATTTTTCCCCTTTCTTATGCTATGTATTCCCCCTTCATGTTGCTGCTTGGCGATACATTGTACCGCAAAAAAATCCTAGTGTACATGAGTACACCTGGCCAATAAAGCTGATTTTGTTTCTGATTCTGACTTGAAATTCTCTAAATCCTCATACATCCATTTAATAATTTACCCAATTTTGCCTCTTTAGAAATTAAGATTGCAGCGAAAGTTGCCAGAAACATGGATTTCCTAATTAAGAAAACACAGGGAAAATTACAACGTGATTACTTCTTTAAATATGTATTAATTATGGAAAGGAAGAAAGATAATAATGCATACTGAAGCAATGAAGTCACCAATGAGGAGACTGAAACCACTAATCCACAACGGAAAAATATTATAACACATGACCATTGCCATATCGCTAAACCAAGATACATAAGAAACAAACATTATCAACAAGAATCTCATAACTACAACCAAAGAAGAAATGATAGAAGCAGAAGTAGAAACAGATTTGCAGAAATAAAGAAATACCTTCACTATTTCTACAGCACCCCAGAAACCCACTGTTCATTTGTAAAGCATTCAATCAGTATATCAGTGCCGCCTGTACATCACTGCCAAAATTGTAAAGACCATGTCCTCAGAACATTTAGCAGTCTGGAATAAAATGAGATTTGTAATGAGCAAAATGTCTCCGGCATAATTACGTGCGTGCTGCCCAAGTATTGCCTGCTAGGCCCTTATGCTCTCATAGGGGTATATTGATTGGTTTATATTGGAAACATTTCCACTTCTAAAAACCTGCAGTTTAGTAAATATACCCCATAGTCTCTCTTTTCTTCTTGTTAAATTGCAGTGTGTCCCAGCTCTGTAGTGCGCTTTTCACTGTGTGCATTGGAGATGCACAATCAGTTCACAATACAAGCACATCTTTTTCTGTGTTCACATTTCTTCTAACGGTACAGATCCTGTTATACAGCGCACCTGGGGCCCAACATTCTATTACTGTATAAGGTAAGTCAAGCTTTGGGTGGGCACAGCCATTTATTGTAATTGAGCAGCCCCCCTGGAGCTGTGTACAATATGTGTGTCTGTGGCTACTAAATACTAAAATGAACCTAAACCTATATATCCAATGGAATATTGATAACACAGACAAGTTGGATGGTTTGTCCATTGTATGTTTGGAGGAAAGTTGGTCTGATGTATGGCCCACATAACCCAACCCCCTAAACTAACCCTAGCTCTAATACTCTAAAGCCTAGCCTTAATATCCTAATAACAAAGGGCTAACTAGATGTGATGCAGGAGTCGGTACTGGAGACTGAAGAGGTTTGGACTGGAGAGAAATAGTCAAGATGAAACCATAAACCACCCCCCTAAAAGAAAAGTCTAGATACACCACTGGCTGGACGCTACTGCTATAGAGAGGGAGATACTAGTGAGATTGGACAGCTACTCTGCTCCTGTCTGCATGTATTTGCTGACTTACTGCTCCCACTCACCATCTACACCCAGCCAGCAACAGCCAGGCCTAGCTGGGGAGCAGCAGTAGCCACCAGTAAGTCTGTCCTTTAAGATGCTGAATGCAGATGAGCTTTGGTGGGGGAAGGTGATGCAGGGCTTTGTTTTGGCATGCTCCTGTGTGTTTTTGCCCAGGTCCTACATCTCACTGCATACTCTCCCCCATAATGTGTAAGTGGGATTACTGTGGGTATTATGTGTAAAGGGCACTACTGTGGCTATTTTGTGTATAAATCGTACAACTACTGTGGGCATTATGTGTAAGTGGTACTACTACTATGGGTATTATGTGTATAAGTGGCACTACTGCTGTGTGCAATATGTGTAAGGGGCACTACTACTGTGGGCATTATGTATATAAGCAGCACTACTGTGTTGCATAACATGTGTAATTGGTACTACTGCATAGCGTAACTTGAATAATGTGCACTATTGGATGTCAGAATGTAAATATGTGGTGTAATATGAATATGAGACACTACATACGGTGTAGAATGAATAAGATTGTGCTACTGTGTGGTATAATTGGTAATGTGGGTACTATTGTGTGGTCATGCCCCTTCCTTGTGAGACCACACCTCTTTTTTGCAGCACCCACTGACCCTTTGTAAAGTATGGCAGAATGCAAATTTATAGTTTGCAGGGGGGTGTCAAAACCCCCTAGCACTGGCCCTGGATTTATGATATCCCAAATTACACATTTGAGAGCACATAGAAGGGTACTCATTATTTCTAGGGTACAGGAAAATTGCACAACTTCACATATACAGGAGGTTTGGTTCAAGGGGGGTTTAAACACTGATTTTAAATAAATAAAAGTAATCTGCTGGTAATTGTTACTATATATTTCATGAGATAGATAAACCATACCCCATTAAGCAAACCACACCCACAACATTCCAACACCCATTTTTACATTGCATTCAATGGTAGAAAAGACCACTTGCTTGTGTTTGCCCCCCAGGTTGAAAGTTGCCAGCCAGCCTCTGCTACTACAGCACAGAACAAATGAGTGTGATAGTAGCATGCACAGAAACCATTGTTGGCAAACATTCAAATGAGTTAATAATAGCATTTTGGGATCTATTCATAAAGCAGTGAAAACAATGGAGAAGCAGACTAGTGGAGAAGTTGCCTATGGCAACCAATCAGCATCTCCCTTACATTTCATAGAATGTACTTGACAAAGGCTTCCCTCAAAGCTGATTGGTTGTCATGTGAAACTTCTCAACTGGTCCTTTTCTCCACTCTCTAAGTGTGTGCGTGTGCATGGGCAGACCAGATGGGCCAAGTGGTTCTTATCTGCTGTCACATTCTATGTTTCCATCTGACAGTCCTGATTACACAATTATTTTATTGGGGGGGGGGGGGGGGTGGCAGGCAATAATTTTGTGTCTGGGGTGGCCTAAACTCTAAATCCACCTCTGCCAACATGAGTGCACTTTATTGCATCCAGATCTGAATCAGTCCCTTAATCTCTATAAACTATTCTAACCAAATACTTCCACTCTACTAAGTTCATATTCAAATTACATATGTTATTCTTCTACACTTACACAGCCCACTGACCCTATATATTGTAGGTCAACTTTGCTGTGTGACTTTATAATATAGCCCAACAAGAACCTTTGCAATCTGGTAGAGATGAGCGCCGGAAATTTTTCGGGTTTTGTGTTTTGGTTTTGGGTTCGGTTCCGCGGCCGTGTTTTGGGTTCGACCGCGTTTTGGCAAAACCTCACCGAATTTTTTTTGTCGGATTCGGGTGTGTTTTGGATTCGGGTGTTTTTTTCAAAAAACCCTAAAAAACAGCTTAAATCATAGAATTTGGGGGTAATTTTGATCCCAAAGTATTATTAACCTCAAAAAACATAATTTACACTCATTTTCAGCCTATTCTGAACACATCACACCTCAAAATATTATTTTTAGTCCTAAAATTTGCACCGAGGTCGCTGTGTGAGTAAGATAAGCGACCCTAGTGGCCGACACAAACACCGGGCCCATCTAGGAGTGGCACTGCAGTGTCACGCAGGATGGCCCTTCCAAAAAACCCTCCCCAAACAGCACATGACGCAAAGAAAAAAAGAGGCGCAATGAGGTAGCTGACTGTGTGAGTAAGATTAGCGACCCTAGTGGCCGACACAAACACCGGGCCCATCTAGGAGTGGCACTGCAGTGGCACGCAGGATGTCCCTTCCAAAAAAGCCTCCCCAAACAGCACATGACGCAAAGAAAAAAAGAGGCTTTTTACTGATATTTGGTGTTTTGGATTTGACATGCTCTGTACTATGACATTGGGCATCGGCCTTGGCAGACGACGTTGCTGGCATTTCATCGTCTCGGCCATGACTAGTGGCAGCAGCTTCAGCACGAGGTGGAAGTGGATCTTGATCTTTCCCTAATTTTGGAACCTCAACTTTTTTGTTCTCCATATTTTATAGGCAGAACTAAAAGGCACCTCAGGTAAACAATGGAGATGGATGGATTGGATACTAGTATACAATTATGGACGGACTGCCACGGTTAGGTGGTATAAAAAAACCACGGTTAGGTGGTATATATTATAATAATAATACAATTATGGATGGACGGACTGCCTGCCGACTGCCGACACAGAGGTAGCCACAGCCGTGAACTACCGCACTGTACACTGGTTGATAAAGAGATAGTAGTATACTCGTAACAACTAGTATGACACTATGACGGTATGAAGAATGAAAAAAAAACCACGGTTAGGTGGTATATATTATAATAATAATACAATTATGGATGGACGGACTGCCTGCCGACTGCCGACACAGAGGTAGCCACAGCCGTGAACTACCGCACTGTACACTGGTTGATAAAGAGATAGTAGTATACTCGTAACAATTAGGATGACACTATGACGGTATAAAGAATGAAAAAAAAACCACGGTTAGGTGGTAGGTATATAATAATAAATAATACAATTCTGGTCGGACGGACTGCCTGCCGTGTGCCGACACAGAGGTAGCCACAGCCGTGAACTACCGCACTGTACACTGGTTGATAAAGAGATAGTAGTATACTCGTAACAATTAGGATGACACTATGACGGTATAAAGAATGAAAAAAAAACCACGGTTAGGTGGTAGGTATATAATAATAAATAATACAATTCTGGTCGGACGGACTGCCTGCCGTGTGCCGACACAGAGGTAGCCACAGCCGTGAACTACCGCACTGTACACTGGTTGATAAAGAGATAGTAGTATACTCGTAACAATTAGGATGACACTATGACGGTATAAAGAATGAAAAAAAAACCACGGTTAGGTGGTAGGTATATAATAATAAATAATACAATTCTGGTCGGACGGACTGCCTGCCGTGTGCCGACACAGAGGTAGCCACAGCCGTGAACTACCGCACTGTACACTGGTTGATAAAGAGATAGTAGTATACTCGTAACAATTAGGATGACACTATGACGGTATAAAGAATGAAAAAAAAACCACGGTTAGGTGGTAGGTATATAATAATAAATAATACAATTCTGGTCGGACGGACTGCCTGCCGTGTGCCGACACAGAGGTAGCCACAGCCGTGAACTACCGCACTGTACACTGGTTGATAAAGAGATAGTAGTATACTCGTAACAATTAGGATGACACTATGACGGTATAAAGAATGAAAAAAAAACCACGGTTAGGTGGTAGGTATATAATAATAAATAATACAATTCTGGTCGGACGGACTGCCTGCCGTGTGCCGACACAGAGGTAGCCACAGCCGTGAACTACCGCACTGTACACTGGTTGATAAAGAGATAGTAGTATACTCGTAACAATTAGGATGACACTATGACGGTATAAAGAATGAAAAAAAAACCACGGTTAGGTGGTAGGTATATAATAATAAATAATACAATTCTGGTCGGACGGACTGCCTGCCGTGTGCCGACACAGAGGTAGCCACAGCCGTGAACTACCGCACTGTACACTGGTTGATAAAGAGATAGTAGTATACTCGTAACAATTAGGATGACACTATGACGGTATAAAGAATGAAAAAAAAACCACGGTTAGGTGGTAGGTATATAATAATAAATAATACAATTCTGGTCGGACGGACTGCCTGCCGTGTGCCGACACAGAGGTAGCCACAGCCGTGAACTACCGCACTGTACACTGGTTGATAAAGAGATAGTAGTATACTCGTAACAATTAGGATGACACTATGACGGTATAAAGAATGAAAAAAAAACCACGGTTAGGTGGTAGGTATATAATAATAAATAATACAATTCTGGTCGGACGGACTGCCTGCCGTGTGCCGACACAGAGGTAGCCACAGCCGTGAACTACCGCACTGTACTGTGTCTGCTGCTAATATAGACTGGTTGATATTTAAAGAGATATTAGTAGTATACAACAATACTATACTGGTGGTCAGGCACTGGTCACCACTCCTGCAGCAAAAGTGTGCACTGTTAATTAATATAATTGTACTCCTGGCTCCTGCTAACAACCTGCAGTGCTCCCCAGTCTCCCCCACAATTAATTATAAGCTTTTAATTTATACATTGATGACTGTGCAGCACACTGGGCTGAGCTGAGTGCACACAGACTGAGTCACACTGTGTGACTGACTGTGCTGTGTATCGTTTTTTTTTTCAGGCAGAGAACGGATATAGCAGAGAGAAGTGAACGGATATATTATATTAAATAAAAGTTAACTAGCAACTGCACTGGTCACTGACTGTGGTAAACTAACTCTGTCTGCGACTCTGCACAATCTCTCTCTATCTAATCTATCTATCTCTATTCTAATGGAGAGGACGCCAGACACGTCCTCTCCCTATCAATCTCAATGCACGAGTGAAAATGGCGGCGACGCGCGGCTCCTTATATAGAATCCGAGTCTCGCGAGAATCCGACAGCGTCATGATGACGTTCGGGCGCGCTCGGGTTAACCGAGCAAGGCGGGAAGATCCGAGTCGCTCGGACCCGTGGAAAAAAAAGTGAAGTTCGTGCGGGTTCGGATTCAAAGAAACCGAACCCGCTCATCTCTACAATCTGGGTGGACTAATTTGAACTATGTAACACTTATCCTCTTGTAGCAAATTTCTATTTCCCTACATATTGTAATCTTGTGAGCAGGGCCCTCTGAACTGTCTTTTTGGTATTACCCAGTCTTGTTTTATTACTGTTTTATTACTGTTTAAGTAATGCTGCTTTCACATCGCAAAACCTGCTTTTGAAATGGTATTTGAAACGGTTCTTAAAACGGGTCTGAGCAGTTAAACCCCTTTCACATCTCATGTTGTAACCAGTATATTACCATTTCATTACTGTTTTGGTACCTTTCACACTGAACCCGTTTCACCCATAGAAACCAGTGGTTGTCATTATAAATGGACTTTTCTGGCTCACACATTATTAACAATTATTAATTAATTATTAATAATTTGGATAGTCGTACAATGGAACCCAGCAGCTTGAAGCATTTTAACCATGTTTTTATATATGAGTGCATCCTTGACTGTCCCAGTAATTTGGCAGCAGATTTCCTCATCCCCTCTGATCCTTAGCTGCTCCCTCACCTCTTCATCACTCCAATTAGACATTTTATAATGGCTTTGCAGTCTAAACGTTTATAAAGCCACTCTCACATGTGTCTCCTGTGTTTTCCAAGCTGTTTCTTGGTTGTGGCTGCTGACATCACATATGGAGACAGCCTATGACCTGCTGGGGCTTGCAAATACCGTTTCAGGCCCTTTCACACTGCACAATGAAACGGGTCTGAAACGGGTAGGACCCTTCTTTTTTACCGTTTCAAAATACCAGTATTTTGTAAACGGTAAATTGAAGAGGACCCTTTCACATCGCAGCTTGACCCGTTTAGGAAGCCAGTTAAACGGCAAAATACCGGGTACAAGCTGCGGTGTGAAAGGGGTATAAAGTGCAAAAGAATATGCTGAAGCTTTAGAAATAAATGGTAATAAATAATGATGTGTGACAGGGATTAAAGGTAACAGCCTGAGAATTAGATAATAGGACAAGAAGGGTACCCTTGCAACAGTGCACTTGTCTGAGGTTTCTGTCACACTAGTTACTCAAGTATATCAAGGATATTAGTGTTATCATATGCACCCTTATATGAAACAAAGTTTAAACAAATAACTATTTTTGTACAGGGAGAGAGGTGGTGAGCAAGTAAACTAGATGGCAGCAGTTATCTTTCATAATATATTACAATCATAATTGTGCTAAGGTTCCTGCTGGTTTCGTCGGAAATGTTGGTAATGTGGCACTGCATGAGCCTGAAATATATAAAACTACAGCATTATAATTATTTTTGTTTATTTTAATTCAGACATAAGCAAGCACAGTTAAAGACTATATTAAAAGATATAATACTTTCATTTTTAACTGCAGCATTAAAATAGACCTAGCATCCAAAGACAGATCTATGCATTTTGGAAAGCAATTAAATACAAATATTTAAAATAAAATTTACCATTATGTTACAAGTGCAAATTAGAATAAGATTAACCTGTTTTCACAATATTATTCAGTAGTTGACTATAGCTGAAACAATATTATCCAGAGGCTGCAAATGTCAAAAACAAATGTGAATTTTTATTTTCCACTCTACAGCCAAAGAAAAATTGTGTTTATTCAAATATAATTAGTAATTTCCCAGACTACCTAACATATGTTTATTTTAACAATGCTTGTAGATACTGTTGTATATTTGCAGTGTGCAGTGAATTTTCCTTATTAATCCCCTCTCTGCTACAGGCACACTTTTTTCTTATTAATTGATTCATCATTGTATGGGTTTATGTTTGTAATGAAGATATAAAGAATATCAACATTCAGTATGTCAATATGTGTATGTCCACATTTAGAATGTCAACATAGATAGGATGTCAACATGACATGAAGTTAACATTCTAAAGGGGGTACACACGGGGAGATGTGTGCTGAGCGATCTTTCACAGAATGCTCAGCAGACATTTCTGCCCCCATTAAGCGCTCATCGCTATCGGGCATACACACAGAGTGATATGTGCTTAAATTCTAAGCAATCTAACTAAGTTGCTTAGAATTTAAGCACACATTGCTACAGTATATGTGCCCCCCCCCTTTAATGTCAACAATAGAATGATGACAGATGATTTTTTTTAACAATTTTAGGATGATGGTTAGGGTTGGGAATACTGCAGTCTGTGAATAGGAGTTGGGTTTAGGGTTAGGGTTAGGATTAGGGTTAGATTTATGATTAGGGTTAGGATCAGGCATACTAACCTCTGGAGCAGACAGTTGCATGCTCAACATGCCATAAGAAGAAAAGATATGAGAGCGCCCACCCTGTAGTTATTAATGAAATAGTGTAGCAGCAACTAACCAAGTGGTCCACAAAGGGGTCCACCAAGACCTGTAATGCATATAGCCCAAACCAACAAAGAACAATGACAGCACCTATTTCTCCTATAACAATGTAAAAATGTGGGGCAGATTATTTTTTAGATACTGTAAGTAGGACACATGTATTTATAGTACATATTGTTTCCAATCCTCTTTAGGATTGATAATGACTTGTGACATAATACTTGATTACACATCTTATTTATTAACTATAAATATTTATAAAAGCATGACACTGATTATAAAGCAATACAGAAATATGTATGGTGGCAAAAAAAAAAAAAAAACACTGACCAGAATCACAACAGTTTATCTGGCAATATTACTATGCAATGTCCTTAAATGTATAGGTGAGGGGGGGCAGCATCCCACCCCTGGTTCCCATAGCATCATATTTTCTGCCTTTTCTTCAATTCAGGAAATGGTAACACACCATTATAGTCAATAGTATCAATCAATTAAATTTAGCAAGATTATATATTATTAAGAGTGGGAACTGAATAATTTTTCTACATCACTCATTTATCAGTTAGCACATTTCTCTTTACAGATGAGAGCCAGTTGGCTGCAACTGAATCTGGATAAAACATAGGTCTTATGATAGGACTGCAACATCAAAGGCCAAGAATAGCCAACCAACTGAACTTACGCTTGGGAATTCAGAATTACAAACCACTGATCTTGTGCGGAATCTTGGCATTGTCCTGGATGGTGGCTTGACACTTAAACATCAGATATCAACCACAATCAAATCCTCATTCTTTCCTCTGAGCCAGAATCAAGCACATATTTCCCTCTGAAGATTTGCCATAAATCATACATGCATTTGTATCATCCTCGATTAGACTACTGTAATGCCCTCTACCTTGGTCTCCCAGCAAAATAATTGCACTGCTTACAGCTGGTACAAAATGTAGCTGCCAGACTGTTAACCAACTAGCTTCATTCCAGCAACATAACACCCATTCTCTACTCACTCCACTGGCTGCCGGTAAAATTGGAAATCATCTTCAAGATTGGCTTGCTGATTTCAAAGCACTACATGACCAGGACCTAAGGTACCTGAAACAACATCTGATTCCATACTGCTCCACTTGATTACTGCGATCTGTATTCTATTAGCAGTACCTAGAATCTCCCGTAATTTATTTGTGGGTTGAGCTTTTAGCCATGTGGCTCCATCTCTAAGGAACTCACTTCCCCATATAGTTCAAGAGGCCTTTACTCTAGAATCCTTCAAACATGAACTCAAGACTTTCTTGTTTACTCAAGCATTTCCATAATTGTCCCTTTAATATCTCCATGCTCTCTGTATTTTATGAAAAGCTTTTCTATTCTTCAATGTTTCTGTACTGTATTATGGTAATTCTGTTAAGTGCCCCGAGTCCTAGTGTAGAAAGAGCGCTATATAAATAAAATTATTATTATTATTATTACTTAATATTTGTATGAGATGACATCAGCATATTATATGTTGCTAATTGTGTTTATATATAGCACTAGCTAAAGTAGCCTTTGTTCCCTGGGTTTACAGTTTCAAATTATCAATGATTTTGATTTAACTGTCAACATTTTAAAAATAATAAGCACCTTAGCAGCTCCTTCAGCAAACCTCGAGGTGGCTGCCCAGTGTTGTTGTTTTTGTTGTTGATTGGGGGGGGTGTCATTAGTAGCCCTGGTCCCCAGCTTTCCTTTCTGTTTAGTTTTATAATCAGTTTCACATTGCGAGATGGGTTTAAACTTTTCTTTCTATTATCAATGTTGCAATTCAAAGACTTTTGGGTACGCAATATTGTTTGTCTTCCCACCCCCATTTCTGTAGTTATTTTAGTTCATTGATTTACAGTATGGTTATTTCAGTCAGTAATTGCAGGTCATTGAATTACAGTGGTGTTTGAAAGTTGTGAACCCATTAGAATTATTTATATTTCTGCTGAAATTTTGCCTAAAACGACATCAGACTTTCACACAAGTCCTATAAATTAGATAAAGAGAACCAAATCAAACAAATGAGCCAAAAAAATTAGATGAGCTCATTTTTTATTGAAGAAAATTATACAATATCTTATACCTGTGAGTGGCAAAAGTATGTGAACCTTTGCTTTCAGTATCTTGTATGATCCCTTGTGCAGTAATAAATGCATGTAAACATTTCCAGTAATTGTTGATTAGTCCTAAACATTGGCGTGGAGGAATTGTACCCCATTTCCCCGTATAAAACAGCTTCAACTCAGTTACAGTATGTTGGTGGGTTTCCTCACATGAACTGCTGCATTAAGGTCAGGACTTTGACTTGGCCATTCCAAAACTTTAAATTTATTATTTTTTAACCATTTTCTGATCAAATGACTTGTGTGCTTTGGGTCGTTGTCTTGCTGCATGACCCACATTCTCTTGAGATGCAAATCATGGACAGATGTCCTTACATTTTCTTTTAGAATATTTCGGTATAACTCAGAATTCATTGTCCCATCAATGATGGCAAGTTGTCATCTTGGGCCAGCTGCAGCAAAACAGGCCCAAAACATGATAGCACCACCACCAAACCATGAAACCACCACCACCACCACCACCACCACTGTGTTTCACAGATGTTATGAGGTGTTTTATGCTGGAATGCAGTTTCTCCTTTCCCCAAACATAACGCTTCTAATTTAAACCAAAAAGCTCTATTTTGGACTCGTGTCCACAAAACATTGTTCCAGTAGCCTTTTGGCTTGTCCAGGTGATCTTTAGCAATTGGCAGACAGGCAGCAATGTTATTTTTGGAGAGCAGCATCTTTCTCCTTGTAATCCTGCCATGCACACCATTGTTTTTCAGTGTCCATCTGATGGTGGACTCATGAACACTAACATTAGCTACTATAATGTCAGAAGTGCCTTAAGCTGCTTAGAAGTTCCTTTGGGTTCCTTTGTGACCTTGCAAACTATTAGACGTCTTGCTCTTGGCATGATCTATGTTGGTCAACCACTCCTGGGGTGGGTAATACTGTAATGGTCTGGAATTTACTCCATTTGTACACAATCTGTCTGACTGTTGATTGGTGGAGTCAAAACCTTTTTCAGCCTGATGAGCATCAGCAACTCTTCTGCTGAGGTCCTCAGAAATATCCTTTGTTGGTGGCATGATAGACTTTCACAAACGTGTTGTGAACATCAGATTTTGATAGATCCCTTTTCTTTTAAAAAGACAGGTTGTCCACTCACACCTGATTGTCATCCCATAGATTAAAAAGACCTGACTCTAGTGTCACCTTCAAAATATCTGCTAAGCCTAAAGGTTCACATACTTTTGCCACTCACAGATATGTGATATTGGATAATTTTCCTCAATAGAAAAATGAGCATGTCAATTTTTTTTGTCTCATTTGTTTGATTTGGTATCTACTTTTAGGACTTATGTGAAAGTCTGAGGTAGTATTCAGGAAAAAATTTAGCAGAAATATTGAAAATTCTGAAGGGTTCACAAACTTTCAAGCACCTCTGTATGGTAATTTCTGTCAGTTATTACAGTTCATGAAAGTTTTCTTCCAAATTTATCCAGTGGAAGGTCCAGAACAGGCTCTCTGTGTCAAAGTTCGGTCAAACATACACCAGCGAGAGGTCCGACTGGGACCTCAACATCCTAGTGTGTCTTCTGGGGTCAAATGTTACCACTCTGTGAAGTTTTCACCAAAAACCATCCAGTAGAAGGCTTAGAACAGGCTCCCTGGTCAAAGTTCTGCCAAGCGCACACCAATGGGAGGTTGCACTGGAACCCTAACCTCCCTAAAACCTGTCCAGAATCCATCTGGACCACCTTGCATTGGTTTCATCCCAATCAGTACAAGGGTGTCCAAATGCATAACCAGACAGAAAAATTAAGATTAAAACAAGGTAATTAAAATAAAATAATATTTTCAACATAATAAATAAATGATATTTCTATGAAAAAAAAACCAAAAAACCCATTATCGATAGTATTAGTATAGTCAATACTAATACTCGGCTAGCCTCTCATTCCCTGCTGGCTGCAATGCTGCTTGGCTGTTTATTTGGAAGAACTGGTCAGGTTGATGGTGTATTGCCTTCTATTTGCATGTAAAATCATGTTTTCTATGTGAATATCCAACATTTTGCCATTTGTAAATTGTAAAATCACACAAAACCCCACTCTATCGATGCTTAGTAAATTTACCATTAACAGATAATCACAAGCAGCCTATTCAGATAACTTTACAACAGGAAGTGTGTGCAAATTACCAGCAAGGATCCTACTGGATGAGCAGTAACACAGGCAGGATGGAATGTGGCTGTGTAAACTTTCATTGCTAAAAGTGGTAGTATTAGTGTTCACAAGTTAGCAATTTCTGTAGCAGCTGTCCTGGCACTGGAGCATTAATTAGTTCAATTTTTAACACAATTAATACATATTTCATTTTGCTCTCTTAATATAATTAAGAAATAATATTACTTTCAATACAATTATACAATAATTTTTTCTATTAATATATTAATAAAATAGTATTTAACTCATAAGACACTATTAACAGTTTCTGACTCCTTTCATAATATAAAATAATTGCCTTCATTGAAAACATGCAGTATGGTTATTCTTCTTCTAATTGTCCAGACAACACAAACAAGCTTTTGAAGCCATCTTACCTGTCACAATCACTACATTTTTTTTGGGCGGGTTTCTAACGCATACGCTTAGTAAATCTGGGGTTTCTTTGCTAGTAATATTAAAAACATTAATGATGAGTCGATGTTCTATTCTATTCATTGGATTCCCATTGGCATAGACCAGTGATTCTCAAAATCAGTCCTCAGGGTCCTCACACTTTTCACATTTTCCAGATCATCTAGCAGGTGCACAGGTTTATTTAGAACTCACTGAAACATTTTAAAAAATCCACAGGTGGAGCTGATTATTTCACTTACATTATATAAGGAGACCTGGAAAACATGAACTGCCTGGGATCCTGAGGGGTGGGTTCAGCATACCTTCGCCGGTATCCCAGCAGTGGAATGCTGGCGGGGGGGGGACCGCACAGTAGCGGATCTTGCCACGGGCAAGCAGGACTTTTGCCCGGGGTGCCGCCTTCCGGAGGGCGCCGCACCAGGGCAAGATCCGCTCCTGCTGTGCCCCCCGCACCCCGCTGCCCGCTGTGAAGGGAAACTAGACGCTATGCATCTAGTTTCCCTTTGTGGAGAGGACCTTTACTGTGCGGTGCGCGATGACATCATTGCACGCCTCACAGCAAAGGTCCTCTCCACGAAGGGAACTAGATGGGTAGCATCTAGTTTCCCTTCGTGGAGAGGCTCCAAGAAGGGAACTAGATGCGTAGCGTCTAGTTTCCCTTCGTGGAGAGGACCTTTGCTGTGCGGTGCGCGATGACGTCATCGCGCACCGCACATCATTTCAGCGGCTCTACTACTGTACAGGGGGCGTAACTGACCACGCCCCCTGTATGAAGCCACGCCTCCTATTGCCGCCCGGGCCGCAAAAAGCCCCTGACCGGCCCTGAGAGCACACCAAGTCTCATACGGGCTTGCTGCGCTGACCAAGCTGCGTGCTCTGTGGCGGCCTGTGGTTGCCACAGATTTAATTCCCACTCTATGGGTGTAGTAGACACCCACGAGTGGTTATAGTCCCTGTTGGTCGCAATGCCAACCATTGGGATTGTGAGGGGATGGGATGTAGGAGGGAGGTGGTGTGACCGGCGGTCTCCTGACCGCCGGTCACATAACTACATCCCATCCTGAGGGTTGAGTATGAGGACTTGTGGGATAGACTTCAGTAAATCCACAGTTTGCAAAACTGCCAGAAATCCATCTTTAGTAAACAGACCCTTTAGCCTCTTCCCTCTGCCAAGTAAAGCTGTGCATACTGTACACAATACAATTACCTGTGAGATCATCTGTCCAATCAAAATGGACACAAACAGTCATTGAGACAAATTGGTTAAGTCACTGATTTAACCAGTTTCTCTGGATCACAATTTTTGTCCATTTTCCAGTTTTGTTGAGCAAATGGTCAATTGCAATTTACTTAACATACTAGATTTTCATTTCAACTGGCCAAATTGGACAGATGATCTGCCAGATAATTGGATAGTGTATGCCCAGCTTAACAAATAACTGGCTACTAATATGCAGTTATTTTTTGTGTCACTCAACTACAGTATACTGAGATTTGGCACCTTGTTTTCACCAGGAAACAGTACATTGACTTCTACTGTCATTACTAGTATATTTTAACTAGGAACTTGTTTCACCTGACTAGTTCACTCCAACTATTGGCCCTCATTCCGAGTTGTTCGCTCGTTGCCGAGTTTCGCTATATTGCGATTAGTCGCTTACTGCACATGCGCAAGGTTCGCAGAGCACATGCGCTTAGTTATTTTACTCAAAAGTTAGGTATTTTACTCACGGCATAACGAGGATTTTTCATCGTTCTGGTGATGGGAGTGTGATTGACAGGAAGTGGGTGTTTCTGGGCGGAAACTGGCCGTTTTATTGGAGTGTGCGAAAAAACGCTGGCGTTTCTGGGAAAAACGCGGGAGTGTCTGAAGAAACGGGGGAGTGTCTGGGCGAACGCTGGGTGTGTTTGTGACGTCAAACCAGGAACGAAACTGACTGAACTGATCGCAATGGCTGAGTAAGTCTGGAGCTACTCAGAAACTGCTAAGAATTTTCTATTTGCAAATCTGCTAATCTTTCGTTCGCAATTCTGCTATGCTAAGATACACTCCCAGAGGGCGGCGGCTTAGCGTGTGCAATGCTGCTAAAAGCAGCTAGCGAGCAAACAACTCAGAATGAGGGCCCTTGTACTTAGACCTGGGAGAAATTATCCTGGATACAGTGGGGGAAATTCAAATGTTTGAAAAGTCGTTTGGGTGTCTGTTTTTTCCTGTCTATTAGATAGGAAAAAACAGACACCCAACTGACTTTTCAAACATTTGAATTCCCCCCATTATCTTCTGTGATAATAACAGTATACAGTAGTTGCTCCAATGTTACATTCGGACATCCTGTACTTTCCAGATTCACCCTTGCTGCATTGTTGTGAGTTTAAGGTCAATCAGTAAAATGGATGCACTAATTATAATACAGCAATTTATGTGCAGAAAAAGTGAGTGTGTTTATTGACTGATGTCATGATTATGTTATAAATCAATCAATCAATCAATCAATCAATCAATCAATCAATCAATCAATCAATCAATCACAAGATATTATATCTCATGTAACCCTTGTATGAGCAGCCTGGATAGAGAAGAATGATTTAGTGGCGATCATTGAACATCAGTGGTTAGCAACCCATGAAGGTCTGATGGTAATAGTGAGTGGTTTCACCATCAATGGGATGCCACTTATGAAAAAAAAAATGTTCTAATATTGGGGCCAGGAGTTTTACTCAGTCAGGAGTTTGCCTCATTCATGCTGTGTGGTTCCTTCTGGTTTAATTCCAAATTAGACTGATGCACATTTGCATCTTATGTGGCTGTAGCACTCTCTCCTCAGCAGGGGATGTCAGGGAGGACACAGATGCTTCTCTAAATGCTATTGTAACACTTATGCCTTCTCACAGCTAAGCATACATTAAAGTCTAGCACATATTATTGTAGTGTAGGTGCTCATTCATGCAAACAGTCATGGAGACCGGGAGCTGAGATCAGTATACTGCTTCAACTTTACTTAACTGCTAATGAACATAAAGCAACACACTTTGCAGCAAGCTGCAAAATAGCACTGCACAACAAAATAGTGGTGAGACTCGGTACTGCAAAGCCAGATTACCATATGTTACAATTCCCTCACAATGTAGATAAATGCCTCTTAAATCCATATTACAAGTATTACAGTATTTGTGGTACATGTCTTACATGGGAAGGGTAGTGGCGGTCCTCATTAATGACCTGTAAACTTGGAGCAGGAGCGCTTATGATGTCTGTGAACTCCACGGTATCAGTGTTCACTGCAACATTATCATTGGTTTGGAACAATTGTGCAACTCCAGCCAAGTCATCCGAACAATCCGTTGTGTCTACTGGCACGGGTATTGACACCGGAGCTTCTGTAGCAAGTTTTTCTCCATCAAGCGTAGGTGATCTATTACGCTCCAGTAGTTGATTCAGGTATCTGTACCACACTATCCTATGCTCAATTTCCACTATATATGACAATGGGCCTCTACATTGTGTAACTGTTGCAAAAACCCATTTCTGTTCTCCACGATAGTTATTTGCCCACACAGTCTGGCCAACAGACAAAACTCTCATTTTGGTACTACCTGAACTTTAAGACTGCTTCAGTTGCCGATCACGAATCAATCTGCGAATACGTGGCTTGATCAAATCCAGTTGAGACCTAAGGTTTATACTGGGGTTTGATTCGTTGCGGCATGAACCGCATTCCTCTATGCAAACAAGAAATTGGTGAGCTTGTGCTGTAATGTAGCCTTGTCTGTGCGCATGGTGTGGCAAGCTTGTTTTAAGATTTGTATGAAGCGTTCAACCAGTCCATTTGTAGCTGAATGATGTGGGGCAGAGGTAATATAACAAATTCCTTTTTTCTTCATGAAGGTCTGAAACTCTTCAGTGGTAAACTGAGGTCCGTTATCATTGACCAACTGCTCTGGTACCCGTGTTCTGGCAAAAAGATTCCTCAGCACCTCCACAGTGTGCGCAGCTGTAGTAGAAGTCATTGTAAAAACTTCATTTGGAACGGGCATCCATCACCACCAGAAACATGGACCTCAGAAACAGTCCCACAAAGTCCACGTGAATCCACTGTCATGGAGTGGATGGCCACTCCCATGAATGCAATGGTGCTGGAGCAGGCATATTTTGAACAGATTGGCACCATCTCAAGAAAGATCCTCCAACTGCTGATCCAATTCTGGCCACCATACAAAACTTCTGACCAGTGCCTTCATTTTTACCACACACAAATAACTTTCATGAAGTTTTCCAAGACTCGTGCAAGCAGTTTGACAGGTATGATGATCCACAACCCCAAGAGGAATCAGCCAGTATCAACTGTCAACTCATGCCTCATGCAGACACACTGGTGCAACCCATCATTTTTGTCTGGCTGTAAGTACTTGAGCCAGGATGGGGTCTCATGCAGTCTCACATCTGATCATACTGGCAGTTATGGAAGGACAATCCACTTGCGTCATTGTGAAAACATTCCACAAACCCTTGGTTGTCCATGGCAATGGGACAGTCTGTAAAGGCAATCAGGACAATCCGTCTGCATTACCATGTTGTGCAGTCCACTTGAATTCTATTGTATAGCAATGTCCACCTAATAACAGTTTAGCACTGCATCCTTGCAGCCGTCATGACAGGTATACTCTTCTGAGGATTAAAGATGGACAAAAGCGGTTGGTGGTCAGTTAGGAGCATCAATTTCTTGCCATATAGATACCGATTGAACCATTTTATGCCCCAAACTTAAGCTTAAGGCTTCTTTGTCAGTATGTGCATAATTAGGTTCAGCCTTGGATTATGCCTGAGATGCAAAAGCTATTGGACGATCTTGTCCATCTGGCATGGTATGTGACCTGACAGCTCTAATACCACAAGATGAGGCATCACAGGCCACTCTAACATTAAGTGAAGAGTTGTAGTGGGTTAACATGATGTCTCATGTAATCGAGTCCTTTGCCTTTGTAAAAGCATACTCACATTCTGTAGACTATAGCCATTTCTGACCCTGCTGGAGCAACTTATGTAAAGGTGCAGAACCGCCATTTCTGACCTTGCTGGAGCAACTTATGTAATGGGTGCAGAACTGTTGCTTAGTTGGGCAAGAATCTGTGATAATAGTTAATGAACCCCAAGAAGGAGTGAAGGAAGCCTTTGGTGGGGAAGCCTTTAAAGCAGTTTCCACTTTTTCTTGACATTTCTGCAGTCCTTTTGGATCAACAGTGTGCCCACAGTTTGTGACAGAGGCCATAAATAACTCACATTTGTCTCTTTTGACTCTGAGCCCATATTGTTCAAGCCACTGCAAAACCAGCTTAAGGTTTTGGAGGTGTTCAGTGTCAGACAAACTTGTCACAGTAATGTCATCCAGACAGCATTGGGTACCAGGAACCCCTTGAAACACTTGGTCTATGGCTTGTTGCCAAAGGACAGGGGCAGAAGCGATGCCAAACATGAACTGATTGTACTTGTAAAGTCCTTTGTGTGTGTTAATGATGAGGAACACCTGTGAATCATCCTCTATCTCCATTTGAGTATACATATCAGCTAGGTCAATCTTGCTAAACGTTTGTCCTAATGACAGATTTGCAAAGATATCTTAAATTTTTGGTAATGGGTAATGATCTGTTTGCAATACTGGATTTATAGTGACCTTGAAGTCCCAACACAACCATACCGTGCCATTTTTTTTTCTTACAATTGGAACAACTGGAGTTGCCCAAGGCTCCATGCCACCTTGGATATGATTTTCTCACTTTCCAGATGGTTTAACTCCAGCTCCACCTTCTGCCTGATAGCATACGGTATTGGGAGAGCTTTATGGAACCTGGTAACAGCTTCATCTTTGAGCACTAGCTTCCCTTTGATATGTTTCAAAGTCCAGTGGTGTAAGTATACAGGTACGCTCAGTTATGGAGTACCCTTAAGAATTTGGCAGCAGGTACACAGTACCACCCACTACACACTTTGCACCTGTGACTGCCATTACCACAATTATAATGCACTGCCGAGCAACAAGACCATGGTGCTCAGCAGCATGACATTGCCTCCCACTTTGCCAGGGTTACAGGGAGCACGATGGTGACGTTATGAGATCACATCACGCTTCCTCTCCTGGCATGAAGAGAGCGGCCTGGAGACTGGGCTGGGTTCCTTTTCCTGCAGTGTCCAGCTGTTTCCCTTTACTCGGCTCAAATGACGCATCGGCAGTGAGCGGCTTTTGTTCTTCACAGGCTGGGCACTAATATATTTTCTATTACAGGTTGAGTATCCCTTATCCAAAATGCTTGGGACCAGAAGTATTTTGGATATAGGATTTTTCCGTATTTTGGAATAATTGCATACCATAATGAGATATCATGGTGATGGGACCTAAGTCTAAGCACAGAATGCTTTTATGTCTCATATACACCTTATACACACAGACTGAAGGTCATTTTAGCCAATATTTTTTATAACTTTGTGCACTAAACAAAGTGTGTCTACATTCACACAATTCATTTATGTTTCATATACACCTTATACACACAGCCTAAAGGTCATTTAATACAATATTTTTAATAACTTTGTGTATTAAACAAAGTTTGTGTACATTGAGCCATCAAAAAACAAAGGTTTCTCTATCTCACTCTCACTCAAAAAATTCCGTATTTCGGAATATTCCGTATTTCGGAATATTTGGATATGGGATACTCAACCTGTATTATGGAGCATTACTTTATATTTCTATTGTAATGTGGACACTAATATATATGTCTATTATTATGGGGCATTACTATATATTTCTATTGTAAGGTGAACACTACTATATATTCTATTATGGGGGCATTACTATATATTTATTTTGTAAAGTGGGACACTAATATATATATAGTACTGTATGTCTATTATTATGGGGACATTACTATGTATTTCTATTGTAATGTGGAACACTACTATATATGTCTATTATTATGGGAAACTACTATATATTTATGTTTTAATGTGGACACTACTATATATTTCTATTATACCAGGGGCAATACTATAGTATATAGACCTGTTATAATGGGGAGCATTACTTTGTATTTGTATCAAATTGGGGGCATTACAATATATTTCTATTATACTGGAGGGTGTACTATATATTTCTAGCCTTGCCTCCAGAGTGCAAAGAAAAGGGACTATGCTGTGTGGCCACAAACCTAGTGTAATATAGCCACCCACCTTGTGTCATGTGGTCATGCCCCTCATGACACATGACCATGCCTATTTTTCAGCACACTTAGTACCACTAAGAAAACATTTCTACTTGCACCACTGGCAAAGTCCCAATGCCTGGTTGAAAAACAACGGTAGCTTGGTTAAGGACTGTGTTAAGAGATAAAGGCAGGGTGTGTGTGATGTTCAGGCTTTTGATGACTGACCAATCTAATTGAAGTTTTTGCAGCCATTCTTGACCCCACAATGCTGGACTGCATTTTTGAATGAGGTTTAAGTCCAGAGTCTCCTGCTAGCCATTATACTGCACAAGTACGGGCAACACTCCTCTTGGAATAACTGTCTCCCCAGTATATGCTTTAAGCAGCAACAAAGTTTTGTTTAATTTACCATTTTTAAAATGGCGTTTGTTCTCTTGCTGTGACATTACAGAGACTGCTGATCCTGTGTCCAGTTCCATTTTAATAGTATGGCCATTGATGTTTGGACTAATCCAAATTGCTTGCTTGTCACCACCTTTTACTGCAAACACTTCCAAACTGCCCAGATCATTGCCGCTGTCTGAGTCCACCGTGTGAACATTGCCAAAGCAAATGTATTCCTTAATCTACTGTGATTCTGTCTCCCACCAGTTGCCCCAGCGTGATATTCCTGTGACTGGCAAACCCGTTTAATATGCCCTTTTTTGTTGCATTTCCTACACAGTTCATGTTTGAACATACAGTCCCTGGATAAATGTGTCTCTGCATCACAGCGGTAGCATACTTTTAATGGGGTGCTATGTACAGGCAAGAGTATTGTGTTTGTTTTTCTTGTCACAATTTTGTGGACCTGAGATGCTGACTTGCCTGCTATTTGGAGCTCCATAACATCGTTAGCTGCAGTTTCCATTGACCGTTCCACTTGTACTAAGTGTACAAATGTGAGATCTGTCTCTGTTAGTAAATGTTTTTGCACACTCTTGCTTAAAATCCCACACACCAGACGATCCCTCAGTGCATCATTCAGGCCATCTCCAAACTGATAGTGCTCCAACAGTCTTTTTATTACTGCCACAGCCACTGACTCCCACTCCTCTTGGTTCCATTTATGGAATATGAACAGTTCTGCTATCAGGAGATACTTAGGGGACAGATGCTCTTGCAAAATCTTCACAATACTTGTGTAAGACTTTGTAGCAGGTTCCACTGGAATGGTAAAAGTGTGAAGCAGACCATAGGATTTTCCCCCCATTGGACTTAATAGTACTGGTATGTGTTTCTCAGCAGCAATGTTATTTGCTAGAAAATATTGTTCAAGTCTTTATGTATAGAGCAGTCGGTCATCTTTTTCTATGCCAAAGTCACTTAATGTGACTATGTGCATAGCTATGGCAGTAAGTCCTGACTGGTGCTTGTAGCAGAACGGAGTGCACGGTGATTCCTTCCCAAATACCGACACACCATGTCCTATCTGGTTTAAACGATGAGGTCTGGGTTCTCATCGCCAATTGTAGTGTCTGTGTAGTTGCTCATTCATGCAAACAGTCATGCAGATTGGGAGCTGAGATCAGCATGCTGCTTTAACTTTGCTTAACTACAAATGAACATAAAGCAACACACTTTGCAGCAAGCTGCAAAATAGCACTGCACAACAAAACAGTGGTGAGACATGGAATGCAAGCATTAAACAGAAATATAAAGCAATGTGAATCTAGCAAAGCCAACTTAACATATCTAACAATTCCCTCCCCATGTAGATAAATGCCTCTTAAACTATATTACAAGTCCACATTACCATATCTAACTATTATTAGTATTATTATTATTTCAAAGTTTCCAGTGCATCAGACTTTTACAAGCATATTTGAAAAAAAGGAAGTTTTTGGGAACCGCACAAGTCCTCAAATAGATTAGTAGTATAATTAGTAGCCTCTGAAAAACTGAATTATCTCGAATTGCTTCTAGATATAGCAACAAGGGGTATGGATAGTCAATCTTGGCCCCACCTGGTTGTTGCTTTCAGTGGTGCTCCACAGAGTCAATGTAAGGCAGTACAGAAAAAAGTGTTTAGAAAGTAGACTCTTTTTTGGGAGCACTCTAATTCAGAGGGTAGAAATATAATTAATTAATTAATACTGGTAAAACCATTTTTATTAGATTTATACATTAAAAAATATTTTTAGGAGTATTTGCGTGAAAAATTAGAAGCTTTGCGAAAATATAAAACACATTATAATTGGTACGTGATATCCGTATCACAGTGTATCGGTTGCCGGAAATTAATGACTGTGGTTACAGAGTTCATACATCATTGCACATTAAGATTTATGTAATGTATAATTACATAAATCTTAATGTTTCACGCAAATACTCCTAAAAATATTTTTTAATGTATAAATCTAATAAAAATGGTTTTACCAGTATTAATTAATTAATTATATTTCTACCCTCTGAATTAGAGTGCTCCCAAAAAAGAGTCTACTTTCTAAACACTTTTTTCTGTACTGTTTTACAAGCATATTTAAGATGCTTTGACTGTGGGTAAGGTATCTGTGACCAAATGCATAAATGTAAAAAGATTGAAACACAGAGTAGACATTCGAAGGCTAAGAAGGCATCATTTGCAACCTTTGGTTTCTAGTCTGTAGATAATAATTATATTTGTGTTTCAAATACATATATGCTATGCTGTGTCCAATTTGCATTTTTGTTATTAAAGCATTACTTCCAGCTGTCCCGCTAGGACCTGGGAAAAGCATTGCAGTGGAGGCCCTACACACCCATTCATGGTTAGCAATTAAAACAAAATCATAATATGCCCCTTCTACGGTTCCACACATTCTCTCCGAATGCTTCCAGACAGTAAATGGCAGTCAGCACTGTGATTGGTGGATAGCTTTAGCCATCCACCAATCACCATGCTGACAGACGGCTGGGAGGCAGGTAGAGAATGCTGCCTGGCCACACTGATTGTGTGACTACCACCTGCCCCTGCTCAAAGGCCCCTAGAATTGTGGGGCCCTGGGCAGCAACCCAGTGTGCCTATATGTTAAGATGCTCCTGATGTGTTAGGGTGCCACATATGCCCTATACCCAGGGTGCATATTATTAAATCCATAAAATGACTGTGGTGGGGGGGGGGGGGAATCATGTGGTTGAGAATGTGTGTATGTATATGGGGGGTAGCTTGTGGTGCTCCTCTGTTCTGACTTGCACAGGGCATAAAAATATTTACTAACGGCTCTAACCATGGCTGACAACTTTTCTTCTAAGGTGACTGTTACATGTGAACAAAAGATAAAAATAATTACTGTAAGATAATTTAGCATGAATTGAAACATTAAATATGGCAAATGTCTAACAAATTATGAAGAGGCAAAAAAACATTTAAACTCATTTAAATCTAAGAATCTTAATGTAAAAAAAAGGTTAGGAAGCATTTGTTAGAATACATTTTTTTCAATGACAATATCCATGCAATGGAAATCATGGACATGGTTCATTAAAACTCAAATCATCACATCATCTAGGTACTATTTCTGACATGAAAACCATATGGTTAGTGAGGAAATCTATTCAGATTAATACAAGCTGAACACTTTCCCTACAGACCTGTGACCTTATTTCCTTAAACAATGTACTGTTCTCCTTTGTGGAACTTCTGTTCTATGTCCTTCTAATCAAGGCTTATGCTGGTCTCTGTCTGCTTGACTGAGTTTCATATTAATACAATTCTTAGTAATAACTAACTAAGTTAAACTGAGGTGACATGTGCAGTGATGTATACAAGGAAAAGTATTCTCATTGAGTCCTTTGAGACATCTCTTGCCCATTCCATTATAATAGTCAAAGTGTATATATCAAACAGTGATGAACAGCTTATGTTTCTATTAAATTGCAGCCAACAAAAGGGCTATACAATTCTTATAAAGCTTTTTTAAGTTACTAATGTTGTGTCTTGTAAGAGTGAAATACTTGGGCGTACCTTTACAGATCACCGTTTGAGCATAAGCATGACCTTATTATATTGTACAGTACCACTGCTTCACAAAATGTGTATGGTGGAAGAGTGTGCAGAAGAATTTGATGCAATTGGATACAAATGGATGTTAAAAAAAACTCATAGTGTTGCTCATATAGCACAAATGTTTGCTAATTTTTTTGAGTGAATGCAACAAATATTGCTCAAAGCAGTGCTCGAAGTGGGGCAGTATACAGTGGTAAGGCATACCGCCATTTCGAGCTCTGATCCTAAATTGCTGTTGATGATGATTGGCTCCAGCTCTCCGCACAGCTGAGCTACTGTATGTGCCGGCAGTTGGAGATGACCACAGTGAACAGAGACCCCCAGAAAATGCTGCCACCCCTCTCTACGTATAGGACAAGATTGACCCATGGAGAGCAACAGTCCTAATTAACCAGAGGTCCCAGTGTGTCCTGGTGTGGCATGGGGTTCTGAGCAGGGGACTGTGGCCACTCTTTCTTGGCCTCTGGTTCCTGAGACACATGCTGTGGTGACCAGGGAGCACCAAAAAGGGCTGTCCTGTGTCTCACCATACTCTGAGGGTGCTGCTGGTGTATTTCTCTCCTCCTGTATAGCTGCCAGCAAGGGTATAGCTACCATAGATGCAGAGAGTGCAGCTGCTTTGGAGCCCAGAGCTAAAAGGGGCCCACCTTCTCTGTCACAGTTACATGTGTTACATACAAGGTTGTAGCTACCATAGGTGCAGGGAGTGCCACTGCTATGGGGCCCAGAGCTGAGAGGGGCCAACTTCGCTGTCACAGTTACATGTGTTATAGACAAGGGTATAGCTACCATAGGTGTAGGGAGTTACATGTGTTATATACATTTTTAGACATAAGGAGGGGCCCCTACAAACTTTAGCCTTGGGCCCTGTAATATTTCTAGTTACTACACTGTACTTGCTCATAGTAATGTAGTATCAAATAAACTGGAGCACATTAAAATGTTAATTAATATTAACTGGAGCATCATAATATGGCACAATATGAAGTGAAGGCACTATAGTGTGACATAATATGAACTGGGGGCAGCACTGTAATATGGCACTGTAATAGGAACTTGGGACATTGCATGTCATAATGTGAATTAGGGGTTCTGTGTTACATAATGTGTACTGGCAGCTCTACAATATGACAGAATGGGAACTAAGGCACTACTATGTTTCATAACAAACTAAGGCACGATTGTGGGTCATAAAATTAACATCTGCTATGAAGAGGTGTCTCTCCAGAAGCACTGGGACATGGACTCCTTCAAAGTGTTGCTATGGGACCCACATATTACTGGCTACGCCTCTGGCTGCCAGCTCAGATGTATACCTTAGTCGCTGCATGTAGATCCAGGTCAGATATATAGGGGCCAATTTATAACCATCCACATCTGAGTATATGGATGTGCTGTGATAATATTGGCCTAATCTGCATTGCGATAATACATCACACAGATGTATCAATTATCGCATGCAGAAACACAGTTTGCGAGAAAGCGCTATCCCTGTGATGTCACCCCACAGAGCATATGTGCATGCACAGCCGCCTGAGATCACAACCACTACCACCACTGGACACACCACCCCCAACCCTGATTATATTTAACAACACCTGGGGATCGGTGATCACAAAAACTACTCCAAAAGCCCTTTAAGACTATACATTCAGGTGATACTAAAATAATGTGAAAAAGGTGTGTGTGTGTGTGTGTGTGTGTGTGTGTGTGTGTGTGTGTGTGTGTGTGTGTGTGTGAGAGAAAGAGAGAGAGAGGGAGGGAGAGAGTAAGTGCAAGAGAAATAATACCTGTTAGGCTGCAGCATCAAGTCACTGATGGGGGCAGGCACTTCATGGCTTAGGTCCCACCTTCTTTCCCATACACCCGAGATAGAGACAAAGCTTTCTCCGACTTAAAGATAAAGTCCTTCCTGTGCTGCTGGCTCTCAGAGCCAGCCAGGAAGGGTACAGGGGGGCCGCACTGGGGCAGTGTTTAGATAAATGGAAATATGGGTACTTTGTGCATAAGGATGGAATAACAACCGGACCTGAATGAGGTGCAATATGCAAGGTATTTAATGATTTTGTATGAGATGGATATACAGGGTAGGTTCTGTGTTATAGATAAATATATTAGAGATGAGCGGGTTCGGTTCCTCGGAATCCGAACCCCCCAGAACTTCACCCATTTTACACGGGTCCGAGGCATACTCGGATTCTCCCGTATGGCTCGGTTAACCTGAGCGCGCCCGAACATCATCATCCCGCTGTCGGATTCTCGCGAGATTCGGATTCTATATAAGGAGCCGCTTGTCGCTGCCATTTTTCACTCGTGCATTGGAAATGATAGTGAGAGGACGTGGCTGGCGTCCTCTCACTTTGGGGTATATTTACTAAGCTCCCGATTTTGACCGAGATGCCGTTTTTTCTTCAAAGTGTCATCTCGGTTAATCTCGGTCATTTACTAAACACTAATCACGGCAGTGATGAGGGCATTCGTAATTTTTTGCTAGTTCAGGTAAAAAATTACGAATGAATACACCATCGGTCAAATTACGCCTGTTTAGATATGAATCTCAGTCATTTACTAAGAAGTGCAAAGCAAAAAAACACAAAACACTGCCGTGAAAAATTACAACTCGTAAAAAAGTCCTAAAAAAAAACAGACCTGCTTTTTTTTTCCGTGATTTGAGATGCATGCAGGGATCCATGAGATCCGTGCATGTATATCAGTGGGAAGGGGTGGGAAAGTGCTTATTTTTGCCAAAAAAATTGCGTGGGGTCCCCCCTCCTAAGCATAACCAGCCTCGGGCTCTTTGAGCCGATCCTGGTTGCAGAAATATGGGGGGAAAAATGACAGGGGTTCCCCCATATTTAAGCAACCAGCATCGGGCTCTGCGCCTGGTCCTGGTCCCAAAAATACGGGGGACAAAAAGAGTAGGGGTCCCCCGTATTTTTAAAACCAGCACCGGGCTCCACTAGCTGGACAGATAATGCCACAGCCGGGGGTCACTTTTATACAGCGCCCTGCAGCCGTGGCATCAAAAATCAAACTAGTCACCCCTGGCCGGGGTACCCTGGGGGAGTGGGAACCCCTTCAATCAAGGGGTCCCCCCCCCCAGCCACCCAAGGGCCAGGGGTGAAGCCCGAGGCTGTCCCCCCCCATCCAATGGGCTGCGGATGGGAGGGCTGATAGCCTTTGTTGTAAAATAAAAGATATTGTTTTTAGTAGCAGTACTACAAGTCCCAGCAAGCCTCCCCCGCATGCTGGTACTTGGAGAACCACAAGTACCAGCATGCGGCGGAAAAACGGGCCCGCTGGTACCTGTAGTACTACCACTAAAAAAATACCCAAAAAAACACAAGACACACACACCGTGAAAGTATAATTTTATTACATACATACATACTTACCTTATGTTCTCACGCAGGTCGGTCCTCTTCTCCAGTAGAATCCAAGGGCTACCTGTTGAAGAAATTCTACTCACCAGATCCATGGGTCCAGGCTCCTCGGCAAATCCAGGGTTAATCCACGTACTTGAATAAATAAAAAAAACGGTGTCCCGACCACGAACTGAAAGGGGACCCATGTTTGCACATGGGTCACCTTTCCACGAATGCCAGAAAGCCACTTTGACTTCTGTCTAAGTGGGTTTCTTCAGCCAATCAGGGAGTGCCACGTTGTAGCACTCTCCTGATCAGCTGTGTGCTCCTGTCTTCACTGACAGGCAGCACACGGCAGTGTTACAATGTAGCGCCTATGCGCTCCATTGTAACCAATGCTGGGAACTTTCTGCTCAGCGGTGACGTCACTTTAGGTCAACCGCAGGGCAGAAAGTTCCCATCATTGGTTACAATGTAGCGCATAGGCGCTACATTGTAACACTGCCGCGTGCTGCCTGTCAGTGAGGACAGCAGCACACAGCTGATCAGGAGAGTGCTACAACGTGGCACTCCCTGATTGGCTGAAGAAACCCACTTAGACAGAAGTCAAAGTGGGTTTCTGGCATTCGTGGGAAGGTGACCCATGTGCAAACATGGGTCCCCTTTCAGTTCGTGGTCGGGACACCGTTTTTTTTTATTTATTCAAGTACGTGGATTAACCCTGGATTTGCCGAGGAGCCTGGACCCATGGATCTGGTGAGTAGAATTTCTTCAACAGGTAGCCCTTGGATTCTACTGGAGAAGAGGACCGACCTGCGTGAGAACATAAGGTAAGTATGTATGTATGTGTGTATGTATGTAATAAAATTATACTTTCACGGTGTGTGTGTCTTGTGTTTTTTTGGGTATTTTTTTAGTGGTAGTACTACAGGTACCAGCGGGCCCGTTTTTCCGCAGCATGCTGGTACTTGTGGTTCTCCAAGTACCAGCATGCGGGGGAGGCTTGCTGGGACTTGTAGTACTGCTACTAAAAACAATATCTTTTCATTATCACAAATGGCTATCAGCCTCCCCATCCGCAGCCCATTGGATGGGGGGGGACAGCCTCGGGCTTCACCCCTGGCCCTTGGGTGGCTGGGGGGGGGACCCCTTGATTGAAGGGGTCCCCACTCCCCCAGGGTACCCCGGCCAGGGGTGACTAGTTGGATTTTTGATGCCACGGCCGCAGGGCACTGTATAAAAGTGACCCCCGGCTGTGGCATTATCTGTCCAGCTAGTGGAGCCCGGTGCTGGTTTTAAAAATACGGGGGACCCCTACTCTTTTTGTCCCCCGTATTTTTGGAACCAGGACCAGGCGCAGAGCCCGATGCTGGTTGCTTAAATATGGGAGAACCCCTGTCAATTTTTTCCCCATATTTCTGCAACCAGGATCGGCTCAAAGAGCCCGAGGCTGGTTATGCTTAGGAGGGGGGACCCCACGCAATTTTTTTTTGTGATTTTACATTGTTTAATTAAAAAAAAAAAAAATAAGAACCCCAGCACGGATCACACAGATCCGGCCGAGATTGATTGTAAAAAAAAACGGCAGTGTTTTGCTGATCACTGCCGTAAAAATAGGTAAAAAAAAACGAATGACATCGACATCGGAAGCAAAGAAAAATACGAATACGACTGCTTAGTAAATCCATCGTAATCAATTCAAAAAGTTGCAGTTTTACACTGTCGATGTCATTCGTGATTGAACTTTGACCTATTTTCGGAAATTACGAATCTTAGTAAATATACCCCTTTGTTTCAGGGGGCTGCATATCTTTATTCTGGGGACCAGCAGTATTATAGGAGGAGTACAGTGCAGAGTTTTGCTGACCAATGACCACCAGTATTATACGTTCTCTGCCTGAAAAACGCTCCATATCTGTGCTCAGTGTGCTGCATATATCTGTGCTCACACTGCTTTATTGTGGGGACTGGGGACCAGCAGTATTATATAGGAGGAGTACAGTGCAAAGTTTTGCTGACCAGTGACCACCAGTATTATACGTTCTCTGCCTGAAAAACGCTCCATATCTGTGCTCAGTGTGCTGCATATATCTGTGCTCACACTGCTTTATTGTGGGGACTGGGGACCAGCAGTATTATATAGGAGAAGAACAGTGCAGAGTTTTGCTGACCAGTGACCACCAGTATTATACGTTCTCTGCCTGAAAAACGCTCCATATCTGTGCTCAGTGTGCTGCATATATCTGTGCTCACACTGCTTTATTGTGGGGACTGGGGACCAGCAGTATTATATAGGAGGAGTACAGTGCAGAGTTTTGCTGACCAGTGACCACCAGTATTATACATTCTCTGCCTGAAAAACGCTCCATATCTGTGCTCAGTGTGCTGCATATATCTGTGCTCACACTGCTTTATTGTGGGGACTGGGGACCAGCAGTATTATATAGGAGGAGTACAGTGCAGAGTTTTGCTGACCAGTGACCACCAGTATTATACTTCTCTGCCTGAAAAACGCTCCATATCTGTGCTCAGTGTGCTGCATATATCTGTGCTCACACTGCTTTATTGTGGGGACTGGGGACCAGCAGTATTATATTAGGAGGAGTACAGTGCAGAGTTTTGCTGACCAGTGACCACCAGTATTATACGTTCTCTGCCTGAAAAACGCTCCATATCTGTGCTGCATTGTAGTATATAGTAGGAGTACAGTGCATAATTTTGCTGACCACCAGTATATAATATATAGGAGTACGGTACAGAAGGCCACTGCTCTGCCTACCTCTGTGTCGTCAAGTATACTATCCATCCATACCTGTGGTGCATTTCAGTTTAGCACAGTTTGCTGACCACCAGTATATAATATATAGCAGTACGGTACAGTAGGCCACTGCTCTACCTACCTCTGTGTCGTCAAGTATACTATCCATCCATACCTGTGGTGCATTTAAGTTTTGCATAGTTTGCTGACCAACAGTATATAATATATAGCAATACGGTACAGTAGGCCACTGCTCTACCTACCTCTGTGTCGTCAAGTATACTATCCATCCATACCTGTGCTGCATTTAAGTTTTGCACAGTTTGCTGACCACCAGTATATAATATATAGCATTACGGAACAGTAGGCCACTGCTCTACCTACCTCTGTGTCGTTAAGTATACTATCCATCCATACCTGTGGTGCATTTCAGTTTTGCACAGTTTGATGACCACCAGAATATAATATATAGCAGTACGGTACAATAGGCCACTGCTCTACCTACCTCTGTGTCGTCAAGTATACTATCCATCCATACCTGTGGTGCATTTCAGTTGTGTGCCAAATCCCTATATCTAAATGCAGAGAGACCTGTGGAATTATTGTATACAGATTTTTGACTATCTCCTACATACATATATATATATATATAGGTACTCGCTCTCTCATTCCAGCAGCCGGGCCACTCTGCAATGTTTTAGCAACAGAGGGCTCTGAGCTGCAAAATTGGAAAAGCAGAAGTAGGTACCTCTATTTCTCCTATTCAATACCGTGGTGAAGGAGGCAGACCCCTCTCATCCTGACATTCGATGCTTTAAGCAGATGTTTGAGACAGCAGAAGGCCTGCACCTTCCAATACTCCGGTATTTTTTCCTATCTCAGTCAAGAAAATATTCTGTGAAGTTTTCTCTATGCTGAATTAAAAACATTCATATAGGTTATTCAAAACTATGTACTTTTTCCCGTTGAAGGGTATTCTTCATGAAGAAAGTCATTGTTTATTCATTTCCAGTTGTGGTTTGTAGTACATATTAACTCCACACATTGATAAAATCAAGCATGAATAACGTGTAAAGTCTATCTTATTCAGGCAATTGTTTGGAGAATTATTCTTTATGCTGTATATAAAATATTGATATAGGGTATTCAAAATTGTGTACTATTTCCCGTTGAGGGTTATTCTTCATGAAGAAAGTTACTGCTTATCTAATTTTTTGTGGTTTGAAGCACATACAAACTCCACACAGTGATGAAATCAAGTTTTTTGTTGTGATTTGAAGCACATACAAACTCCACACAGTGTTGAAATTGAGTATGATTAATGTGCTGTATCATCCCTCTGCTTCCATATGATGGTGTATTGATTGATATGAATCCCGAATTGACATCAATGATATGTAATACCTTCCAATTCCATATTTTGATTAATCATAAATTATACCATGCATAGGAATTTTGAATGATGTTCTGATGCACGTATAAATTCTACACAAACGACAAATAGTGCATCATCCTTTGTAGAGCTGTGCCCTCCAAAATGGAGGCCTACAGCCCTATAAATTCATAATTGGGGTTGGAAATATACAGATTTCTGATTATCTACTTGCATTTATGATATGGCATACATATGAATTGTGTATGGATGTTTTGTGTTTTCCTTATATCTGATGGTTAGAAGTCGCACATAGGGAAGTTCACTCTCCTTACTATTGTGGAAATTGGTTATAGACCATGGGAGAGACCTTAATTTTATATTGGTGCTCGATAAGTTCTTGTGGTAAACCAGCCTACTTATATATGATATTACTGATATCTGGTATGAATATATTTTTTCCGCATGAAAACTTAGAGCATTATTACTGATTAATATTTTCGCTCATGGCAGATAAAGGTCTGCCACACCAATTAGTATTTATCTCTGATCATACCTCTATGAATGGTCTTATGACCTTATCTCTATGAATGGTCTTATGACCTTATATCTATGCATGTAATACATTTTCTACATACTATTACCTAGTGATTTTGTGTAATTTACAGTTTTATCAAGTGATAATAAAAGTTAAATTTTAATCTATAGATATAAAAAGCGTGCCCCGGGTCAGACTTTTAGTCTTCTTTTGCCCTGCTCTCTTGCAGGTCGACCTTCTTTCCTATTATCCATCCATACCTGTGGTGCATTTCATTTGTGTGCAGTATATATAGTAGTAGGCCATTGCTATTGATACTGGCATATAATTCCACACATTAAAAAATGGAGAACAAAAATGTGGAGGGTAAAATAGGGAAAGATCAAGATCCACTTCCACCTGGTGCTGAAGCTGCTGCCACTAGTCATGGCCGAGACGATGAAATGCCATCAACGTCGTCTGCCAAGGCCGATGCCCAATGTCATAGTAGAAAGCATGTAAAATCCAAAACACAAAAGTTCAGTAAAATTACCCAAAAATCTAAATTAAAAGCGTCTGATTAGAAGCGTAAACTTGCCAATATGCCATTTACGACACGGAGTGGCAAGGAACGGCTGAGGCCCTGGCCTATGTTCATGGCTAGTGGTTCAGCTTCACATGAGGATGGAAGCACTCATCCTCTCGCTAGAAAAATGAAAAGACTTAAGCTGGCAAAAGCACAGCAAAGAACTGTGCGTTCTTCTAAATCACAAATCCCCAAGGAGAGTCCAATTGTGTCGGCTGTGATGCCTGACCTTCCCAACACTGGACGGGAAGAGGTGGCGCCTTCCACCATTTGCACGCCCCCTGCAAGTGCTGAAAGGAGCACCCGCAGTCCAGTTCCTGATAGTCAAATTGAAGATGTCACTGTTGAAGTACACCAGGATGAGGATATGGGTGTTGCTGGCGCTGAGGAGGAAATTGACAAGGAGGATTCTGATGGTGAGGTGGTTTGTTTAAGTCAGGCACCCGGGGTGACACCTGTTGTCCGTGGGACGAATAATGCCATTGACATGCCTGGTCAAATTACAAAAAAAATCACCTCTTCGGTGTGGAATTATTTTAACACAAATGCGAACAACAGGTGTCTAGCTGTGTGTTGCCTTTTTCAAGCTGTAATAAGTAGGGGTAAGGACGTTAACCACCTCGGAACATCCTCCCTTATACGTCACCTGCAGCGCATTCATCATAAGTCAGTGATAAGTTAAAAAACTTTGGATGACAGAGGAAGCAGTCCGCTGACCACTAAATCCCTTCCTCTTGTAACCAAGCTCCTGCAAACCACACCACCAACTCCCTCAGTGTCAATTTCCTCCTTACACAGGAAAGCCAATAGTCCTGCAGGCCATGTCACTGGCAAGTCTGACGAGTCCTCTCCTGCCTGGGATTCCTCCGATGCATCCTTGAGTGTAACGCCTACTGCTGCTGGCGCTGCTGTTGTTGCTGCTGGGAGTCGATCGTCATCCCAGAGGGGAAGTCGGAAGGCCACTTGTACTACTTCCAGTAAGCAATTGACTGTCCAACAGTCCTTTGCGAGGAAGATGAAATATCACAGCAGTCATCCTGCTGCAAAGCGGATAACTCAGGCCTTGGCAGCCTGGGTGGTGAGAAACGTGTTTCCGGTATCCACCGTTAATTCACAGGCAACTACAGACTTGATTAAGATACTGTGTCCCCAGTACCAAATACCATCTAGGTTCCATTTCTCTAGGCAGGCGATACCGAAAATGTACACAGACCTTAGAAAAAGAGTCACCAGTGTCCTAAAAAATGTAGTTGTACCCAATTTCCACTTAACCACGGACATGTGGACAAGTGGAGCAGGGCAGGCTCAGGACTATATGACTGTGACAGCCCACTGGGTAGATGTATTGCCTCCCGCAGCAAGAACAGCAGCGGCGGCACCAGTAGTAGCATCTTGCAAACGCCAACTCGTTCCTAGGCAGGCTACGCTTTGTATCACCGCTTTTCAGAAGAGGCACACAGCTGACAACCTCTTACGGAAACTGAGGAACATCATCGCAGAATGGCTTACCCCAAATGGACTCTCCTAGGGATTTGTGACATTGGACAATGCCAGCAATATTGTGCGTGCATTACATCTGGGCAAATTCCATCACGTCCCATGTTTTGCACATACATTGAATTTGGAGGTGCAGAATTATTTAAAAAACGACAGGGGCGTGCAAGAGATGCTGTCGGTGGCCCGAAGAATTGCGGGCCACTTTCGGCATTCAGCCACCGCGTGCCGAATACTGGAGCACCAGCAAACACTCCTGAACCTGCCCTGCCATCATCTGAAGCAAGAGGTGGTAACGAGGTGGAATTCAACCCTCAATATGCTTCAGAGGATGGAGGAGCAGCAAAAGGCCATTCAAGCCTATACATCTGCCTACAATATAGGCAAAGGAGGGGGAATGCACCTGACTCAAGCGCAGTGGAGAATGATTTCAACGTTGTGCAAGGTTCTGCAACCCTTTGAACTTGCCACACGTGAAGTCAGTTCAGACACTGCCAGCCTGAGTCAGGTCATTCCCCTCATCAGGCTTTTGCAGAAGAAGCTGGAGACATTGAAGGAGGAGCTAAAACAGAGCGATTCCGCTAGGCATGTGGGACTTGTGGATGGAGCCCTTAATTCGCTTAACCAGGATTCACGGATGGTCAATCTGTCGAAATCAGAGCATTACATTTTGGCCACCGTGCTCGATCCTAGATTTAAAACCTACGTTGTATCTCTCTTTCCGGCAGACACAAGTCTGCAGAGGTTCAAAGACCTGCTGGTGAGAAAATTGTCAAGTCAAGCGGAACGTGACCCGTCAACTGCTCCTCCTTCACATTCTCCCGCAACTGGGGGTGCGAGGAAAAGGCTAAGAATTCCGAGCCCACCCGCTGGCGGTGATGCAGGACAGTCTGGAGCAAGTGCTGACATCTGGTCCGGACTGAAGGACCCGCCAACGATTACTGTCATGTCGTCTACTGTCACTGCATATGATTCTCTCACCATTGAAAGAATGGTGGAGGATTATATGAGTGAAAGCATCCAAGTAGGCACGTCAGACAGTCCTTACATATACTGGCAGGAAAAAGAGGCAATTTGGAGGCCCTTGCAGAAACTGGCTTTATTTTACCTAAGATGCCCACCCTCCAGTGTGTACTCCGAAAGAGTGTTTAGTGCAGCCGCTCACCTTGTCAGCAATCGGCGTACGAGGTTACTTCCAGAAAATGTGGAGAAGATGATGTTCATCAAAATTAATTATAATCAATTCCTCCGTGGAAACATTCACCAGCAACTGCCTCCAGAAAGTACACAGGGAGCTGAGATGGTGGATTCCAGTGGGGACGAATTAATAATCTGTGAGGAGGGGGATGTACACAGTGAAAGGGGTGAGGAATCGGACGATGAGGAGGAGGTGGACATCTTGCCTCTGTAGAGCCAGTTTGTGCAAGGAGAGATTAATTGCTTCTTTTTTAGTGGGGGCCCAAACTAACCAGTCATTTCAGTCACAGTTGTGTGGCAGACCCTGTCGCTGAAATGATGGGTTTGTTAAAGTGTGCATGTCCTGTTTATACAACATAAGGGTGGGTGGGAGGGCCCAAGGACAATTCCATCTTGCAACTCTTTTTTCTTTCATTTTTCTTTGCATCATGTGCTGTTTGGGGACTATTTTTTTGAAGTGCCATCCTGCCTGACACTGCAGTGCCACTCCTAGATGGGCCAGGTGTTTGTGTCGGCCACTTGTGTCGCTTAGCTTAGCCATCCAGCGACCTTGGTGCACCTCTTTTTTTCTTTGCATCATGTGCTGTTTAGGGACTATTTTTTTGAAGTGCCATCCTGCCTGACACTGCAGTGCCACTCCTAGATGGGCCAGGTGTTTGTGTCGGCCACTTGGGTTGCTTAGCTTAGTCATCCAGCGACCTCGGTGCAAATTTTAGGATTTAAAATAATATTGTGAGGTGTGAGGTGTTCAGAATAGACTGAAAATTAGTGGAAATTATGGTTATTGAGGTTAATAATACTATGGGTTCAAAATGACCCCCAAATTCTATGATTTAAGCTGTTTTTGAGGGTTTTTTGTAAAAAACACCCGAATCCAAAACACACCCAAATCCGCCAAAAAATTTTCAGGGAGGTTTTGCCAAAACGCGTCCAAATCCAAAACACGGCCAAGGAACCGAATCCAAAACAAAAACACAAAACCCGAAAAATGCCCGGTGCACATCACTAAAATATATAGAGCTTGTTCTCTATTACTTTGTCAGGTTTTTTTATACCTTTCCAGCCCTTTTGCACACAATCATATTCTCTCCTTTGGCTCTGACATTGAGAGACAAATTTACCAAAACTTCTAAAAATTCAAAGTGGTGATGTTGCCCATAGCAACCAATAAGATTCTGTCTATCATTTTATCTATTGCAACATAGGAAATGATAATCAGAATCTAATTGGTCGCTATGGTTAGCATCACCACTTTTCATTTTTAGTAGTTTTTATTAATTTACCCCTAATTCTGAAATTTAAAAATGAGCCTCAAAAATTCTAAAGAAAAAATAGATGATCCTATTTGCGTTTATAAATAGGTGGCAGCCCTTGGTCACACGAAAAAACCTTCACCGTGGTTTTAATATAGAATCATACACCCAAAAATTAGTGGAACCAAGTGGCGCAACCTTATCACACCAAGATTTGAATGGTCAAGGAAAGGCTTACACAATAACTATGATAGAAGGGTTCCAGCTCCAGATTGATTAACAATGGGCTAAAAGAGATAATAAAATACAACACATAGTGTATTCCGCTTGAATGAAGGTGTGACTTTATTATTCAATGGTCCCACTCACATAACATACAGTAGCTGGTAAATTTGCATGTAGAATCTCATTCTGGCTGGTTTTTACTTCTTAAATGTATTCCCATAAGGAGCTTGAATAGAAAATAATGATAGTGCAATACCGTCTATGTATTTGATATAAAATAAATTTAATACAAGACGCACTCACAAACAAAGGTTAAAAAACAGCATATAACAGAAGATATCCAGAAAACTGCAGCAGACAGTGTGGAGATATAGTCACCAAAGTCCCGGTAACTGAAGGTGTCCCAAAACTGCCAAGTGTGTCCTCCGGATCCTCCGTCAATGCCACACAGATAGGTCCCACAGGCTCCTTATGGGAATACATTTAAGAAGTAAAAACCAGCCAGAATGAGATTCTACATGGTTGGATAAAGTGCAGGCTGCAGACAGTGTAGGTTGTATACAGTGTGAATAATAGTGTTGGTAGTATACAGTACAGGTTACAAAC
The DNA here is from genome assembly GCF_028390025.1 of Pseudophryne corroboree. Classification (NCBI taxonomy): domain Eukaryota; kingdom Metazoa; phylum Chordata; class Amphibia; order Anura; family Myobatrachidae; genus Pseudophryne; species Pseudophryne corroboree. Next base: position 825,896,014 of record NC_086445.1, on the reverse strand, counting down.
AGTGTAGATCATATACAGTGCAGTTCAGATACTGTGTGAGTTGGATACAGTGTGGGTTCGATACAGTGCAGGTCAGATACAGTGTGGGTCAAATACAGTGCAGGTTACAGACAATGCAGGTCTGATACAGTACAGGTCAGGTACAGTGTTAGGTTACAGTGCATGTAACAATGAAGGTTGGATACAGTGTAGGTCGATACAGTGCAGGTCAGATACAGTGTGGGTTGAATACATTGCAGGTTACAGACAGTGCAGGTCTGATACAGTATAGGTCAGATACAGTGTTAGGTTACAGTGCAGGTTGGATACAGTACAGGTTGGATACAGTGTGGGTCAGATAAAATGCGGGTCAGATACAGTGTGGGTCAGATACAGTTCAGGTTACAAACAGTGCAGGTCAGATACAGTGTGGGTTGGATACACCAACAGTGCACTTACTGTGACAGGAGGTGGGAGGGGGGCCCTCAATGATAAATTCCCCAGGTTCTGTCTGTGAGGAGGGTGATGCCGGCAGTGTTGGCAGTGAGCAGTGATGGCGGTGTCCTCTGTACTGGTATGCCAGTGGTATTGGCAGTGCAGGAGTGCTGATGGTGTCCTCTATGCGGGGGTTCCGGTTGTGTCCTCTGTAAAGGCGTGCCGGCAGTGTCCACTGTGTGGGGATGCAGGCTGCGGGCCTGATTCAGACCTGAAGGAAAGGCTTACACAATAACTATGATAGAAGGGTTCCAGCTCCAGATTGATTAGCAATGGGCTAAAAGAGATAATAAAATACAACACATAGTGTATTCCGCTTGAATGAAGGTGTGACTTTATTATTCAATGGTCCCACTCACATAATATAGCTGGTAAATTTGCATGTAGAATCTCATTCTGGCTAGTTTTTACTTCTTAAATGTATTCCCATAAGGAGCTTGAATAGAAAATAATGATAGTGCAATACCGTCTATGTATTTGATATAAAATAAATTTAATACAAGACGCACTCACAAACAAAGGTTAAAAAACAGCATATAACAGAAGATATCCAGAAAACTGCAGCAGACAGTGTGGAGATATAGTCACCCAAAGTCCCGGTAACTGAAGGTGTCCCAAAACTGCCAAGTGTGTCCTCCGGATCCTCCGTCAATGCCGCACAGATAGGTCCCACAGGCTCCTTATGGGAATACATTTAAGAAGTAAAAACCAGCCAGAATGAGATTCTACATGCAAATTTACCAGCAATATTATGTGAGTGGGACCATTGAATAATAAAGTCACACCTTCATTCAAGCGGAATACACTATGTGTTGTATTTTATTATCTCTTTTAGCCCATTGTTAATCAATCTGGAGCTGGAACCCTTCTATCATAGTTATTGTGTAAGCCTTTCCTTGACCATTTAAATCTTGGTGTGATAAGGTTGCGCCACTTGGTTCCTCAAAAATTCTAGTAAAGGTCTGTTATTTCTTTTAAAGTCACAACAGAAATTGTAGTACAGGTTGAGTATCCCATATCCAAATATTCCGAAATACGGAATATTCCGAAATACGGACTTTTTTGAGTGAGAGTGAGAAAGTGAAACCTTTTTTTTTTGATGGCTCAATGTACACAAACTTTGTTTAATACACAAAGTTATTAAAAATATTGTATTAAATGACCTGCAGGCTGTGTGTATAAGTTGTATATGAAACATAAATGAATTGTGTGAATGTACACACACTTTGTTTAATGCACAAAGTTATAAAAAATATTCTCTAAAATGACCATCAGGCTGTGTGTATAAGGTGTATATGTAACATTAATGCTTTCTGTGCTTAGATTTAGGTCCCATCACCATGATATCTCATTATGGTATGCAATTATTCCAAAATACGGAAAAATCCCATATCCAAAATACCTCTGGTCCCAAGCATTTTGGATAAGGGAGACTCAACCTGTATCATGTTAATTTTTAATTAAAATAGCCTCCCTATATTAAAAATTAATTTACAGTAACTTGATTGAAATAAGCAATTTGTTCCAAAGTTAAATTAAATCAATAATGCGTGAGTAAACATTCTGTAGAGTTTAAGTGATTTAGAATACACCATTAAAGAATAAATGGGCTACCACATTGATTATCAGAGAAAAGGATTAAGATATAAACTTACAGAAGGATGTTATAGTTTTGTAAGGGATAATTACTTTTTAATTACTTTATATTAGGGATGTGCAGCAGCCCCCGTCATGGGTTTTGGTTTTGTATCTGTATTGCCTTCATGTTTTGGATCCGTAGTTGCATTTTCCAAAACTGCCCTTGTGGGTTTTGGTTTTGCATCAGTATTTTTTTAAGAAAATTATAAAAACAGCTAATTTAGGCCTATTTTTCTTCCTACAGTATTACTAACCTCAAAACATGGATTTCCTGTCATTTAAAGTTAATTTTGACAACCTCACCGTTAATAATATTGTGCAACAACATAGGATAAAGGTTGGCTGGCTAAACTAAGCAGTAGAGCACAAACACAAGCCAGTTATTTCTGTTTAAAAATGTTTTGCAAATTAGTAATATATTAGCAATAACCAACTCACAAGTACTTTTAATAGAAAACACGACAACGCAGACATTTACTAAGCATCGTTTGTGGAATATCATTACTCTGAAGTAGTAGTACTTAAGAAAGAGATAAAAGAAACTAAACCATGCGTAAAATAGCATCAGTGTACAGGCCCTCAGCCCATGTCTATTCTCAGTGCCCAATCTGTACTGCCTTCCTGGGGGCCATGAGCCACTGATGACTGGAAAATTGTGCCCATGTAAAGCCATGATCAATCAGCCTTTTTGTTAAGCAGTTCCCTAACCATAAAAACAGTGTTCCATACCTGCGAGTCAGATACAGTGCAGGTCAGATACAGTGCAGGGTGGCTACAGTGCGAGTTACAGTGCAGGTCATATACAGCGTGGGTCAGATTCAGTAAGGGTTGGATACGGTGCAGGTCAGATACAGTGCAAGTTGTAGACAGTGTGGGTTGGATACAGTGTGGGTCAGATACAGTGTGGATCTGATACAGTGTGGGTTGAAAACTGCATGGGTCTGATACAGTGCGGGTTGGATACAGTGCAGGTTATAGACAGTGTGGGTTGGATACAGTGTGGGTTGGCTACATTGTGGGTTGGATACAGTACAGGTTGGATAAAGTGCAGGCTGCAGACAGTGTAGGTTGGATACAGTGTGAATAATAGTGTTGGTTTTATACAGTACAGGTTACAGACAGTGTAGATCATATACAGTGCAGTTCAGATACTGTGTGAGTTGGATACAGTATGGGCAGAGCCGGCCATAGGCATAGGCAAACTAGGCAATTGCCTAGGGCATTTGATATGCCTAGGGGCATCAGCAGCTTCTGCTGATTAAAATGATATGCGGCATGCCTATATTCTGTGTGTAACATTTCATATGCAGATGCAGCCACAGTCTCACACAGTATATAGGCATGCTGCATATCATTTTAATCAGCAGAAGCTGCTTGTGCATCCTAGCCACATAGCAATGCAAATAAGATGCATATTCATAAAAAAGGTGTGCCCGACGTTAGCATTGATGCAAGATTTATGAGGACACATCTGTATCCAAGCAGAGGCAGAGGTCACAGTGTTAGTGGTAGTGTGAGTGCTGTGTGCATGTGAGTGGGTTGGTTGTGCAGTAGTGTTTGGAATATGTGTAACAAACATTATGTGTGTCATGTAAAAATGCATTAATAATGTGCAACATATGTGTAAGGGGCACTATGTGTGTTATTATGTGTATAGGGGCACTAATAATGTGCAGCAAATGTGTAGGGGGCACTAGGTGTGTCATTATGTGTATAAGGGCATTAATAATGTGCGGCATATGTGTAAGGGACATTATGTGTAAAAGGGCACTAATAAAGGTTGTCATAATGTGTAAGGCGCATTATGTTTATAAGGACATTAATAAGGTGTCTCATATGTGTAAGGGACATTACTGTGTGGAATTAGGTATATAAATGCATTACTAATGTGTGGCATTATGTGTATAATGTGCTCTACTATGTGGCGTTGCATATAGAAAGGGCACTACTGTGTCATTTAATGTGAATAAAGAGCAATAGAATGTGGTGTAATGTGAATAAGGAGCAATTCAGTGTGATGTAATGTGAATAAGGGGCTCTACTGTGAGGAGTAACGTTTATAAGGTAAAGTGATACTACTGTGGGATGTAATATGAATTATGGACACTATCGCAAGATAAAGTGTGAATAAAGTTGCAGTACTGTGTGGCGTAATTGGAATTGGTGTTAATATTGTGTGACCATGCCCCTTGCAAGCAAAAGCACACCCCTTTTTGGGCTGTGTGCCAAATATGCGAACTGTTCCTATTTAAAATATAGGGAGTACAAACCCCAAAATAAGGACTGCTATAGGTGAGGGGTGATGGTGCTGGGAAAAAGATGCAAGGTCAGAGGTGGAACCAGCGGTGGTGCTAGGGGGCACCAGCCAAAATTTTGCCTAGGGCATCAAATTGGTTAGGGTCGGCTCTGAGTGTGGGTTCGATACAGTGCAGGTTACAGACAGTGCAGGTCTGATACAGTACAGGTCAGGTACAGTGTTAGGTTACAGTGCATGTAACAATGAAGGTTGGATACAGTGTAGGTCGATACAGTGCAGGTCAGATACAGTGTGGGTTGAATACATTGCAGGTTACAGACAGTGCAGGTCTGATACAGTACAGGTCAGATACAGTGTTAGGTTACAGTGCAGGTTGGATACAGTACAGGTTGGATACAGTGTGGGTCAGATAAAATGCGGGTCAGATACAGTGTGGGTCAGATACAGTTCAGGTTACAGACAGTGCAGGTCAGATACAGTGTGGGTTGGATACACCAACAGTGCACTTACTGTGACAGGAGGTGGGAGGGGGGCCCTCAATGATAAATTCCCCAGGTTCTGTCTGTGAGGAGGGTGATGCCGGCAGTGTTGGCAGTGAGGAGTGATGGCGGTGTCCTCTGTACTGGTATGCCAGTGGTATTGGCAGTGCAGGAGTGCTGATGGTGTCCTCTATGCGGGGGTTCCGGTTGTGTCCTCTGTAAAGGCGTGCTGGCAGTGTCCACTGTGTGGGGATGCAGGCTGTGGGCCTGATTCAGACCTGATCGATGTTGTGCGAATTCACACAACGGCCGATTATCGAATGAATGTGCACTGCAATCTGCAGGCGCATCGCCAAACTGTGACAGGATGGTGCAAAAATTTAGATTGCAAGGCATTAGCAAGGTGATTGACAGGAAGAGGACGTTTGTGGGTGGTAACTGGCCATTTTCTTGGAGTGTCAGCAGGAAAAACATAGGCGCTCCCAGGCATTTTCATGGCAGGTATGTATCGTCAGCTCTGGCCTTGATCTTCCTGTTTGTATCGCACTGTAGGAGTAAGTCTTGAGCTACGTCAGACTGCACAGACTGGAAAATTCATTCAGTGGTGAGTGAGTTGCAAATGGATTTGCAGCTATCCGCTGTCTGGCTGAAGTTTCGCATGGCGTACACATGCATTCGCACACTTGCATGGGGCAGGTTTTCAGTCTCCCTGGGTGGTGACTATCTGATCGCAGACCTTTGCAAATTTGCAGCACAGTGATCAGGTCTGAATTAGGCTCTGTGTTCTCTATGCAGTGGTGTCATCTGTGTTGGCAGTGCAGGGATGCCAGATGTGTCCTCTGCAAATGGGTGCTGGCAGTGTTGGTAGTGCAGAGATGCCAACTGTGTCCTCTGTGCAGGGGTGCCAGTGGTGTTAGCAGTGTGGGGGTGCTGACTGTGTCAGCAGTGCGGGTGTGCGGGCTGTGTCCTTTATGCAGGGGTGCCGGCAGTGTTGCCAGTGTGGGGTGCCACTGTTGTCCTCTGTGCAGGGTGCCAGCTGTGTCCTCTGTGTGGGGGTGCCACTGGTGTCTTCTGTACAGGGGTGCTGGCTATGTCAGCAGTGCAGGGGTGCCGGCTGTGTCCTCTTTGCGGAGGTGCTCGCTGTGTCAGCAGTGCAGTAGTGCCAGCAGTGTCCTCAGTGCAGGGGTACCAGCAGTGTCGGCAGTGTGGGAGTGTCAGCGGTGTCCACAGTGTGGGAGTGCTGGCAGTGCTGAGACACCGGCAATAATAGTGTTGGCAGTGCAGGCGGCAGTGTCAGTAGTGCGGGCGGCAGTGTCATTAGTGCAATGGGGGTCGCCATCTTGCACCATTAAAGTTTATGGAGACACATTGATTATCTGAGAGCCATGGCAGACGGCTCTCTCGGTCAATCAGCAGTCACCCCATTCAAATCAATGGGATTGGCGCCAAATGCAAAACATCAAGATAGGAAAGCGGGATACTGAGGTTTTACCTTGATTTTGGATCTGTGGCAGGCAGGGAGATCCGAGCGGTTGCTCAGATCGCCCCTAATCCACTATGTTCGCGTGTGTCTGGTTCTCAGAGAACTGGACCCTCTCATCTATACCTTATATACTTTTTTTTTGCTCTTATCAAGTCTACGTAAAACTTGGCCATTATGTACAGTAGTATTAAAGAATGTTTTCAATATTATTTAACCCCTGCTCTACTGACAGTTGTCTCAGCCCTGTGCTAAGTCCATTATGGCATTTTTCAGGCTGGTAAGTTTTCACATATTTCTTGCAAATAAAATCTACTCAAAATGGGCAAAAGTTTTTTTAATTGAAATTGCAAAAAAAGTGAGTATAAAGCAAAGTGTTTATTTATGAATGTATTTGAAACATTAAGAAATAATTTATGGTTCTTGTTTTGAAATCACTCAACCTTTCAGCAAAAATTAAGATTTGACACATTGATTTGAATATAAAATTTGCACTTGTCAATGTCTTGTGTTTCCTTGTTTGAATAAAATACAGTACATAAAATGTGTAGGAACAAAATGTCTTATTGGAGCAAGGATGGGGAGGGGGTGGGGTTTCTTTGAATTAAAACCTACTATCTCTTGACATTTTAATGCTTGTTGTTAGAGTCTGCTTATCACCAGACAATAGTTACTAACGGGACATCACTTCAAGGCAGCCTGTCCCTAGTGTGTGGGTATCAGGATAATGGACATTTAAAGGCTGATTAAATTACCCATGAGTGCAATTGGAAAAGCTTCCAGTGGCTTTGCAGGATATATCTCAGAGGCTGATTTCTGCAGGCAATCACAATAAAATAAAAATAGTGCAACATATTTTTCTCTACTAAGTTTTTGTCTGTACACATATGTTATTTAGGCATGGTAAAAAAAACAACTGGTTATTAAAAAAAAACAACAACCAACTGTACTTGATTTCTTTATAAGTAATACAAACTATTTTGGTAAATAGTAGAGATGAGCGGGTTCGGTTTCTCTGAAACCGAACCCGCACGAACTTCATGTTTTTTTTCACGGGTCCGAGCAGACTCGGATCCTCCCGCCTTGCTCGGTTAACCCGAGCGCGCCCGAACGTCATCATGACGCTGTCGGATTCTCGCGAGACTCGGATTCTATATAAGGAGCCGCGCGTCGCCGCCATTTTCACACGTGCATTGAGATTGATAGGGAGAGGACGTGGCTGGCGTCCTCTCCATTAGAAATTAGATTAGAAGAGAGAGAGAGATTGTGCAGAGTCAGACAGAGTTTACCACAGTGACCAGTGCAGTTGTTGTTAGTTAACTTTTATTTATTTTAATATAATATATCCGTCCGTTCTCTGCTATATCCGTTCTCTGCCTGAAAAAAAACGATACACAGCAGCAGCCAGTCACACAGTGTGACTCAGTCTGTGTGCACTCAGCTCAGCCCAGTGTGCTGCACATCAATGTATAAAAGGCAAAGCTTATAATAATTGTGGGGGAGACTGGGGACTGGGAGCACTGCAGGTTGTTATAGCAGGAGCCCCCAGGAGTACATAATATTATATTAATTTAAAATTAAACAGTGCACACTTTTGCTGCAGGAGTGCCACTGCCAGTGTGACTAGTGGTGACCAGTGCCTGACCACCAGTATAGTAGTATATTGTTGTATGTATTGTATACTATCTCTTTATCAACCAGTCTATATTAGCAGCAGACACAGTACAGTGCGGTAGTTCACGGCTGTGGCTACCTCTGTGTCGGCAGTCGGAACTCGGCAGGCAGTCCGTCCATCCATAATTGTATTACAATATATACCACCTAACCGTGGTATTTTTTTTTCTTTCTTTATACCGTCGTCATAGTGTCATACTAGTTGTTACGAGTATACTACTATCTCTTTATCAACCAGTGTACAGTGCGGTAGTTCACGGCTGTGGCTACCTCTGTGTCGGCAGTCGGCAGGCAGTCCGTCCATCCATAATTGTATTATTATTATAATATATACCACCTAACCGTGGTTTTTTTTTCATTCTTTATACCGTCATAGTGTCATACTAGTTGTTACGAGTATACTACTATCTCTTTATCAACCAGTGTACAGTGCGGTAGTTCACGGCTGTGGCTACCTCTGTGTCGGCAGTCGGCAGGCAGTCCGTCCATCCATAATTGTATTATTATTATAATATATACCACCTAACCGTGGTTTTTTTTTCATTCTTTATACCGTCGTCATAGTGTCATACTAGTTGTTACGAGTATACTACTATCTCTTTATCAACCAGTGTACAGTGCGGTAGTTCACGGCTGTGGCTACCTCTGTGTCGGCAGTCGGCAGGCAGTCCGTCCATCCATAATTGTATTATTATTATAATATATACCACCTAACCGTGGTTTTTTTTTCTTTCTTTATACCGTCGTCATAGTGTCATACTAGTTGTTACGAGTATACTACTATCTCTTTATCAACCAGTGTACAGTGCGGTAGTTCACGGCTGTGGCTACCTCTGTGTCGGCAGTCGGCAGGCAGTCCGTCCATCCATAATTGTATTATTATTATAATATATACCACCTAACCGTGGTTTTTTTTTCATTCTTTATACCGTCGTCATAGTGTCATACTAGTTGTTACGAGTATACTACTATCTCTTTATCAACCAGTGTACAGTGCGGTAGTTCACGGCTGTGGCTACCTCTGTGTCGGCAGTCGGCAGGCAGTCCGTCCATCCATAATTGTATTATTATTATAATATATACCACCTAACTGTGGTATTTTTTTTTCTTTCTTTATACCGTCGTCATAGTGTCATACTAGTTGTTACGAGTATACTACTATCTCTTTATCAACCAGTGTACAGTGCGGTAGTTCACGGCTGTGGCTACCTCTGTGTCGGCAGTCGGCAGGCAGTCCGTCCATCCATAATTGTATTATTATTATAATATATACCACCTAACCGTGGTTTTTTTTTCATTCTTTATACCGTCGTCATAGTGTCATACTAGTTGTTACGAGTATACTACTATCTCTTTATCAACCAGTGTACAGTGCGGTAGTTCACGGCTGTGGCTACCTCTGTGTCGGCAGTCGGCAGGCAGTCCGTCCATCCATAATTGTATTATTATTATAATATATACCACCTAACTGTGGTATTTTTTTTTCTTTCTTTATACCGTCGTCATAGTGTCATACTAGTTGTTACGAGTATACTACTATCTCTTTATCAACCAGTGTACAGTGCGGTAGTTCACGGCTGTGGCTACCTCTGTGTCGGCAGTCGGCAGGCAGTCCGTCCATCCATAATTGTATTATTATTATAATATATACCACCTAACCGTGGTTTTTTTTTCATTCTTTATACCGTCATAGTGTCATACTAGTTGTTACGAGTATACTACTATCTCTTTATCAACCAGTGTACAGTGCGGTAGTTCACGGCTGTGGCTACCTCTGTGTCGGCAGTCGGCAGGCAGTCCGTCCATCCATAATTGTATTATTATTATAATATATACCACCTAACCGTGGTTTTTTTTTCATTCTTTATACCGTCGTCATAGTGTCATACTAGTTGTTACGAGTATACTACTATCTCTTTATCAACCAGTGTACAGTGCGGTAGTTCACGGCTGTGGCTACCTCTGTGTCGGCAGTCGGCAGGCAGTCCGTCCATCCATAATTGTATTATTATTATAATATATACCACCTAACCGTGGTTTTTTTTTCTTTCTTTATACCGTCGTCATAGTGTCATACTAGTTGTTACGAGTATACTACTATCTCTTTATCAACCAGTGTACAGTGCGGTAGTTCACGGCTGTGGCTACCTCTGTGTCGGCAGTCGGCAGGCAGTCCGTCCATCCATAATTGTATTATTATTATAATATATACCACCTAACCGTGGTTTTTTTTTCATTCTTTATACCGTCGTCATAGTGTCATACTAGTTGTTACGAGTATACTACTATCTCTTTATCAACCAGTGTACAGTGCGGTAGTTCACGGCTGTGGCTACCTCTGTGTCGGCAGTCGGCAGGCAGTCCGTCCATCCATAATTGTATTATTATTATAATATATACCACCTAACTGTGGTATTTTTTTTTCTTTCTTTATACCGTCGTCATAGTGTCATACTAGTTGTTACGAGTATACTACTATCTCTTTATCAACCAGTGTACAGTGCGGTAGTTCACGGCTGTGGCTACCTCTGTGTCGGCAGTCGGCAGGCAGTCCGTCCATCCATAATTGTATTATTATTATAATATATACCACCTAACCGTGGTTTTTTTTTCATTCTTTATACCGTCGTCATAGTGTCATACTAGTTGTTACGAGTATACTACTATCTCTTTATCAACCAGTGTACAGTGCGGTAGTTCACGGCTGTGGCTACCTCTGTGTCGGCAGTCGGCAGGCAGTCCGTCCATCCATAATTGTATTATTATTATAATATATACCACCTAACTGTGGTATTTTTTTTTCTTTCTTTATACCGTCGTCATAGTGTCATACTAGTTGTTACGAGTATACTACTATCTCTTTATCAACCAGTGTACAGTGCGGTAGTTCACGGCTGTGGCTACCTCTGTGTCGGCAGTCGGCAGGCAGTCCGTCCATCCATAATTGTATTATTATTATAATATATACCACCTAACCGTGGTTTTTTTTTCATTCTTTATACCGTCATAGTGTCATACTAGTTGTTACGAGTATACTACTATCTCTTTATCAACCAGTGTACAGTGCGGTAGTTCACGGCTGTGGCTACCTCTGTGTCGGCAGTCGGCAGGCAGTCCGTCCATCCATAATTGTATTATTATTATAATATATACCACCTAACCGTGGTTTTTTTTTCATTCTTTATACCGTCGTCATAGTGTCATACTAGTTGTTACGAGTATACTACTATCTCTTTATCAACCAGTGTACAGTGCGGTAGTTCACGGCTGTGGCTACCTCTGTGTCGGCAGTCGGCAGGCAGTCCGTCCATCCATAATTGTATTATTATTATAATATATACCACCTAACCGTGGTTTTTTTTTCTTTCTTTATACCGTCGTCATAGTGTCATACTAGTTGTTACGAGTATACTACTATCTCTTTATCAACCAGTGTACAGTGCGGTAGTTCACGGCTGTGGCTACCTCTGTGTCGGCAGTCGGCAGGCAGTCCGTCCATCCATAATTGTATTATTATTATAATATATACCACCTAACCGTGGTTTTTTTTTCATTCTTTATACCGTCGTCATAGTGTCATACTAGTTGTTACGAGTATACTACTATCTCTTTATCAACCAGTGTACAGTGCGGTAGTTCACGGCTGTGGCTACCTCTGTGTCGGCAGTCGGCAGGCAGTCCGTCCATCCATAATTGTATTATTATTATAATATATACCACCTAACTGTGGTATTTTTTTTTCTTTCTTTATACCGTCGTCATAGTGTCATACTAGTTGTTACGAGTATACTACTATCTCTTTATCAACCAGTGTACAGTGCGGTAGTTCACGGCTGTGGCTACCTCTGTGTCGGCAGTCGGCAGGCAGTCCGTCCATCCATAATTGTATTATTATTATAATATATACCACCTAACCGTGGTTTTTTTTCCATTCTTTATACCGTCGTCATAGTGTCATACTAGTTGTTACGAGTATACTACTATCTCTTTATCAACCAGTGTACAGTGCGGTAGTTCACGGCTGTGGCTACCTCTGTGTCGGCAGTCGGCAGGCAGTCCGTCCATCCATAATTGTATTATTATTATAATATATACCACCTAACTGTGGTATTTTTTTTTCTTTCTTTATACCGTCGTCATAGTGTCATACTAGTTGTTACGAGTATACTACTATCTCTTTATCAACCAGTGTACAGTGCGGTAGTTCACGGCTGTGGCTACCTCTGTGTCGGCAGTCGGCAGGCAGTCCGTCCATCCATAATTGTATTATTATTATAATATATACCACCTAACCGTGGTTTTTTTTTCATTCTTTATACCGTCGTCATAGTGTCATACTAGTTGTTACGAGTATACTACTATCTCTTTATCAACCAGTGTACAGTGCGGTAGTTCACGGCTGTGGCTACCTCTGTGTCGGCAGTCGGCAGGCAGTCCGTCCATCCATAATTGTATTATTATTATAATATATACCACCTAACTGTGGTATTTTTTTTTCTTTCTTTATACCGTCGTCATAGTGTCATACTAGTTGTTACGAGTATACTACTATCTCTTTATCAACCAGTGTACAGTGCGGTAGTTCACGGCTGTGGCTACCTCTGTGTCGGCAGTCGGCAGGCAGTCCGTCCATCCATAATTGTATTATTATTATAATATATACCACCTAACCGTGGTTTTTTTATACCACCTAACCGTGGCAGTCCGTCCATAATTGTATACTAGTATCCAATCCATCCATCTCCATTGTTTACCTGAGGTGCCTTTTAGTTCTGCCTATAAAATATGGAGAACAAAAAAGTTGAGGTTCCAAAATTAGGGAAAGATCAAGATCCACTTCCACCTCGTGCTGAAGCTGCTGCCACTAGTCATGGCCGAGACGATGAAATGCCAGCAACGTCGTCTGCCAAGGCCGATGCCCAATGTCATAGTACAGAGCATGTCAAATCCAAAACACCAAATATCAGAAAAAAAAGGACTCCAAAACCTAAACTAAAATTGTCGGAGGAGAAGCGTAAACTTGCCAATATGCCATTTACCACACGGAGTGGCAAGGAACGGCTGAGGCCCTGGCCTATGTTCATGGCTAGTGGTTCAGCTTCACATGAGGATGGAAGCACTCAGCCTCTCGCTAGAAAAATGAAACGACTCAAGCTGGCAAAAGCACAGCAAAGAACTGTGCGTTCTTCGAAATCCCAAATCCACAAGGAGAGTCCAATTGTGTCGGTTGCGATGCCTGACCTTCCCAACACTGGATGTGAAGAGCATGCGCCTTCCACCATTTGCACGCCCCCTGCAAGTGCTGGAAGGAGCACCCGCAGTCCAGTTCCTGATAGTGAGATTGAAGATGTCAGTGTTGAAGTCCACCAGGATGAGGAGGATATGGGTGTTGCTGGCGCTGGGGAGGAAATTGACAAGGAGGATTCTGATGGTGAGGTGGTTTGTTTAAGTCAGGCACCCGGGGAGACACCTGTTGTCCGTGGGACGAATATGGCCGTTGACATGCCAGGTGAAAATACCAAAAAAATCAGCTCTTCGGTGTGGAGGTATTTCACCAGAAATGCGGACAACAGGTGTCAAGCCGTGTGTTCCCTTTGTCAAGCTGTAATAAGTAGGGGTAAGGACGTTAACCACCTCGGAACATCCTCCCTTATACGTCACCTGCAGCGCATTCATAATAAGTCAGTGACAAGTTCAAAAACTTTGGGTGACAGCGGAAGCACTCCACTGACCAGTAAATCCCTTCCTCTTGTAACCAAGCTCACGCAAACCACCCCACCAACTCCCTCAGTGTCAATTTCCTCCTTCCCCAGGAATGCCAATAGTCCTGCAGGCCATGTCACTGGCAAGTCTGACGAGTCCTCTCCTGCCTGGGATTCCTCCGATGCATCCTTGCGTGTAACGCCTACTGCTGCTGGCGCTGCTGTTGTTGCTGCTGGGAGTCGATGGTCATCCCAGAGAGGAAGTCGTAAGACCACTTTTACTACTTCCACCAAGCAATTGACTGTCCAACAGTCATTTGCGAGGAAGATTAAATATCACAGCAGTCATCCTACTGCAAAGCGGATAACTGAGGCCTTGACATCCTGGGTGGTGAGAAACGTGGTTCCGGTATCCATCATTACTGCAGAGCCAACTAGAGACTTGTTGGAGGTACTGTGTCCCCGGTACCAAATACCATCTAGGTTCCATTTCTCTAGGGTTGCGATACCGAAAATGTACACAGACCTCAGAAAAAGAGTCACCAGTGTCCTAAAAAATGCAGCTGTACCCAATGTCCACTTAACCACGGACATGTGGACAAGTGGAGCAGGGCAGGGTCAGGACTATATGACTGTGACAGCCCACTGGGTAGATGTATGGACTCCCGCCGCAAGAACAGCAGCGGCGGCACCAGTAGCAGCATCTCGCAAACGCCAACTCGTTCCTAGGCAGGCTACGCTTTGTATCACCGGTTTCCAGAATACGCACACAGCTGAAAACCTCTTACGGCAACTGAGGAAGATCATCGCGGAATGGCTTACCCCAATTGGACTCTACTGTGGATTTGTGGCATCGGACAACGCCAGCAATATTGTGCGTGCATTACATCTGGGCAAATTCCAGCACGTCCCATGTTTTGCACATACCTTGAATTTGGTGGTGCAGAATTTTTTAAAAAACGACAGGGGCGTGCAAGAGATGCTGTCGGTGGCCAGAAAAATTGCGGGACACTTTCGGCGTACAGGCAGCACGTACAGAAGACTGGAGCACCACCAAAAACGCCTGAACCTGCCCTGCCATCATCTGAAGCAGGAGGTGGTAACGAGGTGGAATTCAACCCTCTATATGCTTCAGAGGTTGGAGGAGCAGCAAAAGGCCATTCAAGCCTATACAACTGACCACGATATAGGAGGTGGAATGCACCTGTCTCAAGCGCAGTGGAGAATGATTTCAACGTTGTGCAAGGTTCTGCAACCTTTTGAACTTGCCACACGTGAAGTCAGTTCAGACACTGCCAGCCTGAGTCAGGTCATTCCCCTCATCAGGCTTTTGCAGAAGAAGCTGGAGACATTGAAGGAGGAGCTAAGACAGAGCGATTCCGCTAGGCATGTGGGACTTGTGGATGGAGCCCTTAATTCGCTTAACAAGGATTCACGGGTGGTCAATCTGTTGAAATCAGAGCACTACATTTTGGCCACCGTGCTCGATCCTAGATTTAAAACCTACCTTGGATCTCTCTTTCCGGCGCACACAAGTCTGCTGGGTTTCAAAGACCTGCTGGTGAGAAAATTGTCAAGTCAAGCGGAACGCGACCTGTCAACATCTCCTCCTTCACATTCTCCCGCAACTGGGGGTGCGAGGAAAAGGCTCAGAATTCCGAGCCCACCCGCTGGCGGTGATGCAGGGCAGTCTGGAGCGACTGCTGATGCTGACATCTGGTCCGGACTGAAGGACCTGACAACCATTACGGACATGTCGTCTACTGTCACTGCATATGATTCTATCACCATTGATAGAATGGTGGAGGATTATATGAGTGACCGCATCCAAGTAGGCACGTCACACAGTCCGTACTTATACTGGCAGGAAAAAGAGGCAATTTGGAGGCCCTTGCACAAACTGGCTTTATTCTACCTAAGTTGCCCTCCCACAAGTGTGTACTCCGAAAGAGTGTTTAGTGCCGCCGCTCACCTTGTCAGCAATCGGCGTACGAGGTTACATCCAGAAAATGTGGAGAAGATGATGTTCATTAAAATGAATTATAATCAATTCCTCCGCGGAGACATTGACCAGCAGCAATTGCCTCCACAAAGTACACAGGGAGCTGACATGGTGGATTCCAGTGGGGACGAATTGATAATCTGTGAGGAGGGGGATGTACACGGTGATATATCGGAGGATGATGATGAGGTGGACATCTTGCCTCTGTAGAGCCAGTTTGTGCAAGGAGAGATTAATTGCTTCTTTTTTGGTGGGGGTCCAAACCAACCCGTCATTTCAGTCACAGTCGTGTGGCAGACCCTGTCACTGAAATGATGGGTTGGTTAAAGTGTGCATGTCCTGTTTTGTTTATACAACATAAGGGTGGGTGGGAAGGGCCCAAGGACAATTCCATCTTGCACCTCTTTTTTCTTTTATTTTTCTTTGCGTCATGTGCTGTTTGGGGAGGGTTTTTTGGAAGGGACATCCTGCGTGACACTGCAGTGCCACTCCTAGATGGGCCCGGTGTTTGTGTCGGCCACTAGGGTCGCTTATCTTTCTCACACAGCTACCTCATTGCGCCTCTTTTTTTCTTTGCGTCATGTGCTGTTTGGGGAGGGTTTTTTGGAAGGGACATCCTGCGTGACACTGCAGTGCCACTCCTAGATGGGCCCGGTGTTTGTGTCGGCCACTAGGGTCGCTTATCTTTCTCACACAGTCAGCTACCTCATTGCGCCTCTTTTTTTCTTTGCGTCATGTGCTGTTTGGGGAGGGTTTTTTGGAAGGGACATCCTGCGTGACACTGCAGTGCCACTCCTAGATGGGCCCGGTGTTTGTGTCGGCCACTAGGGTCGCTAATCTTACTCACACAGCTACCTCATTGCGCCTCTTTTTTTCTTTGCGTCATGTGCTGTTTGGGGAGGGTTTTTTGGAAGGGACATCCTGCGTGACACTGCAGTGCCACTCCTAGATGGGCCCGGTGTTTGTGTCGGCCACTAGGGTCGCTTATCTTACTCACACAGCGACCTCGGTGCAAATTTTAGGACTAAAAATAATATTGTGAGGTGTGATGTGTTCAGAATAGGCTGAAAATGAGTGTAAATTATGTTTTTTGAGGTTAATAATACTTTGGGATCAAAATTACCCCCAAATTCTATGATTTAAGCTGTTTTTTAGGGTTTTTTGAAAAAAACACCCGAATCCAAAACACACCCGAATCCGACAAAAAAAATTCGGTGAGGTTTTGCCAAAACGCGGTCGAACCCAAAACACGGCCGCGGAACCGAACCCAAAACCAAAACACAAAACCCGAAAAATTTCCGGCGCTCATCTCTAGTAAATAGTAGCAAATATGTAATACAATGTTGTTCTTGGTAGAGATTAATTATGGATCAAATGATGTATGAGAAAATATTGTAAGTACTAATCCTGTTCAAGCACGGGGTTTAGGAAGAAGAATTTCATGTGGGGTGCTCCCACTTATTACACTTAGGTAAGCAATTTTGCTAAACAGTGAGATTGCTGGTATTTGATGCCTTCAGCCAGGTAAAGCTATATTAAGCTTTGTTGGGTACCAGATAGAGTGATTTTATCAATTCAAAACCCAGTGGTACCTCTCGCTCAGATCATAGACAGCTGACAGTTTTCTCTGTGGATTTGGTGTGGCCAGGCTGATTTGGGGTAGCACACCATAATATTTATTTAAGCACTTTTGTAACACTCCTATTTGTTTTTCCAGTAACACTACTCTTTGGAGTATTTTACTAACAAAAAAGATAAAATCAATAAATCAATTTATCAAAAGAGCACACTGGCTATTTATTATAAGTTCTCATAAAACACACACAGAATATATAAACAACAATCAATAAAAAATTATATAAAAAAATATTTTTACTAAAAGTGGAGATCCTATAGCTCCTGTGGTGGGAAAGGATAGTTATATTAACCAATTATTTTGTGGATACTTATTCGCTTGTTCCAATCTTTTTAATGTGCATAAAGGGCTAAACAGTTAATGCTTGTGCCAAACAATGTAACATTCCTGTCCTTATCGAAAAGGATACCTGTTGGTATTTAGTTTATTCCTTAGTGTTTAGTTCGGTACTTGGATTACTAACAACCTTAGTTTTGTATCACTTTATAACACACAGCTCTTGTACACTTTACACTTACACTTTACACTTTACACTTTAGTATTTCAATGGTGTGCTGCCCTGGGGTGGTTGGGCCTGACCCAGCTTTGTGGGGTTCACACCCTGGACTTATATGTAGTGTTAGGGACCTCCAGTAATAGAGACCCCCTGAAGTGGCCTGAAGGCTTATCATATTTTTTGCAAAATATATGAAACCAAGATCTCAACATTTTCTATTACCATATAGTGTACAGGTCTTGTTACTGATAGCCCTTAGGGTGCGTGGGAAAAACTATTAGTTTTTTCTTGTCTAGAACAACCCCCTCCTGCAGCACCTGAGGAATGTTACCAGTTTGATTAGAGCAATTTGACTTTATATATTGCAGCTTTCACAGCTCACTCCAGATGAGACAAAGCAGCTGGCCCCAAACATAGACCCGATAATTATAATTTCTTATTGCTGCTTATCAAGGCACTAATAAATTAAGTATCATCAGCATTTATTAAAAACACATGCAGCAGGCAATCCTTGTGATTACTAAGAATAAAATAACCACTAAGGCAATCACTCTACATCTTGGTTTGGGCACTGGCCATGCTACTGCAAATGCGTGCTCATCATTTCATGCATGTGCTAGCGCCCATTACTAGGTAAATTGTGCAGAAAGTTAACCATAGGCTACAATAGCTCATGCTACAATAGGTAAATTTGACAGTTTAGCTGTTTATGAGATAAAAAATGGAGGACAACAGCAGACATCTCTAATATCTGCTCTGATCCTACTTACAGTAGAAGCATGCAGGGAATGTTTAATATTTGTAGGTACCTCCTGAAAACAGGTGTTTATCAGGATATATCCCACAATTACAGGGTGTTTAAAAAAGATGGACCCAATTTCAAAGCAATCTATTTCACGATGGCAACATGTTACAATTGCAGAAAATGTTACAAAAGGTTTATGGTTTAATTAACATTTTGCTAAACAATTTTTAAATGGTCTATGTGGTCTCCACCTGCTGTATGGACAACATTGAGAAAGTGATCGAAAAAAAGAAGGGCTATAAACCTTTAATTGAGAAATGCCACAAAACACGTTCACTTTTGAGGAATCATGCTGTACAGTTTCATGTGGATTCTCTAATCCCCATATGTACACATTGTGATGGTTAACTTTACCACTTGGATGAAACGTTGCTTCATTACTAAAATTCAAATGCGGTAGCTGTCATCTTCCATGTTCTGCAACATCACAACACTAAATTCTGCACACTTTCTTTTGTCATCTGCACAAAGAGGCTGGACCAGTTGCAACCGGTATGGCCTCATGATTAAATGTTGCTTAACATATGCCAGACAGTCGTATGAGGGATCACTAGTCCTCAGCTGGCACAGTGAATGGACTTGTTTGGGCTACTCTGAAAAGTCTTTTGAATTCTTCTCACATTTTCCTCTGGTGTGTGTAGTCGCCCCCTCTACTCTTCTCCTTACAGTAATAGTTTGTTTCCTCAAAGTGTTTGAACCAATGAGTAATGCTCTTTGGCATTGCCGATCAATACCAAAATGCTGTTGAAATGTATGCTGCACTGAAATCACGCACTCAGTCTTGCTGAACTGCAGAACACAAAATACTTTGTGTTATGGGGTCACCATCTTACGAATGACTGAGGCTAGGGGATGTTGGTGCGCTGGCTAGACATAGCAGTAGTTATTTTAAACTCTATGCACCACCCTTTCAAGTGGTAAGAGATTCATTCATGGGTGGTTTGTAATTGCAGAGATGTAGCAATTTAAAATTGGGTCCATCTTTGTGAAACACCTTGTATTTTTTGTTAAACATAAAGAGCCTACCTTTTATTCAGAGATACTTATAGACCATGATAACATACCTGCTCTGATATCATAGGATATAGTACAGGTCTTTTCCTACTCATCAATGATACAGTATAATGTTGACATTCTTTGGCAAACATCGTGACATTAATATGAATGGTATGTGTTTTCTAAAACAAATAATATCTAAAACATAAAGTATTTTAATAATTTAATTAGCATATGACCTTTTCAATACTAAAAAATACAAAAAAATATAAATATCTGCTTTGTAGTATTCTAATAATTTGTATAGTGAAAACTCTGGAGTATAAGTCTATGGCAGGTGAGCATCTTTCCTGCACTTATCTGATCAAAACTCACCAGATTTCCTGTATTATATACTGCTGCACATGTGCCCATTTGAACCCTTGGACTCATATAGTGTGTGTAAATCTGTCTCTGATACTATACAGTGCCTCCTGAGTCATTTACCTCACACCTCATTCCTGACTTTAAATCTATCTTTTTTTATTTTGCAGATAATACAGCCATACTGTGGGTAATGCACGCATCCCTTTTCCCTTACCTATAACAGCATCTGTTACATAAATAGTTTGTGCCAGTTTCCAATTAAATCTTTTGAATAGTGTAGTCATAGAGATATATATTCAGATAGATACAAAGAACATTTTGTACTTAGCAAAAAAGCTGTTTTGTACTTGAAGAATAAGTTCACTTTGTTGGATACTGTATTCAATTTTTTAAAACAGCATGTTTCCCAAGTATATTTGTTACTACTTGTATATGCCCACAGTTATCTTGCACCAGTCTCTTGTATTTATGGAAATCACCCCAGGTCTTCCAATGGATAAGTTACAGTTTTGAAATGCAAGGTACAAAACACTAATTTCATTGGCTTTTATTACTAGAAGCATACTACTAGCAATTTAGTATAAGCTATCCACATTATAGACCTAGGGTTTTCCAGCTACGCTGTCTCCCTTTCCTTTTTATTAAAATACTCTTATTATAAACACTATAAATAAAAGACAGTTTTAAATGCTCCCAAACAAAGGCTCTCTGGCTTAAAAAGGTGTAATTCCCCCCCCCCCCCTATCCCTAATGTATCAAACAAAACATATAACCCTTGGCACTTCACTTTGTTGTGGTATACATAAGTCTATTTTTTATTAAATTATTGAAAATGTAAACAATGGAGAATATTTTTCTTATTCTTCCAACGGGAGTATTCTAAAACGAACTCTGTGATCCTCAGTATAAAAAAAAATTGCAAAAAACAATGCATGTGTATTCTATCATCTTGTGGAAACCGCTGCCACGGAATGTAAACATATACCCTGTCTTCAGTATACACTAGAGATATAAAATCCTCTGCTGTTGTCTTGCAAAAACTAGTATGTCTCAAGGTGAAGTCAACATAGGAAAACACCTTAGTTCTTAATTATCTAAAATGTCTAAGTGACTGTTGAGCACTTACATTGTATAATGTTAAAGTTTGCACCTTAATTATGTCTATAAAAATGAAAATTCTGGGAAAAGTCCTTGATGTCTGAAACTACAGGACTTACAAGGTGTGGTTATTAATTACCAAGACTGATGCTATAATTTACAGATGTAGCCATGTTCATCCAGCCTGTGAAACGGCCACATGGGCACACTTGCCATGGGTGTGACTTAGTACGCCGAGCTGTAACTAGTCACACCAATGATTGACTCCATAGATAGGTGCAAATTATATGCACACAAACAGGGGCATGCGAACGCATAACATCAAATGAGATGCATTTGGCTGCTAGGAGCAGGCTGGATAAGTGTGGCTACTTCTATATCCATGCTGTAGTTATTATCTTTCAGCTGTCGCAACAGCTTCGTCATTTTTACCTCAGTAACTGATGCAAAATGGGTTCCCTTGAGTACAGATTTGACTTAAGGGAAAAGAAAGAAAAACAAGGTGCTAACTCTGGTTTGTATGGGGAGTATTCTAGCATTGCAATCTGTTTCTCGGCTAAAAATTGCTTCACAGAGAGAGCTGTGTGGACTGGTGTGTTTTCCTTTGTTGACCATTTTTTCACAACTCTGGCCTCTTCTGATATTTTCCTGCAAAGTTTCTAAAACATTTTTGCAGTAATGTTGATTCACTATTGTGGCTTCTGGTACCCAGTCTGCCAAAATAACACCCTTGGTATCAAAGAAAACAATTACCATGGCTTTGAATTTGAATTTGCTTTGACGTGCTCTCTTCATTCTTGAAGATGATAGTGTTTTCCAGTGCATACACTAACGTTTTGTCTCAGGATCATACTGGAAGATCCACATTTCACCACATGTAATAACTTTTTTCTAAAAAATGTGAATCCATTTGAATTTGTTCCACAATGTCTGTACAAATTTGCTTTCAATTTTCTTTCTGCATGGCACTGAAAAGCCTTGGAAACATCTAACCACAAACTATTGTCATGTTAAGATCTTAATGCAAAATTTGCCTAACAGTTTCTTTGTTGATGTTTACCATTTCTGCTGTCATTTAGATGCTGAGTCAATAATCAATTCAAACTTTATTCTCAATTTTATCCACATTTTAATTTGTTTTTGAGAGGCAAGACCTTCTGGAACATTCATCATCTTCGACGTTCCAGACCATCACTATATATTTTGTGTTACTCAAACACACTTGCACGTGACATGCAATTGCCCCAGTTATTGTAGCATATGGAAAGATTTGTTAACACATTGCTCTGCTTTTGAACTAAACATTTTTACAATGCATGGAAAAAACACAACTCTTTTAAACATTCTGTGGCAGCTCCCTCTCAGTGTGAGAGTGATAAAACTTGCACAACCGTTTTGTCCTTGTCCAAGATTAATGTTTCCCCACTCCATTTTAACTCACACAGCATGGTTTTCTTGTTTTACAAGTACTGCACAGACTCCTTATTTAATATCCACATCTCATACATACAGTTGGTGGTAAAATGGGCGAAACTTGCATATAGATAAAATGTAGCCACATCTGGTGCATTTTCACACATATGACATACTATACCTGACCAGAATATTTAATTTATATATATATATATATATATATATATCTATCTATCCAATCGTCCACACCATGAGGCTCCAGCAGGGGCTTATGTAGTAGACTAGACCAGCACTCCTTTAACTGATAAGTTATTTTAATGCTTTAAAATACAATGTGCAATACAAGCATAGTTCAAGCATAGTTGGCAATCCAGCAATAAAATTGTTAGTATCTCACGATTCCTCTGGGGTCCTCAGACCAAACCAGCTACAGCTCCCAACAGCCGTTTCGGACCATGCCGTCATCAGGGGAGTATCAACCATCTGCAGCCTACCAGTGCTTCTTTTATATGCTAATAGTCAAACCTAACTGTGTACACCTGTTGTGATAATCCACAATTCACAATCAGTACTCACCACCGTGCTTCCGCTGCCATGGGAACCCGCCGCTACCTTCACCGCTCACACCACACCCCCGTGTCCTCCTCAACCTTCCTGATTCCTTCATTCCTGATTCCTTAACCGTGGCGCCGCACACATCTAAACATAAATACATTTAAATAAGATGCTGTAGTTAATGACACATATCACTAGTCTTGATCATGGGACAGTTTTCATAGTAATTACCAACAATTACAATAATCTAACTATACTATACCCATAACATAGTGATACTTTTATAATAAACAACAGTCCTATCCAACCATAATCTCCAAAGGGATATGGCCATCAACCACAGCATCCAATTTATTATAAAAGTATCACTATGTTATGGGTATAGTATAAACAGATTATTGTAATTGTTGGTAATTACTATAAAAACTGTCCCATGATCAAGACTAGTGATATGTGTCATTAACTACAGCATCTTATTTAAATGTATTTATGTTTAGATGTGTGTGTGTCCCATACACTGTCAGTGCAGCCACTGTGGGGACGTTGTGCAGTGGTTGCCAGGTAACGCCCTGACACTGGCACACACGCTCCGTCTATGGTTTACTCAGGAACCTAGCTGTGGACGCACTTCCTAGTTTGACCGGGTTGCTGGGCAACGCGTGTGTGCGCGTCATCTGACGGACACTAGACGCGATGGCGCGTGACGCAGTTGTGTTGCTAGGCAACGCATGCGCGCGTGGCTTGTCGCGGCTGTCATGCGATGGCGCGCCGCACAGTGGTGCAGGCGGCGCCACGGTTAAGGAATCAGGAATGAAGGAATCAGGAAGGTTGAGGAGGACACGGGGGTGTGGTGTGGGCGGTGAATGTAGCAGCGGGTTCCCATGGCAGCGGAAGCACGGTGGTGAGTACTGATTGTGAATTGTGGATTATCACAACAGGTGTACACAGTTAGGTTTGACTATTAGCATATAAAAGAAGCACTGGTAGGCTGCAGATGGTTGATACTCCCCTGATGACGGCATGGTCCGAAACGGCTGTTGGGAGCTGTAGCTGGTTTGGTCTGAGGACCCCAGAGGAATCGTGAGATAACAATTTTATTGCTGGATTGCCAACTATGCTTGAACTATGCTTGTATTGCACATTGTCTTTTAAAGCATTAAAATAACTTATCAGTTAAAGGAGTGCTGGTCTAGTCTACTACATAAGCCCCTGCTGGAGCTTCATGGTGTGGACGATTGGATATACTATTAGTTGACCTGGTACCCGACATTTTGTGACTTGGTGAAGTGCGGTTTTCATCATCTGTTTATTTATATATATATATATATATATATATATATATGTGTGCGAAAGTTACTCACTGACTGACTCATCAATAATTCTCTTACTTCCCGATATGTTAGGAAGATGAATTTTAACATAGGTATTCTGCAGGTGAGTAATAGGAAATCTACGTGATTAGAATTTTAAAAAACCTAAGGGGATGAAAAGGTTGTTGACATAATGATGTCATTACCAATGCGTGGCTTGTGCTGTGTGAATGATAACGCCCAAATAGACTGTCGATGAAAATTTGTATTGCACCTCCAGTGTGTAGAAATTAATAAACTACAAAAATGGTATAAAAAGCCAATTGGTCCAGCACTCCTTGTACTCTCCTCTCCTTGTACTCTTGTAACTACTACACCAGGTGCCAGAACAATAGATAAGTACATTATGGCGATAGGTTCGGCATTCCTGGTAATGAACACACTGGCAGCATAAATTAATTAACAACGCTTCAATGCCATTTATTGTGGCATTTTCATCCTTTATATATATATATATATATATATATATATATACATACACACATCAACCTGATCTGAGGGTGCTGGTAATTGTGTTTATTCCCAGTTTATGCCATCCGCAATTTAGTGGTTAATTAAAATACATATATCAATAGAATCTTACTCATGTGTATGTAAAATTAATTCACAATTACATAGTAACAATGCACAATAATACATAAAAAACAGCTGTACAATTTCACAGAGGAATGCTTGAGATTTATCAAGTTTACATTCAGTTTTAACAAGTTTCTTTGTCATCATGTAATCAGCATACGACACAGAAATTAAACAAATGATGGACCCAACGCATTTCATCCCAAGGGACTTCCTCAGGGGTACAGAATCAGATGCCCATAGTAGACGTGATAAAAGTAGCTTGATAAAATGTATACATCACTCATTGTGCCAGTGTAGTTGAATCTAAAAACAAACTAAATCTGGTGTGTTGTGTCTGTGTAGAAGTTACAAAAGGGCAGATGTGTTCCTCACAGAGTTCAGTGGATAACTGACCTCTATTAGTTATCCACTAGTTATCCACTGAACTCTGTGAGGAACACATTTTATATAAATATATATATATATATATATATATATATATATATAGTATACAAAAATAAAAAATGGCATAAAATTGCACTTATGCAGAATAGCACTCACAGAAAAATTGCACTGGCAGCAGTAACTTTGCTGATGTGTATTTACACCATAGCCAGGTCTAGACACAAATGAGCCCATGTCCTTAATTGGGCTTATTACTCATGATCTGTAATATTTCAGGTAAAATTAATAACATACAGTACTGCGTTACCTGATTTTATGAATCTGCTCATTCATCTGATATGCAATGTGCATGTGTCTCAATGGTTACCACTAGTGGACATACTCGTAGATCAGAATTGCATGGAGATCCATGCAGTTTTGATAGGTGTTCTTGGGCACTGACTGGTGGGTGGCTTTTAGTTGGTGAGCATCTTGCCATGCATGTTGGGGGCTGAGTCAATAGATGCAGTTCCACTGGCATTAGTGGTCATGAACCATTGGACATTCTGAGCAAGCATTGGATTGCTCAAATGTCCGATGGTGTCTCCAATATCCATTTGATAAAACAGTACAACTGTTCACTGAGTGGATTAGAGCTGCTGCTGATGGGTTTCTCAATAGACAGCACATTGGCTGTGGCATCGTGGCATTAGGATTCATTTGCAGTAGCAGCTGTGACAAAAATCTGAGCCACTACTGCATTAGCATCCACATCTTAATCAGACCCATTACACCTTTTAAATCAGCAGTGTTACCTTTACTCTTTGAGTGAATTGCGCTGAGTGGTGTTGCATATTTTTTGCATCTTTTTCAACCACATTGCAACAAAACTGCTTCAACAAACTGCCTTAATTTGATATACAACACTTGTATATCTGTGTGTGACAGAGACTGAATCTGTGTACAAAGCACAATGGAACTTCTCTGTAAAAGGCATGGCCACAGCATCGCAGTCACATAGTTTGGAAAAACTGCATTGTGACATTTTGAAGACCACCATTTTGCAAATTCTTTATACACTTATACAATATGGAAGTATTATTAGCTACAAAAAGTTCATTTGAGGTTTTGGGATATTGATGCTCACAATAGTTTGTTTTATAATATAAACATATTTGAGTTGTGTATGTAATATATTGTTTGCATTTAATCTATTACATCATAGGTACAGATATACCATACTGATGGGTAGATGTATGAAGCAGTGAAAAGAGTGGAGAAGTGAGGCAGTGGAGAAGTTGGCCATGACAACCAGTCAGCTGCAACATATCATTTTAAAGAATGCACTTGATAAATGTTACAGTACTTCAAAGATGATTGGTTGACTTGGACAACTTCTCCACTGTCACAATTTTCCACTCTTTACATATCCCCCTCGTTCTGAAATAGTAAAAACTTCAGCAAACTTTTACAAATAAATACATTTCCTTTACTTAAAGTGAATATTATTCATGAAAAGAAACAGCCACATGTTAACAAATAAATATTTGTTTACTATTGTTTTGTTATACTATATGGAGGTCTATATACTGTAGCCCAAATGCCATGGCACACAGGGCACATAAGAGCTGCCAGCTCCCGTGCAGCTCTGCCAGTGTTTTCCTGGAAAACACTGTAATATAGCAATTCATATGTGGATACAGCTGCACTCGCACACAGTATACATAATTTTAATCAGCATAGTCTGCTTGTGCGTCTTATTCACATAGCGATGCAAATAAGATGCATTTTAGTAAACATGAGCAGGACTAGTCGTGACCAGAAGGACTGTTTAATGTGACTTCAGCAATGATGAGGGAGACCACATCTTTATATCCATTGGTTAATTGGGAGTTGGTTGGCGGACATATAGTATTATCTGTATATTACCTACATTATAAGCTTTTAAAAATTGCACAGGAGGTCATTCTACAAAGCAAAAAATTAAACTACACATTGTATAAAATCTTACCCAAACCATATTGAATCTCAGAGTTTACCCCAAGCATAAGTTACATACTGTAGGTGAATTCACCGTTCAATGCATTATGGGTGTGCCCTGAAGGAACTGTGGCCCCCTCCCTACATTACCCAGCCCAAATTGATAGGAGGAGCCACCAGCAGACATGGTCTTTCAGTAATGTTGTAAACATCAGTGATTTTCTTGGCATTGTTCCCTGTTGAAAACATTGAGGAATCACCAGCAGGCCATGTGACTCTGTGAGCTGTATAACCACTTCAGCATGCTCCTCCCTGATAGTTATGAGATGGGGAAATCAATTTGTGAAATATTCATGTTGTAAGTAATGTGTGGCATACAGTAATCATGTGAACTGGGGGCAGTAATGTGTGGCAGATTCATGTAAACTCTGGACATCAATTTATTGCATAACATTGTGAATTGCTGACAGTAATATATAGCGCTAGAGTAGTGTCAAACCTTGAACACTGCCATAACCCTAGACAGATGGCCAGATATTGATGGCATGGAATAGAAATGCTAAATGTCCCACACAAACACTTTATACAGATGTTGCCACACTCATCCAGCCTGTGACTCTGCCACACGGGCACATGTGCCACACCTAGGCACAGGTGCTCTGAAGCACGCTGAGCTGCGTCAAAGTATTCCATCCATGTATTCCTATGGGCGTACAAATTTGTTGCAAATATGCCATGCTGCAGGCTGGATGAGCGTGGCTACATCTGTATATATGGAACTCTTGACTTTCCTGCTCTGTGAGGTCAATCTGATTAGTTAGCGTGGCAATAGCAGCCTGAACTTGCTCAAAACTACTAAAAGCCCTATAAGAATTCCGTCTGTCAGTCAGCCGGGAAGGATGATTGGATTGACCCCTAAGAATCTTTGGTATTCTTTCTGTTACAGTGTCTGCTGCTGAAAGGAGATTCTATAATTAAACTAATTAAAACTATCTGAGATCTACTATGGGGCAAGAACATCGGTGGTCAGGTGGTCTGCACTGGATTGTACTGGATTTAGATATTTTTCTATTTGGTTTATATTCTTCACAATACCCTTATTCATACAGCATAGGTCCATGCTATTCAATTTTATTTATATTTCTGTGTTTAGTTCTTAATATTTCTAGTATAGTTATACTTTGTGTTTTGTACATATAGACCATGTGCTTCCTCCTCCGTTCATGCCCCCTCCTCTGTGCCGGCAGAGCTGGAGAGTCTGTGCACTAGAGGGCTCAGACTCTACTGTGCATGTGCAGATCACAGGGAAAATGGCATGTGGCCATTTTCTCTGTGATTTCTCTACTGTGCTTTTGCAGAACACCGTGAAATGGGCGCAGCACATTGATTCCACAGCACTACTGACGCTGGCGTGGGACTCCGGAGGGGTAAGTATTAAAAAAACGATTGCAGCATGTGCAGTGGGGGCCCCCTCTGTACTCAGGGGCCCATGTGCACCACACACAATGCAGCCATTATAGATATGCCACTGTGCAGATAGTGTATGCAGAATGTTATGGTACAGTATAGCACTGTGATACCAAACTGTTTATCTATAACTGTAGTAAGGTTCCAAATTCCTCCACATGAAATAAGCTGCTCTCATGTTTACAAATAAATTTAGAAACAATTGCAATGCTGAAAGCCTGTCTAATGCCATACTGGGTGGTCTTCAGTTTACCGACTGTCTGGACCCCTGCGCACAGTATACCGGCGCCGGAATCCTGACAGCCGGCATACTGACACTTTTTCTCCCTCTTGGCAGTCCACGACCCCCCTGGAGGGAGAATAAATAGTGTGGCGTGTGTAGCGCACCACCGTGCCCGCAAGGGGCTCATTTGCACTCACCCAGCTGTTGGTATGCCAGCAGTCGGGATTCTGGTGTCGGTATGCTGGCCGCCAGGAGCCCGGCCGCTGGCATACCCTACTACACCCGCCATACTTGCTGTCCTTCTCACACTCCACACTTACTGCCCCACTTCAAAACCTCAATACTAAATGTGGAAAATTATATGTATCAGCTAAGTGAACAATTCCTATTAAATATAATAGAAAGCATTTACATACATTCATAATGTGCAAACTTTGATCAGCCATATTGAGAAACTAGTAAATAAAATAAAATAAGCGACAAACAATAAATACTCCCACATCTAAATGAAATGTTATGATCAAAGCAATGCACAATGTATAATTTGGGCAGTAGAAAAACTATTATTTAATGTTTCTTTAATACATTTTGTGAAGGTATATTTTAACTGGAGAACCAAGTTATGTGTTGCGTAGAATTGAATAAATTTAATAATAGGGTCAGAAAATGTACTATAACATTAATATTTAAAAACAATTTACTAAAAGAGAATTTCATACACAGCCATTTGGTGTTATGTAATTATATGAAAACACATTATGATTGTTACCAGAAGATCTTTCTAAGGTGCTAGGATACATGTTCGATCTGCATGATTGAGCTAACTAAATGCAGACTTTTCAGCAAATCTAGCAATTAATACAGTTAAGCTTCAGTTGCTAGTGGCTTATAGCCAAAGGTTACCTGGAAAAAATCAATTATTGAGCACTTTGATTAATGATGCAATAGGGCTTTTATTGACCTAGACTTTGCATAAATCCTTTGGAGTTCGATTCAGGTGAGTTATTTATTTAATACAAAACAATTGTTACGTACTGCACCTTTTTGTAGGCAAATAGAACATTTATTGTTTTTGTGTCTGTGTCAAGAATACATCATTGTCTGCAGTTAAGTTCATATTATGAACAAATTATATTACTATAATTATCTAATAAACATAAACAACTTCAAATCAAATGCATTTCATTCCTAATTAAAGATTCTTAACAAGGACCAATTTAATCAATATTTTAATAATTTATCTTCCTTTTTACATTTTTTTTAATAGTATTCCACATATATATGATTGTGGCTTGGTTGTCCCCTGCAGATAATATATATATATATATATATATATATATATATATATATATATAAGATTTTTAGTAACTAGTACTGCACTAGTGAAGTTTGGTGGTAATAATTTTAGATATATTATAGGTTTCTATATCCAAATATTTTTTATTTTATGAGTGTAATCGGCAGCAACCCCAAAGATTGATCCTCTACCTGAAAGGACCTCTTAAATGGATGTATAGGGACTGTTTCTTAAAGCGGTGCCTAAGGTTTGTAGATTTCTAGGGATTGGTACCCTTTGGATTTGTATCTATTGTGCAAAGATTGTCCAAACTCTTACACCAAGCTATTTAGTGAGTACAACAGCATCAATCTTTTCAAAGATGTATATATATTTATTAAAATACTTTCTTAAAATATTCAATGGACAGGGAATTTTTCAGTACATGGGAATAAAGGCGCCATGGTCGGGGAGGAGTATGGGTAGAGTTGAGGTTCCATTTCCAAATAATGGGGGTGTGATCAGACCAGGTAATTGGTAAGATATCTATATCCTTAGATTTTTGGAGCGTACATTTGATGCAGAGGATGAGATCAATTCTAGAATAAGAGTTGTGGACCGGGGAGTAAAATGTGTATTCCTGACCTGATGGGTTGTGGGTTCTCCAGATATCATAAAGGTCGAATTCAGATAGTAAATTGCGGAAGGCTAGGAAGAGACCAGACTGGGCAGATGTGATGGTATGGGGTGTGAGGGGTGGAGAGATTTGTCTATTTTGGGGTTAGGAACTAGATTATAGTCACCGAATATGACCAGGGAGCCTTTGAGCAATTTGCAAATTAAGAGAAACAGTTTGCAAAGAAATGGCACCTGGTTAGAGTTGGGAGAATGCAAGCATACTAAAGTGGTGAGTTTGTCATTTAGGAAGCCTGTAATAATCAAGTAACGGATACTTTTTTCCGTGATTTGGGTATGGAGAGTAAAAGACACATTACTACTAAATAGTATAGCTACACCATTCCATTTAAATGGGCCATTCACATAATGACCTATATGGAAATAGAGGAAAAATGTGTTTCCTGTAGTGCAACAACGTCTGCTTTATGTTTATGAAAAATGAGAGGGCCAGTCTATGTTTATTAGGGGAATTTAATCCCTTGACATTGAGGGAAAAAAAGTTTGGCATTGATAGTGAAGGTCAGGGATGAGGTGAAGGATTCTCTTAGGCACAGGGTAACAGTAGGTAGCAAGAAAGAGAGTACCTCGCTAGGCAAATGAACAATAAATATCTGGAGTGTGGTGAGGAGAGGGACATAGGGAGAGCTGGCAACAAGAGAGAAACCAAAAAGGTCCTGTATATTGAACCTGCATGACTACTGCAGGGTAAAAGGGAGACATGGAAATATGCAGTAGTACAGGAAGAATCGGGGGCAACCAGACGGAACATACACTGCCACTCAAACAGAACAACAGTAAAAAATGTGAACATGTAATTTTCAGTACATTAACATAGGGATAAGAAGGGGAGAGGACAATAAATGGCTAACATGCAATACATGTTAAGAAGAGCAACTCACACAGGAGCTTCTATTATTAGCAATATATAGGAGCAGGTGAGAGTAAACCTGAGGTAACTAGTGCTAGTCAACTTTCAACAGAGAAAAAAGAAATTGTAAACAATACTTATCAAGTATTTCCCTTCCCAGTGGAAGGGAAACAGGTCTAGGACATCAGAGGACCAAGGTACAAATTGGAGAACCTGGTGTCATTCCCAGGTGTTTAAAATACTTGACCATTCTTGACAGACTGCAGGGACACAGGCTGTTCCAGGAAGTTTTTTAACGGAGATATCCCAGTCCATCGGCAATTTAGGTGGAGTCCTCGTGGAAGATAAGCAATTTGACTGGAAAACCCCATCGGTATGGGATGTCATGAGATCTAAGAGCTATAGTGATTGGTGCAAAGGCTTGCCTCTTTGCGATGGTAGCTGCTGAGAAATCTTGAAAAATTTGTAGACCTCCGAGGATATCAGAGTTTTTAGATTCCCTAGCCGCACTCAAGAGATGCTCTTTGACCATAAAGAAGTGGACACAAAGGAGAGTATCTTTAGGCAGGTCAGACGAAACGGTGCAGGGTCTGGGGAGACGATGGATTTGGTCAATCAGGAGTTACTTGGCGTCGGCGGCAGGGAGTAGTTTCCTGAACAAAGCACCAGCATAAGATTTCAATTCGGAGTTGAAGACTGAGTTGGGATGCCCCTGATCTTACTGTTATTGCATCGAGATCTGTCCTCTATATCTGCCAGTTTAGTCTTAAACTGTTCCAGACCTTGCTGTTGGCGATCATGTGAGGAGATAGTCATTGTTAGAGATGACCAATTCCTCCATTTTACGTTCTAAGTGGTCTGTCCTGTCACTGATAGCAACCAGTTTGGTCTTGACCTCGCAGACAGCTGAAGTGATATCTTTAGAAAGTTTGGATTTGAAAGCTGATAGGATTTGACACAGGGACCTCACCATCAGGTGCGCATCCGACTCGCAGTACACTCCTGATGCTGAGAAAATGGATGCCAGGACATCCGATATAACAGGATGTAGGTTGGTGGATGGAGGAGGACTGCCACGTAGGGGAGAGATTTGGATGGGTTTCTGGGGAGCGAAGGGGATTTTGGAGAGTGGCTGGTCTTTGTTCTTTTTGGGAGGCATATCGTGCCGTAAATTAAAGAAGAATATACAAAAAAAGGAAAAATTCCCAAGCAGTGGGTACAGAGCTCAGTGATGCAGCAGGGGTCCAATCAAAATACAAGCATTGAGAAGGGTCACTCAATTACATCTATTACATGTTAATTAGGCCAGTATGAGTACTGGTGAGAGAAGCGTGGAGCAATCACATAGCAAAGCGTAAAAGGGGTGCAGATGAGCTCAGGTGTCTTTGATAGTGCAGAGATATGTTGTACACCAATAAGGTAGGTGAGTATGAGATATATATGTATATGAAAAAAACAACAACCTATGTCTGTCTTTCCCAAAGAGCTGCAAGCAGCGTGGGAGCATGTCTTGTCAGGGAGCGGGGTCCAGATTTTAAGTGCAGTGGAGCAACACACTGTCACGAACCGGTCTCTCACCTCTGCGGGTTCTGGGGTTCATCCGTTGCCAGTGCGGTTGCTCGCGGTCCTGTGCGCCCGTGTGGGGACGCGGCGTGATCAGTGGCACAGGTAATGCAGAGTCTGGGAACTGGGAGTGCAGGGACCAAATGGCCTAAGGCACTGCGGTGTGTCTGCTGTATAGGAGGTGGCCATGTTGGAGACCAAATAGGTAATACAGAGCACTTGTGAAAACACCTGTGGGCAGGTGTAAGCCAATCCCGTGCTTGTGCTGCCTTTAAGTAGGCTAGGATTATGTTACTCTGGGCCAGTGCTTTGTTGTATCAACGCTGTGCTCTAGCTCTGAGCTCTCTCCGTGCATTCCTGTGTGATTCCCGTGGTCCAGATATCGCCTCCGTTCCCAGAGGTCCGTCTGCAGCCTTCACTGCTAAAGATCCACCAGCTCTCCGCTGTGCTGTCAGTTAATTGCACACCTACTGGAAACAGTTGGATTCCCAGGGTCTTGCATGAGGTTACCTTGTCTGCCTGCTTTCAACCATACAAAGTTTGGAGGATTCCACTACCCTCAGCTGTTCGTTTGTTCTACTCTGCATTTAACCCGTTCATCACCTTGTCATCTGCTACAGTTTTCACAGTGATCTCCGGAACCCGCAAGTAACCCAATTCAGTACTTTTATTTTCTAAGTTACCATAACAAGGATAATTCTTCACAGCCTCTCAGTTAACTCTCAAAACTTCATTGCAAATCCTTACAGTTATTTCTTCATGTCTGCATTACCCAGTTAAACACATTCTGCAGTTCAGCATCAAAGCTTGTTTATATTTGGACAATTCAACACTTTTTCATCAACTTGTTTTATATACAGTTCCATGAACATTTCTTTTATTTGTCTTTGAGATTTATCCTGCATATTATTTCTGCCATTCCTGCAATACTTCAGTATATATGATGATTAACAACTTGTCATTTAACTCTTTACTGAATTGTTATTTTTAATAAATATATGAAACTGAACTTTCTTCGTCCTCCCTGCTTTCTTCATACCCCAGCACCTACACCTGTGGTTGGTCCCGGGTTAACGGATTCACAAAAACACCCGGACCTGACAGTAAGCACTGGCCACATGGATCCGTCAAGTGACCAATTCGCAGGAGGCGGTGCTACGTCAGATATCCTTTCCCGTCTGGAAAACCAGGAGTCTATACAGATACAAATAGTTCAGTTTATGCAAACTATGGCAGACCGTTTAGAGACTCTTCATACGGCTATTAAAACGTCTCAAGTCCAGATTCCAACTCCGGTTGTCCCAGTTACCACTACAGCTTCTCCTGTGACGCTGCCTACGTCCCGCTTGCAGTTACCCTCTCCGAGTAAGTTTGACGGAACTCCAAAACTTTGCAGAGGATTCCTGAATCAATGCGAGATCCAGTTCGAACTGTTGTCCTCCAGTTTCCCATCAGCTCGTTCTAAGGTTGCATATATTATTGCCCTCCTCTCCGGTCAGGCTCTGGAGTGGGCATCACCATTATGGGAATGAGGTGATCCTATCCTCTCTAATTACAAGGAGTTCGTATCATCCTTCCGGAGAATCTTTGACGAACCAGGCAGGACCACCTCAGCATCTTTGGAGATTCTCCGTCTACGTCAAGGTTTACGTCCTGTCAGTCAATATATTATTCAGTTTCGCACGTTGTCTTCAGAGTTAAACTGGAATGAGGAGGCCCTGATCACCGCGTTTTGGAATGGACTTTCAGAGAGAATCAAGGATGATTTAACCATCCGGGATGTGCCAACTAAACTGGATGAATTAATTTCTCTCTGTAACAAACTTGACCTACGCTACAGGGAGCGATGTTTAGAGAAATCCAAGGCAGAGCGATCCAGTCCACGTTATCATCCTAGGCCTCGACAAGATTCTTCATCACAGTCTCCGGTAACGACAGAAGAACCTATGCAGATTGGGCGCTCTCGCCTCACAGAGGAGGAACGACTTCATCGTCGACAGGGTAACCTCTGCATGTACTGTGGGCCCTCCGAACATTTAGTTAAATTCTGCAAACTCCGGCCGGGAAACTCTCGCTCCTAGCTTATTCAAGGGAGGTTAAGCTAGGAGTTACTTTAGAATCACGTTCTGGGAAAGAGCCGACCTTGTCTATTCAATTAGAAGTTCCAAGTTCTACAGTGAAAGTTTCAGCTCTCCTAGATTCCGGGGCAGCCGAGAACGTCATCTCCTCAGCCTTTGTCTTACGGTCTAAAGTTCAAACCATGCCTCTGGAAGCAGCAGTTGCTGTTACAGCAGTGGATGGAAGTCGAATTCCAGATGGTATAATTACTCATCGAACCGTATGTCTCAAGATGAAAGTTGGTGTGCTCCATTCCGAATACATCTCCTTCTACGTGATTCCCAAAGCCTCTCAAGATGTGATACTTGGTTTACCTTGGCTGCAGAAACATAATCCTCAACTTAATTGGCAAACCATGGAAGTCCTTTCGTGGGGTAAATCTTGTACCAAGGACTGTTTAGCCTCAATTGTACCTCTCCGGTCAATTAGCCTTCCCGACCTACCTCCGGTGTATCAATCCTTTGCGGATGTTTTCAGTAAACAAGCAGCAGACTCTCTACCTCCTCATCGCGAATGGGACTGCCCAATCATCCTGGTTCCGGGCAAAACCCCTCCTAGGGGACGAATTTATCCGCTATCCATCCCAGAGATGCAAGCTATGTCTGATTATATACAGGAAAATCTAACCAAAGGATTTATCAGACCATCTTCTTCACCTGCAGGAGCCGGATTCTTTTTCGTTAAGAAGAAGGACGGTGGGTTACGACCATGCATAGATTACCGTGGACTCAATGAGATCACTGTGAAAAACAAGTACCCATTACCCTTAATTCCAGAATTATTTGCTCGGGTAAAGGGAGCTACTGTGTTTACAAAATTGGATATCCGAGGGGCCTACAATTTAATCCGCATCCGGGCAGGGGATGAGTGGAAGACTGCTTTTAATACCCGGGATGGGCATTACGAATACCTTGTAATGCCTTTTGGTCTTTGTAATGCACCTGCAGTTTTTCAAAGCTATGTGAATGAACTTTTTCGTGATCTTCTCTACAAGTGTCTAGTAGTGTACCTGGATGATATCCTAATATTCTCTAAGGATTTAAAGTCTCACCGTCACCAAGTTAAAGAGGTACTGACACGTCTGAGGAAAAATCAACTTTATTGTAAGTTAGAGAAGTGCACTTTTGAAGTATCTTCCATACCGTTCCTTGGTTACATCATTTCTGGATCAGAGCTATGTATGGATCCCGGTAAGGTACAAGCTATCCGAGATTGGTCCACTCCTACAACTCTCAAGGGGATTCAGCGATTTCTTGGCTTTGCTAATTTCTATAGGAGATTCATTTCGAATTATTCTACGTTAGCTGCTCCCATTACAGCCCTAACTCGCAAGGGAGCAAATCCTACGAACTGGTCTTCTGAAGCAATCAAAGCCTTCTCTGATTTAAAGCAAGCCTTTGTGTCAGCCCCCATTCTTCGACAGCCTGATTTGAATTGTCCCTTTCTACTAGAGGTGGATGCATCTACAGAAGCAGTAGGAGCTGTGTTGTCACAAGTCTTTGAAGATAAAAAGGTCCATCCCTGCGGATATTTCTCCCGTAAGTTCCTCCCGGCCGAACGTAATTATGCAATCGGTGAGCAAGAATTACTTGCCATCAAGTTGGCATTTGAGGAGTGGAGATACCTTCTAGAAGGAGCACAACATCGCATTACAGTTTATACTGATCATAAGAATCTTCTATATCTGCAGTCAGCTCAGTGCTTGAATCCACGACAAGCTAGATGGGCGCTTTTCTTCACACAATTTAATTTCAAGCTCACCTATTGTCCAGGGTCTCAGAACAAAAAGGCAGATGCCCGTTCTCGGTCCTTTGCTTCTTCTGAATTAAATGATGCTACCACGAATCAAGCCATTGTGAATCCTTCGTCCTTTTTAATGACTCGAACCTCTCCAGTTCCTCCGCCTGGCAAGACCTTTGTCGCCACAAATCTTCGAAAATGGCTGCTTACCTGGGCTCACTCCTCTTCCTTCATGGGTCATCCTGGGGTTCTAAAGACTCTCAAATTTATTCAACAGTCTCATTGGTGGCCACGTCTCAAAGCCGATGTCCAAGAGTTTATAGCAGCATGTCCTAAATGTGCCCAACATAAGAGTCCAAGAAGTTCTCCACCAGGTTTATTACATCCATTATCCATACCCAAACAACCATGGACTCATATCTCAATGGATTTCGTGACCGATCTACCTCCATCAAAAGGGCGAAATACCATTTGGGTGATAGTGGATCGATTTTCGAAAGTGGCACATTTCATTCCATTAACTGGATTACCATCAGCCCCTTTACTAGCCAGATTGTTCATCTCTGAAATCTTCAAGTTGCATGGCCTTCCTCGAGAGATCATCTCTGATCGGGGAACACAGTTTGTGGCCAAGTTTTGGAGGTCGCTTTGTTCATCTTTAAATGTCAAGTTGAATTTTTCTTCTGCATATCATCCTCAGACAGATGGACAAACTGAGAGAGTGAACCAGGACCTTGAAACATTTCTCCGGCTATATATATCGTCCTCACAGGATGACTGGGTTGACTACCTTCCATTGGCAGAATTTGCTCATAATAATCTCTTCCATTCGTCTTCAGAATCTACGCCCTTTTATATTAACTTCGGTTTTCATCCTCGTGTGCCAGAGTTCCATCCATTGCCAGCCCTAGAGGTTCCAGCAGCAGATCAAGAGCTTCAACGTCTATCTAGAATCTGGAGTTGTGTGTGTAAGTCGTTGGTCAAAACTTCCGCTCGTTATAAATCTTTTGCAGATAGAAAACGTAAAGCTGTACCGAATTACAAGGTGGGAGACCAAGTTTGGATTTCTACGCGCAATCTCAGGTTCAAAGTTCCTTCTAAGAAATTTGCTCCCAAGTTTATTGGTCCATTTCCCATTGTAAAGGTACTCAACCCTGTGTCATACAAAGTCAAGTTGCCACCGTCATTGAGAATTCCTAACGCCTTTCATACATCTTTATTGAAACCTTTGATTCTCAATAAGTTCCGTACTACCCAGTCCAAATCTCCTAAAGTTCACTCTTTGCAGGATGAGGAATTTGAAGTTAAAAAGATTGTGGACTCACGTTCCCGATATGGACGTTTACAGTTTTTGGTCGACTGGAAGGGTTACGGTCCGAAGGAGAGATCCTGGGTTTTTTCTGAAGATGTTCATGCTCCAAGACTGGTACAGAAATACGTCTCCAAAAATACTGATAAGGTTCAAAGGTGTTCGGAGACCACCCTTAGAAGAGGGTGTACTGTCACGAACCGGTCTCTCACCTCTGCGGGTTCTGGGGTTCATCCGTTGCCAGTGCGGTTGCTCGCGGTCCTGTGCGCCCGTGTGGGGACGCGGCGTGATCAGTGGCACAGGTAATGCAGAGTCTGGGAACTGGGAGTGCGG
This sequence comes from Pseudophryne corroboree, assembly GCF_028390025.1. Taxonomy (NCBI): domain Eukaryota; kingdom Metazoa; phylum Chordata; class Amphibia; order Anura; family Myobatrachidae; genus Pseudophryne; species Pseudophryne corroboree. Next base: position 825,857,076 of record NC_086445.1, on the reverse strand, counting down.
GGACCAAATGGCCTAAGGCACTGCGGTGTGTCTGCTGTATAGGAGGTGGCCATGTTGGAGACCAAATAGGTAATACAGAGCACTTGTGAAAACACCTGTGGGCAGGTGTAAGCCAATCCCGTTTTTGTGCTGCCTTTAAGTAAGCTGGGATTATGTTACTCTGGGCCAGTGCTTTGTTGTATCAACGCTGTGCTCTAGCTCTGAGCTCTCTCCGTGCATTCCTGTGTGATTCCCGTGGTCCAGATATCGCCTCCGTTCCCAGAGGTCCGTCTGCAGCCTTCACTGCTAAAGATCCACCGGCTCTCCGCTGTGCTGTCAGTTAATTGCACACCTACTGGAAACAGTTGGATTCCCAGAGTCTTGCATGAGGTTACCTTGTCTGCCTGCTTTCAACCATACAAAGTTTGGAGGATTCCACTACCCTCAGCTGTTCGTTTGTTCTACTCTGCATTTAACCCGTTCATCACCTTGTCATCTGCTACAGTTTTCACAGTGATCTCCGGAACCCGCAAGTAACCCAATTCAGTACTTTTATTTTCTATGTTACCATAACAAGGATAATTCTTCACAGCCTCTCAGTTAACTCTCAAAACTTCATTGCAAATCCTTAGTTATTTCTTCATGTCTGCATTACCCAGTTAAACACATTCTGCAGTTCAGCATCAAAGCTTGTTTATATTTGGACAATTCAACATTTATTCATCAGCTTGTTTTATATACAGTTCCATGAACATTTCTTTTATTTGTCTTTGAGATTTATCCAGCATATTATTTCTGCCATTCCTGCAATACTTTAGTATATATGATGATTAACAACTTGTCATTTAACTCTTTACTGAATTGTTATTTTTAATAAATATATGAAATGGAACTTTCTTCGTCCTCCCTGCTTTCTTCATACTTCAGCACCTACACCTGTGGTTGGTCCCGGGTTAACGGATTCACAAAAACACCCGGACCTGACACACACAGAACAACACTGCAGCTGAGAAACATGGTCCTCCAGCCAAAACTGTAGGCTGAGGAGGGCTGCCAGCTCCGATCTCCTGAGCCAGGTAAATGCAGCAGGGGCACTTGCAGTTGGAAAAACAATTTGTGTTCCCTAATGCACACTGAGTGAGTAATAATACTACATAATAATCAGATAATACGGAGATCTTAGTTGCGTATATCTGCAGATATAGGGTTAAGCCCCCAGGCCGATCGACAAGGCTTCTCCGTCACTGGGGGTCCCTAATACTAGGTATGGGTCCGGGGTGCAGGACCCCATCATGCCGGCACAGATCGGCCACCCCAGGTCAGCACACTGGTGAAAATTAATGAGGGTTAATAAGAAGCACAGAAGTGCTATATAAGTGAAGTGTGATTAAAATACAAAAATATATACAAAGTGATAGGGAAAATCATGTGTTAATAAAGTGTTAGGGTGTGCCGATCTAAAGCCGCCCAGCCATACCGACACAGGGGCCACCGCACCCCACACCCACCTCATAAATAATTACATATATGTCTGGGTCTAAATGCCCAGTGTAAGGCCACATAATAATGGCTCCTACAGCATCTGAGAGCTAGCTTAAGTGGAGATACCCCTGGCTTCTCCAATGGCACTCTGGAGTCAGCAATCCCTCCTAATGCTGACCCATCCATGCCTCCCTAAATACAATGCACAAATATTGGAAAGCTGCTCAATCAGATGTAATATCAGTCAGGTGCTAAAAGGGAGGGGTAATTCTGTGTAAGAAAAAACTATTTGTGTTCCCTAATGCACACTGAGTGAGTAATAATACTACATAATAATCAGATAATATGGAGATCTTAGTTGCGTATATCTGCAGATATAGGGTTAAGCCCCCAGGCCGATCGACAAGGCTTCTCCGTCACTGGGGGTCCCTAATACTAGGTATGGGTCCAGGGTGCAGGACCCCATCATGCCGGCACAGATCGGCTACCCCAGGTCAGCACACTGGTGAAAATTAATGAGGGTTAATAAGAAGCACAGAAGTGCTATATAAGTGAAGTGTGATTAAAATACAAAAATACATACAAAGTGATAGGGAAAATCATGTGTTAATAAAGTGTTAGGGTGTGCCGACCTGAAGCCGCCCAGCCATACCGACACAGGGGCCACCGCACCCCACACCCACCCCATAAATAAATACATATATGTCTGGGTCTAAATGCCCAGTGTAAGGCCACATAATAATGGCTCCTACAGCATCTGAGAGCCAGCTTACCTGGAGATACCCCTGGCTTCTCCAATGGCACTCTGGAGTCAGCAATCCCTCCTAATGCTGACCCATCCATGCCTCCCTAAATACAATGCACAAATATTGGAAAGCTGCTCAATCAGATGTAATATCAGTCAGGTGCTAAAAGGGAGGGGTAATTCTGTGTAAGAAAAAACAATTTGTGTTCCCTAATGCACACTGAGTGAGTAATAATACTACATAATAATCAGATAATACGGAGATCTTAGTTGCGTATATCTGCAGATATAGGGTTAAGCCCCCAGGCCGATCGACAAGGCTTCTCCGTCACTGGGGGTCCCTAATACTAGGTATGGGTCCAGGGTGCAGGACCCCATCATGCCGGCACAGATCGGCCACCCCAGGTCAGCACACTGGTGAAAATTAATGAGGGTTAATAAGAAGCACAGAAGAGCTATGGCTAACAGGGCTGAGGTAAATGGTCCCACTGCACAGGGGAAAGAGCGGTGTAAGGCACCCACACCCGTGGGCTTCGGTAGGCACCACCGTTTACAGGGAGACAGGAGCCAGCTTCCGCTCCTCCACGCTGATGGTGTGTCTCCGGTGGGCATCAGTAATTAAGGCCACAGCTTCCAGCTCCCAAGTAGGCTGCAACCCACAGTGGCCTCCGGACTCCCATCTCTGCATCACCACTGTGGGGCACTCGCGCCCGCACAAGGGGCAAAGGAGAGGGCGAGCAGGCACCTGGGGAGCAGGTAAGAACACAGATAGGGACTCTTTTAGCAGGAGCTCAGGCACCACACATCTGCTCCGGAGTCCAGCCAGGCCACGCCCCCCTAAAATAGGCAATTTTAACAAATTTCATAATTTAAAATACATCCAGAAGGTAAGGTGTATAGTTGGTTCACAAGATCTTATTCAGAGGATATCATATATACAGATTAGTTTTAGACATAGACTTCATACAATGTCTATGATATATATGGACTTTAAAAAGTTCCCTTAGTTTTTGTTTTTTTAGAAGCAAAAAATGTAGTACAAGATGATACAATTGGAAAAACCAACAACGAGGAACAACAATAACTATATCAACAGAGAAGAAGAGTATACAGAGTGAGAATACAATCAACATCATCTTTTTCCAATTATTATAATTTGTTTTACAGTATTTGAGTTTCTATCTTAATTAAGTGATGTAGTACAAAAATAACTTTATTGACAAGGATCACAAACACGGGGACTCAGATGAACAATTTTCGTGTTTATTTTGAAGCAGATCACCACATAGCAAGTTAAATCCATATGCAGTCAGTATTACAGGCAGTAGCATACAGGCACTCTCAGCATAGCAGCCTCTCTATACGCTCCAGTGGTCCCTAGTCTAACCCACACAACCGGGCCTATCACCGGGTAGCTATTCCACCGTCAAGAGCAAGGTGACTGGAAACCCTTGTATCAGGAAATCCAATGTGCTGCTGATCACACACCTGGGATTCTGCTACTGCATCCAAAACCTGGTCTGGATCCTCCACATTATTTCCACATGGATAAATGTTTCTCTGCCACTATATATATATATATATATATATATATATATATATACATACATATTACAATAGCCAGAAAGATGCAATTAAAGGGAAGACTGCTGCTGAAACAAAAACAAAGAATTTACCTATCTCCATCACCCCTCCCAAAAAAACACACAGAATGAAAGCTGTACACTGTAGAAAAGACACAATAATGATGTAATAGACGTTTGTGAGCCCATCATTTAAAATTTTCCCTTTTATACTGTTGTGTTTAAAGGCTTTTTGCTATGTGATTTGCCAGTGTTTAATGGTGTTAGAGCATGATAAATCATTTAGCCCTTTCATGCATAGAGGCCACTACAATGGACAGCTGTTTCTAAGTCATTATATCCTATAGAAGCTCTCTGTTGACATCACTAGTGCATGCTGTTCTCCCCCTTGAACTTCTACCAAACTAAGAAGGTGTGCCACCTAGAGGCAGCTTTTATTCCCTACAAAAACAAAAAGGTCAAGATAAAATGGCTGAGAGAAAAGTTCACCATCACCAAACACTTCAGGGATTTCTGTCAAATATTTTTACTATAAGATATCAGTACAGGCAGTAAAAAATGAACAAAAAAATCAAGGAAAGTAACATTTTAGGCATAATATGATAGATGTTTTGATCAAAACGCACATTATTTTTTTCACAATTTATGCAAAATCATATGTCCACTTCAGTGAACGTCATGCAATACAAAGATCCACATTGCTTGCAAGGCTTATCATAAGCCTAACCTAAATATATTCCTTATATACAGTAATACCAATATTTTCAGTTTTGATGGCTGATAATGTTATATGTATCATTATATGTTATCTTAACTTTTTAAAATTGTAATTGATTTAAATTATCATTAGTAGCAGTTGTGGTAGTAGTGGCAGATGCTTTATGAGTATTGTTTTAATTTTCTCCATACATCAAGAGCATCTAGCAATGGGGTTACAGAGTAGTATACATATGTGTCCACATACACCTTTCCTATAGTCTGCCATGTACTGTATGCAAGGCTTGGCATGCCAAAGACACAGAGATTTAGCCATGCTTTGTGATTTTTCTTAATTTGCTTCTTTAATATGCTACTTTATACATATTATAGTATGACAAACAAAAATGTTTAAATTCATTCACTCGCTACTCATAGAAAATAGCTTAGCTGTGCTGTGCATGACATTCCAAATTAACAAAATTGAAAAGGTGTAAGTGAACACACCTGTAACATGCACATGGGGGAGTCAATTTTATGGATCAGTGTGTGGTGATGTACCCACACAGATGCAAAATCAGGATATTGTACACTCGGGTGTTCTTTCACTTTTTAGATGTGACTTGTGTAAACACATGGTATCTGTATTGAATATCTGGATTCAATTACAAGAATCAGTTGTATTTCAGAGCAATGTTGCTCAAGCATTGATCAACATAGGCTCTATAGATCAACATTAAAGAGGAAGAACAAGTGAAAAACCACCTCCGTTGAAGCGCAGGACCATGTTAGAGGCACCACCTGGAACCATGTTTAGTGTGGGAATCACTGGCCAAAGCTTATTGATAAAAAACATGCTAATGGGTGCCATGATGCAGCATGTATGCATAAAACTAAGTACATCTGCATGCAGTGTCTTGAGCCTTTGTGTCCACTGTGCTTCTCCAACCAACTTTCACACCAATCATTAAAATCTGTCAAATTCAGTTAGCAAAAAAGACTAACTTTCTAGGTATGAAGCAATACTGAGGACATTTTTGTTTGTGGATGAATATATCTACAAACAAGCATAAACAATGTGTTGTTTTCTGGAGAAAAATACAGTATGCTAGAACATAAGCACAAGCTGGAACCATACGAGACATTTTCTTTTCAATCTAATTCACATTTTTGCAAAAAAAAACTTAAATTGTTAAAATTCTATTCCATGATAATAGAGCATTTTTCATGTTGCAGAAGAATGGTGTCCACTTAAGTAGACATTGGTATAACTCTTTTAGGTTTATAATGAAATTAAAACATAAATAACATAATTAAATAAAAAATACTCTTGCATTAGGTTATCATAATCATGCAAGAAATGGTTAAGCATTTATCTGTAGACTTTCATAAGTATCACTAGCATTTAAACATAATACTCTGCACAATGCTGCATAATAGTATGGTGTTTTATATATATATATATATATATATATATATATATTCTAGGGTTTGGCACTCCAAGATTTACCTTGTAGATGCACTGGTGCTTTCTCAAAGATAATAGAAATAAATATGCAAGCTTTTGGGCTCCATGTGCAGTGTATTACAGTTTGAATGCCGCATCTCCACATGTTTATATATCTTTAGGAAAGCACAACTGTAAACTCACTTCAGTGTCCTGATGCCAGCGGAAGGTATTTCAGTCAGAAATCCAAGGATACAAGCACAATCCCTCAGCAGTCAGTAAAAACCAATTCAGAATTGTTTTTCACTGAGTGCCGTGGGATTGTTTATATATATATATATATATATATATGTATATACATATACAAACTGACAATACTAAATTCCTTTGTCGTATAAACAACCCTTATGAAGCTAAGAACACTGTACGCTGTTTACTTAAGAAATACCGTAATGATACGCTATTTGCGTAACGATCGCTCAGCCGTAGGCGAGACGCTCAAGCGTCACGTTCGCTCACGGCCCAGTGATCACAGGACACGTTTTTGGTTATGTCTAGGGGAAAGATTCGCTGTAACGTAGCATACGCTAGAGACCACGAGGAGGTCACCAGCGGTGCAGACGCTCACAACACTATACCTTGATATTAAACCTTATACCGATGAAACACACAGAATACCTTAATGTGAGTACAGGGTGTAAATGCAACCTTGTGTAACCTGACTACCTACAAAGCTGTTTGGGCGTCACCGACGCTCAAGTGAACACTTAACACTATAGTAAATACACTGATACTGGTTTAGGTTTCCAAAGCCTATTAACTGTATTATATCTAATATACTTGTAAAAGGGGATAACAGTACATATGATACACTACAATATAACAGAGACTTCCTAACCACAGAACTAAACAATAAATACAAAAAGACAATACTACGCTGACCTAAATGCAATACAATACAATAATACTATGAAGTATTTAAGAGAAAAGAGGAGAGAGAGAGATAGAGAGAGAGAGAAAGAGAGATATTGGCTCGCAGAAAGACAATGATTATGGAGAGAACTTACGCACAAAGGGTATGATCGCCTGCGCCTCGATATCCAGCTCCCGATTATCAGCAGATAACCGTTGATGAGAGAGTGAGAGCTGGATGTGGTCGGCCTGCCTATTTATGCCCCACACACAATGCAATCTCCTGGTCCTACAATCCCATTGTCCATTGGCCGAAGGAATTCGGCCCTGTATCATAACAAAAGGTCATAGGGTGATTCATACAGGTGGGCTGTGACGATTTCCAACAGCTCAGGTGGGTGGGAAACTGGGTTTCCCGCCGCATACCTGAGTATGTGTAAATCATAGAAATGGACATAAACTTCTTATGTCCATAACTATTCGCACGAGCGATTAATACGCTCCAAACCAACACCGGAATATTGCTAATTAAATACTCTTCCGATGGGTACCAAACACTGCAGTATGATTCCTGTTAGACCCTTCGTACGATATAAGGAGGGATTCCTCAGCTCTGGGACATTGTACTTTAACCAAACTTACAGAAACTATCAAAGGGATCATGATCTATAAACTACATTAATTGTGAACATTTGCAACTAATGAGTCGCACGCTACGATCACATAAACTCTACCGTAAATGCGCATACTGCGCGTGCGAGTGCACGCTATTGCGAGTATGCGCTTCCACGGGAGAGCGTACGCACGCGCAGCACGGACCAGTGTGCGGTGCAAATATGGCAGTGTGCATTAAGACATTTTTCTGACTTTGACAGTCCACCCTTTGGCAGTCAATAATAACTGCCACAAAATATTTAAGGAGAAAAATGTAAGTCAGGGGTTAATTGATTTCCATGGTGGGGAAAGGAAGAAGAATGGAGTAGGTGTGAAGAGGGTATGACCTAGTGAGAAAGTAGAAGCATGTGTGTATGAGTCCATGTTTGGAGGGTCATGTATCATCGGGCCGTACGTGTGGTAAATCAAGCTTCGAGGTATTGCGAAGTATACATTTGAATTCCTTCTTATCCTGTGGTACAGGTCTGTGGATGGGCTGTCAAACTCTACCGAGCTCATTTCGGCTGTGGTTGTAACACAATGGGGATGCACATTTTAGTTGATGATACATGAATTGGGGGGGTATATGGTTGCTGCTATCTGTGCCTGTATTCCCTATCGACTATGTGTGTTATTACCTGAGGGTTGCAGAGATGAAGATAAAGAACACTTACGAAAAATGCAACGATATTCTATGTCAGGTTAATGTACGTTCGTCGATTGAGGTCTTGATTGGTGTCGGTTGATTGGAGTCTTCTTCTTTGTGCTTTTGCTCATAAATCGTGAGTAAAGCAAACAACGTCCATGGATTTACAAAAAAATGTTGGGCTAGCGTGATTTTAAAGTTCCTAGGGAAACTGGGGTACCCATGGCATTGTCCATCAAAATCTTGTATATCAGGTCGTCTGCTCTTCTTCTTTCCATCTTTCCGTTGTCGGCCCCTTGGCTCATCAAATCCTTCGTCTACGTGGGTCTTTGTACCTCGGAGGAAAACATAGAAATGGGTGAAAGACGGACCGTATACTCATTACATCATTACGTCATGGTTTCTAGTATTGGGTCATAAATCAAATCCAGGTTAATTACAGTTTCCTCACTCCTCAAGCTCATCACTTTCGTACTTTGCTTGCACCTCATCAAAGTCTGCCCGCATCTAAATATCAATCCAATAGATATAACGACACCCAAAATACATAGGAGAAACTTTCCAACATCCATTATGACTCCTTGAGCCCAGTCTCCTAAACCGGAGAACCAATTTCGCGGGTTCAACCATGATACCCAACCAGTCAGCTCATTACCTACAGCAGCAAGGGTGAGATTGTGTTTTCGACGAAATTCCCACTTTAATTGCAGAATATCGTCCATCTTTTGGTCTATGACCTCTACCGGATCCTCGGTGCTATTTGTGATATACGTGCAACACTTTATGCCGTACTGTGTTGCCAATGTAACACAATATCCGCCTGTTACTGCTGTAAGATAATTAAGAATCATCCTATGCTGAACTAGTTCTGTTTTGTAAGCTTGGAGTTCTCTTCCAGTGTATCTAAACGTGTCATCATACATTTCAGTGATATTATCTAACAAATTGGCGAGTGCGGAAATGTATCTATAATTCATCACTCCTCGAGCGGTACGAGTGAAATCTAACGCTACCAGAACCTGAATCCCGGTGGATTCATGGATAAGATCAGAGGCCGGATGCTCTAACCTTTCTGACAGTTGTCTTTTAACAAGGTGCTCGTAGTGAGTGTGAGTATAAGGAGCTTGGGCACCACGGTGTATCTCTTTCATTTTGTCATGTGTTACAGTCATCACTTCAGGCAATACTTTTCCAATATAACACAATCCTTCAGAGTTTGGGGCAAGCCACTTGTACGCCTTTCTCCCGCATATGAAATATGCATCATCGGGGAGAACATATGGGACGGAGAAGGACATGACCATGTTACAAACCTTCCAGGTGAAATCCCCTGACCCTAATTCTTCCATCTGTCTAATGCACGTATCAGTTTGTACGATATGTGCACAGTATCCTGGTGATACCTCTCCAACTTTAGTAATCCTATTTCCTAAGGTATATCGATACCGGAAAGATTTTCCTCTACTGGCTATGTGGCGTACGAGCTCTGTATCTGTAGGCATTCTATCTGCTCTGTGTGAAAAGGTCATGGTAAGGTTGCTCCATGACACTTCCCAATTTCCCGGTTTTCTGGGATTGGAGATGTTAAAACATATGAGGGACCTATCCACATGGTATTGGTGGAGCTTCAAACCAGGAGGGCTGGAGATGTTAAACCTCCGGTCCACCGGTCTCCCACCACTTAGCTCAAGTACCTCCCCTAACGTTAAAGGAAATGGTACTAGCCCTGATTTGCTGTGACCCTGAGGTACTTGAGAGCATACCCAACAATCTGTTTGGTTCAACACGTTACCCACTAGAGAGTGATAGTCACTCAATGGATGCCGGTCCATATGGATATTAAAACTAGATTGGCATTTCTTTATGCATCCATCTTCAACCAGATTATCACAGAGCCTACAGATACAATTTTCTTCAGCTAACAATCCATCACAATTTCTTCTATCGGATCGTTTTCTGATACTCGCCTTTGCTTGTTGGCTTGGTTGATCTTGGAAAACTACGCCTCCATCATCATAATCGGAACCCATTCCAGAACCTCTTTCGACCTCTATGGTACTCTCGCCGGAACAGACTGCTCTGGTCAACATCATGGTTAACATCAAAATCCGGATCACAGTCTCTTGGGGCAAGTCCATCTTTGAGGAGGAAATAGAGAAGAATGAGAAGGGGGAAAAAGAAATTTTAAGGGAGAGGGGATGGGAAGTGGAGAAAACAATAAAGGGAGAGGGGAGTCGACAGCTGCTTTCGGTCTTCAAGGCTCAGGTGCCGCCTCAGTCCTCCTGGAACAGACACTCTAGTGATACAACCTCTACCGTCTGTTCCTTATCACGGGACTTCTCTGGATCAGCAACCTTCTTGCAGTGGGATGAATGGACCCAAGTCTCTCTCTCAGCAACCTTCAATGCTGTGGTGCTAGTCAATAAGACCTGGTATGGTCCTTCCCATCTATCAATAAGACAACCTGAGCGTAGAAAATTTCGTATCATTACATAATCCCCAGGTTCAATGTCATGACAATTACTATCTGGTAAATCAGGAATCACCAACTTCAGATTATCATTTTGATTCCTCAACTGTTTACTCATGTTAATCAAGTATTTTACAGTTACTTCATTGTTACATTTCAAATCATCCCGAGGGTTAATCATGACATGCGGTTGTCGACCAAACAGAATTTCAAAAGGAGACAGATTAAGAGGGGACCTGGGAGTGGTTCTGATGCTATACAAAACAATGGGTAAAGCTTCTGGCCACGTCAATCCTGTCTCTGCCATTACTTTACTCAATTTATTTTTAATAGTGCTGTTCACTCTTTCGACCTTCGCACTCGCCTGTGGACGGTACGGAGTGTGCAGCTTACTATCAATTCCCATCAACTTACACATTCCTTGAAAGACATCACCTGTAAAATGGGTACCCCTATCACTTTCAATGATTCTAGGGATACCATATCTACATACAAATTCCTGCACAATTTTCTTAGCTGTAAACATAGCGGTATTTGTAGCTGCTGGAAAAGCCTCGACCCAATTCGAGAAAACATCTATGCAAACAAGTACATATTTCAAATTTCTACATGGGGGTAATTGAATGAAGTCAATTTGTATTACTTGGAAAGGGCCGCCGGCAGGTGGGATATGGGATGGTTCTGTTGGTATTGCTTTTCCAATATTCTTTCTCAGACAGGTAAGGCATGACATTGCTCTTTTACTAGCATGAGAGGAGAATCCTGGGGCGCACCAGTATGCTCTTACCAATTTGCACATCCCCTCCTTGCCTAGATGAGTCAGCCCGTGAGCTGCCTCAGCCAGACACGGAAGGTATGCCCTGGGGGCCACTGGTTTACCATGTCCATCCGTCCAGAGCCCTGAGGACTCCTGGCCATATCCCTTTGCCTTCCAGACTGCCTTCTCCTGAGTGGAACACAAATTCTGCATTTCACACAACTTTTGTGTGTTGATGGTATTAAATACCATCAGTTGTGTGGTGTCTGTCCGTATGGGGGTAGCAGCTGCAAGCTTTGCAGCTTCGTCTGCTCGGCTGTTACCAAGGGATACTGGGTCTTGACTATATGTATGTGCTTTACATTTGATAACAGCCACTCTGTCGGGTTCCTGTATCGCTGTTAGAAGCCTTTTTATGTGAGCTGCATGCGCTATCGGTGTACCAGCTGCCGTCATGAAATTTCTGAGACGCCATAGCGCTCCGAAATCATGTACTACCCCGAACGCGTATCTAGAATCGGTGTAGATATTGGCAGACTTACCCTTAGCCAATTCACATGCTCTGGTTAGGGCGACCAGTTCAGCAACCTGGGCTGAGTGAGGTGGGCCTAGCGGTTCCGCTTCTATGGTGCCTTGGTCATCTACGACTGCGTATCCAGTACACAAGTCTCCCGAGTCTGACTGTCTGTGACAACTACCGTCCGTGTAGAACGTGAGTTCTGCATCTTCTAGTGGATTGTCACTGATGTCAGGCCTTGCGGAAAAATTTTGGGTCAAATATTCCATACAATCATGTGTATCTTCCTTTGCATTAAATCCTCCTTCCCCATCACTCTCACCTCCCACCCTTTGTGCCTGTCCAGGCACACCTGGGAGAAATGTTGCAGGGTTTAATGCGCTGCATCTCCTTATGGTGATGTTTACTGGGGCCATTAATGCCAATTCCCATCTCGTAAACCTTGCTGATGAGACATGTCTGGTTTGGGCAGAATTCAATAAGGCCGATACCGCATGTGGTGTATGGATTGTGAGGTTGTGGCCTAGCACGACATCTTCGCTTTTCGTCACTAGCAATGCTATCGCTGCAACGCTACGCAAGCATGTGGGGAGGGATCGCGCTACCGTGTCTAGCTGAGCGCTGTAGTATGCAATTGGCCTGTTGGCATCACCGTGTTTTTGTGTTAGTACACCTGCTGCGCACCCAGCACTTTCTGTTCCATATAGTTCAAAGGGTTTCCCATAGTCTGGCATACCTAGTGCTGGTGCCTGCGTTAGGCACTGTTTGAGTCTCTCAAATGCTGTTTCGGATTCGTCTGTATGCGAAATCCGATCAGGTTTGTTTGAAGAGACCATTTCCTGCAAAGGTAGCGCCAATATGGAAAACCCTGGGATCCAATTACGGCAATACCCACACATTCCTAAAAACGTCCTGATCTGTTGCTGGGTTTGTGGCAGTGTCATGTCTCTAATGGCTTGGATTCTATCAGCGGTCAGGTGTCTCAGTCCTTGTGTTAGACAGTGTCCCAAATATTTTACCTTAGCTTGGCATAATTGCAACTTGTCTTTGGAGACCTTGTGACCTGTGTCTGAAAGATGAAACAGGAGCTGTTTCGTATCCTTCAGGGATGCCTCCAACGAATCAGAACACAGTAGTAGATCATCCACGTACTGTATCAACACTGATCCACTTTCCGGTTGGAAAGACTGTAAACAATCATGCAAAGCCTGAGAAAATATACTTGGACTATCTATGAAACCTTGGGGTAACCGAGTCCACGTGTATTGGACTCCTCTGTATGTGAATGCAAACAAATATTGGCTGTCAGGGTGCAGAGGTACCGAAAAGAAAGCGGAGCAGAGGTCAATAACAGTGAAAAATTTGGCAGTGGGAGGAATTTGCATTAGGATGACAGCTGGATTAGGCACTACGGGGAACTGACTCTCAACTATTTTGTTAATCCCCCTTAGATCCTGCACTAGCCTGTAACCCCTCCCCCCACTCTTTTTAACAGGGAAGATGGGACTATTTGCTGTGCTGGACGTTCTTACTAGAATGCCCTGTTGTAGCAAGCGCTCTATTACCGGGAAAACTCCTAACTCCACCTCTGGCTTCAGAGGATACTGTGGGATTTTTGGAGCTATCCTACCATCTTTTACTTGCACAACTACTGGAGCTACATTTGCCATTAATCCAGTGTCCTGTCCATCTTTTGTCCAAAGCGACTCTGGTATCTGAGATGTCATCTCTTCTACTTGGGATGGATTCCTATTTGTCATAATGGAATGTGACATTAATTTTGATGGGGAGTCTAACATGTCTCGTACTTCCTGAGCGTGGTTCTCAGGGATGTCCAAGAATACACCTTCAGGAGTACAATAAATGACGCAACCCATTTTACATAGTAAGTCTCTCCCCAGGAGATTGGTTGGTGCCGATGCAGCCAGCAAAAAGGAATGCTTGGTATGCAAAGGCCCTATTGTAATCTCGGCTGGTTTGCTAACAGGGTAGTGCTGGACTACTCCTGTTACTCCTATGGCTGGAACTGTCCTACCAGTGGTTCTCATGCCCACTGTCGAATTGATCACTGACTTGGCCGCCCCTGTGTCTACAAGAAAGTTTAAAGTTTTACCGGCTACATTGATTGCAATCTCTGGTTCGCTTCCAAGACTGGCAATCAATTTAACTGGTTGCAGATTACAGGTATGGCCACACCCCTATTGGGTATGCTGACCTCCCTGAATCCCGCTGGCAGCAACTACTTGTGAGGGAGTTAGCTGGGAACTACCAGAGGCATGCCAATCTCTGTTTGGGGAATATCTTTTTGTTTCCCCTGTATGTGGCTCAAAACTCCGCCTCTGTGGACCCTGCTCCCAATGTCGTGTGTGGTGTTGTTGTCTAGGGGGTTGAAAAGATCTTTGTACATTTCTTACTCTACAGTCTCGTGCAAAGTGTCCTGGTTTGTTACAAGAAAAACATGTTATTACACTTGCCTTACCCACAGGATTCGGTGGTACATACGCAGGCTGCCTTGTGGTCAGCGCCTGTATACTTACGGACATCAACTTATCACTTTGCGACTCCCTGTGCCTAGTGATATTTCTGTCGTGATCAATAGCAGCCTCTCTCAAGGTGGACACTGACAGACCTCGCCAACATGGCTGCGTGGTCTGTACCCTAGCTTTTAATGTTTCTTTTAAACCATCCATCAGTACAGATACTGCTACTTCTCGATGGTTTGGGTTGGTCTTAATGTCTTCTATACCAGTGTATTTTGCCATTTCTAATAGTGCCCGGTGAAAATATTCTGTTGCCGTTTCGGACTCCTTTTGCTTAATGGAAAATATTTTATTCCATTTAACAACGGCAGGGAAATACTCTTTTAGCTGTAAATTTATCCTTTTTACATTATCCTTGTTGTACACGTCTGTAAGCGGTACATCTTTATCCAATGCACAATCAGCTAAAAACTGAGTTGCATCAACATTGGAAGGTAAACAAGCTCTTAGCAGTATCTGCCAATCCTTGTTGTTGGGTTCTACCGTGTTACCTAAATCCCTGATGTATTTTTGGCTAGCAACTAAATCCTTCCTGGGGTCAGGAAATTCGGACACTATTGTTCTTAATTCCATTCTGGAAAATGGAGTGTACATGGCAATGTTCCTTATGGGAGTGGCTCCAGACACATCTGTTTTTCCATTGGGAACTGCTATTACCCTTACAGGAGCAATTCTAACAGCCTCTTCCTGTGTAGATTCTACAGCTTGTTGTGGTACAATTGTTTCAGTGTAGTGCATGGTGCCGTACTTACCCGTTGACACGACCTCACCTATCCCTCCGCTAGGGGCTTTCACTAATCTCGTGGGTGTCGCTGTGCCTACTGTGGTCTCTGCTATGGTGGCTGCAAGAGAGAGGGCTGAAATTGTTGCTGAATCGTCTTCTTGATCACACTCCTGAGGAAGGTTCAAAACAGGGTACATCTTGCACGGGTTAATACTTGCATGAGTTATTTGGTTAACATCATTAACATTTACAGTGTTACTAAGAGTTTGTGTTTTACAACCCAGTGCGTTTCTCTCCGCAATCAACTTCTCTCCTGCAATGTATGGTGGGGCAGGAGCTGTGGCAATCAACTTCCTGACTGCCCCAGATCCCGCCGCCAGAGCCAAACCTCTCTGTATCTCACCTTCCTGGTGCCATAACTGTAAATAATCATGATGCTGAATTCGTCTCTTTGCTGATTTTACGAGACATATCCTCCTCCTTAAATTTTGTAACACCTCTGGACTGAAGCTACCTATTCTTGGGAACTTGTCTCTGTCTTGTACAGTCATTCTCTCCCATTCATCACATAAAGATTCGGTGTGAATTCCATATTTTTCACACATTACATATCGTGCCGACCCAACTGGTCGGTTCACAGAATCAACCTGAACCAGGGTTGATCGCCCCCTACCTGAGCAACTGGCCCCCATAGTCTGTAGGTGTTGCTTAGTCCTCCTTGGATTTTCTGTATCAAGGTTTTCAGCAAGCCTTTTCAGACAACCAAATTACTCCACAGTAGGCCGGCGGTGGCGGTTTACCGAGTACCCCACTCACTCGCCCACCTCGACCAATACGACCTGATCACACCGACGTGGTGCTGGCGTACTCGATACAGGGCCCCTATGGAACCTTCAGTTTACTGGAACATATGAGGGTTACCCGCAGGACACTTACTCTTTCCAGTAAAGGTGGGGTTGTTAGATAGTTCCTGAGTGACCAGCGAACTTCCCTTCCAAAAATAAAAAATTACACAAATCACGTCAGAATGTACAAATAGCGTTTGTGACCACTTTACTCTAATGGTATTAGGTCAGATTACTAACTACTGCACACAATTACGTGCGGTCCAATCGTTCAGTACACGAGCACTACTTGTCATGTACTGAAAGACCAATGGAATCGATGTTTCCGGCCGCGATTCCTTCAGCAAGAGCTTATGGCCTATATGGGTTCTGCACCAACACCCCAGGCGTTGTGCCACTGGACTTTTATAGCGGACCTTTTACCTTACGACCTCCTGGTCTTGTTCCTTATGACCTCCTGGTCTTGTTACCTTATGGTCCGCTATACTCTAATGCTCAAATATTATTTAACCAGGGATGCCTCCCTGGCCACCGTATATGTCACTTACACGTATGTCCCTTGACGAGTACCCGGCTTTCCTTTTGGTTCCACCTTAAAGTTATATAAACTTTTGTATACAAAACACACTCACTCAACACATGTACACTTTGTTTCTATATCTATTTCTGCGCAGAAATTGTCTTCAGGCCAAGAGTGTTACCAATTAGGAGCAGGATCTGTTAAACTAAATTTCAGATTTTCCAAAAATAGATTTGCGTTATTTACCGCGTCGCGTTATCTACCGCTGTGCGTTAATTATCGCTTTTGCGCTAATTATCGCTTTGCGCTAATTCAACTTTTCGTGACTTGGGCTACGTGGGCGTAACCAGACGCTACGTTGCGTAATGAACGCTGCGTGCGTCTGCCTTTTGGATTGCGTACGCTAGTCTTTGTTAGCGACACGTGTACGCAATGCAGAGGATCCACCGTAACACAATATATTTTTATCAATGTAAATGATCCCTGATCATCTACCGCAATCCACACTGACTGCCTTGTATCTCAGACAAACCGTGTGTTTGTTCTATACTTTAACTATTACCTCTACTTATTAAATAACAGCAAATCTCTTTTTAGCACTTTCTATCAACTATAAAATTTGGCAAACAGGAATAGTGATATACGAAAATGAAACAGAAATGCAGATATATGCGTGCGTACGCAAGACAAAAGAAAAATAAACAGTTTTAAAAAGACACAAGCGTTTTGTTCTTACTTCCGGTTACCGGATTCCTTCAGCACTCTTTACCTAAGCGAAGCAGACGCTTATCCCGCCAGCACTATGAGACAACCTCCCACCCTTTGCTGGAGGGATAATGTCTGCTGATCTACCTAGTGCAGATGTGAAAAGGACCGGACGAGCCCGCAATTGACAATACTAAATTCCTTTGTCGTATAAACAACCCTTATGAAGCTAAGAACACTGTACGCTGTTTACTTAAGAAATACCGTAATGATACGCTATTTGCGTAACGATCGCTCAGCCGTAGGCGAGACGCTCAAGCGTCACGTTCGCTCACGGCCCAGTGATCACAGGACACGTTATTGGTTATGTCTAGGGGAAAGATTCGCTGTAACGTAGCATACGCTAGAGACCACGAGGAGGTCACCAGCGGTGCAGACGCTCACAACACTATACCTTGATATTAAACCTTATACCGATGAAACACACAGAATACCTTAATGTGAGTACAGGGTGTAAATGCAACCTTGTGTAACCTGACTACCTACAAAGCTGTTTGGGCGTCACCGACGCTCAAGTGAACACTTAACACTATAGTAAATACACTGATACTGGTTTAGGTTTCCAAAGCCTATTAACTGTATTATATCTAATATACTTGTAAAAGGGGATAACAGTACATATGATACACTACAATATAACAGAGACTTCCTAACCACAGAACTAAACAATAAATACAAAAAGACAATACTACGCTGACCTAAATGCAATACAATACAATAATACTATGAAGTATTTAAGAGAAAAGAGGAGAGAGAGAGATAGAGAGAGAGAGAAAGAGAGATATTGGCTCGCAGAAAGACAATGATTATGGAGAGAACTTACGCACAAAGGGTATGATCGCCTGCGCCTCGATATCCAGCTCCCGATTATCAGCAGATAACCGTTGATGAGAGAGTGAGAGCTGGATGTGGTCGGCCTGCCTATTTATGCCCCACACACAATGCAATCTCCTGGTCCTACAATCCCATTGTCCATTGGCCGAAGGAATTCGGCCCTGTATCATAACAAAAGGTCATAGGGTGATTCATACAGGTGGGCTGTGACGATTTCCAACAGCTCAGGTGGGTGGGAAACTGGGTTTCCCGCCGCATACCTGAGTATGTGTAAATCATAGAAATGGACATAAACTTCTTATGTCCATAACTATTCGCACGAGCGATTAATACGCTCCAAACCAACACCGGAATATTGCTAATTAAATACTCTTCCGATGGGTACCAAACACTGCAGTATGATTCCTGTTAGACCCTTCGTACGATATAAGGAGGGATTCCTCAGCTCTGGGACATTGTACTTTAACCAAACTTACAGAAACTATCAAAGGGATCATGATCTATAAACTACATTAATTGTGAACATTTGCAACTAATGAGTCGCACGCTACGATCACATAAACTCTACCGTAAATGCGCATACTGCGCGTGCGAGTGCACGCTATTGCGAGTATGCGCTTCCACGGGAGAGCGTACGCACGCGCAGCACGGACCAGTGTGCGGTGCAAATATGGCAGTGTGCATTAAGACATTTTTCTGACTTTGACAAAACAAATATAGAAAACCACAGCACTCGCCACCCCAGAAGCGGGGTGCAGTGTCTGCACTCACCACTCATAGGGTGGGGTGCATGCAGCCCACGGCCACCTACCCAAATATATACAAATAGAGAATTCAGCACTCACCATAGCAAGCTCACTTGTCCTATATTATGTGATATGTGATACAGTTGCCAGGTTTTAATTCTTAAGGCTTTGTGATAGTGTAGGACCTGCATGTAGGTGGGGTACCGTGGAACGGTATGCAGGCTTCCGTGCATTGGCCAATTCACTAACTAAACCCCCATCATTTATTTATTGATGTTGTGAGGACAAGTGAGCTTGCTATGGTGAGTGCTGAATTCTCTATTTGTATATATATATATATATATATATATAAAAGAGGCACACAGGTATATGCATTACAAAAGTGTGAATCAATAGTACAATATTATATAAGTGATTTTAGTGACACTTCTCATTAAGTATATGAGTACTAGCTACTTGATCAATATGGTGAGAAAGAGAAGAACAGTTCCAGACGCACTGTCACAGCTGCCAGCAAGGGATTGTCAGTCCCAATAAAGAGTTTTTACAACAAAAAGGCACTTAAGCCGGCGCTGGCTGTCTTTCCAATAATTAAAACAACTATGGATGATTGAAAACACTTGTATTTATTAGCTAAACACTAATTAGTAAATAAAAACATGAATAAAATATAAAATTCACACATTCATATGAAGTTATAGGGCATATATGGAGCTGAGAAAATTAAAAAATGCTGCTAAATAAGTGTCCACTGAGGATCCCGGACTGGAACACTGGACAACAGTTCCCTGGGGAAGAGAAATAAAATACAGCTGGTTTTACCCGTAGGAGCGGAGGCTTTCCAAATGCTTTTGAAAACAGCAGGCAAGCTGTATCACTTGTATTCAAGCTGGGTCTCTCCGATTGGTGCTGTAATTGATATGTCCCACAGAGAACAATTCCAAGGCAAGTGTTCCAAAATAAATTGTCATGAGTCCATATCTGGATCCTGTTGTGATGTGGAGCACTGGTGATGGTGGCGATGGCAGCTTTTTCACACAATGTGAAATGGTGTGAAAAAGCTGCCATCGCCACCATCACCAGTGCTCCACATCACAACAGGATCCAGATATGGACTCATGACAATTTATTTTGGAACACTTGCCTTGGAATTGTTCTCTGTGGGACATATCAATTACAGCACCAATCGGAGAGACCCAGCTTGAATACAAGTGATACAGCTTGCCTGCTGTTTTCAAAAGCATTTGGAAAGCCTCCGCTCCTACGGGTAAAACCAGCTGTATTTTATTTCTCTTCCCCAGGGAACTTTTGTCCAGTGTTCCAGTCCGGGATCCTCAGTGGACACTTATTTAGCAGCATTTTTTAATTTTCTCAGCTCCATATATGCCCTAGAGATGAGCGCCGGAAATTTTTCGGGTTTTGTGTTTTGGTTTTGGGTTCGGTTCCGCGGCCGTGTTTTGGGTTCGACCGCGTTTTGGCAAAACCTCACCGAATTTTTTTTGTCGGATTCGGGTGTGTTTTGGATTCGGGTGTTTTTTTCAAAAAACCCTAAAAAACAGCTTAAATCATAGAATTTGGGGGTAATTTTGATCCCAAAGTATTATTAACCTCAAAAAACATAATTTACACTCATTTTCAGCCTATTCTGAACACATCACACCTCACAATATTATTTTTAGTCCTAAAATTTGCACCGAGGTCACTGTGTGAGTAAGA
This sequence comes from Pseudophryne corroboree, assembly GCF_028390025.1. Taxonomy (NCBI): domain Eukaryota; kingdom Metazoa; phylum Chordata; class Amphibia; order Anura; family Myobatrachidae; genus Pseudophryne; species Pseudophryne corroboree. The sequence goes on along the minus strand of NC_086445.1, from coordinate 825,836,498 downwards.
TAAGCGACCCTAGTGGCCGACACAAACACCGGGCCCATCTAGGAGTGGCACTGCAGTGTCACGCAGGATGGCCCTTCCAAAAAACCCTCCCCAAACAGCACATGACGCAAAGAAAAAAAGAGGCGCAATGAGGTAGCTGACTGTGTGAGTAAGATTAGCGACCCTAGTGGCCGACACAAACACCGGGCCCATCTAGGAGTGGCACTGCAGTGGCACGCAGGATGTCCCTTCCAAAAAACCCTCCCCAAACAGCACATGACGCAAAGAAAAAAAGAGGCTTTTTACTGATATTTGGTGTTTTGGATTTGACATGCTCTGTACTATGACATTGGGCATCGGCCTTGGCAGACGACGTTGCTGGCATTTCATCGTCTCGGCCATGACTAGTGGCAGCAGCTTCAGCACGAGGTGGAAGTGGATCTTGATCTTTCCCTAATTTTGGAACCTCAACTTTTTTGTTCTCCATATTTTATAGGCAGAACTAAAAGGCACCTCAGGTAAACAATGGAGATGGATGGATTGGATACTAGTATACAATTATGGACGGACTGCCACGGTTAGGTGGTATAAAAAAACCACGGTTAGGTGGTATATATTATAATAATAATACAATTATGGATGGACGGACTGCCTGCCGACTGCCGACACAGAGGTAGCCACAGCCGTGAACTACCGCACTGTACACTGGTTGATAAAGAGATAGTAGTATACTCGTAACAACTAGTATGACACTATGACGACGGTATAAAGAATGGAAAAAAAACCACGGTTAGGTGGTATATATTATAATAATAATACAATTATGGATGGACGGACTGCCTGCCGACTGCCGACACAGAGGTAGCCACAGCCGTGAACTACCGCACTGTACACTGGTTGATAAAGAGATAGTAGTATACTCGTAACAATTAGGATGACACTATGACGGTATAAAGAATGAAAAAAAAACCACGGTTAGGTGGTATATATTATAATAATAATACAATTATGGATGGACGGACTGCCTGCCGACTGCCGACACAGAGGTAGCCACAGCCGTGAACTACCGCACTGTACACTGGTTGATAAAGAGATAGTAGTATACTCGTAACAATTAGGATGACACTATGACGGTATAAAGAATGAAAAAAAAAACCACGGTTAGGTGGTAGGTATATAATAATAAATAATACAATTCTGGTCGGACGGACTGCCTGCCGTGTGCCGACACAGAGGTAGCCACAGCCGTGAACTACCGCACTGTACACTGGTTGATAAAGAGATAGTAGTATACTCGTAACAATTAGGATGACACTATGACGGTATAAAGAATGAAAAAAAAACCACGGTTAGGTGGTAGGTATATAATAATAAATAATACAATTCTGGTCGGACGGACTGCCTGCCGTGTGCCGACACAGAGGTAGCCACAGCCGTGAACTACCGCACTGTACACTGGTTGATAAAGAGATAGTAGTATACTCGTAACAATTAGGATGACACTATGACGGTATAAAGAATGAAAAAAAAAACCACGGTTAGGTGGTAGGTATATAATAATAAATAATACAATTCTGGTCGGACGGACTGCCTGCCGTGTGCCGACACAGAGGTAGCCACAGCCGTGAACTACCGCACTGTACACTGGTTGATAAAGAGATAGTAGTATACTCGTAACAATTAGGATGACACTATGACGGTATAAAGAATGAAAAAAAAAACCACGGTTAGGTGGTAGGTATATAATAATAAATAATACAATTCTGGTCGGACGGACTGCCTGCCGTGTGCCGACACAGAGGTAGCCACAGCCGTGAACTACCGCACTGTACACTGGTTGATAAAGAGATAGTAGTATACTCGTAACAATTAGGATGACACTATGACGGTATAAAGAATGAAAAAAAAAACCACGGTTAGGTGGTAGGTATATAATAATAAATAATACAATTCTGGTCGGACGGACTGCCTGCCGTGTGCCGACACAGAGGTAGCCACAGCCGTGAACTACCGCACTGTACACTGGTTGATAAAGAGATAGTAGTATACTCGTAACAATTAGGATGACACTATGACGGTATAAAGAATGAAAAAAAAACCACGGTTAGGTGGTAGGTATATAATAATAAATAATACAATTCTGGTCGGACGGACTGCCTGCCGTGTGCCGACACAGAGGTAGCCACAGCCGTGAACTACCGCACTGTACTGTGTCTGCTGCTAATATAGACTGGTTGATATTTAAAGAGATATTAGTAGTATACAACAATACTATACTGGTGGTCAGGCACTGGTCACCACTCCTGCAGCAAAAGTGTGCACTGTTAATTAATATAATTGTACTCCTGGCTCCTGCTAACAACCTGCAGTGCTCCCCAGTCTCCCCCACAATTAATTATAAGCTTTTAATTTATACATTGATGACTGTGCAGCACACTGGGCTGAGCTGAGTGCACACAGACTGAGTCACACTGTGTGACTGACTGTGCTGTGTATCGTTTTTTTTTTCAGGCAGAGAACGGATATAGCAGAGAGAAGTGAACGGATATATTATATTAAATAAAAGTTAACTAGCAACTGCACTGGTCACTGACTGTGGTAAACTAACTCTGTCTGCGACTCTGCACAATCTCTCTCTCTCTATCTAATCTATCTCTATTCTAATGGAGAGGACGCCAGACACGTCCTCTCCCTATCAATCTCAATGCACGAGTGAAAATGGCGGCGACGCGCGGCTCCTTATATAGAATCCGAGTCTCGCGATAGAATCCGAGCCTCGCGAGAATCCGACAGCGTCATGATGACGTTCGGGCGCGCTCGGGTTAACCGAGCAAGGCGGGAAGATCCGAGTCGCTCGGACCCGTGAAAAAAAACATGAAGTTCGGGCGGGTTCGGATTCCGAGGAACCGAACCCGCTCATCTCTAATATGCCCTATAACTTCATATGAATGTGTGAATTTTATATTTTATTCATGTTTTTATTTACTAATTAGTGTTTAGCTAATAAATACAAGTGTTTTCAATCATCCATAGTTGTTTTAATTATTGGAAAGACAGCCAGCGCCGGCTTAAGTGCCTTTTTGTTGTAAAAACTCTTTATTGGGACTGACAATCCCTTGCTGGCAGCTGTGACAGCGCGTCTGGAACTGTTCTTCTCTTTCTCTTTTTTTGTCTATATCCAGACGCAGCAGTCATGAGCTGTTTTTCCAATTTTACTTGATCAATATGGTGTTTGTTGGCGATCACACATTCTAAATTCAAATAATGAAAATGAAATAACTACAAGTACATAAAAATTTCTTGAAAAACACCCAATGAGATAAACTTGATGATTAGAAGGATTGAGAGGAACGAGATGGTGGATGGATTTATTTCTATAAATTCATGCAGATTGATATCCTATTACTAATCTATACATTTCTGGTCAGCGGTACTATACAGGTGTTTGAGACTGACTGAACAATACTGATAGTCTCCGCTTGCCACATTATACCGGTGGTAAATATATTTGCTCTTATGAATTTAATGAATATATTTATAACCCCAGGGACTTTATTATTATACACAGAAGCATGTGTGTGACTTAACAATAGATTGTGTGATTTACAGTAGCTTATCACTTGAGATATATCTATTTAAGATTGTTTTTACTGTATTTTTATTGTGCTATATGTATTAAAATTGTTATTATATTAAAGATCGCTTCTGTGGTTTTGAGCGTCTACCTGGAATACTCTAAATTATTAGTGATTGCTATACAGAAGAGGCTGGATAGCTCTTCCCCAGGTGGCTGCTGATCTACAGGGTCAAATCTAGACCTGCCTACACAGCACCAACAAACATTATTCCCTGTTTGTACCTAGAAATTGCTGGATCTGTATAAACCAAGTCTCATTCCCATTAAGACATTTCAGTTTCTGGATATAAAATTCTTCATCAAACATAAAGTAATTTCGTGTTAAAGTCAACTGTAATAATGTCATGAAAAAAATCTTCATTGAGCCCTTGATAATGTGGTATCTTGATTAACAAGGCATCTTGTGGCCTCTATACCTCTCACATTAGGAATACTTGTGTACAAACTTACGATGTGAATGGTTCACATCCATTGATTCATTTGCAAAGGGGTTAATTCCTGCAACTTTAAGGTAAATATAGTCATGTCTTTAAGGAACATTCTTTCTCTTTGAATGACAGGTTGCAAGTAGAAGTCGAGAAACTTAGATACCGTATAATCAATAATGTTGTTTTTTCTATTGCTAGACATAATGTTTGTTTATGTCACTATGGTGATTGGGAGCACTATGCAGCCTTAAAACCTCCCACAGTGAGAGCCAGAAGGTATTTTTTGGGCTTTTTTTTTTTTAGTATTCCTTCACAAAAAGTTTTCCTTGTTATGAAACATGACATCGGAGTTCAAACCTCTGCTGTATCATGGCTGCTTAGTCTGCGAGAGCTGTCTGTGACTGGGTCTAAATTGCATTATTGGGAACAGGCACCACAACAAGTTGTACACATTATTTTGGAGAGTGACGGTTGTTTTGGATTTGTGTGTGCACACACAGATTTAGACATAAGCTCTATCCCAGTGGTTCTCAAACTCAATCCTCAACCCCATACAGTTTATGTTCTGCAGGTCACCCGGCAAGTGCACAAGTGTATTTATTACTCACCTACACATTTTTTAAAACATCCACATGTGGAGCTCATTATTTCACTTGTGATTCTGTGAGGAGACACAGGTGGGAATAACTTGATAAACCGTCTACACCTTTAATTGTACCAGTTGAAGAAGGTATTACAACCTGATGGATAAAATAATATATTGTCTTTTAGGATTTTAAGTACAGAAAATAAATAATCGGGAGGGAACAGATGGTAAGAGGGAATTAAAATACATACCAGGTTATATCTGGTGTATTAGATCGCAACGCAATATGGCTTCATATCGTGGCATGATGGATTATATCTCAACAATAATCTAAGTATGATCTATATGATAATGGCAATAAATGGAATTTTGAGTATAGCTATTCAAAGTGTGTTGCTGTAATTACAAGTAGGGGGAAAAAAGGCATACATACCAATGGTAAATGAACAAATATCTATCACTGAACTGTTGTTGATGATGATCAACTTTCAGCATATAGAGCACTGGGCATGATATGCCTAAAATGATTAATTAGCAGAATTTCAACATGGGAATATTAAAATAAACATAGTTCATCAAATTAGATATATCCTCACTCAGTTTCATATGCTCAATCAAAAGGTAAGTACAAACAATATTATATAATGTATAAAGCAAATATGGCATATAATATGGGATGACAATATTCAAATGAGCGTGAGATATGAATATACTCTTTCAGCATGAAGGCATCTGTACTCAGATCCAAATGATCAAACAAATGGAATTTTTTTTTCTATTTATATGTTCTATAATATCTAAATTATTATACAATGCATAAGGCGCATATTCTGAATGTAACAAGAACATAACAAGAAATTTCAGATTTATACGTATAACAAACAGCTTCTTATAGTCATTTAATATAAGGGAAATTTTAGATGTATTTTAGTGTTAAATATATCAACATCCAGTATGACATCCAGTATGACAAGATTTATACATTTATGAGGATACAAACACATCATGAAGTTTAAAACCTCACAATGAGGATTTTAGCAATAACATTGTAGGTCTTAGTACATGAGGGCAGTGAAAAGAGGAAAAATCTGTTACTTACATAAAAAAGATGATGTGTTCCTCTCAGAGTCCAGTGGATAACTGAGAGGGAACACAGGAGATGATACTTATACCTCCTAAAAGAATGACCTCACTTCCTGCCTATTAAGATAATAGGACAGATGAGTGTGGGGGGAATCCCCAATCCATACTTCTCTATAGATTCGGATTGAATGAGTGCAAAATTATATACTAATGTGAGAATTGTGTCAAAAATGTAATCTGTAAACTATCATTTATTCTCAGTGTGAAAATTATTGGAGATATATAAATAGATTAAACTATAGGCTTAATAGATCAGCTAATGAGAAAAAAAGTGCATAATGGTGATGATAGGTAAAAGATATAAAACCTACACTTTTATATTAAGTGCCTATAGATATATATATAAAATATATAAATATATATATATAAAAGACAGCGGCACTCAGCAGACTTGAAGAAAAAATATTTTTGCCTTTAATGTGGTCCTACGCCGTTTCGGGGTCAAGCCCCGTCGTCAGGGACAAGCGATACATGATACATGTATCGCTTGTCCCTGACGACGGGGCTTGACCCCGAAACGGCGTAGGACCACATTAAAGGCAAAAATATTTTTTCTTCAAGTCTGCTGAGGGCCGCTGTCTTTTATGCACTATTAGGATCTAGCCATTGATCTACGGAGGGCACCGCAGCAAGTAACTGTGTTTACCCATTTGGAGTGCCGAGCCTTACTGCTGCATATATATATATATATATATATATATATATATTAAAAAATATATATATATTCATTATAAGTTTGGTGTGCATTTCTCATTTTAACCCCTGTGTAAGTCAATATTATTTACTTGGAACATAACATGTTTCTATTCCAACAAATTTAGTATAAGTAGTTTAGTATGGTGCATATCTTTTATGGCCAAAAAAAACCAACAATCAGCATCAGAGGAACATAGACAAACAGTCAATCGTGATTTGTAAATTATCCAGACTGTTATCACTAATTTTCAACTGCCTCTGCTATCCTACAAATAATTTGTCTTCTCAGTCATATACACACTTGCCTTCCAGTCTGTAAGTGTTTCAGTTACGTAATCATGCCCTTGTTGTACTTGCTGTAAGTTTGAACACCACTATTCTGCCTATCCAGTCTCATGCACAGATAAGGGCAGAAACATTCAAATCTGCATGGGTGTATATGCATGCTCCCAATTTTCAGAGCACGCACAGAATTTACTCGATTTGTGCTACACAAATTGGTATAGTATTCACTTTGCACAAGGCCTAAGTGTCTTGTTTATATACTGTAGATGTCAAACATTTTGAAGCTTTCTGAATGATTTATAGAAACATGTCACAATATAGTATGCCTTTTTTAAGTTTTCATTTCAAAAGTGTAATTCCTATTTTAAGTTTCCAGTTTAAATAACCTGTGTGCCATTGTGAAGACTAAAATCTATTGAAATACAGGTATTTTTAATAATGCTGGTTGATTAGATAAGAATGCAGTATGAGGCTGGGGTGATATTCAGTTTATGAAATTAAATCTCATTGATAATTAAGTAGGCACAGTGCATGGTTATTCATTTTTGCTGCAATGTATGTGCTTATTCTCATGGATTAATAGCCAAAAAAAACAATCTTTCAGTGTTCTCTAATTCCTTGAGCATTTCATGTAAAAAAAAAATTCACCTAACACCTCCAGAATGATCTGTCCCTGTTATGCATTTAATCATGTAACTATAAATTGCCTGCACACTGGAACAGAGAAACAAAACCAGTTGCCAGAATTGAAGAAGCCAGCTATACTTCATGATGGGTATAAGGAAAAACGAAGCCAATGTAAGTGTAATAAAGCAGAGATGGTACAAGGACAAGGTGATTTGTTACACAAGTAACAGAGGGGCAGATGTATGAACCTGGAGAAGGCATAAGGAAGTGATAAACCAGTGATATGTGCAAGGTGATAAACACACCAGCCAATCAGCTCCCATATGTAAATAGAGTTAGGAGCTGATTGGCTGGTGCATTATCACCTTGCACTTAACTCTGCTTTATCACTGGTTTATCACTTCCTTATGCCTTCTCCAGGTTAATACATCTACCCCAATATTAGAAGTAGCAACAGGAAATGACATGCACAAATCACAATTTTCAGGTGTGGAAAACATACAGTATATGCTTGGACTAAATAACCCAGCGTTTCCTGTGATTGATCAATGTTTAGGACAAGTAAGAAAATAGATATCCTTTGGAATTGTCTCTGATGTAATGCAGTTCAAATATCAAGCAAACAACAGCAGAGCACTTAGGTTTCAGGGTCTTATCAGGTGCAGTTCCTGAGTTTATTCCAGTAAATCAAGGTAAATCCTATACAGTAGATAAATTCTATCCAGATTTGTTAGGAACAAACTGATGAAACTCACTTCTAATCTTGGAACATGGACATATTTCTGCAGACTACTATAATTATTCCTCAAGATCCGGTCACCATCCCGGTGATCGGGATGCCAGCAGTTGGAATGTCGGCATCGGAATCCCAATACTGGTCAGAACCAGAACTCCAACATGGATCAAAATGCCGGCACCAGAATCCTGCCTACCAGCATCCCAGTCATAAGAATGCAAGGCTGGAATAGGATCAGGCTGTGGGAGGGTAGATTAGGTTTAGGCTGCTGGTAGATGGTTAGTGTTAGGTTGTGGGGAGGCGGGTTAGGCACCACCAAGGAAAGTTAGGGTTAGGCAGCAGGGGAGGGAGGGTTAGCTTCAGGCTGTGAGGTAGGAGGGTTAGGCAACACTGGGGAGGGATAGGGTTAGGATGTGGGGTGGAGGATTAGAGTCATCTGAGAGGGGGGTTAGGGTTAGGGGGGTAGGGGGTTAGTGTTACTGTACTTACCAAACAGGTGCCGTGATCTAGCATACCGCTATTGGTGATCTAGCATACCGCTATTGGTATTTTGACCATGGCATCCCAAGCACTGGGATCCCAATATCAACCCTTATTCCTCCTCTAACACATTCACAGTATTATCTACTGTCATTTCTTTGAAAACACTGTTGAATTAACAATTATTTCCATGAAATTCTGTACTCACCTTCTCCAACAGCCCTTACTGATCAAGCCATATGTGTGGAAATTAATTTTTCTGGAAGTTTAAATGAGTTACAGAAAATTAAATACAAGATTATGAAATCACTGAATTTCAGTTCAAAAGTCACGATTTGTATCAAATGAGACAAATATAAACAGGTAATCTTTAATGTCATGCTCATTGGGGGTAATTCTAAGTTGATCGCAGCAGGAATTTTTTTAGCAGTTGGGCAAAACCATGTGCACTGCAGGGGGGATAGATATAACATGTGCAGAGAGAGTTAGATTTGGGTGGGGTGTATTTAAACTGAAATCTAACTTGCAGTGTAAAAATAAAGTAGCCAGTATTTACCCTGCACAGAAACAAAGTAACCAACCCAAATCTAACTCTCTCTGCAAATGTTATATCTGCTCCCCCTGCAGTGCACATGGTTTTGCCCAATTGCTAACAAACTTGCTTCTGCGATCAACTCCGAATTACCCCCATTGTCTTTGTAATGTCATGCTCATATGTGAACAGATGAACATTTTCTCTCTTATTGTAATAAGAGAACTGTATGTGGTGTTTTTCATTAGCCTTTTTTGTATAAAAGAAATTTTGATTACTTTCTGATACTTTAATTTGTCAGTGAAAACTTGAAATATGTACAGAATTAAAGCATTATTATAAGGAAAATCTGCTGTAGATAAGATAACCATCAACATAATTAAACAGATTTAATTGTCTCAATTGCTGGTTGGTGTGTTTGATTTGTCTATTCAATTGTGAGTGAAAGGTTGGTGATAAATCTAAGATTATTCCTAGAAGAAAGTAAATAAAACTCATCAATCAAAAATATTTTATTTGAAAACCAAATCAACTAATAATGGGGCAGTAGGAAGATCGCTATTTGGAGTGAAGTGACACATTTAGTAAGTCAATAAAAGCTATGTTCTCTATAATAGAAAAGATCAAGAACAAAATCCATAGATAAGTACCACCATTGCAATGGAGGTACTGGAAGATATTTAAGCAGGCACAAAGAAGGTACACAAATTAACTTGTTCTAAGTATCAGCTGCATAATAACGTATACTGTGTGATTTACGTAAATCTTGCTGAAATTTACAGGTCAGCAATTACAGAGTCTTCTGGATCCTGGTGCACAAAGTCTTGGAATTATGAATCAGGTTTTGTACCTCCAATATCATTGATTGTGAAATAAAAGTTTAAGTTTATACGTTTAAAAAGGTTTATACCAGACTAGGTGGATACTCAAGCCTCTCTTACTACAAGGAGATCAAAAGGGTAAATTAATCCTGCAAAGTTGTTAATGTAAAGACTAATAGTAACAGGGCTTTGTATCTGATAAGTGAAGTGACACAGTTAGTAAGTTAACAACAGCTATCTTCTCTACAATATTGAAGATCAACAACAAAATCATTGATTGTGGAATAAAAGTTTAAGTATATAAGTTTAAAAAGCTTTATAGAAGGCTAGGTGGATACATTTACTTAAATGGAATGGTATTAGGTTATATTCAAGCCTCTCTTATTACAAGACAGGAGATCAAAAGGGTATTTTTTTTGTGAAGACTGGTAGTAACAGGCGTTGTATCTGATAAGGGGTAAAAGATTATCTCAATGGGGCACTGACTTTTCTTTTATCATACCTCAGTAAGTGAATAACATCTGGCATGAATAGGAGGCACAAAGGTGTTATAACATTAAAACTTAAGCCTAGTCCACATGGGGAGATGTGATCAGAGGTGTGTGCTGAGTGATCTAGAACAGACCTCTCAGCACACATCTCCCCCCCCCCACTCAGCACAGCGCGATGTGTGCTGAGCAAGGGGAAGGTTATAGGGGGGGCGCTCATTTCACCCAGCAGTGAAATGAGCGATGTGCTAGATTGTGTCTGCATGTAGGCCAATCTAGCACAGGTGATAGCGCCATGCAGGGCCGCATATCGCTGTTGCCGGCACCCTTACACAAGGAGTGATGTGTTCTTTATTTCTATACAATCTAGTCAGATTGCTTAGAAATTAAGTGAACATCCCTGGGAAAAGTAGGATCAGATGCTTTGATTTTAATAAAGAATTAGGATGGACAAGAATAGAAGAAATATAAAGCTTCTACATCAAGAGATCAGTTAAAAACTTTCTTCTGTGTAAGTTGGCTGATAAAAGCAATACTTCTTAAGAAGTTTTTAATAGCCTGTAGAATTTTACAAACTATAAAACATATTTAAAAGCAGGTGTAGCCAGTCTTAGCACAAATAATCTGCAACCTGCACTGTAAATGTGTGCCACCCACGCACAATAACAAGTAGGAAAAAGAAAGTAGATACAGTTACTGGCATTGTTATAAAATTGAAAATTACTCTCCTAATGTAGATAATCAGGGTGGGTTGTCTGGGGATTTTTTATTATTTCTTGCTGGAATCTTTTCTTGTCATAAAATGTATGTGTAGAGAACAATAAAATGCACAATAATGTGATAAAGTAATGTTACAGATATGTTCTCATACATTAAGCCTCAATACGCTATGCAGTGCAAGGTACCTGATGTGAGTGAGCTGTTAGGTCCTGTGTAACTCTGCTACTGTCGAGGATCTTTTAGGACACATGAGCAGAGTGTACTGATTAATTTGATATACAGTATGATACTTGTATATTTTGTGTGACTGAATCTGTATATGGAGCAGAACAGAACTTTTATTGGAAAAAACTGCAGCTGCTACATAGTAGAACTTTGTGTACAGATTCAGAGACTCAGTCGCACACAGATATGCAAGTGTCATATATCAAATTAATCAAAATGCGACTAGGACACCATCTCCTCATGTGTCCTAGTTACATTGCATTGCATTGTGAAAATGATGCATTTTAAGCAAACAAAATAATCAAAAACGATTCCTGATGCAAGAAAATTCTCACGTGACCTGGTGTGCCAATAGGGGCTGTTTAGCATGACTGCAGCAAAGATGTACGAGGACATGTATGGAATCACCATCAGTATGAAAATGAATCTGCATGAGGGGTATATGTAAACCCCCCTACCAGAAAAAAGGAAAGATTATATTTGTTAGGGTTCTACAGTAAAACCTATAGGTAATGCGCATACTTGAACTCTGCTTGATGGACAGCATGTAGTGAGACATTGTTGATGTGGGTTGGATATTCAGCTTGTTAAGGTGTTAAAAAGGGGAAATTAAACAATATTATAGTGTAATATTGTAACAAACATATTACCCAATAGGAAGATATAATTACTTGAGTGTTCAAGCCTTATAAATGTAATATTATTAGGGAAATTGTTAACTTTTAACTTTTGGAAAGATTAGTGCTTCCCAATTCTCCTAAAAATTAGGAAATAATGGGGGTAATTCAGAGTTGATCGCAGCAGCAAATTTGTTAGCAGTTGGGCAAAACCATGTGCACTGCAGGTGTGGAAGATATAACATTTGCAGAGAGAGTTCAATTTGGGTGGGTTATTTTGTTTCTGTGCAGGGTAAATACTGGCTGATTTATTTTTACAATGCAATTTAGATTTCAGTTTGAACACACCCCACCCAAATCTAACTCTCTCTGCACATTACAGCTGCCCCCACCCTGCAGTGCACATGGTTTTGCCCAACTGCTAACAAATTTGCTGCTGTGATCAACTCTGAATTAGGCCCACTATCGTTAGTATAATATCTGAAGACAAAGATTTATTACAAAATACAAATAACAGTATAAATGGGAAAGGTGAAATGTCAACAGTCATAGGGTCAAATGTAATAGGATCTGGGTTTTCAGAATGTGCAAGTTTAGCTCTAAACTGACATATTTTAAAAGAGTCAACCAATGTAATAGGGTTCGAGAATATGCAAACTCACATATTTTTTGGTCTAACAAAACTCTTACAACTTTAACTCTCATCCAGATGTTTTCCCTTTTTGAACATACAACTCTCCCAATTTAATAGGAGTTTGAAACTTTCAAATAAAACATGACCAAAAACTCTCAAAAAAATATAGGTGGTTTTAATATGTGAGTTGTACAGTTGTGTCCTCTTACAACTTTTCTCCATGCCCTACAAGTCGTGTTACACATAATGCGTGAGTGCCGTGTGACTTGTTAGCAGCAGACGCATTTTTTTGCTTTTTTCCCACGAAAATGCATCTTAGTCGCAATACAATGCAATAAGACACACAAACAGCTTCTGCTGATTAAGATAATATACAGCATGCCTATATTCTGTGTATGACTGCAACTATATTTGCATAAAAAAGCTATGCTATAGCATTTTCCTGGAAAATACTGAAACATTTCATTGTGAATGTAGATAGAGACACTATTACACAAGTCTCAAAAACCCAAAGGCTAAACATAGCATCAAGGATACTATAATGGAATTACTTAAGAGGAAAGGGATTTAGTAGACACTATTTCAAGTGACTTACATGCAGGGAAGCAATGCAATAAAACAATAAAAAAGGCAAGTAAGATGTTTGGTTGCATAGGGAGAGGAATCAGTAGCAGGAAAAAACAAGTAATCACACCACTGTATAGGTCATAGGTACAGCCTCATCTACAAAACTGTGTCCAATTCTGGAGACCAAATCTCCAGAAGGATATAAATACTTTAGCAAGCCTACCAAAAAAGGCAACCAAAATGGTGCATGGCCTACATCACAAAACTTACCAGAAAAAAACTAAAAGATCTTAACATGAATACTGTAGTTTGGAGCAGAGAAGGGAAAGGGGGAACATGATAGAAACTTTCAAATATACCAAGGGTTTTAACAAAGTACAGGAGGGAAACATTCTTCAAAGGAAACAAAGTATTAGCACTCCAGGACACACACTGAAACTGGAGAGAGGTAGGTCCAGGGGAAATTAAGGACAAATTACTTAATTGAAAGGGTAGTGGATTAGTGGAAAAGCCTCCTGTTAGAGTTCACAGAGGCTAAGACAGTAGAGCAACTTAAACATTCTTGGGATAGACAGATGAATATCTTAACAAAGACCCAGTATTAATTTTGACAAGGATTTTCAATTTAGTTTCCGTCTTAGTCTTAGTCACTTACTCTAAATTGTAGTTGATTTAAAGTCACATTTTTGTATTTTTCTTTTGCTTCATTTTAGTCAAAATTGAGTGGATCTCAGTTTTCAGTTTAGTCTAATATTAGTAATTTTGTAAAAAGTTTAATAATACTGTAATGGATTTTCCTGAAGAACATTTCTCTAAAATTCCCTTGAGAAATTTGCATGCTGTACCTTTAACTATATGTTTAGTAATCTAGGCTCAGTAGGTTGAGTATGTGTTGCATACTGAGACTGACTTACTGTAGAGATCTCATATATTATATACACATTAATGCCTCATGTTTTATAGAATAAATAAGTGTAATACACAATCATATTTCCTACACAGCAGGTATCTATTTTCTACAAACATCTAGAACACATAATTGTTTTTAAAAAAAATTGAAACCCTACTTCCAGTGTTAGTTTTGACAAGGATTTTAAATTTAGTTTTAGCCAGTGGACCTCAGTTTTCATTTTAGTCTAATTTTAGCCTTGGAAGAATCTTACAATTGTATACATATTTTTTGTCAAAATGTTTGTTGACAAAATTAACACTGTAGCCCAGTCAACGAAATGCAAAAAATGCCCTCACCTGAAAATAATTCCAACAGTTTTGAAACTTGGTACACTTACTTAGAGGTGTCTAGTGATGAATTATTCAAAAGTCCTGATGAATCAGAAGTGAGCTCTAGCGACAGTGACGTGAAACATGTAACCTTTTTCGGATTTTAATTTTTATCTCGGAAACTGTTAGTCCTAGCAAATATGTAGTCATAAACAACAATAAAGCTTATCAGTCATAATAGGGTTTCACCTAAAAATAATTGATAATACAATTTTTTATTTCACAGCTTTGAAATGAAATACTTAAAAAAAGGAAATAAAAAAAAAAGGAAAGTAGTTAAAGTACTAAAAAAAGGTTTTGGTAGTTCTTTCACTCGAATCTGGATTTTTTTGCTTGAGGAGGGTCCTGCTTCTTCCGGTGAAGTGATGGACGTGACAGGTTGTTGAGATAGTGTCACTGGGTAGGCTTCATCTTGAAGCAGTAAATCCAAGTCTTCATGGTCTTTTTCCTTATCAATTATGATATGTGTGGCATTCAAGCATTCGCCATGGCAAGAATGACAGATGTTCGTACACCATAGTGCAGCTTTTCTACACCCACACATGGGTCCACATACAGTTTTGCATTTACAAAAAATTAGATTTAGGATGTTGTCAGGTATGAACAGGTCTTCGGTTGTGACGGGAATTTTCCTGCTTCCACCCCCAGCTTTCAGGTGATAATTGGTTTCCCATCCAAAATTGTACTTGGAGGTATACTCAATAGGAATGTTGTTTTGCTGCTCCTTCCATTGGTGGTAGTGCAGCAATGTCTGGTTTGACATTAGACACTGCTTGCATGAACAAGTGATACCAATACAAGTTGAGGGATGTCTGTTTATAAAAAGATGCTCCGTACAATTTTAGAAACATTCTGTTCTCTGCCTCTGCTACAGCCTCATGGGAAGAGGTTGTACTGTTGAAAACATCAGCAATATCTTGCAATTCTCCAGCATGCTTCCTGAACAAATTCACAGACTTGATTTTTTCTTTCCGGTATGATGCCGAAGTGGTGTCACCTCCACTAAATCCATGCAAGAAGAGAATGCTATTTGTCAGCCTCTCGCTTTGCAAATCATTGCTTAAATAAACTTTTCTTTCAACGTTGCCATAGCTCGGCTTGATTAACAGTATTTGTCGTTCAGGCGGGGTTAAAGCCAGAAGTAGAATCATAAGATCAACATCTTCACCGATTACTGCTACGTTGGCTTTTTCCTTGGATTTTTCTATAGCAGTTTTATTAATTAATGTATCAGTGTCGTTAGATGCTTCTCTAACTTCTATTCCCTGGTTTCAAAGTGCCACTGAAAGAAAGGAAATAAGCCTTGACATATTCTTTTTGTTGGAAAGAAAATCCACCTGTTTGACGGTGATAACTGTTCCCTCATTAAAATGTATGTCCACGAACTTCTTCAGCTTGTATCTTCAGCTTTGTTCAGCTCTTAGAACTGCACTTGGTGGAGGAGTAACTGTCTAACACCACAGTACAACTTTTGCCCAAGTAATGCTTGAGAAGGTACTTGATGTAGCAGTGGCAAATTGTTGACATTTTTGAATCTTTGTGGCACAATACCTTGTGCATCAAGAAGTCACCTTCAACAACAATATTGAAGTCAGGGAAGTAAATTTCTGTAGTTGATACTTTAAACACATCATACAGGGCTGATTTTTTAGTTTTCCACATCCCATTTTTGTCAAACGATAATGGAAAGGGAGCCAACTCATACTTCATATATGTCTTTAGGTCGTCATTGGTCTGCTTGCAGATGCTTATCCTTTGGAATATCATCAAAGGTTCGATCACCACAGTTTCACCTTGAACTTTTACAGAATTCAACATACTTGACAAAGGGAGAGCTCAATTTTTTTGTGACAATTTGACGTCTGAAAAATGTAATCTTATAGCAATATTTTCATATCAAACAATTGGATCCAAAGAGTTGCTGTTGGTCGATTTGTTTTGAGCTGATTCTGTTTTTCTTGTACTTTCTCACTTAGGCTAATAAAATGGGGGTTTTGTTGTAGTGCACATAGTGATGGAGACTCCTCAAGAAAGTGTCTCGTGAGCTTATGAATTTCCTCCTGTTCATGTGCACTTACTGTATGCCAACTTGTTCCATGATTTTATTGCCCAAAGATGTCTGTATTAGTATCAGAGCATGTACTGCTCTAGCAAAAGCTTTACCCTGGAGCATCTTTTCAACAGATACCAGAGTGTATACAGTGCTCATTAGCTCATGTAGGCCACTTCCACTCATCAGAAACCCAATACACACCATGCAACACATTAATAGGTGAAATCCACCCAATCTGACTATGCACTTTGACAGCCATGAGTCAGGTGGAACCGCGACAATGATTTCTCTACTTTTCATATAACAAGGCTGGTCAAGTGTTACCACCAAGCATTTTTGATCAAACTTGTCACACGCTCCACCAGCATAGTGTATCGCTGTGAATAGTGTATTATAGTCAGATGGTGGTGAGTTTAAGTATTTCATTTCAAAGCTGTGAAATAAAAAAAATTATTATCAGTTATTTTTAGTTGAAAACCTATTATGACTGATAAGCTTTATTGTTGTATATGACTACATATTTGCTAGTACCAACAGTTTCCGAGATAAAAACGAAAAAACTAAAAAAGTGACATGCTTCACATCACTGCTGCTAGAGCTAACCTCTGATTCATCAGGACTTTTGTATAATTCATCACTGGACACCTCTAAGTAAGTGTGCCAAGTTTCAAAACTGTTGGAATTATTTTTAGGTGAAAACCTATTTTGACTGGGCTATGCAAAGACCTAAGGATCAAAAAGGGTTGAGGTTACCTAAAGGATAAAAAAAAGGGTCAGACTACAGTGGATAGGCCAAGTAATTCTTATATGCCATCATATTCTATGTTTCTATGTATTCTGTGTATACAGTACATCTTGCAGGTGTCATTATTCCCTTCTTTCAGATGTGAGATATGATGAAATTAAATCCTTCAACATTAGTTCAGTGTCATATCTGCAGGAGGCTCAATATATTCAATCAAATGAGTTGGAATTTTTATAACTGAAGCAAACTCATAATTTATTTGTTCAGATAACTCTATCTATTGCATCTCTGTGTAGAGGTGCTGTATTCAAAATAGTGACACACATATGTTTCAGTATACCTTGCTAATGTACACTTTCCATGGCACCTTCCATCCTTGAGTACTATCAAGATATTTTCATATGTTACACACTGGTTTGGTATATTTTCTTCAATGTAATCATCCACATTAACTAAAATAGAACTACAGTAGTTTAAGTAACATAATTATCTAACCAACATTATCTCTTTCACAGTGGAAAATATGGTCACTGATCCATGCTTTATTAAGCATCACTGGTAATAGTTTGGTGTCTCCTGAGCCTTGATAAAAGTGATGAATTGGTGATAATTTTTTTCTGTAGAGCTGCATATCGGAATCTGTTTTGGATACTATGAGCATGAGAGTTCAAGTTTTGAATCAAAGCAATCACTTGTCAAGCCAGAGAAGTGGAGCAGTCAGATTTGAGAATGGGTCTTACTTATTCTGTCAATTTAAATAAACATTTGAAAACTTTGAGTGAATATGTGTAATAGCTACATAGAATAAGGAGCCTTCTGAGTAATCACAGGACTGAAAACCAAAGCATTTGATGTGTTTTTAGAATATAATTACACAAGCATAAAGCTTATGATGTACTTCAACATTTCATCTGTGAACGGTTGACAAAAGTCAGAAAAATAAGAAACAGCTTAGCTGACATCTGTTAATAGCTTTGCACTTTAGTTAAGAACATTTAAGAAATATTAAGAACTGAAGATAATCTAAAATCATAAATAAGTTTTAATATTTTGGAAGTGTTTATTTAGATGGTGATGGGTTAGCAATTTAAATTGACAAATAAAAATTGAAAATTAAATTATATGTACACAACAGAATCATACATCATAAATAAATTGTGGGGAAATGTACCCCAGTAGCTATTACTGCATAATATTCATTAATGAGACATATTTTCCAAGTAAGTCAAAGCAATGTTAAAAGAATTAAATACCCACAGAAGTATACATTGTTATTGTAATGTACTTCCCAATATTTCAGAGACTTGAGCAATAGTTGAAGCATCAATAAGTGTTACCTGTGATTAGATTTTACAGTAGTTTGGTTGTGGTACCATATCCTATATTCCCTTTGTTATGACCAAACCCACCTGGGCATATGTGGTATGTGTGTTTTATATATACAGTATATGACTATCCAAAATAAAACTAGCTGGACAGTCTAATTAGTAAATCCACCAAAATGATGTCTCATGCTCATTAATTTATTGGCAAGTATGCATTCACTCTCAGGTTTCTGCCATCATTAGGCTTTAGAACAGCTGAACCTTAAGATGTCCTCAGTTACTTTATGGCTGGACCTAATTATTAATGTTTTGATTATTTGTATCTATAAAATAGCAAATCTTTCAAAGTAAATCCATTGAACAAAGTATGATTTTCCATACTTACAGTATACATAGAAAATATATTTACATTATACAATATGTACAGTATTCCTTGAAGTTATATATTATTGAGACTGAACAACTTTTACTGCAGATTTGAGAAGGAAGCCCCCTGTCCTAGTCCTACACCTGTTGTGGACGAAGCTGACCACCCACTCCCCTATCCTGGTCTCCGCTCCCAGGCACTGATGGTGGATCAGAAAGTGGTAGAAGGAATGTCCAGAAGGGTCAAACCTAGGAAACATGCCCCAACGGAGTATCGTTAGAACTGCAAATCATGTATCAGTAATGTATGTTACGTGTACAGGATCATGGAGAGCAAAGAGTGCTTATGTATTCACTCAGATTGGAGCCTCTAGGGATGGACTGGACCTCTGTTGTATATCTATAGTAGTTCACAACATTTTATGGAACTATCCACAAAACACTCAATAGGTATAAAAAATAAGATATTTATTAAAATATACAATACAAAAGATTTTTCTTAATATATAGGTATGGTAATGGATCAACTATAGAATAAATGACCTAATACCGGTATACCACAAATATACAAGACAATACAAACACTTAACACTATTATTTGACTTATGTGTGAGGATAGGTGAAGTACTCTTCTCCTATACATAGGTGTCATGTGACCAACACCGGAATTATGACACTTCTTGGGAGACCAGCACCAGAACACAGACAGCCGACATCCCAAAGGTAAGTATCGGGATACAAGTTAGGGCCCAGAAGGGAGGGTTAGGGTTACGCACTTGGGGGAAGGAGGTACTGTTAGTCACAAAACAGCAAGGAAAGTTCCAAAAGGCTAAAGGTGAAGGTGCCCTTTAAAGACTTTTGATTGTTTCTTTTGATTTGGCCACTGCCCAGAGCACCATTAAATTTAATCTAATTTGCCAAAGACCTAAAAGGCATTCTTTTTGCTAGAATCAATTAACATCCCCAACAGAGACTTCACACTACCTAAATGAAAAATAAATTCTCACTTTAAGGCACTTAAATAAGTTTGACGAGGCTCTTCGCCAAACTAGTTAGTGGAGCTTATGCATCTTTGATTTTCACAGTTCAAGTGAATAATTGGAGAATATGAGTTCCAAATATTATAAAAAATTGGCATCATTCATAAGTTGTAAGTGATTTAAAAAATTAATCGCAACAAAAGTGAATCCATTTTAAGGTTTAAGAAAAATGTATCTGAAGCATTAAAAAAGCCATTAGTAGTTAATTGAATATACTAGATAGTAAAATGCACTTAATAGTTTATGTTTAGTTGTGTAGTATATGCAGAATTTTAGGAAACTTTTGTGAACTTGTTATACTTACAGTATCTTCATTACTTCTTTAAATTTGAAAGAAATATCATCTGATGGAAAAAAAAACACATATATACTTGTTGTAGATGTAGTCAATACATAAATATAATCTGTAAGAAGTATACTACTGCTATTTGCATAAGTCCAGTTACCTGTCCACCTACCACATTAAACACCCATGCCTATTTTATCGGCCCTTGGTTTCAGGAGTGTAGCAAGGGTGGCTCCGGTGTTGAGTGAGCTCCAGGCTCCAAAAAAGTTAGAGAGTGTACTGCCACCTGCTGTCCCCCCATCCCCCTTCCCGTGGGCCACTGTACTGGCAGCTGCAGAGCAGGAGGAAGAGAAGCAGATGGGGTGCACACTGGCTCACATTTGACGTCTTCATATGTCTCGCTGGGGGTAATTCAGACCTGATCACAGATATGCTAAATTTATCATATCTACCATCAGCTTCCCTGAAATGCGGGGGGATGCCCAGCACAAGGCTAGTACGCCCAGCATGTCAGACCCTACCCCACAGCACAAGTACAAAAGCATTGCACAGCAGCAAAGCTTTTGTTCTTGAAGAGGAGCTCCCAGCCAGCGCAGCTCCTGCACGCTGGCAGGAGCTACTGGTCGCTGTTCGGGTCGCAGCAGTTGTGTGTGATGTCTTGCAGCCGCCGTGCCCCGCCCACCACATGGTCCGGCCACGCCTGCGTTGCCCGGACCGTGCTCCTAAAATGGCGGCTCCCGTCCAGCGACCGCCTCAGCCTATCAATCAGGCAGATGCAATCACAGGGCTGAGATGGCTGAGATGGATTGCAAGTGAGAATTATTTCACTTGTAATCCTATGAAGAGACCTGGAAAACATGAACTGTTGGGGGTACTTGAGGACAGCGGTTGAGAACCACTGTGCTACAGCACCAGCTGCTGCAGGGGTACTAATGTGCAGTGTAATGTGAACTACTGACACTACTGTGCAGTGTAATGTGAATTGGTACTGTTCTATAGCCACGCACCTTCCCAATGAAGCCATTATTTATTTATTATTACCAGTTGTTAATACAGCACATACATATTCAGCAGGGTTTTACAGAGATTTTTTTGCCATTCACATCAGTCCCTGCCCCATGGGAGCTTACACTCTATGGGGGTAATTCCAAGTTGATCGCAGCAGGATTTTTGATAGCAATTGGGCAAAACCATGTACACTGCAGGGGAGGCAGATATAACATGTGCAGAAAGAGTTAGATTTGGGTGGGTTATTTTATTTCTGTGCAGGGTAAATACTGGCTGCTTTATTTTTACACTGCAAATTAGATTGCAGATTGAACACACCCTACCCAAATCTAACTCTCTCTGCACATGTTATATTTGCCTCCCCTGCAGTGCACATGGTTTTGCCCAATTGCTATAAAAAATCCTGCTGCGATCAACTTGGAATTACCCCCTATATTCCTTACCACACAAACCTACGCGCACGCACACACACCAGGGTTAATTTTAATCGGGCCAATTAACCTACCAGTATATATTATTTTTATTGTGGGAAGAAACTGGAGTACCCAGAGGAACCCACGGAAGCATGGGGAGTATATAAAAACACTATACAGTTAAACCATGGTGGGAATCAAACTCACAACTTTAGTACTGTGAGGCAGTATGCTAACCATTGCACTGTCCGTACTGCCATGCCCTTATATTGGTGTTGCAAGCCTTTGCCGTGCACTGTCTCTATTTTAAACATGACGGTCACCCAAAGAAAACTTTTGCCCTGAGCTCCACAAAATCTAGAACCGGCCCTGTCACCAATTTAGGATTTTAAAATATTGTTTTTTTTTTCAAATGTAACATGCCACCACATGTTGGCTAGTCCCCCAATTCAGTACAGAGACGAGGGGCGCCAAAACATACCGCTGCTCCAGGCAATATGGCGCCTAGCTACACCTCTGCTTGAACTACACCTGAACATTTTTCTTATACTTCAGAAAATGTACATACTGTAGTGTAAACAATAAAAAAATCTCAATATCCAAACTACAGTTCTTCTAGTTTAGAACCACCACCTAAATTAATGGTACATTTTCATTTTTAAACTAAATTACTGCTCAATTAAGTTTAATGGATGTCTCATTTTGATATGAGTGAAGTTGTAGCAAGGATTTTATGTAAATCAAATTTCTTAACAGAGCAGGCTGTGTAGCGATACTGAGAAGTTCCAGTTACGCTATTTTTAAGTTCTGCTTGTTCTTTAACATTATGCAAAAACTATTTTTACATTTACATTATTTTACATTTACATTATGCTGAATAGAACTGAGTCAATATAACTGAGTTGTTAAAGTGTATGTAGGAATGGTCATGATATCCATAAGCTTCCCCACAAAATGGTTGAAACTGCATTTAATGTCACAAAAAAATAATTTCCTCTGTGATTTTAAATGTGGATTGAAATTGGTAATTTTTATTTGGCTACTGCTTGATTACATTTTATGTATATATATATATATATATATATTAGAAGAATCTGGCACTCAATGTACAGAGGTGATAACCCCGGTGTTCTAGTCCAATGCGTTATCACCGCAAACGCAGCAAGATTAATGGGATGGCACTCAGAGGATTTTGTTCCAAAGTATGATGTATTCAAAATAGTTCAGCGGGCGCCCCGCAGCTGTAACGGCTGCCATAACAATGGGATGATGTCAATGCGTCCCGCAGCAACTGCCAGAATCGCAGCCGACACGCACATGGAGGGAATTATGGTGTCTTTTTAGTATTTCAAGAGGGGTAAGTCTATGTATGTGTGTCGTCTGTGTTATATTTTTTGTGCAGTACCACATCCTGACGACGGTGCATGTTGGCACCAAAACGTTGATATGATGTTCTGCTGAAGTTTTTTATATTTTGCTACAAAACCCTCTGAGTGCCGTCCCATCAATCTTGATATATATATATAATAAAAACTACAACATCGGTTGCAGGTGAAAGCTTTCACCTACAACTGATGTTGCATTCTTTATTTGAAACATGTCCGCTGGAGTGCCATTATTTGTTGCTATATCCTTACCTGTGGAGTTGTGCACGGCGGCTGCTGTCGATGGGATTGGAAGAGCAGGTCATTGCAAATATATATATATACACAGTATATATATATATATATATATATATATATATATTGCAGCCTCATACTATACTGGATTGTGTCACCATCCGGGTAACTGGACGCCATTATTTACCTTTCAGGTGTCTCCTGAGGCTGGCTCAGTGTTCCAGGGCCGGGTCTCAGCGGTGTTGCTGATGTCCACATTCCACATCTCCTCCCTGTCATCCCGCAACACTGTCACAGTGGCCTCATAAGGTTACTTGCTAAATCCCAGAATGGCGTCTTCAGCCTTCCGCGGCCTCCGCCGCCGTTTCTGGGTTTCCAGGTTACAAATAATCCCAGAATGGCGTCTCCTGCCCGCTGCAGCCTCCGCCACCATCCCTGTGGCTCCAGTGTGCTAATAATCAGTATGGCGTCTCCTGCCCTCCGCGACCTCCGCCGCCATTACTGCCAATTCTCCACATGGTTTCACAAACTGACTTTCCCTCCAAGTGCTAACATGGATGCAGTCATGTTGGTTCCAGTCACATGCCATTACTTCCACCAATCCGCTGCTCTGCTGGAATCTGCCTAATTGGTCAGCCAATGCCTGCCTCTCCGCAGGTATAAATATCCTGTTCCTGAACCAGGAAGTTGTCAGTGCTTTGGTTGTCAAACCCAGTGTTACCAGTCTCTCCTCCTTGTGGTTGTTTTATGCGCTTCAGGTATTCCAGCTCCTGTCTCCAACTCCACTAGAGACCCACACCAGTTTACCACCTTGCAGTGCAGCCTGACTCCGCAGTGCTCTGTCATTGCATCCTGTGACTGTCTGATTGCAAACACCGGCTTCCAGCATCCAGCTTACAGCAGTGTCCTGTTTCCAGTAACCATCGGTGCTCCACCATCGATTTCCAAAATACCATCGGTTCTCCGCCGTCGATCTCCAGTAACCATCGGTCTCCAATAACCATCGATCTCCAGTAACCATCGATCTCCAATAACCATCGATCTCCAATATCCATTGATCTCTAGCTACATTGGTGCTTTTGCACTTCCACACAGTTCTTCATCTAGTCCGGTTCCACCCGGCATATCCGGCAGTTCATTTGTGCTCAACAATACTACCAGCTTCCAGTGGAACATCTGCTGGTCAATTCCTCCTCTCATTCTATTACTCAGCGGATGGGTGCTGGTTAAGGACATACCAACTCCTGGTCTCCCAAGACTGTTTCCTGATATTACCGCACCAAGAGGCATCCTCTCCACTGCTGCATTACTAAGAACTGTGTATTGTATTGTTTCTATTTCCTTTACCATACCTGAATACTGCAACTGCCGATGTACCATTTGAACTGTGCTTAAATAAAACCCATAAACCATACTCCTGTTGTCATGGTCACGCCTTCGGGCATTGGTACTGCAAGTCCATCTGCATGTCTAAGAGTCCTATACTACTTCCCAGGTTTAAATATACCTCAGCCCCTACAACTGAGGCTTCCTCTAGTCAGCACCAGCCTTCAGTTGTGACAGGATTGTTTTCACTCTTTGAGTTAGAATATAATTTGTAGTACAAAAGATGATTTTTCATAAAAAGTATATACTGTAGAGTGCCCACTGCCCAGCCTTAGATTAATTTCTGAAGGGTACTTTGAAATTGAGTACATTAACAATGAGTTATGCTTTGGAGTTGATAATATGTACACACTCCCATGCTGACATACTGTGCTTAAATTAATTTGTGTTTTTTTGTCCAAGCACTTACATGATTAAGATTTCTTGCCACTGTATGCAATGTTTTCAGAGAATAATACAGTACATGAACACAATCTGTGAGGTTCTGACAATAAATACAATCCTGACATCAGGCTACCAGTGTGACACATGGCTACTTGTATAAAATAATAAGTCTCAAGACTAGTACTATAGTACTTGTATGAAACTCTGATCTACTTCTCAGGCCAAGATAATTGCAACCCTTATCATTATTACAGATATCTTGCAACCCTTATCATTATTACATATATAAAATTTAATAAAGATTTCTCCATTTTCACTAATTATTGACTTCTCCGTAAGACAGCCCTCACAATATAAACTCACTTATTTTTCTAACTCTCTACTATCTATCCACTTGACTTTGTCTTCTTAGAAATCTATGTAATACAACAGTCTTCTTGTTTGTTACCAGCCTAAACTTCTTTTACTGTATCTCTCCACTGATACATATCCACTGTTATTTAATCATGAACTGCATTTTAATTAGAGATGAGCGGGTTCGGTTCCCTGAGAACCGAACACCCCCCCCCCCCCCCCGAACTTCACGCTCCAAGTCCGGATCCGAGTCCGGCTCAGATTTTCCCACCAGATTCGAAAATCAGAATGAGGCAAAACGTCATTATCCCACTGTCGGATTCCATATAAGGAGCCGCACGTTGCTGCCATTTTCACTGGAATCCTGGAGAGTGTAGCGAGAGGACGTGTCTCCTCAGTGTCTGTGTGGGAAAGTGGCATGGTGACTTGCTCTTTTGTATCATTCCAGTGGTGCTGTCTTGTGCTGCATCAGTCCAGTGGTGGTGTCTTGTGCTAGATCAGTCCAGTCACAGTGGGGGTGTCCTGTGCTGCCATAAGTCCAGTGCTGTTGTATAAGTCCAGTCCAGTAGTGCTGTCTTGTACTGCATCAGTCCAGTGGTGCTGCCATATAAGTCCAGTCCAGTGGTGCTGCCGTATAAGTCCAGTCCAGTGGTGTTGCCATATAAATCCAGTGGTACTGCCATATAAGTCCAATGGTGCTGTATAAGTCCAATCCAGTGGTGTTGTCTTGTGTTGCATCAATCCAGTGGTGGTGTTTTGTGATGCATCTGTCCAGTCACTCCAGTGGTGGTGTCCTGTGCTACCATAAGTCCAGTGATACTGCTGTATAAGTCCAGTCCAGTGGTGCTACCTTATAAGTCCAGCAATACTGCTGTATATATTCAGCGGTACTTTCGTATAAGTCCAGTCCAGTGGTGCTGCTGTATAAGCCCAGTCCAGTAGTGCTGCCATATAAGTCCAGCGGTATTGCCTTATAAGTCCAACGGTACTGCCGCATAAGTCCAGGGGTACTGCCGTATAAGTCCAGGGGTACTGCCTTATAAGTCCAGCTGTACTGCGATATAACTCCAGCGGTACTGCCATATAAGTCCAGTGGTGCTGTGTAAGTCCACTCCAGTGGTGCTGTCTTGTGCTGCATCAGTCTAGTGGTGGTGTCTTGTGCTGAATCAGTCCAGTCACTCCAGTGGTGATGTCCCGAGCTGCCATAAGTCCAGTAGTGCTGCTGTATAAGTCAAGTCCAGTGGTGCTGCCATATAAGTCCAGTCCAGTGGTGCTGCCATATAAGTCCAGTCCAGTGGTGCTGCCATATAAGTCCAGCGGTACTGCCATATAAGTCCAGCGGTACAGCCATATAAGTCCAGAAGTACTGCTATATAAGTACAGGGGTACTGCCGTATAAGTCCAGGGGTCCTGCCACATAAGTCCTGGGGTACTGCCGTATAAGTCCAGCGGTACTGCCATATAACTCCAGTGGTACTGCCATATAACTCCAGCAGTTCTGCCATATTACTCCAGCGGTACTGCTGTATAAGTCCAGTGGTACAGTCCTGTGCTTTATAATATTTGCTCCAAAATTAAGGGGTTATTAATATTTAATCCAAATAATTTGTCCTGTGTGGTGTAGGGGTACATTCTCCTGTGCTGCATATTATTATAATAACTCCAAATAAAAGGGTTATTACTATCCAAATATTTTTTTCAGGGTTTACCCTGTGTGATGTAGGGGTATGCTCTCCTGTGCTGCATATTGGGGGTCATTCCGAGTTGATCACACATAGCAACTTTTTGCTGCCTGTGCGATCAACTAGACGCCGCCTATGGGGCAGTGTATTTCTGCATAGCAGGGCTGCGAACATTTGTGCAGCCCTGCTATGCAAAACAAGTTTCCTGTAAAAGAAGACCAGGGTTAGAGTTACTTACCCTGTGCGATCGATATAGTGATGCAGGTCCCAGAACTGACGTCAGAAATCCGCCCTCCAAACGCCTGTACACACTTGCGTTGGACTCACCACTCCCAGAAAATGGTGAGTTGCTGCCCGGATCTGCCTTCCTCCTGTTAATCTTCTTGCGGTTGCCGATGTGTCCGCTTTCTTCTGTAGCAGCGTCGCTGTCTGGCGATGGTCATCGCTGGGCAACGACGTGCATGCGCAATGCGTCCTCCACACATGCACAGTTCGATTTGATCGCACAGCTGAAAAGAAGCACAGTGTGCGATCAGGTCGGAATGACCCCCTCTGTTATATAACTCCAGAAAAATAACGGAGAACAAAAAGTTGGAGGCTAAAATAGGGAAAGATCAAGAACCACTTCCTCATAGTGCTGAAGCTGCTGCCGCTATTTATGACATAGATGATGAAATTCCATTAACATCATCTGCCAAGGTCGATGCCCAATGTCATAGTAGAGGGCATTTAAAATAAAAAAAAGCCAAAGTTCAGTAAAATGACCCAAAAAAATAAATTTAAATCGTCTGAAGAGAAACATAAACTTGCCAATACTGTATGTCATTTACGACGCGGAGTGGCAAAGAACGTCTAAGGCCTTGGCTTATGTTCATGTCTAGTGGTTCAGCTTCACATGACATTGGAAGCCCTGATCCTCCCGCTAGAAAAATTAAAAGTGTAAAGATGGAAAAAGCACAGCAAAGAGCTGTGCGTTCTAAGATGGTATCACAAATCCTTAAGGAGAGTCCAAGTGTGTCGGCAATGCGTGACCTTCCCAACACTGGATGAGAAGAGGTGGCTCCTTACACCATTTGCATGCCTTCTGCAAGTGCTGGAAGGAGCACCCACAGTCCAGTTTCTGATATTCAAATTGAAGATGTCACTGTTGAAGTACTCCAGGATAAGGATATGGGTGTTGCTGGCACTGAGAAGGAAGTTGATGAGGAGGATTCTGATGGTGATGTGGTTTGTTTAAATCAGGCACCGGGGGAGACAGTTGTCTGTGGAATGAAGAAGACCATTGTCATCCCTGGGCAAAATACCAAAAAAGCCACCTCTTTGGTGTGGAATTATTTCTCTACAAATCTGGAAAACAGGTGTCAAGCCATGTATTGCCTTTGGCAATCTGTAATAAGTAGGGGTAAGGATGTTAACCACCCAGGAACATCCTCCATTATACATCACCTGCAGCGCATTCATCAGAAGTCATTGTCAAGTTCACAAACTTTGGGTAAGAGCGTAAGCAGTCCACTGACACCTAAATCCCTTCTTCCTCTTGTACCCAAGCTCCTGAAAGCCACACCACCAACTCCCTCAACATCAATTTCCTTCTCAGTCAGGAACATCAGTAGTTCTGCAGGCCATGTCACTGGCATGACTGACGAGTACTCCCCTAATGGGGATTCCTCTGGAGGATCCTTGAGTGGTATGCCTACTGCTGCTGCTGCCGCTGCTGTTGTTGCTGCTGGCAGTCGATCGTCATCCCAGAGGGGAAGTCGGAAGACCACTTGTACTACTTCAACTAAGCAATTCACTGTTCAACAGTCCATTGCAAGGAAGATGAAATATGACATCAGTCATCCTGTTGCAAAGCAGATAACTGAGGCCCTGACAGCTATGTTGGTGTTAGACATGCATCCGTTATCCGCCATTAGTGCAGTGGGATTTTGACAATTGATGGAGGTAGTGTGTACCTGGTACCAGATCCCATCTAGATTCCACTTCACTTGGAATGCGATTCCCGTACTGTACAGGGACATTAACAAAAGTGTCCACAGTGTCCTAAAAAAATGCGGTTGTACCCAGTGTCCACTTAACCATGGACATGTGGAGAAATGGCACAGGGCGAACTAACATGACTGTGATGGAACACTGAGTAGATGTATTGCCTCCTGCAGCAAGTAATCCCCAAGTAGAGTCCAAGTGTGTCGGCAGTTGCAATGCATGACCTTCCCAACAATTGACAGGAAGAGGTGGCTCCTTCCACCATTTGCACGCCCTCTGCAAGTGCTGGAAGGAGCACCCACAGTCCAGTTTCTGATATTCAAATTGAAGATGTCACTGTTGAAGTACGCCAGGATGAGGATATGGGTGTTGCTGGCGCTGAGGAGGAAGTTGACGAAGAGGATTCTGATGGTGATGTGGTTTGTTTAAATCAGGCACTGGGGGAGACAGTTGTTGTTCATGGAATGAATAAACCCATTGTCATGCCTGGGGAAAATACCAAACAAGCCACCGTGTATTGCCTCTGTCAATCTGTAATAAGTAGGGGTAAGGACGCTAACCATCTAGGAACATCCTCCCTTATACGTCACCTGCAGCGCATTCATCAGAAGTCATTGTCAAGTTCAGAAACTTTGGGTAAGAGCGTAAGCAGTCCACTGACACCTAAATCCCTTCTTCCTCTTGTACCCAAGCTCCTGCAAGCCACACCACCAACTCCCTCAATGTCAATTTTCTCCTCAGTCAAGAACATCAGTAGTCCTGCAGGCCATGTCACTGGCATGACTGATGAGTCCTCTCCTAATGGCTTACACCACTTAGACTCTCCTGGGGATTTGTGATATTGGACAACACCACCAGTATTTTGCATGCATTACATTTGCGCAAATTCCAGCACATCCCATGTTTTGCACATACAATTAATTTGGAGGTGCAGAAAATTTTTTAAAATGATAGGGACGTGCAGGAGATTCTGTCGATGGCCAAAAAAATTGCGGGCCACTTTTGACATTCAGAACCTGCCCTGCCATCACCTGAAGCAAGAGGTGGTAACGAGGTGGAATTCCACACTCTATATGCTTCAGAGGATGGAGCAGCAGCAAAAGGCCATTCAAGCCTATACATCCACCTATGATATAGGCAAAGGAGGGGGAATGCACCTGAATCAAGCACAGTGGAGAATGATTTCCCTGTTGTGCAAGGTTCTCCAATACTTCGAACTTGCCACATGTGAAGTCAGTTCAGACACTGCTAGCTTGAGTCAGGTCATTCCTCTCATCAAGATTTTACAGAAGCAGCTGGAGAAATTGTAGGAGTCGCTAAGACTGAGCGATTCCGCTTAACATGTGGGACTTGTGGATGGAGCTCTTCATTCACTTTGCCAGGATTCAATGGTGGTCAATCTGTTGAAATCATAGCACTACATTTTGGCCACCATGCGCGATCCTAGGTTTAAAGTCTGAAGGACCTGCCAATGATTACTGACATGTCTACTGTCACTGCATATGATGCTGTCACCATTGAAAGAATGTTGGAGGATTATACCGGTGACAGCATCCAAGTAGGCATGTCAGATACTCCGGATATATACTGGCAGGAAAAAGAGGCAATTTGGAGGCCCTTACACAAACTGGCTTTATTTTACCTAAGTTGCCCCCCTCCAGTGTGTACTCCAAAAGAGTGTTTAGTGCAGCTGGAAACCTTGTCAGTGATCGGCGTAGGAGGTTACTTCCACAAAATGTGGAGAAGATGATGTTCATCAAAATGAATTATAAATTCCTCCAGGAAAACATTTACCAGCAATTGCCTCCAGAAATTACACAGGGACCTGTGATGGTGGATTCCAGTGGGAACGAATTACTGTAATACTCTGTAAGGAGGAGGATATACACACTGAAAGGGTGAGGAATCGGAGGATGAGGACGACATCTTGTCTCTGTAGAGCCAGTTTGTGCAAGGAGAGATTAATTGTTTATTTTTTGGTGGGACCCAATCAAAGCAGTCGTGTGGCAGACCCTGTTGCTGTAATGATTGGTTTGTTAAAGTGTGCATGTCCTGTTTATACAACATAGGGTGGATGGGAGGGCCCAAGGACAATTCCATCTTGCACCTCTTATATTTTTCTTTGCATTATGTGCTCTTTGGGGCCTAGTTTTTAAAAGGGCCATCCTGTCTGACACTGCAGTGCCACTCCTAGATGGGCCAGATTTTTGTGCCGCCCACTTGTGTCACTTAGCTTAGTCATCCAGCGACCTCGGTGCAACCTTTTGGCCTAAAAATAATATTGTGATTACTGTAAATACACATCTCCAATGCTCCTTCACATTATCATCTCCTTTCTCAATTCCTATGACCCTCTAAGTTCTTATCTATTTAAAACAATGCATTTTATACTGTATGTCTTCAGGATTGGTCATTCATGTCTACAGTCATTATAATCACAAACTAAGGGAATGACAAAGCTTAGCATCCTGGACTTCCTGCATAAAGGGGTATCAAGCCTTGTCAATGGAGAGAGAAAAAGAAGGCTCTTGTGTGGGTGCACTCTTAGTTAGTTGAAAATAATCTCAAATTTATAAGGAAGAAGGATGTTAAAACATAAGTTTATTAAGTAATTTTAAAATATAAGTACCTATTAAGAAATATATGATACAAAACACATATAAAGAAAGTAATAACAGTAAATATGAAGGCAAATATATAAAAAAATTAAGGAATGTTCTTGTCCTGTCTCATGGAGCTTGATTAGAAAAGGCTGTGGACACTTTATCATCCTACACCCATTTCAGCCTGACCAGTACAGAAAATCTGTATTAATAGGTCAATGTTATAGTGAGTCTGCAATGGAAAGGTAAAAAATGAGTTGACAATGCCAAAACAATACCGATCACCAGAGATTGCGCAAGTGAATACAATAATTAGGAGACTAGAGTAGTCTAAATACTTATATGCAGTACCAGGTAGAGCTATGAAGATAGAACAAGTGGTGATGCTGCTGTTGGTGTCATATAACACACATCAAACAAGCTGACTCCTACTCTACAACACTGGGTATTCCCTGTGAGTCTCCTCCTCAGGTACTGACCCAGCCCAACACTGTTTAGCTTCCAAGATCAGACGAGATCGGGCACTGGCAGTGTGGTTTGATAGTAGAAAAGGTGGGTGAGTTGGACACCAATGAGAGTGCACCTAAGTAGGAGAGTGTCACAAAATGTCACAGAGATAAAGGTGTGGATCTGCTTTCTGCGTTAGGCCGGATGCATCAAGTCCCACTGTAGTGGTATAGTGTGCCCTGGATCGCAGATGAGAGTCCACGGAAATAAGAATAGGATGAAAGCAGAAGTAAAAAATGCATCAAATAAATGATGATATAGTTGAAATAGGAGAAATTACTGCAGTACAGCATGCAAACATATGCAGACTATAATAATTATTGCATAATTATTACCCCACAGCACGGAAGTCAGGCTGTACGCTGGTATAAAGCCCTATGTCAGCTGGACAATGTGTCTCAGGGCGCCCAGATGGCGAGTATCAAGCCTTCTAAACAGTGGAGGCATGGACAAGTGCAGAAGTTACCAATGACAAAACAAAATCGGATCCTACTTAATCCTTTCATTTTACAGAAATAACTTGCTACTTAGACACAGATTGGTGCTAGGGCAACTTCTTCACTTGTTCACTTCTCCACATCCCACCCTTCCCCTTACACAGGTAGTCCAGCATGCTCACCTTTAGCATTTCTTTAGTTTGTAACTGCAAATTTGAATGACCAGCCCTGGATACAGTTTGGGACTATGGAGAATAGGATGATTCCCAATGCTCACAGGAACCCCAGATCTGTTATTTAATGCCTGAAATTAAGACATGTAAGATGTTTTGTTCTAATTAGAGACAATCTAGGAATATATGTATAAAAACAAACAACACAAACCTATGTGGTTGTATCCTGGGTTTTCCAATAACGTAAGTCTTTTATTACCTAATAAAATAATATCTAGGTAGGATAGAAGGAACTCCTTAAGCAATCTCAATTTAAATTTGAATTATATAATTAAATGCTATAACACAGAACATCTTACTGTCATTCATTCATTCATTCATTCATTCATTCATTCATTCATTCATAGCAAATACTAACCTCTAGCACACACTTTTACCATTCCACTAATGTTGAATACTCCAAGCAATTGATAACACATTTCCACCAGAGACAGTGCCCTGTATATTTAGAAGCAAACCACTATATTACGGTACTGTTTGTAAATCAATTATAGAACACAAATACTGTAACAACAGTTTATTGCAAGGTACTCAACCTGGTTCCCCAAGGCATGCTATGAGTCCAGGTTTTAGCGATATCTAAGATGGAGCACAGATGGTTAAATCAAAATAACTGAGTTACTAATTAAGTTAGCTGCGCTCAAGTATGACTATCCTTAAAACCTGGACTGTTAATGATCCTCGAGGACCAAGGTTGGGAAGCACTGGTTTACTGAAATGAAACTTGCTGTATAAAGTGGTATGGGTTCAGTATGATTTAGCGATGGACACAATACCAACGATCATAATCCTGACATCCATTGATCTACAGTCAAAATACCAACATTCATTATGCCAACATGTTCAAAATGCCGACATAGTCAGAATACCAATATTTGAAATGCTCACATGTCAAAATGCCAACCTGAGTTTTTCTGTGTTTTTGTATCATTGTCGACATAGGTTGCCATGGACACTGTCTAAGTGTTCCGTGTCCCCTCGCATGGCATGCTGCACTCACCATGCTTCGTGCACTATGGCTTGCTGCGCTCAGCATACTGTTATATTACCCTTGCAGGTCCACTGGGATGGTAAAGTATGAACAAGTCTGTTTTTGGGCAAAAACTCCTTTAAAATGCATGTTGGTATTTCAAATGTTGGTATTCTGACTATGTCAGCATTTCAAAAATGTCAGCATAATGAATTTCGGTATTTTGACAGTGTCTGTATTTTGACTGTCGGTTAATGGCTGTCGTGATTATGACCATCGGTATTGTGTCTGTTCGGAAATTAACTGCTACACAGTGGTGTAGTATGGAGACTTTAATGAGAGAGAAACATTTTCCTCAAATCCAATGCATAGGTACAGTAAATCGAAAACTTGTTTGTGAATAAATCAAGTCTCATGCATTAAATATATAGACAATTGTAGACTTGTAAGTAGAATACTGTAAAACAATTTTGGAAGGTAGAGCAGTGATAATTGCCAATGCCGGCATCCCTAAAGTTGTACTCCAGACAGGGGAGAGGTAAGAGTGTTACTCCTCTCCCCTACCCTCTAACCCTAACCCTCCCTTCTGGGTGGTATTCATGTGACCGGCGGTCGGGAGACCGACGGTCACATGACCTACACCGACATCCCACCCCCTCACTATCCCGAAGGTCGGCATGCTGACCAACAGGGACTATTTCCACTCGTGGGTGTCCACAACACCCATAGAGTGGGAATAGAACCTGGAGCCCACAGCTTGGCGAGCACAGCGAGCCCGCAAGGGGCTTGCTGCACTCGTCCCTCCCCGCCGGGAACCCGGCGTCAGTATGCTGCCGGGATCCCGGCATCGGTATGCTGACTGGCGGGCTCCTGACTGGCGGTCAGACATACTACACCCCTCCCTTCCCACAGCCTAACCCTAACCTCCCCATTAGTGCCTGACCATAACCTTCCCCTGTGGTGCCGAAACCTAACCCCCCTTCCCTGCATCCTAAACCTAACCATCCCCCTAAGTGCTTAAACCTAACCTTGCCCCTGGTGGTGCCTAATCCTAGACCCCTCTCCCCACAGCCTAACCCCAACCTCACCCCCTGAAGCCTAACCCTAACTCCCCCGGGGCCGCAATGAAACCTAACCTCCCCATCCCTAACCCACCCACTATACTTGCGGGATGCCAGCTGTAGGCATTCGATTCTGGCATCGGTTTCCTGACCCTGTTGGGATTCCAGCGTTGGCATTCTGATGGCTGTCAGGATTCCGGCATTGGCATTGCGACTGCTGGGATCCTGACAGCTGGGATCTTGACCGCATCCCCATATAGCTGGGTGGTCTTCAGTATGCCGACTGTCGGGATCCCGGCGCACAGTATACCAGCGTCGGAATCCCGACAGCCGGCATACCGACACTTTTTCTCCCTCGTGGGGGTCCACGACCCCCCTGGAGGGAGAATAAATAGCGTGGCGTGCTGTCGGTATGCCGGCGGTCGGGCGCCGGTATGTTGGTCGCCGGGAGCCCGGCCGCCGGCATACCATACTACACCCATATAGCTTATGGGTGTTTTGGCAGTTCATCAACAGGAACAGCAGTAAGATTAACTTGCAGTGCTGGATTAGCAGGGAACAGACCAGCAACAGCACTCTAGTGGCATTGACTAGCCCAAAATTACAGAAGCAAGCTAACATCCTATCTGTGAGATATGTATTTTGTTAATTTTAACTCTACACACTTCACAATTTCTGAAACTGATTTTGTGAGTTTTCTGTTTAGTTGTATTCAGAAAGGGGGGCTTTAGACATTAGGAAGCTGAAGGTTTTTTTTGTTTTTTTTTTGTTTTGGGGGTGTTATTAAGTATATCATTATATCTTTTGACTGACATGTTCAGCAACAGCATTGAACAAAGAAAGCTTCTATCATACTCTATCACTTGCATGAATTGATAAAGAATTATATTTACTACTGTATAATGCAGGGGTGGGGAACCTTTTTTCTACCAAGGGCCATTTAGCCATTTATAAAATCCTTCGGGGGCCATACAAAAATTATCAACTTAAAATTAGCCTGCCCCTAGTAGTTATGCCCCAGTAGATATTAGAGATGAGCGGGTTCGGTTTCTCGGAAACCGAACCCCCCGAACTTCAGCCTTTTTACACAGATCCGAGGCAGACTCGGATCTTCCCGCCTTGCTCGGCTAACCCGAGTGCGCCCGAACGTCATCATCCCGCTGTCGGATTCTTGCGAGGCTCGTATTCTATCGCGAGACTCGGATTCTATATAAGGAGCCGCGCGTCGCCGCCATTTTCACACGTGCATTGAGATTGATAGGGAGAGGACGTGGCTGGCGTCCTCTCCGTTTAGAGTAGACTAGAGAGTAGTAGAGAGTAGAGACACTTGATTTACTAATTTTGGGGAGCATATTAGGACGGAGTACTACTTGCTGATAGTGTGACCAGTGACCACCAGTTTAATTAATCCGTTCTCTGCCTGAAAAAAAACGATACACAGTGTGACACAGTCACATACCATATCTGTGCTCAGCCTCAGTGTGCCCTCAGTGTGCTGCATCATCTATGTAATACTGTATATCTGACTGTGCTGAGTGCTCACTGCTCACACAGCTTAATTGTGGGGGAGACTGGGGAGCAGTTATAGCAGGAGTACATATTTTAACAGTGCACACTTTTGCTGCCAGAGTGCCAGTGCCAGTGTGACTGACCAGTGACCACTACTACTTGCTGATAGTGTGACCAGTGACCACCAGTTTAATTAATCCGTTCTCTGCCTGAAAAAAAACGATACACAGTGTGACACAGTCACATACCATATCTGTGCTCAGCCTCAGTGTGCCCTCAGTGTGCTGCATCATCTATGTAATACTGTATATCTGACTGTGCTGAGTGCTCACTGCTCACACAGCTTAATTGTGGGGGAGACTGGGGAGCAGTTATAGCAGGAGTACATATTTTAACAGTGCACACTTTTGCTGCCAGAGTGCCACTGCCAGTGCCAGTGTGACTGACCGGTGACCACTGACCACCAGTATATTGTGATTGTCTGCCTGAAAAAGTTAAACACTCGTCGTGTGGTGTTTTTATTCTATAAACGCATTCTGCTGACAGTGTCCAGCAGGTCCGTCATTATATAATATATACCTGTCCGGCTGCAGTAGTGATATATATATATTTTTTATATCATTATCATCCAGTCTATATTAGCAGCAGACGCAGTACGGTAGTCCACGGCTGTAGCTACCTCTGTGTCGGCAGTCGCTCGTCCATCCATAATTGTATACCACCTACCCATGGTGTTTTTTTTTTTTCTATCTTCTTGATACTAGTAGCTTACTTTAGGAGTCTGCAGTGCTGAGCTGACAGTGTCCAGCAGGTCCGTCATTATATAATATATACCTGTCCGGCTGCAGTAGTGATATATATATATTTTTTATATCATTATCATCCAGTCTATATTAGCAGCAGACGCAGTACGGTAGTCCACGGCTGTAGCTACCTCTGTGTCGGCAGTCGCTAGTCCATCCATAATTGTATACCACCTACCTGTGGTGTTTTTTTTTTTTTTTTCTATCTTCTTGATACTACTAGTAGCTTACTTTAGGAGTCTGCAGTGCTGAGCTGACAGTGTCCAGCAGGTCCGTCATTATATAATATAAACCTGTCCGGCTGCAGTAGTGATATATATATATATTTTTTATATCATTATCATCCAGTCTATATTAGCAGCAGACGCAGTACGGTAGTCCACGTCTGTAGCTACCTCTGTGTCGGCAGTCGCTCGTCAATCCATAAGTATACTAGTATCCATCCATCTCCATTGTTTACCTGAGGTGCCTTTTAGTTGTGCCTATTAAAATATGGAGAACAAAAATGTTGAGGTTCCAAAAATAGGGAAAGATCAAGATCGACTTCCACCTCGTGCTGAAGCTGCTGCCACTAGTCATGGCCGAGATGATGAAATGCCAGCAACGTCGTCTGCCAAGGCCGATGCCCAATGTCATAGTACAGAGCATGTAAAATCCAAAACACCAAATATCAGTAAAAAAAGGACTCAAAAATCTAAAATAAATTCGTCGGAGGAGAAGCGTAAACTTGCCAATATGCCATTTACCACACGGAGTGGCAAGGAACGGCTGAGGCCTTGGCCTATGTTCATGGCTAGTGGTTCAGCTTCACATGAGGATGGAAGCACTCAGCCTCTCGCTAGAAAAATGAAAAGACTTAAGCTGGCAAAAGCACAGCAAAGAACTGTGCGTTCTTCGAAATCACAAATCCACAAGGAGAGTCCAATTGTGTCGGTTGCGATGCCTGACCTTCCCAACACTGGACGTGAAGAGCATGCGCCTTCCACCATTTGCACGCCCCCTGCAAGTGCTGGAAGGAGCACCCGCAGTCAGATTGAAGATGTCAGTGTTGAAGTACACCAGGATGAGGAGGATATGGGTGTTGCTGGCGCTGGGGAGGAAATTGACCAGGAGGATTCTGATGGTGAGGTGGTTTGTTTAAGTCAGGCACCCGGGGAGACACCTGTTGTCCGTGGGAGGAATAGGGCCATTGACATGCCTGGTGAAAATACCAAAAAAATCAGCTCTACGGTGTGGAAGTATTTCAACAGAAATGCGGACAACATTTGTCAAGCCGTGTGTTGCCTTTGTCAAGCTGTAATAAGTAGGGGTAAGGACGTTAACCACCTCGGAACATCCTCCCTTATACGTCACCTGCAGCGCATTCATCATAAGTCAGTGACAAGTTCAAAAACTTTGGGCTACAGCGGAAGCAGTCCACTGACCAGTAAATCCCTTCCTCTTGTAACCAAGCTCATGCAAACCACCCCACCAACTCCCTCAGTGTCAATTTCCTCCTTCCCCAGGAATGCCAATAGTCCTGCAGGCCATGTCACTGGCAATTATGACGAGTCCTCTCCTGCCTGGGATTCCTCCGATGCATCCTTGCGTGTAACGCCTACTGCTGCTGGCGCTGCTGTTGTTGCTGCTGGGAGTCGATGGTCATCCCAGAGGGGAAGTCGTACTCGTAAGACCACTTTTACTACTTCCACCAAGCAATTGACTGTCCAACAGTCCTTTGCGAGGAAGATGAAATATCACAGCAGTCATCCTGCTGCAAAGCGGATAACTGAGGCCTTGGCATCCTGGGCGGTGAGAAATGTGGTTCCGGTATCCATCATTACTGCTGAGGCAACTAGAGACTTGTTGGAGGTACTGTGTCCCCGGTACCAAATACCATCTAGGTTCCATTTCTCTAGGCAGGCGATACCGAAAATGTACACAGACCTCAGAAAAAGACTCACCAGTGTCCTAAAAAATGCAGTTGTACCCAATGTCCACTTAACCATGGACATGTGGACAAGTGGAGCAGGGAAGGCTCAGGAATATATGACTGTGACAGCCCACTGGGTAGATGTATGGACTCCCGCCGCAAGAACAGCAGCGGCGGCACCAGTAGCAGCATCTCGCAAACGCCAACTCTTTCCTAGGCAGGCTACGCTTTGTATCACCGCTTTCCAGAATACGCACACAGCTAAAAACCTCTTACGGCAACTGAGGAAGATCATCGCAGAATGGCTTACCCCAATTGGACTCTCCTGTGGATTTGTGGCATCGGACAACGCCAGCAATATTGTGTGTGCATTAAATATGGGCAAATTCCAGCACATCCCATGTTTTGCACATACCTTGAATTTGGTGGTGCAGAATTATTTAAAAAACGAGAGGGGCGTGCAAGAGATGCTGTCGGTGGCCAGAAGAATTGCGGGACACTTTCGGCGTACAGGCACCACGTACAGAAGACTGGAGCACCACCAAAAACGCCTGAACCTGCCCTGCCATCATCTGAAGCAAGAAGTGGTAACGAGGTGGAATTCAACCCTCTATATGCTTCAGAGGTTGGAGGAGCAGCAAAAGGCCATTCAAGCCTATACAACTGAGCACGATATAGGAGGTGGAATGCACCTGTCTCAAGCGCAGTGGAGAATGATTTCAACGTTGTGCAAGGTTCTGCAACCTTTTGAACTTGCCACACGTGAAGTCAGTTCAGACACTGCCAGCCTGAGTCAGGTCATTCCCCTCATCAGGCTTTTGCAGAAGAAGCTGGAGACATTGAAGGAGGAGCTAACACAGAGCGATTCCGCTAGGCATGTGGGACTTGTGGATGGAGCCCTTAATTCGCTTAACAAGGATTCACGGGTGGTCAATCTGTTGAAATCAGAGCACTACATTTTGGCCACCGTGCTCGATCCTAGATTTAAAACCTACCTTGGATCTCTCTTTCCGGCAGACACAAGTCTGCTGGGGTTCAAAGAACTGCTGGTGACAAAATTGTCAAGTCAAGCGGAACGCGACCTGTCAACATCTCCTCCTTCACATTCTCCCGCAACTGGGGGTGCGAGGAAAAGGCTCAGAATTCCGAGCCCACCCGCTGGCGGTGATGCAGGGCAGTCAGGAGCGACTGCTGATGCTGACATCTGGTCCGGACTGTAGGACCTGACAACGATTACGGACATGTCGTCTACTGTCACTGCATATGATTCTCTCACCATTGAAAGAATGGTGGAGGATTATATGAGTGACCGCATCCAAGTAGGCACGTCAGACAGTCCGTACTTATACTGGCAGGAAAAAGAGGCAATTTGGAGGCCCTTGCACAAACTGGCTTTATTCTACCTAAGTTGCCCTCCCACAAGTGTGTACTCCGAAAGAGTGTTTAGTGCCGCCGCTCACCTTGTCAGCAATCGGCGTACGAGGTTACATCCAGAAAATGTGGAGAAGATGATGTTCATTAAAATGAATTATAATCAATTCCTCCGTGGAGACATTGACCAGCAGCAATTGCCTCCACAAAGTACACAGGGAGCTGAGATGGTGGATTCCAGTGGGGACGAATTGATAATCTGTGAGGAGGGGGATGTACACGGTGATATATCGGAGGATGATGATGAGGTGGACATCTTGCCTCTGTAGAGCCAGTTTGTGCAAGGAGAGATTAATTGCTTCTTTTTTGGTGGGGGTCCAAACCAACCCGTCATTTCAGTCACAGTCGTGTGGCAGACCCTGTCACTGAAATGATGGGTTGGTTAAAGTGTGCATGTCCTGTTTATACAACATAAGAGTGGGTAAGAGGGCCCAAGGACAATTCCATCTTGCACCTCTTTTTTCTTTCATTTTTCTTTGCGTCATGTGCTGTTTGGGGGGTGTTTTTTGGAAGGGCCATCCTGCGTGACACTGCAGTGCCACTCCTAGATGGGCCAGGTGTTTGTGTCGGCCACTAGGGTCGCTTAGCTTATTCACACAGCTACCTCATTGCGCCTCTTTTTTTCTTTGCGTCATGTGCTGTTTGGGGAGTGTTTTTTGGAAGGGCCATCCTGCGTGACACTGCAGTGCCACTCCTAGATGGGCCAGGTGTTTGTGTCGGCTACTAGGGTCGCTTAGCTTACTCACACAGCTACCTCATTGTGCCTCTTTTTTTCTTTGCGTCATGTGCTGTTTGGGGAGTGTTTTTTGGAAGGGCCATCCTGCGTGACACTGCAGTGCCACTCCTAGATGGGCCAGGTGTTTGTGTCGGCCACTAGGGTCGCTTAGCTTACTCACAAAGCTACCTCATTGCGCCTCTTTTTTTCTTTGCGTCATGTGCTGTTTGGGGAGTGTTTTTTGGAAGGGCCATCCTGCGTGACACTGCAGTGCCACTCCTAGATGGGCCAGGTGTTTGTGTCGGCCACTTGGGTCGCTTAGCTTAGCCATCCAGCGACCTCGGTGCAAATTTTAGGACTAAAAATAATATTGTGAGGTGTGAGGTGTTCAGAATAGACTGAAAATGAGTGGAAATTATGGTTATTGAGGTTAATAATCTTTGGGATCAAAATGACCCCCAAATTCTATGATTTAAGCTGTTTTTTAGGGTTTTTTGAAAAAAACACCCGAATCCAAAACACACCCGAATCCGACAAAAAAAATTCGGTGAGGTTTAGCCAAAACGCGTTCGAACCCAAAACACGGCCGCGGAACCGAACCCAAAACCAAAACACAAAACCCGAAAAATTTCCGGTGCTCATCACTAGTAGATATGCCCCCAGTAGTGCACTGGCAGATACACATATGCCGCCACAGTGCCAGATACACATATGCCGCCAGCAGTGCACCGCCAGATACACATATGCTGCCACAGTGTCAGATACACCTATGCCGCCACAGTGCCAGATACACATATGCCGCCAGTAGTGCACCCCCAGATACACATATGCCGCCACAGTGCCAGATACAGATATGCCCCCACAGTGCCAGATACTGATATGCCACCACAGTGCCAGATACAGATATGCCACCTCAGTGCCAGATACAGATATGCCCCCATAGTGCCAGGTACACACATGTCCCCACAGTGCCCGATACAGATATGTCCCCACAGTGCCAGATACAGATATGTCCCCACAGTGCCAGATACATATATGTCCCCACAGTGCCAGATACATATATGTTCCCACAGTGCCAGATACAGATATGTCCCCACAGTGCCAGATACATATATGTCCCCACAGTGCCAGATACATATATGTCCCCACAGTGCCAGATACATATATGTTCCCACAGTGCCAGATACATATATGTCCCCACAGTGCCAGATACAGATATGCCACCACAGTGCCAGATACAGATATGCCCCCATAGTGTCAGATATGCCCCCATAGTGCCAGGTACACACATGTCCCCACAGTGCCCGATACAGATTTTCCACCACAGTGCCAGATACAGATATGCCACCTCAGTGCCAGATACAGATATGCCCCCATAGTGCCAGGTACACACATGTCCCCAGAGTGCCAGATACAGATATATCCCCACAGTGCCAGATACATATATGTCCCCACAGTGCCAGATACAGATATGCCACCACAGTGCCAGGTACACACATGTCCCCACAGTGCCAGATACATATATGTCCCCACAGTGCCAGATACATATATGTCCCCACAGTGCCAGATACAGATATGCCACCACAGTGCCAGATACAGATATGCCACCACAGTGTCAGATATGCCCCCATAGTGCCAGGTACACACATGTCCCCACAGTGCCCGATACATATATGTCCCCACAGTGCCAGATACAGTATGCCCCCACAGTGCCAGATACAGTATGCCCCCACAGTGCCAGATACAGATATGCCCCCGCCCTGCTCACTGCTGCTGCTGGCCTTCTCCTGCCCCTTTGTGCTGCTGTGTGTGACAGGGGAGGAGAGTGCAGCGTGCACCTCTCCTGCCCCTTTGAGCTCAGTCCGGCCGCGGCGGCATGTGTCATCTGTAGGGAGGAGAGCGCAGCTATGTCCACTGTCCAGCGGCGGCGTGTAGGATCTCAAACCAGCCGCCAGTTCGTAAGCCAATAAGAACTCACAGACCGGCAGCGCGGCTCCTGATTGGCTGCCGGTCCGCGAGCTCTGATTGGCTCATGAACCGGCAGCTGGTTTGAGATCCTACACGC
Organism: Pseudophryne corroboree; assembly: GCF_028390025.1. Lineage (NCBI taxonomy): Eukaryota > Metazoa > Chordata > Amphibia > Anura > Myobatrachidae > Pseudophryne > Pseudophryne corroboree. Next base: position 825,793,123 of record NC_086445.1, on the reverse strand, counting down.
CGCCGCTGGACAGTGGACATACTGTAGCTGCGCTCTCCTCCCTGCAGATGACACACGCCGCCACGGCCGGACTGAGCTCAAAGGGGCAGGAGAGGCGCACGCTGCGCTCTCCTCCCCTGTCACACACAGCAGCGGGTGGCCGGGCCGGATCAGTTGGCTTTGCGGGCCTTATATGGCCCGCGGGCCGGAGGTTCCCCACCCCTGGTATAATGCAATAACCATCTTACCTCCATTAACTACTGACATACATACTGACATTTTACAGTAACTTTTGTAAATCTCCCAAAACTCCACAAGCTCACGTTTAAGATCTATATGTTATTTAGGGGAGCTCTTTCTATATATAAAAGAAGTAAAAAAACAAACAAACCCTGTTCTTTTTGTTTTTGTTCTATTATACTATGAAAATCTCATGTTAATTCATCACAAACATATTTTATTATTATTTTAACAATTGTGTATTATACATTAATGCTTATTCCTGGGAAACACATATGGGAGACAGACAGATGAGAAGCCGGCTCTCTCAATACCGACAGCGGCATCCCGTCATCCAGAATTCTGGCTGCAAGGCAGCGAGTCCACTCACTTTGGGTTTTGCTCACCACAGGTTATATTCACACTTGGGTGATGACGTGGACCCACCACCCGAGTTGGAATACAGGGCTGCAGTCGAAATTGCGACCGCCGACATTTCACCGGCTGTCGAAATTCCAGCATCAGTATCATGAACGCTGGGATCCCGGCAGCTGGTATATTATGTGCATCCAATTTCTGGCTATAAGAAAAAGGACCATGTTAAATTCTAGAATAGCAAATAAGAAAACAAACTTACATCTCAGGAATTAATGTACTTTGTTCCATTATACAAACAAAAGAACACTTGCTAATCCAGCAAAAAGATAATACACTGTGCAACTGAAGAACATTATTGTAAAAAAACATGTTAAATTGAGAAATAGACATTATAACAGCTATGTATGATGGTACAGTATTTTTTTTGTTTAGCACAATAGTTGTTGATAAGAACCATGTTATTCTCTAGAGTGAGAAAAGAGAAACCAGCAAAGGTATAAATGTCTCTTGTTCCATCACGCAAGCAAAAGTACACAAATGTAATATAAACAGTACATTTTTATTACAGCAATACTGTCCTCTAACAGCCATTATTCTCTAATATTTCCTTAAGGATTTCTTTTATGGTTGCTATAAAAGAAAGATGCTCTTGATGGCAGCAGTATTCTAATCATGTAAACTGTGAGTTCTTTCAATCCCTTGGTGTAAAACATGTTTATTCACAATGCAGCTGTACAAACTCTGAAAAGGAAGTTGGAAAGTTGTATTGTATTATTTTGTTACACGAAAATATGATTTGCATAGTAATAAGGTTCCACTGATTGCTACTGGTACATTTACAATACCTGTTTTGTTTTTTGTAGGAACAGTGGTGCAAGTAGAAATATTTTCTTAGTGGTACTGAGTGCCGAAAAATGGGCATGGCCATGTTTTGTGAGGGGCATGATCACATGACACTAGTGGGAGTGGCTACATTACACTAGGGAAGTGGCCACACAGCATAGTCCCTTTTATTTGCACTCTGGAGGTATGGCTACTTGGCTAGCAATATATAGTACTGCCTCCAGTATAATAGAAATATATATTTATACCCCCAGTATAATAGAAATATATAATAATGCCCCCAGTATAATACAGTGCCTTGCTAAAGTATTCCCCGCCCCCCCTTTGCATTTTTCATGTTTTGTTGCCTCACAACCTGGAATTAAAATGAATTGTTTGAAGGTTTGCATCATTTCATTCACAGAACATGCCAACAATTTTGAAGATGTTTTTTTTTATTGTGAAGCAAACAACAAATAGGACAAAATAACAGAAAACTTCAGCGTGCATAACTATTCACCCTCCCTAAAGTCAGTACTTTGTAGAGTCACCTTTTGCAGCAATTACAACTGTAAGTTGCTTTGGATAAGTCTCTATGAGCTT